>NC_081826.1:193436750-194686750 GCF_030867095.1 Alligator mississippiensis | reverse complement strand
GCTTTCTTAAGCCATGTCCAGAGGATAACCCTGAAAGGAGATTTGTCAAAGAATCTAGTTTCACACATTAGTTGTATCCAGGCACTTTCTGATGGATTTTGTTAACTATATATGAAGGTAATATCGTGCTGTCTGCAAAGATTGTATTGGTTGCACTGAGAGAAACTGGGGTCCTGAAGTACCCTGGGTCAATTCTAGTCAATATTCTCCTTAATGACATGGCTAATGGACTAGAGAACACACTTATACAATTTATGGATAACTCCATAGGGGGAAGGTGTGCAAGCATGTTGGAGGACAGGGCCAGAATTGAAAATTAACTTGACAAATTGGAGAGAAATTGGAAAGCAACTAGAGGAAATCCAAGAAGTACAATAGTAGAATATTACATTTAGGAAAGAGAAATCAGGTGAATAAATACAGAAAAAAGGAGTAAATGGCTAGGCTGTAGAATATGATTTGGGGGCTCGAATGAATTGCAAACTAAATAAGACTCAATAATGTGATACTTGTAAAAAGTTATTTTTGAGATACATTAACAAGTGTCATATGTAAGACAAGGGAGATAATTATTTATATTCCGCTTGTCACTGGTAAAACCTTAGCTGGAGTACCATTTCACTTTTGGGTACTATGTTTTGAAAGATGTTGACAAATTACAGGAAGTCCAGACAGTTAAAATTGTTGAAGAGGGTTGGAAAATATGAACCTATGAGGGAAGGATGAACAATGTAGTTTTGTTTAACTTAGAAAAGAGAGAACTAAGAAGAACATGATGAGAGTGTTCCAGAAGGTTAGTCTAAGCTGCATAGATTAAACCAATAAGCAAGTGAACAGACATTCACTTTTGATTCTAGAAATGTAGCCACATGCCTGCAGTGACCCAGGCCACAAGCCGGGGGTTGGGGGTGCTAGAGCATGCCTTCCTGCTTGGCTGAAGAAAACAGGTTGAATCTGGAGGGGATATGGGGCAGAAGTTCAGTAAGCCAATTTAACCTAAATCAGTTAAGTTTGATACTGTAGCCATCCAGGTTTATCTTACACCACTTTTGCCCATTTTGAAAATGGTTTATGTGCACTTAACTTCTGTTGTGTTACAAATTTGAACTGACTTCTGATGTCAGTTTATGTGTAATTTCTGTCCCTAAGCTTATAGACTAATTAAATAGTCTCTATATATAGTCAGTCATTGAATATATATTACAGCCCTCCTTACTTCCATACTCTGCTATACTTTGATACAGTTAGGAGAATAACTGAATTGCCTGTAATTTTTAATATGTTCATTTGTTTTTATGTGCATGTATTCATTTTTAAGGTAAAGAAGCTTTAACAGTTAGGAACAGCAAAAACAGTTTTACAATTAAAATGAAAAGAAAAGAAAAACAGTTGGCTTTTGTCTGTTCACAAGTTACAAGACCTTGTTTAAATTTTCTTCTTTCTGTCTGTATGGGTCTGTCTTTATTGAGACAGAGCATAATCGTTTTAAGCTGAAAAATAAATAAGGGTTATAACATTGGACATCTATGTTTTATGGTTTACTAATATAATATAAGATAATATAAAACAAATACCCATAAACTTTTTACTTATACATTAACAGTTGGGAAAATAATAAAATAAACATAATTGGTTACAATTACTGAGTTCTAGTTCAGTGTGCTGGATAAGATTTTCATTCCTGCTTTGGCCTTCTTACCCAATATGAAGGACTGAAGTGATGGGGGGGGCAAGGGATGGCAGCTCTAACAGCCCTAATTGTAACCAAGAGAGAATTCCTCTGGTGCAGGAACTGAAGGCAGGCTAATAAACCCAGGTAAAATGGTGAGAGCCTAACCTAGATTAGCTGCTATGCAGTAAATCAAAGCTAAGCTGCAGTTAATAAGACCTCTTTCATTCAGTGGTGTGTACTGCACTGCACCAAATTAGTTTTCATGGGATAAGAGTAGACATATAAAATAGTTATTGTGGAACAACTGATGCACAGTAAGTCCCCTTCCTCCGTTGAATTTGAGATAACTTGTTTGTCTGCCCACACACAGAGGAGGACAACTGCAATCTGCCTTCAGAGAACACGCTCACAAGCCGTGGTGTGGGAGGAATGCCAGAGGTGGAGTTGGTTGCAGAAGGAGTATACTGACATTGAAAAGTCTTTGTGCAGCAACCTGCTCAGAGCTCTCTAAATTATACCAACAGCAACTTGAAGCAGCTCATGCTTAGGGTGCAAAGGTGCCATAAAAAGAACTTACCTCTACCTCCCTTCTGCAAGTTCTGTGCGATGCCTCTAAGGTTACATACCATTGTTACATTTAGATTGATTTTAACCAAGGCTAAGTCAATCTAAAAGCCTGGCCATGCAAGTATTCACAGGGCTGAGGTTGCCTAAAAAATGAAGCACCCAATCTAAGTTAGTTTACCTCTGTAGATCAACCTGGGTTAAACTTAATCTAAAAAGGGTTCCAGGTCTAGTAAATGCTTGCATGTGTTCACAGCACAGTCCCAGGGCTGGAAGAGCCCAGTCACTCACCCCACCCTTGGGGCTGCACTGTTCCTACCCTCTGACCCTGACAGAGCTATTTTTAGCCCCCAGCTACCCTCCACTGGGACAAGGCAGCCCCCCACAGACCTGCCAGTTTCTCTGAACCCACCAGCCCCCACCATTTCCTCCAGCCCCTCCTCCCCCCACCCTCTTTTGAGATGCCCACCCTGCTCCTGGCAGCAAAAATTGCCTGTACACACCACTCCTGGTTTAGGTTTAAGTGGAGTACCTGGCAGACCGACCAAACTATCAAGAGACCTTGAAAGCCATTGAGTAGATGAAGAATAACAAAGCATGTGGTCCTGATGGAATACCAGATGAAATTCATAATTATGCTGGAGAAAAGCTCTCTCACCAACCAGATGCTATTATTCTGAAAATCTGAAAACATGAGCAGATTCCCAGTGACTTGAGACATGCCAGAATCATAACCGTATTCAAGAAAGGAGATAGATAGATTGGAGTGCAGCAATTATAATTACATTGCACTCCTGTCCAGAGGTGGGGAGAACCTTACCCACATTCTCCTTAATAGATTCACTCCCCTCACCAAGGAGATTCTACCTGAGTTGCAGTGTGGTTTCAGACCATTCACAGATACAATAGACATGATCTTTTTTTTTAAACAGCTGCAGGACAAATGTCATGAACAATACAGAGGTCTTTACATGGCCTTCACTGACCTGACTAAGGCCTTTGATTCAATCAACAGAGAGCCCCTATGGAAGATCCTGATGAGATTTGGATGCCTGCCAAAATTTGTCACTATCACCAGACTTCTTCATGATGACATGGCAACAACTATCCTAAGCAATGGCTCAGAAATGAAGTCCTTCATCATTAGAACTGGAGTTGAGCAAGGATGCATGATTGTACCAACATTTTTTTTCCATCTATATCACACCTAATCTGCATCTCATTGTCAATACTGGTGTCTGTATCCAGTATTGTATGTGTAGGAATCTCTTTAACATCAACCAGTTACATTCCAAATCCAAGATAACCAACACTTCTATTTCTGATTTTTAGTATGCTGATGACTGTGTTGTGTGCCCACTCTGTTGAAGAACTCCAGGTCACTTGAATATTTCTGTGAAATTTATGAAATGCTTGGACTCAATTTCAACTACAAGAAAACCAAAATACTTTACCAACCTACCCAAAATCAAGCAACTGCTGCCACATATATTATAATTAGAGGGCAGTCCTTGGCAAAGGTTGAGCATTTCCCCTACCTGGGTAGTCACTCTTCCCAAAAAGTAAGCATGGATGACAACATTCAACATTGAATAAACTCTGCGATTTCTACCTTTGGACATCTCCAAAATTGTGTCTTCAATAATTATCATGTCCAAGCCCAGACCAAACTTCTCATCTACCAGGCTTTTGTTATCCTTATCCTGTTGTATGGATGAAACCTGGACAATGTATCAGAAACACCTGAAAGCCATGGAAAGTTACCATCAGTGATGCCTTTAGAAAATTCTCCAAATCAGTTGGAAGGACAGAAGAATGAATGTCAGTGTTCTGGATCAAGCAAACACCACCAGCATTGAAGTCCTGTTTATATGGCACCAGCTCCATTGGACAGGACATGTCATAAGGATGCCTGACAACCAGCCCCAGAAACAGGTCCTATACTACAAACTGGCCAATGGTCATCATTCTAGAAGGTAAATCTGAAGAAATGCAATATTAACACCAATACGTGGAAGACTTCAGTGCTGAATTATCCCCAATGGTACCATGAAGTAAGACAAGACATTAACCATTTTGACCAAACTTACCTCACTATGGAGGCAGATAGGCAAGAGAGACTATGGAGATCAGAGGCAGATTTAGAGTTAATGGGGCCCTGGACAAACACAAAATTGGAGACCCCTTCTAAAGGTTCACCGATATATCAGTTGCATATCAGATAGGCACTGATAAAAGGAAAATTAACACTATCAGCTATCAACATTTTTTTGCTACTGTAGCTAATAATGTCATTGATAAATACCACTTGCATGCCCACAGCTACCATGCACATAGCCAGGAATGCAGCCTGGCAGCTCGAAGAGCATCTCCTTGCCGGTAAGTCTGTGAGGGGCAAAGAGGCGTGGGGCAGGGAGGGCAGATTGAGGACCCCAGGGGGAGGGAGGGAGTGAGGCAGGGACTGGGCAGTGAATGGGACCCCAGGGCTGGGAATGGGAGAGAGCCATGGGTAGCTTCTCCTGGGGGTGTGGAGAGGGGTGGATCCCTGCCACTACATGTACCCCCAGGAGAGACATGGGAGGCATGTGCCCCTCCGCATTTGTGTGTGGGATGAGGGCGGGCTGCCCACTGAGGGCTCGGCGACAGGGTTGTGCTGGCCTCTTCCTGGTAGGGGGGCTGGGAACAGGACAGGCTCAACTGTGCAGGGCAAGTGGTGGCAGCAGCAGTAGGGGAAGTTTGGGGTGCTATAGCTACCCCAAAATTACCCATAGACCCCTCCATAACCACCCCTCCCAGCACCACCACTGCTGCCCACTGAGCTTGACCCACCCCCAGCCTAAACCCCTCCCCCACCAGGAAATGGCTGGTGCAGCCCCTGGCCCTGAGCCTGCAGCAGGCAACCCCTCCATGCTCAATGCACAAATCTGGGGGGGGGGGCACATGCCCCTCATGTCTCTTCTGAGAATGCACGCAGCAGTGGGGAGCTACCCCTCCCTCCCCCCGGTGCCCCCTGGACAGGCCTCCTGCAGCTCTGTCCCACTCCCAGACCTGGGGTCACATTAACTGCCCTGGCTGGGCAGCACCTGCCCCTGCCCCTGTCCCTCCCTCACTGTAGGGGCCTTGATCTGCCTCCCCCATACCCCTTCCCCCATTAGACTTAGCTGCAGGGCACTGACTGCCTGGCTGTGCTACTGGCCATGT
The DNA here is from genome assembly GCF_030867095.1 of Alligator mississippiensis. Classification (NCBI taxonomy): domain Eukaryota; kingdom Metazoa; phylum Chordata; order Crocodylia; family Alligatoridae; genus Alligator; species Alligator mississippiensis. The sequence continues at coordinate 194,681,313 of NC_081826.1, read as the reverse complement.
GTCCAGCAGCACCTTTAATTTTGCAGGGTCCCCCCGCCTGCTGATTGGTGGAGGGGCCCTGCTTGCTCTTCATCAGGCTTTCTATGAAAACCACAGTTTTAAACTCAGCACTAATTTTGTTTCCCCACTGCTGTTTGGCTGAGGGGCCCCAGGGGCCCTGCTGCTTACTGCCAATGAACAGGGAGACAAAAACGGCATCATGTTTAAAACCACATCTTTCGCTTCCCTACCAATGAGGAGCAAGTTGCAAACGTGGTCCCTGATTGGAAGAGACTCCTGGGGCTGGGCCCCACTGACTCACGTGTTAATCTGTTTATGATGGAGAAAAATAGGCAAGAGAAGGGGAAAGAATTATGAGCTGACATCACCATGATCCACTCTTTCCTCTTGGGACCAATAATGTCTATTCAAACATGCAGATATCTGATTGTGATTGGCTTCTTTAGCCACCTCTGAACTCATTCATGACTTTCATATCTATTGAAAGAGTGTCCTGCTTGTATCAAAGTATTTCCAGTGATGACAATAATATATATCAGGGGTGTCAAAGATATGGTTAGTGGAGCTATATCATCCAGCCTGCAGTGCTGCCCACTAGGGCTGTACGAAACAGCACAGTTTTGTTTCGACTTCCATTTCGCCATTTCAAAGGGACAGTGTTTAATTTTGTTGTTTTGTTTCATTTCAAAGCACTGTTCCATTTCATTTCATCGAAATTGTTTCTCTGTTTCAATGCATTTCGACATTTCCCTCATAGGTTATAATGGGGAATCATGAAAATGCCTATAACTTTGTCATTTCTTGCTTGATTTGGATGAAAATTGCAGGGATTGTAGTCCCTTCAGAGGGCATTCAGCCTGCCAAGCTTCAAGGAGATAGGTACAGGCATTTCTCAAACTGGTCAAAATAAAACTTGTATCATTTGCTGGCAGCAGCAGTTTGCTGTCATCCCATGCACAGATCTGGGGGCCTGCACCCCCTGGGAGGGCTGCAGGGCTGTGCTGGAGTCTTCCCAGGGGGAACAGGCCCCTGGATCTGCGTGTGGGATGACAGCACCAGCTGCGGCCAGAGGCAGCACCAGGCTTCCCAGCCCTCGGCACAGGCTGCACCCACCGCTTGTCCCAGCCGGCAGCAGCATCCTAGTGTCATCTTGCGCGCAGACCTGGGGGCCCCTTCTCCCCAAGAGGAATCTGGCACAGCCCTGCAATCCTCCCAGGGGGTGCAGGCTGAAAGATTTGCGCGTGGGATGACAGCATGCTGCCACTGCCAGCTGGAGCCAGTGGCAGCACCTGTCAACCTGGCAGTCAGCACAGGCTGTGCCCAGCACCAGTCTCAGCCAGCAGCGGCATCCTGGTATCATCCCACACACCCATGCCTTCTGGGAGAAATCTGGCACAGCCCCACAGTGCTCCTAGGGGGCACGGGCCCCTGGATCTGCACATGGGATAACAGCATGCTGCTGCTGCTGGCTGAGGCTAGCGCCAGCACCTGTCTTCCAAGCACTTGGCACAGGCTGCACCCAGTGGCAGCCTGCTGTCATCCCACATCATGCAGGGGCCTGCACACCCCAGGAAGAGTTGGGGGAAGCAATCAGAGAGCTGGGGGAAAGATCGGGGAGCTGGGGAATCCAACCAGGAACTGAGGGAATGTTCAAGGATCTGAACATTCCCCCAGCTGCTGGTTGGATTCCCCAGCTCCCTTTTCTATTCCCCAACCCCCTGTTTGATTTCCCCAGTTCTTTCATATCTTCCTCCAGCCCTCTGATCACTTCCCCAGCTCTTCCCGGGGGGCATGGGCCCCTAGACCATCATGCTGGGTTTCAGCAACTTGCCGCTGCTGTTTCAGTGGCAGCCTACTGAAACTCCATGTGCAGATCGGGGGCCCACACCCCCAGGGAAGAGCTGGGGAAATGATCAGAGAGCTGGGGGAAGAGATGAGAGGGCTGGGGAATCCAACAGGGAGCTAGATGTCAGTATAAGATAGCAGTCCTTCCTCCTTCTTCCTCCTCCCTCTCTTTACTTTCTGTTTAGCTGCAGCAAGCCTGGCTTTGAAACTCAAAATGTTTTGAAACTTTTGAAAGATTTTGAGTGCCCTCATTTCATTTCAAAGCTGTTTCAAAGCCTTTTGTTTTGTTTCAATTTCTCTGTTTCGAGCTCGAAATGTGTTGGAACAGCTTCAAAGCCAAATGCCTGTCAAAATTTTGCACAGCCCTACTGCCCATATGTCTTAGAGGGATCCACAGGGAGCATGTGGAGTATGCCAGATGGCCCCATGCGCTTCATGCCCTCCCACTCCAGCTTGGTGCCCAGACTGGAGGAGCACCCATGCCACTCTGAGGCTATGTTGCATGCAGTGGCCAAATCAGGGCTGCAGGGCCATGCAGCAGAGCTTCAGGGCCACATAGTAAAGTGAGAACTGGACTGGATCACATGGGCTCCCACTCCAGCCAATTCAGGATGCATTGGATCTAGAAAGCAAACCTGGTCTATGCATCTGGATGAGTTTGATACTCTTGTCGTATATTATTATCACAATTGTTGTCATTATTATTGATGTTGTTATTAGATTATGGATAAATAATATTTTTCCCTGTCTCTTCTCTATCCAAGAGTTCCACATTTTTTAGTTTTGTTCTCTGGACAAATTGTGGGATCAGTGGTAGAAAACAAATGAGACTTTTTTTACATCAGTCATTTGTAGACTTGTATTCCCTGCAGAATTAACCCAAGTATCAGCTCCAACTTAAGTGCCTGCCACACTAAAATGCTTGAGTGTGATGATGATTTTATCCCTACAGGCTCTGGATGGAGTTAACACTTCTAATTACCTAGTAATAAAGTCCAGTCACTCTAGAGCTCAAGTGTTATTACACAATATGGCTACCTGCACTCGATTTAGTTCAGCTGTAAGTAACCCAAGCTCATTCTGCAGTGAAGACGAAGTGTATCAGGAGGATTTTTTTTATTCCCTTTTTCTAATCCAAGTGAGGGACAAGAAAACCCTACCACCAAACTTTCTAACCTTTTGACTTGCCTGTGAAACATAATGTAATAAAATATACAAAAGAAATAGGGATTAGTGAGAATGAAAAACTGAAAATCTTCTATCTTATTGCAGAGCAATTCTTCCCAAAAAATAACCTCAAGACATAGGCTTTTGTTGTCTCAGGGCACATTGTTTTAACTTTCAGTCAGTAGTAATATGAATATACCCTATAGAATATTGAAAACTGCTCACAATGAGCAGACAACAGCAAAGAAATCTTGTAAGTTTTGCTTTTCTTTTTGTCTGAGGCAGAGGATGCCTGTTCATTTTACTACTATAAGAAAACCTAGCCAAAGAGTCTGCTTCAAGAAAGCATTACTAGTTATTAACTAGCACTTCCCTGTAAAATAAATGTTTTATGGCTGGGGAACAAAAACAAAAAAGCCTTCAGCCAAAAATAATCTGTTCCAGTACCTATAGTGATTTACTGCATAGTTCTGGCAAACCATCCTCCTAGCTTTTCCAGAACTACTTAGGCATTTGCCAGACAAGTAACAACTGACTATTCTTCTGTGTGATAGGCAGTGACAATAATAATCTACACAGGACTATAGGTTTCCATTTGTTATTGAAGCACCAAATAAAGACATGTAAGCACTGGTACTTTAAAGAGCAATCTGCCAAGAAATTTCTACTGTTATCATTTACTTTTCTATCAAATAAATCTTTTAAATAACAAGAGAAAAGGTCCTTCAAAATTTTCCTAAGTTAATAATGTTTTTTCCCTGCCAACATTTCCATACTGACAGCTACTAGGGACAAAAATAATCACACACACACACACACACACACACACACACACACACACACACACAGTGGAACAAAAAGGATAGGTTTTCATGATTTTCATGAAAAAGGAATACTGAAGTCTTGAAGGAAAGTAACTTCAGATGAAGTACAATACATTTAAATGAATGTTATTAATTCACTGTAACTTATCTTTTCACCATCACTTCTAATCACACGCTTCTACAATGAGCTTTGCCTCTCCAAAAAGAGTATATGAAATAACACAAGAAATAATGATTCTAGCAAATGATTTTGGTCAGCCAAGGTCCCATCAATACAAAACCAAATTCTGTCATGTTAGTGGGGATGTACCAGCATAACACGGTAATTCTTCAAAAATTTACAACTGTGCCCTTTAGTTGGCAAAATAATTTCCCCAGCTAGCTGAGAGAATACCTTATACCAAATATTATGGGAAGTTTTCTAGGAAATTAAAACATTTTAATGTTACTGTAAATTTCCACCACTACTTTTGTATTGGGGGTAAAGGTGGTTAGGAATTTTCCAGTGTCATGTAAATACACAATTCTATAATGCTCACGCACTGCTCTGAGTGAAATGCAACACTCTGAAGAACACCAATCTGGAGCATTTTCCCTATTTTGAGGTTTTAAACTGATTTCTAAATGCTGCAAAGTACTTTTGTCCCTCATCTTGATTGTGAATTTGACTCCATGTTAAGAGGTAAAGTGGGTGGCAGAAATTTTAACTAAGATGGCACTAGCTTTGGCAAAGAAGTCTGCAGCTGACATTCTGCCAGTGATTGTTCTAAAAAAGAGAGAAAGAGAGAGAAAGAGAAACAGATACTAGAGAGAGAATTATGGAGTAGACTTTGCCATGTATGAGTCTGAAACACAAAGCAAAGCAGACAATGTTTGTAATGTGTGTATAGTCACATAGGTAAAATACAAAATGTAGTGAGTTCTCTAGGACTCCTTTCAGTGACTGAAAAGTAACTGAACTCAGGCTACAGGTGTTACTGAAACGGAATACTCTAGCATTCTTTTAAATAGTGGTTTCCATTGAAAAGTCAATTTTTATCAGCAGATGCTGTTGCAAACTCCAGTTATTTTCTGTTCTATGGCTATATGGAAACTTCAATAGTTGAAATACTTCACTGTATTAACTATTGTCAAATGATTACTTTTAAATAGTAACTTCTGTCTAGTTCATCAAAAATACCTCGTCACCTCCAGACTGACTTTGATTTAGTTGTTTATTATTTTGTAATATTGAGCTTTCTTTGTTCCTGACACAGGTGGTCCGACCGTATCAGACAATGTCCAATCCCATGAGTAAGCTGACAGTACTCAATAGTATGCACTCCCATTTTATTTTGGCTGACAATGGAACAACAGGCAAATATGGAGCAGAAGTGAAACTCCGTAGACAACTGGAAAAGCACATCTCACTTCAGAAGATAAATACTAGTGAGTAACATCCTGTCTATATTATTGTTTTAATTACAGTTATAAGGATACCAGGACTTGAAGTAAACAACACTTTAACCTATGAAGAGAGTGTAGTCTTTTAAAGTAATTCTGAAAGTCTAAAATAGTGAAGAGGGGTTAATACAGGTTGATAATATATGTAGAAGTACTGCTCGGATGAAATAGCTGAATTTGTTTCTGGTAATTTAGCACCATTCTGAGAAAAGCTCTCTGATCCATTTTATTCTTGTGAACTCCACCTCAACATTACATTAAATTTTCAAGCTTTTCTCTAGTAGCCTATAATAATTCTGTATCTCATCTACAAGAAGGCACTTCTTTGCAAAATAAAATGCACAAAAAAGATGGGAATATTGGGCAAGCATTTTTGGTCAACAAAATAAGTAAAACAAGGAAGCTTGAAAGAAACATAACTGTCACTACAATTAACATTCTTCCATAGCTCAGGCCTATTACTTTTAACATTTTGGGTGGAAGTAGTTGTTTTTATATCTGTTCTGTGTCATGTCACAAACCAACACCATGGAGATCACAAATTTTGGGTGGGAACTATCTTTCTTTTTAGTATTTCTTTCCTTGTTTTTTACCTTTTATTTTTAAGTGCATTTAATTGTAGAAATACAGTGGTTTTAAAGGTTTGATGGAGCATCAACTCTGGAGCTGAAATTGAACTCTGCTTATCTACCAAATCACTTGGTGCAGCAGCAAGTCAAACACAGCTGTTCAGCCCTACCAGTAAATCTCAGCCTTTGCCTGGCTGAGACTGCTTCAGGAATTCAGAGTTCATTTTCAAAGACAGTTATAGAAGCAATATACCTCCTTGGATGCTGACTTCAGCTCCAGAAAGGAGACTTGAAACCCTCTGGGTCAAGCTGCGTGGGTAGGGAGCGGGGTGCAGAGAAAGACCTAACTATAGCTGTATACTACACACCACCAAATCAGGGGGAAGAACTCAGTCTGGAGTTCACCCAAGAACTGACAGAGGCCGTGTGTGCACAGAACATGGTCGTCATGGGTGACTTCAATTATCCAGACATCTCTTGGGAGGAACATTTGGCCAAGTTGGACCAGTCATATTCCTTCCTGACCTGCATTGACGAGCTCTTCCTGGCTCAGGAGATGCATGGACCAATCAGAGGTAACACTCTCCTAGACTTGGTCCTGGCCAAAGGAGATGACCTGGTGACCGACTTAAAAGTAGAGGGTACCTGGGTGAGAGTGGCCATGAAACCATCACATTCACTGTCTTTTGCAAGGCAGACAAATCTGATAGCACGGCTGAAGTCTTGGACTTCAAAAATGCAAATTTCAACAAACTCAGGTCACTAGTAGGGCAAGTGCTGCTGGACCAGAGACCAAAGGCAAAAGATGTGCATGAAGAGTGGTTGCTCCTTAAGGACTCGATCCTTGAAGCACAAAGGAAGGAGAAAGGGCAGCAGAAGGGCTGGGAAGCCCTTCTGGCTAAACCTGGAAATCACAGTCCTCCTTAAAAAGAAGAGGCGTACAAACAATGGAAGCTGAGGATGGGCCCCAAGGAGGACAGGCCCCAACAATGGCCCTCACTTGTAGGGAACAAATTAGAAAGGCTAAGGCAGTGACTGAACTTAGATTAGCAATGGGAATCAAGGACAACAAAAAGTCCTTCAGGTACCTAGGGAACAAGAGGAAAGCAAATGGGAGTGTGGAACCACTGCTCAACAACTCAGGACAGCTGGTCACTGACATTCAGGAAAAAACTGAACTCCTGAATTGGTTACCTTGCTTCTGTGTTTCACCAGGCCATGGGGAAAATCATGCTGGATAGGGTACAGAATGAGCAGGGCAGAAATAACTGCCTCCCTACTGTTGCCGTAGAACTGTTGCCACTGTGTGATCAATTAAATAAATTAGACATATATAAGTCAGCAGAACCAAATAAACTCCATCTGAGGGTGCTGAAGATCCTGGCTGACATCATCACAGAACCCCTGGTAAAACTGTTCCAAAACTCATGGCACTCCAGAGAGGTCCCTGAGGACTGGAAAGAGGGCCAATGTTGTGCCCATCTTCAAGAAGGGGAGGAGGGAGGATCCGGGTAACTTTAGGTCAATTAGCCTAACCTCTATCCCAGGGAAAATCCTGCAAAAATTCATTAAAGAGTCTATGTGCAATAGGCTTGCAGAAGGTAGGATTCTGAACAGCAGTCAGCATGGCTTCATCATGGGCAGGTCTTGTCTAACCAACCTCATCTCCTTTTACGATCAGGTGACTCATCACCTGGATAAGGGAAAGTGGTGGATATTGTATATGTTGACTTGCAAAAAGCCTTTGATCTCTCCCACAAAGTTCTTATGAGAAAACTGAAAGATAGTGGGCTTAACTGTGAAATGGTTAGGTGGGTATGAAGCTGGCTGCAGGGTAGGCCCCAGAGAGTCTTAATGAATGGATCTGTGTTGTCTTGGCAAGAAGTGGGGAGCGGTGTCCCACAGGGGTTGGTGCTTGGTCCTGTACTTTTCAACATCTTCATCAATGAGTTAGATGAGGGTGTGAAGAGTTCACTGGCCAAGTTTGCAGATGGCACCTATGGGAAAGTGTGGTCACGCTTGAAGATAGGCTGCAGATACAGGCGGATCTAGACAGGCTAGCAAGTTGGGTGAGTCAAAACCAGATGAAATTCAACAATGAGAAATGTAAAGTGATCCACCTGGGAATGAACAATCCCCTGCACACCTACAGGCTTGACAATGCCAACCTCACCAGCACTACGAATGAAGAAGACCTGGGGGTAATAATAGATGACAAAATGAATAAGAGCCGGCAACACGAGTGTTGCCAGCAGGGCAAATAATACTCTGGCATGCATCAATTGATGCATCTCCAGCAAGACCAAGGAGGTGATTCATCCACTCTACTCGGCACTGCTGAGACCCCCAACTGGAGTATTGCATCCAGTTCTGGGCGCCATACTTTAACAAGGACGTGGTACAACTTGAGAGAGTCCAAAGAAGGGCCACCCGTATGGTCAGAGACTTGCACCGCAAGCCATACGAGAAAAGGCTGAGCAACCTGGGACTCTTCAGCCTAAAAAAGAGAAGGCTGAGAGAGGGCTTGGTAGCAGTTTACTGCTACATCAGGGGAGTACATCAGGGGCTCGGTGAGCAACTGTTCACCAGGGCACCCTTGGGGAAAGCCAGGAGTCATGGCCACAAACTCCTGGAACACTGTTTCAGGCTCAACATTAGGAAAAGCTTCTTCACAGTTAAGGTGTCCAGACTGTGGAATAAGTTCCTTCCAGAGGTGGTGCAGTAACCTGCCCTGGAGATCTTCAAGTGGAAACTGGATAGTCATCTTGCTGGGGTCACCTGACCCCACCTGTCTTGCCTGCCTGGTGCAGGGCGCTGGACCTGATGATCTAAGGTCCCTTCCAGCCTTACAATCTATGAATATATGAATCTATAGCCATAGCCTCTTTGCTGATAACTTGCAGCAAATGTACAGTTTAAGGTCATTTGTGGTGGTAATATTAGTGATCTAGGGACTTGAAATTGGAATGAGAACAGCAAAGTCATGTAATTAAAAAGCTATGATATAGCAGTGACTCTCAGACATTATCCAACAGGGGCTGAATTCAAGCTAAGAACTTTAAAAGTGAAGATTTTTTTCCATATTTAAGTAAAAAAAATTATAAACTATTTGAACATTGCAAGCTAGATGTTATTGAACTATTCAGCTCAGGAAGAAAGAATTGTCTCAAATGTTGCATTATCAGTGCAAAATTGAACAGATTTCATGTCCAAAAGGAATCATTTAGATGGTTAATATGATCTAAGCTTAAATAACCAACAGTGCTGTATCATGCTCAGTGGCCCATACAATGTAATCAGGCTACATCAAGCTATGGCGTAAAAAAGAATTATTCTGAGGACTCTCATAATGAAAACACAAATAGATTCCTTCTATATAAAAATCACTTGTTACTGAAACTTCATGTGACATTGTCTTCAAAAAAAAGGACTACATAATCCTTCCTTCCCTCCTTTTCCACTTCTAACCTATTTACTGATTGATCTTCCATTGTGCTCTCTTCCCCCAAGTCTGTCTCTTATTAAAGTGCTTGCATTTCACTTTTGACCTTCCATTTAATTTCTAAAGTTTGGGTCTGGCCTTTGTCTTAATCATCATACTTCATTATACATGAAAATGCAAGGATGCTAGGCTCTGGAACTTCTTCAGACTTTCAGCTCTGGCTCACAATGCAGTTTGGAGAGCACAGAACCTTGCTGCAAGTCAGTCTCAGATTACTCACAAATTCAGCACATCTTCAGAGGTAGGGGGAACCAAAAGCCAAGGAGGAAACAGGAAATTGGGGCCTGCTGGCAAGAGGGAAGGCTGCTAGATATAAGTTCATGGGATTTTGGTTGTAGCCGTGTTGGTCTAAGGACATAGGCAGGTTAGTTCTTTGAGTACATATGGTATCTTTTATTAGACCAACTGAGTAGTTGGAAGAAAGTTCTTAGGAAGCTTTCAGACTCAGTCACCCTTCTTCAGGCATAGGGAGTTTCTTCCCCCTCCCTTACCTGCTTTACCTTTTGTCTTGCTAATTTCTACCTATTTACATTTTTACCGACATCCTGCCACACTTTTAGCTCCTCTCTTTCCTTGGAGTCTCAGACCAGGAGAAACTCCCAATGCCTGAAGAAGGGTGACCGTGCCTGGACGCTTGCTAAGACCTTTTTTCCAACTACTCAGTTGGCCTAATAAAAGATATCACATCTACTCAAAGGACCTTGCCAGATATAAATTCATAGGTTTTGTTGCCGCAAAGGCTGGAATGTTGGTAGGTTTACAAGAGAAGTGGTGGCCTTGTGAGATAAGGTTCAAGCAAACAAACTAGAAACTTAATGTATTTGAGAAGTTGTTTTTTATTTCAAAGAAGGCAGTTGAGGTTTGCTCAACCCTACTTACTAATAACATGACTGCATGTATGAGATCAGGGACACCTGTACAACTAGTCGGTGAAACAGATGGCTACTCTCTGATGCCTTTCCCTTATGCACCTAACAGAAAAATGCAGATCAGAAAACATCCTTATGGTTTGCCCCAGAATTCACAGTCACACTGTTATAAATTGACCTCATTCTGAGCTGAAGTGCATGCAGCCATGCATGCATGCTCTAATTTACCGTTTTAAACAGTCAGCATCCAGGAGTGGAAAATACCCATTGAGAGCATCAAGCTTAGGGCCTTGGAGACAGAAGAGGCATTCAAAAAATAAAAGACTAGATGACTAGAATATCGACTAGATCCAGGAATTAGTGAACAGTTGGCAAAGTTTAGTTTTCTTTGTATAGTAGTGTTCAGAACAGATTTTGGCTTTTCCCATATGAGGTCTGTGTTTTACTCATATGTAAATTTCTCTCTCTCAAATTTGCATCCTTTTTCAATGTAGTGGACAGGTTTTTGAAGCTTAGCAACAGACCCTACAGATGAAAATTATATTACACACCAGTTTCTCAGGTAACTTAAGGTGGAGAAGAAATGTGTCATTTTATTAAAATAGAGCAGGTGTCCAAGTATAAAGACAATTTTGAAAATATGAACTGGTTTTCTCATTAAGGTGTCATCAGTCTTGGCCTCTCACAAGTGACTGATATGCCTGAACAGATTGTAATTGTAAAAAAAAAATGCTTAGTTTATGCTCTGCAAAACGTATAAAGCACCATCAGTAGGGAAATGTCTCCTCAAGAAATATTTTCTTTGAGACATAGAGGCTATGCTTCTCTATCCCATTCTTACCCATTTCCTTTCTGCCTTTTCCTACTGTTTAAAAGCTGGAGAACCATATTTCTTTCTTTCAGTGGCTCAGAAATGAGAAAACATGTTTAAGGCATGTAGAAAGTTACATAAACCTGGAGTCTGTTGTGTTTTCTGGTTGTAGTGTGGCCCAACATTCAGGGTCACATAATGACCCTGCCAAAGTAGTCAGAGGTTCATGTAGTCAGAGGTTAGTCAAATGCCCAAAAGTGCTTAGGGAAACTCTTGTTCTCCCCTCTCTCCTACCACTCCTCACTTCAATCAAGAGAGAATAGTTTAAACACAGACAAGTAGGTATGGAGTTTAGCAATCATCACTCCATGCTTCAAAGTCATGGTCATCTTGTGGGAGGGAGACAGGAAATAGAGCTAGGCCTCTGGGGTTTTTTGGAGGGGAAGCTAGACTGAGTACATCTACGTGTGAATTAATGTGCTTTTTGCTACTGTGCATTACGTTCAGTACCTCTAATCTGAGGTGCTACATAAATGTGCATTAGACTGCCCTAATGCTCAGCAGCAAAAGTGGATACCTTTTAGCGATGCTAATGTGCAGTAACCTATTTCTACTGCACGTTAGCATATTAGCATTGTTTTTGACATGACACTTCAATGCGGAGTAGAATAGGTTACTGTGCATTAAGGTGCATGTGTAGATGTGCCCACTGTCTTCCTTTCCCTTTCTGTCCCATCCACAGTGCTGGAAAGAGGCTGTTTTAATCCATTCTCACAGAATAACAGATTTATTTTGACACTGTCATCCAGGAATTCTCTTTTTTGGGACATGATGAGAAATTCCATCTCTGCTGCTGCTGACTATTTGAAGATGCCACACCCTATCTCTGTACAGATTTCAAAAGATAGACATTGTACATATTTGTGGCTTTCTTGACGTCATCCTTGAATCGTGTATTTTGGTGACAACTTGGTAAACCAGGGGAAGAGGGCTAAATAGGAGTTTGAGCAGTATATGTCTATAACTTAGCAGAATTCTCCCATCAGTTATGCACAGGTATCTCTGAGCTACTGAGTTAACTTGTGACTAAGGCTGGTCATGAATGTTTCAGTGAAGAAACAAGGTTTTTTGAAATGTTAAGTTCTTTTAGGAAAGGGAAACTGCTTCCTGTCTAGCTCTACTTAGCATTGAAAGGCCAATGTGTCACCAAATAGAGAATTATCATCCCCAGTTCAAAAATATAGTTACAATTATTTGTTCACTGTATTTTAAAAACATCTTATAACTGGACTGAAAAATTATATTAATAGTATCTGTGAGGAATGTGGAGAGATTTCATCGATAGCCAAGTTTTTCTATTCAAAGGGTGAATGCTTCGTGGACATATAGCTAGACTTGAGTTGTAATTTCAACTGTAATAGTATAAGCAGACTCTTTCTAGAGCCAGCATTTAGAGTTGCTTACTAGCAAGAACTAACATATCAAGCAAATCAGATCACAGTTTCTAAATTAGTGCTGCTATCCCTCATCACTAATATGTCTCTGATTTCTGGCTCAGTGCTTCTAAAAATGAAGGTAGTGCTGAAATCTCTCTTATGGCAGTACAGAGATGGAAAATAATTTTTCACTGTTCACAGATATTGTCTAACTAGCTCAAATATTGGAAATTTTTACTCTGAACTTTTGTATAACCTAGAGCTCAGGAAAGAAAGAAAACCCAAATTTTCACACTTGAGTTCAGTTTCTCTGAAAGTCAAGCCACCTACTTAGGTACCTTAATATAGATTTAGATGATTAAAAGCAGCTGTCAATTTTGAAAAATATGACCCCAGTAAATCAGTAGATTAATGCCAATATCCAACATTTTGAAAATAGATAGCTATCCATACCTGACAGATATAAAATCATAGTATTAAAGATGTCGTACTTGATTATTGTCAAAGATATCTTATCTGGACTGATATTTTTTCTAAAATTCTTATGCATGCCCCCATCTCCTCTGTAATTCCTTCTTTAAAGTGCATCTCATTCCAAAATTCAATATTTCATTTTGTTCCAAATGCATGTAGAAGAACACATCTCTTCCATCGTCCAGAATTTTAAGACACTCTGTAACATTTCAGTATCTGGTACAAAATGTTCTACCTTCGTTTCTGTGTTCTTTATAAATTTGATTTCTTTATCTTGTTTTCCAGCCTACTCTGCCAGTACTAGACCTTCCATTTTCTTTTTCTCTGAATGATAGAACCTTCCACCAAACTGACTTTCACCTTTAGAAATTGTCTTGCTCTCTCACAAATTTTATTTCTGGTTCTCCTACAGACTTCTTTGCCACTTACCATATCTCTTCTTTAGTTCCCACTAGGTACAACGCAGATGATACTACTCCCACAGGAGTCTTGTGAAGCTTAGACCAGTGGTGCTCAATCTTTTGCGTCCCACTGGCTGGATGAATCATGGTGGGCCAGTCCGTGGGCCAGATTGGGTCCTGTGCACCCAGACTGAGTCCCATGCCACTGTCCCTCTGCCTTGTATGCCCACAGGATCAGACTCTGAAGCACTTGCCCAGTCCTGTACATCCAAGCTAGTGTGCAGGGCTATGCTGTCTTGTTGTGAGGCTACCTGTAGATCCAGAAATTTGGCAGCAGGTGAGTGGACACCACCTCCCCACCACCAAATTTTGGACCTGTGGGGAGCCATGTGGACCAGATGACATGGATCTGCATGCCCAGTCTGGCCTGCGAGCCGGGGGTTGAACACTCCTGATAAATAGGCCAGAAATTTACCCTGCCTGAGAGTGGCACCATCAAACAGACCATGTTGTTTCTCATGAATTATCTTCCCCAAATCTAGAATCAGTGTTATGCTATGTGATTCCAGTGCTAATTGGCCTTCCTTCCAGGCCACATAGATATGATTTTACTTCTTCCAGTCTTGAGGGGGTAATGCATGTAGAGCAGTACAACATGGTTAAAGGAGCTGCAGTAAGTTTGCAGTAATTCATGGGGTCAGTGTCCTAGTGCAAGGTGCCTTGATGTACTTGAATGGAAAACGTTATAGAAGTACCAATTCTTATTAATTTTGGTACACAAGTGTCCACCTCTTTACATGCTTATTATTTACCCCTATCTCCTTGGCATTTTTACCTCTCTTCATGTATTCCCTACCACTTGTGGGGAAGCTTACAATATCTTTGTGATATGTTGTAACCTCCTTGAAAGAGTAGACTTATCTATATGCATTTATATCTGAAGCATTCTGTAACATTTTGAATGGTCCTTTCCAGAAATTATTTGCCTGAGAGAAATTTGAATAACTTGGAGCATGTCTGCTTGATGAAGAGAAACAAGTTTTAAATAAGCCCCCTGAAAAGACAAACCAAGTGAAAGAGGGAAGTAATTTTTCTTTTTCACCAAATATGATTTTTAAGTGGCATTGGCTTAGAGATGGATCAAGTCCACCCAACCCTTTAGAGACAACAGCACAACTCGGCTTTTGTTTCTATCCTGGGAAGATATTAATGAACAACATAAAAAATGAGCTCAATCCATCATCTGACTCAGATGATGTGCCTTTGAACAGACAGAGGAATGAAGTGAAGCATCTAATTACTTAAAGCATCCTATTACAAATCATCCAATTATAATATTCCTGAACATTAATGAAGCACTTCTATCAAACGTGTCAATTAAGCATGTTATATATTACTGGTGGTGCATCACTATCTTAACATCACAGTACTGAAAAAAATCACTTCATCTCTGAGTCTTCCCTGGGAAATGCCTGTATTTACCTGAATCTAAAATTACTTTGAATTTAAGATGACCCCACCGCCAATACTTACATTCTATACACAAGATGGCAGCTCCTGCTCTGGCTGCAGCTCCAGCTCTAACCTCAGCCCCTGTGCCCCTGGCTGAAGCTAAGCCAGAGCCAGAACCACAACTGATGGTAAGCAACAATGGTGGGGAGGTAGTAGGGGATAGGCAGAGGGAAAGAGATAGCAGGCAGCAGGCAGGGGGTAAAGGGAGAAGCTGTGGCTCTGACTCCAACCCAGAGCACCTGAGTCAGGGTTGGGACCAAAGCCAGAGCTGCAGCAGTCACCTGTACCCCTGCCTTGTATTTGAATCTAACATGAAGGGATCCCCCCCCCCCCCGCCAAATTTCGAATGGGAAAGAAAAAACCTCGTCTTGGATTTGAGTAAATACAGTACTAAGTAATAGAGGTAGACCTTTCAAACAATTTGTCCACCCAGAGTGTGTTAGAGACCATAGGCAAGAAGTTATTTATGGTTGCCATCTGTATAAACCGCAAACTTTTTGTTGGTTCAGTTAACTGCCAACTGTTCAACTTGTAGGTCATCTATAAAATATTAACCATTCTCAAGGAAAAAATATTTCATCGGGTTAACATTTTTTTACTGATGTCATCACAGAAGGAAGTTCTCCAAATAATTACAAATGTGTTTCAGTAGCTCTCCTTATTACAAAAAAATCTTTTACATCTTGATATCTTGGTGCTGTTTCTTTGCATATTTAGGGGGAGCAATTCAGTATCCTTGTTTTTTGGCAGATCATTTTAGAACACACACATTCTTATAACTTTCCAGCTGGATGTATTATAAACCCTGAAAGTCCTTTCAAATTGGGTGCTAAACCCTTCCAACATGTATACAGTATCTGGGTATTCCTCTGCGGGGGGGACAGACAGGAGATGGACAGAAATTTACTCACACACGGGCCTGATCCTCACATGGGGAAGTCTGGTCTAAAAGTATTTGTAGTAGTTGAATCAAAGAGAAGGAATAAATTCTTAGTATTTATTTGAATGGACAGATGCAATTACTGTGTTATTACCTCTCGTTAGTGTTCTTATTAATTGATACGCTAAACTAGTCCTCAAAGTATGGAAACATAGTACAGAATACTATGTATAAAATATCCTTACACACTTAAGTATTCTATGATGCACTCAAGTATTCAAATGTGCAATTATTTTACTTGCCTTGCATATGTCCATATATATTTACTTATGCTAACAAACTCTGTGACAAGTATGAAGATATCACTTCTACCATGAGACCTGATTGTAATAAGTCCATACATTTACAATTTTTGCCAACTGCTTTTCTTTTTACAGTTAACATTTTTCTGAAAAAGCTAAAAGGAAACCTTGCCATAGGAAGGATGTTTAGATTTATGGTGCATGTCTTCAGTACCTATAAGAATTGACTGGTGATTTCAGCCTGTCTTTGATTTTTTTTAGTTTAGCTTCTAATTGGGAATGAGAGAAATCTCCATATGCACAAAGTTTCTGTGCCCACTACAGCCATGGTTAATGTTTGTTAAATATCAGATAATTCAGGCATTTGAGGATACAGTTGATATACTTTTGCACAGGTTTTCTAAACAAAGGGAAAATGAGCATTTTAAATGCAAGGTAATTAGATTTTCATAATTGGAAATGGCAAGTAAACATAACAAATGCCACCACATGCTTTTAGCTCTGCATGAAAACACCAACTCTGCCAAATTTTGCTCAGTTCTATTAATACATGTTTGTACTTAATTTACAGAGAATGTTTTTGTTTAGATTTGTTTTCAGTATGTGTTATAGGAAGGATAATTGAGACTAGCAGTTATGATAAGTGCAGAGCATGTTTGCAAACATGATTACTGGCTCTGTAGGGTCTTTCACTAGGTGCCAGTAACAATTTTTCACCCTTGTTTTTCTATTGTAAGTTTTCCTGCAAAACATTGCAATCTTGATCAGAGCAGAACCTACACTTCCCATTGTCCTTGGGAGTCTGACAGAGATTTGACATTGTTGAAGTATGCCTTGGGTATACATAAAGTACAGTGAGTAAGGCTAAGGTGTTTAAATTAGGGTAAACAATAACCTGCAGGGATTAGAACAAAGTACATTGATGGTTGATCAGGTAAATTGAAAGAGTTTTAATTACAATCAATGTTGAAAATGGATTTCAAGCTAAGAATCTCCATTTACATTTATTTCATTTTCCTGTTTGATATAGAGTCCATCTGTGGGGTGAGATAGGGAGTCATTGTTACAAAAGATAAGGAAAAAAAGGATGGATAAAAAAGTTTTGTGTTGATCTTGTTATCTCAGGTAAGGGAGCAAACAGACAAAGCTAGACCTGTAAAAATTTTATATGAATATTCTTTGTTCTCAGGAGGCACACCTACACATGCATTTCACATACATTCACATCAGGTGCAGCCCCACTGCTCTAGGCAGGAAAGACTGCTGGGGTTTGATCCAGCCTCAGTTTACTCTGATGTAAACTACTCTGGAGCAAGTGCTTTCAGGAAGGTATCTACATATGCAGGGATTAGGGAGCAGATTTGCTGCTCTTTGCTCCAAGTTTCCTGCAGCCCTGCAATGGGCATCTGTCACCACTGGGGGGGGG
The DNA here is from genome assembly GCF_030867095.1 of Alligator mississippiensis. Classification (NCBI taxonomy): domain Eukaryota; kingdom Metazoa; phylum Chordata; order Crocodylia; family Alligatoridae; genus Alligator; species Alligator mississippiensis. The sequence continues at coordinate 194,663,852 of NC_081826.1, read as the reverse complement.
GGACCTATAGGCTCCTCCTAGGTGCTAGCCCAGGAACTAGCAAGGAACTAGCATTCTCCTGGCCCCAGGGGACTACCTGCTGCTGGAGCAGAGACAATGTCCTCCTGCCCTGGCAGCTCAGAGCTCCTGGCCCCGGTTCCCTGATCAGGGGCAGGGGGCTTGGAAAGAGCTACAGGGGAAGGGCAGGTCCCAGCCCCCTGCCCCAATCCACCATTTGGACAGCTAGCTCACTGCTAGCTGCCTCACTGGTGGACTGGGGCAGAGGCCCGGGACCTACGTCACCCTGCAGTTCTTTCTATGCCCAGTGCCTCAATCACCCTATCAGGGTATGGGGCTGGGACCTGTTCCTGATCAGGACAGTTCCCAGCCCCCACACTGCATGCTGGGTGGTGGCTGGGCATCTTGTTCCCTGCCCAGGTCTGCCCAGATAGGACTGAGCAGGGAATAGGCTCTCCTGCCCCCGCCAGGAGGGATCTCACAGTGCCAACTCCATGACTGCAGGGCTGGTACAGGAAGACCCTTGTCATCCAGCACCAGCTCCACGACCAATTCAACATGGATTTGATATTGGAAATAAAAGGAAAGCACACTCTCTCAATCAATCAGAATGATTGGGTAATTAATATATTACTTTTTTAAAACCTCAGTGTGCACTGCATATGGACAAAATCCTTGCAGAGCCAGAGGCTGGAAGTAGACTTAAAGGAATCTACAGATAGTTAAGTCCCTTGATCATCCTTCCAGAGCCGGCAGATTAAATCACCCTGCTTGGAAAAATAAGCTCTGCTATGCACTTATGCTGAAGTTGGCCTGATAGTTATATGGAGAAGATGCTAGGTTGTACTCCCAAATTAATAAATTAGATCATCCAAAGGAAATGGAGGTCTAGCAGAAATGTTAGCTGTTCTGCTTGTTCAAGGTAATAGAAGGACAACGTATTCTCCTGATGTTGTACAAGTGAACTGTGGAGGACTATGTTCTTTGCACCTTCTCTCAACATAGGGCAGAAGTTTGCACAATATAGAGAAAGGAATACTTGCATCCCTCACCAAAAAATAGCAGATAGTGTCTGAGGTGGTAGCCTTTTATTATGCCTTTATATTACGCCTAGCATATGGCTTCACATTTTAGGGTCAGGTGATTTATAATAGCCCAGTTAAGGACAAATTACCCACATTGGAATTTAGTCAAGATATCAGGGCCGAATCCTCTTCTAGCTTCATGGAATCTATAATGATCACAAGCATCAATCCCTCAGTTTTAATTTTCATCAGTGAAACCATAATTCAAGTCCAGCATCCCCAACAGCCCACTGAAGTATTTGTTCAATGTTGACATAAACAAAAGAGCTATCTGCTAAATCATCATCTCCATTTTCTACAGTAAATTTTCTCATACCCTTTCTTTTGTCAAGCTTGTGTTTCTCTTATTCAATTTTGCATAATTCCTGCTTGCAAGAATAGGTTCACTGATTTCAGTGGACCAGCCATCTGTTCCTGAGCATGCAATTGCTAACAAACATGTATAATGAGTCTTATGAGGCACATGACAGAATGAGGTGGTATTCACTTGTAATGATGTCATAATATTGCACCCATAAAGATCTTCTAAAATTAATCATATCCAGGTTTTAAAGAACAGTCCTGACTTTGTTGATAAATATTAAAGTTTTAAACTTTTGTTTTTTTTGCCTACATATTATTACAGCATCCTAAGAAACAGTGCGAGAAAACCAACTGATTTATAACAGTGCCAGTAATTCAATAAATATTCAAAGCTATAGAGAATATGTTTTGTTTTGTCTCACATCCTTTCCCCTAGAAAGAACTTTAAACTTGCATTGGTACCAGAGCTTGCCTTCCTCCCCCTTCCCCCCCCCCCTGCTTTAAATTGCTCCCATCCTTGAGATAAACTATGATTCCAAATAATACACAAAATACCCTTGCAGGAACTGAAAAATAGTTTCATAAAAAATGTATCCATCCATCCCCGCCATGTTCACATATTAAATCATGCAAACTGTCCCAATTAATCTTTTGACCGCTGCATTGCATATTGTTTCTCACCAATAGCTGTTAAGGTAGTTAAAAGAAGTTGGTATACAAAAGTATTAGGGCTGTGTGAAACTTCAGTCACTGATTCAATTCAGCAGAGATTCAGCCTGATTCAGTGGCCAAATTTCCAAATCCAAATCAAACCAGGAGACACTGTAATCTCTCTGAATCAATTCAGAGAGATTTGGAAAGAGTCAATGATTTGGACATAGACACAGCTTTAAATGTTTTTTCTACATACCTCAAGGTAGCAGGTGACCCTTGAATGCTGAGATGATGGGGCAGATGGAGCATCCCATAGGAACGTGGGGGGGACCCCAGCGTGCTCAGCAGCAGACCTGGAAGTGGACCAGAAGCACTTCCAGATCTGCTAGGGAGCATGCTGGGGCCCCTCCCTGTACCTCCTGGCTCAGCAACTGGTGCCTCCTGGGTCTGGGGGGGCACCCAGGGTCCCCCCCGCGGGCCAATCACCAAGCCAGAGGTGCAAGGGGGGGGGGCTCTCCCTGGTGGATCCAGAAGTGGACCAGAAGTATTTCCAGTCCACTTCCAGGTTCACCACTGAGCACATGGGGGGGCCTCCCATGCTCCTGTGGGATGCTCCATCCAACCCACCATCACAGTGTTCATGAGCCACACCTGATACCTCGAAGTATGTAGAAAAAACATTTAAAGCTATATCTATGGCTGAATCATTGATTCTCCAAATCAGCATCAAATCTTCAGATTCAGCCAAATTGAATCAGGGACAGTAATCTGAATCAAATGAATCAAATCACTGTCCCTGATTCATGCCGAATCTGAATCCAAATCGTATAGGGCCTGTTTCATACGTATTCCCATTTGTACAGAAGAAGAAAAGGAAACAGAGATTAAGTGACTTGTTCAAAGCCACAAACAAAGCTAGACCTGTAATTTTTTTTTATGTTCAAGGCCACTTTACGACTCGTTGTCAGAGCTAATAGAGTTCATATCCTGTAACATCCAGTCTTGTGTCACGGCCTCACTGCTTTCAATATTTGCTTCTATCTCACAGGAATAAGCAACTCTTCTAGATATTGGCAACAAAATAAGTTCCAAATTTTAACTTTTCTAAAGGTTTCTGATCTGTCCTTTTGTCCCCGTTTCTATCCCTCTGTAAGGATCAGACAATATACAGATACAGTTCAAAGTTGGTTGATGTCAAGCTCCAGAGTTCTGATCTAGCTTTACTTCATACTAGGCACATCTCCATGTGTGCTTTAATGTGCATTAACCTATTTTAATGTGTATTAAAGTGTCACAGAAAACCCATGTATTTTCGCTAATGCACATTAAAATAAGCTAATGTATCTTTTTTTTAGTACCTCACAATGGAGTTACTAAATTTAATGTGCATTAGCAAAAGCACATTAATGAACATATAGATGTACCCACTGTGAATTAACTAAGTGAACAAAACTGCTTTGGAGTGTTAGATGTTAGTATTGATCTTTCAGTATTTAGTAGCTTATTCTGCATGTGGTAGTTTGGTTCTGGATCCATATAAGTGAAATTTATTCCACAACTAGAAGACTGAAGGAACTAGGTTGGAGTGACTTGGGTTTGGTGGTGAAGGGCATTCTGAGAATGTAACATGTCAACAGTCTCTATTCATGTGACCTGTGGACTTCCCTTTGTCATCCTATGCCTGAGAATATATGAAGGGGGCTGGGAAGGCAAAGGGACGTTCAATTGTCATCACTAGCATCTTCTCTGACCATTGCACCATCATCAAATGCATTGGAATGTTCATTTATGTCAGACTTTTTGTTTTACATTCTATGCAGTACCTGATGCATTTCCATATCTCTGTAGCTAATCAGTTGTATACACAGATTTATTTCTAACATGGGCACATTACTATAATTAGAGCTGTGTGAAATGTTCTGAACAAAATGTAGAATGATTTGAAACTTGACAGATTTTAGGTTTGATTATTGATGTGAAGATCAGGCCTTCACTGTGGTCTGGGCATTGGAACCGATGACCATAAGGAGGGTAGGCAAAACTGAAATGAAAAGGGTATATTCAGACAGCTTTCAGCAGTAGGAAAAAGTTGTAACATACTTCACTCAAAATAGTATAGACATTGCCTGCCATGGCTACCCGGATACACTACCATCAGAACATAAATTAAAATACAGTTCACCATTTAGCTTTGACAGAAGACTGCTTGAAACTTATGGTATTTTATGAACACAGGACAGGGACAATTTTTGGAACAATGAGAGGGGAGCTAGGTGATTTCAAGTTCACTCAAACTCGAGATAAATTTGAGGAGGTGAATATTAGAATTGAAGAAAATCTTTATGCAAATCCCCCTCACCCCGCTTCAGAACGAAGTTATCTGATTTCTCCCAGCTCTGACCTAGATGTCCAAAGCAGATAAGCAGGAGGGGATTTGTGAATCTGTGAGAGGGAGGATTTTCTTTGTTGCTGAAATGAGTATGTGAGCATGCAGTGTATTGAGAAGGACTAAGGCAGATTAATGATTTTCTAGCTAAGGGAGAACCCCTAATAATCTAATCTAGAAAAATATCAACCTGATCAGGTAGCTATGATAAATCTTCAAAGCCAGAGCTAAGCTTGGAGAAACTCAGGACCTAATTGGGGCTAGGCAGAGTAGGCTTATGGAAAGTGCAAGTTGCAAGTATCTTAAAATTCATTGAACTTCTAAGATGACAAAATTGAACTCCTGGTTATTTCTACAAATTTTAGGCCGTTACCTACAGCTGATGAGCTCCAAAAAGAGCGAAACCAGTGAGGTCCTGTAGTACTGGCCTAATAAATAAACAATTCATGGTTGCCACAGTAAAGAAGATTGTACTTTAAAGAAAAACCATGATAATTCCATTTCCTTTTGGGGAAAATAAAATTTACTTGTGAACTATATGCTGCCTTCCCAAAGGAAATAAAGTTCCTGTTCAGTGCAGGTTTTTCAAGCCTAAAAAATGCGAACCCACAGCCCTCTTCCACTCTTTCATCCTGTGATTTTTGGACTCAAAGAATCAGTATTTTGGTTCTGTATATTAGAGACAGGCATAAAATATAAATAATTCAGTAGGGTTGGAATTTTTTTACCAGTTTTCACCACTGACAAACAAAGCTGTTCCTTGGACCAAGGTATTTTATGGCCTAGTGTTCACTCATTTTTTGACCCCCCTTCCATTAAATGAGGAGACATCTGGACTGAGGTCTTTGGCTGCTAGAAAGTAGCTAGGCTGTGATTGAGGGTGCTCAGGTTCTTTCCTTTCTGATTCCACAGCAGTGAGTGGGGATTAGACTAGCACAGGGAAGAAGGCACAACACAATCATCAGGAATGGCAACTTTATTCTCAGCAGGAACCAAAAAATGAAACTAAACTTTGTGCCTGGGTGGGCAAACAAATTTATACCATTTAAACAAACAGTACTGCATACAATTGTTAATGAACAACACATCACAGGGGCTGTTGAGTGCCAGGAATCTGTCTCATTCATTGCAGTTAAGGGTAGTTTATATTACAAAATTTTACTAACAAAGAAGATTTGTTGGGTAGGTTTGTGAAAAAGTATCTTCTCACCAACATGGTTATTCTGACAAAGTCCCTGGTCATAACTCTGTGAAAAAAGGTGCACTTTTGGCAACTGATGTCATTCAGGGATGTGGTGTATCTTTGTTGGTGGAAAAAAATTCCATTGGATACAATATGTCTCCAGTAGGAAACTCTGCTAGCATAGATATTTCAGCCATATATATAGCAATAGAACATGCCCTACTATATACAACCTCAAAACTGCCATTTCTATCCAGCTACCACTGCAGCTCCTTGGAAAAGTTACAGAAGACAAAGGTTTAGAAGTAAGCAGCCAGCAAAATAAAGATCCATGACAGTATTCATGGTAGTGAGGTAGGGAGATAGAGGCAGTAGCACTCTTTAGGGAAGAGAAGAGGATAAACACCACATTAGAGGAGAGTTACTGAGATAAGACAAGAGGAAAGAAGTGGAAAAGGCTTTGTGGAGAATAAATTTGATATCTTTCAGAGAAGGAAGAGTTAAGAATAGAGGAGAAAACCTTGAGAGAGAAGAATTCTGAAGAGAAAAAGATTACAAAACTTGGAGAGAACAGAGAGCATCAGAGGCCAAAAAAGTTATTCAAAAGATGAGAATGCAGGGCTAAAGGGAACAGGGGATAAAGAAGATAGACAAGTGTAATGTAAAGAAATGGTGGAGCTGAACAACTTAGAAACATAAATCGATGAAGTATGGGACACAGAATAAGAGGAAAGAAGACCCTTCTTTTTTAAAAAATGTGTTTTTAAAATAGGGATGGGAGTAAGAGGGAAAAAATGACATCAAGAGATTAAATGAGTCTGAGATGGAAGGAAAGACCAAAACCTTGAAAACTTAAGGGAACACATATCTTAGTTAATGAGATTGCTTTCATGTCTCAGTTTTTCCATATAATCTTGTATTTTCCTTACATACAACCTTTGTGCAAATTTGTGAAGGGATTCAGTATTCTGAACGTTTTCTTATTCATGCTGCTGGCCGTTGTGAATCCTCTAGCATCCAATAGCATGTAATGATTTGATTTGTTAATTAGAAGGTTATTATGATTGTTCAGAAGAAAGTGAAAGGGGCTTTTAGTTTGGGGGCCTTTTAAAATTTCATTATGTTAAAGTTGTATATGCACCCACTGGCTCTGGGTATGAAGGTAAACTGCATCCGACTGGAGGGCCTGGAGGCAACATGGTGAGGCTACTCATGTTTGTGTAGCTCCTATAAAATACTACAATGCTGCAACCTCCAGAGTAAAAAGAGTATAAGGTGCCTCAAGTACCTAGCCCCTACTGCCTTGTGGGTGCTTCTTGGTTGGAGAAAGGCTACAGGACATTATTACCCTGATAGAAGTGCACCCTTGCTGAAGCATTAGGCAGTCAACAGCAGCTGTAATCTGTTGCTCTCTGGAAAAGCTACAGCCACTGAGGCATTGAATGTCTAGACTCAATCAGGCTTTTGGATTCTGTATCAATGGTCTAATGGGGGGATAGTAGGTGTACCCAAGGGCAGCCCAAGGGCAGCCTCCATTTCTCCATACTCTCACCTAGGTGTACACATTCTTGCCTAGGTGTACACAAAGGTCTTGGTGAGGTGGTCGCAGGACTCCATACAAGTATCTGACTAGACCTCTTGGTTAAGGAAAGACATTACACATAAAGTGATTTAAGTGATCAGAAACTGGTTTAAACCTGTAACAGAACAGACAATCAGTGCACATAAGCCAGTTTGAAAATTGCTGAAACCGGTTTGAGATAAACCTGGTTGAATGTAGTATCAGACTTTACTGATTTGGGTCAAATCAGTTTATGCAATGTCTGTCCCACACCCCTTGCTGGTTTAAGATAAATCAGACACACCCAACATCCCAGCCTGCTCTCTGGGCTGAGCGGAGCTCTGTTCCACAGAAGAGCTGGCCCCTCCCCTCTGCTCCTAAGCCAGAGCTCTGGCAGAGGCTTTTAGGCACAGAACATCTGCCTGGCTTCTCCCTGATAAGCAGAGATTATTCCTCCCTCCCCTTTGCCTTACACAGATGCCTCAGCATTATCTAGCAGACCACATGCTGGCTATGGCCCCTGCTGTGGGACACAACAGGCAGACAGGCTCTTTGGAGCTAATCAACAGGTAGCTTAATGTCCTTCCTTGAAAGAGCTGTTTAAGAAGAGCTCCATTAATTAATGGAGAGAGGATTTGTTTTCTTAATGGGTTGATAAACATTGAGTTAGGTGTGATAAACATTCCCTGCTGGGCTGCTTGGGGAGGGGGGAAATAATAAGAGCGTCCTGCTGTGCCTGGCCATGCTCCCCTCAGCTCAGCACTGTAGAAGTGATGGGTAGGATGCTCTGGCACCCCCCAGCTTCTAGCCTGAGCCACTGCAGGCATGTGCCTGCATTTCTGGGATGTCTATCAGTTTACAAAACTGTTTTAGCTTAGTCAGGTTAGACTAGAGCTGCAAAGATTGAATCAATTCAGATTCAGGCTTTTTGAATGTCTGTCCCTAGCCCTTATGGGTACACCATGATCCAGGGGCTTGACAGTTACCTACTATATGCACCCACTACTATGGGGTCTGAGCATCTTAAGGTTAAAAGAAATAATTATAACAGTCTCTCTCCCTCCCACCACTTATCCCTGACCCAGCTACACTTATTTTTGTGAGGGAAAAGGTAAGAGGGTATTCATTCCAAGATGAGCAATTTAGAAAATTTAAACTGAAGAAATGAGTCTATGCTGTACAGTGAATATGGGAGGTCAGCAAACATTTTAGTAACTGTACGAGTAAGAATGAGTCTAAGAATGTAGTAGGAGTTTGTATGGCCAAAATCAGGGAGGCCTAGATATGAGATGAGGTACTGCTAGCAAGACCATTAAAAAGAGCATTCTATAAACACATTAGAAATAAGAAGACAACTAAGAAAAGTGTTGGTTCTTTACTGAATGGGTAAGGAAGCTGATAATGGACAGAGAAGGCCAAAATATTTATAGTTGATTTTATTTCTGTCTTCAGAAATAGGTCAACTATCAGATAGTATTTGAGGTAAGAACAGCTACTCAACCTAGAAAGAGGGGGGAAACAGATTATATAGATTATGTAGATAAAACTTGAAGTTTTCATATCAGCAAGACATGAGTACTCGAGGAATTAGCTGAAATAATTGCAGAGCCATTAGCTTATTTTGAGGGCTCAGGAAGGTCCCAGAAGGTCCTGGAATGGTGAAGAGAGCCAAATATAGAGTCAGTCTTTAAAAAATGGGGTTGGGGGGGTGGGAAAGAGGGCATAAGTATTGCACTGACTAATCAATCTAACTTGAGCACCTGGAAAGACACTGAAGCATGTAATTAGCCAATCATTTTGTAAGCTCCTCAAAGTTAACAAGATAAGTAACAGTCCACATGGGTTTATCAAGGTCTTAAAGCAGTTTTAGAAGGAGTCCTCAAGCAAGTCAAGGTTTCCAACAAGCTGGAAGATTTTACAGAGAATGTATGCTCTACAGCGTGTTTTCTTGCTCCCACCTATTTTCAGGTTTGTCTCAGTTCAGCTTTAGCTTGTTGCACTTTATCTGTAATGAGCCTGAGTCATTTCAAAATATTCTCCTTTACCTCTGCAGCCTCTTTGAATTGCTACATGAGTACCTTGTGGCAATGACGCAGAGTAGCCTAGCATGATGAGTATGGCTCTGTTCATTTTGTGCGCTGATTTGGTCTTTTAGAATATTTTAAGCCCTGCTTAACCACATGAAGTATTCGATCAGTTTGGCCAGTCACCCGATGCAAGGCAGCTTACTTAACCTTGTGTCCAGTGGTATTTAAACTGATAAGATTTGTTACACTGGTGCTCAGAGAAATCATTCCAAAACTAGTGACCCAGAAACCCAAATACGTTTTAAGAATACAATCATTCTGGCATTTGTATGCACAGTTATTACAACCGCATGTCCAGATTCACATGTGTTTTTATTAAATTTGTTTTGTTTTTGTGAAAGTGAAAAATAATCCAATCTTATGACCTGGGAACACATACAATTATTACAAAATTATAATAGTTTGAACCAATACAATCAAGGAAGGAAATGGAATGCTCTCCAAAGCCCATCAAATCAGAGGTGGACAGAAAAATGCCCATGTAATGCAGTTACAGTAGAAACAGGTGGAACCAAAGGGTATATCTTTGTTAAGGGGGAGAATGAAATATATGCCTTATTTATATATTTAGCTAGATGTCATTTTGTTTTGTAAATAAGTTTCTTGTTCTCCGTCTCAGGAAACATTTTACCTGTAGATATATAGGACCGTCAGTGACAGTATTCTGTTTTTGCAGTTGGTGGAGAATAGCTCCAATGTGTTAAAAACAAACTCATTTCTGAGTGTGAAAGGTAAGTAATTCAGAAATAAAGTGTGCCATTAAACAGATAGCCATAACACATTTTAGTTTCAGCTAGTGTTTCATTTTTAAGAACATTTGCTCTGCTTATGCAGTCTTCTTTATTGTGTCTCCAATCCAACCTTTCTATATGGACTTTTCCCAATATTCTGCACAGGCCACTGCTTCTGGTTTTGGCGTTGCTGTCTCTTGTGGGGTGCATTATGGTGCTACAGAACATCTCAGGAGATGCTCCGTGGTTTGCTTGTCCTGACAAACACATTGGTTAGTTACATAGAGGCCCCATGATTTCATGAGAAAGTTACATCTTCCGAGACCCACTCAGTATTTTCAGGCTCCACCATGTATGCCATTTGTACTTGGAGCCAGATGTTAACTCTTCACTGGGGGTAATTCCTTGCTGGCTCCATTCAACAGCTGTGTTGTCTAGTTTCTCCCGTGCTTTTTGCCAGAGGGTAGTTCTGGCTGATTCTGGTGATGCCAAGGGTATGGTAGAAAACAAAAAGCAATTTCTTGATAAAAGATGATTGATGTCCATGTAGCCATTGGCGGCTGTCTGACTCTTGTACCTGCCGGTCAATGTTGCCTGCTACTTTGCTCCTTATGTAAGGGAGTGCTATGCTGTGCATATAGGCAGGAAACAGAGGTAGATTTTAGGCAATCTGTTTTAATTCTACATGTATCATTTAGGGCAGTGTCAATATGTTTACTGCTTATGCAGTTAGAAGGGCTTTGTTCCTTTTATTAGAATGCAGATTCCTAATAATTTTAGAACCATAAATATGAAGAAATTTTGGCCTCCTCCATATTCAGGTTCCTCAGCTCTTCAGTTAGTTGACTTCTCTAACATGCTGTTATGTCTGTGTATCAAACAATGAGGATTTCCTCTCCTCAATATATGGGCCTTTTACCAGGAAAGGAAACTCTGCAGACAATCAGGTTCAGCATAAAGGCTATGTTAATTATCCCTTCAAAACTAATACCAATCTAAAGCACTATGGATACCTTCTATTGCAGTATAATCAAGTCTACAGATATATGCTCACCGCCTTAAGAAATAACAAATACAACTTCAGCATAGGGTGATCACCTTTTTTTAAAATGTAAAAGCAGAATACATGCCTACCTCCCCCCTCACCCCACCTCCATGGTTGGCACAGCCAGAGCAGAGCCAAGCAGAGTGGGGTAGATGTGATCTGCCCACTGCGAATGAGGGGCTCCCTGCCCTGTTGCCCTTTCCCCAGGATCTCTGCACCAGCCGCATGCACCCTGCTCACCCAGCAGCAGCAATGAGCACAACTCTGTGCTGCCGCCAGCCTTGCAGCTGCCGGGTGGGCAGGGGGCACATCGCCATAGCAGCTCAGGGCTCCTGAGGGGAGGGCACCAGGGCAGGGAGCGCTGAGCCTGCAATAGGAAGTCCACATCTGCCCCCATCCCACACACAAATCTGGGGGAGCATGTGTCCCCACTTGGGGGTGCTCATAGAGGCAGGGTGCCACCCCCCCCATGCCACCTGTACAAGCCCCCCATGGCTCAGTCCTGCTCCACGCCCCAGCCCCATGCACCACCGTGGCTGGGCAGTGCCCCCAGCCCCTGCCACACACCCTCCCTGTGTATGCCTGTACCCCCCTTCCTCGCTATCCCACCCTCCCTCCCTGTGTATGCCCTCCACGTGTATGTCCCCACCCCTCCCTCCCATAGATTTAGCAGTAGGGAGCTGCTCTTCATGCTGCCTGGCTGTATTCTCAGGCACTTTCATGTTTGCAGGAGCGTACATGTACATGGTGCCCCCTGCGTCCCGCTCCCAGCAGCCCCAAGCAGGCTGAAATGCTGCCAACCTGCAAAGGCAAACCCACCATTTCATGTGGATTCTCCACACAATGCTCTGAATCGAGGACAAATGCTGTCCCATAGTCATGCAGCCCAGGACTGGGACCTGAGATTCCCATTCCAGGACTGTCCCACCCATTTACAGATGGGTGGTCACCCTACATCAGCAGTTGATCAGTCCATGAGGTCTTGTTCAGGGGTTCCCAGCTCTTACATCTAGTTTCTTGTGCAAGTTAGACTCTCTCTTGGTCTGAGGACCTATGTCAAGGGTCTTCAGAGCAGGCTGCCCATGAATTAAAGCTACTTCCCAATTTTATACCCATCATGTTTACCTATCTTCATTTCTTATCTTAACACACACATTTTTATGGTCATGTATTTATGTCACATATTTCTATAGCAAAAGCTAGTTCTCCTATGGTTTGCCCTGCCTTAGAGGGTTCCTATCTGCTCAAGACCATATATTGTTTTCCTGTTCTTAACCAATTCTTAAGTTAAGAACAGTTCTTAACCAATTCATAATTTTTCTCTTCTTGACCAATTTCTTAGTATTCTTAATTCAACCTGATTTAGCAAAGCTGCATTTCACATAAACAACTCCCATTGCTGGGCAAGAGTCAAGCTACTTATGTCAAAAGGCCTTTATTATATTAAGAGGCCTTTATTTTAGGTGAACAATGCTAAAAATATCAGTTCCCTCTTCTGAAATCAAGAACCTTACTTGTTGACCTTTGTGCCTTTCCTTTACATCTAAACTGAATTAACTTGTGGTCACTTGCTTAGAAATTATTTTCATTAACCAGCTTATCTATAATACCGTCATTAAATATCCAAACCAATTTTAAAATAATATCACTTCTGTTCAGTGAAGATATTCCTGAAGGGAATAAGTGACAAATGAGATCCTTTCCACCATTAATTGCATTTGTTCACCATTTTATATCAGGAAAGTTAGTCTTCCATAATAATATAATACCTCATATTATTTAGGTCTGTAATAACAAGATGGATATCCCTATCCATATACAAACCCAATCCTGGGGATTTATAGCAAACTCCCAGTTCTAGCAAACTCAGTAATTTCTTTTAACCATCCTTCTCAAAAGTGGTTTTGCCTTATATAAATCAGCAACTAAGGTTCTTGGGCACTTCTACATGTGACGGGTTTAATTCAGAGAGTTTGTTTCAATGACCCCTAAATTGAAATTGTGAGTTTTTAATTGAAACCCACCATTTCAATTTTTCTGTCACATTACAGCGAGGAACCGATTCCTTTTGTTGTTGTTGTTGTTGTTGGAGTCAGAGCCTACCCGCAACCAGAGGAGTAAGCTGCTGATGGGCCAAGTGGCCCCTGAGCTGCAGGGGGCTCCAGTCCTTCCCTCCATCGCAGCAGCACCCCACAGGGCCAACTGTGTGGGTTGCTAACTGCCTGAGTGATGCCTTAGAGACAGCACTCGACCTGATCCAACTATTCCGAGCCTGCCTGGGGAGCAGTGCCTGGCAGGCTTCCAGCAGGCGGGCTTGGTGAACAGTTGGATTGGGCCAGGTGCTGCCTCTGAGCTGAGGCAGCACCTGGCCCACTAGCAGCCTGCCCAGGTGGTCCCAGGGAGTGCTGCCACTGGGAAGGACCAGGGCCCCCCACAGCAAAGGGGCCACTCAGCCTGCTGGCAGGTCACCCACTGGCCACAGGAGAGGCGGGCAAGCTCCACCGAAAAAAAAGAAGAGAAAAGGATCAGGCCCCTCATCACTTCTGCCTTCAGCAGATACCTGCTGAAGCAGCAAGGGGCCTGATCCCTTTTTTCTGCAGAGCCTGACAACCTCCTCTGTGGCCAGGCGGAGAGCAGACTAATAGCTGCAACGCATCATTGCAAACTAAACTACATCTGGATGTAGTTTAGTTTTCAAAAACGCATACTCATCTAAAACCCCCAAAACTGATACACATGTAATGTGTGATGCCAGTAAGCCACACAAATGACATTTTTGTCATGTGTACAAGTGCCCCTTGATTTTACCCGTGTTATCCCTCCGTAGTTGTTGTTTACAGTTTCTCACATTGTTAAGCCATGGAGTTATCCTGTCCCTTCTTCTTAAGAAGCAGTCCCATATCACATAGATTTGACACTTCCTCATGTGTGATGATCCACTCTTCTGTTCATTCTTCACCCTGAAAAAAATTCTCATTCCTATTCTGTCTCATTCTTTTCCATGTTGTCCTCCTCCTTGGTTGGGATTTGGTCCCTGGCTATTTCCATTGGCTCGTCTCTTCTGAAGCTGCATGGTCTTCTCTTCTTTCTTGCCACCCCATCTTCTGTTTCTTTCTGTTTCTCCACTTTATCTCCTGGTGTAACAAACACTTACTGAACATTTCTTCTTCACTAGTTGGTCTCTTTTTTGTGTTTAGATGTTTTATAGGTCATTCTCCTTGTTTAGGGGTCTTCCCCTCTCAAGGTCCTCTTGTCCAAGATTGTCTTCAAACTCTCAGTTGCTCATGTGTATTCTTTCCTCTGCTCCATCAAAACCATATCTGAACTCCATCATCTCAAGTCACAAGCTTGTCTTCTTTTTCACTGGCTCAATAGTGAGTACTTTGTTATTTGTATATTGTCTAACAGGCACTCACTTCATTACAACTTGCATTCTACAGCTTCTTCATTGTTCCTCCTCATTCTGGGCTCTTCCACTTAAGTTGTCTTGTGCTTGTCCTTGCCTTAAAAAACATGCGCATTCACTAAATGCCCAAATCAATTCTGCTATTTATCTATTCCACTAGCTGCTAGGTCTTTTCTTCAGAATTATAATGAAGGGCAGACCAGCAGTCCTGAAGTATATGGATCCCTTTTTTCACTTTTCTTTTTGTTCGGAGAAACCTTTGTTTAATATATTTCTCTGTGGTTGTCCTTAATAAAAAATATGATCTTTCTTGTTTTTTTTACTTTTGAGAATAAAAGTTTAAGAAAAAAATATCCTCCTCAGCAAACCAAAACTATCAAAATGATCATTTTTAAGCAATGCTAGGGTATATAACTTGATAAAAATGAAATGGATTCAGTAGGTCATCATATGGGAAAGCATAGTTCCAGGGTACTGTGATCTGCTATAATAATTTTTTTCTAATCTGCATCATGCCATCATGAATTGACCTTATATTGACCATGTCCTTTGAGAGAAATCAGCTAAGCATTTTTCTCATGCATACTGGTCTGTTCAAAGTAATTTACTTCCCTTTTAAACTCTGTTCATGTTGTAAACCACAAATAAATGTTTCTCTAGCGTTTACACAATTGACACAGCTATTGTTCTTCTACAGTTGTAGTACATAGTTGCAGGGACTAATTTCAATAGGGATAATCACCTCTTAAGAATATTACTCTGTATTAGCAGTATTATTATATGGTACCTTTTGTCCATATTTGGGGTAAGTTTCTAGCAAAGAGTGGTAAACTGAAGAAAAGGAATCTTGGTGCAAGATTTCAGCACAATGTTCATATGTTGATTTGCTTTGTAATCTGCCTCAAGAGCAAGGAAGAATGAAACAAAGGTGGCTTCCATCAAGGAATTACTTTTCTGGAGAAGCTAATTGTAGAGAAAGGAATACAAAAATATTGCCCATTGTCTGTGAAGACCATCTAAACTACCAGAAGACAACACCAGTTATTGTAGCCTTTATAGAGCAATGCCAAGCTTTATTAGCCAGGAGACTAGAAGTGGAATCCTAAAATGGTAATGTTAATATCCTTATGTTCATCTGGCAATAGTTTCATAGATGTTAGGGCCTGGAAGGGACCTTTCACATCACCAGGTCCAGTCCCCCTGCATGTGGGCAGGAAAGACTCAATTATTATAGTACATACTCAATTTTATTGAACTAGAAGTCATTTAAAAATAATATGCCCTTTTTTGCTTGATAGCAACAAAAAAAATTAGTCAAACTCATAAAATGACTCTGTTCCCTTACAAACACTCAATCATCAATTATTCTTGTAATTTAGTGTGTAAACTGCTAGATATATCTGATTTATGCTTCCACTTCAACAATGGAGGAAGTCCTATTTTAAGTTATTATTTGAAAAATGAATTATCATTCTTACCTTTTTGAATTTATGATTCAGTGGTATAATATTATTCCAAATAAAAGTAAATAATAGATGTTCAAACTAGAAGATCACAATGCTTTTTTCTTGTCTTTGTCTATTAATGTCTTAATACCATTTCTTCTGATATGCCGGCATACAGTCAATATGAAGTAATTTCAGGCTGGGTTTTCTCTTTCTTCTGTTGTTTTGTTTGGTTTGCTGGCTTTGCATTTGTGTTCGTTTTTTCTTTTTCTTTTTCCTTTTTTTGTTTTTGTTTGTTTGTTTGCTTGTTTTGTTTGTTTTCTTCAACCCAGGAATTGGACAGGGAGTTCCAGTGGTGGCACTTATTGTGGAAGGAGGTCCCAATGTTATCTCTATTGTTTTGGAGTACCTACGAGACACTCCACCTGTTCCTGTTGTGATATGTGATGGCAGTGGCCGGGCATCTGACATCCTTGCATTTGGTCACAAATACTCTGAAGAAGGAGGGTGAGTCATTTGCTAAGAAATATTTGTTACATGAAAAAAGCTCTTAATTGGCAGACTATTTCAGTGCTAATTTGGATGTTGAGAAATTTTGAGATAACATAATACTAATTTTTTCTCATGTGACTTTATAGCATTGATTTAGTGACTGTATAAAGGTATTGAGTTCAAAAAGTATTTCTAAATTCTAGACTCTGGCAACTGATGCAAGCCTGGGGAAACCCTAGGAAGCAAACTATCTATAGGCTAATTTCAAGCCATAGAACAAGAGCAGCAGAAAATAGGCATATACACTATATAGCATGGATTGTGGTTGACTTAAGCATCCTAAAGAAGTTGATGCACTGCAGACAGATTACCTCTAGTTTTTAGTTTAGCCTTAGTGTAACAGGTTAGGTGCTTAAGGCCATTGTGATGCCACCTACAGGCCCCCTCATCCCTGCTAGGCTCTCTTTCTGCACTGTCTTTCAAGGTCTTGTCTTGCCTTCTTGCCTGACATGTCTTGATGGAAACTTCATGAAAGGGAGGGTGCCCTCTCTTGTCCAATGGTCAACTCTCTCGACCTTGCTTGCCTTAAGGGCTTATTGCATGGCTCCATTCATCCCTATACCATACCCCATGCCTCATGGGTGTTTTGAGTCAGCAGTCAGGTGGAACATTTGTCCCTAAGTCACCAAGCCACCTTAAGCCTTCGTTCTCTTTTTGGGGCTTCAGCCTTCCTGGCTTCTGTGCCTCTACTCTGGCTGGCCCCTCAACCAAGGCCCATGGTTCTAGACCTGGCTTCTAGGCCCTAGCCCCATGCTCTGCCCCTACAGGGGCTCTGGTCCCTGTGGCCCCCATGCCCTGCTCTTCCTCAGGCTCTGGGTGCTGTGACTATGTCTTGAGCCTGCCCCTAGCAGGCCCATAAGGCTTTAATGGGATCTCCAAAAAACACCTTTCACAGTCCCTCCAAAGCACCAATTTGCATGACACCACCACACAAAAAGCCCTCTGGCTACAACAGAAAACTATCCCCCATGCTAGGTCTCAGTACAGACTTTCACTCACCAGACTGTCTCCCATACTGGGCCTTACTTCCCTGTAGGCCGTAGGCATCTAGTTTGCAGGTCTCAGGGCCTCTCCCCTCAGCCAGGCAGTTGCCTTTAGCCTCCTTGGACCAGAGCTCCTTCCCCTGTAGCTTTCATAGATTCATAGATTCATAGATGTTAGGGCCGGAAGGGACCTCAATAGATCATCGAGTCCAACCCCCTGCATAGGCAGGAAGGAGTGCTGGGTCTAGATGACCCCAGCTAGATGGTTATCTAACCTCCTCTTGAAGACCCCCAGGGTAGGGGAGAGCACCACCTCCCTTGGGAGCCTGTTCCAGACCTTGGCCACTCGAACTGTGAAGAAGTTCTTCCTAATGTCCAATCTAAATCTGCTCTCTGCTAGCTTGTGGCCATTGTTTCTTGTAACCCCCGGGGGCGCCTTGGTGAATAAATACTCACCAATTCCCTTCTGTGCCCCCATGATGAACTTATAGGCAGCCACAAGGTCGCCTCTCAACCTTCTCTTGCGGAGGCTGAAAAGATCCAGTTTCTCTAGTCTCTCCTCGTAGGGCTTGGTCTGCAAGCCCTTAACCATACAAGTGGCCCTTCTCTGGACCCTCTCCAGGTTATCCACATCCCTCTTGAATTGCGGCACCCAGAATTGCACGCAGTACTCCAACTACGGTCTGACCAGTGCCCGAAAGAGGAGAAGTATCACCTCCTTGGACCTATTCGTCATGCATCTGCTGATGCACGATAAAGTGCCGTTGGCTTTTCTGATGGCTTCGTCACACTGCCGACTCATGTCGATCCCTTTCCACTTCCGTGCCACCCAGCAGGTCATTCCCTAGGCTGTAGGTGTGCTGGACATTTTTCCTCCCTAGGTGCAGCACTTTGCATTTCTCCTTGTTGAACTGCATTCTGTTGTTTTCTGCCCACTTGTCTAACCTGTCCAGGTCTGCTTGCAGCTGTTCCCTGCCCTCCGGCATGTCCACTTCTCCCCATAGCTTTGTGTCTTCTGCAAACTTGGACAGAGTACATTTCACTCCCTTGTCCAAGTCGCTGATGAAGACATTAAAGAGTATCGGTCCAAGGACCGAGCCCTGCGGGACCCCACTGCCCACACCCTTCCAGGTCAAAGCTGACCCATCCACCACAACTCTCTGAGTGCGACCCTCCAGCCAATTCGCCACCCACCGGGCTGTGTAGTCATCCAAGTCACAGCCTCTTAACTTGTTCACCAGTATGGGGTGGGATACCATATCAAAGGCCTTCCTGAAGTCTAAGTATACGACATCCACCCCTCGTCCTGTGTCCAGGCATTTCATAACCTGGTCATAAAAAGAGACTAGATTGGTCAGGCATGATCTGCCTGCCACGAACCTGTGCTGGTTTCCCCTCAGCATAATTTGTCCTGCCGGGCTCTCGCATATGTGAGCCTTGATAATTTTTTCAAAGACTTTGCCAAGGATGGAGGTGAGACTGAGTGGCCTATAGTTGCCTGGGTCCTCCTTCCTCCCCTTCTTGAAAATGGGGACCACATTGGCCCTTTTCCAGTCCTCCGGGACTTGGCCCGTCAGAGCCAGACTGACTGCCCTGGCTCCAGCTCTGGCTAATATTTTACTCAAGCCCTGCCCCTTCCTGGTCATGAGCATCCCATCAGCTGACATGACTACAGGGCTGTTCCTTAGTCCCCACTCTGCTGCTGTTTGTGCCTGTGTTATGAAGACCCTGCCCTCTACAATTAGCTTCTCCAGAAAAGTAATTCCTTGATGGAATCAAGTAATTATTTCCATCAAAGAAGTGCAACAGGGAACTCTTGTCCTATACTACAAAATAGCATTTTCTAGTCTGGGCTCAGGGTGTTTGTATGAGGGATGGAGGCAGACTTTTCTCTGTGGCTGCAAGGATAGGACAGCAAGGGAAATTTAGGGTAGAGATTAGGAAAAATTTTATCACCAGGAGGTTTTTTTGGACCTGGAACTGCAGGAGGACCTTCCAAGAGGACAGATTGGCCAACATGGCAATGTCTGAATCACCTGCGCACTCAAACTGGAAGATCAAAAACAAACATGATCAAATGAGGCTACTCTAATGACAAGAATATATGCAAGTGCAGTGAAGTGCAGACAATGGAGCATGTGCTCATTTCCTGACTCATTGGTGAGACCTGTATGAAGGAGGATATCACTGTAGCAGTGGAAAGAGCCATTGCTTGTGCACAATTCTTGAAAAACATTTAGTTTATGACAAGGACACAAGAAGAAGAAGTTACCTTATTTTCCCAATGTTATTAATATGTATATTTTTAAGGCTTTTTAAATAAAGTGCAAGAATACCAAAATGGAATAGAAAAACAGCCAGGAATACACCCTTAAAACAAAAATTGCAATTACTGTATCTAGACTTTATTTTTTAATTGAGAAGGTAACCTACTTAAGTAGGTTAAGACAAACATTGTCCTTCAGAATACAAATTGATTTACAAGATTTAAATTACATTGATAATTAAATTCTTCTCTTTGTCTTTTCCCTTTTACAAAAGTATTGAATTAAAACAGGCAGACAAAAACAATCACCCACTCAAACTCCAGCTGCTCTTTGCATGCTATAGATTTGTCCAAGTCAAAAAAGTATCTTTTCGTTCTATGCATTAGTTGTCCAATCCAAACCACCTAGAAACCACAAGTCATTTATAAGGAAATATCTTATGAGCTTACCAGGAGTGGATCCAGAGGAGTTGCAGTGGTGCAGTCACACCCCTTTCAGACCATGGGAGCAGCAGCCAGGGATTTTTAAGCCCCCAAATCAGGTAAGAATTCCCCCATCCCTTCACCTTCATGCTCAGAAACATTTCCCTCCCAATCCCCTCATCCCCTACCCACCTCTGCTGCTTCTTTCAGCTGTCTTAGGGGTGGGGGGAGCTCTAGAGTTGCTCCTACCCCACTCCAGGTGTGCTGCTCAGGGAATAGCAGGAGCCATGGGCAGATTCCTCCTCCATGCCTGATCCCCCCCCTGGCTATTTCCTGCCAGCCTGGGAGAAGGTGCAGGGTGGAGACCATCCATTGCTGTTGCCATTTTCCTCAACAGCCTTCCATTGCACAGAAGCTGCAGCAGGGGGTAGGGTAGTTGAATTGGAAGGGAGGGGAGAGGTCACTGAACATGGAAAATAAGGGAGAGGCTGAGGGCAGGATTCTTACTTGATTTGGGAACTTTAAAAATGTCTCCAGCTGGTGGTCCTATGGCATGGTCTTCATACCCCGCTGGCAGAGTGGAGAAAAAGCTGGGAGGGGAGTGTTGCCCCTGCAATACTGGTCGCTACTCCCATACTCCCCTTTACAAAATCCTGGAATCTCCCACGGGCCCAGTGATGTGATGCCAATATTATTAAGTTGTTTGTTTCAGCTTCCTAAATACCTACTCACCACAAGCAACAAATGGACTAATTCTTTACACACAGTGTATGTTGATAGTATGCAGTGCTGTGAATAATTGACAAATTTCTTTAAAGATATAATCACTGTAATTTATTTTAAATTGGGCCCATGAGTGCAGTCTTTTTTCCTGGAGTTTCAATGTGGCTTCATACCTTCCATTCTGAAACATCCTGAAGAATTATTCATCTCCCTCAAAAGCCCTCATAAGAGTGTACCACACAGTTCTGTTATTTCCCTTCTTCCCCAACATTGTTTGCAGGTTTTAGGATTTTTTTAACCCTTTTTGGGTGCATCTACCTGTTACCCTACAGCGACATAGCGATACTTTACATTGCCAAAATGCATGCTACGGCAACGTAGCAATACTGGGTCTACATGGGATCAGCAGCTATGTCACCATAGCAGTGTGCTTCTGTGGTATAGTGTGCCACTACAGCAATGTAGCAGCAAAATCTAACTGTGTGTGGCACTCACAGTGCAGTATAGGTGGTTACTGCATCATGCTTTAGTACTTCCATAGTACTAAAGCATGGTGCCATAGCAATGGCTCTGCGTGGCAACATGTAGGTGCGTTCTTTATGTAGGAATCTTAATATCCAAATATTTAAGATGCAGTATCATCATTCAAATTTAAAAGTTTGTAGAAAAGATAACTATCTTCAAAATGACAACTGATGACATTTAAAATGGGCATTTTCCTTATTGCAGGCCTGATGCTTTAGCTGGAGTTGTTCAGTATAATGATGGAAACATTCACACAGTAAGACATTTTCAATTTACTAGCCAACTGCCCATCAAGAATGATGGATTTCAAAGGAGTGTTTACACGGCCGGCCCCAAAGAGTGAGTGGGGGGGGCCATGTAAATGATCCCTCCGCTGCTGTTGCCTCCTCCTCCAGCGCGGGGGCTCCCTCCCCCTGCCCACCTTCTCCCCTAAGAAGTGGGGCTCCTCCCCACCTCCATGCCTCCCTTCCCCCCTCCCTTCCTTGGCACGGCTTTATGAGCGCTCATGGTGCTCGGGCCAGGTGCCAGATGATTGGAAGATAGCCAATGTGGTCCCCATCTTTAAAAAAGGGAGGAGGGAGGACCCGGGCAACTATAGGCCCGTCAGTCTTACCTCAATCCTGGGGAAACTCTTTGAGAAGATCATCAAGGAGCACATCTGTGATGGGCCGGCATCAGGGATGATGCTCAAGGGCAACCAGCACGGTTTCATTAGGGGCAGGTCATGTCAGACCAACCTGATTGCCTTTTACGATCAGGTCACAAAAGCATTGGATGCAGGTGTCGCCATGGATGTAGTCTTTCTGGACTTCAGCAAGGCCTTTGACACTGTCGACCACCCCATCCTCATTAAAAAACTAGGTGACTGTGGCATCGATGCCTACATAGTCAGATGGATTGCAAATTGGCTGGAGGGTCATACTCAGAATGTGGTGGTGAATGGGTCATATTTAACCTGGGGGGAAGTGGGCAGCGGAGTCCCCCAGGGCTCGGTCCTTGGGCCCGCACTGTTCAATTTCTTTATTAGCGATTTGGACGACAGGGTGAAAAGCAACCTGTTCAAATTTGCTGATGATACCAAAATTTGGGGTGAGGTGGGCACGTTAGTAGGGAGGGAAAGACTGCAGAAAGGCCTGGATAGGTTGCAGGGGTGGGCTAACAAAAACAGGATGTGTTTCAATACTGACAAGTGCAGGGTGCTGCACTTGGGCAGTAGTAACCAGCAGCACACTTATAAGATGGGAAATTCCCTTCTTGAGAGCATGGAGGCAGAAAGGGATCTTGGAGTCAACATTGACTCCAAGATGAACATGAGCCGATAACACGAGGTCATGGTCGGCAGGGCTAACCGGACCCTATCGTGCATCCACAGGTGCATCTCAAGTAGGCCCAAGGAGGTGATCCTCCCCCTCTACACAACGCTGGTCAGGCCACAGCTGAAGTACTGTGTCCAGTTCTGGGCACCCCACTTCAAGAGGGTTGTGGACAACACTGAGAGGGTCCAGAGGAGGGCCACCCGCATGATCCGGGGACAGCAGGGCAGACCCTACAATGAGAGGCTACGGGACCTGAACCTGTTCAGCCTTCACAAGAGAAGGCTGAGGGGGGACCTGGTGACCATCTATAAACTCACTAGGGGGGACCAGAAGGGTTTGGGGGAGACCTTGTTTCCCCTAGCACCCCCCGGGGTAACAAGGAATAACGGCCACAAGTTGTTGGAGAGTAGGTTTAGATTAGACATCTGTAAGAGCTACTTCACAGTTAGGGCGGCTAGGATCTGGAACCAACTTCCAAGGGAAGTGGTGCTGGCTCCTACCCTGGGGGTCTTTAAGAAGCGGCTCGATGCCTACCTGGCTGGGGTCATTTGAGCCCAGTTTTCCTCCTGCCCAGACAGGGGGTCGGACTTGAAGATCTACAAGGTCCCTTCCGACCCTACTTCTATGATTCTATGATTCCTCCTTCCTCACCACCTCTCCCTTTTTGCCAGCTATTGATAATAAAAGTTGTGGGGTGCGTGCGCATGTTGGACACCCATTCCCACCAGGCACAAGGGGGCATCAGGGCTGGGAGGCGGGGGGGTGCCACCACTATGACCCCCCGCATTTGCCTCCCCCACCCCACGCCCGCCTGGGCCTGCTCAGTCAATCACTGCCCTCTCGGCAGCACAGGCACAGTTGATTAAGAGCGTTATGGACAGACAGACGCACAGACAAACACACAGATGGACAAACTAAGCCCTTTATATATAGAGAATTGTTCATTCAAACATGAGCAAAACTGTATCCAACCACTGTGATAGGAGACTGTTTAACAATATAGTAAGAGTCCAGCTCTGCATAATGCCAAATGAAGGGCCTGAATAGTAACATTAATTGAGGGGGGTGGTGACCGGGTCAGCAGCCCTGGGCAGCACTCTTGTTAGGGAGGCAGAGGAGAGAGTGCAAAAGTAGCCATGAATGCTGCAGGGGTTGACCTCACCACCTCAATCAGCACTGCAGCAGTTGGCACTGCCCCATGTGTCATGGCTACCCCAGGCATAGAGCTGCCCTGCTACTCCTCAGGGCTTGAAGTGTATTGCAAAAGACACATCAGACTCCATGGGTACAGGACCTAAACCAACTAGTTTTATTTTCCATAACTGCAACAGTACATTTTCATAGAAAAGATATCGGAGAGAATCTTGGAGCACAGTCTTAGTGTAAAAAAATGCCTCTGCAAATACGTCAGTTTTTTGGCCTAATTACTTTTTTTCTCTTTCAAAGTCACTTCACATTTAAAAAAAAATACACTTTAAGGTGTGGTTTTCATTAAGCTGAGTTTGAGAGCCCTATGCCTACTGAATGTTCAGTTTCTAATGTAGCCTTTGCAAATTTCATATAATTCTGGAACTGGAAATCACTTATGGCCTTAACTCTGAAAGGTTTTGGAGCAGTGTATGGTAAGAAGAATAAGGTGGTTTGAATTACAGTGTAGAGGTAAAAAAAGGCTACATATGGGTGTAAGTAACATTAAATATGGGGCATACTCCCCCATGATATACAGTGGGATGTCTCCTTTGCTCATGCTCCAGTACTTGCAAAACAAAGGTGAAAGGGTTGGGGTTTTGTTTTGTTTTTTAATGAAATGTAGGTTAAGTCCAGAATTCTTCATATTACTGATGTACATAGCTTTTACACTTTAATCCTGCTATTAGGTTGCAAAATAGCAATGGTGGCTGTAATAGCCTCAAGATAATTACCTGGAAGATCAGGTTCCTGTGCGCTTCCCATCCTCCTTTTTGCTTCATTTTTGTCAAATGTAGGCAGTGAGGCTTTTTTGGATTTTTGGCACATCGTTTCAGAGGGACTATTCACCTGCTTAAAGTTAAGCAGGTACTTAGCTTTGCTGGATCTGGTTCCAGTTTCATAAAGCCTTATGAGCTCTTGAGTTATGGAAATGAAGTCTTCATTATTAGATTCCATCTCTTCTCCAAGTAAAAGTCTTTGACTGTATGATCAACCACAATCAGAGAGGTTGTGGAATCCAGAGAGGCTGTGGAATTTCCATCCTTGGAGGCTTTTAAGACCCAGCTAGACAGAGCCTTCGCTGGGATCAGTGGCAATGCATGGGGGGTGCACATGCACCCCCTGAGAGCGCCGGTGCACCCCCTGCCAGCCAGTGTTACCAGGCAGTGGGGGCAGGCAAGAGCGCTGGTGCTCCCCCTGGGGAGTTGGGGGCACACCCAGAAGTGCTAGCGCTCTTCCAGAAGTGTCAGCGGAGCGCCCGGAAGTGTCAGCAGCATGCCATTGCCACTTGCAGGTAAGCGGGATCAGCTGCGGAGCGAACAATGACTGGCCACTGAGAGGGCAAGTGCCCCCCCAAGAGGCACCAGTTGCACAAGGCTGGGATGATCTAGTTGGGGCTGGTCCTGCTTTGAGCAGGGGATTGGACTAGATGACCTCCTGAGGTCCCTTCCAACCCTCATTTTCTATGATTCTGTGATCAAAGATACCCTTATTCCCCTCTCCTGTCTACACACACATGCTATGACTGCAACAGCTGTAAATGCAATTATTTATAGAACTGTGCATACTGTGATAGTAGTTTTCAATCCTGAAGGCCTTTTTTTAATTAAATGAAGCATTTAGGATAAAACGATTAGTTTAAAGCTATGTCCTGCTTAAACAAATGTTTACTGACAGAATAGGAATGGTTGCAATAGTTGAATGTTATATAAACATTCTAAGTGTCAGGGTGCCTTACCTATTCTGTCAACTCTACATTTCTGTGAGTAAGACCCTTAAGATATTCAGGTCAATGTACTTTTTGTGTTCAAAAATAAACCTTATGGTTTGTGTTCCTACTGCAAAGCATGTGTTTTTTTCCAAATGAACTATAACACTCTCTTCTGGGAGTTATTAGAGATTGCCTTTGTCTCTGTCTACCTTTGTACCTATTGCTTCATATTTATTACTTTTATAACTGGATGCACAGTCTAATCATAGGGTTTAAAACAAAAAAAAAAGAATAAGAAAAATCCCTTGATTTTTTTCGCATAAAGAAGATTATAGTGCAATTATGCACAGCTACGATGATGTTCAGATATTACACACAAACAGACTTTTGTTCAATGGGCAGGGCTTGCTATATATATAGATCTATATATAGATCTAGATAGATAGATATGTATCTTGTACATTTATATTGCCTCTTATCTTGCCCAAAGCACTTCAAAAAGCTATAAAATGTGCCTATAGGAATTATTTTAGCAGAGAAGTGTAGCCTTCTCTGATATGGGGGGCGCAAAAGGGAAACAGACATTAGTCACCTTGAAGTGAGAAGTGTGTTCAGTAACAAACTTTAGGTAAACCCCTTCTTTTATTAAAGCATAATAGGATTTTTAATATTCAAGCAAACCAAAGGATAATTAAGCTAAACCAGTCTCATCCCAAAGATGAAAATAAGATTAAATGCCATTGCAAATATGAACTTATCCTACTGAGATGCAGAGCTCTGGCTTATTTATGATTCTTGGAGCACCCAAAACAAAATGAGCAAAGATGTGAGCCATATCTCGTTATGAGTTGTAGTTGTCTACAAACACAAAACATTATTCACAAATTCCTTCCATCTCCTGTAGAAGTGGGCAAGAAATATTTTTCACATCCTGCAAATATTTTTCAGCTGTTGACAATTTTTATCAGCCCCAAATCAAGACAAATCAATACATGAAACATTTTCACAGATCAGCAACCCACAGATGCTCAGTTTAGGTGGATCAATATTATTTTTATTTAGATCATTTCAAAACATTTTGTTTCTATTTATGAATCCTAATCCAATCATTTTAAATTCAGAAACAGTCACAGCATTGTTATTGTGCATCTTCAGTACCAAAGATACTAAAGTCCTCTTCAGACAGCCGACTAAATAATTTAGAGCACTGGCTATGAACCAAATCCTTCAGCTCATCTTCAGCGCCACAAAGTTGAAAGATTGTGATGGGATTTAGCAAAGGGTATATTATCCTCTGTGACACTGGGCATTACTTCAAAAGAGATTTCCATGTGAGGCAGAAAGATGCCAGAGTCCTGTCATCTGTCTCTACTGGATCAGCCAGAGCAAAGAAGTGAGCAGGGCTTTTGTTATTGTTCACAGCATATTTCAGATGCAACTAAAATGTCAGTTGGGAAAGACACTTAAAATTTTAGCATTTTAGCTGTTTCAGGAGGCCTGTTTTCATAGATCCTATACATCTTGTCCTCTTCTTTCTGAGGTATTAGGTCCAATGTTTCAGTTCGCTGCTAAAACTAATGAAGTTCATGATTCATAGAGTTATCCAAAAGCTTAATGAATGTTTCAGTGCTCTTGTGGAGCATTTCAGTAGATTGCATTCTGAAGCTAAATATGGCATCATCCCAAATTCCTGGTTTTGCAGACATATTTTTACAGGTTTTAGATTTCCAAATCCCATTAAAACAGGAATTAGGCATTTAAATGTACTTTTTAAAAAACGGGTCCTTGGGGTGCCTGTACATGAGGGTGGAGGCTGCTCCGATGTGTTACAAGTACAGCGCATTGGAGCAGACGTAATTAATTGAGTCTGCTGAAGTACGGCAATTACTATGTTCCAGTAGCTTCCCAAGTCATGTGTATCAGCATTCCTGCACTTCAGAATGGTGGCGGGGGTGCTTGAACTAAAGTTTGTCAAATGAGCTTTAATTCAAGCACCCCCACCATAATTTTGAGGCATGGGGACGCTGATACATGAGATGCTGTGGTGCCAGCAGGTAAAAGCATGGCAACTCTCAGAGCCACTCTAATTAAAGCACAAAAGAAATGAAAGGTTGGATCTATAGTGGATTGTGCTTTAAACAGAACATTCTGTTTAGCCAGGATCAAGCCATGCTCAATACTTCTTGAATACAAATATTTTCTTTTTTACATAAATTATTGCCATAACAATTTTGATGCAGTAGTAGTATAGTATATTACGCAGTTACAGTGAAATACCCTATTGTGCAGTGGGCCAGCACTAGAACAACGTGCCACTGTAGTGCTCAAAATAGGGCTTAAATGGCACTTAAATTATATATTTAGACCATACTAAATCTGTAGAATATTAAGTAGCGTTAAAGCTGGAACATGCTGTGAGCACTCGCATGTTAAGGGTTAATACCATTCCTTGTTTGCACAGCTCCAACTTGCCACTACAGGACTTGTGAGCAGGGATGTGTCTAGGAGCCAGGACATCTGGGCTCAATCCCTGCTCTAGGTAGTGGGAGGGAGGGGCTGAAAGCAGTGCATCCTAGGATGCAGGAGGACTGCATATTGTTCATTTTATCTCTGTGGCGCAGACTGAAGTTACCCTAATGCAAACTAGGTAACATGGTCCAGAGTTAACTTTTACCTGAAGTGGTGTAACTTTGAGATGCACAGAGGACACGTAGCACAAGTTATCAAGCTTTAATGTACAGATGCTCATGTTTTAAGTGTCCTTAATATGACCTAAGTATACCCCATAACTTTACCCATAGGCCTTGTGCTGGCCCCCTGCAAAGGAGAAATTTTACCCTTTATCAACAGAATATTGTATAATCATCTATACAGAGATTTTTACTATCCATCAGTCCCCAGTTTTGCTTTAGTTTTCTTGTTATTGTTAAAAATTGCTTGTGGCTCAGTAGGGTGAATCTCAACATAGTCCTGAAGGAGTAACATTAAGATCTTATCTCCATGAGCAGATGGATTAGAAGCACTGTGGATATGAGGTCCATAATAAGTAGATGAAGAGTCAGTAACTTACATGAGGGCCTTCTGAAACTAACAGTAGTGAGTTCAAAAATGCAACAGTTATGACTCACTTTTCATCTTTCCTCTACTATGACAAAGTTGGTATAACAGCTGCTGGAGAACTGTAATCCCATTTCATGAGCTCCACCCCCCCAACCCCCGCACCACCACCACCAAAAAAAAAAGTTTCCAGTTTTTCTATCCACACCAGAATTAAAATAAAACCTTTCAAATGAGTCTGCAGTAGCAGAAGGTGAGGGGGTGGGTGTGCATATGTTTCCATTCTGGTAGTTAGAGTATAGGCTTTGGATGTGGGAGACCCAGGTTCAAGTCACAGTCCTGCTTGAATCAGGGGGGGTCTGATTTGGGATGAAAAACTCATCTTTGAATTACCATATTTCAGGGTGTATAAGTCAAGTTTTGAAGACAATATTTTAACTCTTAAAATTCAATCTCGACTTATACAATGACCCCTGCCTTAGTGTGCAAGGCACTGGAAGCCCAGGTGGGCTCATAGGAGAGGTAGCATGCTGGCAGGGTCCCAGGAAGTTGGATCAGGGCCCTGGGAACTCAGGCAGCACACGGCCCACTGGCAGCCCGTCCGGCCATCCCTGGGGGATACTGCCACCACAGAGGGAAGGACTGAGCCACCCACAACTCAGAGGCTGTCCAGCCTGGTGGCAGCTTTCTCCCTGGATATGGGGAAGGCAGGGGAGGCTCCATGGAAAGCAGAATCAGACCCCTCGCCACTTCTGCCTTCAGCAGCTGCCTGCAGCTGGCAGGACATCTGACACCTCCCAGAAAGGGGCTGACATGCCCGAGGAGCAGTGCAAGGTGTCAGGGGCAGGCAGGAGGCTAGGGGTGTCAGGCATGGCTGCCCCCCCCCACCCCTGCCCAACACTCTGTGCTGCCCCTGGGTCATGCCAGCCCCTTCCTGGGCAGTGTCAGGTGTCCTGCTAGCTGTAGGCACCTGCTGAAAAGAGAAGTAGCAAAGGGCCCAATCCTGCTATCAGCAGAGCCTCCCCACCTTCCCTGCACCTGGGGAGTGAGCTGCCACCAGGTCAGGCAGCCCCTGAGCTGCAGGAGGGCTTGGTCCTTCCCTTCACAGTGTCAGCACCCCCCAGGGCCAGCCGGGTGGGCTGCCAGTAGGCCATGTGCTGCCCAAGCTCCCAGGAGCCCAATCCAACTTCCCAGAAGCCCACCAGCGCATTGCCTCTCCCATGAACCTGCTTGGGCTTCTAGCACCTCACGCACAGAGGTGGGTTCAACTTGTACACGGGACATGGAAAAAACCTAACATTTTTTTACAGAAATATTGGGGCGACTTATATAATTTGTCAACCTATACACCATAAAATATAGTAGGAGTAAGGCCTTAAACTATATCCAAGGCCAGTGCCCTAACCACAAGGCTACAGTTCATCTCCCTCTGAGACAATAAAGTGCTGACACCTGAAAAATCAGTAAGGTATTTATGAATTCATTCTCTCATTCACTCGCTCTCCCCCTGTAACCTGCATTTTGCAATCTGTTGGCACTGATGGGAAAAAAAAATACAAGGTGCTTTTAGAGATAAGACTAGGCCATCTTAGAAAAAGGAATCCTACAAAATATTTGGTTTGCCATGGGCCTTAAATGGTTCCTGTTGCCTTTCTTATCATGTGTCTTACATTTCAAAATGTATAAAAATGAATTGCCCATTTACATAATATAATTTCTTTGAAGAACTTCTTATAGTAGCTTCTCACAGTTACCTGCAGTGAATGTATTTTAAATCTTCCAATACCTGTGTACTCTGAACAGATTTTGAAGGCTTTGGAGTTGGAAAAGGGGATAAGTGTTATCTTGCCATTGCTCTTCTCATCAAATATGTTTAGATCTGAGCTCAGGGAAGACTTAGATCCAACGGGTGCTGCCTGCAAGCTGGGGCAGCACCCACACAGCTAGTACCCTGGCTGGGTAGCCCTGGGAGGCAGCACTGCAGCAGAGAGAAGAACCAGGCCCCCCAGCAGCTCAGGGGCTGCACAGGTCCACTGAAAAAAAAAAGTGACAAGGGACCTGTTATGGGCCCCAGACCTTCCCTCCACAGTGGCAACATCCCCCAGGGCCACCCAGGCAGGTGACTAGCAGGCAGGTGCTTCCTCAGCTCTCAGGCAGCACCCAACTTGATCCAGCTGTTCCCTAAGCCCAAGCTGGGGCAGCACCCACCCACTAGCAGCCCACCCAAGCAGCCCCAGGGGGCACCGCCGTTGCAGAAGTAAGGACTGGTGCCCTCCACAGCTCAGGGGCCATTGCCCCACCAACAGCTAGCACCCCGGCCATGGGAGATGTGTGCAGGCTCTGTTTCTGCCTTCAGCCTTCCTCTCCCACGGCGGGGGATTGAGCTGTCAAGCCTACAACATTACAAATAGCTACACTGAAAACTAAACTACATACGGATGTGGTTTAGTTTGCAATGTAGCAAAATCATTTAAATCATTAAAAAAAACCCATGCATGTGTACAGCGTGACACAGTTAAACCACAAAAATGGACAACTTTCATCACGTGTACAAGCACCCTATATATGCAATGCTGCAAAGTAAAAAACTCTGCAGCAGGATAGTACTTGTATTTATAAGCACTATGCTGCTCCCAAGTTTATTAGTTTACTCCAGCCTCATAGCCCTGCATGTGTAGATGCCAAGACATTTATGGCAGAGATAATTAGTAAACTCCATAGTAAAAATCTTGTGAGGACATGCCCAGAGATGCTTAAATTACAGTGATTCCTCTAAGGCTTCTGTATAGAGGGATCTATTTTTAAATGGCGTTTTAACTTGTATTAAATGCAGTTGAAACCACAATAGATAATTCTGCAACAGTTTATTAGCTCCCATACTTTGTTTGCAGTTAGAGTTTTCTACATAATTTTTAATACATATGTCATAAGTTTAGACTTTTTAATAATATAGCATAGATTATATTGGCCCCAGCCAGAGTACATGATCAAATATCGTTGTTTTGAACAGCTGTTGCTACTTCTAGGGTCATAAAAAGAAAATGTGGTTTATTCTTGACAAATTCTTTCACAGTTTACCCAAAATTCATCTTACGTGGTTATGTATGCTTTATTAAAAAGAGACAGTTATTAACCTTGCTACTTCAGTTTCTATTTCTGATATAATTACTTCCAGTTTGCTGCTTTGCCAAGGTACAGAATAATAAAATAATGAGGCTTACCGTAGGCCTGCAGTGCACTATGACGTAAACCATGTACAATTTGTAAGAGTAGAAAATTAGGTGACAAATCAAATGATACATATGTCCAGTTTGCAAACTGTCATCCTATAGGAAGGCACAAGCCTCTCTAATTACAGAGCCATCTCATGCCACTGTTTGTTTGTTTATTAAAGAATACCAGTAATTTTAATGAAGATTTTACTTTTTGTTTAAATCTATGGAGTAATATAACCTCTGCTAGCTTCAATAGGAGAAAGGAAAATGATGGCTGCTTAGAAAAGCTATCCACCAAATCCTAAGGGCTTTATTCTGTTTTCTCTCAGAGTTTGCTGAGGAAAATTCCTTTTGGCTTCAGTGGGAGTTCGCCTGAAGTAAAACTGAATATATTGAGTGAAAACTTTAGGATTTGGATCTAAATTATTATTATTTTTAATTAACTGTGGCTGGGTACAGAGTCAGCTTAATCTCAGACTTCAAGAGCCTCAGAAATACTTGTTTCCCTAGGCCATGGCCTCTTATGAGAGAACAAGAGCAAGAGAGATCTCCTCCTTCCCAATACGGTACCTATAATACTTTAAAAAATGTGTTCAGTGGGTGTTTTAGGAACATTCACTCCCCATTACTAGCCATTTCTTCTCATTACAGGATGGGATAAATATATGTTGCTGAGCCATCTGAGTTTTAAAATATCCTGGTTTGTTTGGTTGGTTTTTCTTATTGGTCCCTTTCCACACCATTTTATTGCACAGAGAACATAAGAATTTCATTTCATGTTAGCTCCCACTCTAGCAAATCTCCTATTCATTTCAGAGAGTTTTGCTGAGGAAAGTACTTCAGGACTTTAGCCTGGGCTGACCATATGGAAATCCCAGAAATCCAGAACATCATTTGGGAAATCCAGGACACCGCCTCCCAGCACACATACACATGCTCAAGTTGGTAGGTGTGGGACTGCATGCCAGGCAGGCAGCAGTGCCTACCTGCCCATCTGCAAGGTACTCCACACTGCTCCAACTCCTGGCCAAACTGTGCCCCATGCCCCTGCCTTTCTGAGACACCTGTTAAATTCCCAACAGCCAGCTGAGACCAGCCTCTGAAATCCAGAACTGTCCAGGCTAAAACAGAACATAAGGTCACCGTATTTGAGCCACATGTTACGGTCCTTGTCATATGTTCACTTGCAACAGTTGCAAATCATTGGAATGTAGTAACCTACTAAAGTTAGCACATATTAGGAGATAAAACCATTGCCTGAAAGGGAATAACTTTGCAATGCTAGGAGGGTACTTAACATATGCTAAATTGCTTGAACCTGCATATGCTTGCATTTTAACTGCATATAGTAAATGTTAAGTTGAATGTGTGACACCTAATTTAGAACACAGAAACTCTGTTAGACTGTGGTAAACAAGTTTTACATTAGTGCGTTAAAGCTTAGTCTTTTTCAAATGATATAAAATCACCTGGTATTCATATACAAGCTGCAGGGACATGTTGGGTACAATGGCTGTAAGTCCTAACTACAGTCACTTCCATACAGTGGGTGTAATTTGTACCTTCTCTATCTACCAATCTCAGGCCTCCCATCCAAGAGGAGCTTATAATGTCTCTGCAGCATTAACTTTTCAATGCCTTCTTGGACATCCTGCAGAGGATGTGCCCTAGGTTGGGATCTGTATAGGAGCGCTAGTCAGGCTGGTGACCGCATGATGTGTTGGGTTCAGGTTCAGATTCCTGTTGTTTCCCCTTTGACCCAAGAGGATAAAGTAATAGAGTACCTGTGGCAGAATTGACCATTATATAAAGAAGCTGTACATGGAAAAATTCCCCCTGTTCCCCAAGTGGAGTCCCAAAAGGAGCCACAGCCAGGAGGAAACTTCAACCAGAGCCATGCTGCAAGAGAGCAGTTGGACTTGGGAAGCTCAGACCTTGTGCAGATAATCAGGCCTCTGCACTAATGGTCCTGGCCTTCCATGGAACTGCCAAATCCCCTGCAGCTCATTTTGTGGGGGCAAAAACTACTGGAGGTATTAGAGAAGAACTCAAAGGCTCAAGGAAATTTCCTCATGCTCACACAGATTTAATAGAAGTGACACCATTCCACCCCAATATACCTAGTTTAACTCTTTAACCTAGTTTAAGTCTTCCTGGCTGCATCTACACAAGACGCTAGTAAGCAGTGGTCACTGTGGATTTATTTAGTACTTGTATAAACAAGAACTAAATAAATGTCCAGTAACCTGAGTTACTGCGCAGTAGCACCGGCGAGCACCCTTTTTGTGACACTACTATGCAGTAGCCTAATACTACTGCACAGTAGCATAGCATTGCAGTTTTTGCCATGTAATGCTACTGTGCAGTAGTATCAGGCTACTGCACAGTCAGCGTCTCATGTAGATGCACCCCCTCTGACTGTATTATCTTTTTTGTGCCTCCATGTAGGCTGTTTCTAGCCACTCTCACATGTCAGCTGTTACAAACATGTCTTGTTTGTAACATGAGAAGGCATGACATAGATGAACTTGGTGATTGTATTTTTGCAGACCTTATTCATGCCTGCACCTCCTTACTCCAGAGGGGAGCAAGTGATGTACACAAACCTCATGAAATAAACTGGGTTCCAATCTTTTTCTGTGTGTCCCAATGTGATTACCTTAAGCAAACATTGATTCTTATAGACTCTAATATCCCAGGTAATTCTCTGCAATTGCCGCAGGACTATACAACTATAAATCTGTGTCTTTTATCTAGCATAAAAAGTGAGCTATGAACAATTTGTGAATCTAGTGTTCCTGTTTGATTAACATCAACTTATACTTTGAAACATTCTGACTCATCTAATAAGCCAAAGAATACAACTACAACATTTTAAATGAGAAAACTGCTACAGTGTAGAGGCTTTTACACTTCAAAGAATACATTTTGTAAATTGTTAAACCCACTAATTTGTAAGATATTAAGAACAGCAATGTTTCATCAAGAAAGTTAAATTAATAGCTTCCATGATGAGGCTTTTTGCTGTCAAGAGCCATGCTTTAAGAGCTAATGTTACATGTAATAAAATTATTTCATTCCAATGTCAAACCATTTTTGAAATACTAGTATCTGTACTTAGAGAGAAAGTATATATGATTCCTTTAAATTCCTAAAATCTTAAAATTGCCCTAACCTGATGCTTTTGTATGGCTTCTCGTCTGGGTTTATACAAAGAGGATTGCTCTTAGATGCATTCTGAGTCCAAGTGTACTGATGAAAACTGCTAAGAAAAATCTGCAAGGAAAATGGGAGATACATGAGTCAAATACCATATCAATTGTATCCACTAGAATTTTTCTAAATTAGTGAAGTGACTTCATGGGCTGCCACTTTCTTTAGTTTAGTATTTAATTCAAGCCATTGAGGACAATCATTGTTTGAAAGTCTACATCTATATGTTTTGAAGTTCATTCAGTTGTGTTAAATGTGTGTTTTCCAAAATTGCTTGGTACATGTTGGACAATGAAGCTTATTTTTTGGTGACCATGTGTGGTTTCAAATATATGGACTATGTGCTACAGTATATCTTGGGATAATCTTAATTTGTTAATTTCTCAGCTGACCATGACAAAACAGATTGCTACAGCAGCATTCCTTTAGGACAGTGTAAGCTGGTTAGTGATCCTGCTGCCTTTTTGCAATATGACTTTGCCCAGAAGGAGCTACATTAAAAGCTTTGTTATCCAGCATGAGTGGGGCAACGGGGGTGCCTGTTATATAACAATTCCGGTTACCTGAGGACAGGAGGTTTTCTACCAGATGTGGAGCAGGGTAGAGGCAGGGTGGGGGTGGCAACAGACACAAGCGGAGCAGGGAGGACACACAGAGCAGTGACAGCACAGGGTGGTGAGTGATGGCGGCGGCTAGCTTTCCCTGTCACATGTGAGCTCCCCCTCCCACGCCCCCACCCTCCTGCGTCCAGCCAGCCGGCCAGAAATTCCAGTTAATAGAGTGTTCTTGTTACTTAAACGCCAGTTAACACAGGTTTTACTGTATTTAGCCTTGCCTTTTAAAATGCAAACACAGTCCTTACTTTCAAAGCAAACAAATCAGTCCATCTCCTGATCAAGGACTGTTCCTTCCCCCTAGCTCAAGCTCCCCATTCTCTCTCTGTGGTATTCTTAATTACCTGTGGGTGGTCCATGAGTAACTAACCATCCATAGATGGGCCTCTACTACAGACTTTGTGCTCTCTTTTAAAGAGCCAACTCACCCTGTTACAAACAGTCGCCCATGGACTTTATTAATAGGAATTACTTGTATTCATCAATAAAGTGTCATAACTAATCAGAGCAATTTCAAGTGACCTATAATCTCACATGAACCTTTGATTAAATGTCGTATTTTCTATCATACAACACATACCTTAGCCCCCCAAAATTGTGGTGTGTGTATTAAGTGGGGAAGCAGATTTTTTGCCTGGGATAGAAGCATCCTGCTTTGATTCCTGCTCCACACTGCAGCTAATGGATAACCAAGACAATGAATGACTAGAAAGAAGAACTGCCAGGGAACTAGCAAAATACAACTCCAACATTTCAGCTCTGAGCAAGACAAGACAGCTGGATGAGGGTCAGCTGAGCAAAGACAGTAGAGACTACACCTTCTTCTGGAAGGGGAAAGCAGTCCGGAACAGATCCATTCATGGCATTTGTTTCACCATCAAGAATTGTCTTGGTCAACTTATGGAGCTCCCTATGGACATTAATAAATGTCATGTCTTAAGCTCAGCAACAATCAGTACACAGGTACACTACCATCATCAATGCATACAATATCTACCCAATGCTAGGTGGTGACGATGATGTCAAAGAACAATTTACTCCATCCTTGGCTATGTTAGGCCCCAGCTCAAGTCTGGGTTCATGCCCGGTATGCAAAGGCCAATAAAGATACCAGGGGTGAAAGTATAAAGAAGATTTATTGCTAGCAATAAAAGATGCAAGCGGAATAATTTCACAGAACAAGCACCCTAGATTTCAAATTCTAAGCCCCTTTTATACAGGAGTTTTTAAACCTTCATAAGCATCCTTGTTTGCTAATTGGCTATAAAGGAGTGACGCAAGGAGTTCTTTACTGAGCATGTCTCTATACCTGTGTTTTAGCTATGTATCTCATTAACATACATGCATGTTTCATTAGCATATCTTTTGCCCACCTAGGGGTGTGATTTTTAGTATTTTAATGAGCTCTTTGGCCTAGTACTCTGATTCTGCTTTTGTTTTCAAGCCCCCTTTATCTAAGACTGTCTCCTCCTTATCATTGCAGATGGGCATTCGTCACATAACATTCACTTTTGCTTAGGCTTTGCATAGTAGTTTCTAGGTCAAACCTCACATTCCCCCCTCTGGAGCATTTTTAATTATTTTTATTATAATTGCTCCATTCAATTTGACTTAACACAAATCTAGTATCCTCAGCTTTCTTTGTTTACAGAATCATTTGATTTACCTTAGGCCTGAAGATAGATAAAATAACAGGTAAACATTGGATACAGAAACAAACCATAATCCCTATAAAACAAAATAGAACAACCATACAAAATAACTGTTTCAACCATCCAAAATTGGGAAGCCAGGAAGTTAACCAGGAAAAGTCTAAGCCAGATGATTCTTTCAATGTCTGTGTCAATCGTTGTAAGGCACCAATTTTGTCTTCAATTAGCACAGAATTATCAGTGAGGTTGAAGCAACACATTCCTTTTAAGGTTTCACACCCCAGATTGTGTCATAACAAGAGATAATCAATAGCGGCTCTATTCTCTAAGACAGCGTCCCTTAATTGCTTTTGTTCAGCATTCAGGGCTGAGAGCGCTCGAGATGTAGCATTTAGCCCTTTTGCTAAAACACAGGCCACTGCAGTAAGATTTCTGCTATTACTTACAGCAAGACCTGGAATCCCCACCATAGATGCAGCTAATGCTATGTATTCTGCCTTAGATAATAGTCCAGGGGAATCATTCTCGTCACATTTAGCAGTGAGAGTAGTGTATGCTCGTTTAAACCTCCCACCAAGAGGGGTTTGTTCAGTGTGCATTATGTCAGATTTCCTTGGAAGAGCTGCAGTTACCCGGGCAATGGTGCATGGTCCCCCAGTAGCATTCGCTGGAAGATATGAATATATCATACTCCCGCAGGCCAGAAAGCATCCTCGAGGAAGGATGGTATGTGTGTATACATAGGATATTTGACTGGTCTTATTACAGAAGATTTTTCTACCTTGGTTCAATTTAAAGCAATTATTGGTACAATTAACTATTAGGAAACATTCAGAAGCATTAGCTGTTGCCTAAACCCTTACAGAAAACATGTCTCTGCTTTTCTCTTTTACAATAGTCCCCCACTTATATATATCCTGATATGTATTTTCCTTCTCTACATCTTTCAGCATAGTATAATTTTGTAAAATTTTCAAAGGGGTAGGTACTGCAATTAAGCATGAGGTAAAAACCAGGTAAGCATTGATCCCTCCCACTAAGCAGAAGTCCGTTCTTTTTAATATTTCCCGGGCCAGATAAATCCAGACATTTTCCTGAGGGTCAAATTTTTGTTGTAAAAGATTTTCCCCTCATATGAGTAGGAGTGGACAGATCAGGGCGCCCCACACTAAAACCTTGAACAATTTCATAATAAGGCTTGTAAAACTTGATCAAAGATTGACAAATTATTTAAAGTTCTTTTCTTTTGAATAGGAATTTTAAGTCTCTTATTGGCTCCACCTTCCACTGTTCTCTGCCTCCGGTCCCGGAGTCTGCAGGGGTTTCTTCTTGTTCCGGTCCAGCCACCGGCTTAAGGCAACTGGAATGTATCCAAGTCTTGATTCCTTCGAGCTTTGCTGCCGTCGGAGTCGTTAAAAGTACTCTATACAGGCCCTTCCATCTGGCTCGAAGTGGTTCCTCGTTCCAGTCTTTTACAAGGGCGTAACTCCCAGGTAATAATCGATTTTCCGGGGCAGGAGACTGGTCCTGTGTCTGCAGCACGTCCCGTACCTGCTGATGGATGGAAGACAAAACAGAAACCAAGGACAATACATATTCTCTAATCATTCCCTCCCCTAAAACATGTAACTGTTGTTCAGTACCCATGGGCAGACTCAGAGGGTAAGGCTTACCATACATTATCTCAAATGGGCTTAATCCCAATTTAGAATGTGGTGCGACCCTTACTCATAATAGGGCCAAGGGTAGGGCCTCTGGCCATTTGAGTCGAGCTTCTTGGCAAATCTTTGCAAGGTGTCTTTTTAAGGTCTGATTCATACGTTCCACCTTTCCACTGGACTGGGGTCTCCAAGGGGTGTGTAAATGCCAGCTGATTCCCAGGAACTCAGAAACCTTCTGAGTAATTTGTGCAATGAAATGTGGGCCATTGTCTGACCCTATTCCTTTTGGAAGTCCGAAGCGAGGTATGATTTCTCGTAGGAGTGCCTTGACCACCTCTCGGGCTTGGGCAGTCCAACATGGGAAGCACTCATCCCAATTAGAGAAAGTGTCCACAAAGACAAGGAGATATCTCATCCCCTGTTGCGGGGGTAACTCAGTAAAATCCACCTGCCATTTTTCTCCTGGCCCATTGCCTATTCTCTGATGTCCTGAAGTTTCTTTTCTCCCTCCTTTTGGGTTATTTCTCTGGCAGACCTCACATGTCTCTGATACCTTCTTGGCAGCCTCTCTTAATCCCACTCCAGTTACATAGTGACTGATCCACCTTACCAGGGCCCTGGGTCCGTAGTGGGTGCCATGATGAGCTCTTTTTACTACCACATGAACCCAGGCAGCTGGGATGATAATGCGGCCATCCTTTGCTACTAGCCACCCGTGCTCCCCCTTCTTTGCTTGAAACTCTCTTATCAATTGTTTGTCTCTTTCCCCATACTGTGGTGTCACAGGCTGGTATAAGTCTGGGAGGAGAGGTAACAGATTACTTACTTCGGGCAGCAAGTCTGTCTGAGGTCTTTTAGCTGCTCTCTTTGCTGTAGCGTCAGCAAATCGATTACCTTTTGTGGAGGGATTATTTTCTTTTTGATGTGCTTTACAATGCATTACCGCCACCTCCTTTGGTTCCCAGACTGCCTTGAGGAGAGCTTTTATCTGCTTGCTATGCTTAATACCTGTTCCTTTAGAATCAAGTAGACCCCGCTCTTTCCATAGCGCTCCGTGGGCATGTAAAATAAGAAAAACATTTTTAGAGTCAGTATAAATATTGACAGTTTTGTTGGCTGCCAATTGCAAAGCCCGAGTCACAGCAATGAGTTCAGCCTTTTGAGCTGAAACAGATGGGTTTAAAGGTCCTGCTTCTATCACATTCTGTGTAGTCACGATAGCATATCCGGATTTTCGAATTCCATTCTCTATACTCGAGCTGCCATCAGTGTAGAACTCCAAGTCAGCTTTTTCAAGAGGTCTGTCTCTCAAATTTGGTCTTGAAGAATAAACAGTTTCCAATGTTTGCAAACAATCATGCACAAGATCTGGTGTGTCACCCATAGATGGCAACAATATTGCTGGATTTACAGTGCGAGAAATGGCCAGTTTTATTTCAGGCTTATCTAGGAGGATGGCCTGATATCGAGCCATTCGTCCCGGAGTTAACCAGTTCCCTCCTTTCTGTTCCAGGACTGTAAGTACTGCGTGAGGCACATATACAATCATTTCATGGCCTAGGGTTAACTTTTCAGCTTCTTGTATTAGCAGACAGGTGGCAGCAACAGCCCGGAGACAAGCAGGCCATCCACATGACACAAAGTCTAATTTTTTTGAAAAATATGCCACTGGTCGTTGCCAGCTACCCAATTTCTGTGTTAAGACTCCCACGGCTACCCCACCTCGGTCATGCACAAAAAGGGAAAAAGGCTTACTCATGTCCGGTAGTCCTAAGGCGGGTGCTTCAATGAGAGCCTGCTTTAACTGGCAAAATGCTTGCTCACACTCTTCAGTCCATTCGAGCACCTTTTCATCTCCTTGTGTAGCTTCATACAGAGGTTTTGCAATAACCCCAAAATTTGGAATCCAAATCCTGCAAAAACCTACTGTACCTAAGAATCCTCGTAGTTGTTTCTTTGTTATTGGGGGTGCCAGCCAGCATATAGCTTCTTTTCTTTCAGGCAACAGGGCTCTCTGACCAGGCTGTAATTCAAATCCCAAGTATGTTACTTTTTGGGACATGGGCTGCATTTTTCTTCTGGATACTCGGTATCCTTCTTGACCCAGAAAATTAAGGAGGCAAATTGTTCCTTCCAGGCAGCTTGCTTCAGTGGTGGCTGTTAAAAGCAAGTCATCCACATATTGCAAAAGAGCACAGGACAGTGGCAGTTTTAGCCTACGTAAATCCTTGCTTAATGCAGTGCCGAATAGGGTTGGGCTGTTTTTAAATCCTTGGGGTAAAACAGTCCAGCACAACTGAGTCTTAATGCTAGTATCTGGGTCTTCCCATTCAAATGCAAATATTTCCTGAGATCCCCTCTCTACCGGTATACAGAAGAAAACATCTTTTAAATCAATAACCGTAAACCAGTTATGATCTGGGTTCAAAGCAGATAGCAAGGTGTACGGATTAGGCATTACCGGGTATATACTCACAACCACTTTATTTACAGCTCTCAAGTCTTGGACGAAACGATATTCATTACTCTTAGGCTTCTTCACAGGCAAGATGAGTGTGTTAAAAGCTGATGTACATTCACGGAGAAGGCCATACTCCAGGAACCGTTCAACTAACGGCTTCAGTCCTTTCCTGGCTTCCATCTGCATTGGATATTGTTTCACACATGGAGGCTGGGCCCCTGGCAAAAGTTGAATCTTCACAGGGTCAGCATTTTTAGCCTTCCGGGTCGGTGACCTGCCCATACCCATGGAACAACAGCATCGAGCAGGGGTTGAGAAATATCCGGTGTACTTTCCTCTCGGAGAAGGCCAAGAAGGCAAGCCTGCAAATGCCACCCCTTTTCAGGAGGCACTGTTAAAAACATTTGTCCATCCTGGAACAACAACGTAGCTTGCAGTTTACAGAGGAGGTCTCTCCCTAAAAGGGGAACGGGGCAGTCTGGTATGTACAAGAATTGATGGGTAACTTTGGCCTGCCCAAGATTACAGGTCATTGGCTGTAGGAAGGGTCGTGTTACTGCCTTCCCTGTAACCCCTACCACTGGCACAGTCTTTTTACTTAAAGGTTTCAGTTTTTGAGTTAAGACAGAATGGGCAGCACCT
Source organism: Alligator mississippiensis (assembly GCF_030867095.1). NCBI lineage: Eukaryota > Metazoa > Chordata > Crocodylia > Alligatoridae > Alligator > Alligator mississippiensis. The sequence continues at coordinate 194,621,767 of NC_081826.1, read as the reverse complement.
GTATCGACGAGAAAATCTACCAATTCATCTCTGTCCCCTAGTTGCATTTTAACCAGAGGCTCGTCAGGGGACACTGGGATCTGGGTTATCTTTCCCTCCCGGGCCTCCGGTCCCCTCCAATCTGAATCCCTTCCAAAAGCGAACAATCCACTGCTCTCCTCTTTTTTCTTTTCACCTTCCCCAACTTTCCGTTACGGGCATTCCCGCTTCCAATGTCCTTTTCGTTTGCAAAAGGCACATTGATCTTTCTCTAATGGACCCCATCTCTGAGGCTGTCTCCAGGATCCCTCATCTCTAGGTTTTCCCGTGATTGCAGCTGCCACTAGGGCTGCCTGCATTTTCATCTTTCTCTCCTCTTTCTTGTCCTGTTGCTTTTCCTGAACACTTTCTCGATTAGTAAATACTTGGTAAGCAATGTCTACTAGTTGGGAAATAGGCATACCTGTTGCTCTGTCTGTCTTCTGCAATTTCTTTCTAATGTCTGGTGCACTCTGACCTATAAAGATCATATTTACCATGCGAGCGTTCGATGCATCCTCCGGATCCTCACGAGTGTATTTCCTGAAAGTAGTGTAAATTCTTTCCAAAAAAGCACTCGGGGTCTCATTAGTCTCCTGTCAAACCTCATACACCTTACTGAGATTTTGAGGTTTTTTCACAGCATCTCTCAATCCTCGGAGGATATATTCTTGATAGGCACGGATGGAGGTCATATCTTGGTCTGGTTTCCAATCTGGCTCCTGGATGGGGACATGATCGTCTCTATTTCCTTGCAGGTTCCCTGCAGTAATTTCCTTTTCCACGTACTCACGAGCTTTGTTCGCTACCATTCTCCTTTCCTCTGGTGTCAACAGGATATCTAAAAGAGACTGAACATCTGCCCAGGTTGGGTTATGGTAACGATTTGAAAATCATTTTAAACAGGTTTTGTACCTTTTCAGGATTCTCTCTCAAGCTGGGGTTATTGTTCTTCCAATTATACAAATCTGATGTAGTGAAAGAAACGTGCACAAAGGTTCAACGGTAGGTTGGCTCACCGTCATCTTTGAGAGGCCCGGGTACCACTTGTTCTCTTAGGGGAAATACCCCATTTCCCTTCCCACGGCCAGGATCAGATTCCCTGTGATGTTTTCCCTTAACCCCGGAGTCTGCTCCTAACTGTACTCTCCACCCACCTCCCGGGGTTATATCAGGAGAAGTCGGGGATTCTGGAGATTGCCAAGCACCTGACGGCCATGGTTGGTGCTGTTCCAGATCCCTGGGTCAGGGAGTATTCTCAACTTCTGCCTCGGGGGAGGGAAGAAGCAGGAAGAGCAGATGCCAACGAGGAATCAGATGAATCAGGAGGAGGAGGGGGAAGAGGAAGAGAATAAGGTAAAGGCAGCAGAGGGGGGGGGGCCTCCGGCTCTGGACAGTCCAGGACAGGATTTGCAGTTGGTCGAGCTACAGCCATCTCACAGATCCCAACCCCCTCCCCCAATCCACATTCCTCCCAAATCTTCTTATCTCTACAAAGAGACATAAACGCTTGCGCATACACCAATTCCTCCCATTTACCATTCTGCCGGCAGAACAAAATCAATTGCAAGATGGTATTATAATTAACACTTCCCTCCCGAGGCCAATATTGTTGATCATCTAGCTGATAGCGTGGCCACGCAGTTTCACAGAAGAATTTAGCTTTCTTCTTAGTCATAGGATCCCCACCAAACTCTGCCCAATGTCCCAATACACAAGAGAGGGGGGTTCCTAACCTTACTGTTAATAGTACCCATCTCAGGGCTGCCTTCCCGGTTCTGACCGTCCGACTTACCTGGGATCCAGGGATCTGTTCTTAGTCCTCGTCCTCACAGGGGAAAAATCACTGGTCTTGGACTCGGGCCAGACAGAATACTTGCAGAAATAATCCCAGGCAGACGTACTGACGGTAGGCCTTATGCCCTTTCTACCCTCTCACCCAGGTGCCTGTTACTGATACTTTCACTCTGTGGCATTGCACCGTTAGGCTACTGCCGCCTCAGCGATCCAGCTCCTCCTGAAGCAAAAGTCTCACCGGGAAAAGAAATCCCGGGGCGTGCCTGACATTAGATAAGGAAGAGCAAATCAGCTGGTCGTCAGCTAGTCCAGGCAAAGCTTATCTACGGCAGTCCCATCTGGGTCGCCAAAAACTGTTAGGCCCCAGCTCAAGTCTGGGTTTGTGTCTGGTATGCAAAGGCCAATAAAGATACCAGGGGTGAAAGTATAAAGAAGATTTATTGCTAGCAATAAAAGGTGCAAGCAGAATAATTTCACAGAACAAGCACCCTAGATTTCAAATTCTAAGCCCCTTTTATACAGGAGTTTTTAAACCTTCATAAGCATCCTTGTTTGCTAATTGGCTATAAAGGAGTGACGCAAGGAGTTCTTTACTGAGCATGTCTCTATACCTGTGTTTTAGCTATGTATCTCATTAACATACATGCATGTTTCATTAGCATATCTTTTGCCCACCTAGGGGTGTGATTTTTAGTATTTTAATGAGCTCTTTGGCCTAGTACTCTGATTCTGCTTTTGTTTTCAAGCCCCCTTTATCTAAGATTGTCTCCTCCTTATCATTGCAGATGGGCATTCGTCACATAACATTCACTTTTGCTTAGGCTTTGCATAGTAGTTTCTAGGTCAAACCTCACAGCTACATACTGACTAATGCTTCTCAGATCCATTATGAACATCCAGCTTGCTCCAAAACACCAAAAGCAATGATAAGGACACTCAATGCCAGATCTTTTCAAGACTCAAATTTCTTTAAGGATCACTAACAGTGTCTCCATGAAAAGCTCTCTGTCATGCCCACAAATGAAGGCAACATTTTAAACCACTGTCCGTATGGCCTGCACTGAACTCATTGGCTACACCAAGACTAGAACAATGAAAACAATGCCAAGATCAAAAGACAAGGGCTCATTCTTCTAAGTAAAATGGCACCTCATCTCAGCAGAAGAAGGAGATGTATCAGCTCCTCAAAGCCAAAGCTGAAAGAAGGATCTGGGAAATCAAAAACCAGTGGTGGCAAGATAAAGTGAAGGAGATTCAGCTGTGTACTAACATGCATAGTTTTTTGTCCAGGCAGTGAAAGCCATTTGCAGTCCAACTTCCCATGGCCCTACTTTCCTGTGAACACAGGATGGTTCAACACTCCTCAGAGACAATGAATCGATCCAATCTACATGGAAAGAGTACTTTGAGGCATTCGTGAACTGTGAGTCAACTGTGGTGCATACCAACATCAAGCCCATTCCCCAACATCCTGAAAGGGGATCCCTCACCAACCCTCCTATCCTTAAAGTCTGGCATGCCATCAAGGAAACTAAGAACAGCAGTGCTACTGCCCTGGAGGAAATCTACAAGGATGGCAGTGAGGAGCTGGTACTGATACTCCATGAATTTATTCCTCAAATTTGGAACAGTGGAGAGATCCCTGGGAACCTGAGAAATGCCAACATAGTGACTAACTTCACAAAAAGAAATTAAGTTTGTGTGTGGTAATTATCAAAGTATTTCCCTCCTTTCCACAGTAGGGAACTCCTCACTTGCATCCTCCTGAACTATCTTCTACCTCTTGCTGAGGGAGTCCTGCCAGAATCTCAGTGTGGCAACTGACATGATCTTTGTTGCCCACCAGGTCCAAGAAAAGTGTAGGGAATAACATCAGACCCATATATAGCTTTCATTGACCTTACTAAGGTCTTTGTAAGAGGCTCATAAGTAGAGATCACCCTTGAATCAGCTGATGACAGTGCAGCATTTGTGGAAGTCAGGTGATTTAATGGCTCCTGGTTTTCTACTCCAATGATGTTAATGACTTTGTCCTTTTTAATGAACTTGATGGTCTACTAATCAAACTAACCTTTCATAGGGCAATTTTGCTCCTTGATGGTGGCTTCTAGTCTCCAGGAAAGGGAGGATAGGGAGGAAAGGGAGGATAGTCTCCAGGAAAGCAGGAAAGGGAGGATAAGTCAACTGAAAATTAGTCTCTGTCCCTGCTCTACACAGATATAACTTTCGGAAACTCTTTTTTCTGGCCTTCATTTCATTATATTCTGGGTTGAGTTTTATAAGAAAATTATGGTATACTGCCAGTGGCTAATATCTTAAATATCCTAAACAAAGCTTCCTTGGTCTCTGCCTGAGGCAGGGGAGCTGCCGCAGACACCGCCAGCACTGTCGGCAGCAGATGTGGGGGGGTGAGCGCCAACCAGGGGTCAGCGAGCACCTGCAGGCGCTGCCAGCAGAGTTGGCAGTGGCCAGTGGCAATCATGGATCACCTGCAGATGCCACCGGCGGTTTCAGCGGCAGGGTGGCAAGCAGCGACTGCCCGCAGGCACCGCCGACAGTGTCGCGTGCACACCCTATGCATCACCCCTGACCACCACCAGCCACTGGAGCAGGAGTGTCCACTCCTGGGTGCTCCACTGGCACAGCCGGTGTGCCCAGGTGGCTCCAGCAGTGGGTGGTGGCAACCCTGAGGCAGCATCCCAGCAAGACGCTGCAGCCTCTCCCCCATGTCCAGATGTTGACTCTGCAGAGACAAGAAACAGAAGTATTTTGAGAATTTGCAATATTTCAGAGATGAGATGCTCTGCACCAGGGACCCTGTGCTGCCTGGTCTCTGATCACAGGGACCATGGTAAGCTGTTCAGGCAGAGCTGGGCCCAGGCAGCCACTGGCTGAGCCCCCCAGCCCTGCTTCCCCCTAGGGCTGGCAGCCCACTGGGTGCTGGCCTCAGGCAGCCTGCCTCCCCTTCCCCCCTTCCCAGGATGGGCAAAGCCAGGCAGCAACTGCTGCTGCAGCTCTCCCCATCTTTCCCTGCAGGCCAGTCACTCTGTCACACTGCCGTCCAGCCCACAGTGTCCAGACTCAGAGCACATGGGGCTCCCAAAAAACTGGGGTTAGGGACTGGACATGCCCCTGCCCTCCCATCAGGGGGCTTCTCTGGAGAGAAGGCTGCCCTCCCACCCCCCCGGCACGTGCTACTACTGTGCCTGAAGCATGCCCCTGCTGTGCGTGCCCTGGGCGGTATGCAATAAGCTGTTTGTGTATGCAGAGGGGTTTCTCAACCACTGCACCCTGCTGCTGCTAATCCTGCTGGGCATACCTGCACTCCTGGTTTGGGACCCTGAGGTACAATGGCGTGGGAGGCAATGATGCAGTGATGCAGGTAGCAAGTTTATGCTCACTTACTTACTGCACAGTAAGGCACATGTAGACACCTTACTGCGCAGTAACACTGTATGTGTGCTCTGACTTGGGAGTAACATTACTGCCAAGTTGGAGCACACACAGTGTTACTGTGCAGTAATGCCTACACATGTAGATGCTGGTCTAAAAGCCACTTACTGCACAGTAAATGCACATGTAGCCATGCCCAGGATACATAAATTACTTCATCAGCTGCTGTGGCTTCTCATTTAGCAATGAAATGAGTGCAGTTCCACGGTTTAAGAAAGGAAGAGAAAAGGAATCCACTTGAAATATCAGGTGGGATAGAATCAGGCAGTAGAAGTGGGCCAGAGGATATTCAGCATAAGCATTCCGCAACTTGGTTTTAAAGTTCAATACAACATCCTACTTGCAACAGTACAGCTGACTAACAATACTTGGTTTAAAATTTTCCAAAATGTCCCACTAGGACTCCTACACTCATATACATTTTGACAGTTTTATCCTTAGCCTTTGCCTCAGCACCTTGCCTTTTTGGTCCCATAGATGATTTAGACTCAGCAAAGCATAAAATTGCAATCAATAACATTAAATATGAAAAAAGCTATTGTAAAGCCAGTGCCTTTTAATGTATTACTATGGGAAATAAATATGGCAGTTCTTCTGGTGTTATTCAAGATCACATGTTGTAATTTACTATGTACACTGACAACAAAAATATTCACTTAAAACCAAAAAATAAAAAATGTCCTTAGAGTTCCACATGACAAACTTCTAGATGCATTTTACAAGCCCACGGATATAATTGGGTATTCAGCTAACCCAGACATTACAGTCTACACCAAATCCAGGCTGTCATCTAGTGTTTATTTTTTTGATAAATTCACCACAGCTGATAGTGCTGAGTAGCTTTCTGTAAGGCAATAATCTGCAAATTGAAAAAAATCTCAGAGATGGGGAACCACAATGTTTAAAGCAGTATGTTTTTCCAGCATATTTTAATGTTTAGATCTCTGACACTTTCAGAAATCCCTCCATTTCAGACCTCTACAAAACAACTTTTAATACCTTCTGGTTTTTATTCCTGCCTTCTTGGCCATTAATTTGACACTAGAACCATTTTCCAGACCATTTAATAACACACATCTTCCTTTTCTCTACTTTTTCTAATTTCAGGCTTATCAATGAATCTTTAAGGGACCAGTTACTAGTTACCATCCAGAAGACTTTTACCTATACTCGGACTCAGGCACAGCATCTCTTCATCATACTCATGGAATGCATGAAGAAGAAGGAGTTGGTATGTTAATAGTTCCTTAAGAATAAAGGGAAGTAAATGGTACTTTGTTGTCATGACTGAGATTTTCAAATGCCAGCCAAGGTATTTGGCTTTCCAGTTCCCATTAAAATTAATAGCAATTGAGTATCCAAATCGTCTTATCAGCTTTGAAAATATTCCCCATCCTTTATGTATTCCCCATACTTTATGAATCCCTGGATTTTTGTATGTTTTCTATTGACATTTCATCTCACTTATACATCAACATAGGTGTGTCATGAAATGTATCAATTGGATCAATATCAAAGTGACTTTTCTGTGTTATGTTTTGCCAGATGTGTTATTAGTGTCTCATGTCCTCAATATGACTGACAAAATAATACAAGATAAGCTTGGCAATGCCTGCCTTTGCAGAATGCATCTTGATGTTATCGGCCTGCCATGCCATCTGCGTACACATGTGGACACATACACAGATAACTGTCATCCACGCTGATGAGAGTTCTGCTCCTAACATTTGTTACAGCACTGCAGAAGTGTCACTAAAGGGTATCATACAGCTTTCAGAACTTTTATTACAAGTGATATATGAGAGAAAAAGAATATGGTTTGATTCTGAGACTCTAGGTTGAAGTTGCAGAGCTATCCCTTTGAAAAATATTCTTTTTACTGGTAAATTAAGCATTGAATACCAATTTGCCATTTGTACAACATCACTTTCCAGCACCACCTTAAAAAATTGTAGGTCTGAATTCTCATAGGCTTGATGTTTGACAGCCTAACTGAAATGAGATTCTGTTTATTTTTTTTTTCATGTAATCTTTCCTCTGAAATTGATTTTAGATTCATATCATCACAAATATATATGTGCCTGCAATCCGAGGTTGTTGACAACATGCAGTGTTTTATTTAGTGTAACAATTTTGAAGAGCAAGGGTACAGTCTAATTTTTTTCAATCATGTATTTTGTCACAGTGACTATCCATTTTCTTCAGCTTCATCCACCTGCTGAGCAAACTGATTTCCATTTGGAAGAGCCAGCAGAAGTAAAGGCCACCTTTGAATATCCCTTTAATAATAGCTAGCAACTGTGTTTTATATCTATAAGCATGGGTAGATCCAGAATTTTAGAAAGGGGCATGTGGGGGCAGTCACCTGTGCTGCAGGAGTGGTTGCACCCCAGATCCCAACGTCTTCCCTGCCCCATTCCACCAACATCAGAGTAGGCAGACCACGCTACAGGAGCAGCAGACACGGGCTTTTTTTTATGTCCCTCAAGCAAATAAGAATCTTTCCTCCCCCACCCACTGCTGCCACTGCTGTTCTCCACAAATGACCCAGGGGAAGGGAGTGGGGGGCCACTCCTGCCCTATTGCTGCTAGACTGCATATAGAGCTACACACAGCAACAGCAATGCCAGTAGCAGATGGGTTCCCCTCCCTCATGCCTGTTCCTGAGCTGGGCAGGGACGAAGGTTGTGTCTGCTGCTACTGCTGTCCCTGACTAAGACCAGCTTCCCACAAAGCCTAGCTGGAGTAGGCAGGAGTGACTCTGGAGCTTCCCCTGTCCCCACCCCTGCCCTACCCCCAGGCAGCTGGAGACAGCAGAAGCAGTGGGCCAGGGAGGGTTATGCTGCTAAGCATGGAGAGGAAGGGAGAGGGGATTCTTACTTCCTTTGGCGACTTATAAAAAGTCCCCAGCTGTTTCTCTAGAATTTAATTAGAGCCTTTGATATGGGACTCTCACAAAGCTTTTGGTAAAGCCCAAATAGACTATATTAACCAGATCACCCTGAGTTACATGCTTCTTGACACCCTTAAAAAACTCTGAATAGATTGGTAAGACTTAAATGCCTTTTACCAAAGTCAGGTTGACCCCTCCCCAACAGGTGCTGTTCATCCATGTAATGGACAATCGTTATTTTTAGTATGGTTTCAACAGATTTCTGTTATATCAGGAACAGGAACAGAAGTTAGGTTCACCTTGTAGATGTCCCCTAGAACCCTTTTTAAAAGAATAATGTTACGTTGCCTGCCCTTCAGTCCTTTGGTACAGAAGTTGTTTTTAGTGATAGGTTACAATTTCAAGTTTGAGTTCCTTCAGGACTTTAAGTGATGACCACCCAGTCCTGACAATTTACCACTGTTAGTTTAATCATCTCCTCTATAACGTCCTTCATTGATGTGTCAATTTGGATTAGTTCTATTAATTTGTCTCCTGGAAAGAGTGACTCTTGTTTTGGAATCTCCCCAACATTATGGTTGGTGAGCACTAATGCAAAGAACTCATTTGGCTTCTCTACAATTGCCTTACCCTCTCTGAGTTCTCCTTTTATTTCCTGATTTTCCAGGAGCCTTGCTGAATCCCTGACAAGCTTCCTTTTTCCAGTGTACTCAAAACACTTTTGATATCTCCAGCAACTTGCTCCTAATATATATGCTTGTGCATATGCGTATGTATGCATGTGTGTCTGTGTATATATATATTGGGCTTGCCTTATAGTTTTACATTTAGAGTGCAGAGTATATGCTCATTTCTATTTCCTTCAGGCATGACTTCCATTCTTGAATGACATATTTTTGCCTCTCCTAGCATCCTACATTGTACTATTTAACCATACTGGCCCTCTCTTTTTTTCTGGCCCCATTGCTACTCTTTTTATCTGTGGTATGCACTTAATTTGTGCCTTGAATAAGTTTTTCTTTTTTAATATCTCATGCTACTTGCAAGATTTTAATTCTCTTGACTGTTGCTAATTTAAACTACTCATTATTATTGTGTTCTCTGCTTCTGCAGCCTCTCTAATCTCCCTTACCATTTCTTGCATACTGCCAAAATCCTGATCAGATTGATAATATAACCCCAGAAGTACACTCTTCTGAATTAAATGCTGAATTTCTACACATGCAGATTTTCTGGTACCTCTTACCTTATTAGATTTAATGCTGTCTTTAACATAAAGTGCCAGTCCCCCATAGGCCCCAACTGCATGGGTACTCTGGGGCTCAAGCACCCACCAAAAAAATTAGCAGCGCTCAGCACCCACAGGCCATGGCCATTTTGGTGTTACACAATACATGTTAGATCTGTGTTATGTTAAAAACTTTGCCCTGAAAGCAAGCTTTTAAAAGCTGGTACCAGTAAGTGACAGAAGGACATTATGTGGGTGCACAGGAAGGTGGAATTAGACCAGTGCATGGAGATTCATGGTGAGGTAGTGAACATGAGTAGGCCAGAGGTTTTTCCCAGTGGGTGCATTGGCCCTAGGCCAGAGGTAGGGCCAAAGCACCCACTGGCAAAAACCAAAAGTTAACGCCTATCCAATTCCTCACTCTGTATTACCTTTTCCATCATTCCTGTGTAGTTTGTACCCTGCAATTACAGTGTCGCATTGATATTCTTCATTCCTCCAGGTGTCAGAGATGCCTGTTAGGTCAACTGATATTGATAGAATACAAATAGATATAACAGGCATCTCTGAAAGCTATGCTTAAATAGAAGACTCTGTGTATTTTTTCTGATCCAGAGTTTTGGCATTTTATCATTATACTGTTTCAGATACTGTGCACAAAAACCTTTAAATGTAATTACAACTAGTATAGACAGCAGCAGATAGACCATTAGTCATGGACCTAGAGGTTGACCCTACGTATAAACTGAATTCGATTGTTATGGTCCTCTTGGTGGCGGGGAGGTCAGCCTATAATAAGAATAATACAATAGTCACTAATTCCTTCAAGATAGTATCCTTTTTAATGTTTTCAAATTATTTCTGTATCTGTATAATGCCCCACAGAACTTAATTACTGAATTTAATTACTAAACTTAATTATATAACAGAAATATGTCCCCTACTTACCTATGGCTGCCAAATATTTACCTGCATGCATGAATGTGTCCTGTAAAACTGTTGAGATGCCAACGCTGATACAAGTAAATTGAACTGCCAGTTCCAGTGCTGCCAAGAGTCTGCAGCAGCTCCTTTTGCAACACCTCTTATCAATCATTAGCAGAAAGGGCACCCTAAGGAAGGGAGACTCGGGTCAGCTCTACAGAGTGTGAGACCTGCAGGCAAGTTAATAACAAAGCTTCTATGACAGAAATACCTGAACTATAAACAGGTTAAGGGCCAGTTTTTCCCTGATGGAACAAAACAGAGATGTAGGAGGGAATCATTTGGCCGCAAAACCATCCTTTAAAAAATAGAAAGGTTGCAGAATGGAACAGAATATCAATGACAGGAAGAAAATGAACATATAAGAAGGAAAGGGAACATCAAGATTAAAGAAAAGAGAAATAAAAGGAAGGAAAGCCCACAGAAAGGAGGGGCATAACATGACTATGGATGAAGCCTGCCATAGAAAGAAAGGATATACAAGAAAAAACAGAAAGAGAAAATACATGTATATATTCTGAAGTACACATTTTGTATGATTGCAAATACTTCTGCAAACCTCTTCTATTTTAGCAGTAAGAAAAAGGTGGGGTATCTTTTGACTGACTAGTTTTTGTTCTGTTTTATTTTGCCTGTGAAAAGCACAAAGATTAAAATAACACTCCAACTTAATGGAATTCATTAAACAAAAAAAAAACTCCCACCTGAATTAAAGTCGTGTTGTTTGATGTTGAGTCAGTTTTTATGCTATTTTCCTTCTTATTAGCTTGGAAGCTGTGGGTGTCCTTTACCTGAATCAGTACCTGTGTGCTATTTGCACACAATATCTCTTTTCAAAGGACAAAAGTAGCTGCTACCTATAAAGCCTTGCTGTTTAGGGCCTTGTTACACATTGTATTTTGAGCTGTTCAAATGTTGATGGGTGCTAGTGCTAGCGTGAGTTTGGAGCAGTCAAACCTTGAGGGTAAAAACCTTCTCTGACTGTCCCCCACCTGGACATCTGTGACTTGCCACTAGAGGTCTGATGAGCAGGGGCCTGACTAGGAGCAGCTGTGATTTGCTCCACCCAGCTGGTAAGCCAGGACAGGCTTCTACCCTGCTGTAGGTTGGGGATGTGTGAGAAATGGGTTGGGGGCACAGGAACATGAAGCTGGGAGCTGGAGAGTTACAAGGGTGGGGGAGGTAATGACATGGGAGTGAGAGAAAGGTAGCAAAATGAAGGAAGACAGCCACTGAAGGATAAAATTAAAGTTAAAAAAATATGAAAAGAAATAAAGAGGAAGTAAATTAAAGACAGTCTTGTTTTTAAATAAATTGTTTTTTTGGGATTGGGGGACGTACTTGTCATGCTTCCTATGGGGGCTGGGAGGTGGGAGTGGTGAGGGAAGGTGCTTTTGGGGGAGTTACTGCCCCTTGCCCTGGGAAGGAAGCTCCAGTTCATGGGGCATCTGTACACATGCTGCAGGGTGGAGGGGCAGGCACTTTAATTAGTGTGGCCTCAAGAGCCAGTCTAATTAAAGTGCCTGTAACATCACATGTATTCAGTGTCACACACCTCAAAATAGTGGCAGGGGTACTTGAACTGAAGTTCGTTTGACAAGCTTTAGTTCAAGCACCCCACCACCATTTTGAAGTGTGGGGACATCAAATAGGTGTAACATGGGCACTGCTGGGGTACACTAATTAACATTCTCCAGCAGACTCGATTAATCGAGACTGTGACACACACTAATTAGCATGCATCAGAGCAGGTGTCTGGCACATGTATAGGTGCCCATGAGGACCCAATCTGGTCCCCCCACCTTGTTCCCCCCCCCACGCTTGCCCCCTACACCCCAATCCTGAACCCATGTGTGCCCTGCACCGTGGCTAGCTGTCATGTGCTCTGCAGCTTGTTTGTATGGAGTTACACCCCTGTGGGTGGGAAGGTTACACCCCAAGGGGCAGGAGGAGGAGTTGGCTTGGTGCCAGAACCATCCCCTAGGCAATAGAGTTCAAGGGGTGGAAAGTCTGTCCACGCAGAACAGGAAGGGACACTGCATCCTGGATGCTGGAGGACTGCAATTTGGGTGGCAGTAGCCATGCGTTGATGGAACGTAAGCTAGGTAACACAGATCAGAGATAAACCTGCCCTGGAGTGGCATAATTTTAAGCTACCTAAAGAGTGCACTAGTCTCAAGTGTTAATGGGTGGACAGTCCAGGGGTTAAGACCTCAAAGAGCTACCTAAAATTAACATGTAACATGGCCCTTACTGCCATTGGCTGACCTATATAGCCAATAGAGCATTAGGTTAGGATGTTATAGAAAAATGTCTTCTTCACCTGCCCATAAGTTGAGCACAATATTAGTGCATCTTCCTCAGGACATCTGTTGGATACAGCTACTTACATCCTTATAATTCTTGCATAGTTTGAATCATCCATTACATGTCTCGTGACAATATGTGCTCCTTACACTCGAATTCTTTGGCGCCTAGAAACCACAATGTCAAACAATGAGCTAATACTTAGATAAGACAAATTAGAAGAGCTCTCAGGAAGAGCCATTTGGAAAGTAAGTAGTGAGGTTGTAGCTGTGATGCCCAGAAAATATGTGAGAAGCAAAGGCTTGAGGAAGGGCACTTTGTGTCCAAATGTTTGTCTAACATCTTTCCCAGCTGGGCACTTAATCCAGTAAAAGATATAACCCCCCCCCCCCCCAAGAAAACCTTGCTGCTTGTATATTTAGAAACAAAGTTCAGTTGTATGTGTAGAAGGAACAGAGGGAAAGAGAATATTCCAGCTATGATAGTTAAACTGTGGCCTTCAGACAAACGTATGGAGTATTTGAGGGCATGCTAAGAACTTTCCTAGCTCTGTCTAGACTTATAAACATATACAGCACCTTTACACATGGTTTGGAGTAGAAGGCATTTTAATTAGAGCAGGTCTTGGGAGCCGATCTAATTAAAATACCTGTAAAATCTCATATATTCAGCTTCCCATGTTTAAAAATGGCAGTGGCGGCACTTTAAGTAAAGATGAATACACAGATGCTGGAGCATTCAGGTTAGACCGCTCCGGCAGGCTGCTCATTTTAATCAGAGCATATGTAAAAGTGCTGCCGGCATCTTGCAGAGCTCCCCTTGTACCAATGCAGCTTTTGTAAAAGAAAACCTCCATTTCCACTAAGATTTTGAAATGCTCCCAATTTAGGTATATATGTCACAATATTCTCTCTCCCTATCCCTTAGTGTGTACATATATATTGTAATATTAATATTAATGCACGTTTATATGAATTAATCTTAGCCAACACTCTAGATCCAAGTCACCAGCTTGCAACTTTAAATTGGAGGGATCAGATATAAATCTGAATTTCTTGTTTCCAGATTTTGATAAACCCAAAAAAGCCACTAGCTCTCAAGTTCAGATCAGGCATTAAAACTGGGATATTAATCAGGCCTATTTCTGACCCCCATATGATAGCATTTTTTATCAGAAACCTCTTTACTGCTAGATTACTGCAGCTGAAGTGCTGCAGCTACCTTTCTGGCAGGGGCTGGCAGTCAAGGACAAAAGTTGCCACAGTGTGAGATAGTGAGCTTGATCTTGAAACCTTGCCATGATCACTATAAAGCTGTACAGAAATTTCTGCCACATGTACAGTGTAATCAAATGGGAGGAGAATGATTACCAGTTTTATTATTTTTTCTCTAATGTCTCAGTTGTAATAGTCTAGAAGTGTTACTTTTAACATGGTAGGTTTACAAAATCTCCAGGAGGAGGTATGATGGTAAGCAAATGCTATCCTTTCAGGAATCTCAACGATATGGCTTTTTTGCAAGACAATACTGACAGTGGAAGAGAATGACCTTGGGGATACAGCAGGAACCACAAGAGACAGCAAAGCATCTCACCAACCTTGAACATCCAGCTGTCTCCCTTTGCGATTTCTGTTCCAGCTCTTTTCCTGCCTTTGGCTTGGCCTCCTGGTTATATCATGCTTAAAAAAGATCTTGTCTGATAAACCATCTTTGTGTTGGCACAAACATTTGCTCAGAACAAACAGCAGTAAGTTATAAGGCTGTCTCCCTTTCATTGGAGCTCAGCAGTAGCACAAATTGATCCCAACTGCCACTCACTCATCAGATGATACCAATCTCTGTACTGGATGTCTCTTGTGCTTGTTTGAATTCATAAAGAGCAAACTGTAGGACTCAGGAGAGACTTACTGTATTACAGCCTGCAGATAAGCAAGCAGATGCACAAACGGGAGCTGGCAGGAAAATGTGCTGTAGCACTGAGAAATGGAGAGTTTAAAAAAAAAGCACATGCTTATGCAATTCAAACTCAGGGAAAATAAAAATACAGTTTTGCAAACTCATTTTCTTTATGCATGTGCACATTAAATCTTGCTTCATAAACCACGTTCAAGCAAAACATATAAAGTCTTAGCAAAGTTTTCCCATGCAATGCCCTCTCCTTAACACCCAGAAAAGAAGACTCAGTCTTTAATGTTTTGGCCTTTTTGAAAGATGTCTCTGAGGTCACCATGTGTAAATGAAATGAGAGGCGCTTGTGCATGACACTTTAAAGCAAGCTTAGTGCTTTTGCACTGTTTTAATGGTGTTGGTATTTGCATGTGTTGGCAGCATATTGCACAGTAATTCCAGCCGCTGTAGGAAATTCAGCGGTGTAATGTGCCTTAAAATACTTAGGGCGCAGCAGACTAAGTTTGCTGCCCCTACAGCCGTGGACAAAGGACTGGGTTTTGTGTAGTTCTATGGCTCTACAGGAAGCCCTGCAGCTGCCCAGGAAAGCAGCTCCGCCCAAGAAAAGCAGCGAGCCTGATCCCCCCCTTGGAGCCTGCTTGCCTGCCTGAGCAGCACGGGGCCCCAGTGCTTCCCTCTGCGGCTGCGGTGCCCCCCAGGACTGCCTGAGCTGGGTGGCTACAGACAGGTGCCACCTGGGGAGGGGGGGTGCTGTCCCTGCCTTGGAGGGAAGCACCAGTCCCCACCCCCAGCAGCCCAGGGACCGCTCCACCCCCCGGCAGCTCACCCTCCTCTCCCCACCGGAGAGGCAGGTAAGTCAGCAGGGTGTGTGCACGACACGGAAGTTTAATCAGCCCTAAATTGAAGCGGTGTTTTTTAAAACCCACCACTTCAATTTACAGCCCCTGTTTCATCTACACACGTCCACAACACATAATACTTAGTGCGGCTTAAATGAAGTTTAAACTTGCAGCAGACAGACATACAAGCCTGTTAAATTGGTTTAATGCAGCCTGGAATGGTTCAAAAGTGTACCTGGGAAATCAAGTACTCTTTCGAACTGATTCACTGTGAACCAAGTCAATGTTATGTGTGGACACCAAGCGTTCTGTGAAACAGGTCTGGTTGGTCCTCCAAGCACTCCATACTGCATCACTCCTGCTCCTCTGCCCTCACCCTCCACAACACAAACACACGGCTGTAGCTAGCTGCTCTGGTACACAGCCACAAATCTACGGCCCCTCTTTTCTCTTTTACTAACACTTTTATCACTGAGCTCCCTTACAAGGGTTCATGTAAGGGAAAGACCATCGATAATGAATGTAAAGCAGTGCCTACTAAAGGGAAACAAAATCCCAGAAGCATATTTCCATATAAAGAAGCCACAGGATAAAATTTAATTAGTTTCTTGCTGAAGGGAAACAAGAGAATCTCATCTCTCTTTGACATCCTTGAATAATGAAACTTCTTTTTTTTCTCTTGCCTGTCATGTTTTCATTTACTTTAGTAATACAGTCCATGGCCACTCTAATGAAGACTAGCAGCCTAGCTCCCATTTTAATCCCCCTGTTTTCCAGGTATGTAACCTATTGATCAGAATTTATTCCAGCCTGATGTTTGGCATGCAAGGAGGCTGCACCTTTTGTTATTCCAAATTTAACAGATCAGTGCATCATGTGGAATATGTAGGCACAGTGAGCGGAGTTCAGAATAGGGGCATCAGGCTACACTTGCTGTTTATGGCTTGTATCTCAACCAGAGCTGAGCCCAAACTTTCCAAACCTCAGGAATGTACAAAGGTTTCGGGTATTGGTCTCTTTCATTGCAAAGATTAATTCCAACCAAATCTGACTTGATTCCTAAAGCTTCAGGGGTTGAGTTTAGTCCAGCTGTTTTTTACAGTATTCAAATCCTGGTGCCTGATTTAGCTGTTTCTTTTCCACTTGAACCACAGATAAAGCCTTATTGTTTTCTTCCTTCGTAATAGCTACATGAGCAAAGATCATCTTTGGAGGTTTCCATTTAGTCAGAAGGAAATCTTCCTGGGTCTATGCCACCTTAGCAAAAGTTTCTGGAAGAATGCACACCTACAAGGAGCCTAAACCTCAAATCCTGAACACACTCAGAGACCACTGAAAACAATCATACCCAGCAACCTACAGGTCCAGGCTCAGTGAGTTCCCTGTCTAATTAGACCTAATTCACAGAACTAATTACAATTCACTACTATAGGTCACAGGTATGATTTGATTGGATGTAGGGGGGAGGATTGGTGCTTCATGAACCTATTGTCTCTTGCTTCCTCTAGCTCTTTCCCAGTGATTAAAATATTTATTGAGGAAATTGGATTAAAATAAATCAATTTTTCCTAAAGAGTGATCATATAAATTATTCCAGATAAAAATTCCTTAATGCTGATGTCATTTTTGTACTGGAGGAGATGGAGGAGGAGGAGTTGGCATCATATTTATGAACCATAAAATCTGTTTTTTATAGCTATTGTAAAAGCATGTAATTTGCTGTGAAGATTTGGAGAAAGAGAAGCAACTGTTTTAGTCCACTAGTGATGTACTGGTTGCTAGAACAAGTGGGTATTAGCTCAACAAAATATTTTGCACAATTTCTAATGCTAAATGGCTTGATTCTAAATTATGCTTCTACATCTAAACCTCAGATGGTGCAGGGGGGATAAACTGGTGAGGTAATGAGCTCTCATTATCTTTGCTGGGAGTTAAGAGTGCCTACTTAGGCAAGCGCATAAGTATGTGTTTTACATGTGTGTTGTATGTTCTTCAGTCCTATTAATTTAAGTATCTGCTTTCACTGTTTCGTTTAATAGAGCTGCTTGTTCTTGCCTCCCATACTCATATCAGCAGCTCATTTCACCAATGCCTATGCTGTTCAATAAGAGTATTCTAATCAGCACTACCTATATATACTAACAGTGTGCGAAGCAGGGCCTATTTGATTTGAATTTGGCCCGAATCAGGGACAGTGATTCGATTCGTTGTTTCGGATCACTGTCCCTGATTCGATTCGACCGAATCTGAAGATTTGATGCTGATTCAGAGAATCAGTGATTCAGACATAGACACAGCTTTAAAAGTTTTTTCCACATACCTTAAGGTAGCAGGCACGGCTGATGATCACTGCAATGTTGGGGCGCATGGAGCATCCCACAGGAGTGTCGGGGGGGCCTCCACATGCTTGGTGGGTAATCCAGAAGTGGACCAGAAGTACCACCCCACACCACCCCGGCTCAGTGATCGGCCACAGGGGGACTCCAGGTTCCCCCTTCCAAACCCAGGAGGCACCAGTCACTGAGCTGGGGGGGAAGGCAGGGGGGCCCCCTGTGTGCTCCCCAGTGGACCCAGAAGTAGACCAAAAGTGCTTCTATCCACTTTTGGGTCTGCTGCTGAGAACACTGGAGAGCCCCCTCCCCCCACTCTGAGCTTCTGTGAGACACTCCATGTGCCCCAGCATTGCAGCACTTATGAGCCCCTGCTACCTAGATGTATGTAGAAAAATATTTAAAGTGGTCACTATGTCCGAATCTCTGAATCTTCCCGAATTTCTCCAAATCAATTCAGAGGGTTCTGATTCAATTCGGAGAGATTAAAGGGTTCTCTGATTCAATTCAGATTCAGATTCAGCCACCAAAGCTTCTCACAGCCCTAATATATATGAGCATCTGAGATCTGACCTATGATGATTACTGGGCTCTTGTGTTTCCTATAAATCTTATTTGATTCCTTTTACCCTGGTAGAGAAAAAGCTTATTGTGTTTGTTCAAAACTGTAGGCTGCTCATCAAAATCAGTTGGGTTTTGCCCATCAGTTGCTACTTCCTACTCAGGGAATAACCCTGATCCTAAATCACTTAAGAAAGTTGTTATGAATGATGTTCTTGCCACTTAATAAATTCAGTGAACACATTTTTTTTAAGTTAAAACAGTGATTTGCATTGAGAAAGGCAAAAGTGGCTGTCATTCAGAGCAGCTTCCTATTTCATGGGAATTGCTTTGCAATTCGGGGGGCAGGGGGGAGAGCAAAACAAAATGGTGAGAAAAGATAAATATGGGCAAAAAGTACAAGACTTCCAACCCATCATATGATCAAGGATGTGAAATGGTGATAGCCTTCTGGTCTACCATGAGCCTCTGCTATCCTAGCCAAGTGTTGTTAAGTCATGCTGTAAGTGTCCAATAGCTCCAACATGACTATAGAAAGATCAGTAAGGCTAGGGACAGACATTTGAAAAGCCTGAGCCTGAATCAATTCAATCTTTGCAGGTTAGTTTAACCTGGCTAGGCTGAACCTGTTTGTAACTGCACAGACATCCCAGACATGCAGACACATGCCTGCAGTAGCTAAGGCTAGAAGCCAGGGGGGGCATTAGAACAGCCCTCCCTTCCATAATGCTGAGCTGACGGGGGCATGGCCAAGCCCCACCAGGATTTGGTAGGGTTCCCCCCCCCCCCCACAATATCTTGATAACAGAGCATTTATCAGCTCTGTTATCAGCATTTGTCTCCCCATCAGAAAACAAAGAGCCTCTCTCATTAGTTCAAGCTCTTCTTAAACAAAGAAGGAATGGGGAGAAATTACTAGCTGAGCAGTTGATTAGCTCCAGAAAGCCAACACTGCTGTGTGCCACAGAATGGACTGTAGCCAGCATGTGTTCTGCTAGCTAATGCTGAGGTGTCTGTGTAAAACAGAGGGGACAGGGGAACCCTGCTTAGCAGGGAGCCGTGTGGGGAGGGGAAGAGCAGGAGGAAGCCAGGCAAATGCTGCTGTTCCTGCAAGTCTCTGCTGGAGCTGCAGCCAGGGAGCAGAGGGGAGGGGCCAGTCCTGCTGTGGAGCAGAGAGCCCCGCCCAGCCCAGAGAGCATGCCGGGATGCTGGGGTACTCTGTTTTAACTTAAACCAGCAAGGGGTCTGAGGCAGACATTGAATAAACCGGTTTGATACAAATCAGTTAAGCCTGATACTACATTCAACCAGGTTTATCTCAAACTGGTTTCAGCCATTTTCAAACTGGTTTATGTGCACTGAACATCTGTTCTGTTACAGGTTTAAACCAGTTTCTCATCACTTAAACCAGTTTATGTGTAATGTCTGTCCCTAGCCTAAAGGATAACTCAGGCACCTTTAAAGTGCTAGGAGAAATCCCCAGCATATTCCTTCTATTCCAGCACTATGTCCTTTCCATTTGATCTGATCCACACTGTTTATACATTCTGTGCCAGTGTAGGCACCTCATAATAAGTAGTTTTGATCTAATAGAAATCCTGTTCTTTTGTTTCTCCACCCATTGCATGGTGAAAATTACAAATAGAGAATTTATTTTTTTTTAATCCTGTTGCCAATGAAAACAGAATTCCTAGGGCATCCTGTGTCTTTTCTGTGTAGCATTAGCAAATAATTTGGGAAGTGTATACTATGTTGTCTGTTACCCCAGTAATGAAAACAATGGGAAACTAGTAATATGGGATGCAGTGTGTTTTATATGAAGTGGTAGAGAACATCAGGGTTTAGGTCATTGTGCAGATAATAGGCTGCATATGTGCCCACAGATTTTTTTAGTTACATTTTCAATAAATAATTCTTCTGGGTATCTTTTCTCTCACCTCTTTCAAACACTTCTATGAAATCCACCTCTTCAAACAATCTCTTCTCCTTCCTCTTATGAGTTTGAAAAGATTACTCCTTGCCCTGTGTGGCTGTGTTGTATGCATGTGCATACATTTCATGCAGTGAAATGAACTGTTGCACCTGCTAAAATCCTTTTTTATTATTTGTATTGCACAGAATCTAGCCATGGGCTAAGCTTAAATTGGACTAGGCATTGTACAAAAGCTGTAGGCAGGGATCTGTTGTGCACAATTCAGACTGTCCACATGTTAGAGGGCTGTGTTTGTAAAATGCAATATAAATGTATATCACTCCATAATAATAATACTTAACACATCCCTTCCAGTTATTGACTACTCAATACATCTGCTAATCAGCTAGGAAGGTGATAATATATAGCTATTTTTACCGAGGCTTTTCTGCCTCAGTCACTGTAATTTTGTTATCAATTTAAATGTGAAATATACTTATGATACATTTAGCATGGAAAAATAACCTGCACACTTGTGTACTTCAAGTCTTGTGATGACAATTTATAGAACAAGGGAAGAATTTGAGGTCTGTGGCAGAACAGGGCATTTGAATCTGGAGCTCTCGTGCAGGGGCGCTCAACTATTTGGCGCTGTGGACCACATGAATGGTGCAAGGTCCATCTGTGGGATGAATGGGGCCATCTGTAAGCCAGATTGTGTGCTGGAAGATTGGGCCCTGGGAGCCTAGCACTGCCCCCTGTGCATTGGGATTGGGTCCCAGGGGCCCAGCACTGCCCCCTCCTATGTCCTACACACTGGGATTGGGTCTCAGGGGTGTGGTGCCCCCACCCCCTACCAGCTCCTACACCAGGATTGGGCTTTGGTGCCTGGTACCTCCCCACCCAGCCCTGTGCCCTGGGATTAGGCACTGGATCCAACAAGCAAGGCCTGGGACTCCCCTTGAATCCAAAGATTTGGCAGTAGGAAAGCAGTTCCACCACTCTCCCACCACCAAGTTTCCAAATCTTTGGGGAACCCTGCAGGCTGGATGACATGGCACCAATGGCCAGAGGTTGTGCACCTCTGCTCTTGTGAATAAAGAGCCATCCTTCCAGAGATGTAACATGATTCCTCAGCATCCTTGGAGGCAGTGACACACAGGGCAGTGTCAGTGGCTGTGCTGTTGGTGGTACAGTGGCAGCCAGTCTGGCAATGCAGCCACTTCTGTGTTTCTACCATCCTCCCTGGGATTCGTACTTAGAAATGGTGCCCCAGACTCACACACACTTCATTACTCTACTGGATCCTTCCACGCCTATTTCTCTAAAACTTGGAGTTTGGTTTCAATTAAAAGCACAAGTCATAACTTCTGTCTGGGCAAATTTTCAGTGCAGTGCATTGGAGGCATGCATCCAGAATTCTTTACAATAATTACTCTCACACCTTAAGTCCCCAGTACATACTGGCTACGTTTACATGAGACACTGACTGTGCAGTCATTTCTGCACAGTCATATAATACCTGTATAAACAAGTACTAATTGCACAGCAGCAGCAACGAACAGGTTTTTGTGAAACTACTGTGCAGTAGTCCAAAACTACTGAAGTGCTGCACGGTAGCATTGCATCATGGTTTCTGCCATACAGTGCTACTGCGCAGTAGTCTTGGGCTTCTGCACAGCTAGCGTCTCATGTAGATGTGGCCACTGTGGTGGGAATTTACTTCTAAGAGTTTTACTCCTTTAGAGAACCAGAACCTCAATTTTAGCTCTCTCCTCAGAAAGCTATTAAAACCCACTTCTGGAGTGTTCCACTCCAGCGCACAGTCCAATTTGAGAGTATGTCAGAAACTGTGAACAAGAGACAGGTAATAGGCCAAGACAGTCCTAGCAAAAGCTCAATATGACACTAACTTGCTTGATTCATTTGTACAGATACATAAAGAACGTTTCTTGCTCAAGATTTTTTGGTCAGCAGGGAAGGGAAAACACCACGAACCCAGGAGCCCACTTATTCAGATATTGCCCTAATGCAAGACATGATTTCCTGTCTAGTTTACTGCTGCCCAGAATGAATTGCTAATATTTATATAGATAGAGAGTGACACAAAAGCAGATCACAGAAAGATCAGGTTCTAAAAAACTGAAATATCCTAAACAATAGACAAATGGGTTACAGCTGAGATCAAAAGCAGCATTAAGGTGAAGTATACACTTTATACTTAGACCATGCTAAAAGCACTTAAAATGTGAGCATCTGCATGTTAAACCTCATTAGCTCATGCTAAGTACCCTCTGAGAATTTCAAAGTTATGCCACTTTAGGTGAGGTTTAACTCTGGGCTGTGCCACCTAACTTGTGTTCTGCTCCATAGAGATAAAACAAGCAATTAGCAGTCCTCCAGTATCCCCGGATGTGTCACTCCAAGCCCCACACCCACCCAGAACAGGGTAGAGCCCAGGAGCCCTAGCTGTCAGTCACTCTCCTGCTCACTAAGGCTGCGCGAAACAAGTTTCATCTCGACTTCTGTTTCTCCATTTCAAAGGGACAGTGTTTCATTTCACTGTCTGAAGCACTGTTCTGTTTTGTTCTGTCAAAACTGTTTCGCTATTTTGACGTTTCAACATTTCCCCCATAGGCTATAATGGGGAATCGCAAAAATGCCCGTAACTTTGTCATTTCTTTCCTGATTCAAATGAAAACATCAGGGAGGGTAGCCCCTACTAAGGACACACATTCTCTCAATTTTCAAGGTGATAGGTGCAGGGGTTTCTGAGAAACTGCACCTCAAGTTGCTGACAAGCAAAACTCATGTCATGCGTGTGTTAAGGTGGAGTGGGGTGAAAACAGCAGGCTTGGTAGCCATGCTGGGGCCATGAAGACTGCCAGGTTTCAAGGAGATAGGTGCAGATGTTTCATGGAGATAGGTGCATAGGTGCTGATGCTGCTGAGCTGCTGGAAGACCATTCAGTAAGCTGACCCCAAGGCCCAGAGAAAGCTCAGTTCAAACAATGCTTTTTAAGCTGTTTTTCCATCCCTCCCCCAGAGCACTGAGATTGGAAGGGACTTCAGAGAAGAATCACAGTCACTGGCCAGTTACACAGTCAATATCAGAGCAATCCTTCCCCTCTCTTCCCCCTCCCTCTCCATAGTTTCTGTTTAGCTGCCAGCAAACCTAGCTTCGAAAGTCAAAATCTTTTGAAATGTTTTGAGAGCCGTCATTTCATTTCGAAGCTGGTTTGAAGCCTTTCGTTTCATTTCAGTTTCACTGTTTTGAACTGGAAATGCATCAAAACAGCTTCAAAACAAAGCACCTGGCGAAATTTTGCACAGCCCTACTGCTCACCAGCCCTCTAGTATCACATCAGAGCTATGCAGGCAGAAAACAGCATTAACAGGCAACTGCTTATACCCTGTTCTAACTGGGCTGTGCTGCACCAAGGGGTTGGGGCACAATGAAGCCCAGCAGCTGCAGGCAGGCAGTGTCCACTGCTCCTGGGGCTGCAGCAGGGGCAGCACTGGGCTCTTCCCAGCACTCAGTGGCAGCACTGGGAGGGCAGATTGAGCTCCGTGGGGCTGGTGGAGCTGCTCAGAGTGCAGTCCTGGCTCTCCCCACCTCCCGCTGCTGGGCTGCACTCTGAGTGGCTCCACCAGCCCCATGGAGCTGAGCCTGGTGGTGGGAGGTGAGGGAGAGCCACTGGCCTGGGCTGCAGTCAGAGTGGTTCTGCCACTGGCTCTCCCGCCATCTCCTGATGCCGGGCTGAGCTCCATGGGGCTGGCAGAGCCACTCGGAGCACAGCCCTGGCTGTTCCCCGTCTCCCACAACTGGGCTGCTTCAAAACTCAAAACGTTTCAAAAGTTTCAAAACATTTTGAGTGCCCTTTTTTAAAGCTGCTTTGACGCCTTTTGTTTCATTTCGATTTTGCTGGTGGGAGCTTGGAATGTGTTGAAACAGCTTCAAAACAAAAAACTCAAAATTTCACACAGCCCTAGTTGCTTTCTGTGTACCAGGAAAACCCATTCCTCTCCTGATGATTTTCTTAACCTGTATTAACCAGTTACATCATCACAATGGGAGGGCTTTAACAGTGCATTCATCTCCCCTGTGTTGTGTCATGTTGCTGTGTTCCTGGTTTTGTGCCCTGCAGTAGTGTTTGAGGTTTTAGAGAAGATGTTATTTAGGAGCCGTGAGGTCAGGGGTGGGCAAAATATGGCTCAGGGGTCAGCACCACCACCACACCCCACCATGCCAGGAGAGGTCAGCACCCTTGCCCCTCCGGGTCAGCATTGCCCCCTCCCCTGTGGTCCACAACAACTCACCAAAACTCCCTAAGTAGCCCTGCAGCCCAATTAATTGCCCGCCCCTGTGTTAGGTAAATGATTGCATACAAAGAGAGGGGAATACCCAGTTGTCTGGGTGGTCCCTTCCAATCTTATGTCCCTTCAGCATCATCTGCCACTAGCAGTAATTTAATCTTAGCTAGGTCCTTATCCCAAACAGTTTTTTACCACATTTTACCTGAGGGTTTTGTTGTTGTTGTTGTTATCAGCAAAAAATTGCTTATGCTTTCACCTTCACAGTTCTTAAGCCTTGTATAACTAACCTCCTTTAATGGCTTGTTTTATTACATTCTAATACTTCTGTCAGGTGTCAGGGGAATCTTCTGCTAAAATATTCAGGCAGAGCAAGCTGAATTATAAATGCTAAAATGCACTGTGGAACGGTTTGACTGCTCTGTCAGAGAAACACTGAAGTTTCAGCATGTTCTACTGCAAGAGGAGTCTTCTGCCCAATTTACATAACCATACAACACTAACATACTGTTTGTGTGTAGGAAGAGGTGATGTTCAAAGATATTTAAAGAGAATGAGAATAGTTTTGAATTAAAATGAATTGAATTGATTTTTTTTCCTGTACAGTGCCCTCCTCCCCCGCCAAAAAATGTCATCATAAAATGATGAGGAAAAACATGACCCTGATAAAAAGAGCATGAATAAGCTTCAGTGTCTTAAGACATTATGACTACAGCTTGTAAAGTCCTGGATGCTCTCATCACCACTGCTGCAGTTTTTCCTGTATCCTTGCCTGTCTGTTGCTTTGACAGCAGGCACCATCAATCTGAAACATGGAGAATAAATTTGCTTCTGTACCTCTAGGTCATCTCTAGACAGGCAGGGTAAAATACTTTTCAATGCAGTTGTACACAGCACCCTCCCAACTGAGACATTACTGCTCCATTTCTTTTCAAGCTGACACCAGCTAGAGATCTGAATTGATTTCAGCCTTTCCCTTGCTTTGTTCAGTCTCCAAGACTTACCACTACAAAGAAGAAAGTGTAAAAAAGAAAATATTTAAAAATAACAAGAATAGGGGTGCATTGCTACTCCAGGGACGTAAATCTAATCCCAAACTCATCATGCTGCCAGACACAGGAAACATGAGAGAAGAAATGCATCCAGGTACTGGGGAGAGACAACCTTTTGTTTCATTCTTGGGTCAACCCATGACAAATACTTGTAATAACTTCAAGTGCCAAGAAAAGCTGCGTGGTGAGAATAAGAGTGATGCAGTCAAGAAAGGGATTAAACTGATATTTAAATTAATGGGTGGTTTGAAGAACCTTTACTCTATGAAAAGTCTTGAGAACAAATGTATTTCCATTCCATGCTCCTCAGAAGTTGGTGATGATGTAGGCGTGTGGTGGCTATCCCTATTTCTTGGTGGACCTAGAGGTAAAGTCCATTCCATTTGCATAAAATAAAAGCATGAGTGCTTGGGCTCTGACGAACTGTGGTGCAGCTGGGGAGGGTGGATTAGTCAGGGACAGTCACTACCACATTTTGTGCCAGTTGTACAGAGCCCTGAGACTAGCATAAATCAGCATCATAGTAGGGGCTTTTGCACTATTGTGTGCCATTTCTGTCCAGCCCTTTTGCAGCCCTTAGTGTATCACCATATGGCTGCTTGGCCAACAGATCCTGCAAAGCTCTCCATCATTATCCCTCCACATCCTTGCTCCTTACAAAATGGAAATCTGTGGGACATCCTGAAAGTTTAGATGTGTGCTTTCACGCATGATTTTGCAAGGCTGAAACTAGCAAAAGATGCCATGTTAAAACTTGGAAATAAAACTGCAAGCCTACTCTGAAATCCAAGGGTTCCTTTCTTGCATTTTCTCATTAACTAGAAAAATAAACTCTGATTTCAGAAAAGCAAGATCCTGAGACCTGAGCATTTTGCCTGTAATACTATGCCAATTTTTGAGCAGCCAGAGCTTTGCAATAAAACCATAAGAAGTTTTCTACAAATTTTCTTCGGAAAATAGCCATGTTGTTGACCTTTGGCATGACCTACAGGCATCCAAAAGCTAATGTTTTTTTTTCCAAAAGAAATCCCTGCAACACAATGTCTCAGTTTTACAAGATTAAAACAGAAAAAACTGTAGTGTTATTGTACTGTAAGATTCCAAAGTGTTGCAGCACCAGTGTTGTAAGCTGTGCCATTTTAGACATTTCCCCCTAAATTTTCAAAAATCCCCATAAAATGTAAATCTGATTTATGTGTGCTAAAATCCTTTCCCTTGCTTGTAGGTGTCACAAAACTGCAAACTTATTATATACACTACACATGCATAACCAGGCAGAAATGTATCCTGGGCAATACTAAAACACCTAGAACCTGTACCTTCTGCTCTGGCTCCAGCTTCAACAGCTCTGAGGACAGAGCAAGTGTGGCAGTGTAGGAATGGCAGCTGGAGGTTCCTTGCTGCTAAGGTCAATGTCATCTCATTTTTCTGCAGCCAACTAGTGTATAAAGCAGCCAAAAACACCCACTGGTTTTCAGCAGCAAAAATGGAGTGACATCTTCCCCAGCAGCAGTGTACTGGCCACTGCCCCACACTGCCCTTCACTTCTTTGTTTTCCCAACTGTCACAGGCAGAGCCTGGGGATGCTGCAGGTAAGGTGCAAAATGCAACCAAGGCAGGGAAAGGGTGAATGAGATACCCGCTAGCTCCATTCTAGTGCCCTTCCCCCTCAGGCAGCACCCATGCCCCTCTCTCCATCCATAGTTACGCTATGGCACACACATAACTTGAGACTTGAAGAATACTGTATATTTTTGCTTGTGTGTAGTGTATGTTCTTCTCAAGATGTAAATCATTTTGAATGTTTGCTCTTTGCTGCCCTCTGCTTGAACAAAACCACCTGATGTTACATCTGAAGTGCAATGCGGTGATCACAGTGAATGCTGCCAGCTAGTGGGACACACTGTAGTAGACAAAACCCTCATGCAGCAGCGAGAAGAAAAAGGGAATCAGTCAACTCAACAAAGACCTCATACTAGACAGAAAGCAGTGCTGTTTTAAAATGAGTGCTTTGGCTAAGGAGTATGAGGTCCCACTCCCCTCCCCTCCCCTCCCTTTCCACCGCAGCTGCTGCCTATTCTGCTCTTTCCTTGCTCTCCTTTCTACTTTCTTTCCAGCTGCCTTGCCTGAAAATGAGTTTTCTATCCTGCTGGACTATAATTACAGCTGGCAAGTATCAGAGTGTGCTGCAATCACTGTCCTTGCAGAAAAGGTCTGGGCTGGCTCATGATTTCCCAGCACTTTTTTCTAGGGAAAATTAGAACACAGCTAGTTTTCTCTAAAGGGTAATCCCTATCATAGGATGATGTTTCCAATAAATCTACATCAAAGAAGAGATGATTTTAGTAGAACTTTTCTTTTCCTAACTCTTTTAAGGGTGAGTCCTGCTCCACATACACAGGCAGGTTTAATGGAATAAAAGGGAAAGCAATCCTGTCTGATAGAAGAGCCAGAGACAGAAATTACACATAAATTAGCATAAGTGATCAGAAACTGGTTCAAATCTGTAACACAATAGGGCTAGGGACAGAAGTTACACATTAACCAGTTTAAGTGATCAGAAACTCGTTTAAACTTGTAACAGAACAGAAGTTCAGCGCACATAAACCAGTTTCAAAATGTCCGAAACTAGTTTAAGATAAACCTGGTTGAATGTAGTATCAGACTAAACTGGTTGAGCTCAAACCAGTTTATGGAACTTCTGTCCCAAACCCCTTCCTAGTTTAATCTGAGTCCCCCAGCATGCTTTACTGCTACAGGCTGGGCTGTGCTGTCTGCTCCAGAGAGCAGGGCTGGCCCTGCCCCTCTGCTCTCTAGCTGGAGCAGGGACGGGGGCATGGCCAGACACCAATCCGGCATGGCCCCCTAAGGCATAGAAAATGAGTGGGGATTTATTCCCCACTCCGCCCCTTCTCCCCCACCTCCTCCAGGCAACCCCATCCTGGGTCTTCCTGGCGGGGCGTGTAGCAGCCCCTGTCAGGCATTCTCCCCTACCTTGCTGTTTGAGTGGCAGGGGCATGGCCAGCCCTGGCAGCAGCCTGAAGTGAATGGGGAGACAGAGTGGGGGTTAGTTCCACTCTTCCCTTCACTTTCTCACCAGCACGGACCCCAGGTGGGGTCTGCCAGGGAGGGGCGCACCAGCTCGCATCACACATTTTACCCTGCTCACTGCTCAAGCAGTGTGGGTCATGGCTAGCCTGAGCAGAAGCCTGAAGGGAACCCCCCAATTAATTTCAGGCTGCTTCCAGAGCTGCCCACCCTCCCTGCCATTCAAACAGCAAACAGAATGAAACGCCAAACAGGAGCTGCTGTGCCCCTGCCTGACAGACACCAGCTGGGGTCCGTGCTGTGAGATAAGAAACAGAGTAGGGAATTAACCCCCCCTCCATCTCACCATTCACTTCAGACAGCTGCCAGGACTGGCCGCACCCCCTGCCGCTTGAGCAGCAAATGGAGTTTAAAGCCCTCCCTGTTGATACTCAACCTGCTGGAGCCTGGCCACCCCCCCACTCAGCTTCCCACCAGCAGAGAGCTCACTCTAGCACACCCTGTCTTCCAGCCTGAGCCACTGCAAGCATGTGGTTGCATTTCAAGAATCAAAAGTGAATGTCTGTTCAGTTGCTTGCCAGTTCAATCTACACAGGTTAGACTAACCTGCAAAGATTGAATTGATTCAGGCTGAGCTTTTTGAATGTCTGTACTTAGTCCAGAATTTCAGTGCACATAAACCACTTTCAGAATGTCTGAAACCAGTTCAAGATAAACCTGGAGGGATATAGTATCAAACTGAACTGATTTAGGTTAAATCTGTTTTTTGACCTTCTAGCTCAGATCCCCTCCAGATTCAAGTTAACAGTCCCCCAGCCTCCTAGGATGTTTTGCACCTACCCTGCAACCCCCCTACCCCCCTTGCAGGGTGGGCAGGCAAGCCTTGGCCCAAGCTATCTGCTCTTGCTGAGCAGGGAGGCATGCTCTAGCACCCCCTGTTTCTGGCCTGGGTCACTGCAGGCATATGGCTGCATTTCCAGAATCAAAAATGAATGTCTATTCACATGTTTATCAGTTCAATCTTCACAGCTTAGACTAACCTGTGAAGCTTGAATCGATTCAGCCTCGAGCTTTTTGACTTTCTGTACTTAGCCAAGAGGCATGACTACCAGAGTCTGTGCCCTCAACAGGCAGTGGCAGGAGCAGGCTGACTGCAGCAGTCGGGATGGCAGCAGCAGTGACTGCCATTCTTGTGCCCCCTCTAAAAGGGCACCGAGGGCTGTTGCCCTGGTCACCTGTCTTTTGTTATGTTATTCTCTGGCAGTATTCCTGTGCTGTGGCTGCTGCTGCTATTCAGTTCCTTTGCATTGAAACTGAAGAACAGGAGTGGCCAACCTGAAGAATGTGTGCCACAAGTGGCATGGGCAGCCTCTGGTTGTGGCATGTAGTGTATCAGGGAGAAGGCAGGCAGCACAGCAGCAGGTAAGGAAGGGAACAGAAGCAGAGCAGCAGATCAGGCAGGGAGCAGTGTGGCAGATCAAGCAGGGGAAGGGGATTGGAGTGGCACTGAGGAAAGGCACAGAGCTTAATTTGTAGCATGCCTACCAAAAAAGATTCACCTCCACTGTTGTAGAAGATGAACAGAGGTCACTGCATCTATTCTGTGTGACTTCCTGCTGTCTTTCCTCTGCCATCCCATGGCATCATGAAAGGAGTTCTGAGAACTTTGCTTCACAAAGGGTATCCGCTTCCTGAACATGGGGTATCTTTCTTTGCTTAATGAACATTTCTGTTGATCTTGCACAGTGAGAGGCACTCTGCCTCTTCTCTCCTGGAGGTCTGATCTCGATTCTTTCATTAAATTCATATGTAAATTGTTTGGACTGAAACTACCTGATTTGTTCTTGGCATATAGAAAAGTAATGAAGATGCAGCAGGGAGCCTATGCTGAGGGCTGTAGCCAGTGGATGTCTCGGTAAACATCAGGGCTGCTTTTGCAGTGTGTCAGTGCCACCATCACTGGGGAGGGAGAGGCTTTGCTCAGCCTTCCAGACTTCAGGTGAGATTTTATCCTGAGTCTCAGACTGCAGTCTGGAGAACCCCTGTTTTGACACATTTTCCTCTAACAGGCTCTTTTTAGAGAAAAAAGAAAGAAAAAAACCCATTTAAAAAGAAAACTAAATCTGACACATTTAGTAAAAGCTTGTGCTGCTCTTGTAAATTGAACTGGCCCTCTACCACACCTCAGCCAATTACCTGCAAGAGTCATTGCAGATCAATAAACAGTATGAGCATTTTAAGAAAAAAGAATGATTTTCCCTTTAAAAGAATTCAAGTTAACATCAGTGATTCAGTCAGCCAGCTACAAATGAAAATAATGTGTCTTGATCTAGAGGAAAAAAGGTGTGTTGAGGGTAAGGTGTTTTTCCTTCCCATGCTGTTGCAATAAAAGGAATACCATTTTTTAGGATCCAAAGGAACAATTGAGTAGATAAAAAAGTCTTCTCAAATATAATTTCACACATGCTCAGAAGAATGGAAAACTGTTTATTTTAAAGATAAAATTAAAGCCAGGTCATCATAGTGTGAAGTCTTCAGTCCAGGCTAACAATTCCCTTTTCCCATTTCTCTAATGAATGATAATTCTAGTCTTAAAGTACTATTAAATATTTCTCGTCTTTTTCTTGACAGGATTAAAATGAAGTAGTGAGTACATGCTGTTTTTAAAATATGATTCTTAAAATACTTGTTTAGTCTTATTTCTCTAAGAAAATTAATTAGAATGTATACTATCTTTTTTTAGAAGTTATTTTACCACTTTAGTCTCACAATATAATAATCAAGCCTGCTTGCTTCCTACATTATACAGAATTTTAATGGGAGCCTAAAAAAGGTTAATGGTAATTACCTAAAGTGCTTAAAGGCAGGTTTACACCACTTAAAGACAACGGTAAGGCCCCCTCTACATGTGTAGGTAAAGGCATGATTGCATCTAATGTACAATCCACGTAATTGTGCCTTCTTCTATGATCTACATGCAAGGCAGGAAGTGCAATTGTGGGATCACACGTTAGCTCCAATTGTGCCATATTGCCCATGCAAAGGGCTCCCACTCCCATGGGTGGGAGCCCCTTTTGCTGAAGTGGCTCCAAGCCCCAGTGGGCCATGCCTCATGCATAGCCAGGACCGAGAGTCTGATGGGGCTCCTTATCTGGGCTGTGCCTCACACATAGCTGGGTCTGAGAGCCCAATCAGTTGCAGGGTCACTCAGTCCCTGCTGCGGGTGAGGAACGGGACTGAGAGCCCTGTATGGGTTGGAGATTTCACTCCCTCCCCCCAGCCTTGGGGCTCACAGCAGTTGCAGTCCCCAGGGCTCAGGGGTTTCATACTGGGCAAGGTGTACCTCTATGGCTGAGAGCCCCGTCTGTTGACGGAGTCCCAGCCTCAGGGCAGACCCTGCTACATGTTCAAATTAAAGCTCAATAGCAACCAGCTATAAAGTTAGTACACATTTTCAAGGTCTGCCTTTATAGCTGGTTGGAACTTTTTATCATGTGATAGCCACTTGGCATGTGTAGCAGGTCTTAAAGCAACTGCACAATTAGCCAGTTACTTGTGCAATATCTGTAATGCCTAAGGCACACCAGAATGAAGTATAGCATACCTGCTCCTCCTATACTAACTCCCACAAAGGGATGTAATGTTGACACCTTTGTGCAGTGTCAGGAGTGCACCAATAAGCATGCCAGTGATAGACAGTTTCTTGGTGCACCCTGAGAGCTACTCTCTATGGCTACATGTCAACCCTTTCCAAATTTAGCATGGGCAGAGCAGGCATGCTGTGCTTCCTTGCAGCATTCCCTAGTGTGGCCATGGACCAGCATGCTTTAAGTGACCCAAGGGTCTGAGTTGTATTGGCAATGAATAATACTGAGCATCCTAAATCACATTCCTGAATATTTTGTTGTAACTCTTTGCTGGTTCTATTTCTGAGCAAGAGAATTCTCTGCCTCTCTGAAAGTTTTGGATAGCACCATGAAAGTAGCTCTTAACTGTTCAGTTGCTAGGTCCCTGTTAGATTAGTTATGCAAACCAAGTAAAAGGCATAGCAGTAACCTGGGGAAAGTGAGTACTCTTCAGATGATGTTTAAGCGCAGTTGCTCTTTTCTTTAATAATGTTTGACAGGTCTTTTAAAGAATTCTGCACCACTTCCATCCATCCCCCGTGCTTGTCAGCCAGTATATCAGAGGAGGAAAAAGGAAATGAACTTCTCTGTGCAAACATCTCACACATGACACTTGAAATGCACAAATTATAACCCTAATAAGAAAGTAATTGCCATTTGTACAAGAGGTTACAGTTCCAAAGAAGCCTAGCAAAACCAGTTTAAAATATTTTACAATGTAATTTGGAAGATTATTCACATACTGCCCAAAATATGCAGACAATTGAGAAAAACATGCTTCTTGCCCCTAAAGAGCTTAATATCTCAGGAGGTTTTATCTGGCAATGGCTGCCCCTTCTGGATAATATGTCTGGATCCAGTTTCTGTGAGACTAAAGTAAAGCATGATATGGGTGTCCTCTCAACCATAATTTATACTTTTTTCTGATCTGTACAGTCTTCTCCCTCTGCATGGATTCTGAACTGGTGAAATACATTCCCCACAGTCCAAAGGAAAGGCAAATGGTACAGAATGGGGGACTGCCAACTGTACATGATAAAAGGATGGAAAGCAATCTAAGTCTATTTTATTAGTCTCATTAAAAAATTGTAAATAATTATATGTTATATAGGACAGATTGAGTGTAAAAATATAAGGAGGGTATCTACCACTATATGAAGAATATAAACACAGAGTGGGCAGAAGGTTTCTTTGAGACTATCTAAAGCAAAATAACTGAGAGTTTAATACAACACTATATTTAAACCATGAACGAAGATGTGGTCCCAGTTCAAAGAAGACATAGGCATATGAGGCAGGTGTAATATCCTAATTCCTCCGCAGTAGCAAATTTTACTTCTGGATGAGCCAGGACTATAAAACCAACCTTTAGTTTCATGTTAGATTTTGTTTGTGGACCACCCCTCATTAATTAGCCAGTTGGTCAATGAACTTCTGTCCTTCTGCTTTGCACCCTCCGTAAAAACACAACTTTGGTCACCTTTCTGACCTCTAGCATTCTAGATCTATGATATCCAATATGACCGTCCTCATTTAAACTCCTCTTCTCTGTGATCCCTGGGAGCTTCTGTGCCTTTGTGAGGTGCCTACTTCAGTCTCTGTTCAAGTGACTAGAGCCATTTGAAGGTCCTCAAACTCCTTGTACTCTGGAGAGAAGCAAAGGTACAGGATGTCCAGACCCCTCCCCCCCGCCATCAAATCCAGGACACCTGTGCAACAATGTCTGTTCAGATAGCTGCTGGAGGCTATCAAGGTGATGACCTAGTACTGAGGGTGAAAGACTTCAATCAGTAGTATAAGCATGCCTGAGAAACCAATCACCCCTTGAGCTCTGGCCATCTCACAGCTCCCTATTATAAGGAATTGGACAGGACTGTGTTTGCAAATGCTCATGTATAGCCATAATCCATGCATTGTTCTGGAGCTGACTTAAACAAGACCTTCAGCAGTGGCAGCATGGAGTACTCATAGGCCACTGGTCAGGAGCCCAGGCATTCATCTCAGCATGTAGAGGAAGATTCAAGGTGCTCTTCAGATCAGCAACATCCATTATCACAATGGAGCCACCTGCCAACCAGGCCATTAACAGCAGATATTCAGATGATGCTGGTAGGTGTGTATGGTTATTGGATGAGAAGTTCTTGCATGCCAAAGCCTGATAAACTAGTGTTAGTTTAGGTTGCTGTATCTGGATATCTTTCTCACAGATGTGAGCAAATGTTCCTTCCATAAACCCCACTTTCCATGAAGCCTTTGTTTCCACCTCCCAAAGCTTACATGTCAAGCCTTCTGTGCCACTGTCCAGCTTAGGTACACCCCCTCGCTCTAAATGGTCTGCAGTCCCTCTTGCACCACTGCCTGGCTTGGGTACACCTGTCTCTACCCTGAATGATCTCCTTGGATACACACCCGAAGTATATGGCCATGGGGTATATATTCCTTATTCCTCCAGGCACAGCACACTCCAAACAGAGAGGATTTTCATGAGACAACTGACTCTTCATTGTAAGGAAGCCCCTATGGGACACTTCAGGATGCTTGAGTTGTTTCTTGCTGTTTTTATTGCACTACTAACCCCATAGGTAGGGTGACCATATGTTCCAGTTTGGCTCGGACTCTCCAGGATCCCATAACCCAGTCCTGGCTGGATGGTCAGAAGTCCTGGGCTAGAATCCAGTGGGAAGGTGAAGCAGCGTGGTGCGCCAGGCAGATGGCCAGGCAGGCACTGCTGCTCCTGTGCAGAAGCAAGGCGTGTGGACTGGAACAGGTGCCACCTTGCCCATACATGGCATGGCGTTGCTTCCACACTGCAGCAGCAGTGTCTGCCCAGCTGTCTGCCTGGCACTCCATGCCCCTGCACCTCTCTGCTGAACTCCACCCTGGGATTTTTAACCAAACAGCCAGGACCAGACTATGGAATCTGGGAGTGTCTTGGCCAGACTGGAACATATGGTCACCCTGCCTATCGGATTAGTAGTACAGTCAAAACAGCAAGAAACTGATTTTTCATCTACCACAGTAAGCACCACAGACCAGCACCAACACTTGTACACCACTGATCCCACCCGTGCACTGATTTGGCATTTTTTAAGAGCTTAAATACATGTCCAAAGGTCACAGTATTTTTAGCTCAGTGAACCTGGATCATGTACATTTGGGAAATAAATTGGACCTCGAGGTACAGGTAAATCTGCAGCCAAGCTCTAATATTGCTGGCTTATCCCTGGTTTCCAAATAGGTAGCTGACCATTTCTGTGTCAGCTGCACATCTAGGGGAGGGGTACAGTTTGGTAAACAATAGAAAGGCATATCTTGCATGTTCCCCATAGCTCTTGGAAAGAGATGCTTTCTATGCCCTTTCATCAAGGGAATTAGTGCCATGTCCTCTGGATTTGGGACTGCCTATTAAACCACAAGAGCCTTCACCAGGATAATGCTGTGCTGTCAATGTATAGGCTCCTTCCCACCTCATCTCCCCAACCCTAGGTGCTTGCTTGCACAAGTAACTAAGTAGTACACATCACAGGGCTGCAGAGTCCCTGCTGCCTCTAAGATGGTCAGCCACCTACCCAGGCTGTCAGGAGTTAGTCAGGCATGGGACATATCACTGCCTGAGACTAAACAGCTCTGGCAAAGACTAGCCTTAATCTCTGAAACTGACAGAGGAACAATGACCACCGTTTTTCGTTTATCTCCTTCCAGGGTTAGCACCTGCACCTCTCAGATCTTCAAGGTCACAGGCACTGACAACAGCCAACTACCTTGTGAACTTGAAGTAATACTGGAAGAATAACAAGCAGGAAATGTTGGAGGATTGAATGGATTTCTCTGAGAAGTATGCCATGGCTGCAGAGGCCTGGCAGAAGAGGCTGAAGTACCACAAGGACTTCTGAGTGGAAGTGCTGAAGCAGCCAGATGTGGGAGAGCATTGCAGGCCTGAGAGTCAACAGAGAAGCCATCACAACAGCCAGGAAGGCTCTGAACCTGATCTGAAGAAACTTCCAATCTATCAACAAATGCAAAAATCATTATTGTGAGTTCTGACTTGGCAATCATCTACGAGGGAGTCAATGAACGTTCACCCCCATTTATCCTCCTTCTGCCTGATAAAGACTCCCTGCAATTTCATAATTTCATGTTAGCCCATCAGATGTTCATTCAATGTGTATGCTGCACATGCTGCAGAATACATCACTTCAGGACTAGTAGCTCATGGCCACAGTCATCTCACTGTGACCAGGAAGAGCAACCTACTTAAACCCATCTACACCCTACACCATCTTGATGCCCCACCCAGCCAACCCTCAAGAACCTGGACACATGTTGAGCAGTGAACTCTTCTTCATAGTTCTGACCACTGGATGGAAGTAAAGGGCTACCTGTTTCACACAATGTGTAGATATTTTTGAACTTGTACTTACTGCCCCCCCTAATGTTAATGTTTGGCCTCTGTTGTACAGCACTTTTCCTTGCTACTAAGGTTTCAAGCCCTGCCTAAGTTTTCACTTTTTGATTTTGCACTTGTACTGAAAATAAAGTACTCTTTTTTTCATTGGTGCTGTTTTTTTCAAAGCTTTATTGTGCATCTCATGAAGTAAGTGCAACATTTGTAGGATGGCATTGTCAGGCTGTGGTTCAGTGAATGCAAGACAAGCAGGCCAAAGGGCAGAAGTAATGTACCAGCTGCCACATTCACAGCAGGAAGAAAAAAAAAATTCACACTCTGGGGGAATGGTCATCTAAAGCTAATGTCAACTATGAACAGTCAAAAAAATAGTAATGACGCACTTACTAGTTGAGTAGCAATAGGCCCACTGTGCCCATGTGGACAAGCAGGCACAGTCATATAAAATACTTGTAGGGAAGAACACGAAGGTAGAATGAAAAGAAATCTTGTCCAAAAAAGTTTCACAGAGCAAAGGAGAGGCAAGCAGTTGTCTTTCATGGGTCAATCAACATACAGTAACATTTCTGCCCTTTGCTGAAAATGAGTAGACAAAGTCTTCCAGATGAGGTACCCTTGGTGGTTATCACTATCAATAGGTTGTACCTTTTGATTGTCCAAACCACTGGGGCAGTCTTTCTACCCTGCTACCTAACACTCAAACTTGTTCTCACAAAGCAGGCCAGCAAAATTCTTGGTTGGTACCACTCAGTCACCTTTAGCTAGATACTGAATTTGTGCCACTTGGTCTTTAGCTGCTTTAAGGCATATTCAGTCATCAGCTTGTAGCTCGTCAGTTAGTTGAATGGTTCCTTCCTGTGATCAAAGTTTCCTGTGTAAACTTTCATGAGCAATGGGTAGGCGAGGTCTCTAAGTATCAGTAGGGGGAGAGGAAAAGAGGTCATCTGTTAATTGCAAACCTTACCGAGGACACCAAGATGGATTGGCTTGAAAATTCTCATATCATGTACTTCTCCAGATCATGCTGCACTGCCATATATGATTCTCCCATGGTAGTCCACTGTGCCCTGAAGCATAACAGAAAAAAAAAACCCTTACAACTACTGAACACTGAAGCCCAGTGGGAAAGGCAAAAAAAAATGGAATGTGTGTCCCACCTATTGTTCCAAAGCAGTAGGGAAGTCCAGTATATATGTCGTATTGATAATCCCCTGGAGGTTCACAAGCTTGAGAGAACATGGGGTCAGTATCCTTATGCACAGACCTCATATATGATAATAGTTGCTTTGCCCATACCAAACTGGTTTGCCACAGGATGGTAGCAGTGAGGGATGCCAGCTTCCAGAAGTCTATTGCCAATTGTATTATCTGGCCAAGGAGACTAAGATATTGAATGACTGCCTCTGTAGGTGTGAGGTAGGCTTCATGCAGTGTTCCAGGAAAGTGGGATCTCTCTGGGTTGGGGTGAGTGGGCATCTACATGGGGCACTAAATACACAAAAAATTAATTCTACTGCACATTAGCATGGCAGGCAAAACCTGTACAAGTGTGCTAATGCATAGTAGATTAAGTCTAATGTGCACTGACATCAGTAAAAAAAAAATGTTCATCTGCACTAATGCGCACTAGCACTAATTATGGCACATTTAGTATCTGTCATTACAGGTACTAAACTTAATGTGCCATAATTACAGTGCATTAATAAACACGTAGACATGCCCAGTTAAAATTTTCTTCTGAGTCTTTACCTCAGTAGTTGATCCTCCATGTTTATCCTTGTTAATATGAAAATTAATAGCACCTAAACAATACAAGGTCATAAAAACAATGAGTAAAAATCCCTAATTTTGGCTTAGTATCTCTTCCCAGCACCACTAAATGCATACATACTTGGAAGCAAAAACATGGCTCATTGTTGTCTCATCATCCATGGTAAAGAAAAAGCCTTTAGCCACAGGCACTAAAGTCTTTGCTCATTCCTTCCCTGGCTTGCCTCTTTGGTTTTCTTGGGTAATATTTTATGTGGCATGTTTGTTCTGCCTTATGCTGGATGAGAATGTAAAAACCAGGGGGATAACAGCACATGTGCTGCTAATAAAAGCTGTCAGGGAGCTTGTTTCTTAATGAAGGAAAGCATTACAACAGCCCAACAGAAACTACACTGCAACAACAGAAGTTCATTTGCACCTCTGAGAATTCTTCATGTGTTGCTGAACTGCAGTTCAAGATAGATGTATAAAATATTCCTCCAAGCCAATAGCCTTTTCCCTCAATTCTAAAATTACTTGAGGAATAATGGAATCTGTATCCATCTGGTTTGATGACAACCTGCTATCATTGATAAAAAAAGTCTTGTTAATGATATTTTGTATACAAAAGTAGCTTTCCAAATCTCCATTCTGTCAGAGCTATAATTAGGCAGAAGGCAGAGCAGAGTTGCATCTTACAGACTAATTCAGCAAGGCATAAGCTTTCATAAGCAGTAGCTTGCTTTGTCAGATGCTAGGAGTGAACACTATGAATGCTATAAGCTAGAGTTAGTTAAGGCAATCAAGAGACAATGTTTAAAAAATGCTCCATAACCAGGGAGAGACCCAAATTCAAATATGTTAGAGGACTTCACTCAAAGGAAACAACTGTGGTAAATTTGTCAAATGTAGATGGAGGTCCAGGATGAGAATGTCAGAACTGGTGCAGAGCAGAGCAGTGCTAGAGCAAAAATTAATGAGAAAACTGGTGCAGTGACCAAACAATGATTGAAGTTTGACCTCTCCCATTACATGAGCATCATATTCATTTATTAATATTGAAAAAGACGTATTTAAACAAAGTACTACACATGGGCATATGAAATCTTAAAATCAGTGATTGCAGGTAACAAAGTAGTTAAAGTTAAATACTGCTTATTGGAAATGCTGTAGCCAGATATTTTTAAAACATTTTAAATTACTTAAATATTTCTGTGAATGGGTAAATGAGTGAATGCAACTAATGATGTCTTAATATCTTGTAAAACAGGAAACTGTTATCTGAAATTGGGATACCTATTTGGAATTCATGGCCACCTTAAATGAGGATAAGCTGGCAGGAAGTTTAGGGTTCAGTTCTGAGAAGTGAGAAGTTCTGGTTCTTATTATATATGGAACTGATAAGCAACAAGATAATGAATACTGAATGTTGTGCAGGGAGTTTATTGTATATTGGGGTTATAAAACTTTGTTATATGACTGTATTGATATAGCTTAATAGGGAGATGTAAGAAGGATAAACAGTTGTCCCTGGCAAA
The DNA here is from genome assembly GCF_030867095.1 of Alligator mississippiensis. Taxonomy (NCBI): domain Eukaryota; kingdom Metazoa; phylum Chordata; order Crocodylia; family Alligatoridae; genus Alligator; species Alligator mississippiensis. Next base: position 194,581,806 of record NC_081826.1, on the reverse strand, counting down.
CAACATTCCACCAAACACTGGGGTAATTACTAGGCTATGGCATACTTTCAAGTTCCAGATAGAATTTATGAAGCTGTTTTGCCAGGCAGGGAGGCTGCAGATCAAAGGACGGATAAATAATTTAAAAGTTTTCTGAGGCAAAAAGGGGGATGAGCTCTTGGGGCCTTCCAAAAAATGGCATTTGACAGGCAAAGATGCTGACATAGCAGCTGCACAAAAGAATTTATAGGAAGGTAGTCCTGCTGAAGATGGTTAAGTACTTGGTAATCTGGGTATGCTTAAGACTTGTAAAGTATGTCTTTTCTCTTAAATGCTTTCATTTTACTCTGTTCTAAGTAGGCTGTCTGGTTATAACCACTGTCATTGCTCTTGTAGGGTACAGAATTAACAAGCCAGAGCCTGAATCAGGCATGCTATAGTAATCACAAATAGTACCAGAGAACTGCATCCCAGACTTTGTATGTGAATGAAAGAATTGTGTGGCTCAAACTCAGGATCACAGGGTATGTTCAGCCAGCCCAGGAGCAGTAAGAGGTGCATTTTAACCAAGTACTATGACTAAGATGCTGCATCTAATACCCCTTTTCATTTGGAATGGCAGGTGCTATAGCTGAAGAAAGGGTTATAGGTGAAGGAGAAAATGTGTTTTTCTTTCATCTGGGATGAGCTGTTAAGCTGTCCGTTTTCACAGGATCAAAATCCATTCCATGGATTTTTATTCTGTTTCAATTTTAGCCAAAACATATGGAGAAAAGCAATTATCTTGGTACTTTGTCCCAAGATGATGGAAATATAACAAGAGCTGATATTCTCAGGTGATTTCAGTCATTCTGAAATCAAAAATTCATGAGATTAGTGGATCCTGTAAACTGTGAGACAATGAACACTTGGGGCTGAACTGCCACACGTTTTGCACTGGTTACATCCAAAATCTCTCCCTGCTATAGTATCAAACATAAACCCTAAAAACTAAACTAAAATCAATTTGCATCTGAATGGTACTTTTCCTAAGTATTTCTATTTTAACTGTTGGAACTCTATCTTCATTTCTTTTTCCTTCTTTTTATGCCTTGGATTTTGCTTTGTCTGTTCCCTGCCCCCTGCCCTCCCCAGCTTACATTTGTTACATCTGCTGATAGTTTTTTATGATTGTAATGAAAAGTTTATGGTTTTACTTTATTTTTAATAGAGCAGCAATCTGTTTTGCTGAAGTGGTTCAGCAGGGTTTTTTATGTATGGTCTAATATGTGCACAGTGCTTCTTTTTGGTTTTCTTCCAGGGTTAAGTTTTTCATTATCTATGTTTATTCCATGGCTTATAGCTAATACCTATTTTTTTTAAAATGGCAGTTTGCCAAGTACATGTTGGTACCTCTGAAGTATTATTTGTTCTAACATTAAACAGTTATTTCTTTGATTAAGTGTTTTCAAATCTTAAATGGCAGCTATATTAGTTGACCTTGAACAACTGGAAAGAAATGCTTCTCTTGAAAGGTATCATTAGCATTGCTTCTGATGTTTGCCAGATACCACTGCAGCATTTGAATTCCCTACTATCACCTACCAATGCAAATAACATGGAAAACTGCAAAGCAATGTCAGGATGGTACATTGTGATTGTTCTCACGCTCTACAATTGGTGGTGATGACAAGTAGGGCTGTGCGAAGCTTCGGTAGTTAATTCGATTTGGAGGAGATTCAGCCTGATTTGGGAACCGACTCTCCGAATCCAAATCGAATTGGGAGACCAAGTAAAAGCTCTGAATTGATTTGAAGTATCTAAATCAATTTGGAAAAGCTTCAGAAAAGATTTGGCTGATTCAGAGATTTGGCCATAGACTAAACAGGCAGCTGACAGGTGCCTCCAGCTGGTAAGTCTGTTGGGGTTAGGGGAGGGGCGAGGAAAGGGGTATGGAGGAGGGAGGGTTTGGGGCTGGGGCTGTGACAAGCTGCCCAACTGGAGCTAGGGGCTCATTACTGGGTAGGAGGGGCAGAGGGGGAGACAGGATGCTGGTGCAACAGCGCTGGGAGTGGGGGCTCTGCCCTGCTGCCACATGCCCAGCCGGGGTGGGGGGGGGCAGTTTGCAGGTGCGGCTTGCTCTGGGCAGAAGGGAGCAAGCGGCAGCTGGGCATAGCCCCCACTCCCAGCGCTGCCGCACCCACATCCCATGCCCCCCCATGCCAGGTGGCTCCACCTGTCAGCCGGAACCCAGCAGCACTCAGCCCCAGTGGCCCCAGCTCCCAGACAGTGTGCCACACTGCACACACACCATGGGGCAGCTGCTGCAGGGATGCCATGTTGGCTGCTCCCCACTGCCCTATGCTGCATGGGGGAGGGGAGGCTCTGCTACGAGTGCCCACATGCTGCTGCATCCAGTGAGTGTAGGGCTTTTTTTTTTTTTAGTGCCAAAAGCTGAGCCAGGTGGGGGATGGGACAGGGCAGGACAGACATGGAGGCTTCTCCCACAGCTCCTCTCGTCCAGGAAGAGGCAGGCACAGTCAGAGGAGCTGCCCGGATGTGCCTGGCTTTCCCCAGCTGATCCGAATCACCGAATCTCTCCAAATTAGTGCTGAATCTTCCAAAGCTGATTCGGCTGAATTAATTCAGGACAGTGATCCAAATCTCCAAATTGAACCACTGTCCTCTGAATCAGCCAAATCTGAATCCAAATCAAATACTTCCCTATTCACACAGGCCTAATGACAAGGGATTTCCCCCTTCTTCCTTGCTGGAAAGAAATGAAGAAAAGTTTTCTCCTTATTTTCCCTCCCAGCTTGATTTCATAGCTCTTAACTTCTGTGCTTCAAAATACGGTGTGGTCAATGAAAATATTAAATGAAATTTATCTACATGTCATGAGATTAATGGGATTTCATTTAAGACACATTTGTAAGGTATTTTGAATGGAAAAGTAGAATGTTTTAGAAGCAGTATCATCTACAGGTCTGAAGAAGAGGAAATGACACTACAACAATTAACACCTATCAACCTACGAAGAATGAGAGAGTCTTGGGGTTTTCTGGGAGATGTAAGGATGTTTGACAGTAATATTTTATGCAAAAGGGCAGTTAGAACTTTTATATTGTTCTGGAGGGAATGGTATAATCATCTAAGCATCAGATTTTAAATACTTAAGGGTTTGTCTATAGAAAATTATACTAATGTAATTCAATCAATTTAAGATGCCCAATACAAATGCATTTAAACTAGTTTACATTATGATTCAACTAGTTTGCCTTAATTAGATAAAATACTTGATGTAGCTACATAAACTTAAACCATTTTAAAGAATTGAATAGTTTATACTAGTGATACTAATACAAAATCCCCATAAGTAGAATAGCCCTTGGATTCTCTAGAGCTACAGTGTCTGGTCATCAGTAAAATATGTTCTTTTTGATAAAGAGAAGTTTATTGAGTGTCTAGCAGCTAAATGTATCTAATCAGGATTATAGTTATGCAATTCTAAATAGTGGTGCTTTAATTTAATATATGCATTTTTATATAAAGATAACGAGGTATAGCTATCTGTATCCTAACAGGTCCCTGGGTTGAGAAGATTTCCATTGCACAAACAGTGGAAATGACATGCTCTACTACCAATTTGTTAAATGAAAAAATATATCAAGAGCATTTCAAAGAGGTTGTGCTAATGTAGTTTTAGGGTAGAGATATGAAATTCAGATCCAGACTTGGATCATAAGCTACACTTTCCCAAAATAATGGAAACTGGGGGATTCAGTTGTCCCAGCTGAGAAAATTATACAGATAGGCAGAGTTCTAGTGAGCTGGATATGATGTTCCCTTCAAACTCATCTCTATATCCTTTTCATTAGCGTCCTAACTATAATTTTATAAATCCTTATATTTCCTAAGGATTGGAGAAATACGTTGGCAGAAAGGAAGGAATTGAAGAGGTTATGTTGAAATGGTATGGGGACATAATACCATTTGAAGTAAACAAGTTATATAAAGCAAACTATTTTTTGGAGGCAATATGTAATGACAGTTCTCATAGGGGACAGGGAAAAAACTGATATAAAAAGAGAAATGCATTTCTGTAATGTTCAAGGTGTTTTTGGAGAAATAGCATATGTGTGTGCATACATGCACATGCATGCACAAGTACACACATAAAACGTTTAGGATGCCCATTGTTTCCCTTTTGTCCCAATAAGAGGAAGGAAAAGAGTGAAAGCAGGTATCTTCCTAGCAAAAAAGGCAAGAGAATTTACCTTCCTAAATATTTCACAATAATTGTGGCTAGGGCTTAAATGGTCTACAGGAAGGACACATCTCTATCAGTGACTAGTAATGGGATATAAGTCACTAATTATAGGGGGTGTATCCTCATCAAGAGCCTCACTATTTAAGACATTTCCGTATTTTAGGCCTGGGTCAGTGACCCCATAAACTAAGCTTGCTTCAAAATTCATTGTAAGTCGTATTCTTGCTTACAATGCAAGACATACATCGCTAACTTTCTGCTCTATGTAGTAATGGTGCTGAGGAAGATGTTTGAGTAGTAAACATCTAGAAAAAGTCATATTCCATTATCTCTTTCTATATTTATAAATGTATTGCACCAAACATATCCCTGGTTAACTCAGCTGAAGGAAGAAAGGGGATCTATTTAATTTAACTTTATTTTAATCTAGGTGTGCTATTCAATCTTCAGTTTAAGTCCTGTATTTATCAGTAGAAAGAAATTGCCTTGGTTTTGTTATATGCTAATTTAACGGAATTTACTGCCACCACTTCTGGTGACGGTTATTGCATAAAAATCCTATTTATGGTAATTCTATCTAATATACTTTACATTATCTGACTATTGTTTGACAGTCATCCTGCAGCCATTGGGATGTTTTCATATCAAATGCTGCACTGATTTAATTTCTATACTGTATTTGAGAAAATGAAAGTGCTTCTAACAATAGCATTGTCTTCTAAAATTGCAGATTACAGTGTTTCGCATGGGATCGGAGGGACATCAGGACATTGATTTAGCTATCCTGACAGCATTACTGAAAGGTAATAAGAGTTTCACTTTACAAAGAATCCATGACAAATGAAAATGTATTAACTGTATGCCTGATGTACTACAGTCCTACATTTATTGATAGTCTTTCTTCCATTGACAGTAAATTATACCATGAAACAATTTAAATACTTTTTACTCCAACCACTTCTCATATAACAAAAATCCAATCCATGCTTGACTATTTAAAACATTTGCTATTCCTCTTTAAATTCTTCATCTTTACTAAGCATTTCAGAAGACTCATCAGGAAGTAAGGAAATACATCTCCATTTTTGGTCATGTTAAAATGCTTGATTCCCTGTACTTTGTAAAACGTATGTGAAAATTTATCTCATTTATTGGTGCTCCAATATTTTCATGTTTGCAGTCAGTTCTTAAACAGAAGTTGATTAACTACCTGTTCATATTTAATCTATCTTCTATTTACCAAATAATTCTTATACAAAGAATTACAGTGAATTGCTATCAAAGTAGAGGTGAGATAAGCTGCATGGTTGGCTGCACTTACTTTATTGTATGAAAAAAAAATCAAGTAGTTCATAAAATGATGCATTCCTTTTATTGAAACTGTTCAGTTAAAGTGATTAGCATCTGCAGCAACTATCTGTCTTCTGTATTATTTCATAGATTTCATAGACATTAGGCTGGAAGGGACCTCAGAAGATCATCGAGTCCAGCCCCCTGCCCCAGGGGCAGGAAGTCAGCTGGGGTCACATATTCATATTTGTTAAGGAACTGGCTGGATGATGTACTATAGTACAGTGATAACCTTTCATATCTTATCTGTACCCTATATAACAGTGTACTGGTAGATGGATATCCACTGTATTTTCAGGATTCCAAATGATCCTTCTATTCAGTAGTCTGAAGTACACCTAGGGTGCATCTACGTAAGACACTTAATGGTGAATTAACTTAGTTTACTGTGAAGAAAGCATGTGGGTCTACACATGCACATGCTTACAAATCCTTACATGCTTGCAAATGCCAGTAGCAAATTTACTTGGAATTAGTAATGGCACCATAGCGCTCATGTAGATGCCTGTACGATAACCAAATCTGCACCCTGTCAGCTATCCACCAGGGAGCAGAAGATAGCTCCCTGCCCCTGGAAGCTGCCTGCTGCCCTGGCCTGGCAGCAGGGAGCTTCAAGCCCCCTGCTCCCAGATTGCCATTGTGGAGCAGGGGCTCAGAGATCCTTATCTGCCAACCCCAACTCCACCATTGTGATCAGGGAGCAGGGGCCTGGGAGACCATTTTCTCCCAGCCCAGGCCCCATGGTCACAGGGCTTAGATTCAGAGATGCCTATTTCCCAGCCTGAGCCCCGTAGTTGTGGGGCTTTGGCTGGAAGACCTTTATCCCCCATTATCACGGGGCTCAAGCTGGGAGATAAGGGTCTTCCAGGCCAAGCCCTGAAACCATGGGGCTCAGGCTGGGAGAAAAGCATCTCCCAGCAATGGCTCCATGGTTGTGGAGCTGGCACTGGGAGCTCCCTGCTTGTGGGGGCTGGGGAGCTTCTTCCTTGCCCAGCTCCATGAGCACAGAGCTGGTGGGGGACCAGGCTGGGGAGCTTTTTTCCCCCCAAGCCCCGTGAGCACAGAGCAGGGGGGGGCGGGCAGGGAACAAGCTCCCCTCCCTGTTCCCCCTGCAGCTGTGCACTTGTGGAGCTCTATGGGGAACAAGCTTCCCAGCCCTCACTCTGCAATTGCAATCGCAATCATGGAGCAGGGGCTGAGAGCTCCCCGCATGGGGGACCTGCCCTTGACCAGGACAGTTCCCAGCCAGCCCCAGGCTGTGTGGGAAAGCATGTGCAGCCTGGAGGTGACTGGGGACTATTGTGTTTTGGTCAGTCCCCAACCAGCTCTTGGCTGCACATGCAGACTTCCCTGCACAACCCTGGGGCTGGCTGGAAACAGTTATAGTCAGGGGCAGGTCCCAGCGTTATGCCCCAATTGGGTGATTTAGGCACCGGGCTGAGGATGAGCTGCAGGAATGGGGCAGGTCCCAGCCCCCAGCCCTGATCCACCAGTGGGGCAGCTAGCAGCAAGCCCCTAGCCTGCAAATATTTCCAAGCCCCGTGCCCCTGATCAGGGAGCCATGAGCCCCCTGCTGCTAGGGCAAGGGAACATTGTCCCTGCCCCAGCACCAGGCAGCCCCCCGGGACCAAGAGACAGCTGTCTCTTGGCCCAGTGCTCCCTGCCAACCTCTAGGCTAACGGGGGGAACCTGGAGCTCCTCCCACTGGCCACAGAGGCTCATTGCAGGGCTTCAGAGAACTGGGAGCAAATCTTCTCCCTAATCTCTGCATGTGTAGACACCTACCCAAAAACCCTCACTCTGCAGTATTTTACTGCACAGTAAATCTAAGCTGGAGTAAATGCATGTGTAGACACACCCATAGATAATATAGGCTGAATTTAACCTTTTTTTTGTATTACCTAAAAGTGGCAAGATTTTAAAAGAACACATTTCTGTATCTTGCTAACATGAGTGATCCAGCTCAGGGAGGGCTAGATTCTCAGTGGTATTACTTTCTATACACACAAGTGTAATTGAGAGATATATTGGTAATGGGAGGTAGCTGGCTGTGTTAGTCTAAGATAAGCAGAAGGCAGGTTAGTGTACTATCTTACAGGTTAAGATGCCACATTGCCCTGCTTTCCTCATTAGTCGTGGTCATAAACTCTGAGTATATCTCAGTATGTTAAATCTATTAATGTGTAGTCCCATAATAATTTATGTCTCTTTATTCTATTATGGTGTAGGCATATACTCTTAGAAGACTGTATTATGAGAAATCTGTTTTTTGTTAGCTTTTCAGGATACTTTCAAATTCTAATTCACTTTGTTGCCTATTTTACAAATTACACATTAGTCCTGGTTCACTTCATAGCGGGCACATCTGCACGTGCCCCTGACTGCACATTTGGTACTGCGCAGTCATTTAGTATTTGCTTTAGCAGTGAGCAAGTACTAAATGACTGCACAGTACTCACTGGTACTGCATAGTCCCAGCAGTGCACTGTTATTTTTAGATGCTACATTGCCATAGCACTGAGCTATGGCGACGTGGCTCATCGCTACAGCAATGTTGTGTCTCATGTAGACTTGCCCAGTATGACATCAAAATAAGATGGGTAGCCTGCTCCCATTAAATTTCTGCTTGCAAACATACAAAATATTAGAAAGCACTATTTATAAACAGACTAGAATTATGTGATGAGGTTAAACTATGTGTCTAATTATGGGCTATTCACCTAGCATTTGAAGTACCTGGCCTCCATTTTTAAATGTCACACGTGCCTTTGTGTGAATTCTGCAAGAAGTTAAAGAGAAGCATCTACTACTGTTGTTTCATGAGTCTGTCTGACAATTTTTAGTCATAAAAAGGAATAAGAAGCATTGAGCATTATTTTAGAACATTTCTGTAAATATTTAAGGAGTGAATTTTACTGAGTGACTGACTTGTGCAACGTAACAACATCACACAAAGTATTCCTATTTTCCTGTGTGCCAGCACTTATGTCAGACAACTGTACATTTGCAGACTGCTCTGTAGTAATATGGTTTCTAGATCCACTGTCAAGACACTGTCCTGTCACTACTGGACACGCTAGTATGTAGTACAGAAGGGGTACATCTACATGTACAATTAACACAACTGAATAAACTCCAGCACCATTCGGGCTTGAATTAATTTTCCCAGGCACAGCGTTTACCTGCTTTTAGCATGCCCAAACAGAGATTATTTTACTTACACCAGCATCTTAGTTTCTGGTTTGTTTTTAAAAACAAAAACTTTCTCATAAACATGAATAATAAAAATCTGTCCAGAAGAGTAAACTAATGATGTCCATTTTACAATCGTTTTTCTAATTGGAGATCACTGCACTAAGCTTGTATAAATGGTTGCCTTTAAAAGTCCAACAGCAGGTTGACAACCACCAGCTGAAGAAATTAACTAGCATTATCTTACTATTATAGTCATTAATTCCTTATGTTTTAAAAAAGGAAGCAGCTAGAGGCTTTTCTAGTAACATTCTGTTATATGTGTCTCTATTTTAATAAGGATGCCAAATTTTGACTTGTGGGTAAAAAATTATTGTTTTCCTGCTACCCTCAGGTAACAAGTTTTAAACATCTGCATAGGTAAAATCTCAAGGCATTTTGGACATCTTCATGCAGAAACATGTGAAATCAAGGAGAAGGAAGGAGGAAAAAAAATCATCTAAAATAAGAAACTAGAATCACACACCCTCTTCCACTCCTAAAATAGGAAGTAATTCGCTTGGTATATTTCATTCTTATCTTAAAGATAGTTATATCCTTTTATCACACTTGGTCTACAGTGTAATAACTTGATATTTTCTATTAAGGTAATCAGAGAAACTGCTGCTCTTGAAACTTTTTCTTTAGCAGGATGCAAGTCAGCTCTTTAAATCTGACATTCCATTTTTTCCAGGCATACTTCCAAGATTTGATCCCAACACAGATTCACTTAAGTCTTCCATCACAGCAGTGCTCTACTCACAGTGAAATTTTCTGTGTAGCCAGTGGATGATATTTAAGCCAGGGACAGCATTGCTCTCTATTTATTTGAAAATGTCTTCAGTAGGATCAGCAGCTGCAGTACTGAGTTTGTAATTGGGGTATATAATCTACAGTGGGCCTGTCTCATCCAGAACATCAGTTTTTGCATGTGCCAGTTGCTCCTGTCTTCTTCTATCTCAGTAGATATAATTACCTTGTCTCTTCATGTTTACTGATAGTGTAAATCATCACTCACCTCACTGTGATCTTCTATTATCTCAGAAGGAAGCTGGTCCTCTATGTGTAATCTTGATATCTCTTTTGATGCTTTGCTGACCTCTATGATTTTGTAATCTGTTGAGGGCAGCTTTCACTTTTTGTTAAGAGTCTGAAAAGCTAAAACTCTCAGTTTAAATATTTTGCCTTTGATATTTTTTTGCTACTTAGCACTTGCTAGATTATTAAACTTTGAAGAGGCTGAAAGAAGAAGAATTTCCAAGATTCTACCTTATATCTTTTCTTGTTAACATTGGTTCCCTGATTGTACAGGAATAAAGAAAATGTAGGAAATACATATTATTTTAATCACAGTGTGCCATTAGATAAAACCACTTATCTGAAATAGTTTTTTGTTGTCTATCTGTATCTTTGCACACAGAGGGAATTATGGTTCTGATGCAATCTATTCTTTTCCATAGATATGTATGTCATAAAACAAAAACCCATTGATCAAAGATTTGAGTTTTAATTCATTTGAATTGGTAGGCTTACGGCAGTTACACTATTAAAGTCCCTTAATTATTTATGAAAAAGCAGCTTTGAAGACTAGATCAAGTTATCCTGAAATTTCTGAGGTGTTCAGATACAAGCTTTTGTTTCTAACTACACCTACAGCCACACTAAAGAAGAAGATTATTTGATGATTTTTTCAGAATCTCATTGAGGGTGGATTTTATAATCCTTGCTTTATAAATCAATAATTCTACCTCCCTGAAAGGAGCCAGACTAGCAGAAGGAGGTGGACTGTTAGTAGAGCAGCATCACTTCCTATTTGTCATGAGACTTGCTACAAACTATTGTCTTTTAAGTCTGGGTTGGACATAGCACCACACAGAGGTGTAACTGGACACTTGAATGCTCTGGGCAGCAGCAGCACATGCAACTGCATTATATCCAGGCTCTGATGATAGCAAACAGGCCAGGAGTGTAGCTGCTGCTATTTTTGTGCACATCCTCCTTCATTATGTTCATAAGTACCAATATAGTAGCCTCCAACATTACAACATATTTGAACCCTGAAGAGATTTTGAGAGATTATTGCATTATTTGTTTCCAGGAGCCATGGGAATTCTGCTTTTTGTTTAATCTGGTCTTCTGCTCTACTTCACTTTGAAGTGATCTGTAATGAGGAGGAGGATGGTATCCAATGTTTATAGTGTCAGGTATCACAGTAATGCTCAGCTCTTAAATTCCATTCTGTTGCTCCAAGAGACACTTGTTCATGTGGGAAGTAGATTACCAATTATATGATTCTGCAGCAAATAATTTTCTCGCTACAGCTCCTTCAGTCTTGGTCTTCCCAACTTTAACAACAGGGGTTGAAGTGGCAATAGATTTTTGTGCTTTTAGAGCTGATCTTATCAAGCAGCAAGTATGTGACAAGAAAGTTAAAAGCAAGGTCAAGTGATTTGTACTAAAAATGCCTGATTATCAAAGATCCTTAGCTCAGAATACTTTACAAGAGAAAGTGCAGTCCACAGGTATGTTCACAAGACTGTTCTAGTATGTTGACAGCACTGATCATGAGTCAAACCCCTTATTACATAGCCCTTTCATTATCTGAATTGTTAATACTTTGGAAAGTATGGTATATGCTCAGTATGACATTATGGCCATATAAGCTAAAGATATGTTCACTGAACTGTATATTACACTAATGCAAACTTGATGCTGTGCACTACTTCCAGCTTGTGAATAATTCATGACTCATGCTTATAAAGCATCCATCATGTAACATTAGACAGGCCTGGGAGGCAAAGGATGCTGAATCTGTTGACCCTGAAATGATTGCACATTTGCTTTGACACAAAAGTATCTATGTTAGCTCAATCCACTCCGTTTCAGAGATAGCCAGGTCATCTGTTAACTATTCTTTTTTTAGTTATTATTATCATTATGCTAGAAGCTGTGCAAGGCACAAATGCAGTAGAAGTACAGGCTTCCAGAATAATCCATAAAACAGACAGAGACCACAAGATGCACTGTGGGATGCAGAGGACAGTGTTAGTTTAAACTGCTGTTTTTTCCAATTTTCTCTCACATAATGACAGAGGAAAGGGAAGATTTGCCACCAAGTAAAGCTTTAAAGCACTGTGGAAGAAGGCAGTGTTTGGAAGTCTCCTTCAAGCATCACTGTCTGAACAATGTAGCGAATGGGGATGTGGGGGGGGGCACCTCCAGATTCTTAACCCCAACCAAAAAGAGGCTGTCCTGAAAGAATCCATCACAACTTATAAACTGATTGCAGTTCCCTAAGAAATGCCAACTAGTCCAGAAACCTGAAGGTGCATCTTCTCAGTACCACAGGTTACTGTGAACACATCTGGCCAACCCTGGGCTCTTTATAATGGCTTCATAGAATATTGGCTCAAGTTCAAAGTTTCAGGACTTATTTTCAAGGTACTAGATAAGTCTACTAAAGTAAAACATCCCACTATGACACTACAAACAACATTTTTGTTCTGGAGAGGCTATGAGACTAAAAACAAACTATACATGACAGGTGCCAGTGATGTTAGAATCACAGAATCAGGACGGTGTCCAGACGAGCATGGCCATGTGGTATGTGTTGCCGCAGACATGCAGGTCTTCTCTGTGCTGCAAGGTAACAGTGTGTTGGTGGGGGTTGACTCCAGGAGATCCTGGGGTCAAAAAAACCCACACAAAAAAAAGGGGGGTAGCACACATGGGGACAGCACATGCAACCCAAAACCGGAGCCTGGCTGGCCAGAGCCAGAATCCAGCTGCCAGCCAGGCTCCGAGTAACAGGATCCCCACTGCTGCAGCCACAGGAGGCCCCCAGGACTCCAGGTAAGGCTGCTGGACCCAGTCCACCCAGCCTCCCCTTCCCCACCTGGGGTAACCTGCTGAGTGCCGGAGGGCACATGGCACAGGTGTTCCCCAGAGACAACTAGCAGCGGCACAAGGTGACACAGCCATAGGGCACATCCACATATACAGGCATGTGCGCTTGCAGCAGCTCAAGTAGCAGCAGCACAAATTTGTGTGGGAGATTTGTGCCTCAGCACATGTGCCTGAACATGCACTTTGGCGTGGGGCAAATTGTGCCACCTGGGGCAAACCGACCCTGCCCAGCTCCTCCTGGATCTTCAGCCAGGGGGAGCTAGAGGCTGGGGCCAGCATCTGTGCTGGCCCCAGCAAGATAAAAAGCTGCCCTGGTGAGCAGTTCAGAGCTACTTGCCCTTAGGAGCTTCTGAAGCCCGGCCAGTTGGTATCTGGGGACACTACCCCTTGTGCCAGCTGGACAGTGCTGAAGCAGCCCTAACCTAGAGTAGCCCCTGAACCCTTTACCCAGTGCAGCAGTCTGGCAGTGGGGGCTGCTGGCTGTGACATGCTGACACCTGCAACAGCATCCACCTCATTGGATCTGCGGTCCCATGGCTGCACACCTGACAGACCCACACACGGACCGCATGGCCACCTGAGCTGTGGCTTGGACACCGCAGAAGACCCTCCTGCACCTCTGGGCCAGCTGCCAGTGGGCTGTGGCTGCACAGTTGGTCTTCGTATAGCACTCCTATCATGTCTTCTGGTGCCACTGCTCTACCATCTGGGCAGGTATCACCCAGAAGACATGCTCATTGTGGTGGCCCACTTTAAACATTGAAGCATGTTCTCCTAGCCCCAAATGGCCAGGAGCTCAGCCACCTTGTCTGCCCCTTAGCTGGGTCCCCAGTTCTGGCCCTGGGCAGGCTCCTTTGCCTGGATCTGGCTACTTGCCTCACCACCAAGGATCCTGGTGTTCCCTGTTTAAAAATTGCAAATCCTGTGATAAAACCCACAAATTCTCTCATTAAAATACCCAAAATCTGCATTCTTCCAGCATTAAAATGAAACACCACTATATATAGATTAACTAGGCAAAGTTTTATTGATATATCTGCAGGCGTGTAGGTTGTAGCCATGTTGGTCTAAGGACATAGGCAGACAAGGTTCCAAAGGGTAAATCTGATATCTTTTTTTAGACCAACCCAAATAGTTGGAGAATAGTTATTAAGCAAGCTTTCGGGTTCAAAAACCCTTCGTCAGGCTAAGGAAGTTTCAGCAGTTGGTGTGTGCTCTTCCTGGATGGAATGAAAAGTAAAGAAGCCATCTGGAAGCTTATCAATGCCTCTATCATCATCATAAAATAAATTCTAAATATCTATATACTTTGGCGTTTGCTTTTGGTTCTTTTATCATAGTCAAATCAGAGTTCCCCCACCCTCTTCTCTAACCAGGATGTGGGGACAGCTGCAACTGGACCCGCAGCTGCTTTGTGGCATTGAGCAGCAGTGATATGTTGGTGCCCTGCCCCAACCCATGCCCTTGCCCCTGACTCCCCAACCCACAGCCTTGCCAGTGCCCCTCACTCCTGACCCATAGCCCTTGTCTGTCCCCCACTTACTCCCTCCTGGCAGCAGTTCCCTCCCAGCACCAGGACACAGGTTCAGCTGCAGCTGTCCCACCCACTGCTTTGTGAATCTGAGCAGTGCCAGCCCTTGCTTTTCTGCTCCCTGTGCCTGTGTCCAGGCCCCAGTGATCCCCATGCTGTTCCTGGGAAGCCCTTGACTGTGGCTTAGGACTGGGCTGGGCAGTCCCCTTCCCTTCCAGGCTAGCCTCCCCCTGCACAGGCTACTCTAGTGGGGCAGGGGTCTCCAAGCCCAGCTTTGGTGGCCTCTCCTACCCGGAACAGTTCCCCACCCCTCCATCTCTTTCCCTCTCTCTCTCTCTCACATACACACACCCCTGCTGCCACCCCTGGCCCATTACATATAACCATAAACCCTGCTACCACTTCAATCCCCCACCCTGACCATCACCCACCCCTGATGCCAACTCCTAGATTTGGTGTGGGGAGGGTGTGGGGTTTGTAGGTGGGGGTGGGGGTTTGTAGGTGTGGGGTTTGTGAGGATGTAGGGATAATAGGGCTTGTGGGTGGATTGTGGGGGGGGAGGGGGTTTCATGAGGGGGTTTGGGGCATGGGGTTTGTGGGGGAGTGAGTTTTGGGGAGGCCACTACATGGCCACCCCCCTGCCTCCCTCCACATCACACAGCCCCCACTGCTAGCAACAGCAGTCAGCAGTGAGCCCTCAGAGTGCTCATGACCAGCTGCAGGCAGAGTTCCCCTATGGCACATGGTGTCACCTGAGTCCCGGGGGCTACATATGGCGCATGGAGTTGGCCTGGCCCACTGGCATGCACCTTCAAGGAGGACTGCACCTTCAAGTGCTGTGCACCACTGGGGGGTTTTGCCTGCAACAGGCCATGAGCATCCCAAGGGCCTGCTGCTGGCTACACAGCTGCTGCCAGTGGCAATGGCTGTGTACCATGGGGGGCATTGGTGGCAACTCCCTTGCAGTGCCCCCATACAAAGTTCCCCCCCACTCGCACAGTCCCCATGCCCACCCACACACCCATTGTTGGGCCAGGTGGGCTCCATGGCTGCCTGCCCTGATTTAGTTTCCCGCCTGTTTGCAAGTAGCTCTTACAGGCTGGAACTCTGCCAGCCTGCAGATTGCTGTTTGCAGATGTGGAAACCCATGGTTTTCCTTTTAAAAGGAAACATTCGCATTTTCCCATGGGAAAAAGAAAACCCGTGTTCCTGCTTACCAACATCACCCATGGTCCCTGCTGCAGCTTCTGGGTCTTCCTGACTCTGCTGCTGGCCTAAAGCTGAGAACGGGGAGTCTCCACCTCTGGGACATGGGCACAGCTGGCCCCCATGCCTGGTTGCAAAGCAGCCTACCTGGTCCTGCTGATGTGCCTAGCACCAGGGCAGATCCTGGGTGCCAGGCAGGCTCTGGAGCAACCCAAGACAGAGCCTGGATCCCAGCTAACTCAGAGCCACACATGCCCCACTTCTATTTCCTCCAGCATAGTGATGCAGCGTGCTAGAGCAGTAGGGGCACACAGAAAGCATAGAGATGCCTGGGCCAAGTACTACAGCATCTCCTTGGAGGACCCAGGCTCCAGGGCTAGGGACAGACATTACATATAAACTAATTTAAGTGATCAGAAACTGGTTTAAACCTGTAACAGAGCAGACGTTCAGTGCACATAAACCAGCTTGAAAATGACTGAAACCAGTTTGAGATAAACCTGGTTGAATGTAGTGTCAGACTTGCCTGATTTGAGTCAAACCACTTTATGCAATGTTTGTCCAGACCCCTTGCTGGTTTAAGATAAACCAGACTCCCCCAGCATCCTGGCACGCTCTCTGCGCTGGTTGGTAGGGCTGTGCAAAGCTTCGGATCACAATTCAGATTCAGAGATGATTTGGATGATTCAGAGGCTGAATCTCTGAATCTGAATCAAATTGCTGGGGCCTTTAGGCTTTCTGAATCAATTCGGAAAAGATTTGGAAAAGATTCAGCAATTCAGAGATTCGGCCATAGGGTATAATGGGGAATCGATGAAATATCTGTAATGTTGTTGTCTTTTGGCTGATTCAGATGAAACTTGCAGGTGTGCAAGACCCTGTAGAGGCCACAAAGCTTGCCAAGTTTCAAGGAGATAGGTGCAGGGGTTTCTGGTAAACTACATCTCAAACTGCTGACAAGTAAAACTCATAACACTCACAGTGACAGTATGTGTGTGTTAAAGCACAAGTGCAGTGAAACCTGCAGGGATGGTAGCCACTGCTGAGGCCATGAAGCCTACCAAGTTTCAAGGAGATAGGTGCAGGGGTTTGAGGGAAACTATACCCCAAATTCTTGAAAGCAAAACTCATGTCACGTGTATATGTTAAGGCACAGTGGAGTCAAAACTGCAGGCATGCTAGCCCCTGGTATGGCCACAAAGCCTGCCAAGTTTCAAGGAGATAGATGCAGAGGTTTGGGGGAAACTGCACCTCAAGCTGCAGACAAGCAAAACTTGTGACATGGGTGACACTGTGTGTGTTAAAAGAAGCCCTGCACCGATCTCCTTGACAGCTGGTAGGCTTTGTGGCCTCAGCAAGGGCTAGCAGGCCTGAAGCTTTCACCATGCTGCACCTTAACACACACAGCATCACCCATGTCACAAGTTTTGCTTGTCCACAGCTTGAGGTGCAGTTTCCCCCAAACCCCTGCACCTATCTCCTTGAAACTTGGCAGGCTTTATGGCCTCAGCAGTGGCTACTGTTGCTGCAGTTTTCACCCAGCTGTGGCTTAACACACACACGTGTCATGAGTTTTGCTTGTCAGCAGTTTGAGGTGCAGTTTCGCAGAAACCCCTGTGCCTATTACCTTGAATCTTGGCACATGTCATGCTCTTAGCAGAGGCTGCCATCCCTAAAAGTTTCATCTGAATCAGCCAAAAGACAACAAAGTTTTTGATATTTCATTGATTCCCCATTATACCCTATGACCGGATCTCCGATTCAGCTGAATAGAATCGGAAAAATAATTTGGATCTCAGAATCAAATCTCTGGCATCCGAATCGGCCAAATCCAAACTGAATTGAATAGTTCCCTATTCACACAGGTCTACTGGTTGGGGCTTTCTGCTCCGCAGCAGAGCTGGCCCCTCCCATCTACTCCCCACCTGCAGCTCACACAGAGTCTTGCAGACGCAGAGCATCTGCCTGGCTTCTCCCTGCTAAGTAGGGAGTATTCCCACTGCCCCTCTGCTTTGTGCAGACACCTCAGCATTAGCTAGCAGACCACATACTGGCTACAGGTGGTGCTGTGGGAGATGACAAAGGCAGACAGGCTTTTTGGAGCTAATCAACAGGTAGCTTAATGTCCTTTCTTGGAAAAACTGTTTAAGAAGAGCTTGAGCTAATGGAAAGAGACTTTGTTTTTTTAATGGGTTCATAATCACTGAGTTAGGGATGATAAACATTCCCTGCTGAGCAGCTAAGGTGGGGGGAATAATAAGAGCATCCTGCCAGGGTTTGGCAATGCACCCCTCAGCAAAGCTCCATCAAAGGGAAGGGATGGCTTTTCTAGCACCCCCTGTCTTCTAGCCTGAACCACTGCAGACATGTGCCTGAATTTTTCCAGTCCAGAAGGGATGTCTGAACGGTTACAAACTGGTTTAGCCTAGCCAGGTTAGACTAACCTGCAAAGATTGAATTAATTCAGGCTCAGGCTTTTTGAATGTCTGTCCCTAGCCCAGTTGCTTTTGGGCTCCCTCCAGGAGCACGTCCTGTGGCGCTTTTGCAGTGTTTTTTCTTTTGATACTGGGATTCCTCGGTATCAAATTTAGAGTCTGTGCTGCAAATGTGCAGTGCAGGGAACATTTTTTAGTTCATGGCTTGCTTTCTGTGACATATCGAATTGCTTTGAGATGCCCCAACACATGCTAACTCATGTGTATGCAGCTGTGATGATGGACATCTCGAGTCCAGTATCATCCGTCATTTAGGTAGCTCCTCCCCTTGTCCCGCCTGCCACGACTTTGCTGTTATGTGTGATTTGTGAGAGGGTTTCAGTGGAGTTCTTTATCAGAGGGGTTCCCCAATGCGGGTGTACTCACGGTTGTCGCTTCTCTTGTTCCACGGGGCTCCGCCACCCCTACACCCCGTCCACTCGCCAACCAATCACGTGCTGGTGGGATGGTGGCCTGCGGTTCACTGCAGGCTTGCTTGCCGTTGGTTTCCTCCAACTGTAGGGACCCAGGCCTAGCGGTATCACTTGGCCAGCCTGTCTTCTAATCTCGCTGGCTCCTCAGCTAGCTCTGGTGGTCCTTCTTCCCTCCCCTTTTCTCTAGAAATAATATTCCGCCTGGGCAGGGAGACTTCCTGGACTGGTGTCCTGGACCCAGCAACCCCTAGGGACTGCTCCACCTGTCCCTGTCTCTGTTTCCCTTAGGGGCCCTGCTAATCTGTGCAGGGTGCCTCGTTGCTCCCCCTGCTTCCCTCCTCCCAAGAGGGATCCTGGCACTTCTCTGCTCCCTACCTGGAGTAGGACAGGGAGCTTCCTGCTACCAGCCTCTGGTAGAGGCTTCAAACCTTGCCTCAGCTTCTGCGTGGGTCCAACGCAGCCTAGCTCGGGCCTTTCCCAAGGGGAAGCTGCAGCACATCGGACGTGCTGCCCACCTTCCCTCTCCCTCTCCCTCTCCCTCTCTCCCTCCCTCTCTCCCTCTCCCTCTCCCTCTCTCCCCCTCCCCCTCCCCCTCCCCGCGGGTGCTGTCGGGGCTTTTAAACTCTCCCGCGGCAGCCGACACGGCCACCACGATTGACTCAGCTGTTTCCCTCACCGGGAACAGCTGCTTAAATAACCAGCGTAATGCCGGCTCACGTGGATGTAATTGCGGCTGCAGCTGCTGCCGCGGTCTCGGCTCCAACGCTGCCGTCTCTCCCGGAGGTAAGTAACCCCGCCTGGGGTTCTGTCTCGGGATTGTGTCTGCCCCACAACCCTTCCTGACCTTAGTCTGCGTCTGTGATGGCGGCACGCCGCCATCACAGCAGCCATAGTGTTTAATACACAATTGCAAGACGTTGAGATAGCACAGTCAGGAGGAGGGCATGTACAAACCAGAACAGAAATGAGCCAAATAAAATTAGTGAGTGCTGGGATAAAAGTTTGGGAGTACAGGGTCCAGCCCTACCAATACTTCCAAGTGCAGCGCTTACTACCATGACTAGGCTTTTATGGGGCAGCTACCCCAATATAGTAATATGTGCTATTAAGAAGTCTTTAGTGAATACTTTGTCAATATTCTTTACAATATGGTCTACTCAGTGAAATACACAAAGTCCTTTTAAGAAGTCCAGGGAACATTTAAGTTCTTTCATTTAAGGAGCTTATTAGTAATCCAAGTCATGGCATTCACCAGCTCTGCAAATTACTGCCATGGATAGCCACAAATGTTGCTGTTTGCTGCATTTTCTTTGTGAGTCTGGTCTTTGTTGTGTTTCTGAATACTCCATATTCAGCGTCAGAGAGGAGCTCCTTTTATGGAATGGGCTAAATTCCAAGCTTTCTCTGACTTAGGATATTCAGTGAGAAAGTCATTGATGGTACTGAATAAAGTAAATATGGCAGGGTAAAGCTGCAGTAGCTGCTAGTAGTGGAGTAGTGACAACAAAAGTGGCCAGACCAGTTATTCCATTAGTGTCCAGACTAGCAGACTAATCAGAGTGGGTAGTTTATTGTGTGTTATTTTCATGTTTCCATTTTATTCATCAGCTTTTGTTTTCAACATACTGCAAAGATGCTTGAGAATGAAGGCAATTTTGCATAAGATCAGTTACTAAGCTAGGCAAATTGGGCAATTGCCTATAGTTGTAAAATTCATATGGTATCTATTGGAATTATCATTGAACGTGTCTCCAGAACTGCAATGGCTTTCCTAAAATGTTCACCCATTGTATCTATGTGAATTGGAGGGGATCTTTCTTACATCAATAGAAAGGATTTTTTACTATTCTTCTGGGTGCTGTTTGGGATTTCATCCTAAATAGCTTGATTTCTTTTTGTTTCAGTTAAATTAGAAGTCAAAGTCATATGGGCATCTTGGTATGTAATAAAGGGTAACCATAGTCAGTGTAGCATTTTATGTAGAGTCTACATTTTGGTTTCCTCTGATGTAATACAAGCATAATTCAGATACCCCCAAGCAACATGTACCAGAGAAAGCAAGCCTCCAGTATCCACAGACAAATGAAGGGGTTTCCTAGCAACAAGAACAACAAAATGGCTCTCAAATCAATTCTTCTTTCTGGGTCAGGTGTCCTTCCATATTAATGGCTCCTGTGAAAAGTAGGGAATTCAGATGTACAGGCCCATTTTTTTTCTACTAACTGATGGTCTAATTTTCATGTGAGGTAAGAAAACCCTTGAGAGATGTTATGTTTCATTCAAGTATCAAATCCTGGTTTTCAACACCACACTAGAAATGTGAACCACTGCAATAACTAGTGCAAAGACAAGTTCCTTCTCTCTTAGGCAGCTGCAGTGTCACCATACATGATAGTCGTAGGCAGTTGCCTAACTCTGCTGTTTAATGAGGTAGGTAATGTGTGGGTTAAATATCCCTAGCCAGTGCACAGACCAATTGGAATAAAGCTAGACACCCTGGGGAGCTCTTCAGCTCCAGCTGAGGTTGGGCTAACTGCCTGTTCAGTCAGTTTGCCCAGTCAGCTGCAGCTCCAGGCTTAAGGACACCCCAAACTACTGTATTCTGGTTGCATATTCCTGAAGTACCTTCCTGATGCTGCACATCACCATTCCCAGTTCCCAGATTCTGCCTCATGTTTGTTCCTTGCACCAGCCTGAGGCCAGTTTCTGTTCTTTCCTGGCTCCTTGTCTGCATCTTGACCATGATTTCTGGATCTTGGCCACCAATGGTTTCCCATCTTAGACTCCCCTGTTTCTGACCTGAACTCAGCCTCTGACTCAGGTCTCTGGGCTTTCTCCCCTGTCTTGGATGAAGAGCACCAACATGTGAGATCTAACAATGTGTGCATCCAGCACACACACACACGTTCATGGGTTATTTGCTGTGAAGCAGCCAGGTGAGGCCCACATCTATGACTAAACTACTGGCCACCCTAGAAATTTGCAGGACCAGGATAGCTCCCTGTAAGTGTAGAATGCAGCTTTCCAGAAAACAGCCATAGAGCCCGTAACTCCAACAAGCTTGGCACAAAAAGTCTCCCTTACTGAACAAGTCAAATGATGACTAATGCAAATTTCAATAATTTTAAAGTCAGTCTTGCTTCACATTCATGTTCATCTGTGGATTTATATGACCAGCAAAGCTAAGGAAGAGCTTGTAATTAGACTATTAACTGAGAATGGCCTGACCTGGCTTCTCTTTTCCCTTAAAAAATCCCCATCCTATACTGAGCTAATTTGAGGTATTTATAAGGGCTTTGTCCGTTATTTTTCACATTATAGGGCTGAAGTCACAGTACAAGCCTTGAAACAGAATTGCCACCAAATTGAATTTTAGGCACTTAGTGGCTGGTCCAAATGCCCTAGGTCTGCCCACGCCATTGGACTGCTTGTTCCTCCATGGCAAGGATGGAGGCTGGCTTTGCTTTTCCTATTCTTCCTGTGCTGCTTGGAACAGTGCCTGCCAAAGAAGAGCTGGCCCCTTGTGCTCAAAGCAGCATAAAAGTCTCTCTGTAGGAGGCACAAGGTGGAAAGAGGCTCCTTGCACTCTTGATCAGGGTGAGGGAGGCACTTTGCATAGCCATTCTAAACCTTGATGGTTTAGGTTTAGTCTAGAAATTTGGCTGAGGTTGGGGGCATTCTTGCTTGTTTCACTTATCACTTTTCCCAAAGTGGTTTCTAACTGGGCTACACTCTTCTCCCCTTGGGATGAACTGCTGCATATGCCTTCAGCAGAGGCGATTGAGCTGGGGCTCCCTGTGATAGACAGGGAAGAATAGCTCACTAGGTTTCTCCATCCAGGCTCCTTGGCTTGGAATCCATGCCTCTGCCCATTCTAAAAGCTCCTGGCTCTTTTCTTTCTTAAAGCACACTACAGGGCTCATCTTTTTCTCCCAGCCATTCCTGGAAAGAGGATCCATGATGATTTAGGGAATGTCATTTGTATAAGAGAAAGAGGTGTTTAAGTTACACTGTTGCACCTACTGTATAATTTTGCATAATTAAATAAAATCAGAGTAATGAGGGTTTGATCCTACTGAAGTTAATGGTATTTTTTTAAATCACTACTTTAATGGGGGCAGGCCCAGGGTACGTATTTTTTCCCCTCTTATTTATAAATAAGAACATATGGAACTTCTTTTCCTTCTCACAAGGGTAATAGCCTTGGGTAGAATTCTGCTCTTTTTCATACCTATGCAGCTTGTAGTGTTCAGTATAAGGGATGTAACATTCAGCGGGGTTCTATATACATGGCTGATAAAAGTATCAGCCTTGTTCCGTATCTCTATATCAATTAATGAGCAATTTTGTTTTGCTTAAAGGAGAAAAATTATCTTGTTGGAGTTTTTCTTCTATTTTTGTTTATTTTCTTTGTCTTTCTGGACTGTTTACCTTTTGGCTTTAGCCTAGGGTGACCACCTTTTCCAAACTGGAAGATGGGACACATGTGTGCCTTCCCCCTCCCCTCTCCACCCTCTTCCCACCACCAAGGCGGCCAGACCAGAGTCAAGTGGGGCAGGGACAGATGTCAATGCGAGCTGCCTGCTGTGGGATCAGGGCTCCCCACCCTGCTGGCCTTCCTCCAGGAGCCCCACACTGGCTATGCACCCCCTGCTTCCCCAGCAACAATGGGCAGCACAGTTGCACACCACCGCCACCCCAGCTGCTGCTGGGGTGGGGGGGCAGGGGGCATGTCGCTATGGTGGCGTGGAGCTCCTGGTGGAAGAACAGAAGTGGGGGGAGCCCCAAGCTCACAGGCAGCCTGCATCTGTCCCTGCCCCATGCACAAATCTGGGGGGCATATGCACCCCATGCCCCTATGTGCAGTAGCTGGAAGCTGCCCCCCACATGCCCTGCACCTCCTGGACAGAGCCCATGGCTATGTCCCACTCCTGGCCCCAGGTTCCCATGTTGTACTACCCTGGCTGGGCAATGCCCCCAACCTCTGCCCCACTCCCTTCCTCACCATGGGGGCCTTGATCTGCCTCCCCCCACACCTCTTCCTTGCATAGACTTACCTGCAGAGAGCTGCTCTCCTGGCTGCCCAGCTCTTCCCAGCCACATGCATATCTGCGGGCCCACACGTGCACATGTTGCCCACTGTGTCCCACTCCTGGAAGCCCCAAGCAGTCCCTTGCAGGCTGGAATGTTGTCTGCCCACAAGGGGAAACCCAGATCCTTGCACGATGCTGTGCATCCAGGACAAATGTTGTCCCAGAGTCGTGCAGGCCGGGACCGGGACTTGATGATCTGACTGTCCCGCCCAATTAGGGAGGGGTGGTCATCCTATTATAGCCCTTTTCTATAGTAAAACAGAACTGTCCTGTGTGACTTCCAATATTAACCTTTTATGTTAAGCAGTACATTGCTTTAGAAACCAAATATTTGATAAAGTGTCACTACGGTGAGATGAACACAACGTTAATAAATGTAATTGCTGCCTAGTCCCTTCCAGGGTCTCCTGGACTTACTCTTCACAGAGAATTTTAAGGGCCAGTATAACATATCGTACTGCATGTCTTCTTTGCTTCTGATTGAAGAGGCCTGGTTCCTGTTAGAATAATGTGCAATTCTGTGTAGCTCCTAAATGGAAACAAAACCATTTTCAAACACTTCAAAGTGTATTTGTTCTCGAGGACTGGATACAAAATCACTTTAATATGAAAGTTGTCTTCCACTCTCAACCAGCAAAGATGTGTTTTGCAACATTAAAGAGTCCTAATTACTGAAGCTCAAATGCTGTTTCTGGTTTGGTTTTTAATTACAAGTCATGTTGATAGCCATTAAAAATATTACAAGATTTTAAAAAATCACAGCAGATCAAGTAGGTCCGACAGAGGCAATTAAAAATAAATAAAAGAACTCTGGCTTTCCAAAAATATCCCTGATTTCTTGTAATATTCATCTGCATGTTCTCTTACTTAACAAACATAATATGACATTTTTGTAACATGCATAGCATGCTTACTTGTAAGAATGTATCTGCTGTGGAACTAGCTCTCCAGCCATACAGGTAGCACAGGTGAGTTCCTATTTGGTGAATTTGAAATCTTTGTTCCAGTACAGAATCCTCAGTCACCAGACAATACTATATATAAAGCTTGTAACCTGTTAATACTAAATCAATCAGGCCGGGTCCAGATTGACACGTATATAGGCCAGACACATGCCTGTGTACATACAGTCTTGCAGTTGGAGCAGGACATGAAGAAGTAGACTTCCATTAGAGTTTAATTTTTTATCTCTGTTGGAGGAGAAGCAAGTCACTTATCATTCCTGCAACCAACATCTTTAAAATATATGTATTTACCAGTGGTGGTATGAGGCATAATGTTTCAATTCTTGTGAAATCATTTGAGGTCCATGAATGAAAGTCAAGACCTTATTATAGGATTTTATTGCAGGCACCGGAGAGGAGTTGTGTTTGAT
Source organism: Alligator mississippiensis (assembly GCF_030867095.1). Classification (NCBI taxonomy): domain Eukaryota; kingdom Metazoa; phylum Chordata; order Crocodylia; family Alligatoridae; genus Alligator; species Alligator mississippiensis. The sequence goes on along the minus strand of NC_081826.1, from coordinate 194,556,978 downwards.
GACATAAGGCAGGTTCCATGAGCAGGTAGGATTGTCACGAACACCAGGTCTTTTGACAAGTGAAGCCTTCAGGATGTTGACTTATATACATTGATGCTGAATCACTGACTGAATCTAAAATATGTTTTTTTCTTTCCCCTGTCTACTTATTTAGGAGCCAATGCATCTGCTCCAGACCAACTGAGCCTAGCCTTAGCCTGGAATAGAGTAGACATCGCTCGCAGTCAGATCTTTATTTATGGGCAACAGTGGCCGGTACAGTATACAAAATCTTACATTTAAAACATTTAAAACATAACCTGAAAATGAATGTTGCTTTTGTTTTATTTTGTCTTGCTTTGTTATGTTTTTTCACTAGTCTAATGCAGGTTTACTGAGTCATGTTCATAGTCAAACACAAGGTTTCCTGGTCACAGATGCAGAAGCAGGCAAGATTACAAATGCACTATGAACTTGTTGGAAAAGGTTGACATCTAGTGGTGCTTCTTGATCATAGCACCACAGACCTTATCTTGCCTACCAAGACGTACAAAGTCATATTAAAAATTATCCTCTAAATAATGAAGCATGATTATCTTCCAAAAAACCTTTTTTGTGTGGAAAGAAATCAAGATTAAAATATTAAAATATAAATTAAAGTGAAAGTGATGTTTCTCTTGACATTTCCACAACTCCATGCACTAGCCTATATTCAGGTTTACTATAATCAACCATTCGTAAAAGGTAGAGATTTGTCAGATATTGTCTGATATGGACTGGCACAGGAGAAGAGTTTAAACCTCTCTCCTCCTTACCCCACCAACATAATGTTGTATCCAATAGCCTGTGCTTAAATATATTTGTTACATTTTTATTTTAAATAGATGTTGAGGAGTTTGCCACTTGTGGCAAGTAGGATTTTCAAAGAGCCTGGCCAGTCACCTTGTGGAGCTAATAACACTACTGTTCTTGAGACTAAACAATCAACAGTGTGCAGCTGTTTTAAGGGGGAATAAATTAAAGAGGGAAATATGAACTAGATAACACCAAACTGCCATTGGTGTCTCCATCATAGTGGCAATCTGTGTTACATCTATTGTGTAAACTCAGCCCACAAGCTAAAAGCTGCAGCTGTATCTCCTGAGAAGAGCGGTCAAGAGACACTGCATGAAAAGGATGTGTTCTATTGCATTTAAACCTTGTCGGAAATTATGGGCACATCTACACAGGCAATTAATTCAACCAAATAAACTCTGGCACAGTTTGCGTTGGAGTTTATTGTTCCTGGGCACCGTGTTTACACATGCACCCAGGACCACAGCACATTGAGCCAGGTCAGAGCAGCCCTAGCTGGCAGAGGGCCTGGGGAGTCAGGCTACCATCTCTGGTCTGCACCAACTTGGCTCAATGCATTGTAGAGGAGATGGCGGAGGCATGAGGGTGCTCCAGTGTAGGGCTAGCTGGCAGGCAGTCCCCAAATTGAAACACCTTTGTACCCCAGCCAGTCCTGTCAGCATCTACATATGCATTATGACGCACTCAATAACAGTTACAGGATAGTCGAGTACTAACCTACGGTGACGTTTATTAGTTTACTGCAGTCTATTAGGGCTGCACATATAGATGATGAGATTTTACTGTGAAGTTAATCAGGCAACTGCAGTAAACCTCTCATGTAGATGCGCCCTCTGCTTATGAAAATATTTCTGGTTCCCAGCTTTCAAATGTTTGCATGCTTGCAGTACAGTATTTACTCAGTAGACTGAATAAGCACCAATTGAAAAACCAAAGGAAAAACAGAATGTTTGTCAAGAAAGAGAAGCTAATACTGAAAAGCTGGTAAGAGACCTGGTCACTAGTTGCTGGACTCTGAGCATTTTAATTCATAGGTCCTAATCTGGATTTATCCATGTGTGTTAATCATATCATATTGATGTGTTCATTTTTCCATTCATGATTTGAATGAGAGAAACCAAAATGAATTAAAATTCCCTAAATTGTAACATGGTAAAGGAATTATGTTGAAGCTCCATAACCATGCTGGAATGGCAGCACTATCTAGGGGTTGTCCCCTAAAAGTATAGGCATGCATAGGCAGATCCGGGAGTTTTAAAAGGCAGATGCAGGAACAGCAACCAGCACTGCAGGGCTGCCCACTCTCAGGTCCCTGCCTCCCTCTCTAATTATGCCTTTGACCACAAGAAGGGGAGATCTACTGACTACCACTGCTGTCCAGGCGGCTCCTGTCCTGCTCCATCCAGGGCTGCAGAGAGCACTTGTGCAGGGAGCTATGCTTATCTAGGGACAGCAGCAGTGGAGCGTGGGTTCCCTCTTCCTGAACCTGTTCCTAGGCTGGTGGGGAACACACAATGGGGTCAGGCGACCCACCACCATTGCTGTCCCTGGTTAATCCCAGCTCCCTGCACAGCCCAGCTGAAGTGGGACAGGAGCAGCCTGGAGCGGGGGGCAACCACAATGGAGGACAGAAAGGGAGGGAAGGGAAAGGGAGGGGAGGTAGTGTTGAGCATGGAGGAGAAGGGAAGGGGTGCCAAGAGGAGTGGATTCTTACCTGCTGTGGGAACTTTAAAATAGTCCCTGGCTGCAGCTTCCCTCACTTGGTCCAAAAGTGGGGTGCAGCTACACCACCCCTGTAGGCACAAGCTGAATGAATTGCTTGCTTCACAGGTAGGGTCCCTTGAGCAAGCCATGCTGGATGCCCTGGTGTTGGACAGAGTGGATTTTGTGAAATTGCTCATAGAGAATGGAGTAAGCATGCATCGTTTTCTCACCATCTCCCGACTAGAGGAATTGTACAATACGGTAGGGCCTAGCTAAGGCAAATTTTCTATCTGTTCATTCATTTGTTTCACCTCTCACTCACACTGTCATGGCACAATGAAGTGCAGCACAGCCAACGCTCTCTATAAATTAATTCTCATTTTCTTACATCACAAGTCAGGTTTGACTTCTTGCAATGAGGACAAGCCATATCTTGCTTGCTTATGTTGACTGCACAGACACCCTGCAATATGATTAAATACACCCCACTGAAACTGCAGAAAACACCTGTTGACTGATGGGAGTTGTAGTTCAGCATGATAGACCTTCAGGTTGGGCTGCCTGCTGGTTGGGAGGATATTATGGCAAGCTAGGGAATTGTGGAACAGTACTATGTGACTCCAAAGGGTACAACAAGATGAGAGAATATTTGGTTTTCAAAAATTGTTCTTTGAATTTAATGTATTCTTCCCTGCACATAAATTAATCCCACATTTTCAGGTTCAGTTTTAAGAAGAAGCAACTTTTTTGTGAAATATAAGTCAGTAAGTACAGATAAAGTCCTCGAACTGCTCCTGTCTTTACAAAATCCCACAGAAGAATCAAGTAACTATGGAAAAAAACCAAAAGGTTAAATGCACCAACAAAATCCAAAATAAAAAGCACTCTTTATATCAAAGGTCACTTTGCCTAGGGCCCACCATATTGTCTAAAGCCTAAACTTCCATGTCATTGCATAATAAAACAAATATTTTTAGTTAAAAGGAAAATGTTCACAGATTTAAACAAAGGCAGATGCCTGTTAAAAGGCCAGATCTGAATTACTGTTCTGGATTCAAGCTTCACATGACACATAAAGCCAAAGTCCTGGATCCAATAGGCCTGGCTTTAGTAATTCAAAATCCAACTTCCCTTAATTATTTGAGGAATGTGGAGTGGCTGTATTGACATCATGAGTACATGCATGTTTCTAGTTTGACTTCTCCAGTTCTCAGATTTGACCTCTCCTAAAAAAAATGTGAGCAAATCACATTCATTTAATTTGTGTTTTGAAAGAATGGATCAGATTGTTGTCTTTTAAATATTTTAAATTTAAACTCAAACATTTTTTAGTTGGGTATTAGAAATTTTCAGCATTGCTAGTCTTTTTCAAATGATAAATTTAAGGTCCCCTGTAAAACAAATATAAATAAAGAAAACCTATTTGGATTGTTTTAGATATCCCTGCCTCATAAGAATATCCAGTTCTGCCTGATTTCCTGTCAGCTCACACTTGCGAGTTGTTTCCTGGCTCTGCAGCTTCAGTGATGACTTGCCTCAGGGTGAAGTTACATGTGACACTTAGAATACACTAAATCTATTGAATGTTAAAGTTAGACTGTGCTGTGAACAGTTGCATGCTAAGGGTTAATACCATTTCTTGCCTTCAAAGCTTTGACTTGCTACTAGAGGCAGGCAGAGGCTAGCAGCCAGGATGTCCAGACTTTATCCCTGATTTATCAAGGGTGGGGATGGGGTCGGGAATGGGAGCAGTGCATGTTGGGTTGGTGGAGGTCTGCAAATTGCTCATTTTATTTTCATGGAGCAGAATGAAGTTACCCTGGCTCAGTAGCACAGCCCAGAGTTAACCCTCTCCTGAAGTTTCATAAATTTGGGCACTTACACACATGCAGGGAGGCTGCTCGAAACACTGTAAATCCAGTGCATTGGAGCAGACTTGATTAATTGAGTCTGTTGGTGGACAGAAATTAACATACTCCAGCAGCCTTCAGCATCACATTTATCAGCACCCCCGCACTGAAAAATGGCTGCAATGTGCTTTGAACTAAAGCGTATTGAACAAGCTTTAGTTCAAAGCACCCTTCCACCATTTTGTCAGCATGGGGACGCTGATACATGTGACACTTGGGTAATTTTAATTAGCTCTGCTTGCTAATTTAAGTGTCCCAGTGCCTCCAGGAGCATGTCTATAACCACGCATTGAGATACTCAGAGGACGCTTAGAAAGAGTTAATGGACTTTAACATGTGGATGCTCACGTTCTAAGTACCCCTAGCATGATCTAAGTGTAACATGTAACTTCACCCTCAGAGTTGGGGATCCAAGGCTCCAATGCTTCCTGCAGAGCAGCTCAGAGACCTAGAAGCCTTACCTTACCATACAGCTCTTAAGGCTCCTGAACTCCTACCCTACCTGCCTCCCACTACAGTGGAGCAAACCACTGGATCCCCAGGAACTATGGATGTTGGCCATCTGGGGCACGCAGCTACTGTGGCCTTTCCCCATTCAAGTAGAGTTCACTACCACTATTATGGATAAGATTGACTTATAATAAAAAAACACAATAGTTCTTTTTAAAGTGCCAGCTCTTAGATTTCCACTATATGGGTGGAGGCTTCTCATACACTGTTACCAACTAACATGTTTTAATGGCCAGTTTAACAACATTTGGTGTGACTTTTTTTTTGTTAAAGACTCAACATGAAAACTGGTTATTAACTCAAACAATCCAATATGTCATTAAATAAAGAAAGTTTCTAGCTCCCATAGCTGCAAAGAAAAACTCAAGCACAGCTCTAATTGCTTGCAACACTTCCCACATGAAGGCTTACTTCCATCACCCTCTTTATGACTGCCTGCCAGAAAGCACCAAGAAAACTGAAATCTTTTAGGTGCACTAAACCTAGAGACAGCCCTTCATTATGCATCCCTTATATCATGAGGTGTTTTCCAAAAAACTTTTGTCTGGCCCCAGTACTTCTCAAAACCATACTATCTTAGGTATGGCTTATTGTTCAGATGTGTTACACGGGCACATATTCCATATTTGTGCTTGCCAAAGGCCAAGGAGTCTCCAAAATATAACCTAAACCCCTCCAAAATATAAAACACCTGAAGATTTAATTCAGCTTGTGCTGCCATTGTGCATCTTTTTTATTAGCTTGTTCTTTGAGTGTACAAAACTGGGATATGTTTCTTTACTGAGGAGGGAAAGCATGTGGCCTCTATGGGTGTTGGATGAAACAATGCTATTTCAGTTTATTTGAAAAGAACTGATAACATTGAGTCAATGAAGGGGTTTTTAAACTACTAAACTTTACATCAAAGAGGTATCTTTAAGTATTTACAGTTACATCTTACACATAGCCTCTGTGCAGGGCTAAACTGTTTGATTCCTCTTTATTTGTCATTTGCAGAGACATGGACCATCCAACACTTTGTATCATCTAGTCAGGGATGTCAAAAAGGTAAGAATCCAATAGACGGTAGGTTGACAATAGTGTCCCGATTGCTTCTCGTAATTAGAGACAGTCTCTGTTTTGCATGAGCTTTCGGTCAGATCCTTTTCCACCATCCCTGCCATTTCAGACTATGTTGTTTGCTCATACAGAGTCTGAAACTTCTGCAAACAAAGCACAAAGAAGTTGCTGGGCTTGCTCTCTCAGTAGTTTTAGATGCTTTGGATAGAGTGCTTTTGCTAGTGGAATGGTAGGCTTTTTCATACCATGCGGATTTATGCTGTTATCTGTAGTTTTCCATTTCCATGACTATTTGGAAGCTAATTCCCATGTTGTCAGTCAGCCTCTAAGACTGTAATATAGCTGTATATCTGTATTTCTGTGCTGGATCCTAGTCCGTTGCAACATTTCCAGTTCCATTTTGTCTGGCATAATGTAAAAGTTGTAAAGTTCTCTATTTTCTTAACAAACTGAATAGGAAAAGGAGTAGCACAAGGCAGCAAGAAGGCGACTTGTTTCTTTCTGATTTTCAGAATTTCAGGTTAGTTTCTAGTATCCTGAATAATAAAGGTCTAAAGAGGAGGGAAATTCCAATCGGCTTTATTTTTAGGCACCATAGCACCAAACAAAAAGGAAAGAAAGGGAAAAATAAAGAAAAAGAACAAAAGACTAATTCCTAACAAGCAATAGGCAAATGGATCAAATGGGGAAGCAGGCCTAGAACAATCCCATCCATTTTCATTTTCTCTGTAAACTGCAAATGCTCACAATCCATGCTAGTATGGAACTAGTGTCTTAAGGCCTAACCTATATGCTTTTAAAGAGCATTTTTTATGATGACTAGCTACGTAGATAATGGTAGGAGCAAGGCAGAACTTTGTTTGAAATACAAATCAGTATTGTGGCATTCCTTTCACCAGTGACAGCTGAAGTGAGCTAATAGGGAATGGATATTCAGGGTCATCTGCACGCTACAATTTAATGGCAGATGTTTGATGCAATATTTTAAATAATGTTCTTTAATATTTATTACTTAAATAATTAAAGTTGTGGGGAGAGGGTCAGGTAGTAGGTCCCTTAAACCTACCACACCCAAACAAAAGCAGAATATGTCTCTGCAAGTAATTGTATCAAAGCTACAAAGCCCCATCACAGCCTAGAAAATCATTTCCCCCAGTAGCACTCCACCAAATGTAGAGGTGCTACATTTGAATAGCCCTGGTGTGACCGAAAGCAATCCCACTTATTTTTAAATATAGATGTTGTCCCTTCTCCAGGGCTCCTGCCCCTACCTGCACTCCTGTTGGCCTTAGGCTAGTGGGGAATTTGATTAGGAGCAGGGAAAAGGTTTTCATATTAGTGGCAAAACAATGGTCTTCACACTTTAAAACAGCCCTCTTGAAAAAGGGTTGCAGAAGGGATGAGGGATCCCTTGCCAGTCATTCTGTGTATTGCTGTACTAGTAGTGCAGATTCAGAAAAGGCCATGTTGTTATGCCCTACCAGCTAGAGAGCAGTTAGCATTCATTCATATATCTCAGGGAACAGTCAGAAAATATGAAATGTCTACAGCATTAATGACACAGTTCTCATGCATAAATCCCGTGGATGGAGTACAGGACTCAAATTAAATCCAGAGAGCTTCTAGCCAGCTAGGCAGCAGGCTTCTGTCAGATGCAAGCTAGTCTTACGTTTCTGTTAGTAAGTGTGTGGTCATTTTTGTGCCTTTAAATGTCCAGAATGACAATCATCTGTCATTTAGATGAAATAGTTTCCATTACACATTCCCTTCCCTCTTTCCTAACATCCTATTTCCCAGGCAAAGCATTATGAGGGTCTGTTATAACAAGGGTAATTGTGAAGTCACTTACCAAGGTTTCCCAGATCCTCTATCAAGGTATTTTAAAAGGAGCAAGATGGCCCAAAATTCACATTTTTTATAAACACACCCTATCAACCAAAGACATTTTCATAAAGATTTTAAATAAATTAGTAAGACAGTACCTGCTCTCTGTGATTAAAAAACATACCAGATAATTTCATAAAATGTAACTCTTTTTTTCTCATGAAAAACTTTTCTTTCTCCAACAACTCCCATTATATGGAATACAGCAAATGGCTTTGAATACAAACAAGCCATGATCACCCAGCCACTAGCCTTCATCAGATGTTTGACCCATTATGGCTTGTTCTTTACATTTGGTCAGTTATGAGCAGGAATCTGGGTTTTCCATTTCCTGCAGAAAAGCTCAGGTTTTCTCCTTCAAAGGAGAAAACCACCAGAAACCGTGAGTTTCCCATTCCAGCCTGCAAGGAGCTGCTTGGGGCTGCAGAGGGAGCAGCAGGAGGGCAATTGGAGGCAGGGGGCACCACACACATGTGCGTATGCACACACATGTGGCCAGCTTACAGACAGGTAGGGTGGTGGGAGCAACCCTAGCAGCTGGATACAGGTAAGTCTATGGTGCTATGGTGGGGGTTGGAGGGCCAGGACTTGGGGACTGTCCGGGGTGCAGTGTGTGTGGGGGGGGGTGGGGGCAGGGATGTGTGAAGGGGATGGGTGTCGAAGGCGGGGGAAGGGAGAGAGCAAGTGCCTGCCAGTCCTGAGGAAAGGTGTCCAGGCTCCAGGAGAGCAATGATGGGGCAGGGGGACAGAGGTAGCGCTCAGTGCTGCTGGTGTACCCAGATCCATGCTGTTGCCATTGGGCCTGCCCAAAAGCACCTGCCCGTCCATTGGGGGAAGAGGCAAGGGGGTTATTTGGGGGAAGCAGGGAGCTGTGTGGTTGGGCCAGTAATGCCAAGGGCTGGTGCCCATGCTTTCAGAGACAGGACAGCCAAGAGCTGCTGCCTGGAGGAGAGCCACGGCCAGGCCACCTGGTACAGCATGGAAGCCCCAGCCTAGGGCAGAGGATGCTACAGGTGTCCCCCTCTGTGGGGCAAGGGGCTGTGGATCAGGAGTGAGGGGCACCAGCATGGCTGGGGGGGGCTTTGGATTGGGAGTGAGAGGCAATGGCATGGACAGGGGCAAGGCACTGGCATATCACAGCTGCTCAGCACCACAAAGCACCTGGAGTTGGGGGGACAGCCACAGCTGGACCCATGTCCTGATAAATAAAGGGTGCAGGGGGAGCTGTGATTTCCCATGATAAACAAAACCAAAATCAAACACCAAAATATATCGGTATTTAGAATGTATTTTATTCTAATGATTGAAACACTGATAGGCTTAAAAATTGCTTTAAAATTGTAAATATATTAATAAAATATTGTGTTCAACTGATACATACATACATACATACATACATACATACATACATATCTCAAGGGGAACCAATTGCTCAGGTGATGACAAGCTGTCACGACTTCTCCCAGCCTGCCCATCCATATATATAAAAAACCCAAAGTTACACTTTTCCAAGATTAAAATGAAACTATATATATATATAATCAGAGAATTTTTAATCAGCGAATTTGGGATTTTTAAACAGAGAAAACCAGGATCCCTGATTATGAGACAAGTGCATGGCATGCTGGGAGAAGTCTTGACAGCTTGTCATCACCTGAGCAATTGGTTCTCCTACTAGCCAGTCGATCAATAAATCAGTCGACAGACTTGGCACCATTTTAAATGGAACCACATTCTTGAAAATAACCTCTTAATTTAATATATCATTATTTGACAGCCAAATCGTTCACTGCGTTTGACAAAAACAAATTGGTGTGTTGAATGCAGTCTTTAGTTTATATAAATTTTGAAGTTCCATAGCTAAACTTCCAAAGAAGTTTGCTATCTTATCACCTTAAGGTGGCACTTCCAGGACATGCATCATCTCGATGCATTTTTTTACAGATGAAATTGGTTGTAATTTAAACATTATTCCACCATAAAATATTAATCTTGTACAGCTTCTGCATACTTGGAATTTACAAAATAAAAAAATGGCTACTTGCAAAAAGATATGAAAACAAGGTTGAACCTACCACAGTAGGTCTTTGTGGGAGTCTTAAGATGTACCCCTTAATTTGGGAGAATCTAAGGTTGGCAGAAGGTTTGATAATAATACAGAGATTCCCTTTAGAACAAACTGCTTATGCAAACAGGAACTCACACTTGTTTTCAGTCCTCTGTTTGTTTTATGGATTCTATTTCACCTTCTCCTGAGGTTTTCCATTTAACACTGTGAAGACTTTTACCTTTGAAATCCCAAAGTAGCTATTCACAAAAGCTCAGAGAATAAATAATTATCAGTTTAAATTCTGAATGTATCAATTAATAAAGAGAATACTCTCTCCTTTCTTATTACTTTGGTTCATAAAGAACTGCATTCATCTTCTTTTGATCCCCTCAATTCATTAAGTGCATATGCGGCCAAAGTTACATGCCTTATTTGCGCAAATCGTCTCACTGACGTCAGCGAAACTTCTGTCAGAATTTGACACAATAGTATTTAATTTCAGCACTCTCCAATGATGCACTCAGAATAACCAAAGGGAAGGAAGAGAGTTTACCCATCTGACACTCTTTCCATGAGAAGAGATTGCCCTCTATTGGTTGCAACATTAAAAACAAGAAAATAATAGATTCCATCGTAATTTTAAACTAGAATCATCAAGGGTTATAAAGATTAACAAGTCGATATTTCTCTGGGTATTTTCCTTCCAATGAGTTGATATTAATTCTGATAACTTACTATGTAGTATTTCAAATTACACCACTTTGGGTTCTGGTTTTCTAATTCGCAAACAGCTGTTGTAGTTATATCTTCATTTAGCATGTTTGAACTATGATTAATTTCTCAATATGGAGAATCAGAAATACTCATAATCTGTTACTAGTGAAAACAGTTACGAGATAATGAGAGGAACGCTATACATACATTTGTAATATGATGGGGGAAATTACTGTTGTAGAGAAATAGTGCATCTGTATTACAAAGCTTACTTGAACATTAATGCAGAAACTACAGTATCGCTGGGTTAAACCCTGAAGCATTTGCAGTAGTTTGCTGAAATTTATTATTAAATATTATTGCTAAAAATTGAAAGCAGTTCATCTCCTATAAAAAAAGTATGTGTTTGGTATGTGTGGGAGTGAGCTGTCATATACTCTGCACCTAGATAATTTTTTTCTCATGTGGGTAGTCCTATCAACTTTAATAAAATTACTTGTTACCTATAATTATTCCTATGCATGCTGTTGGGATTGAGCTCTGTGTATGGTATGTATTCTAGAATATGTGTTTCTGCTACGATTTTATGAGGTTTCTTTAATAAATCATTCCCTTTAATTAAGCCAAATGAAACTTTCAAAGCTGTATTGGGGATTTTGATTCATCTTCTATTAAATTTATTTTATTGGAAGATATATGTCTAAATGTCATACAGGCCTTTGAAAACTAAATAATTGCATAGTGAAGCGTCAAGTCCAATTTTCTAATATATGTTATAGCATGTTGTATTTTATGTTTAGAGTGCATAGTCATAATTGCAAAGTAATAACTGTAATTTTTGTCAATTCACATGTTTCTGTTGCAGAAGATTAATGTGTAAAGTGATCAATTTGCTCCCATTTAAATCAGTGGTAAAGAGCTCCAATTCTATTTCACTTCAATAATAGTTGCTCCCATTTCTGCCATGGCCTAAAGTTGATCCTTTACCTTTAGAGTGGTAGAAAGTTAAACATATCTATTATATGATATCTTGTAATTGGTTTGGATTTTAAATGAAATGACAAACAACAGGCCGCCACACAGTCCTTTTTCAGGTAAAATCTGCACTGACTGGAACATTATGAAGAAAGAAAATAGGTAGTTGGGTGGAGTGGGGGGATATTTTTTATAGGACAAGCTGACTTTCATTAAGTATTCAGAACACAGACACATTACTAGCTAATCTTTAGTGCAGCTTCACAAAACATAACAATAGCAGCCAATAGCAAGGAGCAGTGCAGATGCATACTGCTGCGGGGGGCAGTTCTGGAAGGCATTTCGCCCCAGAAAGCAGAATGACTTCTCCTACAAAATGCCTCTGCAGCCATCCCCTTTTACAGAATGGTTTCTCATCCCAGGTCCATCTCTGCAACAGTGTAGTGGACCACAGGCCAGGAGATCACCTCCCCCATCTATCCCCACCTCTTTGAAACATTATGTGCATCTATTGAAACAGACATAAAACTCTCCTTATGCTCAGGACCTGTGGGACTGCATGTCTCTCCTGCCTGCTGCACAAGTGAATAAAAGTGCCCTCAACATCCATTCTGCAGATATGTAACAGCCAGGGAGCATCTGCCCTTCACACTCATGCATCACTGATCTAAACCCAATAAACACATCTGCAGCGAAGTCAGGCGGATGTGCAAAACCGCTACAGGCCTCTGTCTGCAAACTATTCCCAATGAAAAACGTGGTAACATTCGTAAAAAATAATCAGTGAATTAGTAACCCTTATGTAATGACAATATTAAAGTAACTTCAGATTTACTGCAGTCTGTGCTGTATAACACTATAGCAAATGTGATAGTTTTAATAAAGGACATTAAATAAGTTCTAAGGGGAAAAATGTAGCTTTACAGTAAAAATTATCATTTTACTACAGTATTTTTTCTGGGTTCACTAATTGACTTCTTAGGCTGTGTCTATCATTAATTAATCTAGAATTATCATGTGTCAAACAGTATGACACAGTACAATGAGATAATTAGATCTGGGGAAGTTATTCAGAATGGCACTTTTATGAAATAGGCCTTTTTTCTGTTTGTGAATTGTTGAACAGGTCTGTATGACCTTATCTCTGGGCTGCCCATTCCACTTGGTGATTGATACAAAGCTTTCTCTTGTATAGAGAAGGCTGGATAAGAATAAGTGTGCCATCTTTGCAGTGTTGGCTTTCCATCTCTGGATCCCAAAGGAACTCTTCAATAGGAGATATTTGAGATCAACTCTCTATGAGATTTGATGATGGGATAAAGTGTACAGTGCATAGACCTGCCTTCCTTCAGGCTACTGTTTTGGTATCTTCTGGCTTATTCTGTATGCATGGTTACCACGTTCATTGTGGCAGTGTCTGAACACCTTCTAATAGCTCATTCAACAAAGTAACTTGTCAACATTTGCCCTGACACTTCTCTGCCTTGAGTGCAGTTGAGTGTTTTCTTTTGGATTTCTTTATTAAAATGCACACATGTGAAGAGTTGCCTAATGTTTATGTTACAGAAGGCAGGGGTAAAGAGATGTTCCAGTTCTTGCAGTAGAAAGTTCTCCATAGGCTTTACATCACAGGGTTTCTTTGATTAGGATTCAATACTGGCTATGTACAAATGTTCAAGCAACCTGAGAGAAATCTCTTGGGTTTGTTTCCCTTGTAGAAAAATGTACCAGAACAGATGTTTGAGTGCCAGACCACTGCACAGCCATCACACATCTCAGCATGTTCTACAGGCTCCCCAGTCTGCCTGTCAATAGATGACAGCAGTATGCAGGGCTGCCCTAATTGGCTGACCCGGATTGCCTCCCAGTCTGTGTCTCTCTGTGGCACAATGTGGGGATTGTGAAGGCCACCCTGCTTGGCTGGAGCAGTAGAGTCCAGCCTGAGTTACACACTGTCTCCCTGTGGGAGGATCTGGGAACCAAGCATGCTGGGATGCCAAAGGACTGTGCTGTGGCTTCTCTCAGGGTAAAAACAAACAGAGCTTGACAAAGCATTTGTGGCACCGTATTTTTTTTTTTTTTATGGCAGCACAAATAGTGAGCAAATAGACATCCTTGCCTTTTGTTGTGCTGTGACAAAAGGTAATGTAAAATAGTGCTGCTTTATCATGACAGGTGTCTATCTGCTCTTTGATGAGATAGTACAGGTAGCCCAGAGCTGCCTGAACTCTCCAGCTGCCTGCCAACTAAGGTGGTGCCACTAACCATAACTGGAAGTGGTGCTGTTTATCCTTAACTCTGGAGCTCTGTGGGTAAAGCACTGTGGTTGCATCTACATGTGCAATTAATTCAAAGCAATAAACTCCGTTGGAGTCAGCTGCTCCTAGGCACAGCATCTACACATGTGTCCGGGGCCACGTGTACCTGGTGGGGCAGAGCAGCCCTGGGCTGGCAGGGGAGTCTGGAGGGGGTCAGCTCTGGGTGGCAGCATCAGGCAGCAGAGGAGCTGCCTGGGGCAGTGCAGGGCTAGGCAGCAGGCCGCCCCCATCCATACTGTAACACCCTTGTGCCCCAGCCAACCCCTGTCAGTTCACTGGAAGTTCGCTGCATGGTGGCTTCTTTAATCTTGCAGTTTCCCCTGTGCACTCCCCACCTCCCCCCACCACTGATTGGCACAGGGGCCCCACTGCTCACTCCTGATGGCCAAGAGGTGAAAACCACCGTTTTAAATATGGCATGGGTTTGCCTCCTGCTGCTTGCTGCTAACCAGCCAGGAGGCAGAAACCACACCGCAGTTAAAACAGTGGTTTTCACCTCCCAACAGTGAGTGACAGGGCCTCTCCACCAATCAGAAGTGGAGGGTGGGCATGCAGGGGAAACTGCAAGATTATAGGAGCCACCACGCAGCAAACTTTTTTTCAGTAGGTCCTACAGCTGTCTACACCTGTGTTTCAGTGTATGTAAGTATTCTACCATAATACAGTACTGTCCCCAACAGTACTATCTTATGGCGAAGTTAATTAATTTACTGCTCCCTAATATGGGTGCACATTAGAGGTGTACAAAACAGACCCTATTTGATTCGGATTCAGATTCGGCCCGAAATCAGGGACAGTGATTTGATTCGGCCGAATCTGAATCTGAAGATTCGATGCTGATTCAGAGAATCAGTGATTCAGACATAGACACAGATTTAAATGTTTTTTCTACATACCTTGAGGTAGCACGTGTGGCTCGTGATTGCTGCAATGCTGGGGCACATGGAGCGTCCCACAGGAGTGCAGGGGGCCCTCCACATGCTCGGCAGCGAACCCGGAAGTGGACCAGAAATACTTCCAGTCCACTTCTGGGTCTGCTGGGGAGTGCACTGGGGGCCCTCGCCTGCTCCTCCCAAGCTCAGCAATCAGCTGCAGGGGGACCCCGGGTGCCCCCCCCAGACCAAGGAGGCACCAGTCACCAAGCCAGGAGGGTGCTGGGGTGTGCAGGGGCCCCCCCTGCGCACTCCCCAGCAGACACAGAAGTGAACCTGAAGTGCTTCTGATCCACTTCCAGGTCTGCTGCCAAGCATGCTGGGGAGCCCACCATGCTTCAGTGGGACACTCCATGCACCCCAGCACTGCAGCATTTATGAGCCCCTGCTACCTAGAGGTATGTAGAAAAAACATTTAAAGCTGTCTTTATGTCCAAATCTCCAAGTCTTTCCGAATCTCCAAATCAATCCAGAGGGTTCCAATTCAATTCAGAGAGATTAAAGGGTCCTCTGGTTCAATTCGGATTCAGAGATTCGGACACTGAATTCGACTGAATCTCTGCCGAATCGAATCAGGGACCGTAGCTTCACACAACCCTAGTGCACATGTAGATGGTGATGCTTTCCTACAGAACTAATTAGTCAACTGAAGTAAAGCACACTTGTAGATGCACCCTGTTTCCTTTTTTTGCTCCCCAGAATTGGTAATTGTCAATATAAAGCCAGGAATATAGAATTGCAGTGTAGTATCTTTTCAGTGTTTCCTTATCCCTCATTCCCTGCCTCTCTCCCTCCCCGCCCCCCACACCACCAAAAAAAAAAATCTACCTGAGGGCACTTTTGAACTCCAATCTCCAAAATTGAGAAACTCTATGAAATCGCCTGGAAAGTGTTCAGATACTGTAGTGATGAGCTTAAAATAGACTGATTTTGGGGACTCCTACAAATCCAGATATTTACAAGGGAAAGCTACTAGCCTCTCCTTTTGGAACCTGTTCTATTTTCATTGTCCTTGAAATACTGCATGTGGGTAGGTAGGGAAGTTCATAGGAAGGAGGAGACCAGGAAGGGAGCCCAGAAAAGTAATAACAATTTAACTTTGAGTTGTTCCTTTCATTCCTTACACCCCCCCAAAAATTCCCAAATTATTTATAGCTTTGTAATTGCCGCTGAAATACAACTACTACATGGGTGGCACTCAGAAATGCAAATGGGAAAGAATAGTTTTCCCAGGGAAACTATGGCAAAGCCCTTCACTTAGGCAAAGCATTGTCAGAGCTTCAGATCCAAACACACAAAGGGCAAAAGCAACACGCTCTTACATGCACTCAGCATAAAAATGCAAGTTCAGGCATACTCAAAGTGCATGGGGGCTGCATGTGTGCTTCCTCAGTCTTAAGCCACATACCTGTAGAAGGATTTGAGCACATAAGTTAAGTACGCATAAAATTCCATAATGTTGGTATGGAGCAAAAGTGTCCATAATGCATATGTGAACACAGAATTTGGGCTTCAACTTCTTTGCAGAGCAGAGGAGAACTGTGTTTAAGGTCTCATTTCAGAGTTCTGCACAGAACTTATGACCTTAGCGTCTTTATTTGCAGCATTGACAACAGAAGGAGGAAGAAAATAGGCTAAGGAACAGGCAAGTGGGGACCATAAATATTTAGTACATTTATTGTTAGCACTTCCTATTTAAAATTAAATGCTGGGGAAGCCTTGGATGGCTTTGGAAGCTAATCCAAGTTTATGCCAGTACTAGAACAGATCTGAAATCAGGCAGCAAAGAATCAGAAGTGACTTTTCAGGGCCAAAGGTTTTTTTTTTGTCACAGAGGTGACTCCATCACTCCAAGGGCTCATTTTTCAAAGCAATATATAGGAAAGAAGCAGTGTAGTTCCCATTGGCTTTAAGATTCTTGTGCTGAAAACATTGATTGTACAATGGAATGTACTGGGTCCACAAGAGGGCAGTATCTGAAAAAAATCACTGGGTTTGTAGATTTGCTGATAAAAATCAAAATACAACAGAAAACTGGTTAAGAATGAGAACCACTTGATGCTCATTACAGCTTTCTAAGGTGCCCTATTCCATGGATAGCATGTTTAGCAAAGAGAAGGAACTTGTGAGTCAATTTAATTCGGGTTACAAAGCATATGGTTACAGATTTCCTTGACTCTGGCAATTTTTTAAAAAGAAATGCAGCTCATGCAAATGTTAAGTCCAATAGAGTGAATATCTTGTTAATTAACCTTTTCCCCACACCTTCCTTATATTTGATAAGTGCATTACTGTCAGGAAGACATACTCTCTGGAAGAAGTGGAATCACAGCTAAGGAGCTGTTTGAGTGCAAATGGTTTAGAGCTGCCTTCACAAATGGCTGACAAAGGTAGGCAGACACGGCAGCTCAAATGAAACCTAGCATAAACATATTCAGGAGGAGAGATATTATGGGCAGATGGTACAGCAGCCTCATTACCCAGAGAGACTAGAGTTCAACAAGTGTGCTTGACCTTTTGGAAAATGCCTGGTCCTCATGCTTTTTTGTTCTGCAGTGGTGTTTCTTGTTTCCCTCAGCTGAAGAATTTGAATACTGTTTTCTGACGCTATTATCTTCTGTTGCCAACAACAACTTCCGCACCTTCTTATTTAATTTATGTCTTCTTTCCAAGCGAGAATATCCAGGTTTCGGTTGGATCTATTTTAAGGTGAATTAATTAACCAGCATAATAATACATTCCTATGTTACTTAACTATTTTAGTTGTTTTACTCTGATGTAGATAGTTATAATGCTGAATTGTGTCCTTAATAATCAGCTTTATCTTTTGTCTGTTTTTCTTTTTTCTTTCATTTGATAGGGAAATCTACCTCCAGATTATAGAATAAGTTTGATTGATATTGGACTAGTGATTGAATATCTGATGGGAGGGGCTTATCGCTGCAACTACACCCGAAAACGATTCAGAACCCTCTACCACAACTTGTTTGGCCCCAAGAGGGTAAGGAGTGATCCTGTAACTCTGCTGTGAAGTAATAAAAACACTGCAAGTCAGGGCAGCAAGGAAATTAATATTGATTGTTTCCTAGCTGTTTCTAAATTTTACAAAAGCAACATTTCTCTCTACTGTTTGTCCACTGTGGTCAGGGTTTTGTACGTAATAAGCAACTGCCTTTCTGTGATCTACTGACAGTCAGCCACTCACCCTGTTTTTCATGGACTTGATGCAGAATTATTGGGTGAGGTCCTGATGCCTGTCAAGGTCAGATTTGGATCATAAAATCACCCCTTCTGGCCTTAGAAGCTCTATATATGAATATATACATCCAAAGCCTTTTGAAGGAACTATGGCTTTGTGCAAACATTGCACTTTTTTCAGTTTAGGTGGTCGGAAACTGGTGTATACCTGTAACAAAACAGAAATTCAGGGCATATAGACTGGTTTCAAAATGGCAGATCCTAGTCTAAGATAGATCTGGATCCATATAGTATCAGATTTACTCAAACTAGGTTGGACCAGGCTATCGAACATCAGTGCCAGGTCTGCTCATGAATCAAGGTAGGTCACTATCTGCCCGTATCCCAGGGGACTTTGCAGAACCTCCTAACCCTCCTTCACAGGGTGCTGTGCCTTGGCTACCCCATCTCCAAGCTCTCTGTCTGACAGCAGTAAGTAGGACAGAGGTGGGGTGGGGAGTGATGCTCCTGAACCGCTGTGGGAAGGTGGTGCCAGCAGCACACCCCAAATTCCTGGCCCAAGTCAGGGGGGTACAGATCACCCACAGCCAGTGGCAAATTCCTGGCTGAGGCTACTTCTCTGCAGCTGTGGGGTCATGGCTGTCCCAAAGAGGTGGTTTCATCCAGTAATTTGGCACTGGTTCTAGCGGGGGAGAAATCCTGCAAGCCCTTCCCAGACTTTCTGTAGCACTGGGTGCTGGGGTTCAGGATACAGCAGGGATGCTCTGGACCCTGTGCTGCAGTGGCTCCAGGAAGGACTTACAGGATTTTCCCTGTGGAGCCAATGCCAAATTCCTGCTGCAGCACAGGGTCCCAGGGTCCTGGACACGGCAGGCATACTCTATGCCCCACTGGCTGGGAACACGGGGTGTGTCGCTGGCACTACCTTCCCCAGCAGCTCACCAGACCCACTCTCCGCCCCCACCTCTATCCTGGCTGGGGTGTCCTGACCAAATCCCAGTGACCCCCATGCTGCTGAGCGTATCAAGTGTGTCTCTCTCCACTGTCTGCCTACAGCTGCCTGCCAGGTGAGAGGGCAGAGAGGGGAGGCATGTGCCTGACAGCTAGTCAGGGATGGTACAGCCATTCATCAGCATTTAGCTGCCATGGGCAATGTCTGACATGCTGGGAGGCACGAGCACCCCAACCACAGAGCAAACACGAGTTCCGTTCGCTCACAGCCCAATTGACGCAGCTTAGAGAAACCTGCGTAGATTAGATCAGTTCTACCTCAGGCTTGTTGACTGTCTGTACTTAGCCTAAATTCTCTTTCTGTGTGCTCATCATCTTGGGACTGCATAAAGAAATTATAGCAACAATAAAATATAACTATACCTTGGCTTCAGTGGGCTTGAAACTTCTCTTATTGTTGAGACAATAGGTATGGGACAGTGACACACTTTTGTACGCTTTGAAGCCTAGGCCTTTACTGCATTACACAGGGTTGGATCTGGAGTCATTTTACTGTCTTCATAAAACAAACAGCTGCTTATTCTTGTTCCAAAAGAAATTGCTTCAGATTCATAGATGTGTAACTTAGAACAGATCTTGATCCTTTGTTACTTGTATTTATTTCTCTTAGCTTACTCTCTAGCTGTCACACTCATTTCATGTCTGGGTTCATATCCACATATGTCCAGGTGATACACATGAATATGACTTCAGCAGTCTTAGATGTTTGCCATACCATACACCAACTTCTGTGAAATGTTTACATCAAAAGAGAAACTGGAGAACTGTTGGGTTTGTTGGCTGGTTTTGCCAGTTCCACCCTGGACAAGACATTTCTGTTATTCTGGGCTTTTTTCTAGCAGTTCTTTTCTCTGCAGAGAAATGGTCCCTTCCCTTAACCACTCAATGGAAAAGCTACATACACTGAGGCCTTGTAAACCTTGAGCCAGATTGATAGGCCCTTTGTATCACCACAGCAATTCAAAGGAGCCATAAAGCTGCAGAAAATCCCTGAGACACTGCATTGCATCCTCTGACATGGGGCTGTGCTAGGGATAAGAGTATAGACTGAATGCTAATATACTCCAGCAATCCTCAACAGGTTTGATTGCCCCTTAACAGACTATCCCTGAAACTATTCCTAAAACATCCCTAAGATTATTCTAGTTTATGCCAAGTGATAAAGTTATGCCATATTGAAGAGAAAGGTAGGGGGTGGTGTTTGGCAGAAAGTACATTAAGACTATGTATTTTTGTTTATAATATTCTAGGCTTTTTCATTAGACCTTTTCCTTGCCTATGAGCAGCGTATATAAGCTATTTCTTAACTTTTTTTTGTACAGCCAAAGGCCCTGAAACTGCTTGGAATGGAGGTAGGTGACTTGTAACAAATATTTAGGTTAATTTCTCACCAAACAGATTATCATCATTTACTGTAGTTGAGTTTCATTTTGGCAACCATACTAGTAAATGAGAAATCAGCTCTGAATGAGAAATAAGTCACAGATAATAGTAATTTTCATCAAGATACATTGCTTATATAAATGCAAACAGAAAATCCATTTCTCAATATGCTTGATCAACAATACTGAGCAATAAGGACAGAGGATAGCCTTCTGTCACCTGATCTTTCTGATGAAAAGCACACATATGCATTTAAACAGTTCAGTGACTTGAAACCAATATCCCAGGCCAGTAACCATAAAAACTGAAAGACTTTCTGGGAAGTGAAGCAAGTAATGCAGAATTCTTTATGCACATAAAATTTATGTTGACCTTTGTCTTAGGGTCTTGCCACTCCCTTCCTCTTAGTATGAACAGTCAGGGGTGACTTCAAATTTTGGGGGATGTAGGAGTGTGAAGAATGCTAGTTTGTCACTCCAGCAGCTAGATATTCCAGGATCCCTGACCCATTACCTGCCATTGCACCCAAAAGCAGGAGATAGCCACATGAGTCGAATGCTTCTGTTAAACTGGGGCCAAATTCTTATGTTCTTGTTCCTCGTGAATAGTGTCCTACTCCATAGATCACTTTGTTTACTTCCCCTGGACCACCTAAGTATGAGGCTATTCACTGTGAGCAAGGGTATCCACGTCTGGCTCAGAAGCACCAGGACTGGCCTTAGCAATTGAATTGTTAAATTTCAGAGTGAACACCCTTAGTTAGCTGCATATGTGCAGTTCGCCCTTCTCTCAGCAGTTGTTGCAAGCTGTTTGCCAACTGCATCATCTCACATTTTTCTCCCACATTCAAGAATTTCTTCAGTATGCTAAAAGATGAAGATTTTGGCTGCCTATAGACATGCTCCGATGCATTCTAATTAGAATGTGTCAGAGCAGACTCGATTAATCACTCTAACATCTAATCTAATCTAATTAACATCATTGCAGCATTATGTGCATTAAGTCCTGTCCCCCCCCCCAACCACCCCTCTCCCCAGCATTTCAAAATGGCCATGGGGGCACTTTAACTAAAGCTTATCGACTGAGCTTTAGTTAAAGCATCTTGCCGCCATTTTTAAACATGCAGAAGCTTAATGCATGAGATGCTGCAGCATTTCAAGTAGAGGGGCTCTCTGGGAACTCCTCTAATTAAAGCACCCAATGCCCTACCCACCACCTCTGAGCACATGTATAAGCAGTCTTTAATTCTGGAGCATAATTCAATGCGCCAGAGCAAAATCAGCATGTGGCAGAATTTGTGGCTGCCTAATCATAGAATACCTGGGCCACTGAATGTATTTAAAAATATAATTTTTAAATAATACAAATATATTAAATAATATAAAAATAATATAATAGAAAAAATATGAAAATATTTTGGTAGTTAGGGTGGGATTTCAAAAGTATCAACCCAACCATACTCTCATTGTCAATAATGGGAACAGTTAGAACAACATAGGGGCCTTTTTAAAATCCCAGCCATAATATTTCTATTAGAGGTAAACTATATTGCTTTATATTGTTTATAATTGTTGCTTTTATAACAATGTTTTAATTATATTTAATTAAAAAAATATTAGAATAAAATAGTAAAAATATCTTGACAGGGAAATGCAAGATGAGGAGAAGAAATGGTAGAAACTAGTATAATTCCTTATCAGGGTTTTATCTAGTCTCCAATAATCCAACACCCTTCAGGCTCTGTGGTGCTTCACCTGGCTTTTTAGGGAGCTCTGTACCATAGAGCTTCACTTTGCTGCTCAAAAATGGAGCAGAATTCAGGTTAAACAATCTTGGAACAGAAGGGGAAAAAAGAGGACAAGACAAGCAATAGGTCAAAAAATGGAACAGAAAGAATAAGCAGGATGGGCACTCAGGAAGAGCAAGAAGAACAGCAACGTAGCATTAGAAACAGACAAAAGGAACACAGTGGTGCATGAGAGGAAAAAACAGGGAGAATGTGCATGAACCAGTAAGTTATACCACCAGTAGGATCAGAAGGGGAAACACAAAGAATGAGACAGAAGCGGGAAGGGACAAGCCGATAATAGTTATCTTTGAATGGAACATCCTTCAAATCCTCCTAGGATTTTTTCTGTAAGGGGAAAGAGGTGATGTCACAAAGTGCCCTCCCAGGGGGCGCTTGCTCAGGACTGCTGTAACCTTGTCTAGTGTATGAGTACCCCTTGACTCCAGCCCAGGCTTGGCTTATAGAGCAAGGGGAGAGCCCATGCTCCTTCCTCACTCTGGCACTCCAGCCTTTCAGTCCCTTACCGTCCCTGGTTCTCCATGGCCCAGACTCAAGAAGTGAGCATCCAGTTTCACTCCTGACAGGGATTTCACCTTCTCTTGGAACAATCAAGTGCAATCCACAGTTCCAAACCGCACAGCAGACAGTCTCTTAAAGGCATTTACTGGGGCAAAGGCCAGCCAACCAGAGGCTCTCTGTCCCCTCCAAAGGGGTTAAGCAATCCCTCCATCCCCAGCCCAGCCCGCACAAGCAGGAGAACTCCCAAAGATACTCAGCTGTTCCCTTTTCTAGTCTCTTCAGGTCCACAAAACTTCTCCCTAGACTCTTCTGATCATAAGCTGCCAAACTGATGTTTTCCATCTGCCTCTTCCATTGTCATGGTTATCTCCCCTGGACACCTTCTGGGTGCTGGGTAATACATCCATTCAAGACTGTGTTGATGCTAAAGGTTCATCTCCTCTCATCCTGCACATAGCCAGCCTTGGGTCTTAATTTTCCATTCTTTGTGTACATGCTAAAGAAGTAAATTGAGTCACACAATATTATAACGTGAATACAGTTAACACAGCACTATCACAATAACACCTTTAGTCCATCACAGATGAGTGCCTCTGCCCGAGTTAGATTGTTGTTAAAAATCAGAGGTAAATGGGCAAACAAGAAATTAAAGATAAGGGTGGTTTTCCCAAGACTGATTTGGAATCTTGTGATTGTGCTCTGCACTGCCCCAAAAAAGGGTGAAGTTGGCTTTTATTTCCTTTCAGCAAGGCCTTGGAGAGCTGAACCATAATTTAACATGAAGCACATTTATGCTGGTTATTATTTTTCCAAGATTGTGATGTTAATTTTGTAAGTTTGCGTAGGGAAGAGGAGTGGGAGGCAGCAAAAATTCTCATAGAAAATCACAACCTGGTGAATAATTAGAATCAGCCTAATTAACAGAGAAAAGAAAGTAAGTTGCACAAATGTGCCTAGGGGTGAAGGAATTAGCTTTCTCATGTGTTTCCTCCTATATACAGTATAAACAGATTTAGTCCACTTTTTGGAACAATCTTTTCCACTTGTTTGACAGGATGATGTCCCTTTGCGAAGAGGAAGGAAGACAACTAAGAAACGAGAGGAAGAAGTGGATATTGATTTGGATGATCCTGAAATTAACCATTTTCCTTTCCCCTTCCATGAGTTGATGGTGTGGGCTGTCCTGATGAAGCGTCAAAAGATGGCCCTCTTCTTCTGGCAGCATGGGGAGGAGGCTATGGCTAAAGCTTTGGTGGCCTGTAAACTCTGCAAAGCCATGGCCCACGAAGCATCAGAAAATGACATGGTGGATGACATATCTCAGGAGCTGAACCACAATTCCAGGTTGACTTCTTTTCAAGAACGCTTTCTGGGAAGTCAGAGGTTGCTTGTGCTGCCAAAAATTAGCTTAAAGTTGTGGGGGAAATACAATCTATTCAAAGCAAAGTGTGAATGGCTTGCAGGGAGCATCTACATTATAAAACATGTATGAAATCTGAGTGCATGACAACTGTACTGCTAATAACTTAGCTTCTAAAATGGGCAGGTATCAGAGAAGTACACATACTATCTATGGACCTGGACCTCTATACTTTCCTAGCGGTCTTTCAAATCAGATTGTGATTACTTTGAGTCACTCTGCTCATCTTACCTAATGATAGTTGTTCAGAACTACAAAAAGCCATTTCCAAGCACACAATATAATTAATCAGGGGATCAAAATAGAGGAGCAGAGGGTTGGAGTAGATTATTATAATAATCCTTCTGGCCTAAAAAATCAATGAATCAGGGAGCAGCTGGAATTTAATGAGTGATTAGACAGGGGTTGATAATGGCTCCCATTCCCAGGGGGCCTGACCAACTGAGCAAGCACTGGGGAGCTGGTTTGCTCCCCCAGTGGGTTTCAAGGAGAAAATGGTGAGAAAGGGAGCAGGATGGTGGGAGCAGGCACCTGAGAGCTGAGGGTGTTCAGCAAAATCTAAATCAGGCAACTTATTTGGATGCCAAACTGGAGCCATGGTGAGCCTCAGCGTGCAGTCAGCATCATGACAGTGGGAGCATGGGGCAGCCCTTGCTAAATCTGTCATGAACAGTATACTTTCCATGCAAGAAGGTTTTCAGGTTAATGAGAGCACCCTCTGTTTCAGGGATTTTGGCCAGTTGGCGGTAGAGCTGTTGGACCAATCATACAAGCAGGATGAACAACTGGCAATGAAACTGCTGACCTATGAGCTGAAGAACTGGAGCAATGCCACCTGCCTGCAGCTTGCTGTGGCAGCCAAGCACCGAGATTTCATTGCTCACACTTGCAGCCAAATGCTGCTCACTGACATGTGGATGGGCCGACTTCGGATGCGCAAAAATTCAGGTCTAAAGGTCAGTGCTGCTTTAAAATTAGTTAATAACAAGAGGTCTAGCGGATCATAAAGGGTCCCCACCAAATTTGTAACAGCTTGATGTGCTAATGCATGGATGATGTACCATAATTTATTTATAAGAACATCACACTGTGCTCATCTTTTCCCTGTGAAGCTTTAGAATAGGAGAATACCATCACTAACCTGAAATCTAGTAACTTACTCAGCTTTTACTCAGTCCTTTCTCCAGACTCTCTCCAAACTTTCCCATGGGAAAGTTACTGCTAAAAGGATTGAGCAAAGACATGAGTATGTCATCCTCTTGGAATGCTTCAAGATTTGGCCATAGTTTTAAAAATCAATCAATACATAAAAAAGGGTGTGTGAGTGAATATATTGCTGTAGTGAAAGGTGCTGTATTGGCAGCCCCAGAGGAGTGATCCCCAGAACAAGTAAATGCAGCAGCTGCACAAATTACCCTACAGTCCCCTGCCAATCTACCTGATGCGTCACCAGGAGGGAGTACCCTTTGGGGATCCAGAAGATAATTCACTCTCCAATACTGTATCATGTGTAATTTCTCTGTAAAACTGACAACCCAGCAGAGTGAACTTGGGGAGTGAATTGCTGTCCAAGAAGAACTGGTCTGTGCTTCATTCACCTTCATCAAAATGCTCACTAGTCAGACCAAGAATTAGTATTGCCCCCTTAACTACCAGATATGGTAACATTCCCTAAGACAGGCAGTCCCTCATTTGTATTGGGTTTTTGTGTAAAAATCAGCACTTGCTCCAGCAGTTATACTATGCAAAAGAGTGTTAAAGCTACTCATACCGTTGAAAATAATAACGAACAACGCATACATCAATGCATCATTACACTGCTGAAGCTAATTCAGCATCGGTGTTAAATGTGTCAGGGACTGATGATAAGATTCTTACCTCACTCATGTAGGAGTTCTATTTAAATGCCTTTCTACTTAAAAATAGAAAGTGCTCATCCATTTAGGAATATCTTCCCCCTCCTAGCCATTTGTTTTTTAATCATCTGTGCTCTGAGCCCTTTGGCCCCCCTGAGTGGCTAGAACATCTTCCAACCTGCCTTTTGAGATGCCATGCTCATGGATCAGTAGCTCTTACTTACTATAATGGGTCTACCCATTTTCTATTACACACTTCCTTCCTTACAGTATCTACCTCTTCTGCCACAGAGAAGACCCCTTGCACTCTACTTTTTGCGATGAGTAAATTCCATTTTCCCTTTTTGTTGCTCTAACAACAGATTCTTGCACCTGTCCTGCTCAGTTTATTCATATTCAGTTTATATAAAGTATTATTTATACTTTATATTGTACCTTAGCCCATAACTCTCTATCCTTCTGTTCTCCTTCCCTTGAAGTGATTCTCTTCAGGCAGGAAAAGAGTGCAGTAAAAGTTGTCTCATGCACGTGTGTTCAAGGCATCTTAGTGCATTACTTGACTAAAACTGAGTATGAGATTTTACTGCGGAAGCTGAAGCAGAGCTTCAGTCCAGTGACCTAGACTGACTTCAGCAACACATGTGTCCAGCACATGAAGTGGTCCCCTTCATGGGAGGGAAATGGACTGAGCATACATGCCAACAGCTGACAAATTAGTTTCACTGGTGCTTATGAAAGGGATGTAAAATGGGATTTTTCTATGACATTCTGACTGAAGTCTAGCCTTGGTGATTGTGGATATCTGTGAGTTATAGCTAGTTATGTGATTACAAACTGAGTACTAAACCACTACTGACTTGATCCTGCATAACTTTGATGTATGGTGTTGCAAGTGTAAGCACAAGGTAAAACTGATGAGAAACACAAAATAGTGAATACAGGACCCCATACACCTGCCTTATGAGAGCAGTACCACATGACTGCCAAGTTATAGGAGTGAAATCTAAGAGAAAATGCATCAGTAAATACATCAGTTGAATGTTATAGAGAATTTCCAAGGGCAAAATTCTATGTAGCTGCTACAGCATCTCTGACTTAGTCTGTTGTTTCCAAGCTAATGTGACCCAGCAGAAGGGGACAGGGAGACTTTCTGCTCTGCAAAATCGCACGGCCATCCCATTCATTTTAATGGGCAGCATTAGATGCCTCCAGAGAATGCTCATGGCTCTCCATTCATTTCAGTCTGGAGTTTCCCACTCCTCCACCTCCAGCCACCTAATGCAGAGCTGTCCAACTGGCGGCCTGTGGGCCTCACCCAGCCTATGAAAGATTAATGTGTATCCCAGGGGCCCTGCCTGTTTGCCACTTCCACCTTTGCTGCCGCAGCAATCAGGGTTTCTGGGGCAGAGCAGCATGGCAGGATGGCACCAGTGCAGCACATGGCCCTGAGGCCACTCAGAAATTGGACAGCCCTGGCCTAGATTTTAGAAAACTTGTCTGGGATATGAGAGACTTGGGTTCTGTCCAGCAGAGTGCCTAACCACTGAGATGTGCAGCCAGCAGGGCCAAGAGCTTGCTCTGCCCCTCTCCTGTTGAATCCTGGCCCATGGTGCAGCTAGGACAGGGACAGAAGGAGAGAAAGCAAGAGGGAGCGTCCTGAGATCCTGGGTTCTGATCTCTGCTATTTTGGTCTCCGGCTATTTATTCATTTTATTTAATGTCTGTTTAATGCCAAACACTTTTCTTACCCTGATGTAAATCTCAAATAATGCCATGGTACTAATGGTGTTAATTTGGTTTAAGCTTTTGCAACATGGGGCAGGATCTGCCTCAGCAGAGTTGCATCTTTGCATGGAAGAGGGGACTCTGTTCTGCTGTTCACAGTGTGATACAGAAACAAATTTGTAACATGCCCACTCCAAAATTATTTGTCAACCAGATAGGTTGTGAGATGAGTAACAGGAAAGATGAGATTTCAGGACAGAAAGTGCAGGTATTCCATAAGTGGGGGAGGGCTAGTGACAGAGAGCTGGCAAATGCTGACTTTCTACATGTGGGCTTTATTCTTTTGAAAGTAAGGTCAGAGACTTTACACATGCTATAACAACCTGCCAGGTTTTCTTTTCCTCTCTCCAAACACTAGCACACACACCTTCCTATTAATGATCCTTGATCATGTTTCCAATAGACACTTTTTATGTGAAAAAGTACTGTAATGAGGATTCCTACTAGAAGACTTTCAAACAAGTACGGCGTAGGCATATACTGCATATATGCAGTTTTTCCAGCATGTGTAGCCAGGTAGCTTGTATGTGTTATAGGAAATCAGGAATGAAATTCCCTCTGGGATAGGAAAGCCTAGGACCTGGATCTCTCACATCCTGTGCAAGTGCCTTAACCACTAGGCTGCTGGGTAGAAAGGTGAACACCACTGTCACCATAAAAACCACCCTTCTGTGAAAAGTAGTCACTAGTACCAAGTTTTGGAGCCATATAAGATGTTTCTATGTCTTCACAGCAACAGAGTGTCATGGAGCTGGTTGCCTTCATTGTCATACTGACTCTGACAGGGCCTTGCCATGTGCACTCCTGCTATAGCCTCAAACTTGCAACCTCAAGGCTATCAACTGTGCACCTTATTGCCCACACCAACCCAGCCCCGTACTTATGCACAGTAGGACAAATTTAATCATATAGGGCAAAAATACAGCTGTCTAAGCAACTTAGTTGTCTTAGTGCCATTCAGGCCAGTAGGTGGGTGAAGTAAAACATCATTTCACGATTTATACACTTAAAAATCTGCATAAGAGGCACTTACACTTCTTAGCAGTGAAGCAGAATTTTTTCCTAAACCTCTGTCTCCTCAGATGCACTTAAGCCTGTGCCCTTTTCCATTTTGTACTCTGAACTGGCAAGTCAGGGAGCACAGGCGGCTAGAGTCTTATGAATAATAACTGCAAAAGAATAATCTCATGACTTTTATATTGGAACTATCTGCCATGCAATTTGAGAGGATTTACAGAATCAAGATGTAAAGGCTTCATGGTTTCACCAGCATTATATTGTAGAAAATATTTTGCAAAGTTTCTCAGCTTGCAATAATAAACATCTGGCGAACAATTTAGGAACAAATAAATTATTCAGCCCCAGTAGTTATCCATAAGAGAGCTGGCCTTTGTTTCCCCACAGTTTTTTTCAAATCATAATCCCAAATGACAGATGTCCCAGTGCCATTGGATCTCTGGGACATCCATTGGGAATATATGCTTCCCAAAGGAATTGTTCCATTTAATATTAAGAAACCACCATGCTCATAACCTGTTTACTGTGATGATTATTATTATCATTATTATTGCTTTAGGTAATTCTAGGAATTCTACTTCCTCCTTCAATTCTCAGCTTGGAGTTCAAGAACAAAGATGACATGCCTTACATGACTCAAGCCAATGAGATCCATCTACAAGAGAAGGAGCCAGAAGAACCAGAGAAACCAGTGAAAGAAAAGGAAGAGGAGGACATGGAACTCACCGTAAGAACAAACAACATAAAAGTTATCCTGGGGGATGACAATCTGCTATTCACACCTCCATGAAAATTGTAGACTAGAACATCCACATTTAGTGTCACTTCCCACAGTCTTCTTTTCCCTCAGAAATTCAAATGTGTGTATGTTAGCACATTCGAATTTTACTGTCCTGACATTACATCAGTGCATGATCATGCTGCTTGTGGTGCAACATCTTCAAGTATTGATTCAAAACAATGTAGCATCATTTAACATAAATTCAATAGAGACAAGATTCAAAATAGAAATAAGAATATCAGGATTTATGACCACCCCTGTTGGAAAAGACTGAGTGCTAATCTTTCATGTGATCAAGGGGAGAGGGAGTGAAAGTTCTCACATTTTTGATGCGGTTGGGGATTCTTTTTTGTAACTGATTTCATTAAGCAGAAATTGCAGTCAGCTGGTAAAATGTGGTTCTAAATTTTTCATGATTTAGCCATCAGTCTCATATACACAGTTCTTTTTATCTTTTATTGCTTTCTGCTGTTTTCTAATTAATTTTGTATTTGTTATTTAATGAAACCATTGTGATGCACAGTTATATTGTGCAGCCCTTACTAAGTACTTCCACAGGTGAGTAATCCCAATGATGCCAATAGAGCTGGGTGAGCTCTAATTACTGAGTAAGGGCGACACAGTGTAGTCATGCAGTAATTTAAACCATACACGGGATCAGAAAACTTAAATTCTGAAAATCAGACAAATCCCCAAAGTCTCCAGTATGGAAGAACAATGTTTCATGACTGTTCTTTCTTTGGCCAGTGTAATAAAAACTACTGATCCTATCTTCCTTTTTTACTTTAATGGATGGTTAGCTGTGGAAGGCTTAAAACCCAAACCTACTCCCCAAGGCCAAGGCACAGCAGTAAAGAAAAAATTGTTCTTTCTAGTTAATTTTTTTTTTAAAAAACAGACTATTTCCCACAGGCAAACAACATGCGCTGCCCCCAGGATCCCGTCTGCAGGCAGGCAGAAGGACCTGCCTACAGGACCCAATATGCAGGCAAGCGGAAGGACCAGTCCTCACGAGCTGCCTACAGGACCCATTTGCAGGCAAGAACCTGGCTGTTAGAAAAGATGAGATGCCAGCATAGTGCAGATGGGCTGCTTCCAGCTCACCAGCACTTAGTTGCAGTTTATTATTGCCAGCCTCGGGCACATTGTAAAGTGGCTATACAAATCTAATAAACACTTCACAAAGTGCCTTCTTCATGGCATTGGGTAAAAAGATGGGGATGAGGCAAATACCATCTCTGTGCAATCATCCCAGCTCCTGGTTTCTTTTCTACAATACTACTCTTCCCTTTAGCAACCCTCTAACTCCCTCTACAAAAGCACTATATTCTGAACTGAATATCCTTTTTACCAATCAGAATTTAGATTTTCTTCTCCTCTCGCCTTTCCTCTGATGATCCTATGGTTTTCTCCTGACAGTGATTCCCACCCTTCCACACTCTGATATTCAACACGAACACTTTGGAAGACCTGGTGTAGGAAGAGAGATTATAATCAACAGGAGTGTTTTGCCCTAGGTCTGATTGGCAATGTTTGTGGGAGTTTTTTTATGTCCTCTGTAGCGTGGGGCATGAGTCATCTTCTGAGCATAAATTGGCCAGGTACTTATCTGTCATTGCAGTGATGTGGCATTGGCATTGGCATTGTCTCCCCTACTTTTACCTGTGGCATGTTATGGGGTGTCCTTGGTGTTTGGTTTTGTGCCTGGCAGTCTGTATGAAGGTTTGAAGTGGCAGTTTTTAGGTGTACATGGTTACCTAAAAACTGGATGATCCAGGCAGCCCCTTTCAGTCCTAGCTTCCTCTGTTCCTATGCCTTCTCTGCAACAACTGGCTGCACAGGTCTAGGAGCTCTGAGAGCACACATTTGGTTCTGCTGTAGCTAGATTGTATTTCTATGCCCCTATGTGGATTTTAGAAACCTCAGCTTTTTAATTCAGTCCAGATATATCAGAGAAACTGCTGGACCTCACACTGGAGACATGGATGATTTGCTGGGAAAGTAATCTTTCTGAGTAGTTGCAGAAGAAAGACAGCATCCATTTTATTTATTTTTTCATCTCCTGGGATTGGTATCAGTGAAGACATTCTTAGCGGAACACTTGTAATTATATAAAAGGCTTGAATTTGTTTAAAATATTTGTGGGGTTTTTTTTATTTTATCTGACCTGCTTCACTCATCTGACAAGTGACCCCTGAAAGGGTGCTTGGAAAATGCCTTTGTGGCATATTTGGTCAAGCTTTATATTTAGGATACATTTATAAATAGTTTATAAGGGTTAATTAATGACATGTTGCCTATAACTACTGGATTTTAGAGATAGGTAGTTAACTGTATCAGTCTGAAGTCAAGCAGAAAACAGGGTAAATTTGCACCTTTATAGACTAACTAAATTGAAGATGTATAGCATAAGCTTGGGCTCTTTGAGTAACTGATTTTTTAGTTTAGTCATGAAACTGAAAAATACGGGGAAAATAATAAATTTGTGGTCAATCTAAAATTTTTTTTTAAATAAAAAAAATAAGTTTAATTTCTGGTCAAATAAAATGTTACATTGTCAGGTATTTATCTTATTTCCTATTTCTTTTTCTTTGAAAATATCTGCCAAATTCTAGTGAAATTCATTCACAGTTTTGGTCACCCAAAAGCTGTATTCTTGATCAAATAAACTTTTCATCTGAAAAATTCATCCCAGATGTATGTGAAACCTATTCTAACACGCACTGCTCAGGTCTATAGCATGCATGTAATATCTGTAAATCCTTTATAAATGTTTTATAAAGATTTATAAATGCTTTATAAATCTATCCTGAATATAATGGGAACTCATTTAAAATGGCTGATAGTCAAGTACTGTAAACTGATGGGTTTTTTTAAATTGTGCTGTAAGAACTTAAAAAGTTGCTCAGAGGGTTTCAGTGGCTCCAAGTAGAGTAAAAAATGGATTCTGTTTCTGCTGTGGGTGCACTTTGTACAAAGTGGGTGTAAAGTGCTGCCAGTCTGATTGTGGTACTAGTTTACATCTAAGCTGCATTCTGCCCAGGTTTAAATAAGTACACAATATGCAAAAGTGTGCATGTGTGAGTATATAAATGCTCTTACCCTGTTTTCAATTTTTTTTTCTTCTAGTAAGAATACCTATAGCAAAAGGACCAAGGTTAGGATACTACCCAGATTATAGTTCATTGGCAGTGCTTAATGTATACATTGTAGATTATTTGCTACTTCTATTTTCTCTTTAAATTTCTAACATGCACAAAACTTCCATTAAGACCTTGATGCTAAGCAACAGGCTCTTCTGTTACAACAGGCTCATAAAAGCACATTTTCTGGAGCATCCTTTTCATCAGCACTCCCATAGAATGAATCCAAAGAATGAACATGTTATGCAATTTATGCATGGTACTTTCATTCACCATTCCTGAATATTTAAGTTTGCAGAACTGTTAGGAGAGTAGTGCGGTGTGGTAGGAAATCTGCAAGACAGCTATATTCATATAATGCCCAACACAAGAGACCTGAGTCCTGACAGAGGTACCTATACAGTAACATAATATAAATATTAAATCATAATACTGATTGTAGTGTATCTAAAAGGACTGCTGGTTGAAATATATATACCCCCTGACCCAGAGTCTAATTTCATCCCACTTTGGTAACTAAAAGAATCTATCTTCCTATTTTAGTCTTCTGTTTTCAGGAGTCTGTAACTCTTTCATCAGATTACCTTATTTCAGGGTGCAGTGAATCACATCATGATCTTTTACCAGGTCTTTGGTTGGTTGCTTTCATTCTAATTGTCCACATCATATGGAAGTTGGCCTCTACACATATTAAGAATATACATAAAATAAACATTCTTGTGTGAAATTCCCCACTTCTGAAAACCAGAAGTAGATATGATATGTCTTGCTTCTAAGCAATGTTGGGTGCTCAATCCCTTCTGTAAAAAAAATAAAATAAAAACAATACAGATTAAATCAATAAGTGACAAAGCTTTGACAATTAGCCCCTCCAAAGGATCAGTCCTGCAGGGGTGAGGAGGGCAGGTGAGGGGTTGTAAGGTGGCAGGGTGGTTTTGCTAGTTACTTTTTTATTCATAGTCAAGGTGAAGTGATGTTAGGAAAAGGGATACTCTAGTTAAGAAGAGGCTAGCAGAAAATTTCTACATCAGTGACTCTCAGCCAGGTGCCTTGTGATCCCTTCAAGAGTGCTATGGAGCGTCATGCAATGTTAGGGTTGTTGGTTATAGCCGCGTTGCTCTAGGGACAAAGGCTGACAAGGTTCTTTGGGTAGATGTGATATCTTGTATTAGACCAATTAAATAGTTGGAAAAATTGTTCTTTGCAAGCTTTTGGGCACAAAACACCCTTCTTCAGGCATACACACCAAAAATCCATCAAGGACAAAAATACTTGATTACCTGTCGGTGCACACTGCTCACAAGACAACCACTCTCTCTCCAGTCTCTCAGTTCTAATCCTCAAAGGGAATTTACAAAACACCTTTCATAGATGAACCTATGAACTTCACTTCATTAACCTACTGGATATGAAAAATCATGGACTAAATAGAGACTTTGGATTTATGGCACATTATAACCTGCCTTACATCTGATAACCCCAGGTAACCTGTCTTCATTTTACCAGCTACATTCTATCACCAGTTCAACATTCCCCTTTCCCCCCCACCTACCTGTCTCACACTTATTGTCTCCCATTCTCTCTGAACCTCACTGCTACATATTTGCATTTTCACAGACCTGCATTTTGCATAGTGGCTTCCATTCCACCCAGGAGAGCACACAAAACAACACCAGACTCTCCATATGCCTAAAGAAGGGTGTTTGTGCCCAAAAGCTTGCAAAGAACATTTTTTTTCAACCTTTGTAGTTTATCTAATAAAATATATCACATCTACCCAAAGAACCTTGTCTATCTATGCAATGTTAGTACTGTTAGGTGTGCAAACATGATTCGCAGGATAAACCCAGAGATTTCAAATAAGAATCCACAGTGTTAAGGAAGATTAAATAAGGCTTGTTTCTGAGGAATCCTGAGGCAGAGCTTCCCCTTAAAAGCAGTGTTGATTCAGTGATATGGGGTCTTTCTGAGTTCTTTGCAACAAACTGTTCTATTATTTTTTCTGTAGTCAAAGTGTGAAAACTAGCCTTTCAGAGGGCTGCCCTGAGTATACTGAGGAGTCCCTCAAATCTAAAAGGGTTGAGAATCAATGCTCTAGAGGCTTAGAGGTACTGACTAGTTGTTTGAGGAGAGATACTGTTTTTGCATAACCCCTAGGCCTGTTTCTATATTTGTATCTGTCCTCCCTCTTGACAGCAGCTCTTAAGCTGTCTTGAATACTCTTCTATTATTGACTGGCAGTATGAGTAACTGAAAGTGCTAAAGTCGTCACTAGGCATATTGTTTGTATCCTTTGAGTAGAGATTGATAAATGACTCCTGGCCATACCGCACCTCTACCCCCATCTTGCCCATTGCCCCTCACTCCCCATTACTCCCTTTAGTAGGACCATATACGACTCATTTGTCTAAGGCAGACAAGGTTCTTTGGGAAATCTTTTATTAGACCAATTCAAATAGTTGGAAAAATTCTTCTTTGCAAGCTTTTGGGTATAACTACCCTTCTTCAGGCTGAAGAAGCATCTGCAGTTGGTGTGTGTCCTTCCTGGATGGAATGAATAGTAAAGAAGCCAGAGGCTGGTATGCATGCAAAAAAGCTTTATTAATTTTTCTTTTAATAAACCCAATCTAAATTTTGAACTTAAACATAATTTCAAAACAGAATTACAATGTTTCATTCACACATATTGAAACCTGAAGAAAGCTTTCTTGCATGTATAGCAGCCTCTGGCTTCTTTACTATTCATTCCACCCAGGAAGAGCATACACCAACTACAGATACTTTCTTAGCCTGACAAAGGGTATTAATACCTGAAACCTTGCAAAGAAGAATTTATCCAACTATTTGAGTTGGTCTAATAAAATATATCAGATTTACCCAAAGAACCTCGTCTGCCTATGTCCTTAGACCAGCATGGCTACAACCTATACCCCTCATTTGTCTAAGCGTGATGTATGGGTGACATTCAGCTCTGGCAAAGCACTAGTATAAGGCATATGCACCATGTAAGTCCCACTTAAGTAATAGAAGGTTTAAGTGGAGCTTAAGGTTTCTACTATGCCCCTGAACGGATATACATATCATCCATTTCCCTAGCACCTGTCTGTACAGCTGCTAAGCAACCACTTAGAGCCTACAACTGAAACTTTAGCTTTTCTTTCTTTCTTTCAGGCTGCTAAGCACTCTGGGGGATTGAGCACCTATGGTTTTTAACCATTAGTTTTTCAGCATCCCTAAAATGTGTTCTCAGACTGCGGATAGATGGAACTGCTGAGCATGTGCAAAGCCTAGTTAAACCCTGGGGATTTTAAGCATTTTTTTCCTTGAAAAAATAATGAACAGGCTAGTTCCTTAGCAAAGACTTGCTACCCACGTCAGTTATTACGTGGACATCACTTTCATATGTATTGTAGGAACGGCTGTATATAATACGTGTGTAAATAGATAAATACTATACTCATCCCAGCTGCATTCCATTTTTACTCACTACTGTGTACAGATACTAAACAAATCTATAAATAACATATTAATGTCATTATGATGAGCTTCAGAAAGCTTATGTTTATTTATAGTGGAAACAAAATTTCTGTGTTACATAATTATAAAACCAATAAATACATCGCAGACATTATACTCCTATTACCTACAGAACAGATTTTAATTTTTAACACAAAATGCAAAAGCAACTTGGTTGCCTTAACAATGAGCAACTCTAGACGTGATCATAATTAAATAAAAGCACAAGGCATGGAAAAAATCCCCCAGCCTGGCTCAGAAAATCACACCATCCAAATCAACAGCATGAACTCACAACATAAAACCCCAGGCCAAAAGGAAAGTCACAAGGATGCTGCAGAGATACTGTACTTTACACGTTGCATTTATGTTAGAGTTACTCTGAGTGACTCACAGTGAGTCACAGACAAAATTGTACATTAGAAAGTGAGATGCCACCTACACAAAACAGTGTTTTAGGATACTGTCAGCCCTCCCCAAGCCTTTTTCAGAAATAAGCACATAGATTTGTTTGCATTTACTGCTGCAAGACTGCTATTAGCACAGCAGCTAAGTCTCCTGATTTTGGATTCTTTCTGTATATTTTAAATGTGAAGACTTTTTCTTGCAATAATATTTGGAAACAACAAGAGAGCTAAATCCACAGCAGTTGCAAAGCTACTCCCCATCTTCAACATTGGGGAGGAAATCTTGTGGAAGAGATGCTTCATTCAGAATGGTTATAACTTGATAAACTACAGAGCCACTGTCAACAAGAAAGAATAACTGAGAGAAAAAAGCAGCAACAATAAACTAAAACATAAACCTAAAGTCAATGTATTGAGAAGGTCTTTTCCTGAGAATACACACAGCTCAGATAGAGTTTAGTGGGCACTCTCTGAGTTGAGAGTTCATAAAATTGTGGAGGTTTTGGAATTTCTTGAACCCCATCCCTAAAGTGCAAACTGCTTTTTAATTAAAGCTGCCAATGATGTTTTTGACCTCTCCCTTAACACTTTTGAGCACAAGGCATGGTAGCAAAGCTAAAGCCTCATCATCAAGGCATGGTAGCAAAGCTAAAGCTTCAGTGGAGAATTCTGTGGCAGCAAAAAAATGTTTTCTAC
Source organism: Alligator mississippiensis (assembly GCF_030867095.1). Classification (NCBI taxonomy): domain Eukaryota; kingdom Metazoa; phylum Chordata; order Crocodylia; family Alligatoridae; genus Alligator; species Alligator mississippiensis. The sequence continues at coordinate 194,519,567 of NC_081826.1, read as the reverse complement.
ATAAACAATGTCAGGAGGCTAAGGAAAATAAAGCAATGGTTTTATCAGACTAGGGCTAGGGACAGACATTACGCATAAACTGGTTTAAGTAATCAGAAACTCGTTTAATCCTGTAACAGAACAGATGTTCAGTGCACATAAATCAGTTTGAAAATGACTGAAACCAGTTTGAGATAAACCTGATTGAATGTAGTATCAGACTTAGATGATTTGGCTCAAACCAGTTTATGCAATGTCTGTCCTAAACCCCTTCCTGGTTCAAGTTAAATCAGAGTATCCCAGCATCCCGGCATGCTCTCTGGGCTGGGCAGGGCTCTCTGCTCCACATCAGGGCTGGCCCCTCCCCCTCCGCTCCCTGACTGGAGCTCCGCACAGACTTGCAGACGCAGCAGGGTCTGCTGGCTTCCCCGTGCCCCTCTCTCCCCTTCCTCCTCTCTGCCACAGCAGGGACCATAGCTAGCCTGTAGTATGCTAGCTAATGCCAAGAGGTGTCTGTGAGTCTCTCTCTCCAATTTTACTGGGATAGGCAGACAGAACAGTGACCACTTAAGGCTTTTGGAGCTAATCAACAGGTCAGCCAGTAAACTGTTTAAGAAGTTTGAAGTAATGTGGAGAGAAGCTATTGTTTTGCTAGTCAGGTGTTAAAGACTGTTATCCAATTCACCCACTGCACCCTTCAGCACCAATCAGGGAGCTCCAAGAATGAGATCCCTCTCATGGGTGACTGCTGCTGCCTTAGTCAGGGGGCACACATGCCCCCACAGCAACCAGTCAGCAACTGGGGGGGGTGTCCCTCGTGGCCAATCCAACTGACTGGGGGAGGGGGGCGATGGGGGGACCCTGCACCTGATTGTGAAGCAGCCAATTACTCCAGCCAATCGCTACAGCCGCTGCCGGAAGTGGCTGCGGCCGCTTCTGGGAGGACAACAGCGCTCCATTTCCCAGACAGCACTTGCAGCAGGTGGTGCTCCCACCTGCCCCCTCTGCCCATCGCCTAAGTAGTGAGGGCAGTCACTCAGGGGGTACACATGTACCCCCATGCACTCCCTGCACATCACCACTGCTCCCTCTGCTGCCTTTCCCCTCCAACCATTCTGAAAATAGCCAGCACTGGCAGAGAAGCATGGCCTTTGCTATGGGAACCTGGCTGCAGACTCCCAGCCTGCAACTAGATTCTTCTCCCCACTAGAACCAACAGTGAACTTCTGTTTGCTCTAGGCTACCAGTATAACTCAGAACACTTTGCAGAACATGTTCTGAGTTACAGCTGGGAGCTGCACTTCTGTCTGTACCCGTAAACTGCTTTCAAAGTCACCAAAACTGGTTTAAGTTACACCTGGATGGATGTAGTATCAAACTTAACTGATTTAGGTTAAATCAGTCTATTGAACTGCTGTCTCAGATCCCCTACAGATTCAAGTTAACTCACAGTCCCTCAGCATCCCAGGATATTTTGTACCTCCTCTATAAATCCCCCCTCAGAGGGTGGGCAGGCTAGCTTTAGCCAAGCTGTCTACTCCAGCTGAGTAGGAAGGCGTACTGTAGCCCTCCAGACTTCTGGGCTGGGCCACTGCAGGCATGTGGCTGCATTTCTGGAATCAAAATTGAATGTCTGTTCACTTGTTTGATTATCAGTTTCATCTATATAGTTTAGATTAATCTGTGAAGATTGCACCAGTTCAGCCTCATGCTTTTTGATTGTCTGTACTTAGCCTATTAGTATTGGAAATACCAATAACAGTGTGTAAGGAAATTAGTCAGTCTGTTTAGCTATTCTGTTGCCATTTCCCTCTCGTCACCATTCACTTCTTCCTTTTACCTTCCTTCTGTACTCAACCTGGACTGCTGTGTCTCTTATTGTGTGATATCTAGGCCTACCTGGGTGCCTTTAATATTTAAAATGTTTAAAATATTTAAAATGCTTTATTCACAGTTAACAATGGACTAAACCTGGAAAAGGTACAATGAGCCAATGAAAATAAATAACTCTTCTAATCTGGACTGCATTTTTAACAAAAAAGCAAAGACTTGGCTTCAGTATTATTCCTGTCTTGTAGACTTCTATTCTTTTGCTATAGACACTAGAGTCAGCAACTACTCAGCCAAGCAGTAGAAACTGGGCAACCTCATGGCCAGTAGCCATACCACAGAGAACACTATTAATTAAATGGAGCATAAATACTAGAGAGAAGGGACTTAGGTACCAGAACAAGAACTACCTTCTAAAGACCTAGATAGAGAGACAGAAAGAAATACATAATAGTGGGTATAGATTTAATTAATTTTAAAAATTTAAAAACTCCTATTAAAGGGCTTCCCTGAGAACCTAGAAAGTCATGATTCATGCCCCAGAGAAGTTACATTTTGTATACATAACTGTGGATACAACAGAGTATGGTGGTGTGTCCAATAGTAGAAAGAGTATGGGGAGAAAAAAGACAATGTTGATAGCAGTAAAATTATTTACTTACTCCAAGGGGGAAAGAGTGGCTGAATGTGAATATTCAGAAATAATATAATAGGTTAAGGAAAGTCAGCAACAGGTTATTAAATATAAAATTTCCCCAGCACTATTATAACAGTTATAAATTAATCTTCTATTGATTGGTTATATAATTAGTAACCCCAGCTCTGAGGTGACTCCTCAGTACCTCCAGCTTTCCTCTCTCCAATTCCCTTCCTTAGGAGCTTTTAACATCCTCTGGGCCATCCAGTCATCCCTGCCAGCTGGCCCAGTCTCCCTAGGCAGGCAGATAATCCCTTTCTAACTGTCTGCAGCCCCTGAGCAATGCACCCTGCTTCACTGCACAAATGTTGATCAGTTAGTGCTAGCTTCTGTTTGCAGCAGTCATACTTCATGCCATCAGGGACCTGGAGGGCTGAAACATAAGAATCCCACCTCCACCCCACCATTCTGGGCTCCCCCCTGCCCCCCAGGGCTCCCCTGGTTCCAACCCTCTCCCAGGTTTCCCACTCTGCCACTTGGGATTTCCCCTCTGCTCTCCCCCCAGAGCTCCCCTTCCCCCACCCCTTACTTGTGGCTACCTATACTGTCTGTCCCAGAAGAGCAGGCAGAGAAGGGTTAACCTGCCTGTCTGGGCCTTGCTGCCACCACTGCAGAGCTGCTGCTCTTCTCCAGGCTGAGCCTGGCTAAGACAGTAGCAGCAATAGTGCAGTGGCAGCGGCTGTAGCCGAGCAGGCAGGCTAACCCTTCCATGCCTGCTCCCCTGGGACAGACAGTATAGGTAGCCACAAGTAAGTGTAGAGAGGGAGCTAGGTGATGGGAAGGTGGGAGGGGGCAGTGGAGGCAGACTGAATTCTTTCTTCAACATGAAACCCCAACATAAAGTATCTTTGCACCACCCACAATCTGGACACTGGCATCACCTCAACCTGATTATCACCCAGTCACGAAACTTCCATGATGTAATAATTATGTGATCCTATCAGAGTGCTGACTATGGTACTGATCATTCATTGGTATGCACTACATTCAAATTGCATCCCAGGAAATTGTACAAGAGCAAGAAACTCTCCTTACTACAAATAAATGACACACGACTGAAAGCTGAGGACACATCATCTCAATTCATTAAAACTCTCTCCAGGGCTCTATGATAAGCCGTGTAATACTGCTGAGAGAAATGGGTTTGGTGCAAAAGAGCCATTTGTCAAACTGTCTTGTACCCTTGTGGAAACTCAAATGACTGGTTCGATGAGAACTCATCTGAAATGATCCCACTCATAGAAAAGAAATGGTGGGTTGTCCTTAAATATAAGTGTGAGTGACCCTAGCCACTCCAACTTGCAGGCACTTTGAGAGATCCAGCAAAAGATCAAACGTACAGCAAGATGGTGTGCAAACATTTATTGGCTGGCTACAACTATGCAAATGTATCCAAAAAGCTTGTGACAGAGGCAATATGCAAGCAATGTATAGGTGCATCAGGAAAGCTCTTGGGCCTGTTCTGAGGAAAACTGTTCCTTTAAAATCTTCTGCAGGTGAAGTCATCAATGACCACAATAAGCAGATGGATCAACGGGTTGAACATTACTCAGCACTCTAGTGAAAATGTGGTCTCTGACTTCAGTCTCAGTGCACTTGAAGACCTCTCAACCCTGACAGTGCTTGATCATGAACCTGCTGTAGACAAAGGAGAAAAAGCCATTGATCAGCTTGCTTGTGGTAAAACCCCAGGTGTGGATTGCATATTGGCTGAAGTTTAAAGTGCAGGAAGTCCATCCTCCTCTTCCATCTGCACAAACTAATATGTATGTGTTGGAGAGAAGGTAAAGTTCCTCAAGACATGAAAGATGCAAACATAGACACTCTGTATAAAAATAAAAGTGCTATGAGTGACTGCAATAACTATTGTAGTATATCCTTACTTTGCATCATTGGGAAGCTGTTCATCAAGGTCATCCTGCTAAGACTACAGACCTTTGTGAACAAAGTCAATGTGGCTTCAGATCTGGTAGATCCACAATGGATATGATACTATCCTTGAGACAGCTACAAGAAAAGTACCAGGAGCAAAGGAAACCTCTGTACATAGCATTTGTTGGTCTCACCAAAGCTTTTGATCTTGTCAGCAGAGATGGTTTGTTCTGAATGCTGACGAAGATAGGCTGCTTGCCTAAGCCCCTGAGCATCATCAAGTCCTTCCACACTGGTACGCATGGAACAGTGCAGTTCAATGGGTCACATTCAGAAGAATTTGAAATTGAGTCACATCAAACAGGACTGTGTCCTAGGTCCAGCACTTTTGGGGATTATCTTTGCTGTTCTACTCAAATATTCATTCAGTGGCTGTTCAGAAGGAGTATATGTTTGGACAAGATCTGATGGGAAACTCTTTAACCTTGCTCATCTCAAAGTGAAAACAAACACCTGAGAAGTTCTTGTCCATGAAATGTTCTTTGCCGATGATGCAGAAATTACTAGTCAATCAGAAGCAGGACTGCAAAGTCTCATGGATCGCCTTTTTCATGCTTACGATGATTTTGGTCTGACCACTAGCCTAAAGAAAACAGTTGTCATGGGTCAACAAGTTGATCACCCTCCTAAATTTAGAATAAATGATGACAGCCTGGAAGTGGTTGAAAAATTCACTTACTTGAGGTCCACTGTCTCACAACATCTTGGCTTGGAAGCTGAATTTAACGCTCACATTGGAAAGGCAACACCATGGCTAAACTTCAGAAGAGAGTCTGGAAAAACAGAAAGCTCACTCTGTTGACAAAGATGTCCATCTGTTGACAAAGAGCTATATACTTAGCTCTCTTTTGTATGGCAGTGAAATGTGGACTCCTTACGCCAAGAAAGAAAGAAAACTGAGCAGTTTCCATCTTCAGTGTTTCCGCTGTATCCTGGGCATAACATGGCATGACAAAATCTCCAACTCCACTGTTCTGGAATGGACCAAGATACCTAGTATGTTTATGCTCCTGAGACAGAGATGCCTCCATTGGTTAGGACATGTGAAGCATATGAGCAACGGCCAAAACCCCAAGGACATACTCTATGGTGAGCTGATCACTGGCAAACATCAATTTGGATGGCCCAAACTCCGTTTTTTTGATGTCGCCAAGAAAAACCTTCATGAGCTGCGCATCAATGGCCAATGCTGGGAATCAATTGCTTCAGACTGCTGCAAGTGAAAAGCCACTGTGAAGCAGGACTTACATCACTTTGAGATGGAAAGGATCAATGATGAGCTAGAGAAGAGGCATCAGAGATAGGCAAGACAAAACAGTAATCGGCATGCCAGTGCAAGCTCAACTGAGTTTATACATGAAACGTGCCAGAGGGTCTGCCTGTAGCACATTGGACTCCTCAGCCATTCAAGAAGCTGTGGTGGTACCTGGTAACCTACCAAAGGTGCAATTCCCATGGTCTCCCAAGGCTGATGGCTGCCAATGATGATCCTGCTGTGGAATAAAAAACTCCACAGTAGGGCACGTGTAGATGTTGGAGAGCCTGGCTGGGGCACAGGGCTGCCTGCCAGCTAGGCCTGTACTAAAGTTCCCTTGTGCCCCAGGCAGCCCTTCCACAGCACATTGAGCCAGGGGGAGCACTGGGTTATTGGCACCGGGCTATTGCAGCACTGGGTTGGCAGGCTGACCCCCAGAGCCCTCTGTTAGCAAGGGCTGCTCCACCCTAGCTCGACATGTGCACCTGTATAAACTGCGGAGCTTATTGTTTTACAGTTAATTGCTCTTGGGCGCACATCATGTCCAGGAGCAATTAACTCCAGAGCAATAAACTCCGCGGTTTATTCAGGCACCGTAACTGCACATGTAAATGTGCCCAGTGTAGCTTAGAGTGGCATGAGATAGATAACACAGATCAGAGATCATTCTGCCTTGGAGTGGCATAACTTTGAGATGCCTAACAAATGCTGAAAACTAATTTCAAGTGTTAATATGTGGACAATTCAGGTATCAAGAGCTCCAGGAGCTGCTCAAAATTACCATGTAACAAGGCCCAAAAATAATACTAGAGTTCTATATGGCTTCGTTTTCTCAGCTGTAAAGTAGGGATGAGAATAAGAAGACAACGTCAGGATGTTGTGAGGCTGAATTAAGTAATTTTGTATAGAACAACTCACTTAGTAATCCTCAAACAAAAATTTTATTTGGATTATTTAAATAAAAACATCATGGCAGCATCAGGGCAGTTAGATAGTATAGGAGATATCAAAATACCAGATCTACACCTGCCTCCATCTGTCGAAGCACCAAAACCTATATACATGCCATGACAAATTAAAGTGGGAGCTTGGTCACAGCATACATCTCACCTAAAATCCAAATGTTTCAAGTTTCCTGTTCACAGAGGAATGAAAACCAAAAGAGCAGTTGTTTGCTCAGTCAGTCAGTATTAGGAATAGACTGGGACTCTCCCTTTTTAGCTTTTTTTTTTAAGGGAATATTATTCACTGTAATCCCTCTTTGTATATGTTTACAGCTGAATTTGAACTTCAGAGTAACTCTCCTTGTTACTTATTCATTATTTGTCTTTTGTTTATTATTAATGACTTCTTATGTATTTATTGCTAAAAATCTGGGCAGATCTCCAGCTGGTATACATTGCCTTAGGCCCAATGCAATCAAGTTACATTAAACTGTGGATCTAGCACACAAAGTATGCTCAGCATTCTGGAAAGTAGTGAAGGAGAAGCAATTCCTTGAGAAATAAGTTTACTCAGTCTAGCAATGAACTCTAATGAGCGAACCAACTGAATCCACATGGAACACATTGCAGGATCATGTCCTAAGTAGGATACAATAATCAGCATGAACAACAATGACCAGCTGCATTATTTACAGTTTAGTAGCCTCTTTCCTTCTTCCCTGTGTTTCTTTTCCAGTGCCAACTGGCACACCATGTTCATTGTTTTATAACAACACTTTCTATCCTTCTCTGTTGTGCCTGTACCAACGTAATAGCCTAACCAAAATATTTTCATATGCAAATGCTAATCTGTAGAATAGAAAAAGTACTCAATATAGCAAAAAGCAGTAATGATTGCCATATTTAACCTATGCTCCAGAACCAAGTTTTGAATGGAGATTAGGGCTTGAAGTGTTACTTCTTCAGCTTAGCAGGGAACAGTTTGTATAAACTGAAATGCAGCTTCCTATCTAAAACAGGTTATTTGCAAGCAAAATAGTTTAAATCCTACAACTTCATGGGTTCAAAAGGGGTGGGTCACCCAATTAACAAATTCAGGTAGAAAAAATCACAGAATGCTTGAATGCCTGGTGACATTTTCAAAAATAACACAGTTGATAGTAAACAAAGAAATAACCAAACCTGTATTCTTTCTTGTTGTAGGCAATGTTGGGCCGAGGGAATGGAGAATCATCCAGAAAAAAGGAGGAAGAGGAAGTTCAGAGCAGGCACAGGCTCATCCCCCTCGGAAGAAAGATATACGAGTTCTATAATGCACCCATTGTTAAGTTTTGGTTCTACACAGTAAGCTATTTCTTCCCAATTATCTTACTAGTGATGATATGAACACTTGTATAGCAGGCAGTATTGTTTGTCTGTTAGAATGTCTGTTAGTAGTAGCACAAATTTTCAGAGGATCTCCATCAGGACATTCACAAACAAGTTGTGGAAACAAACCTATGTTTCAAAGCCTAACCAAGACAGATTCATACACAGATGATAATGTGCATACACAAGTAGGTGAGCTTGTACATGATGCAGAGTCATTTGTGAAACAATTAGTGAAAACTTATGCTACTGTGTGTGTATATGTGTGATGGCGAAGCTTCGGTCCCTGATTCGATTCAGCAGAGATTCAGCCTAATTCGGTGGCTGAATCTCTGAATCCAAATTGACTCAGAGGATCCTTTAATCTCTCCGAATGGAATTGAACCCTTTGAATCAATTCAGAGAGATTTGGAAAGATTCGGAGATTTGGATATAAAGACAGCTTTAAATAAAGACAGCTTTTTTTCTACCTACCTATAGGTAGCAGGGGCTCATGAATGCTGTGATGCCGGGGCTCATAGTGTGTCCCACAGGAGTGTGGGGCCTGCCCAGTGCACTTGGCAGCAGACCCAGAAGTGGACCAGAAGCACTTCCGGTCCATTTTTGGGTCCACTGGGGAGCACGTGGGGGGGGTTCCCCCACCCCTCCTCCAGCTTGGTGACTGGTGCCTCTGGGTCTGGGGCGGGCACCCGGCATCCCCCTGCAGCTGATCACTGAGCTGGGGAGGCATGGGGGCCCCTCCAGCGTGCTCCCCAGCAGACCCAGTCCACTTCCAGGTTCACCACCAAGCACATGGAAGGCCCTCCCGCACTCCTGTAGGGTGCTCCATGCACCCCAGCATCGCAGTGATCACAAGCCATGCCTGCTACCTCAAGGTATGTAGAAAAAACTTTTAAAGCTGTGTTTGTGTCTGAATCACTGGTTCTCTGAATCAGCATCGAATCTTCAGATTCAGATTTGGCCGAATTGAATCAGGGACAGTGATCCAAATCAACTAATCAAACCACCGTCCCTGATTCAGACCAAATCCGAATCTGAATCCAAATTGAATAGGGCCCACTTTGCACACCCCTAAATATATACACCCCTATATATATATATATATATATATATATATATATACACACACCCCTAAATATATGTGTGTGTGTGTATACACACACACACACACACACACACATATACATGTGTGTGTGCTGACAAACAGTATACCAGCTGAATTCACTGTTGAATTCAGTGGATGATTTGCCTGACTCAGAGCTCCATAAGTGAGTCATAATTAATTAAAACAGGGAACAGCTAGAGCAATGTAATTTTTTAGAGATTTCTATCTTGCTATATTTTATTCTGGCTAATTTATAGACTATCATTTGCTAAATTGCTGAAATAAGTGGAATAAGAATAAATAAAATATACAGCAATAATAAATGGAAAACCTCACTCACAATACCTTCATCCCAATCTCAGCAAATCACAGTAAAAGGATTCTCTTCCTTTTTCTGAGATGATTGATATAAAAGTGCCTTCTTGCTATGGCATGGGTGGTATATGCACAGGCAGACAAACAACTTTATATCAGCAAAGATCAAACCATGATAGGTAACATATACTAGTAAATAACTTTAATCTGGCAAGTGTCATGGAACAACATACTACTAAACTATAACTCTTAAATATTAATTAGTCTGATGAATCCAAAAACTGTTCATCAGCAGTCCATTATCATATTATATTGCTATGAGCATAATATATGCCCAGAAAAATATTTTCACTGTAAACAGAAAAAATGTCCTGGCTCTCATTTAACTAGTTTAATCCTGAAATGGAAAAGGAAGATCAATACTGAATTTCCATTGAGACCTATTTCTACTATTTTATGTCCTGGGGCAGGTCTCATTCGAGGTCACCTACTAGTGCTTGGCTACGTTCAACTTCAAAAGCAAATTAAGGTGGATTTGGGGTGTGGTACCAATACTTAGTATACTTGAAAGAGAACTCCAGTTTAATGAAGAGACAAGCAACTTCAAAGTAAGGGCTAAAATAGCTGACCTCAGCCCCACTCACTTGTTATAAGTATAGATTTAAAACAACTGAGAATATATCCTCAACTTATTATCATCTAGAGTCTTGCAAGTGAAAAAAAGTTCATGAGAATTATCATCATATAGCATAAAAACTACTCTGTTATTCTATGCCAACCTCCCACACAATCATGATTAAAGTATTTTGGAGTGGTTTAAATAGGGGTTTCTGAATTACTATATTTGGTTCAGTATGAAAACTAAAAATTCAGGTTGGATCAAGTCAAAATAAAATAATTTTATTTCATGTATTTCATACCAAAGCAGTATTCCTCTCCCTTGCAGGTCCGGCAGTTTTGTGACATGCTCCATTCAGTCCAAAACAGATTGTTTCTTTTTCAGGAATATGTAATAAGATCTAGATTCAGTGCTAGAGAAGGTGATGGTGGTGGTGACCTTTATTTTTTTAACTATTTTTAACCAGGAGCCCATTGTTTAGGGCACTTATCCAGGATATAGGAGATATCCCCTTCTCTGTCTGAATAATTTTAAACCCACATCCACTATTGCCCAGAAACATGTCCCAACCACCAGGCAGTAGGGTATTCTGAGGATACCCTATTGCATTGTCAGAGGCATAACAATGTGGCCAGGTGTACAAGGTCAGTGCCACACAAGGAGGCAGTGGTGATTGTGTGGCTGTAGCAGCAGCCTTTTTTTTTCTCCCTCCTCCTCCACCAGTTTGGCACCTGGGCCCAGATGCCCCAGTCACTCCACCCTAATTGCGTCATTGTGCATTGTATTTCCCTCAGTCTCGCCTGCTGGAGCTGTTTCACGTTTATAATTTGTAGAGAGAAAATAAAAACAGCTCATCAACCTCACCGTTAGGGACCTTGTCTGGCAGGTGAAATATTGATCTTTTATACAAATAAGTAGTTATAGTATACTAAGTGGAAAAGCATCAACAGGAGAGATTGAAAGTAACCCACCTTCAAATATCCTAAAGCAGGCAAAATGAGGAGGACACTCTCCCTGGAGGTAGGAGTTGTGGGTTCAAGCCTCCTCAGGCAGACAAGATAATTGAACTTGGGTTTTCCACATCATAGGGAAATTCTCTAGCTACTGGACTATTGGATGAAAGGGGATGCGAGAATGATGGCAGCATCAGTAATGATTTGACTAATATTTTGGCAAATATTTTTTCTAATAGAAACAATTCCATAAATGAAAGTTACTTTCACAAGTAAAAGCTCTGTTATCCAGCATCCCCCAGGAATGGGGGATGCCAGATAGCAAAATATGCCGGTTAATTGAGTGGCCCCGGCCGTTGCTTCTCCCACCGCGTTTGGGGTGTCCCTTCACCCCTCCCACGGCATCACCACCCCTCCTGTGGGCCCTGCAGGACAGGGAGGCAGGCCCCGCACAGCCCCCGAGCCGTAGGGGCTTGGAGAAACCAGAAATGCTACAGTGGGCACTTCTGGTTTCACTTTATCTTACAAGCCAGCATGCCAGTTAGAAGAGCATGCCAGCTTGTAAGATGTCAGTTAACAGAACTTTTACTTTTGAAATGACCAAAACCACTTTTTTCAGCAAATAACCCATTTTCCCAAATATTATCCAGTGTTGTAGCTCCTACCATTGAAATGGACTTCGTTTTTTCATGCTAACTTTTAGCAGTTAGTAAAGGAAACTAAATCCACCCCCTCCCACCTCCACCACACCCCCCAATTAGTAGGAATAGTTGTTTAGAACAGAAGAGATTTTTGTAGTGGGTATATTTTTATTTAAAGGACATTAAGAAATAAGATCATCTGGCTTTTTATATGGTGGTTAATAATGCCACTGCACCTGAGTGAGGAATGAGTCTATCCTAATGTGAAGCCATTCTTTTATATAGATAGGAATGCTTTCCAGTCTAGCCTCCTCTATGGAAATTGGATTTCTGCTAACTCAGCTAAAGTCTCAGACCATAGCACAGGATAGCATGGCTCTCCTTTTTCTTTAGAGGTGTTAAAAAAGGATCAAGAGAGCACTAAAGACCAACCTTTTTGTTAGGCATGTCACAATTTAGCCCCACACCCTCCTTGGGTGCCACTCCAATCCCCTTCTCCTGCCTGATCTGCTGCTCTGTTTTCTGCTTCCTTCCCTGTGCTCCCAATGTTGCTTTCTACTCCTTGCCACATGTGCCACTGTGCTCCCTGCTTCCTTTCCAATGTGCTGTGTACCAGGCAAAGAGGCTGCCCGTGCCACCAGTGACACTCGTGCCACAGGTTGCCCCCCTCCCCACCCCGAGAAACGTACCAATCCATCACAACACTGAAAGAAAGGTAACTTAATTTCCTCTTTTGTTTTAAGTAGAAAAGAGGCAGTGATCCAACTGGCCATCTTAGCTCTGCTCATAATTATGGTCAGTTTAAAGATTTCATTTGGGTGATTTCCAAACCAATGACTGCAAGTGAAGCCAGCACACTGTGAACTTTATGCTTTATCAAACTCCAAGAAGAACTTATAGAAAACTACAGGCTTAATTCTATAAAGTGCTTATTACCTCCTGTGAGATGCTGAACACTTTCAACTCCAACTGAGGTCATTCAGCCCACAGTACACAAATTCCACTTCATCTTGACCTTGATACAGTATAGACAGTCAATTTGAAATAACATTTGATTGACAAAAGGCAAAGAGTGAAATGTAAACAAATGCAATGAAATACCTGCTGTGATTGTTGTCATATGACTCTGTGTCTAGCACTGAAGAGTTACTCTGAGGAGCTTGCCTTGAAAAGCTACTTTGTTATAGAGCTGCTGCTTGAAAAGGGAAATGCTCACAAACACAGAAAAGGGAAGAGAGGGCTGCAAAATCTGGCCAGAACCACATGTCGTTGCTCCATTGACATTCTCTCTATGACTTCTCCTAGTTGACTGAACAGATTAAGGCAGATGATGGAAATATTGAAAGGAGAACCAAAGCCATTTTAAAAATGGATAGGTGGGTAATAAAAAGATTAAATAGATAGTAAAGCCAAAGCACTGGGTCAGAGAGATGGTAATAGCATAGAAAAGAACCAGATCAAATGAAGTATTACTTTCAGTTAGGAGAGAGAAAGGCAAGGTAGTAGCACCTTGGATATAAAAGGATCCAAGTAAGGAGGGCTTTGTATTAAGGGGTGTAGCAGGTCAGGTGTTCTTCTAAAATAGAGGGACAGGAGTTGGTAAGTATGTAATAGCAGTGTATAGAAAGGAAATGAAATAGGGTAGAAATTGGTTGCACAGGTAAGTCAGGAAGTGTAGGGTTAATAATGGCAAGCGGGAGGGATTAGAACTAGGACTGATCCCACCATGGCTACTGGAGGTTCAAATGGAGGTTAACAATGATGAGAGTGGCTATATTGGGAAGTTGTTGTACCTGAGGAAAGGAAACACTAACATTTATTTTATAGCTCCTATTTGGTATGCAGATTTAATTTGTAGTTCCCACAGCCTACAGTTAATGATGATATACTCCTCTCTGTTTACAGAAATATGATATTCACAATTTGAAATTAAGGTTACAAAGCCATCTTGGTGGTACTGAGTTCCCTATTATTATTTATTATTATTGTATGGCTATTGATGCCAAAGGCAGTTTTCTTTGTCTTACAGCTGGCATATATCGGGTATCTGATGCTGTTCAACTACATTGTGTTAGTGAAGATGGATCGCTGGCCTTCTACACAGGAATGGATAGTGATCTCTTATATTTTCACACTGGGAATAGAGAAAATGAGAGAGGTAAAATCAGCCTGAGAGATCCAAAACCAGAAATAAGCTCACATGTTTTTCACATTTTTAGATATTCATTGTTTTTCTCTGAGCATACTGTTGGGGTGGGATTACCACAAACGTATTGTTTTTTTCCAGAAAAGCAGAGGAGGCATTGGCATTTTTAGTAGGTTTTTGAGGGAAACTTGGGTTTCTGAGGCAGGGGAAGAGATTTAAGGATGAGATATTAACAAAAACCCCTCACCTAAATAACATCCCTAATTTATGAAACAGCTTGGGGGTGACTTCCCTTTATTTATTGACATATATTTATTCAATAATTGTCTCAACTAATGGCATGCATTTCCCAAAAGATTCTAAAGGATGCAGAGACAAAGAAAAACATATTTATGATTGCATTAAAATGCTATAAGATATAGGCTGAGCAGAATTTTATCATCCTCTACCCCTCCTCCCTCTCTCCCCATAGCTACTGCTGTGTCCTTTTCACTTGACCTAATGTGTATTTATTACACAGTGATACCAAAGGCCACATTCTGCTCTAACATTAGTAGATGCAGCTTCCATTGAGTACCATGAATGGGGCACATTTATACCCCTGGGCTGAATTTGGTGTTGTATTTGTATTTTTCACCAGTAATTGTATTTTTAAATGCCTTTGAGGACTACTGAAAAAGATATTTTAAAACAGTTGCTTAAAACTGAATACTGCCTTCAAAAAGATTTACAGTAGATTATAGTTATAAATAAAATAAATAGAATTACAGCGTGATGGGGTAGGACATTGGTTGAGTGAATTGTGATGAACATATTTCATTAAAGAAAAAGATGTCAGTAAGCAACCACAAGAGGGCTCCACAGCACTGGTAAACAGCTACATTGGAATTCAGTTAAATATTTTTTGTGAATATTTGTTTCATTTTTTTTTTCTAATCATTCACTTCAGCTGTTCTTTCCACAAATATTCCAGCAAGAATGCTTGTGAAGCTAGAGTTCTCAGTGAATATTGGAGATTATTCATAGAAAAGTAATCTGAAATCCATACTGAAAACCTAATTCTAAGAATTGCACTTGTTCTTTTCAAGGAGCAAAAATATACCATACGAGTCTGCTCAAACATGCTCAAATTCTAAATATAGAATACTCAAAGCAAGCTGCTTGCAAACAAGCTAATGGCAAGGAATTATTCATGGAAACGGTTTGGTGAATGGCTTCAAATGACAAATAAATTCAGGAAAACAGTAACCTGCTCACAGATGATTTTGCAAAGAAGTGGCTAAATTCACAGAATGAATGATTTTCATGCATTATTTTCCCAGCTGTGGAACACTATTGTCAAAGGTTTGTTCAAGTAAAAGCATCAATCTTTTGGATGAAATGCAAATTAAGATCCTTATTATTCATCATAAATTCCATGGTACTTTTATGCAGTTTTTGAGCACTTTTTTGTAGTTTCCATAAATATGAATTTTCTGCTGCAGTACATTTCCAGCTACCTAATTCTGCTTCAAATTAGGATCAATCAGTTTGAGAATTGGAAAGGGATACTGAAATTCTAGTCCCTTCTCATGGATTTGAGCGATATATATTTAGTTTTGTTTTATTCGACCTGCACATAGATTAGAGATGGAACATGATTCCCTAGACCATCCAATTTCTAAAGAGGCACCAGAAACTTGTAAGATATCCATAAACATCATCGGGTTCTATCAGCTCGCTTTGGGACTGTGTGATATACCAATGATTGCCTGGGGCTTTCTCTAGCACTTAAAGTGAAGATGGTTCAAATCTTGGTTCTTTACCTCTTCCATATCTTTTAGATATTGATGTCAGAGCCTGGGAAGCTGTTACAGAAGGTAAAGGTGTGGCTCCAGGAGTACTGGAATGTCACGGATCTCATAGCCATTCTCCTGTTCTCTGTGGGGATGGTGCTTCGCCTGCAGGATCAACCATTCCGGAGTGACGGGAGAGTCATATACTGCGTGAACATCATTTACTGGTACATACGTTTGTTAGACATCTTCGGAGTGAACAAGTATTTGGGACCATATGTGATGATGATTGGGAAAATGGTAAGAGAAGTCTTATTGGTCTTTCCATGCTTTTGTTTGACTGTTTCAGTTCAACTCAATACATTCTTTTTGTATATATTTGACAGAACAGTATTTTCATGTAACCCCAAAAATCAGTGCTTTCCATTATAACTGCAGACAAACAAACCAGAATGCCCAAGGTTGTCCTCCAGTATAGGAGAAGAGGATCTTTCTCTCCTCTGAGCTTCTACCGGTTATTAAACCAGGCTTTTATATTTTTCATGTCATGCTCAAAGACTCCCTTTCAACAGAAAATTTCTTGCATACCTCAGGTTACCCATGCATAAAGTAGAGGATCATAATTCTCACCCATGTTGCATGGGTTTGCGAGGAGGTCTCTGTTGCTGCTGCAGAGCATGGTTCTATCACAGGGGCAACCTGCATCCCCCAGGAACCTCCAAAAGGATCCCTTCCTGTGATATCTGAAAATCCACCCATGTGACCACAGCATCTCTAGCTCATCCATAGTGCACACACCTAGGGTAGGAATGCTGTACACATCTGATACACGATATCAAGAGGATTAAGTTACAAATGGTGTGAAAACCATAACTGAGCTTTTGCATTTTGTTAAATCTCATCAGAAATGTGGCCTTAATTTAGGTTTTAGGTATGTAGGAGCACATTTTCAAAATGCAAAAACTCAGGTCCAAGTGGCCAAAGCCAGCTATAGTTTAGTACACTACTGCATGTAAAACTGCCCATGTACACTGTATGGGTACTTAAGTGACTAGCTCTTTGGGGTCACCAGTTTACGTGCTTATCACGTTTTGTGCACAGGTCCCTGGCTTTTATTTTTAAGAATTGGTTCGTGTATTTCAGATCATTAAACCACACTTTAAAAAATCAGTGTTGAGTACATCTTGGCCCTATGCACCATGAATATGGGCAAAGTAAATATTAATTTTGCAAATAACACATATTCATGTTTTTATTAATAGTAAACCAAATAGTATATTATAATTCAGAAGTACTCTTTTGTAAGCCTAATTTTCTATGTTATATACTGAATCAGACTCAGCTCAGTCAAGTTACATGAAGACTGAGCATATCTCTTCTCTCATATTCAACACATGCCCTTCCCCCCAGTACTTCAAGACGAGAATACCAGAAACACCCCATGATCTATGATACACAAAGACTCAATACAAGTCCCATTATTGGCTCTCTTCCTGCCAGTGTTACAAATGCAATAAGGTCACTCTCTGTTTGGTGCATGGGAGTAAGTCCCCAGGCTGATAGTGTAAAATCAAAGAGAAAGAATGTTTTTAAGAGAGAGAGAGAGAGACCAGACCACAACAGAGGCTGTTTGAAAACTAGCATTTCCTGAAGGATTTTGAGAATCTATGACTTCCACAAGGGAAGCCAAGGAAACCACGATTACATAGCAGGACCTCCCAGAACTGCAGTTACCTACAAAGCACTCAGTAGTTCTGTTCATGCAGCTGTAGATTGCTAGAATGAGAAAACAGGATTCAAAGATAAGAAGAAGGACAAAAGGATCTGATACAAATGATCATTATGTCTGATGCTGTTTGTTTCATAAAGCTAAAGAAAAATGCCAAATAGCTATGTATTCCTCTGTTTTACCATTAAAGCTAAAACAGGCACTCAGTTATGCTCATATTGTTAACAACAGCAGCCTGAAAACTAGTTTAAGAATAGATAGATTGACAGGCCCCTAATGGCTCAGGCTCTGACAGTCCACATAATGATTGATTGACTTAACTGCCACTGGGCCCAATTCAGCAGTGACAGAAATGATAGTGTATATTGTACTTTGGGTGCAGGAGGGCCTAGAAATGGGTAAAAGTAGAAAAACTGATGTAATTAGCATCTCTTTGACATCCCTGCATGTGCACGATGAGTATTACTCTACACCACCTTGTTAATCTATAGCAGGGGTGCTCAACCTCTGGCCTGCAGGCCAAATGTAGCCTGTGGAGCATCACATCTGGTCTGCGGGGCTCCCCACAGGTTGGGATATTTGGAAATGGCATTAATATGGTCAGTTCTCCCCCCCCCCCCCTTTTAGTTGAGTTCAATTTAGCTCTCAAAGCACAGGAGCTGTTATGGACACAAAGTAGAGCGCCTGTTTTATCTTACACCCTCTTGCTATTTAGTTTTTCTACTTCATCCTTAGAATCATAGGATCAAAGAAATGAGGGTTGGAAGGCACCTTAGGAGGTTATCTAGTCCAACCCCTGCTCAAACCAGAGCCATCCCCAACTAGGTCATCCCAGCCAAGATTTTGTCTAGCTGGGTCTTAAAAATCTCCAAGGATGGAGATTCCACAACCTCTCTAGGGAACGTGTTCCAGTGTTTTACTACCCTCCCAGGGAGAAAGTTTTCCTAATATCTAACCCTTGCTGAAACTTGAGAGCATTGCTCCTTGTTCAAAACCAGCCCCAGGACCAACCTCTGGGGCACTCCACTTGATACTGGCTGCCAAATAGACATTGAACCATTGTCTGCTACCCTTTGAGCCTGATGATCTAGCCAGTTTTCTATCCACCTTACAGTCCATTCATCCAACCCATACTTCCTTAATTTGCTTGCAAGAATGTTGTGGGAGACTGTATCAAAAGCCTTGCTAAAGTCAAGGTATATCACAACCACTGGTCTTCCTGCATCCACAGAGCCAATCATCTCATCATAGAAGGCAATCAGGTTGGTTGGGCATGATTTGCCCTTGGTGAATCCATGCTGACTGTTCCTAATCACCTTGTTCTCCTCCAAGTACTTAGAAATGGATTCCTTGAGGATCTGCTTCATGATTTTTCCAGGGACTGAGATGAGGCTGACTGGTCTGTAGTTCCCAGAATCCTCCTTTTTCCCTTTCTTAAAGAATGGGCACTATGTTTGCCCTTTTCCAATCATCTGGGACCTCTCCCAGTCACCAGGAGTTTTCAAAAAATGGTGGCCAGCAAATCTGTAATCACATTAGTCAGCTCCCTAAGCACGCTCAGGTGCCTCCTGTCCAGCTCCGTGGACTCGTACACATGCAGCTTTTCCAGCTAGTCCCTAATCTGTTCTTTCTCCAGTGTTGGATGCTCACCTCCTCCCCAAACTGTGCTCCCACATTCAGTAGTCTGGTAGCTGACCTTGCCTGTGAAGACTGAGGTGAAAAAGGTATTGAGTACTTCAGCCTTTTCTGCATCCTCTGTCACTAGCTTGCCTCCCTGCATTTAGTAAAGGATACACACTTTCCCTGATCCTCCACTTTTTGCTGATAAACTTGTAGAAACCCTTCTTGTTACCCTCCACATCCCTTGCTAGCTTCAGCTCCAATTGCACTTTGGCCTTCCTGACTTCATCCCTGCATGCCCAAGCAATACTCTTATACTCCTCTCTAGTTGTTTGTGCAAGTTTCCACTTCTTATAAGCTTCATTTTTGTGTTTTAACTTAGTGAAGAGTACCCTGCCAAGCCAAGTCTGGTTTTCTGAAGTCCAAGGTCCTTACTTTGTTGCTCTCCTTCCTTCCTTTCCTCAGGATCCTGAACTCAAATTATCTTGTGGTCGCTTCTGCCCAAGTTGCCATTCATTACTACCTTCCCTAACAATTCTTCCCTGTTTATGAGCAGCAGGTCAAGAAGCGCATGGCCCCTAGTTGGCCTCTCCAGCACTTACACCAGGAGGTTGTCCCTAACACTCTCCAAAAACCTGGATTGCCTGTGCACTGCTGTATTGCTCTCCCACCAGCTGTCCCAGCATAGTGATTGAAGCCCCCCATGAGACCCAGGGCCAGTGATTAGGAAACTTGCACTAGCTCTTTGAAGAAACCCTCATTCACCAGTTCCTCCTGGTTTGGTGGTCTGTAGCAGCCCCCCAAAAAACCCTTGTTTTTATGCACTCAGCCATTTCTGGCATATTCATTTTACCCACTCACTGACTGCCCAACTGGTGTGAGTGAAACAAATTTGTAAATCACACGTTTTCTGGCCAATATAAAACCTGTCAGCCCTATTCATATCATGCATACACTTCCATGGGATTTGTGCCTGCTTGCTCTAGGCTGTTTGATTCACTGGCTACATTTTTGTTCAATCTATGGTTCATTTTAGTTCCTTGGGTTATACCTAACATCTTTCATTGCACGCATGTGGGATGCACTGGCCATCATGATGGAAAATTTAGTGGATTAAATATATTGTAAGGACAGAGTCTCAAAAATGTGTAGAATCTGGATCTGCACGTTGTTTATACTTACACTGGAATTTAAATTATAAGCAAAGTTGTAGAAACTCCAAGCATCAGACACCTCTCTCTGGCCTCACTCCTCCACCTATTGCATTGATTTCAATGTACATGAGTAAATTAAAGACTGCCTCTTTATCTGTGTCTGTACAGAACCAATTCTTTGGGTGCTACTACAGGATAGATAAAAAATAATACGCATTGCTGATTATTAAAATATTAAATAAACATTAAACAGTATATGCAATTTTTCAATTAAGTTTAATCAAGAAAGGGAGGGGCACATGTGAGTTAAAAGTGATGGTATAAAACAAAAGTAAAGAGATGAAAATCAAGTGCCTGAGAAATACCTGAATTTTCCATTTTCTACTTCTTTCAGTGATTGAATATGTTCATCAAAATCTACCTCTTTGATTTTTAGACGATAATATAATTACACCCTTTCCATTTGCGGGTAGAATGAAATGGCTCTGACGTGCTGTCAAGAGAGTAAGAAATGAGTTAGCTACCTTTGCATACACACACCAGCCTCCAAACTGTATTTCTTTGTCAACAAGTTAAGAATTGCAGTGGGGCTGATTTTATACATTCAGAGCTCTATTAAGTGTATTGATACAGGACTATAGGCAGACAAGGTTCCTTGGGTGAATTTGATATCTTTTATTAGACCAACCCAAATGGTTGGAGAATAGTTATTAAGCAAGCTTTCGGGTTCAAAAACCCTTCGTCAGGCTAAGGACGCTCCAGCAGTTGCTGCGTGCTCTTCCTGGATGGAATGAAAAGTAAAGAAGCCAGGGGCTGGGCTGGACTGGGCTGGGCTGGGGAGTCAGTTGCCAGGCAGATTGTAATGTATCAAAAATCCAATGTCTATGTTTAGTCCCTGATCTCAAGTATCCAGCAGGTTGATGAAATGGAGCTCATAGGCTCGTCTCTGGGAAGTGTTGTGTAAGTTTCCCTTGAGGATCAGGACTGAGAGATTGGAGAGAGAGTGGCCCTCCTGTGAGAAATGTGCCCCCACCGGTAATTGAGTGTTTCTGTCTTTGATGGATTTCCAGTGTGCGTTCATTCTGGTGCGCAGTTGTTGTCTGGTCTCTCCTACATATCTTCCATCAAGGCATTTGGTGCATTGGATGAGATATATTACATTTCTGGAGGTGCAGCTGTAAGACCCTGGGATGCTGATGGCTCTGTTGTGGGGTGTAGGAATAGTGGAGGTGGTGGAGATGTGTTGGCAGGTTTTGCATTTCTTGTCATGGCACGGTCTGGATCCTTTTGGTGTGTTCTGGGCTTAAGGAAGTTTGCTTCTGGTGATGAGGTTGGCGAGGTTTGGTGCTTGTCTGAAGGCTAGGATGGGTGGCTCTGGGAAGATCTTTTTAAGAATAGGGTCTTTTTCTAATATGGGTTGCAATTTTTTGAGGATTTTCCGTACAGGTTCAAGGGATGGGTGATAGGTCCTAAACCTCTTAATACAGGACTGAGTTGCATTTTACCAGTTCCAGGAGCTGGAACACAACAGGCAAACATGCTAAAGTCAATGGAAAGACTCATCAGATTCAACAAGCTTTAGACTAGGCCCATGAAAAGGACTGAAGATACCTACTGTGCTCCTTATGTATAAAATGACCACACAAAAAAAGAATTCTTGTTTCTATTAGGAAGGGTACGAGCACCATGAATGCTGGTAAATATCCAGGAGAAGATTAAGAGATTTTCTGTGATAGCTTCAGATAACCATCAAATGTTTTGGTTACTTGCCTGAAATGTATGTCCACCTGCCTGAACTCAGAGAGAAAAAACTGGCAATGTGCCTCCCTCCACCTTTTTTCTCTGGATATCAGTAAAGACTGAGGTGTGAAAAACTGCTGGGCCTCATCTTTCATCATTATCTGAACCACTATGGTTTCCACTATGGGCTAGAAAATGGCCTTTCTCAAGAGATTAACACTTCAAGGAGCACAGGAATAGAAGGGCCATCTGTGGTCATCCAGTCCAATTTTCTGCCATCACAGGTAATCCATGTCACATACAATCCCATTCATAAACTGATTGAGCTCTTTCTCAAAACTGTTTAGGTGTTTTGCAAGTATTGCTGCCAAACATGTTTTAGCTCCAAGTGGTTCTTTTATCAATATTTTTATGCAGAACAAAACCCTCCTCCATCACCACCCAGAATGTGGGTCTCAGACGCTCTCTCTCTTCTTCCGCAATAGCATTCCCTTAGGTTTGCACATACCAATACATACAGTAAAATATGCTAATCACAAACTGTCCTTTACTGTTTAAATATATATTCTTTATACTTCATCTCTCTTTAGTTCCCATGTTCCTCCTTTTCCTGTCATTCCATCTCAATATTTTTTTTTCATTTTTTTCATCCCTTTTGTTTTATTTATGCATGTATTTATTAGACTTGCACACAGTCCTTCACCCAAAAAAAGCTTAGGGAGGCTTACTGGGAAATGTATAACTGATAAAATCAGATAAAGTATTTAATGAGACATTTACTTTTATAATAAAAACATCCCAAACAATACCCCAACTTACCTTGCTTGCTAAACACCTGCCCAAATAAAAAGGTTTTGGAAGATGTCCGGGCTTGGGCTCTGATAAACTATGATGGGAAGGAAGTTTCAAAGCAGAGGAACTACTACCAAGAATGACTTCCCACTTGTTCTGTGAAGTGAACTTTGTGCACCTATGATACTTGCAGGAGGTGGCTCTCAGCTGACCATAGGAATTGAGGTGGAACCTAGACCCTTTAGGGCCTTATAAGTCAAAACCAACACCCTGAATTGTGCCCAGAAAAGTATTGGGAGCCAGCGCACACTGGAGTAATGTGTTCCTAATGGCCCAACCCCATCAGAAAGTGAGACATTCCTCAATTCTTTCCTTTCAAGCTCCTCATAGTCTCTCCAGACAGCCCCTTGTCCCACCTGTCCCTTCCCTTCACTCTGGCCTGCATCTCAGTACATACAGAAATGCGTTTATCCTTTCTGTATGAGTTTCTTGCTCTGTCTTCGCTCTCTCCTCTCTCTCTTTCTCCCCCGTTGCAGTAAAGTGAGCTTTCCGGACACATTTTGACCCCTTTTCTCTATTTATTTGAGGTATTTGGCAGCAATTCCAGCACTTCCATATATGTCACTGTAGTGCTGTGCTCCTCTTCAGCCTCCACTAACCTGTCTCATACTCCTCTGTATCTATCAGCCCTTGAACTGAGCTTGTCCACCTGCAGGTGGCTGCAGAGAACCAGGGAGCCAGTTTACAAGGGATGTGCTGTAATGCTAATTTGAAACTGTAAGTGCACACTTCTGTATAATTTCCAAAGCAATTCCCAATTGCAGCTAGAACCACAAAGCACAAAAGTGTCTTGAAAACCTTCCCCTTCCTCCCACGTGTTAACCAAAACTTTTTTAAGCCTCAAAAGTAGTTAGGTCAAGTTTTGGGCAAAGATTTGGGTTGCTTTTTGTTTATTTGGTGCAATTTGCATACTCATGATAAGCACATGTAGGCCATGTCTACATGAGATGCTGAATGTGCAGTTGCTACTGCACAACTATTTAGTACTTGTTTATACTGGAGTACTAATACATACATACATACTAATACATACACTACATACTTTGGTATGTATACTGGAGTTACTGCACATTTGCACCAAGGAATGGCTTTTTTGTGACACTGACTGCATAGTAGATCATGACTACTGCGCAATAGTATCATATCATGCTTCCAGCCATGCAATGTTACTGCACAGTAGTCACAGGCTAGTGCACAGTCAGCATCTCATGTAGACGCAGTCATAAAGACTACAGGACTTTAAAGAGAGCTCTACAGTTGCTCCCCAGTTTTTTATGTTCAGATATGTTGTTACCTTAGTTATTTTTCAGTTTATATAGCACTTACGAGAGATGCTACAGGCACTCCCAGGAGTTTCCCATCCTCTAATGCTTTCCCTTGGGGTTCTCACACCTACAGCTAACCAGTACTTCTTGTGCCTACTGTACGCATTTGGGACACTGAGAATATTCAACTTTTTCTAAGCACTTCTCTGAATACATTCTGCAGCCAATAAGTAGTGATTTTCATACTCTGATGAGATGCCAGACAGTGGAGATACAGAGCTGAGCCCCCTGGATTACTTGTACATCACCTTTTGAAAATTTTCCCTTCCTCTGAGCACTCCATCCTCTGCTAGACACTTAGTAAATATACTAATCTCTATTTCTGTCAATATACCAACTTTGTCACCTTACCAGTGACCAATGTGCCTGTCCATAATGTTGCAAGAGGCTGTTCTGCCACATATTATTCCTGCTATGACCTTAGCCAATGCACCATTTGCCACAAAAACGTGTGCTTCATTTTGCCAAGACTGAGCCATAGGTATCAGTGAAGCTCTAATCATCCCTGACAACTTGGGCAGTCAAAAGGCATCTTATCTTACCAAGCCTATGGGTCCTGAGCATTGAAAGTCCAGATGCAAATCAACTCAGGCAAGAACAAAGAACCCAAAGTCCCCAATCCCCACCTTTGAACAGCTTGTATGTGTAAAGTGGTAGTGTTGAGGTGATATTGTTGCCATGATGGTCCAAGAGATATACAAGAGGGAAGAATTCTTGTGGGTTATATCTTATATTGGAAGAACCACATATCTGGGATAGACACAGGCAAGATTTGGGATATCACAATACCCTTCCTCAGGGTATATGCTGTAATTACAGTGCATCAGAACAGACTCGATTAACCAAGTCTGCTGGAGTGTGCTAAATAGCGTGCTCCAGCCAGCCTCCTCATCTCATGTATCAGTGTCCCCACACTTCAAAATAGCAGTGGGGCATTTTAAAGCTTGTAAAACAAACTTTAGCTAAAGTGCCCCCGCCGCTATTGTGAAGCGCAGGGACACTGATACACAACATGCTATGGGCGCTTTAATTAAAGCGGCTCTCAGACCACTATAATTAAAGTGCCCCCCACCCCTGGAGCATGTGTAAAAACACCCTTAGTGTCTAAACTGATACATTTCTGTGCAGATTTTATAAAGGCCCACAAGAATTCTTGCCTCTATGTAAAACTGAGGTAGTAGTCTCAGAAATAATTTTTGAAAACCACACTCTTGAACTTTACAAACCCTTTTTCAATCATACCATAGTTTAATTGTAGCCAAATACCTTTCTCTAATACTTCCCCCTCCTCTCTCTCTCTCTCTTTTTCCATCCTGTACTATTCAGATGATAGACATGATGTATTTTGTCATCATTATGTTGGTGGTTCTGATGAGCTTCGGTGTTGCAAGACAGGCAATTCTCTTCCCCAATGAAGAGCCTTCATGGAAGCTGGCAAAGAACATATTTTACATGCCTTATTGGATGATCTATGGGGAAGTGTTTGCAGACCAGATAGACCGTAAGCAAGTTTATGATTCTCATACTCCAAAGTCAGGTACCAAACTTTGATCAGGTGATGTCTTACAAGATTGTTTGTATGTTTTCAATAAATGGCTCGGGGTAGAGGACTCATTCATCACAGAAGATGCTCATAAAAAAGCTATTAGCAGTGGCTATTAATACTGGGGTGTCAATTTTAGAAGGTGTCAGTGGCACTTTCTAATGACTTCATAATAAATCTCTAATGATAAATTTATCTCATATCATTTAAGAGATTCTTCTTTGATGTTAGGGGGAAAATCCTAGGTATCCATGATAATTTCATCGGTATAGCTAGGGAATAATAATCCACTCCTTATTTTCATCCATTGATTTGATTTTGGAGCTAACACATTTTACTCAGCTTGATATTGAATATCCACTGTGAAAATTCTGGGCCAGGTCTTTGGCTGACGTGCTGGACTGAATGGAATTGCACTGCTTTACCCTAGCCAAGGGTTTGATCCATTCTATTCCCCTTCCTCTGTGACCTTGTTCACTACCATTGTCACCCCTCATGTTAAATTATGTGATATAACACTTTGCGGACCACAAATATACTATTATAATTCTATTTTATTACTTATTTATTGAAAGGTGAGTGTAAATAGAATGAAGCCACTATCTCAGATGTGCTCTCTTCAGGATTCATTTGCCTGGCAATCCAGAAAATGCCAGTTTTCTATTTAAATTAAATCTCCTGGTGCCACCTGGTGTAGCTTGCCACAGAAAAGAAGTAAGCATGTGAAATGAAGCAGTGCGAGGAATGGAACAAACTAAAAATCAGATATATCATATCTTTAACAAACATTGACATGCAGAAATACTCAGCCCCTTCATTTCTGCTTAAACATGCATAGTTCTTGGCAGCATTTACAAATTAATATCTCTTCCAACAACAGATAGAATATGTTCAATCTACATTCGTACATCAGTTCTTATACTGGATACAGCCATAAGAGAGGAGTGTTTTTCATGATAAAGTGTGTGTTCCTTCAGCACTGGAAGAGTGAGAACAAAAAGGTGTTTTGACTCTTCCTAATTGTTTAGCTCCAGAAATAATCAACATCTTGGTAACTCAATTAATTCCCCACCACCACCAAGAGTGCTCAGATATACAGTATATGCTACTTGAAAGGTCACACAGAGAGCACACATATTTGCATTCTGTCTTCCTCCTGATGAGCACACCCTTCTATACCACCTGATGAAAATGGAATCTCCTTTGCCAATCACCTCTCCATTTCATCCACAAAGGCAGCATGGCATGTGTGCAAGCAAATTAAAAGCCTGAAACCAGGGAATTTCTCCATACATTTAGCTTTCCACTTGGTTCCATCTTTCATTTATTTTTTTCCAGAAATCCATTACGTTCCAAGAGCACTGTAAGGGTATAATAATTGGGAGGGGTGATATTTTCCCCTGTAAGCTGTGGCTTGCTTTCACAAATGGAATTCTGTCTGTCCCTCTACAAGTGGCCATTTATTGATGTTGTACTAAGAAACTAGCATAGTGCAACAAATGTGGCAATCTGGCTGGATAAAAAGATTTTTTTTTTTTTTTAATGAAGTGCTGATTGTAGTTTAGAACCCAGAAACCCAAGAAAGAAAGTAACTTTTACCTCTAAAACAGTGTGGCAGGTTCTATTTCCTTGAATGAGGCCACAGGGCTTACCTGGTGAATCACACAAGTATCCAATGCCTAAAGGTACCAACGTAATTAGTGCTGAGTCGTAGAGAGACACGTGTCATGTTCACTTCAGCCAGGTATAAATGGAGTTGCATTATCTCTCTCTCGCAGGAAGAGGAACTTGGAGGTTGAGACAGAGGAGGTCTGCAGAGAATCCTTGGGCACTTGTGCACGTGACAAAAAATGCCCGTTTTTGAGGTTTAATTGCATCACGCTATACAAGTGCAGGGTTTTATTACAATTTAAATGAGTTTGTTACATAGCAAACTAAACAACATCTGCATGTAGTTTAGTTTGCAACGTAGCTATTTGTAACAATGCAGCCTTTCGACAGCTTGAGCTCGGGGAACAGTTGGATTGGGATGGGTGCTGCCTCTGAGTTGGGGCACCACCCGCCCACTACCCACCCACGTGGGCATCCCTGAGGGGTGCTGCCACCATGGAGGGAAGGACCAGGGGCCCCCACAGCTCAGGGCACACCAGAAGCTCACCCCACAGCTGCAGAAGAGGCAGACAGGTTCTGCAAAAAAAAAAAAAAAAGAGGATTGGGCCTCTTGCCCTTTTTTTTGTTTCCTGGTGGAGCCTGCCTGCACAAGCTGCTGGTGGGCCAGATAGGCCCTGAGCTGCAGAGGGCCCCTGTCCTTCCCTCCACAGTGGCAGTGTCCCCTGGGGCCACCGAGTGCTCCTCAGCTTGGAGGCAGCAGACCACCAGATCCAGTTCTTCCGCAAGCCCACCTGCTGGAAGCCCACAGGGCGCTGCTCCTTGGGTGGGCTCAGGGAAGCCATCTGGTAGGAAGCTCAGGGAAGCTCATCGGTAGCCATCTGGGGGACAGTGATCACCTAATAATAGAATTTACCATAAGACAGCGAGTGGGTAAGGTAACTAGTAGGGTGAAAGTGCTAGACGTTAGGAAAGCTGATCTCAATGAACTCAGGCGATTAGTCAAGGAAGCACTGCAGAGTAGGAGATTTGAAGAGATGGAAGCCCAAGAAGGGTGGCTGTGCCTTAAGGAAACGATCCTTCGGGCACAAAGCAAGACGATCCCCGAGCGAGGCAAAAGAGGGAAAGGGGCCAGGAGGCTTCCCTGGCTGACCAGAGAAATCCAGAGCAGCCTAAGGGACAAAAGGGGAGCACATAAAAAGTGGAAACAGGGAGAGATCACCAAAGATGAATATACCTCCTCTGCTCGTGCTTGTAGGGGGGCAGTTAGACGGGCCAAAGCTACCATGGAGCTGAGGATGGCAACCCAAGTAAAAGACAACAAGAAATTCTTTTTTAGATATATAGGGAGTAAAAGGAAGGCCCAGGGAGGAATAGGACCCCTGCTAAATGGACAGAAACAATTGGTGACGGACAGGGGGGACAAGGCTGAACTCCTCAATGAGTTCTTTGCCTCAGTGTTCCTAAGTGAAGGGCATGACAAGTCTCTCACTGGGGTTGTAGAGAGGCAGCAGCAAGGCGCCAGACTTCCATGCGTAGACCCTGAAATGGTGCAGAGTCATTTGGAAGAACTGGATGCCTTTAAGTTGGCAGGCCCGGATGAGCTCCATCCAAGGGTGCTGAAGGCACTGGCCGACATCATTGCAGAGCCACTGGTGGGAATATTTGAAAGCTCGTGGCGCACAGGCCAAGTCCCAGAGGACTGGAAAAGGGCCAACGTTGTCCCCATTTTCAAAAAGGGGAGGAAGGAGGACCCAGGCAACTATAGACCTGTCAGTCTCACCTCCATCCTTGGCAAAGTCTTTGAAAAAATTATCAAGGCTCGCATTTGTGAAAGCCCGGCAGGAGAAATTATGCTGAGGGGAAATCAGCACGGGTTTGTGGCAGGCAGATCGTGCCTGACCAATCTAGTTTCTTTTTACGACCAGGTTACGAAACGCCTGGACACAGGAGGAGGGGTGGATGTCGTATACTTAGACTTCAGGAAGGCCTTCGATAAGGTATCCCACCCCATACTGGTGAACATGTTAAGAGGCTGTGACTTGGATGACTACACAGTCCGGTGGGTGGCGAATTGGCTGGAGGGTCGCACCCAGAGAGTCGTGGTGGATGGGTCGGTTTCGACCTGGAAGGGTGTGGGCAGTGCGGTCCCGCAGGGCTCGGTCCTTGGACCGATACTCTTTAATGCCTTCATCAGTGACTTGGACGAGGGAGTGAAATGTACTCTGTCCAAGTTTGCAGATGACACAAAGCTATGGGGAGATGTGGACACGCCAGAGGGCAGGGAACAGCTGCAAGCAGACCTGGACAAGTTGGACAAGTGGGCAGAAAACAACAGGATGCAGTTCAACAAGGAGAAATGCAAAGTGCTGCACCTAGGGAGGAAAAATGTCCAGCACACCTACAGCCTAGGGAATGACCTGCTGGGTGGCACGGAAGTGGAAAGGGATTTTGGAGTCCTAGTGGACTCCAAGATGAACGTGAGTCGGCAGTGTGACGAAGCCATCAAAAAAGCCAATGGCACTTTATCGTGCATCAGCAGATGCATGACGAATAGGTCCAAGGAGGTGATATTTCCCCTCTATCGGGCGCTGGTCAGACCGCAGTTGGAGTACTGCGTGCAATTCTGAGCGCCGCAATTCAAGAGGGATGCAGATAACCTGGAGAGAGTCCAGAGAAGGGCCACTCGTATGGTTAAGGGCCTGCAGACCAAGCCCTACGAGGAGAGACTAGAGAAACTGGATCTTTTCAGCCTCCACAAGAGAAGGTTGAGAGGTGACCTTGTGGCTGCCTATAAGTTCATCACAGGGGCACAGAAGGGAATTGGTGAGTATTTATTCACCAAGGCGCCCCCGGGGGTTACAAGAAATAATGGCCACAAGCTAGCAGGGAGCAGATTTAGATTGGACATTAGGAAGAACTTCTTCACAGTTAGAGTGGCCAGGGTCTGGAATGGGATCCCAAGGGAGGTGGTGCTCTCCCCAACCCCGGGGGTTTTCAAGAGGAGGTTAGATGAGCATCTAGCTGGGGTCATCTAGACCCAGCACTCTTTCCTGCTTATGCAGGGGGTCGGACTCGATGATCTATTGAGGTCCCTTCCGACCCTAACATCTATGAATCTACGAATCTATGAAGCGTTGGATCTGGTGGGGTAGTGTCTCCAAGCTGGGGCAACCCTGGCTTGCTAGCAACCCCTCCAGCTGGCCCAGGGGGCACTGTCACCACAGAGGGGAGGACCAGGGGCCCCTCTGCAGCTCAGGGGCTGCTCAGTCTGCAAGCAGCCTGCCTCCTGGCTGTGGGAGACACAGGCTCTGCAAAAAAAAAAAAAAAGGACCAGGTCCCTCACCTAACAGTGACAGAAGCCCTTAAATTGAAACAGTGGGTTTTTAATCATCACAATTAAAAACTCACTGTTTCAATTTACGGGACTAAACCCCCGTCATGTATACAAGCGCCCTGTAACAGCTAGTCCTACTTCCGTCTTTCTGAGAGAGAGAAAGAGAAAGAGAGACTATGGAGGATTTTAGAATTTGCCACTCTCTCTTAGAGATTTTCAGTACAAGTTATATGCGTGTGAAAATAAATTGTCTAGAAAATGTTATCCAGTGGAATCAACTAACTCATGCAATTGACACATGTTGTGTTAACTTTTTGGACACTTATTTTTCCGCTGTTTGGAAATTAACTGCCATATTTTTCCCCACACTGTTCTAAGCTAAATCAGCCACTGTATTCTATTTTAAGTACTATAAAGTATTTGTACTTTCTCAAATGTGATTATACGCCTGTTCTAAACACTGTTGAGTTAACCTCTGAGATATAACCATACTTCACAGCTTGGGACTTTTCAATTTAATATTTAAAATAGAAAAGATTGTTCTGGGGTTTTTTTCACGTGTTTATTTTGACCCCATATTCTGGATGCAGATAGGGTGCTGGGTGCTGGCCTGCTCCATTGTGGCACTGCGTTCTAAAGGGTCCTGTTGTCTACTTGAGAAATGTACAAATATTTATGCTACTCAAAAATATTTTGACTTCTTTTTCTTTTGATCACTTTCTGTTGATTTGTGAAGCATGCCATAACACTGACAGATCCACTATCTGGATCCACTTCATGGGGGGGGGGGGGGGGGGGGGGGGAGGGGAGCCTGTCCATCCATTGGATATGTTATTTTTAATTTTATCACAAAATACTGTGCTCTTAAAACACTAGCTGTGTGTATTGTTCTAATCAAATGCATGCTCTGCCTATATCTATATATGTATGTGTTTTTCACAATAAGTGCTTGTGTTCATTTCATGTGGAAAAAATTATCTTAATTGAAACATGCATAGATGCTCAACAATGCAGCATGGACATCTAATCTCACTTGTAATTCAAAACATGAGGTCAGAACTCCTCACTTCTGGGAGTAAATACTAGTAATATATTATCATTACTATCATATAATAATTATAATATGTTATTATATGTAGGTTCTATTGCCTATGAAACACACACACATACAAGCATACACACATACACACATATGTGTGTGTGTCTGTTTATGAGTATATAACTACTATACGTGTATTGATTGCTGTTTATCAGTCAGTCATAAATAATAATAAATAGAGAAAAGCTTTTAGGACTGTATTCAGAACAGATTTCAATTTTAAAACAAGTTAGAAACAAGAAGATGAAGTTGGCCCAAAAATTCAAATTCAAAAGCAGTTTCTCTCAGCCAAGCACAATCTTCACAATATTGTTTGTTGGTTAAAAAAAATGATACTTTAGTCAGGGAACTGATGATGCGCTATGGATGCTCTTCACTTTTAACCTGTCATTTCTAATCCAGTGAGGATCAACTGATAGAGATAACCAATGGCTAAGCAACCAAAAAGATGGCTAACTTTTATTCTAATGTCCTTCCTGGTGGACATGTATCCCCATTATAAAATTGCCCCTTGCAATTTGCACTTTTTGACACCATTGTTGGCAATCCCAACAGAAACACAAAAGATTCATTTGCCACAGAGAATCAGTTTTCCTCTTACCTCCAGAATATGAGGCGGGGGGATATTATGAGTGCGATGTTGTCCACAGTGCACCTGTGAATAAATAGGAGTTTGGTAGGTAATATTAAATGTGGAGAGATAATAACTATATGACATTTTGATGGACAACAGCCACCATTAAAAAACCAAAATTTATCCCCATTTAGCATTTTTCCTGAATTTAGAATATTGAATAACCTTGAATGCTGTTGATAGATATTGAGGGGGGTTTTGAATAGCAACTATTGTATTTTAGCTCAGTGTCTTACATACTGAATTTGTTCAGTGTGTAAATCAAAACAAGATACTTTTTTCCAATTGAGTTGAAGAGAAAATTGTGTCTTGTAAATAGAATTCTATAGGAAGGATACATTGCTTTATTATATGCCATGGACCCAGTTCTCATGTGCCCAAACCTACTTCACAACTTTCTGACAGCCTGAGAGGGCTTTAAAGTGAGCATAAATTACATTTCCATCTGCCTTAATGTCACCTTATGCTGTGAGGCAGGGGCAAAGGGGCTACTATAAATAGGCCTTGTAGATTTTATCCTAATTTGCATCCTGTCATATTGCATTCCTATAGACCCCTCTTCTCCTTCTTTTGGACTTTTACTTAAGCGCCACCATCAACACAGAACATGAGGACTAACATGGCAATTTTGCACATGACTGAATAAAAGACATCCTTGATCTTCTCTAATTACTACATATTAGCTCTGCACCGCCAACAGATTTATTTTGGTATGCTAGACAGATGCACGGGATAAAATTCACACAAGGCTATGCTCCATTTCAGTCTCACTGTGGCCATGTGCACAGGAGTGATTTTCAGCCTCCGAGCATTCCTTTGACCTTAAAATTACCCTTAGGTGTTTTGTTTTGTTGTTATTTTTAAGGCAGGAAGAAGAGAGGCAACAAAAATTAGAGGGAGCAAGTGTTGAATCAGTAGACTCATTATAAACTGAGACTAAAGGCACCAACCATGCAGGACAGAAGGAGCACTTGAAAGAAAGTTTTAGCATGACCCAGGGTAAAAAACGAATTACAAGGATCACAGTATTATTCGTTTTCGATTGCTAAGCTGAATGCCATATCCCATTTCCCTAATAGTATTTTCTAGGGTTGTGGAGCCAACCTGTGGCATACATGCCAGGGGCAGTTGCTGTGTGTGGCATGTGAGACCCTAGCATAGAGGTCAGCAGCAATTTTGGGCACAGTGCCGAAAACACCTACAACTTCAACTTGTAAGATGTTGGTGTGCTAGGGGTAGCTGACGGGGGAGCCACAAGGGGCCCAATCTTTGCTGTTGCCATGTAGCCCTGGCCCCTTCCTGCCATCCACCCAGAGGCACGTGTGCCAAGCAAAATGCCTTCAAGTGCCACACTCTGGTACCCATTCTGGGGATTGCCTACCCCTGCCCTAGCACTTCAGTCAGTGCTTCCAGTGGAATAGAGGCAAGGGGGCCTTAAGCCTCCAGCTGCATGAAGCAGAGTAGAGGCAGGATGCTGTTATGAGAGCAGGTCCCAAGTGTCACCACCAAGAACCAGATTAACCCTTTTCTGGCCCTGCAGCCACTACCAAATTCAGGGCTTTGGCTCTTCACTCACTATATAAAGCTGTGGTGGTGGCATAGCCAAGGAGGGGTCAACCTGGCTCTTTGCTGTGACACCTGTCTTGGATCAGTGGCCTGCCTCTACCCTGCTCTACTCAGCTGGAGGCTTAACCCCCCTCCTCCATTCCAGCACCCCAGGATGCAAACTATGTTGGGTATGCTTCTGGGGAACGGGGATCAGAGTGACACTTGGAGAGGAGGTGGCAGGGCTGAACTTGTGGCACACCTGCCAAAAAGGTTGGTCACCACTTTTCTAGGATCTAGAACAGCCATGCAGGATCAAGGCCTTCCACAATATCTTCCTTTCTCTGTCACTGAATTCCTGTGCAGCCTTTGGCAAATCACTGATCCTTTCCATAGGTCCATTTTTCTGTTTGTGAAATAGAGATAAGTGCCTACATCACAAGATTGTTTAATTAAATGTAAGTTGCTTTCAGATCCTTGATAGAAGGTTCCGTAGAAGTGTAATGTTTATTATTAACATTGATAAAGGACTTAGCTATTCAAGAGACTCTCTTTTCATAAATTTCAGAGCTTCAGACTTAATCTTTTTTTTTTGTTACTTGATAGTCATCTTTTTGTTTTCATGTTGAAACACATGGCCATTAATGCACATTAAACAGCTCCTTTTAATAAAAAGTAGCACACCTTGCATTGTAACATTCTTATCTATCTTTTAAATAGAAGCTTTTATTCAGCAGGTAATTTGGGTACTAAAGGAAATTCTTGCCTCTCTTTTTTTCCCCCCACCTTCATTTTTGGAGGAAGGAAGAAAGGAAGGGGTGTCGCACCCTGTTGGCAGAGTGATTTGCAACTGGCCTTTCACAAGCCTCATTTCATGCATATTAAAAATGAGCAATGCCCATGTCATGGCTGTTGTAATTATACTAGAGAAGCATGTTCTGGGTGGGAAGTTAGCCATAGGCCAAAATTCTGCAGGTGCTTCAGGTCTGAAACACTAAGAGATGTGGATTACAGCTGTTTATTCTCATGTGATTAGCTGACCTGAAAAGAGGAAAGGCTGGGTAAGTAAGAGGAAGGAATCAAACAGGAAGCTTCTAAAATGAGCCTGGAGAGGGAGAGAAAAGGAAGCGTAGGGAAGGGATTGTAAAAGAGGAAACAAAGGATGAAAAAAGAACTTGTTTCTGCAGATGTCAGGATCTATTGTCCTAAACTTCAGTAAAGTTGTATATGTGTAACTTAGAGCTGGGTCCTGACGAGACAGATTTTTAAAAATGTGGCTCTCAGATGTGGCTCTTGTGTTGCATTGTCATGCTTTCATTAATAGTTAACCTGGTATCCAACTAGCCAACTATACGTGCATCAGTACACACATATATGCTTCATTAATACATCTGTTTACATGTACCTCTGAATCAGGCCTACAAGCGAACAAATGTAAGTGCACAGTTTCATACCAATGGTACAATTTTTTGTTGAAATAAGTTGTCATAGTGATTTAATGCTGCTCTGAAATTATACAAAAATTAATGCATTTATCATAATCTATTTTGAAATGGCCATATAAAACCCTGTAACATTTTCTCATGCCAACATTAATAAGTATCCAAAAACAGTTCCATTTGTGTTATTAATGTTATGCGTAATTGTTTTTAAAGAGTGGCGCAGTGCAGTGCACGAAGTCACAGTTACATTTCTCTGCACTTTTTATGGTGCAAAAGAGTGGAAGCAGCAGAATCATTTAACCTGTGCCATATATCTGTCGTAGTGAAAGCTTGCATGCCTTCACATCCCATTGCATTGCTGCACACCCCTCTGCCACATAAATAGGACATTTCAGACCACAGATCCAAATGCATGGATCATTTTGCCTCCCATTTAGAAAGACTATGTTTACAGACTTATCATGTGTCCCAGATGTCATGATACATTACAGATTTCAGGTGAAGCACGATTAGTAGCTGGGAGGCCATGAGTGTTGTTTACATAATTTAATGCCCCTCACAGGCATTACTAGTGAGCACAGCCTTAAGCCCCTTTGCTCACTTAGGATGGAGAAAAGTTTCATTTTGCTCATTTCATAAATAAGTTAACTGACAGCTGGAGAAGCTCATGCCAGACAGAACTAGGAATAGAATTAAGGTCCTGAAGTATAATACCTCCATCTGAGCGGCTCTACCCTACACAATGAGCAAGTAAGTCTTCTGTATTTCACTAGCCTGTCTTCCATGGGCGACTGGTCTCTCCCAAGTCTGGGGGGGCACCAGTGGGGAATGACTGGGGGGGTCCCTCAGTAGCCAACCAGAAATGGGGGGAGGGAGGGGGGCATCCCCCAGCGGCCAGTCGCCAAGTGAAACTGGCAGCACAGCAGCAGCAGAAGTACCACCAACAGAGCCAATTTCAGGGAAGGCACTAGTGCTCTCCCTGCTCCCCTACCCGTGCTAACCCTACATGTCATCTACGCAATCTTCAACCATTAGAACACACTCCACCACCAAGCAAAATAATAAAATCCAGCAAGCCTGATTTTCAGCCTCATGATGATCTCTAGCAAATCCTTTTACAACCCTCTGGCAAATTATGTGCTATTTTCTCCTTTCTGCTGGGTCATGCAGATGCTAACACTGCTTTAAAAATGGCGGAGATCTATGCTGGTGACCTAAAAGCTATAGTTTATGGCTAGGGACAGACATTACACAGAAGCAGGGGAGAAGCAGGGGGAAGAGTCCCCCTCTAAGGCCAGGCAGCCTTACAGAGCCCCCCTCCCCACCCCACAGCAGTGTGGGGGGGCAGGGAGGGGGGGGGGAGAAGACCCACCCCCCCAGCACTGAACAGGGACTCCTCCCAGCCCTGCACCAGTTGGGAGAGAGAGGAGGAGGAAGAATTCTCCTCTGGGGCCAGGCTGCCCTGTGTGCTGGGACTGTCCCCAGCTGTCAGGGAGCCACTGGGGCTTGCCTACCAGAGCCTGGCCACATCCCTCCTCCTCAGCTCAGCTTCCCTGTGGAAGGGAGGGCTGCTCTAGCACCCCCGGGCTTCTGGTTTGAGCCACTGCAAGCATGTGCTTGCATTTCCTGAATAGAAAGGGAACGTCTATCCACTTGGAAACTGATTCATTCTCTGCAGGTTAGATTAACCTGCAAAGATCAAATCAATTCAGGCCCAGGCTTTTTGAATGTCTGTCCCTAGCCTATGAGTACACGCACATGTTACACTTACATTGACCTAACTAGAGTTAGGTCGATCTAAATGCCCTACTATGCAAACATTCAGGAAGGTTTAAATCAGGGGTGGGCAATTATTTCAGGTGGAAGGCCACTTACTGAGTTTCAGCAAGCCATCAAGGGCCACATGACAGGCAGCCAGGGACAGATATATATTAATTTTCTAAATTTTTAGGGGCCCCATGGGCTGGATAGAATGGCCTGGTGGGCTGCATCTTGCCCACCCCTGGTTTAAATCGTGACAAAAATGACAGGCCTGATTTAAGTTAGTTCATTTGAATAGGCAAATTAACTTAGGTTAGGAACAGGTTAGCCTGATCCAACAGATGTCTGCACACATTCAGAACACAGCTTTAGAGTTGGGAAAACCTAGCTGCTCAGTCCAGCCCTGGAGCTTCATCCTTGGCACTGTCAAATGATTGTACACACCACTCCCAATCTACATGTGATCACAGATCAGGTACAGCAAACATTTATATGTACTAGGGGTGTGCGAAGCAGGCAGTATTCAATTCAGATTCAGCCCAATTTGGGGTACAGTGATTCAATTCACTGATTCAGATCACTCTCCTTATTCAATTCAGCTGAATCTGAATCTGAAGATTCAATTCTGATTCTGAGAATCAGCGATTCATCCATAGACACAGCTTTTTATGTTTTTTCTATGTACTTCGAGGTACCAAGCACCACTTGTGAATACTAAGATGTTGGGGCGGAGGGAGCATCCCATGGAAGCCACTTGGCGGAGGACCCGGAATTGGATCGGAAGTACTTTTGCAGATCGCCCCATGCCCTCCTGGCTCAGCGAGCAGCCACGGGGGGACCCTGGGTGTCCCCCGCCCCAAGACCCAGGAGGCACCAGTCACTGAGTTGGGGCGGGGGGTCCCCTGTGCACTCTGTGGTAGACCCAGAAGTGGACCAGAAGTACTTCTGGTCCACTTCCAGGTCTGCTGCCAAGCCTGCGCTCTGATGGGACACTCCCTCTGCCCCACTATCTCATCTTTCATGAGCCATGCCTGGCACCTCGAGGTATGTAAAAAAAGACATATAAAGCTGTGTCTATGGCCAAATCATCGAATCTCTCTGAATCAAATTGGAAGCTTCTGATTCAATTCAGAGAGATTAATGGGTCTCCTGATTTAATTCAGATTTGGAGATTTGGCCACCAAATTGGGCCAAATCTCCTCCAAATCGAATCAGCGACTGAAGCTTCGCACAGCCCTAATACACACTATGTATGGCATGACTCTGGTACCTGCACATGGTGGAACTTCTGTTTATTTCTAGTTTTCTTTTTAAACAACTGGTTTACATAACCAACAATAAAAAAATCTTCAAAAATAATTTCATAGTTATAAACAAAGTCAATATTATGAATTGGAAGATGCAACATAATACTGCTTCATATTTTGCACATCTTTTTCAAATTGGTTTTTTTTCTGCCATGAAGTAGCAGATTTGAAGGTTGATGGACATACATATTTAAAACAGTTTAGCTGTGCACAGACTACCATGGAATATTCATATTCAGTTATCACTTTAAAAGTTTCCCACTCGAAAATAGTGGACCTAGACAGAAAGAATTTGGCAACCTGGACAGGAAAAACCAAACAGTCGTATAAGTAAGTTCCTTTGAAATAAAAGGGTGTGGAGACTTGTCTTCATGCTAATTCTAATTTGTCCATTGTATTGTGTGGCACAAATTGATGAGGTTGCATTAATAGAACTCTAAATCCTCTGTGAGAGGCTATCTGTTCTAACAGAGGTTGGAAAAATCCTCTTTGTCTAGCTATCAGTTAAAGATGAATTTCTAGTTAAAATCCTCTTTTTATCCTCTCTCTCTCTTTTTAAAAAATGGAATAAACATAGCCAGAGTTGGAACTAAACTTTTGATTTCCCTGATCTGTAGTACAAAATAGACTTTTGAGAAGCATCTTTCAATATTAAAAAGAAGGACAATTTTCTCTGTGCTATTACTCTTCATTATATTAACAGGTGTTAATGCATGAGATCAACTGAGATTTTTTTAATTGTTTATTTCATTACTGTCCTGGAGTCTTTATAAGACCAAGTTATGAATTCAAGCTTTTTTTTCTGGTAATTTGATTTGCATGTGAGCAAATCAACATTTCCCTACAACCAGAATCTTAAAAGTACATTGTTCACCTGAGGGGTGATCTTGAGACATGTTAAGTGCCCCAAACTTCTGTTAAATGGAAGATGAGGGTATTCAGCACTTCACAAATTCACAGCTGAACCCCTGATGCCTAAAGGAAGTTTGGAACACTAAAGCAAACATGAAAATACTAAAGCTAATTGAAAAGATCTGTAAATACCATGTTGTTTGAAGAATAACTTCCTTTGAATTCATCCCAGAGAGAAAAGGCTTTTCTGTATGTGAGGAAGTTTAATAACAAGCATTAACATATGCACATGTCCATGCACGCAATAGAGATTTTTCAGCCAGACACTGAAGAGAGTTGCTGATGTGTGTAACATGGCTTGTATTGTTGATACTGTTCTTTTTATATGGTTGTTCACTTTACATTGGGATAGTATGTGTCTGAAGTAGATATGCCAATCTCCATCTCTCCCACACAAATGTATCAAAGAAAAGATTTGATCATTTAATATCTACACATAGTGCCCCAAAACAAGGTCTCAATGCCACTTGATTCCACATAACTGGCAATACAAAATCATCCAAAGTTGACTCCAGTGGTCTGTGGCAGTGTTTCTCAACTTTTTAAGTAGCAAGTGCCCCCTAACTTCTGAAAATGTTAATAAGTACTCCAACATTCAATTTTCCAGGGAATTTTATATTTACAGGCTAATGCATGCCATATGTTGGGGGAATGACTGTGTATATAAGGCCGTGATATGACAGATGTCTGATCTGGTGTGGATAGGGTTGTCACGTTTTATACCAGGGGTGCACAACTCAAGTGTGTACTGGGGCTACAGGTGATGTTGGCCAAAGCTAGGAGGGCTGAACACCAAATTATTACTGGGGAATTTAATTTTTTTAATTGCATGAAATTTTTTGCCTTAGTTTTGAGAGGAAAAGAGGGTGAGAGAGAGAGAGGAAAAGAGGGTGAGAGAGAGACTGTTGGGGTATCCGCGTATAGCACCTGCCTCTGTCTCGCGTACCCCCAGGGGTACGTGTACCACAGCTTGAGAAACTATGGTCTATGGATCAGTCAGAGTAATCATATTGGAAAGAAATAATATTTGATATAGTAGAACACAGAGTCGTTATGGCAGGATTTCTAAAGCATTGCCCAAGTCCTGCTCCAGCAGATTTTGTTTGTCTGTTTTGCCTTTCTTTTAGAAGGGCTGTGGGAGGGATATGAACAATATTATATGATGTTCACCCTGGAGGACTATCTGTAAGCCCTTTCAACAGTTTTCTTGAAGAACCAAAAATGATGCGTGCTCTGGATGAATCCTAATACATCGCCTGAGACTTGAAAGGCCAACCAGAATAATGAATTGAATCCATGAGAGTGAGATGGGGATGAATAGGAATCTGCCAAAGCATATTGGAGAATTTTATAAAACTGAATTGTGTGCTATTTCCTCCCCCTACTTCCAAAAAATGAATATGGGATATATTTGATGTTTATAAATTTAAGGACAAAACAGGTTGCAGCTCCACTGTTCGTTACAAAAAAAATACTTGAATGTCTTCCACATTGTTCCTAAGTCTATAGTCCAAGGTCCAATAGCAGAGAGTCATTGGCCAGGTACAGACATTACACTTTTATTGGTATAGGTGATTGGAAACTGGTCTATACCTAGGGTGACCATATGTTCTGGTTTTGCCAGGACACTCTGGGATTACGCGGCCTGGTCCCAGCCAATTGGTTAAAAGTCCTCGCCTGGCATCCAACAGGGAGGCAGAGCAGATGGAGTGCCTGCTCCAGTCTGGAGGCAAAGGTGGTGCCTGCTGTAGTCTGTAACAAGGCGAGCAGACTGGAGCAGGTGCCACCCCACCCACAGGACCAGCAGTGCCTGCCCGGCTGCCTGCCTGGCTGCCTGCCTGGTACACCGTTCTTCTCTGCCTCCCTATTGCACTCCAGCCCGGGACTTGTGAACAACTGGCCAGGACTGGGCTGTGGAACCCTGGAGTGTCCTGGCCAAACCAGGACATATGGTCATCTTATCTATATCTGTAAAAGAACAGAAGTTTGGCACACAAAACTGGTCTGTACCCATAACAGAACAGAAGTTGGCACACACAGACTAGTTTAAAAATGATGGAACCCAGTCTAAGATTTGTGCACCCCACCAAAGGGTGAATGTGTTCACTACTGATCTAAACGATGCCACTTACAGAAAACGGTGTAACTTACAGAAGACTCAATTTCACCTCGGGCTTTTGGAATGTCTCTACTTGCCCATTATGAACTTGCCCCATTGTTGTTTTTTGATTCTTTTGTACTGCAATGATCAAAAATAGCTTATTTTACATGTACATTATTTATTACCACCCCTTCTCTCAGTGAGCAAAAGCCCAAATATTTGTATTCAGTGAAAGAAAAATGTTGGCTGTACATAGGAGTAAGCAATTTGGTTAGCTCATATTAACAGCATCTACTTACCACTGCTACATAGCTGTGTTTCAGAAACAGCTGGATAGGTCAATGAAAGACAGGCAGCTGCAACTCAATTTACTCCTGAAATGTCTCAAGGAAAATCTTGATGTTGCTAACAGAAGATATCAAGAGCAGTAGCTTTCATAACTTTGACAAGTGTTTGATCACAGCATGAGGCAAGTGCATTATCAAACCTCATGGGGCAACATCATCCCACTGTGGTTTGAAAGATTTAAAAAAAAACCCTTTATAAATATTTTAGCATGTGTGTAGGAAGCTCTGAAAATTAAGATTCATTCTCATTTGTTTCTTCCCAGCTCCTTGTGGCCAAAATGAAACCAGAGAGGATGGCAAAATAATTCAGCTGCCTCCCTGCAAGACAGGAGCATGGATCGTTCCTGCCATCATGGCATGTTACCTCTTGGTTGCAAACATCCTTCTGGTGAACCTTCTTATTGCTGTCTTTAAGTGAGTAGCAGGCTTTTGGGTACTTTGAGTTTGGAGTGAGCTTTAGGGGAGGTGCTTTGTGATAGTGAGAGTGGCAGAGTAGCTCATCTCCAGTAATGTGATAGCTATGTAGCTCTAGTAATTCACTGTATCTCAAGTATGGTGATCCAGGGACGCTGACAGCAATGAAGACCTCTGGGTTCTAATTTCAGTTATGGTATGGGTTCACATTGTAGCCTTGGACATTGTACAGCTACTCCTCACTTAATGTCGTAGTTGTGACTTCAAGCAAAACAATGTTAAGCAAATCCAATTACATCACAGTAGTTACCTACTAGCTGGGGGCAGCCAAACAACGTTATAACCGAACATTGCACAACTTTAAACAAGTATGTTCTCTAATAGATCAGCAACATAATAATAAAACAATGTTAACCAGGATGACATTAAGTGAAAAGTACCTGTACTTAATCCTTCATTGTCTCATTCTGCCAAAGTATAAATGGGGATACTATTTCCTGCATTACGGAAACGTTATACAGTTTATTGTTAGTAAAGCATCAAGCATTATTTTGATGTTCTCGCAATAACAACCAATGTATCTTTTAAACTGCTGCTATGCTGTTATGCTTTCATGAGGAGATAATAGCATTTTGTCTACTTTTTTAATGGTAGAACTAAGAAACCATACATGAAAACAGTCTAATGAGCATATTGTCTTTTCAAGGTGGAAGTACCCAAGATGGTTTTGATATCACAGTATTTTCCTTTTCTATTTCTTTTAGCAACACATTTTTTGAGGTTAAGTCTATATCTAACCAAGTCTGGAAGTTTCAGAGGTATCAGCTAATCATGACATTTCATGAAAGGCCGGTTCTTCCACCTCCTTTGATCATTTTCAGCCACATGACTATGATATTCCAACACCTCTGCTGTAGATGGCGAAAACATGAAAGTGACCAAGATGAGAGAGACTATGGACTAAGTAAGCTTTAAATATCTCCAGCTTGTAGTTACAAACTGGGACTTTCACATTCCCATTCAATTTTACTAATACTTTGCACCTCCCATCTATTCATTCTCTTACAAGAGAATAGCAACAGGGCATATATTTGCCCAGCTGCCATGTTTTTTTCACAATAGTAGTCTATGTTTATAGCTGGACATCCTCCACTCTTCCCCTATGCTTGGATGCCTCTTGAAGCCCTAAAGCATCTCCACATGCACAGTTTTAAATAATAATAAAATAATATGTGTGGCTTCCCTGTATACTGGAGGCAAAATATATCGGCACAAGGCCAGTGTCCTTACATGCTTTGATTTCTACTGTATCTAAACTGAAGATAAGAGGGAGCATTTAGGCATTATGGCCACTGTCAGATGTGGGGGCAAAAATGGCGCTTTACTTTCAGCTCGGTGCACCCCCACACCAAGAGCAGCACTTGCCCAAAAGAGGCATGTCAGTTGAACCCAGCTCACCCAGCATCTGTATAGATGGTGCACTTCAGCAAGGATTTCTGGTGCTTTTATATAATAGATGATTCATTGACTATTAGATAAAAAAGCCCCACTAAAGCATGTGATCTGTACATATTCTGGGGAGTTAGGTCAAGTTCATATGGTTCCTCTTCTGGTAAAGCACCATGTTTTTCCATGTCTGTCAGCAGCCAATGTGTTCGTTTCCTCCCTGGTAAATGTTCTAGCTAGGTGAGTTTGGCCTCCCATCGCATTAAGATGAATTCCCATTAGCATGAATGACAAAGATTCAGATACTTTTGGGATCCCTATTACACATCCTCTCTATGCCATTCTTCTCCCTCTCTCTTCCTAATCTGAACAAATCTTTCTCCCCTTCTGTTAACCCCTTTTACCAAACCTCAGCTCCATCTACTTCCACATCCAACAGATTGGGTGGGAGGGGGCAGGGGGGAGCAGGCAGTAGGGGGTAGGCACCAGGAGAAGGGTAAGTACTGGAGGTGACAAGTTGCAGGACAGAACAGGCTGCATTCTCCTCTGCTTTATAATTTTCCATATCTAGGATCCAATTATTGGGGGGGGGGGTCGTCTTAAATTCACAATGATCTTGCATTTGGGTAAATATGGTATTTAGATTTCACATAATCAGGGCTTCCCCAAACCAAAGGGCCTCAATTCAGCTTTTCTACCTACTTGCTCCACTTCCCCTCACCTATAATATATGCAAGCATACGCTTCTTATTTCCCCTTGGCTACAGATAACCATGAAACTTGATAGATTTGAAAATAACACATTGCTCAGCAGAGACTTACAGAAATACTAAGAATTGAATTAAACTTAAGTGGCCTTGTTTGATAGATGTTACACATAGGAATAATTTAGTCAAACTTCCCATGGAAAGTATTATTCAAATTTG
This sequence comes from Alligator mississippiensis, assembly GCF_030867095.1. Taxonomy (NCBI): domain Eukaryota; kingdom Metazoa; phylum Chordata; order Crocodylia; family Alligatoridae; genus Alligator; species Alligator mississippiensis. The sequence continues at coordinate 194,475,166 of NC_081826.1, read as the reverse complement.
ATCCAGTATTCATGCCAGTTGTTTACTTATTTTAGCCAGTTTATCTATCTCTAATTATGATTTTGTTAAAAGACAGAGCTATTTTTTCACAACATTCATCCAGCTGTTAAAAGGTATAACAACAATATTGTGTGCACAGTGTTTTTTCCCTAACTGTTGATGTGTGCAAAAGTACAATATGTTTGAGACTGCTAGTTTGGTAGCTAAACCTGCCTATCTGATTTAATACAAAAATAACTGTATGATAGTCTTGACACCTTGCCCCATAAGACCTACAGTAATAAGAGATATTCAAGACCCATCAATGAGCCATTGTAGAGATGGCTCATCCTCGAACTGAGGGGTTGCCAATGATGAATAAAAAACAGGGTTTGGTTTGGTTTTATGAATTCATGTTTTATCAGTGTCTTTTCCCTTCTGGAATTTCTATAGAACTTTTCATAACGGAAGATGAATTGAAAAAAGTTCATGATTTTGAAGAGCAGTGCATAGAAGAATATTTTAGAGAAAAGGATGATAGATTTAATTCTTCCAATGATGAAAGAATCCGTGTCACTTCTGAAAGGTAGACTTTTTTTTTTTGTCCTATATGATCTATATCTTGAAATACATTGCTGTATTTTCTATTGTTATTCTCTTACTTTCCCATTCTTGGTGAGGACAGCTTGTTTGAGACAACTTTTTTAATTATACTGCAACATGTACAAAGAAGAGCTGACCGAAAAATGGTGAATTACTTTCATGAAAAATTTTTAAAATGTAAAACATTTCAATCAGCTGTACCAGAAAGTAACACAAATGGTGAGGTAAATTCATGTACTCTTATGACATTACACCTTTTAAAATTATAACCTTAGAATGTTAAGTGGCCAAAATACAAAGGTGAGAAACAATGTAGCTATTAAATTCATCAGTGCTTTAACACAGAAGTGAAGCCCACTGAGACTGAGAAAGATCCTTGTGTGCCTAGACTTCTAGAGTGGAAGCTCATTGAAACCATCATGGACTTTGCCAGTGATTTCAATAAGACCAAAATTTCAGTCACGATATTTTCAGGTCTGTCTTGCTACTGAAAACAAGGGTAAACTACATTCAGCTCCACTTTGTGTTAAAAAATGTGGTGTAACCCAAGATTCCTGTTTATCCATTGCCCTTCTAACAAAAGTATCTGAACAATTAAGTAAATTTTTGCGTGCAGAACATGGAGTAGATTCTGTTCCACCTATTAGGCATCCAAGTGGACTTAGGCACCTAAGTGCAATTCCATCCCAGTGCTTCTTTTCCAGGCCTGAAAACCCACTAATGCAGGGATGTCAGGTTGGTTGGAGGCTGCATTCCCTCCTTTTCAGGTGCCTAAGGGCCACACCTTGGCTCTCACACAAGCAACCCTAGTGACACCATGGGCAGAAGCTGCATCACCAATGGTAGGTCTTCCCATGATGGTAGCCAGCAACTGACCCTACGGGAGACCAATGTGAGTATCCTCGTGTGTATATGTGTGTGGCCGTGGGACCCTGTGCCACTGCGGCCAGAGCCAGGGCTCTGACCATGGTGGTAAGGCTTCCCACAGAGGCAGTCAGTGCCCTGGTGGGAGCTGGGCACTGGCAATCTGAGCAACACCACACATTCCCATGATGGCAGCCTGCATCCTGGTGAGATCCGGGGCATCGGTAGCCCCAGTGGCTTCACAAAAATGCTATCACTATGGCCAGAGGAAGGGCAAGTCTGTGAGACAGACGACCTAAGTCATTGGGCCATATCTGACCCCCCAGGCCATATGTTTGACACCCCTACACTAATACATCTACTTTTGTAACACATTGTCATTTTACCCTTAGGACTGAATTGCAACAAAGCAACAAAGCTTTGCAAAGTAATTGTGTTTCAGGGGCCCAAGCAGGGTGAACTAGAATTGCACTTGGGCTTATAAATTGGTTTATATGCCTAATAGATAGTGATGCTTCCTCAGCCTGACAAAGGGTGTTTGTGCCCAAAAGCTTGGAAAGAAGAATTTTTCCAACTATTTGAGTTGGTCTAAGAAAAGATATCAGATTTATCCAAAGAACCCTGTCTGCCTGTGTCTTTAGACCAACCTGGCTACAACCTATACTCCTGTAATAGGTGGAATAGAATTAAGCTCATGTCTGTTGACTTAAGGTATTGTCCCCAATAAATTTTGCATGGCAACACCTAGTTAATCACAATAAACTAATATGAAAACTCGTTAATCCAGGGGCGGGCAATTATTTTGGGCAGAGGGCCGCTTACTGAGTTTTGGCAAGCCATCAAGGGCTGCTGGACAGGCAGCCCAGAGCAGATCAATATTAATTTTCTAAATTTTTTAGGGGCTCCGCGGGCCAGATTGAATGGCCTGGTGGGGCACATCTGGCCCCTGGGCCGCATTTTGCCCACCCCTACTTTAATCCCTTCTGATTGTTTTTAAAAAAAGCAAAAAGAATGACAGTTGTGAATTTGTTACAAACACAACACTCCCTGCCACTTATGCCAAAGCCTGTCAGTACTACACCTGATGCAACAAGGCCAAAAATGGGTTTTCTGCACACACAAGAACATGTTTACAGTTTAGTTCAATTTTGAAACTAAATCTAACCCAAAGCAGGATTAGCAAATAGTACATTCCTTAGCCATCTTCATTCCTGAGAACAATACTCTCAGACACCACACTTCTATGAATATAAATTAAGGAGAAATACATGAAAAAGCTTATATGCTCAGGTATTATAGTAATGAGGACCATTCAAATGTCTTTGATAAAGCACATTCTATGAACTGGAATCTAACACAGATGTGTTCCCAACCACTTCAAACCATGGGAAAGTTTTGAGCTAGTCTGACCAGTATCTCTTTGTACCAAAAACCAAAGCTAATTTCTCCACCCTTTCCTTGGTTTGAGTAATGTTCAAATCTGGCTCCATAACCAAGCAATTTAATACAGGGCTGTCTCCACAGAAATTGGTCATATGTTGCAAGACAAAAGGAAACTAAGTGGGCATATAAGAGTATAGATTTTCCTTCCCAATGTCTGGTTATTATCCTGTACTAGACCATACTACATCCCTTGTAGAGGTGACATGGTGGGCCAGATTACCTTTCTTCACTGCATTGCACAAAGTGGACTTAAAAGGCTAGCGGAGAATTTCCCCTGTGTTGGGTAACTCGTTACAAGCAAAAGTTTTAGGAGGCAGCTCTACCAGCTCCCACACCTGCCACCTCAACTTCTCTCAGGGGGAAGAGCCTCAAGGCAGACCTTGTAGCCTATGGAATCACTATTATTCTGATCCTTCACTAGTGTAGAAGCTCTACAGGACCTTATGCTGGTGGCATAAGTTTGAGATGCTTCTCTGCTGTTCTGACTTGTGTACAGGTCACAGGCCTCAGAATGTGGAAAAACAACTGGTACTCTAGAAACCTCCCTGCTCAGGCTTGACTGAGCAGCTGCTGTACGATTCTTCTAAGATGATGCTTTTTCCTCTTAAATATCCCACTGAACATTTTATGCAAAATGTATACAGAAATCATTCCAAGAACTACTTTAAAAACTTAGTAGGTATGTGCCATACATGTAAAATCAAGCTAGTTATAGTGAATTAATGAATTAAATATCCCAAGAAGTCAAGAAGAGGAGATGTGTTGTGAGGATCTTGTGAGGGAAATGTAAGAGTGGAAATCTAAAACAAACTAAGATTTAGACTTTTGAGGTCTACCTGAAGGTGAAGCCCTATGACATTTGTATTTCAACAGACTATGCTTTACATGTATTCTTCTATGATATAGCAGATCATAAGACAAGAGTTCAAACGAGGTCTTAGTTGGTGCATCTACATGTGTGCTTTACTGCAGAGTAGACTAATTATCTGCACAGTGAAGTGTCACTATCTACACATGCTGGTATTAGGGCGCAGTAAAGTAAGTAATTCCACCGTAAGATAGTAATGTTGCAGACAGTACTGTCTTACAATGGAGTAAGTTACTGTGCTGAAACACCCAGCCAGTTGGGGCCTGCTTTACCCTGGTTCAGATGGCTGCTGTCCCGGGGACATGTGTAGACACTGCACCTGGAAGCAGCTGACTCCAGCTCAAACAGCTCCAGAGTTTATTGCATCACATTAATTACATGTGTACTTGTACCCAGTATATAGAATCTTCTTATTGTCTGACTGGTCCATCACAGAACTGAATAATAAAAAACTACATAAAGGAATCAATTTGCTAAACCAAGTGGTTCATGATACCTCACATGCCTCATAACTTAGACAAGTAGCTGATGCATGAGAGAACAGACTTTCCATTTTTTACATTAATATTTGTGAATTAACAAAATACACTCCAAGAACAGATTAACCTAAGGCAAGGGTGCTCAACCTCCAGCCTGTGGGCCACATCTGACCCATGACTGTGTGTCATCCAGCCTATGAGCCACATGGGTCCAGAAATTTGGCAGCAGGGGAGCAGTGCACAGGGCCAGATGGAGGCAGGGTCAATGCCAGGCTCCAGGTACTAATCCCAGGAGGAGGGGGCAGTGCTGGCTCCACTGGGATGCAATCCCATTGTGCAGAGGGTGGGAGGGGGCAGTACCAGCCCTGTAGGAACCAGTCCTGGCATGTGGGGGGTGGGAGGGAGCACTGCCAGCTTTCAGAGCCCAATCCCAGAGCTCAGGGCAGAAAGGCAGTGGTGTCAGACCCCATGCCACTCATCTGGCCCATGGGGACAAGCAGCACTGACCTAGAGGAAAGACATTTTAATCACCCAGGGACATAACTAGAAAATGCACAAATTACTTCAGATGCCTCTAGAATTAGCAGCATCTTAATAGATGTTTTGAGCATCTCCATGGTGCCTAAATACTGAACTTAGGTCTCTGACTTTAGGAACTTGAGTTATTTTCTGGATTTTGCAGCCTCTGGGCTGCATCCATAAATGCCTTTGTGGATGCAGCTCAGAGACCCAGATTCAAAAACATTTTTAGGCACTTAACTCCATAATCATAATTGCAATGATTTTTATAAACCCTTTGCAAACTTTAAACATAGTTATAAGTAGAGCAAGAGCCAGCTAATTCATCACTTCCAGTTAATTCTGATTGTTAGTAAGACACAAATCTCTCTCAGTTTCATAATTCTGATCCCATATTATCTAGCCACCAAACATCATGTTGAAATAATCCATGTTTATATTTTATTTGGAAGAATTATTGAGCTGCAGTGAAATATACCAGTACTTGATGCCCATATTACATGTAGCTTCCCTTCCTTTCTTTGTACCCATCTGTTAGGATGGCATGATGCCCTCTTACAAGTTGGATAAGAAGCTTGCTGTCATGGAAGGCACAGGTGCAACAAGGGCACCATCCATGGATATTTATGATATGTGCCAAATAATTCATAGTATCTTCGATGCATCTGAAAAAAATCCAAAACAAAAACTAGGCAGTATCTTATTTTTAAACTAGTCCTTTATTTCCAGAGAGATGCTGTGGGGCAATAGATATACAGCTGTTTCCATTTATTCACTGAGTGTAAATATCATTCAGTAGTAACCAGGAGTTTGCTGAATACCTTAAAAACCATTTTAAGGATGGGATTCTACTATCCTTAGTCTGACTGTGTGGAACCTCACACCAAGGGTCATCCCACGGATTCCACAATGTGTACAAGAGTGATTTGGGTACATCGACCACTAGGACTACTTCCTGAGTACAGTGCTACTCAGTGTGATTAAATGTGGCAGCCCTGAATACTAAAGAAAAAATGAGGGAAAGAATGTTGCCCTTTTAAATGTATTAAAAGTGTTTATTAAAAACCTGAGAGAAGATTGATACGTGTAAAATACAACAGAGTTCACTTGAATTAATATAATAGGTTGGGGTTTGCAAAAGAACACAACCAGATGAGTTTTACTGGCTTGATCAAGAACCAGTCAGAGCCCATTCAATAGTCAGAGCCCATTCAATACAGGCAACATCTTGTGCTTGTTAATTAGCTCTGATATAAACTCAGTTTGGCTAGATTTATAACCTTTATCTTGGTAAGTATGTACCAATGTCAACCCATTAACATCAACGAAACTACTTCTTTGAGTAAATGTTCACCAGCACAACTAAGGTTTAATATGGTTTAATTCATAATGAATTGCAGGGTTTACATTTTAGATGTTATGGTGCTGAATTTATGCAACAATACAACAGAGTATTATATCATTTAAAAAACTGTGTAACGTTTGCAAATGTCTCAGAGGAAACGCTCCATCAAAAATGGAAAGTCTAATTAGTTCTAACAAAATTTCATAAATGAGTTCTAATTTTCTAGGTTTTTTGTTAGCTTGAGACTTCTCAGGTAAAATCTTGGTTCCATTAAATTTAATGTCAAAACCCCCATGGACTTCATTGGAGCCAGGCTTTCACTCATACAATTCAATATGTCCTTTTGCCCTAAATTTTTAATTTTAAAGTCATCATCATAGAACATTATTTTTAAAGATTGAATGTGTGAGTATACATTCAATTACAGAGCAAGAAATGTATAAAACTTTCATTATGGGATAGCATTTTTGATTGGATGTTAAGTAAGATGAAGAATGATTGTAGGCAAACTCTCCTTGATTCAAATATATATTATTATCTTGAAAATCCTCTGTTCCAAAACTAAGCTTGTGCTAACAGTGGGGATGGGGCAGTTGGTTTTATTTGTCTGTCTTTAGGCTAGAGGACGTAGCTTAGTGAGGTCATTGGTGAAAGCATTAGATAATTCATCTTGTTGTTGAATGTATCCCCACCCTTTGAGAAGAAATCTTGGTCTGGCCTCAATCATGTAACGTAGTTGGCCTAACTGGTGTTCTCCCTCTGTAAGTTTTAGCAGATAATTATAATGAATTTACTGGGGTATGTAATGGAACTGAAGTAATATCAGGTAAGATAACTGATAAAATAATATTTTTTTATATCATAAAATAAAATAATCTATGGAGGAAACAAGCAAGAGAGAAACAGTAGAGCAGTGAAAAAAATGTTGTTGTACTCTGATTTCACATGCCCTCTTGATTCTGGGACAAACCACAGAAGCTCGACCAGTGGCAACTTAAAGCAGCCTTATAGATGAACTAACTTCTGCAGTATGGCCTACAGCAACAGTTATGGCAACTAAGGCTTGACAGATCAGAGCAAGACTCCAATGTCCTCTGGCCACATAACTAATAGGGCTGTGCAAAGCTTCGGGTGGTGATTCAATTCAGAGGAGATTCGACTCGATTTGGTGGCCAAATCTCTAAATCTGAATCAAATTTAAAGGGACTAATTTAAAGGTCTGAATCGATTCAAAGCTCTCCGAATCTTCAGAAAAGAGCTTTGATGATTTGGGCAGTCTCCGGTGGCTGCAGCTGAGAGCTGCAGCTGACTTGGAGCTGGTAAGTACCAGGGACAGGGGAGGCGGGGCTGAGGGAGGGGACCATGGAGGGATCCCTGCCAGCCCCCCCCAACTCCCCCCTCCCCCAGCCCCCTGCCATGGCTGCCCCCGCCCATCCCAGCTCAGTACTTTAAAGAAAAGCCCCGGTGCTCACCAGGTACTGCCAGGCAGGGGGGCGATCCCCACTGTCCCCCACTGCCCCCGCTTCACTCCCCCAGCCCCCCCATGGGTGCCCCACCCAGGCCAGCTCCAGCCATTTAAGAAAAAAAACAAAACAGAAAAGCCCTGGGAATCACCAGCTCCTGCTGGCAGGGGGCGATCCCCACTGCCCCCCATTGCCCCATGCCACGTGGGGCCTCTGCACAAGCCCCCAAGGCCGCACTGGGGCTTTTTTTTTGATCAAGTGCAGGGAGCTGGGGTGGGCAGGGCAGCCATTGCCGGACTGGGAGAGCAGGCAGGGGAAGGGCCTGGCTGATTCGGCGATTTGGAGATTTAGCAGCAGCCGAATCTCCAAATCAGATTTGGCCGAATCAAATTGGGACGGTGATTCGAATCACTGAATTGAATCACCATCACCTGAATTGACTGAATCCAAAGCGAATACCAGCCTCTTCACATGGACCTAAATTATCTAACATGTTCCCTATGTCAGGGTCAATGCACAGATCATTCAGGACAATTTTTGTTGATTCTACACTTCTAAAGAAACTTGCGATGTAGGAGAAATAATAGGGTGTCCACTTCATCCATTTGAACTATGTCTGCAGTAGGTAAAGTGATGTCAGTCAGAATGGAATGGAATAGAAGGATCTAGCCTACAGTTTTTAAAATGTATTTGTTCCCATATACTTTGGCTACCTAGCCTATAGACAATAGATCACAGCATCCACCTGTCTAATAGATAATAACCTATGCATTCTTCTTCTCTTGAAGGGTAGAGAATATGGCCATGAGGTTGGAGGAAGTAAATGAGCGAGAACACTGTATGAAAGCTTCACTTCAGACTGTAGACATCAGACTTGCTCAGTTGGAGGATATGATAGGACGAATGGCTACAGCCCTGGAGAAGTTGACTGGTGTGGAAAAAGGGGAGACTACCAAAGTACGATCTAGAACTTCCTCAGACTGTACAGATGCTGCTTACATTGTGAGACAGAGCAGCTTCAATAGCCAGGAAGGGAACACTTACAAGCTTCCGGAAAGTATAGACCCTGCAGGAGAGGAGTCAATGTCTCCAACCTCTCCTACTACTGTTCCCCGCATGCGAAGCCACTCTTTCTATGCGGTGAATCTGAAAGACAAATGTGGGTTAGACAGATTGGAAAGTATGTTTAAAGAAAGGTCTGTGAGCCTGCATCGAGCTAGTAGCTCGCAGTCTGTATCAAAAGAAACAAAGATACCTTTGATCCCTACAAGCACTTTGTCTATTGCCCCAGACTCCAGAAGGCCTTCATCTTGCATAGACATTTATGTTTCTGCCATGGATGAACTGCAGTCTGGTATGGAACCTCTTGACAGTTCAGTAAATATTCTTGGTACTGGAGACCCAGCTCTGCAGGCTCAAATAGCTTCCTCCATTCTAGCAAACAGTGCGTATGTTAGCAGTACACCTGGTGACAGAATTTCTGGCAGAAGTATTGATTATGAGGAAACCTCTACAATGGAAACAAGAGCATTTTCTGCAGATTACTCACACATCACAGATAGCCAAAACCCCTGGGACTCTGACCCTCCTTTATATCATACCTTAGAGCGATCTAAAAGCAGTCGTTACCTGGCTACAACCCCATTTATTCTAGAGGAAACCCCAATTGTGAAATCACATAGTTTTATGTTCTCTCCTTCTCGGAGCTATTTCAGCAGCCTTGGGGTGCCAGTCAAAACAGCAGAGTATACAAGTATTACAGACTGCATAGACACCAGATGTGTCAGCGCTCCCCAGGCCATAGCAGAAAGGTCCAGTTTCCCTGGAACTCATGGAGGCAAAGTGGACGACTTAGGATGCTGCCACCCAGAGAGAGAAGCAGAGCTAAGTCATCCAAGTTCAGATAATGAGGAGACTGAGGTCAAAGACAAGAAGGGGAGTGCCTTATCTCCTCAGGATAGCAACACTGCAAGAACTCTAACCAACAGCATACCACTTCCAAAAATAGAGCGAGCCAACAGCTACTCTGCAGATGAGTCCAACATGCTGTATGCACACACAAGGAAGAGCTACTCCATCAGCGATAAACTCGATAGGCAGCGTAACACAACAGCCTTGAGAAATCCATTCCAGAGGAGTAAATCATCCAGGCCAGAAAGTAGAGGGGACACCCTGTCTATGAGAAGACTGTCCAGAACAGGCGCTTTCCGTAGTTTTGAGACTAAGCACAGCTAAACATTGGCATGTGCAGCAGGAAGTCTAAGGGTCATCTGCTCTCCAGTCCATTTTCTTTAGCAGATTTAAATAACCTCACATCGTGATTTGTCAACTAATGTCAGTCCCTGCTGTCAGTCAGCCTAGCACTTTGTTAATCTCAGTGTCACACACTGGCTTACTGGATCTTGACTGAGTTGACATTTGCACTTAAGGAAAAAAGGGAGGGAAGAAAGTTTTATAAGACTTTTTTAAAAAACCACTTCATGAAGTCATCAGTAATTAGTAAATCTGTTCAGAAATCTGCCTTTTACTAAAAGGCATCCTAGGATGTCTGATGATTATTTATGAGTTTCTAGGACACAGGGAGAAATTGACAAAAAAGAAGGCATACAAATTATGCATTCTAAATTGGAGTTCTGATTTCTTTTACATGTTTCATCGTTGTGATGGCAGATGAAAAGCACCAGTATTTTTGTAGGAACCAGCAGCAAGTAAACCTTAGAATCTCCCCAGTCCCTATATCACTACACTTCTAAAACTGATCATCGTAAAGATAAACAGCAAAGTTAATAATCATAGTTCACCCATCTCTTTTTGTATTAACTGCTAGTGCCACAAAATGTTTATATTTTCAAGAAAAGAAAGGGAAAAGAAATGCCTTTTTTATTGCAACATAAATGAAGGAAGAATTTATGTAAAAAAAAAAATTGCTAAGTGATTTCCTGTATTAAGCAGGCATTCTAGCAACTTGAGCAAGCTCAGGATGAATGTAAAAAGTGGAATAGTATATATTTATTTTTTTAACTACCGTCATCAATACATTGTTTCACTAAATTAAAAGTTGCTATGGAACAATAAGAATAACGTGCTGCTGAAGTACTGTTCCATACATTTCCATTTTTTTTTATTTCTGTGAATAGCTTTTTCCTGAGTTGATACCATGTTTTTCTTGCTGTTCCATCATCAAGCTGCCAGTTTTTCACATCTTTCCCCCATTCAAACACATCATGTTTGTTTATTACTATCTGGTTCTATTTGACCATTTCGATATATGGTCTGATCTCAGATTAACGCAATTTGACTGAAGTTATTTAATGGGAAATGTTCCTGGCAGAGTATTTCCAAACATTCAAAAAAGACAGTGGAGGTAAGCTAAAGCAACAAGATGAAAATGGAGGTATTTGCTAACAGCAAAAGCCATCACTTGCAAGTATCTTTCCATTATACATAAAGCTACAACAAAAGCAATGTACATTTTGATAGAAAAAAAGCATTGCTTCAGAATGCACATAGGACCCTGCTGGGTGTTGTTACATGTTACAGTTCCCACATGCTAATTCTAAGGACTGTTAGGCAGTATTAAAGTTAGCACACACTACAAGCAGTTGAACTTAAGCGTTAATACCCTCTAATGTGCACAGCTCTGGCTTGCTGCTAGAGGGCTGGTGAGCAGGGGCATGCCTAGGAATTGCCAAGTCTGCCTTATGGCTGCCTGACTCTCCAACTCTCCAATGGTTTCCTGCTCACTTTCCTCCCCCACCCGCCATGAAGATCCCAGAAGATCCTTGCTCAACCCCCTTCCCCTCTCCCCCAAGACTCCCCACTCATCCACAACTCTCCAGGGCTTTGTCAGTCCAGGACAGTAGAGTTCTGCAAGACAGATCATCCATATGGAAGGGGCTGAGAGTGGTGCATCCTGGGATACTGGTGAACTTCAAATTGCTGGTATTGGCCCCATGGAGCAAACTGACATTACTGAAACATGGGCTGCCTAATGCCAGCTGGAGATACTCCTCACCGAAAGAGGCATAACTTTGAGCTGTTATGGGGACACTTAGCTCTTCTTTTCCTGCCTTAACTTGTGGACGCTTCCATCTTAAAAGCATTTAACATGTGGTAAAGGTAATGTCTAACAACACCTTCAGTGGTAACTCCACCTATGAATTCAGTTGCAAAATGTGGTCCATAGTATCAATAAGGAGTCATAGTACCAATAAGGATAGTATCAGTCAGTCCATAGTAACAATAAGGATCATCCTTTGTGAACAGAGATAATGAAGGAAAGACATTTCTTGCCATATGACAGTCCATGAAAATAATGATTTTGTCATAGTTTTACATTGCTCGTGAGCAGGAAAGGTTAAACTTGAAAACAATTTAAATTAATACCATGAACATTAGTTTGAAATAAAACAGTCTCAAAAAGTAATCACCATGCATATGGATTCAGGCCCCTTTTCTAATGATATTAATATCAATATAAGTAGGATTTTCGAGGCGCCCTCTGGATTTTTTGGTGGGACAACCCTTTCCCATTCATTTTAGTGGGAATTGGCCTTCCCAGTCTCTGAAGCAGCTTTGGAATTTTTGTCCTAAATTTGATACTTGGAGTCTCACTCCGGAGGACTCTGAGCTCTGTATGGTAAGCAAACAACTCCCAAGAGCAACAGAGCCCTGCCTAAAAAATAAAATGGCTAGCTAAAGAGTAGGGGCAAAAACAGTGAAAACGCTGCTCGCTTTGTGAAAAGTCGGTGAAATAAAAAAAATGCAGCATGGTAACTTAAAATACAAAGTATTGTGTTATTGCATCAATGGTTTCCTTTCCACAGCTTGTTCCATTAGGCCTTCAGTGAGCTAGGCTCAGCTCCATCCAGATACCATGTTTACTTGATTGCCTTGCAGTCTATGCACAGCTTTAATGTTTCATGATGTGACCAAGAAAGGGTAAAGTTTCTGACCCATCTCCAAGTGAATTATGAAGCACGCTTGTGATGGGCTGATTAAAAAATAGCACAAAGCCCAGGGACAAAGCAACTTTTGTTTAAATATCTGCTTCAAATGTGCCAACTTTTGTTAACAGTCTTTTCCTAAGGTTTCTCTACATTATTTTTTGCTTGTTTTGTTATTATTATTATTATTATTATTTAAAAATGTTTTCTGAAACTATTCATAGACTTTTCCACCTTCATCAGTATCCTTGGCATGTACTAGAGAAACTCAATGCTGAATTAGTTCAAGGAGCAGAGATCTCCTCTGGCTGATTCACTATTAGATTGTCAGGGTGGAGGGGTTTCCCAAACCCAAAAGCTGTATAATTAATTAGAATACAGCACTTTATTAACCTGGAGTATAAATTCCAGGCATAGTGAAGCAGGAAGCTTTATTTACCTCTTTTAAAATTTTCCATTATATATAAAATGTAAATTAAGATATAAAAAGGTGTGATCACAAAATGTCAGAACACAACTTTTCCTGAATGTCTCCCATTTACTTTAAAAATGTGGTATCTATAGAACATATTATGATGGATGTTAGAATATTTTGTTTATCTTCACTAGTTATTTACTTACACACTGCATGAAATCCTGCCTCTTTTAAGGCAATGATAAAATTCCCATTGACGTCAGTGGGACCAGAATTTCACTCCCTGCCTCAGTAGTGAATGATAGTTTGTTATAAATTCCTTAGTGGAGATAAAAATCTTACCATCCATCATTTTATAACTATAGCATGTGCCATATGATATATTATGTATTGAATGATATCTTATAACATCTATATATATATATCCCATGTATAATCCAGTATGGTTGTGACATGTGATCATGTTAGTGAACATTACAGGAGAGCTTTAACATCACATTATGAAGTCATGTGTTTATAAATCCGTAACATTCAATAAAATAGCACATGTTGCATTGAACATTAAATTCCACTTTTCAAGGTGTTAGCATACATATGGAATATGCATTTTTGGTCACAATCTGCAACTGCTGTATGTTTCACACATTCTTCTGTATAGCTCCACTGTAAATGTCTGTATGAGCTGATGTATAATTCTTTAATGAGCCACTATGAGCTGTGATAGGTGAGTTGTGATGGCGTGAAAGATGAACTGGCATGTTATGCAAAAGATTATAAGATACATTAACTTTAAATAATATTTTGAAACTAAATTGAATTTGTTGTTTGTTTACATATGCTGGCCAACTAAGGAAGCAGTGTACAGTATTTTATAAATATTTTCCTATAGTAATCCATTCTGTTGTTTCTAGTTTAAGTGATGCTATTCTAAAGTTGGGTATACACTTGTCCTAGTTATTGGATTTTAGCACATTATTCTTTCACAATACCAATGTGATATGACTGAAGTAGTTTCTCTTTCTTAAAGTCCAGTCTTTTTTTGTGGCAATGAAAATGCATGCATTGTTCCATGAATTTCTTTGGACTACTATGAGGCTTAACATTTTACTATTGCCTGCCTGTAATGATGAATCCAGTTAGGAATTAATTCAAGTTTTTAAACTTTTACATTATTTTCCATTATGTCCAGTCTTTAAGCAAAGAAAATTAATTTCTATTTTTTTTTTAATAGAGATAATGATTTCATGAAAAAATGAAGTACTAAACTCCAAGGTGTAAACCTTTAGCAGTCCTGAGACATTTAGCTCTCTGTTTTGGAACAGGAAAGGTGCTTCATTCCTGCATTTAGCACATTTGTGTAATAAGTAATGACAAGAAGATCTAAATTGTTAAAACAGAAAAAACAGTAAGAAAATGCCCATTAATTCATGTGGCAAAACTGCTCTCCACTCCAGTTATATATTATTATTTAAATAATTTTAGTGAAAATGGATCTTTGTCTCTGGAAGGGTGTTTTTGTCTTAAAATATGTATTTTTTGTAAAAGAAGAAAATGATTTGTTTCTCAGAAGTTGTTCAGCGCATGGAAAATGCAAAAGTAGAACATTTAACTTTGCAAACAACTGCTTATACAATATAATGAGTGCTGTTCACAGTACAGGGCCTTATTCTAATCCCTGCAGTTGGAATGACAAGGGCATCTCTCTCTTGAAAGCAAATGTTAGTGACTTTATACTGTAGAGTAAGTGTTGGAAAAAAAAGTCTCTCTTCAAACAGTTAGTGCAAGCATTAAAAATAAGAAGAGTTTTGATGCATTTGCTCAGGTTATGCTTTAAATGGACTCAATAAGTAGAGAATACAGGCAATGTGATGTGGTCATTTTGGATTTCAGTAGGGCTGGTTGTGATGAAGTGGTTGTGAGGTTGATTCATTTCTCCCCCTACTTAAACAAAAAGTGAGAAAGAGAAAGGATAACAATAACATTGCACTTTTGCACAAATAATCCTGTCTGACACAGCAGAAGAATATGAATCACATTAATGTAAATTTGTTGAAGGACAGAAAAAATTAGTTCCTGTTTTTCTAAGAAGGAAACAATGTTTTTCCTATCATGCTTTCTCCTTCATACATCTCTTGTAACTGAAATCACAATCCAAATGAAGAGGGAAGTCAGAAGTTAAGGAGCTGTGTTGGGATGTCTGTTTACCTGATGTCTCCCTTCATTGCTCCCCCTGGGAATGTACTGTTCTCTCCTCTCTGGTGCATCAACAAATACATCCCCATGCTGGCCCTGGATTTTGAAAGAGCATTTGCCATTTGGTAACTGTAATGCTGTGTTATAGGCAAAGACAGAGGCATGCTGCAGACCCATGTAATCTTAACCATGCCTCCCCTTTCTAGGATTGACTGTTGGTTAAATTATGATTTTAGTTGTGGTGGTGGGAATCTGAAGAAATTCCACTGACTTCAGTAAAGTTAATCTGAATTTACACCAGAATAACAAAGTAAAAATTGGCCCTGTATTAACTCTACTGCATTGCACATGTTATCCTAAACCAGTGTTTCCAGCATCAAGTAGACAGTCCACTGAAGTTGCCACTGGGCTAGGATAAAATTAGTTCAGATTGGCTAGGGAACCTGATTATTTCTTGCTCTTTCATTTTGGCATGTTGAGATTCCTTTCTCAGACTCGCATTGGATCCACATTAAGTTCTCATTTCAAAAGGCTATTGGGGAAAATGCCTGATTATGATATTGCTGCTGTTGTTGCTGCTGCTGCTGCAGAAGAGTAACTTTTGTTTATTTTTAGTATTTTAGAGTTGTCGGGGAGGAATGGCTATGAAATATGATGTGTGCACAGGAATAAACAGTATTAGAGTCATGTCCTCCTTCCACCATTGCAGTTGTCTTACATAGGGAGAGTCTATATGCTGCTACTGCTGTCTGGAACAGTGTTTAAAATATACTATACTAATAGCTATTTAATGATATATTATTTGGGTTCTCATTAATAAATGTTATACCAATAGTTTATAAAGGGAGGGAAATATAAAACAATAAATGTCATTTTAAATGAATTCCTATAAATATGAAGGTTTTGATGTTTGATTTGTTTAAATATACATTACTAGGAAAAGGGTCCTTTTTAAAGGTCTACTGGATTCACAATGCACTTTTAGACAGTGTTTAGATATGTAATAAAAAGCAGAAGTTGGCAGATACTGCAGTAGAACTTTCTGAAATTTCTGTAACAAATGTTTTGCAATAAAAAAGGGTGTAGTTCAAACTTCTCTACTTACTGGAGCATTTATTTGTCTTTGTCCAGGTTCAGCATCATGGTAAACACTGATGAGAGGTGGCAGCTGCCTTTATCCAAATAACATTTGATTCCTTTAGTTTTAGCTATGACCGTTAACACTGACTTAAAAACAGACGAGCTTTAGTTAAAGCACCCCTGCCACCATTTAGAAGCATGGGGACACTGAATATATGAGATACAGAGGCTGCTGGAGCACACTAATTAGTCATTACAACATGTCAGAGTAGAGTCCCCGCGGGTCAAGAGGCACCCGGGGCATCTATCTTCCAGTGTTCTAGAAATGTAGTTACAAAACAGAGACTAACCTAAGAGAAGTTATCTCACACTAAGCAAAAGCAAATTTGGGGGGTTTCACAAAAACCAAAAGCTGGCAAAAATATGAAATATAAAATATTATTAACTGGGAATAACTGTGTTCAATTACAAGTGAAAATGTTATGAAACTTGCCCATGCAATGTTTCCCATCTTGATGAGTCAGTTTGTAAATGGTAGCTTAGAAATTCCCAATTAAGTTTGTATTTGTATATACAAATAGTCAGGTAGTGTAAAATTCCATGGCCAAAACCTGAAAACAATAGTGACAATCTTTTACAAAAAGGCAAACATGTTTCTGGAGCTGAATATCAAGAAAGCAAGTCTGGAACAGGGGATAATGATGTGAAACCAAGTCCAGCACCTTGCAGGCTTCTGAAGCAACTATTTCACTTCCAAGTAATGCATCACGAATGTTCATCCCACAGAAGCATCGGGGTTCCTAATTCTGAAAGTAACTTTCTTAACAAAGAAAGTTTTATTTTTTTTTAATTATAGTTCTGGTGGGTCTAAAAAAATAAAGGCAGAATAAGCTATCTCCACCAGTAATAGCTTGATTCAGCTACACAGTCATTCAAAGAATATGACTGAATCAAAGAAGCAAATTGTGAGCATGGATCCTCTAAAACTCTCTGCCAGAAGAATCAATAGCAGAATTTGCAATTGCTTGTGAATGCTGAGTTTGTGCAAAGAAATGGTAGGATTCTCCAAGGTAGCAAGAGAGGCAAGAGAAGGCTGTGCTAGAGGAAAACAACACTTGCATTTTTTTTAATGTGATATTCTACTGGGACTAAAAGGGTAGAAAATTCCCATGAGTGTTAAAAGACTTGGGAATCTAACTCAGTAATCTGAGAGGTCCAGACTATGAAAATGGGGCAAACCTAAAAGGCAAAAAGTGGGATTAAAAAGATAATTCAGGCCATTAACAAGAAAGTGTTTTTGTCCCATACAATGCAACTTATTTGAATCTCATACTGAAAGATGCCATGGGCTGGATTAAGATGTGCAGGCACATGTGGTTTGTGGTGCTGCAAACCTCTTTGCGGTGCCACAAACTGTGCATGTTGCACAATTAACCATGCACAGCACTACTAATTAACAGCAGCACTAGAGAAAAATTTGCTACCCGGATTTCCCAGGAGCAAAAAAAAAAAAAAAACCCTGGAAAAAAAGGTGGCACAAAGCACACCAAAGTGCTGTGTGCTGGGACAAACATAGGAGACCCCACGCTCAGGCATGCCTCAGCATGGGGCTGTTTGCTGGATAGCCCTGCACTGAGGCACCCTGTGCCCCCACCAGGCCTTCCCGCAGCATATGGAGCAGTGGGACAATGTGTCCCACTGTAAACCACATAAGGAGGGGCATACATTGCAGCACAAAGTAGCGGCAAAAATTTGTACTGCTATTATTTGTGTTGCTGCAAATGCACGCCCCTGCTTATGTGGACACAGCCATGAGGTGCAACACTCAGCTGTTAGGGCATTTGTACACATGCTTGCGCCATAGCACTGGGTACTTTTAAAAGTGCCCAGCACTGAGGCACAGTCAATTGTATAAGCAGTGAAATGCTCATCAGTGCTGATAAAATGCTGCACGCGGCAGCATGCTTTTGAAGTAAAATCTCACAGGTGTTTTAGTTCAAGAGCACACCATCACCATTTTCTGCATGCTAATGCGCATTTTGCCACATATACAACTGCATGTGACATGTTAGCTTGCGTGCGGAGCAGACTCAATTAATCAAGTCTGCTCCAACCCGCTGGATCTCTGGCACATCACAGGATTAAAAGGTGTGTGTATAAATGCCCTTATATTTTATAACATGACTGAAAGACTCCATACATTTTGGGTCTCATGCCACAGTACAGTAACTGTAACATAACCAACTTGCTTCCAAAATAGATGAGAATGTGAGAATGAAGAAATCCATGTATTTCAGTACCAAGTTTAAGAAGTCTATAATGATTTAGTTTTATTACTGATTATTCAGATGTAAAGGGCCCTGCAGAAACAAAAACTAAAAGCAATGTGGAATTGCTCGCTCAGAAAACCTATAAGCTATGAATTCTTTTGCAGAATGGTACTTTGGTGTGATGTACTTTATAAAGTCAACACTAAATGTAAACTATTTTAAAAATTACCTTGTGAATGACTGTTCTGGGAAGTGGGAGGGGGTGCTTTAATAAGAGCATAATTAAATAGCTTTAATTAGAGCTTTAATTAAAGCGCCCAGAGTGTCACCTGTATCAGCATCCCCCACACTGAAAAATGGCAGCAGGGGCACTTTAACCTGAGCCTCCACTAAAGCACCCCTGCCACCATTTTTCAGTGCAATAACACTGATACACATAACACTGGCATCTACTGGAGCGCAGTAATTACCATGCTCCAGAAGACTCAATTAATCAAGTCTGCTTAGATTCGTAATTATAACTCATTGGCGTAGCCTCAATGTACATGTATAGGCACCCATCCTGACTTATTCTTAGGTACTGGATGATGAGCTGGAAGGCAAAGATAGTTTCTCATAGGAAAAACAACTGAAAGCAGAAATTAAGAAAAGACTCCTTCATTATGAAGCAGGAATGAACCATTACATCATCCAAAAAAACCCAAACTGTATAGCCAACCTTTTCTGTTGTATTTTGGAGATGGCCATCCAGTCACATGAAGAAATATTTGAAAACTTAAGGAGCACCACAAGCAGTTCAGATTTTTTTTGTGTGGTAGATTCAAAACATCTAAGATGAAAGCTGCAATGAAAGCCAACAGCAATGCGTTGTTTTAATAATTCATTAGAAAATGGACTGCTTGGTGAAGAGGTATGGGTAGCCTGGATCTTTGCATTGTGCTTCAAACTCTTGGCATGAGACTATAACCTGGAATATACCCAAGAACTATTGTTGGACCTTCCGTGCAAAAGTAAGCTTTTGTCCTTTTTTTTTCCAAATGTATCCATTGCACTCAGGATTCTCTTAATTTTGCTCATATCTACCACAAGAAGAGTTTATCAAGATCTAAGTTTATAAAGGAATATTTGGGCTTTCCTGTGACGCAGTCCCAGTTACTAGATCTTTAATTTCAATTGAAAGTCAGATTCTGTATTCAAAAGTGATCTGAAAAAAGCCATGATCCAAGTTCATGTGGACTAAAATAAAAAATGTCAGTTCTACATCTTTGTGAACGGACTGTTTGCCTGTTTTTATATGTAGAAAGGACCATTTGCATGTTTGATGTTTAAATTCTCTTTGTTTCATGCATGCATCTTCATCTGTGAACAAGAGGGATTAATCTAATTCTGTCAGTATTTTTAGGAGCATTATAAAGTGAAGGGTAGAGGACAGTAAACATAATTCTGCCTGACACTTCTGGATGAAGTGCTTTCAGGAGATTGAAACCTATACTCCCACCTCTCAGGAAAGTCATAACCAACAGGTTAGAGGCTGAGCTGATTTTGCCTTTAATCTGAAAAGATGTTCACTTAGAAACATGAGTGCAGAGATCAGAATCTACAAACCACTGGCTACAAAGTCTTAATCCTTTAGGCCCAAAAATTTTGCATTCTTGCTGGCCTATACCACAACATCAACATCTGCAACATCATGCAGCCTGTAACATAGTAGTTGAGGCATAACCTGTTGGAGTCCTGGATTGTAATTTTTGTAATCTATGTTCTTAGGGCTCATGTATCATATATCATGTATCATGTATCATATATCATGATATACATGATATATATATCATGTATCGTGTATCATATATGTATCATATCAACACTCATTAGCTGCAAACAGTAATCAAGTGTTGGAAGAGAGGAACTCAGAACCAAGGACCCCACTTCTAGGGAAACTCCCAAAACTTTAGCCTACAGAATTAGGCTCCCTCATTCAAGTACTCATCCTGACCCTGTAAATCTTGTGTCCCTGTTTGCATAGGGTAAAAATGAACATCAAACATCACATTTGAGTTGGTTCTGATTGATCTGAGAGCAAATCTACAAGCAGCATATCCCTTTAAACATGCAGCATGTCCCTGGAATGAATAGCAATTAACTCAAATTAGCAGCTATTGTCCAAGGGAAAAGTGTCATCTTGGACACTTCACAAGAACTCAAGTGGAACAATAGGTTTGCAGGATCCCAGGATAAAACCTTTGTCTGGGAAGAAATCCAGCATCTGTTTTTAACCATAGTGACACAAGTTGAAGAGGGAAAGTATAAGAGGGAGGATGTAGGATGCACCCTTGGGCAGATCCAGGATTTTGTGAAGAGGGGTATGGGAGCAGTGACCAGTACTGCAGGGATGGCTGCATCCCTGATCCCAGCTCCCCAGGTAGGCCAACCATAGCATAAGAGCCGCAGCAAGGACTTCTTTCTAAATCCCCAAATCAGGTAAGAAAACCATTCCCCCATTCCTCTGCCCTGCTCTCACCACTCATCCCTTCCCCCCCATCTTCAGAAGTATGTACCCTCCCCTCCCATTCGCCTCCTCCCCTGCCTGCTGCTGCTGCTATCCCTACTGTCCTTCGCTGATGGAGGGAGGGCTCTAGAGCTGCTCCCGTTCCTGTTCCACTCCATCCGGGTTCAGGAGGGGGCAGCAGCTGCAGCAATGGACAGGGTCCTCCTCACTACCAGTTTCTTCCAGGTGTTCCCTGCTAGCCTGGGAGCAAGGGTAGGGTAGGGGAACCTGCCTGCTGCCACTGGTGCTGTCCTCTGCTGAACCTAGATGCTCTGACTCTGGAGCCCCTTGAAGACAAGTAGCTTCTCAATTTTCAAAGGGGATGACCGTCAAATAGAAATCAGTGGGAGGCAACTAAAGTCCTGCTGAAGTTTTGGGAAGTTGCAAATACTCAGCATCTCTGAAAATCATGCCTATATTAAGTTCCTATATTTAAGTACTGTACCTATATACATGTTCAGTTTCAAACAGTTGACTTCAAACACTTGGGCATTACTAACACATCAGATTACAGGTTCCAAATCATCATGACCTGGGATTTTCCCAGGTATGAAATTACAACAGTGCCAGCTGAATGCACATGCCCAGCAATGCACTAGTGTGGCTACACAACATCAGTTTTGGGGTGTAGAACACATGAGTTCTTAACTACATCCCCCTACACAGGGTCCTTCAGCTGTGCAGATGTACCCTATGTCT
This sequence comes from Alligator mississippiensis, assembly GCF_030867095.1. Classification (NCBI taxonomy): domain Eukaryota; kingdom Metazoa; phylum Chordata; order Crocodylia; family Alligatoridae; genus Alligator; species Alligator mississippiensis. The sequence continues at coordinate 194,453,455 of NC_081826.1, read as the reverse complement.
ATTCTATCAAGGAACTACCGAAACAGTAAAAACATTTTCACTTATTGAATCCTGAACCAATTATTTTACAATGGTGAACCATGTCATGTGCAAGAAATTTAACATGTTTACCTCACTTTGTCTCTCCACCAGCAAAATTAGGATAACCATGTACTTTTGCAAAATATTTTCAGATCTACAGATGAAAATTCAGTAGACTCTCATGAACATCAATGGCCTTTGGATGTACATGAGATAAGTACTATTATTGATAATTGGTATTATTTGCTAATACTGACATAAATATTATTATTACATGAGATAAGTATTATTATCATTATCACTATTGTTGTTGCTGTTAAAGTCTTCCTTTTAGAAATGTTATAGGCTCCTTTACATTTTCGTACCTATTAATTTGGACCTCTTTTTATATTTCCTTTCAAACTGTATTAAAGCATGAAGTTGAAGATACACATTTCTCATGTGTCAACACAGCAGTCTTACATGGCCCTAAGTTTCAAATGTTCACAGTGGTGCAAACAAGTTTTGTATTTTAAATCTAAAAAAAAATCTTGTTCTCTGGTCTAAAAAAAAGTGGGGGGAGTTGTTTGTTTGTTTTCCAAATGCTATTTTTTATCTAGAATTTAAAGGGAAAATGTTGAGTTAAAAGCGAATATTCAGAAAAAGTTCTTATCTGTTGTGCTTCTAACACCTTATAATAAAAACTCAAATTTATGTTTCAGGATTGATGATGTTTGTTTACTAGCTGCACTTCATTCTAACTATTTATATTCTGTGTCATTTCTTTTTTCTCATGTACTAGCACAATTGCAAAAGCTGCAGAGGAATATCTAAATTCAGCTCTTCAGCTCTGTCGGCTATTAGATAATTGGGCATTTCCCAGAAAAGCCTCTCTCCATTTGCTTGCCACAGTATGTGCAATATCTTATCTCAGGACACTAGGAAAGAGCAATCTGCTTCTTGAACCAGCCTGCTGCTAAGTGTCACAAAACAACACAGCCCTTATCAGGAACCATGCCTCCTCTCCCCCCCTTAAGACGGACACTCAGCTGTGTATGGCCAACTGCTCCAATCACCTGTTTGCCCACAGACCAACACTCCCTGAGCTATGTTCTGTACTATATTCTAGAGGGAACAGGGGAGAGTAAGGATCAACATAGCTCTGTCTAATCTGCTTAGATATGCACACTGCACTTAGCACAGGGATATCTGACCTCTGCTTAACTAAGGAGGAGCAACAAAGCCCAGTGATTCCCAGTGCCAAATTGGGTGGGGGCACAAAATCAGCAGCCTCTGTGCTGCTCACCTGGCCACCGACACTGCACTAGTACAGAACCCAAGTAAACCCCTGGACCTCTGCCATTACAAGAAAGAAGAGAGCAAAATCTCCAACTCCTCCACAGGTCAATAGGGCTAGGGACAGACATTAAAAAATCCTGAGCCTAAATTGATTCAATCTTTGCAGGTTAGTCCAACCTGCCTAGGCTGAATCAGTCGGTAACCACACAGACATCCCCTCTGGACTGAAAAAATGCAGGCACATGCCTGCAGCGGCTCAAGCTAGAAGCCAGGAGGTGCTGGAGCAGCCCTCCCTTCTCTTCTATAGTGATGAGCTGAGGCAAGGTATGGCCAGGCCCTGGCAGGGAGCTCTGATTAGGGAACCCCCCACAGCTGGTCAGCAAGGGAGCCAGCAGGGGGTTATACAGCATTTATCACCCCATCACCAAAACAAAAGGATCTCTCATTAGTTCAAGCTCTTCTTAAGCAACTTGTTCCAAGGAAGGGAGGAACATTACCAACTACCTGTTGATTAGCTCCAAAGAACCCTAAGCCTATCCTGTCTCCCTTTGTCCCGTCTCCCACAGCACAACTGTAGCCAGCATGAGAGGTTTTTGTGTAAGGCAGATCTCTGCTTAGCAGGGAGGGGTGAGAGGAGGGAAGGGAGCAGGGGGAAGCCAGGCAGACTCCTGCAGTCTCTGCCAGAGCTGCAGCCAGGGAACAGAGGGGAGAGACCAGCTCTGCTGTGGAGCAGAGAGTCCCACCCAGCCCAGAGAGCATGCCAGGATGCTGGAGGATTCTGATTTAACTTAAAGCAGGAAGAGGTCTGGGACAGACATTGCATAAACTGGTTTGACCCAAATCAGTTAAGTCTGATACTACATTCAACCAGGTTTATCTCAAACTCATTTCGGCCATTTTCAAATTGGTTTATGTGCACTGAACATCTATTCTATTATAGGTTTAAATCAGTTTCTGATCACTTAAACCACTTTATGTGTAATGTCTATCCCTAGCCTAGGAGCTTTTCCTGAGTAAGGCCTAAACAAATTCTGGAGTCATGAAATGAAGCCTTAACATTTTAATGTAGAAATTTCAGGTATCACAGTGTATTTTTTCCCTTGTACTTATTTCTCATGGTAACATGTTTCACCTAACTCCCAAGCAATAGAAGTAAGCAGCATTACCACATGGAAGCTAGACTGAGCAGTACCGCTGCCACACGGTTATGCAAGTACTAAATGACTGCACAGTCCACCACTCGTGCAGACATGGCCAGTGGGTTTTTAGAGGTGTCACCCCTGGAACTCAATCTATGCTTACCCTCCACAAAAGACAGCTCAGAGTTGATTTGCTTCTTGTACCTAATAAACCTAGTAGAGCACTCACACTAAGTGTGGAAGACAAGATGCCTCTGCTTGATGCAATTCCTTAGAGGCACTGGGTGTTGGCTGCAGCCAAGGCTGTGAATTTTGACTGGGAAGTGCCAGTGCTCCTGATGGGACTTAGAGCCAGAGGTTCCTAGCTAGAGGGTCTTGCCCCTCCACTCAGAGGCAAATCAATCACCATATTTGGGTCCAGAAACAAATTTTATCTCATGGTCAGATTGATATGGACTGTGGAGTTTTTTTCCTTTATCTGGCAGCATGGTCCTCTACCTGGGATCTCTTGAGTGTGTATTATCAACCATTTGCCCAAGCAAGATATTAGCAGCCATGGTCCCCGGGTTTACCAGGAGCACAGCTGGGTGTTATGTCTTGTGTTGTGTCAGGGTTGATGATAGCTTATGGAGAGATTATGGATTTGTATTTGAAGTTTTGGATAAGATGATCCTGCCTCAGGCAAGGGGTTGAATTAGATGACCTATGGAGGTCCCTACCAGCCCTACTTCTCTATGATTTTATGATTCTATGATTTATAGCAGAGATTTAAAGGCAGGTCTCCCACTTCCCAAGCAAGTTCTGCAATCACTAGGGTTTGGGAAGGTGACTATGCACTTCCACTGCTATAAAATCATAAAATATTCATTGGTGCTGGTCCTGAGTTAAAGTCTTCCAAGTGAGTATCCTGATCACTAGGCTATAAGGTCATTAGCCTAATAAATACACCATTCATTATACAAGATTTGGGAATTATTTCCATGGGTTTGTTCTAAATAATAGAGTGCCATCTACATGCACGAGTTCTTCACATTCATTTTCTCACAAGGTGTTACTGTGTCATTTTTGCTGTAACAAATGTGCCTAGTCCTGTCAAGGCTAAATAACACATTGATGTCAAGAGTAAGATTAAAGGTGGGACTCTGCAAAGCACCTTCATAAATTAGGAGCAAGAGTCCCACTGACAATCAAACAGAAATCCTATAGCCCTTAAGGCTAGGTTCACAAAAGGATTTCAGTGCCTGTTTAAGTATTTTGTAGTAAGTATTCATTGGAGCAAAGACTGGAACCAAGGTCTCATCTCTCCCAGGGACAAGGGCGTAGTATAGGTATGTCAATACAGGATGATCTAAATAGATAGAAGTAGTCAGAGGATATGGATAAAGGATGGGGCTTGGGCTGCTCTTTGCCTAGGAACTGCCAAATACCCCCACAGCAGGCACTCAACAGGGTCACTTTCCCTACTACCATGGTAATGGCTGCTGCCACAGTGGCTGTGGTAGCCAGCACCACCACCACCCTGTGACCCATGCCCTATGCTGCATCTGGCCCATGAAGAGCCCTGTGGTCCACATCTGGCCTGTGGCCCCAGGTGAGTTAGAAACCCCTGGTCTAGTGATTTAGAGCATTCACCTGAAACATGCACCTTCAAATCTCAAGCAGAGAATGGAATTAAACTGGGTTCCCATTCCTCCTCCTACAATGTCTACTGAAGGGCTCAAACTGCTCATAAGCATGCTCTGAGAGAAACTACTGGATTGAGGCCTGCCAGCAAGAGAAATAAGATACCAGCTGGTCTAAGGAATCCTAACAGGGTTTACATGTTAACACAACACCTCACTGATTTTCACTGCAAAGGCCTGGCCAATTTGGGCATGCCCAAATCTTTAAGCACCTAGGGAACTTTACTGGCAGAAACATATGTCCATATGGACTTCCAGCACCTCCAAAGTGAGAAGACAACTAAGCAGGGGGTAGAGGGGGAGAGTTGAGAATAAAAAAAAATTATCTCAGGTACCAGCAAGGGCAGATAAAAAGAATTATATCCTTTTGTGGGTCTAGTCCACAGGCAAATTTGAAAATCTTATCCCAAGTTACAAGGACAAAACCAAGGACAGTTTAAAAGATCACATAAAAAAAGAAAGAAAGAAACAGAACAAAATGATCTTAAAGAATAAAATTTTAGCATGGGGGAAAATATGATAGAGTGAACAACTTCCTAATCCAATTTCATTTTACAGTATCCTGCTGCAGAAGGGCAGCTAAAAATAAGTCTCACTTTATAAGCCAGTCCTTTTTTTCATGTTTAAAACCTTTACCAAGTTTTTTTTTTCCCTGTCTCTATGGAGTAGTCTGTTAATTAATAATGTCTTCCTTGCTAAAACAGAGTTAGCTTAATAAGTAAACATTATTGGTTTTAACTTATTTTAATAGAAATGTTGGCATAGAGATTTGGGTCAAACACTTCTCTTTTCAACACAAGCTTCAACATGGGCAAAGGTAATAGCCTTTGGACAGCCCCATGGAGAAGGTGGGGCAAATGTGTGTACCATGGACAGCCCCACTCCCTGTTCCTTTTGAGACCTCTTTTAAAGCAGAAGTTTGAGGAATGATGGTGAAACATGGACATAGTATTTGAGAAAAGGAATGGATGAATCACTGCTTTAGCTAAACCCATCATACTTTTTCCTCTGGCATGCTTTATTTGTGTCTTAATTGAATTCAGAATCCTAGACACATTTTTGAACACTAGCGTGCATTTAGCATGCCTGTCTCTGAATGAAGCCTGCTAAGCCTGTTCCTAGAGGAATATATTGTAGGTAATTGTATTGCCCAAGTAATTCATTCTGGGGCTCGCTGACATCCAAAGACAAGCCATTAGACAGAGCTTGTTGGTAAATGTACTGTGCCTGCACAAGCAATGAATATCTGAGTAGCTCACCTGTTTATTTCTGTCCTGTCCCTCACTCAGTCTTGTCTCGGTCACGCACTGGAAAGGGTAGGTTCACACACCTTCACATTGGCCAGTTAAAGGCCAATCACCAATCCAGTGCTCAACTGGAATATTCAAGGCTTTCCTTTGCAGTTTCCTAAATTGTTATCTTTTGGCTGCCACATTGCTAGTGAGATTCCTTTTGCGAGACTCCTCTTGAGGTCACAGTCACAGTTCTTGGCAGCTTGCACTACTCATTGTCCAAGTGGCCACTGGATGTCACTGTTTCTCCTCTAAAACAGAGCTGGAAGGCTACATTTATCTGGCTTTAAATAATGGAGCCAGGGTCCTTAAAGACTTGGTTGCATGAACCTGTTGTTCCTCAACTAGGACACAATTCTGAGGCCTTTTTATAGAGATAGGTAGGCAAAGAAGACAAAACTATGTGGTTATCCAAAAGGCCCTGGTGAGCAGTATGCAGTTACCTGGTACATGGTTAACAGCAAGTATAACTGGGCTGCCCAATGAACAGAAGGAGCTACAATTGTATATCAGCAACACATTGTAGAGGAGCTGCTTGTTAATCTGTAGGCCAGTGAATGAGAGAAGTGGATGAAAAGGCAAAACTTGCGAGGAACAGGAGAGGTTAGTGTAGAGTAGGAGCTGCAGGAGTGGATGAGGTTGGACTAGTGCCACTTAAGAACTCTGAGGTGTGCCAGTGAATCTCTTTTGTGGGATATTGTCAATAAAAGTAACATATACCAAAGGAAGTGAAAAACTGAAGCCTTTTGAAATAATGCCCAGGACCTAAAAACACACGCTGAGTTGATCTAACTTTATGCAAATTGGTAAATTGGGACGGAGGTGGGGGAGGGAATAAACAAACTTTTTTTTAATCTATCTCCATTTCCTGTGTTCATTTCATTTTTATATCTTTAATTCCATGATAAAAAAGTAATTGCATAAATGGACAAACTGTCATTTATCATCAATCCAAGTCTTAATTATATAGTGACTGGAGTGGGTAACTCAACCTTTTATTGAGGCTGCTCTATAATTTCCTTTATGAAACTATGTTTTCAGTTGCCTAACACTGTAGATTATAGTCTGTTCAGACCCAGAAAAGATATACATCCAGATCTCTCATATCCCTGCCATTACTATGGTAAGGCACCTGTGGCACTCTTGTTTCCCCTTGTGAAGTTTTTTATAGACACTTCTGGAAGAGTGGTAGTCTGCAAATGGGGGCAGGGGGTATAGAGGGGAACAGAATGGACCCAAAGACTTAGATGGTCCCTTCCATTCTTATGTTCTTATATCTAAGATGATTGTCCTAACCTCTAGTCTGGGGGTATTGGCAAAAGAGTACCACTAGCATCATTTCTTCCTTACTGTGTTTGTTAGCCATTTCTGAAAACATCTACCAGATGGGGAAGCTGGGAAAAATAGGGTTGTGAATTCTTGTGGGCTTTTGGTGTGAGTTAGACACATAGCTTTACACCATCAAATCTGAGACAGCATTGAGCATGCCCAGCAGCAGAAATTTAAGGGACTTGACTGTACCTAAGTTTATGGGAAACTTATGCAGGCAGGGAGTTCAGATGCCTGCAGGGATAGTCAAGAGAAGAGCAGGGATTTTTAAGGATCTAAATTTTGAAATTAGATACCTAAAATGGCAGGTAGTCATTGACAGTTATACATATAACCTGTTATTAGTGGTTGACAACCTGCCCTGTAGCCCCCCTCTAGCCCAAACCTGCCCTTCGAGTGCTGTAGCAACAGGCCTGCCTGCTCCCAGCTTGCCCTGCAGTCTAGGAACTTGCTCAAGCAGTCTAGGACACAAAAGCAGGAGTCCTGCCATCAGCATCCTACAATTTTCTGTACTTGACTTCTAGCCCATCTGTACTCCATTTTCATTTTTTTAGAGCCCATCATTACAGCCAAGAAGAAAAGGCAGACTGGACTCCACTCTGAGAACAGGAAGCCTACTACTTGTCTCTTCTGTGTTTAGTATGTGTCATTGCAAGATAAGAAAGACCAAGAGAAGAGGGTCATGTTGGTTGAACTAGCTGATCTAACTAGAATAGACGTACCCTCAGCCTTTTTTGTGAATTATGTGCTTAATCTCTTTATATCTCAATCCCACATCTGTAAAATGTGAACAATGGTCCTCCCCTCCTTCACAGGGTTATTCATTCATTAAAATTGCTGAGACAATCAGATATGATAATAATGGGGACACCATAAGTACCTAAGGTACCTCAGAGTCTAAGGTTGTAAGGGTTATTGCAGCTTCTTTCAGTAGAAACTAGAAATAGAAGTGCCAAAATACCATGAACTGATGACTGCTGTAGTGAACAGAATACTACAGTATCAAATACTTTCCATTGGGAAAGCACCTGAAATTTCACAAGAAGCTTAAAGTAAATCCCCTTGGGTAAGAGCCATCCTCAGTTGGAATAGGGCCACCATCTTGGCTGTATAACATATATCTCACCCTGGCCTTCTGACCTCATCCAGATGAAAGGCAGTATGGCCAAGGGTTTTAAAAAGTCACAGCAATGCCTCACTGGCAGAACAGTTCATCTGAACCCTTAGCATCCAGGTTTGATTTCAGGTCACTCCATCTTACAGCAGGGGTGCACCAAATGAGAAAAATATTTGCAACCATTTTTGATATTGCTTCAAAAGCAACTCAGCCAGAACAAAGAATCAAACCAAGCATTTTGGTTCATTTGTGTTAGGCCTGCCATCCCCTGCCCCCCATTCCACTTTTTATTTTTGCATCCATGGTAATAAAAACCCTAAACAGTACAGACATAAAATACACAAAACCATTAAGAAAATACAACTTATTTCACTCTTTCATGAGAGCTCCTGCTCTTATTGCAATCAATGGGAGATTTGCCATCAACTCAAAAGGGACTGAGAACAGAATCAGCACACTTTTGGAGCTGCAGCATATAGGCACTACTGAAATACAAATAAAAACTAATAACCGTGATGAAATTACAATCTGTGACAGAGGGCAGTATTTTATTACTTACACAGCAAAGCTTTAAGAAATGAACTTTTTGTAAACAACAGTTGTTATGATGTACAAAACAAGATATTGTTATCCCCATCCTCTGAACATAACAGAAATAAGGCAAGAATACAGAATATAGAAAAGCTCATTAATTGTGGAGGTTCTTTCTTGCTAAACTGGTATCAACTTGAAATGGTTCCACCAAAGCCAACCAAATTACTCAGAAAGGACACCTGTGTAACTGAAAGCAGAAGCTGGCCCTTACATTGAAGCCACAGAGTCATAGCTGACTGAGTTAGCAGCACTAAGTGTTCTCTAATAGGTTATTTTACTAACCTTGTCAGCTATTTTGAACACTCCACTCTGCTCCAAATAAAGTGAAAGGTCAAATTCATACCTTTCTGAGATTTACTTTATTTGTAACTCAAACAGCAATACCATATATGTAATATTAATCTAATATTAACCCATAAGCCTGGCTTTTCCTAGGATTTCCTGTAGAACCTCACGCTGCCCCCTTTTCTTACATGCTAGTAGATTACAAGCTGCACCTGCTGTAATGAGTCAGCAGAATATACTTGGCAGCTTTATACAAGGTTATAACTCCTGCCAACAGGGCAGGTCAGTGTAAGAGCCTGCCGGAATCTGTGTGCAAGGTTATGGATCCTGACAACCTATTAGATGTATTGGGCGGGTCCCCATGTACAGGGGCATGTGGTTTGTGATACCCCAAAGCACTTTGTGGCACCACAAGCCGCACACAGGGAACATGAAAACATGCACTATGCTGCAAATTGAAGTAGCAAAAATAGAAGTAGCAAAAAAAGCACCGGAAAAAAAGTGGCACAATGCATGCTAAACAAGCATGTGTCAGCATAAACAGAGGCCAGGCTGTCCAGAGCAATGCTCTGGCTGCCAGCCAGGCCTCCATGCTGCCTCTGCTGCTCCAGTATGCCAACAGGTCACCAGGTAAGACTGCTGGGGCCAACTCAGGTGCTGACCCCAGCCTCCCCTACCCCTACCCAGGACAATGTGCTCTGCACCAAAGCACACATGCAGGGGAAAGCAATGGGGCATAAAGCAGTGGCACGAATTTTTGCCACTGTTATTTGTGCCTCTACAAGTGCACGCCCCTGCACATGGGGACCCATCCATTGGGTGCATCTACACATGCATTTTACTCCAGAGTTGATTAATTAGCTCCACAGTAAACCACTGCCATTTACACATGCACCAGTATTATGGCACAGTAAACTTCGCCATAAGAAAGTACTGTCTTTGGGTGGAATAATTAAGTACGATGAAATGCGCCTGTGGATGGTGATGGGGCAGATTGGGGCACAACGGTACTAAAGTGCCAGGGCTTCCTGCCATATGGCTCTGCGCTTTAGCACTCTCGTGCCCCAGCCAGCCCCTCTACTGCCCAGTGCCGTGACCCAGAACCTGGGGCTGCCCCCGCAAGACTGCTGCCAGCCTGGGACTGCAGCTCTAATTGCTGTGGTCCAGTGCACATGTTCAGGTGCTGCACCCATGAGTGACTAACTTTGGCACGAACTGCACAGAGTTTATTGCATCACATTAATTGCACATGTAGATTAAGCCATTTAGAGCTACATGTTGTCCTATTTTATAGCTCTATAATCCCAGTAAACTTGGTGATACAACTAGAATTTCACCCTAAAAGTAGGATTTAAAATTACTTCTTATTGCCACTCCTGGCTTTTTTCACTGCTCTACGATGTTACAGTAGCATAGATGTGTTTTCTAAAACAGAAAATAAATCATCACAAATGGCAGCACCACTATATGTGCTTTGGCATCCATGTAACACTGATCTGAGTTTTTCAAGTGCTGAGCCCCCAAGCAAGGTAAAGTTAGACATATAAGTGTGAAGCCTGAATTTCAAGCAATGCTTCAACTTCAGTCTAAGGATGCCAAAATATGAGTGTATGTTTGTTTCTCTGTAACAGTCTGCATTACACAGGGACTTTACTGTGTTATAAAAATGTCTTGTATCAGCAAGATGTCATGCTCCCAATAGCTGAAGAGACAGAAAAGTACAAATTCCATTTACCCCAGAGGTTTCTCTTCTCTTCTCTAAAGAAACGAGCTACACCAAGTAAAACACGCCACAGTTTCTGACTCCTATGCCAGGTAGCTGCAGGTAGGTTGATGTGTCATGGATACGTACACCTTCTGACTGAGGCAGAAATGTTGGCCAGTAATGAAAGGGTTAAGAATTAAGTAAGGAGGAAGTTTTAATAAACTGTGGTCTGGAGATACATCCTGAAAACAGTATACTAACTTCTCTTTTGTGATTAGATTCCCATGATTTCAGTTTCATGTGGTTGGGGCACAGCCAGTCTTTGAAATCAACTTTCTACCATAGTGTTGATTAAGATGTATTTGTTTTACCAAGTCTCTAATATGAAACAGCACTGTAAATATGGTATTACAGGGCGTCTTTGAACAGACTGCTAATCGTTCATCTTGGCTTATGATTGTCTGAATTCAGAGGCACAATGCAATGTCTGGTTGTGTTAAGCAAATAAAACTACATGACCATTGATAAAGAAACAACAAACTCTCCCTGTGCCTGAAGAAGCTTGCAAAGAATGATTTTTCCAACTATTTAGTTGGTCTAATAAAATATATCACATTTACCTAAAGAGCCTTGTCTACATGACCATTGTACATTTTTCTGTGCTGACAGTGGATTGTGGACAAGATCCAAAACGGTCTTATCAAGTGTCAATTCTTCCCTGCTATTTAGTTTCCACATTAGAAAAAATCTTTTGAAATACCCTCAACTCCACCCCTCAAATCATTTGTCTCTCTCCAGATCTGAAGTCTTGCAATATCCATGCCCTTATTAAGGTTTTTTTGCGTGTGTGCTTACATTGCAAAATTCAAAATGGATACTTTGACAAGGCAGTAGGAGGGCATTGGTAGCACCCCCATTTCCCCTGCTTTTATCTATGGCATAATATACACCAGGGGTGGCCAACCCATGGCACACATGCCACAATTGGCATGGGTAACCTCTGTGTGCGGCATGCAGCAGATCAGGGAAGGAGCAAGTGATACAGCAGGGAACAGAAAGCAGACAGGCCTATAAACTGCGCTTCATCAACCTCCTAGATACAGAAACACATGGACTGAGTATAGACATTGAATTTATGACACACGACAACCTGCCTAATATCTGACTCCCCAGGTACCTCTCCACTTTTACCTGCTACATCCCCCTTCCCCACTACCCCAGCCTGTCTCTCACCCCCTGATGCCTCCATTTCCATTTTCACTGACTGGATTTCTTGCCTGCACTGCATGCCAGCCTCTCACTTCTTTACTATTCCTTCCATCCAGGAAGAGCACACACACCAACTACAGATGCTTCCTCAGTCTGACAAAGGTTTTAAACGTGAAAGCCCATGCCTCACATATGGCATCCCAGGCAGCTAAGCTGAGCTCACCTGGAGCCTCACAACTCCAATGCAACCAGCAAGCCTCAGGCCTGTCAAAGATGTGATGGGTCTGGGCTTTCCCCAGCCAGGACTGTGCGTGTGTGTGGTAGCTGGACGTTATGGTGCCTCCTACCTGCCTTTCAGCAGGGGATCCTCGGTCCTGGCATTTATGGGGCTGCCGCACTGCCAGCAATCCCACCAGGCCTCCTGACCCTGGCAGAGCGCAGTTTTAGTGGTCATGCCCAGGAGCTGGGGCCTCCTCCTTCCCCATAGCCCCAGCTCATACCTCCAAGTTTGTCCTGGCATGGGAGCTCAACAGCGACATGTTCTTCCCCTGCTGGCTGGTGATGCAGTGAGTGCTGCCTCCAGCTCTGAGAGTGGGGCATTAAATAGTTTAAAAAAAAAAGGGAAATAGGTGCAGATGGAGTGAGGAGGGTGGCGCTCATTCCATCTGCAGGTGGAGCTTGGGGAACTCCAGCAGCAGGAGGTTCACCTTGAGGAACACCAGCTGCTCCACCAAAGAAGGATACAAGGAGGTGTGGTGAGATGTCGCAACATCCCCAGCAATGTTGAACACCCTCTCACTCAGCACACTAGTCAGAGGAAAGGACAGGTGTTCCCAGGCAACCGTGGCCAGATCCTGTCACATCTGCCTGTGGGTGGCCAAGGGGCTGCAGTCCAGCAACTCCATGTCCTTGGCAAGATAGGTAGCCACCAAAGCCTTGGTGCTACCTGGTGTGTTTGGACCCCCAGGATTGGAGCTATGCCCTTGGCCCACATTAGTAGTGGCTGGCATGGAGGAGACTGGCTGGTGCTGGTGCCGGTGGCAGAACTGGTGCTGGGAATGCTGGCATGGGAAAGTGGATCCCCCTCTTCTCCGTCCCGTCCCCTCACCTCTGCCCTTCTGCCTCCCTGACTCTGTTCACCAGCACCTCCATCCAATGATCAAGGGTTTTGGTGCTGCCAGTGCATGTGCTCCCTTCACCCTCAGGTCGCACATGCACACCAGCATGTGAACCGTACTGGACCGCAACAGATCCAGCCATTTTTTGATACCGCCCCCCCCCCCCTTCAGCCTCCTCACCAGTGCTTGCATGTCTGGTGACAGCAGCTTGCCCCAGCCAGGCACATTGATCCCTTGGAACTTCCCCCTTTGGTTCTCAAATTCTCTCACTACAGGGATCATCTGGCTAAGGAGGGCATCGCCAGCGCTGAGGGTCTCAGTGGCCTCAAGGAATGGCTTGAAAACCACCAAGATCTGGGAGATGGTATCTCACTCCACTTTGTTAAGGGGGCCACTGATCCCAAACTCCCTGAGCAAAGCCATCTCATGAATGACCTTTTGTTGCTCCACCAGCATTTCCAGCATCAGGTTTGTGGAGTTCCACCAAGTCTCCACATCCTGCATGATTTTGTGCTGCAGGATGTTCAGCTCTGCCTGTTTCTCCAGCAGTATCTTGCCACCCTTGGTGCTGCAGTGGAAGTAGCCTGACACATTCCTGCATTTGAAATCAGCTGGGTGGTAGTGATAGCATCATCACCAGCAGCCCTGTCCCCTTCCAAGATGTCCCTGATTATGAGGTGCAGCTTGTGTGCCACACATCGGATGCCAACAAAGTTGGCATCACGGACCACCTTGACCATATTAGCCCCATTGTCGGTAACCATGAACCCGCAGGTGAGCTTGCCCTGCCCAATGAGCCATGCATACACCATGCGGTTCATGGCCACCACCATCTCCCTTGTGATGTGGGACTCATCCATCACCTCAGCTTGAAAGACAGCCTGCCAATGCCCTGACTGATCACACCAGTGCCCTGTGTGGGAGAGGTAGGCATGATCTGCTCCATGATCTGATCCCTGGCTGCTCCAGATGTCTAAGGTGAAGTGCAAAGCTACCTGCGGCCCTGCCTTGCACAGCTCCTCCCTCAAGTACTTCCTGCATGCCGCATACAGGGAGGACACCACTGTCCTGCTAAAGGTGGTGCATGCAGGCACTTGGTAGGATGGGGCCACAAGTGCCAAGAGCCTCCTGAACCCTGGCCACTCAACTAAGGAGAAGGGCTGTCCATCCAGAGCAAGCAACTCCCCAGTGCTCTGGGTGACCTCGCTCACCCTTGCAATGTGCCCCCTTTTTTCTGCGGCTTTCCCCCACCACTCCAGGGTGGCCTGCCTCTGCTTCATGGGGATGGAGGCTTTGGAGTGAGCAGGGAACTTCCCTTTGGGCATTCTCCCACTGGTGCCAGGCTGAGGAGCAACAAGGGCAAAGGGTTGCTGCCTCCTAAAATGCAGCAGCCTTGCCGTGGTGAAGTGTTTCACCTCCTTGCCCCAGTTGATCTGTCTTCAACAGTGCTGGCAAATAGCATACTTGGGATCATCTGCCACCTCACACTGATCCTACACTACACTACCCACCTGCTTCTGGGTTGAGGGTGGGGATCCTGCCTTATCCCCCTCCTCAGTAGGCTGAGGCACAACAACAGGAGGAGCTGACTCAACTGAGCCACTTGCCTCCATAACCTCAACCTCCTCTAAGGTGCTTTCCAGAGAAGAAGCCCTGGCTCTAGGGGAACTTTGAGGGGTGTGGAGCACAAAATCAGATTCCCCCTTAGTTCCCAGAATTTCTTTTGCTAGGATGCTCAGGTCCCCTGCTTCCAGATCCAGCTCCTCCTCTGGCACTGGGAGGCTTATGCTGGGAGATGAAATTGGGATGTAAGAGACTGTCATTCTGCTGCTGGTAGCTATTTCTGGTGTTAGGGGAGGTGGTGCAGGTGCAGGGACAGGTACTGCCCCCATCTCCTTGCTCTCACTGGCAGCAGAAGACTCGTGGCTACCAGGAAAGAGGATGCCTGTATGTTGTGGGGGATGGGGACTTGCAGCTCTAGCTCTCCCCCTACCCCCTCTACCCCTCTCCCTCCCCTGCCAGAAGACCTGGCACCTGCCTTTCCAGCATGCTTCATATTAATCTTTCCTGTGCTGGAAAATGTGTCTGTGTGTGGGTGCAGCTGTAATATCTCTTCTTCTGTGTGCATACATAACTAACTAATAATATCTCTTCTTCTTCTCTGATTACTGTATGTGTCTGACTTCTGTGTTGTGTTTACAGTACGTGTGTGTAATTAATATTAATATATCTTCTTCATCTCTGTGTATGTGTGTGAGTGTGTGTAATGTATGTGCTTTCCTGCACAGTGATGGATCACACAGCCAGGGAAAACACAACTTTCTTTTTTAAAAGTGTGTGTGGTGAGGGGGGGAGGGAAACAAGAACAGTAAGAGGTTTTGGGGGGAAGAATAAGTTGAAAGAAATGGATATGGATAAGTAGAGGGAATCTAGGCAAGGTCAATTATTAAACTGTATCCAATCTTTTCCAAGAACAGAAACTAGCAGGAGACTGACTAGGAAGCCAAGCCAGTCCAGTACCTTTCAGACGCTGTTGCTCAGGCAGAAACAGCTCACAAAAGGGACAGAAAGGCTGCAGGGAAAGATCATAGTCACTTGCCAGCTACAGATGTCAGTCTTCCCCCCCCAGGTCCCCTTGCTCCCCCTCCCTCTTTTCAGTTTCTGTTCCCCTGAAAGACTGGCTTCTGAATCTCCAGATCTTTTTCTGAATCTTTTCTGAATGGATTCAGAGGGTCTTTTTCCTCCTGATTTGATTCAGATTCAGTGATTCAGCCTCTGAATTGGGCTGAATCTTCTCTGAATCGAATCAGTGACTGAAGTTTCACACACCCCTACTTTGCACTTCCAGTACCCTCATGCCCCAGCCAGCCCCTCCACCACCTGACACCACCAACCAGAGCCCAGGGCTGACACCCCACTCCCACATACCTCCAGCCCTGGCATAAACTGTTCCACCCTGGCTCAAATTCATCAGCAACTTGGACAAGGGAGTGAAATGTACTCTGTCCAAGTTTGCAGATGACACAAAGCTATGGGGAGAAGTGGACATGCCGGAGGGCAGGGAACAGCTGCAAGCAGACCTGGACAGGTTGGACAAGTGGGCAGAAAACAACAGAATGCAATTCAACAAGGAGAAATGCAAAGTGCTGCACCTAGGGAGGAAAAATGTCCAGCACACCTACAGCCTAGGGAATGACCTGCTGTGGGGCATGGAAGTGGAAAGGGATCTTGGAGTCCTAGTGGACTCCAAGATGAACATGAGTCGGCAGTGTGACGAAGCCATCTGAAAAGCCAATGGCACTTTATCGTGCATCAGCAGATGCATGACGAATAGATCCAAGGAGGTGATACTTCCCCTCTTTCGGGCGCTGGTCAGACCGCAGTTGGAGTACTGCATGCAATTCTGGGTGCCGCACTTCAAGAGGGATGCGGATATCCTGGAGAGAGTCCAGAGAAGGGCCACTCGTATGGTTAAGGGCCTGCAGACCAAGCCCTACGAGGAGAGACTAGAGAAACTGGACCTTTTCAGCCTCCGCAAGAGAAGGTTGAGAGGCGACCTTGTGGCTGCCTATAAGTTCATCACAGGGGCACAGAAGGGAATTGGTGAGTATTTATTCACCAAGGCGCCCCCGGGGGTTACAAGAAATAATGGCCACAAGCTAGCAGAGAGCAGATTTAGATTGGACATTAGGAAGAACTTCTTCACAGTTCGAGTGGCCAAGGTCTGGAACGGGCTCCCAAGGGAGGTAGTGCTCTCCCCTACCCTGGGGGTCTTCAAGAGGAGGTTAGATAAGCATCTAGCTGGGGTCATCTAGACCCAGCACTCTTTCCTGCCTATGCAGGGGGTCGGACTCAATGATCTATTGAGGTCCCTTCCAACCCTAACATCTATGAATCTATGAATCTATAAATTGCTGCTGTCCCAGGTGTACATGTAGATGCTGCACCTGGGAATAGTTTACTCCAACTCAAAGTGCTCCGGAGTGTATTGCTTCAAATTAATTGCACATGTAGAAGCACCCAAAGAGGGTTAAATTACTACATTGGTTTATGTTTCATGTCAGGGTAATTACCTGCTCCACTGTCACTTTCTGGCAAGGCACAGATCTAGCGGCTTACTGAATGCAGATCCTCTGGGATAGCTGTTGATCTGTCCCATGGTTACAGTGTAATTTATATGGGTTTTTGTATACCAATGTAAATTAGACTAAGGTGTGTGCATGCCTGTCCACTCATGCTGACACTTGTTTCATGCCAGTATTGTCATCAGTGATGTTAGTCTGACTTCTACCAGATATGGGGAAAGCAGAATCAGACCCAATGTATTTTTCTATGTGGGTAACCCAGTCCACCAATTTTAAAAGGACTTTGTCAACTTTATGGCAAATCAGGTTTCTTAAATAACTTAAGATTATTTTCAAAATTATTTTCCTGAATCTCAAGACAATTTTTATGGTATTACAATCACCACTCCTATTTTTTAAATATATTCTTTCTTGTTCTCTGTGAGGTTGTTTGAAAGACCCACAGTAAAGCAAACTGACTTACTAATGGACTATGCACGGAAACCACTAAAACTGAATATAATCAAAGTATCTGATTATCCCATGCTTCTGGGTATTGCTGGTTGCCACTTAGAGCCAGGAAGGATTTTTTTCCCCTTCTTCCCTCCTCAGAATCATTAGGTGTTTGCCATAGCCAAGCAGGGGATTTTGACTGGAGTATGCCGATACTCCTGCTGTTACTTAAAAATATCAGAGGTTACTGGCTAGAGGGTCTTGCTCCTCCACTCCAGGTCACAGCACTTACCATATTTGGGATCATGAAGGGATTTTATTCCATGGTCAGATTGGCAGAAGGCAGCTTCTACCTTCTTCCAGAAGCTTGGGACATGGTCCTCTTCCTTGAATCTCTTAAGTGTGTTTTAACAAACTATTTCCTGTCCTTACGGTGGCACAACATTTACAGTACTCTTATTTATTGCAGGTTAAGAGGTATTTTTGATATTTCAGGTGTTATGCCTGGTAGTTGCACGTGAGGGTTGTTCCCAAAGTTTTTAAGAACAAGTTAGACAAATAGTTGTCTAGAATGCTTTAGATAATCTAAACTTGCACAGGGGGTTGGACTAAATGAATTCCTGAGGACCCTTCCAGCCTTTTTTTCTGATTCTACAATTGTCTAATTAAAGAAAATGAAAAACACACCAACATGTTTTTCCCCCTAATCTCTTTCTAGTGATCTCTATCTTAGCTGTTACCATCACTAGTTAGAAAAAAAGTACACAGAAGTGTGACTTGTAAGCTGACAATACCCCTTTAATTTACTATATATTTTAACATTATAATCTACCCTGAAAGTCTCTGATCTTATGCATAAAAAATCTCTGGGGTTTAAATTCTCCTCTGAGTTGCACCAATGCAAAACCATGAATTTCAGTAGCGTATACAAGGATAATTTAGAGGAAACTTTAACTCTGGGCCTCCTGACTAAGCACAAAGTCCTCCAGAGCAGTAGCTAAAAGAGGTACAAACACTGACTGAGATTCTGAACAGCTGATAAATGGTAGATGTAGCTTTTCCCTGCAATTTATTCTCCATGGCTATATGGATTTTGTTTGTGAGTGCAAGGCTATTACTAAAACTGCCATGACTGCCATGCTTATTTTTCCATTGTCTGCTCTGATTTGCTCCCATAGTTTTCTCCTTAACTTTTCACTGACTCTTTCCCCTTGCCACACAAATATGCTTTAGTCTCTTCCATCTTTTAAAACCCACAATTAATTACCTGTAACCTGAGCATCATGTTTGGGTTAGACTTCTCTTTCTAGATCCTCACACCCAGGCTATAGCTAAGTCTTCCAGATTTTTTTTCTGCATAATGCCTCCTGCAAATGCCTCTCCTATTCATTTAGACAGCTAAAATGTTTGTCCAGGCTTTCCTCTCACACTTTGATTACTAATTCAGTCTTATCTTTGATTACAAATGCAGTCTGTCTTTCTTTTATTTGCTCAGATTGTGGCTGCAAAGATTAAGTTTGTTGCCCATTGCTTTGACCAGGACTTCCCCTTCTCACCCCATCCTCTACTGCCTCCTTATTCTGTTAGGAGCTCATGTCTTCACTTTCAAGGTCCTTCATTATTCACCTCCACCCTACCTATCATCTCTCATTCACTACTGAGATGATAACTCCTGCCTCTAATCAGCCCATGTCAGCCTCCACACTTGTGATGACCACCTCATAAACATCTCCAAAGTACCTCATCCTCCTTCAGTTCTTTCCCTAAAGCTCCCTTTTGCCCCATTGCCTACAAAAAAAATCTTTATAACTTGTTGCTGATGTGCCCAGTCTCTTTGTGGTACATGCAGGACTCAGATACCACTATGACATGAGGGATGCAGTTGTGTTTCAGTCTCCCCGAAAGGTTCTCAAGAGAGTTGTGAAAGCAGCTCAAGCCTGTGACTTGATTGTTAGTCACACTCTGAGTGAAGGATCGGGTGTCTTGTTTTGCTCTTCAGGTGGTATTTCAAGGTAAGGGGCATGTCAATCTCTGTTTCTCAGAATTTATGAGTTAGTGCAATGTCCAATTCAAGGGCTGTTAGAGAAACCTGGGAGGCTTAAGAGGAGACTTCGGCAAAAAAGTTTTAAAAAAAACCCTAATATATCAGAGTTAAATATAAGTCCATTTAACATCCAGTACTTTTCCAAGCTTGTTTTGTCACTTGTTCTATTTATTGTAGATATTTGGCTCATACACAAGTTTTCTCTTTCTCTAGGATATGATTGTTAAAGAGCCCTTAATTTACCCTTCCCTTTTGTACTTACAAATAATTACAAAAGCTGGGTTATTTTCAGGTCAAGGGTAAATGAAGGCATTAAGCTGTCTAATTACCTTATATCTGAATGAAGCCAAGTAGTTATATATCTTCATTTCCAACTGCAAATAACTGTGCCTGAAGTTATTGTTGGATATAAATATGATGTGAGCAAAAGGGAGATGTGGATTTAAAAGCCAGACCATGGTCATTATCAGGGATCCTGGTTTTCTCTGATTAAAAATTGCAAATTCTCTGATTAAAAACCCCAAATCCGTGATAAAAATTAAAGACCCCCCCCAGTGCTGCTGATGCCCTGCACTCCCCCACCCCCCAGAGCCACCTCAGCCCTCCTGATGCCCCTCACTCCCTCACAACAGCCCCACAGACACAGACATACAGGCACAGACATGCAGACACAGATGCACACACAGACACTGACACCCACCCCAGCAGGTAAGTGTGTGTGGGGGGAAGGGGCAGGGCAGGGTGGGAGAAAGAGAAGGTGCGGGAGGGGTAGATCAAGGAGGGGGTAGTGTGCCCCTGTGTCCACTCCCAGAAGCAGGGCCAGAGGGTGAGGGCAGGGCTGCCACTCTGCAGGCCACACGCGCACCAGCCAGCTTGATGGGGGCTCACACATAGTGGCCACCACTGCAACTCTGCCACTGCACCCATCCCATGGCCACCCACATGGATATGTGGGCAAGTGGCACAGGGTGCAGCAGCAGCAGTGCAGTGGCGGCCACTGTGTGTGGGCCACATACATGCCACCCGGCTGGGGGAATGAAAGGGGGGCTTCCACACAGTGGCCACCACTGCACCGCTGCTTATGCCTCATGAGCGGCTGCGTGGCTCCACGGCGGTGCGGGGTGGTGGCGGCTGCGTGCTGGCTGGGGAGGTAAGGCTTTGTGGCCAAGCAATGCAGGGCACAGTGTAGTGGTGCCTGCCAGGTGCAGGCCGCACACATGCTGCCCAGCCAGCTGGCCAGGGGAGGGAGAGAGGGGGACTCACATGCAGCCGGCTGCACAGCTCTGTGGCCATGGCTCTGCAGCGGCAGTGAGGAATGGTGGCTGTGGAAGGAGGGGAGGGCTCAGACACAGCAGCCGCTGCCCCTTACCTTTGGAGCCCTGCCAGTGGTGATGGTCGCTGCATGCAAAACCTCCTCATGCTGCCACTGCCAACATGAAGCCATGCCCACAGAGCTGTGCCCACAGACGGTGGCAGTGGCAGTGTGTTGGCAGCCAGGCAGCACGTAGCCAGCCCCACCACCATCCCACACTGCGTGGCAACGACGACTGCCACCACACTGCTGCTGCCGCCCTGTGGCTGGCAACACAGTTCCGCAGCATGGCTCCATGGTGGCAGTGGTGGCACAGGAAGGTTTTGGACACAGCAGCCATCATTGCTGGCATGGCTCCACAGGTAAATGGCAGTGGCCTCCATGTGCAAGCCCCACCCCCCAACACCACCACCCACAGCCACTATCCCTCACCACTGCTGCAGAGCCATGGCCATGGAGTCATGCAGCCAGCCACATGTGAGCCCCTACCCCTGGCCAGCCAGCCAGGCGGCATGTGTGCAGCCCACTCATAGCAGGCACCACCACACTGTGCCCTGCATCACTTGCCTGCAAAGCCCTCTGCAGAGGGGCACCCCTGCCCTCACCCCCCCCCAGCCCTGCACTCCTGCCCTCAGCCCCCAGCCCTGCACCCTTGCCCTCATCCTCTGGCCCTGCTCCCAACTGCAGTGTGCCAGCTGGGGCTGGCAGCACCCCCCACACCCTCAACCTCCAGCCCCCTTTCCCAGCCCTGCCCTATAACCCACAAGCCCCACTTACCTCTAGGATCCAGGGGCGAAGAGCAAGTCTGAGCCTGAGTCTGAGTCCAGCCTTGGCTGACTCAGAGGCTCAGACCCTGCCCTTTCCCCTCTCCCTCACCCTCCAGGTAGGGCTGGGGATTTCCCACCCTTTCTGCAATCAGCTCTTGCAGGCTGAAGCTATGCCAGCCTGCAAGAGCTCTTTGCAAAAGTGAAGAATCCGCACTTTCTCTGCTAAAAGGGGAAATCTGTGTTTTCTCTGATAAAAACAGGGAATCTGTGGTTTGCTTGGTTTTTCCATGAGAAACAGAAAACCCGGATCCCTGATCATTATACCACCTTCTACTTGCAGCTTTAGGTCAGAGCAACAATGTCATGGAAACTAATTCTATCCATGTCACCGTGCAGGCATGATAGGAACTCAATAGTAAAGGTTATAACTTGATACCCACTTTAAGCTTTGTTTTGACCAAATTAATCAAAGTTTATTCCTGACCAAATTTCTCCTATATGTTCTATAGCTAAAAGAGGATTTGTTTTAAAGAAAAATGTCAGAGTATTAGAAAAGGCAATTTTTGAGATACATGACTTAGCTAACAAGATGGAGCTTATAATTCTCTAGCTTTAATTCAAAGCTCTTTGAATTCCACTGACAAACAGCAGTGCTTGTAAACTCTATAGGGCACATAGGGTCAGGTCAAGTTTTTCGAAAATAGGCGTCAAAGGACATGTCTACACATTCATTAATGCGCTGTAATTATGGCACATTAAGTTTAGTACCTGTAATTCCAGATACTAACCTAATGCACTGTAATCAGTGCTACTGAGCAATAGTGCTGGTGCATGCTCTTTTGTGACACTAATATACAGTAGACCTGTTCTACTGCACATTAGCACATTAACATAGTTTTTGCCTACTGTGCTAATGCTTACACTGCACTAATGCTTATACCACATGAAGAGAAAATACAAACTAATACCATGCTTGTAATGTGTTGTGTAGATACACCCAAAAATCAGCATCTAAGTCCATATTTAGTCACCTGCAGAAGTTGTTACAGTTTGAAAACTGTGGCATGCCTAGTGATTCCTTTTGGCCAGAATCAGCAATCTCTCTCTAGAAAATTCCATATTAAACTGGTCTGCTAGCATTGCTTGCATGTGCTTCTGGACCCAACCCACATAAATTAATGCTGGAAATTTTCTCTGTGCTCCCCATGCCCTAAAGCGCAAAGATGATTCTCTGATAAGAAAGTATGCAGATGAAAATCTGTTTGTTAGGGAATCTGTAAAGAAATTATTAGGTAATAGAATGTGTAGAGGAGAATTTGAACTTCCAGTCTCAGATAATGTGTATTATGAAACAGAAAACCTAGTTCAAAGATTTATGATAAGTTACATTTGAACAAAAATAAAAGCTTTCTAAAAATCGGGGGACAGTGATTCAATTCTTTGATTCAGTTCACTGTCCCAGTTCAATTCAGCCAAATCAAAATCTGGAGATTCAATGCTGATTCAGAGAAACAGCAATTCAGCCATAGACACAGTTTTAAATGTTTTATCTACATACCTTGAGGTGCCAGGCACGGCTCATGAACGCTGAGATGGTAGGGTAGATGGAGCATCCCACAGGAGCATGGTGGGCGGTGCCCTGTGTGGTTGGTGGTGTACCCAAAAGTACTTCCGGTCCACTTCCAGGTCCACTGCCAAGCACATGGGAGACCCCCCCCCCCGCATCCCCGAAGCTCAGTGATCAGCCACGGGGGGACCCCAGGTGTGCCCCCAGACCCAGGAGGCACCAGTCACTGAGCTGGGGGGTGGAGGGAGGAGCCCCTGCAAGCTCTGCAGTGGACCCAGAAGTGAACTAGAAGTGCTTCTGGTCCACTTCCAGGTCCACCACCAAGCATGCTGGGGACCCCCTCCAATGCTCCTGTGGGATGCTCCATCTGTCCCATCATCTCAACACTCACAACCCACCTGGTAAGCCTGTGTGAAGCAGCTAGTATTTGCTTCAGATTTGGACAATTCAGGGGACAGTGATTCAATTTGGTGATTTGAATTAGTCCCGAATCAATTCAGCTAAATCTGATTCAGAGATTCAACTGCTGCCAAATCTCCAAATCACCCAGGCCCATCCCCCGCCTGCTCTCCTGGCCTGCCAATAGCTGCCCCACCCCCCAGTTCCTGGCACTTTGAAAAAAAAGCCCCCACTCACTGGGTGCTGCTAAGCAGTGGGGGGGTCATCTGCACTACCCCCCACTGTCCCACACTGCATGGAGGGCTCTGCATGAGCCCCCCAACCCTGCCTGCTCCCCCCAGACCCCACCATGGCTGCCCCGCCTGCCCCAGCTCTGGCCCTTTAAGAAAAAAGACCCTAAAACCCCCTGGACTCACCATTCCTGCCTGGCAGGGGGCAATCCCTGCTGCTCCCCACTGCCCCACACCAGATGTGGGGCTCTGTACAAGCCCCCCAAAGCCCCAAGGCTTCTGCAGGAGCAGTGAGTCCTGGGATTTTACTCGGGGGGAGTTTCTTAAAGAGCCGGAACTGGGGCAGGTGGGGGAGCAAGGGGAGGGCTGGGGAAGCAAGGGGGTGTTGGAGAGCTCATGGCATAGCCCCCCACACAGTGTGGGGCAGTGGGAAGCAGCAGGGATCACCCCTCCACCAGACAGCACCCAATGAGCCAGGGCTTTTTTTTAAAGCACTGGGAGCTGGGGCAGGTGGGGCAGCCATTGGGCAGGGGGAGTGGGCGGGGGGAGTGGGGGCTGGGGGAGCAGGCATGGTCTGGAGCCTGGCAGGGTCCCTCCATGGTCCCCTTCCTCCCTCTGTCAGCTCTCCCTCCCCTGATACTACTTACCAGCTCCAAGTCTGGCTGCAGTTCCCTGCTGTAGCGGACAAAGACTGTCCAAATCATCAAAGTTCTCCAAATCTTTTCTAAAGATTCAGAGAGCTTCAAATCAATTCAGACCTTTTAATTGGGCCCCTGATTTGATTCAGATTCAGAGATTCAGCCACCGAATCAGGCCAAATCTCTCCCAAATCAAATCAGCACCCGAAGCTTCACACAGCCCTACCACCTGGTACCTTGAGGTATGTAGAAAAAACATTTAAATCTGTGTCTATGTCCGAATCATCGAATCTCTCCAAATCTCTCTGAATTGATTTGGAGGGTTCCGATTAAATTTGGAGAGATTAAAGTGTTTCCTGATTCGATTCAGATTCGGAGATTCAGCCACTAAAAATCAGGCTGAATCTCTGCCGAATTGAATAAGTAACCAAAGCTTTGCACAGCCTTAATATCAGTACAATTATTACATCTATCAATGTCCTGTCACATACCTAGGCATTCTTGACCCTCATATACAAGTTATCCCTGGGACATTATCCCTGAGATAGCAACTCACATTCAAGGTATGGATCATATTTGAGGCATGTCTGTATTTAAGAAAAGAAAAGGAGGGGTGACCTCAACCAGAGATCAATGGACTCATTTACATGAGATGTTTACTGAGGAGTTATCTAATTAGCCCCACAGTAAACATCTTGGTATCTACACATGCAGCCCTATTAGGCCGCAGGGAATTATTAAACTCCACAGCAGGTTAGTACTTCTAAATACAAGCACCCTCATGCCCTCTGCAGCACATTAAACTGGGTTGGAGCAGCCCTGGGCTGCAGTCCCAAGTGCATGTGTAAATGTGGCACCAAGAAGCAATATACTCCCACACAATATGCACTGAAGTTTATTGCTTCACTTTAATATACAGGTGTAGATGCACCCAATGCTGTCAATCTTAAGTTAATGGTAAGGACTTAAGAAGGCTGTAGGGCATGGCTCTGAGCAGTGGAAAGAGACTTCTTAGTCTCTGGATGAGACTTACTAGTGAGGACTAGTAGAGGTCTGGCAGGTTAATTACATCAGAAGCTTTAATAAAATTGTAAATTTTATAGATTTCATAGATTTTTAGGGTTGGAAGGGACCTCAATAGATCATCAAGTCTGGCCCCCTGCCCTGGGCACAAAAGAGCACTGGGGTCAGATGACCCCAGCCAAGTGCTTGTCCAGTCTCCTTTTAAAGACCTCCAAGGTACAGGACAGCACAACCTCCCTTGAAAGCCCATTCCAGATTCTGCTAACCCTTACCGTAAAGAAGTTCTTCCTAATGTCTAATCTAAATCTGCTCTCTGTCAGTTTGTGGCCATTGTTTCTAGTTACTCCAAGGGGTGCCTTGGTGAACAGAGTATCTCCTATTCCTTGCTGCCCTCCCACCCCACCCCCCCCCCCGAAAAATTTGTAGATGACCCCTAGATCACTTCTTAGCCTTCTCTTGAGGAGGCTGAAGAGATCCAGGTCCCACAATCTCTCCTTGTAGGACCTTACCTGCAGGTTCCTAACTATATAAGTGGCCCTCCTCTGGACCCTCTCAAGTTTATCCACATCCCTCTTGAAGTACAGCGCCCAAAACTGGACACAATACTCCAACTGTGGCTTTACCAATGCCACATAGAGGGGAAGTATCACCTCCTTAGACTTGTTTCTGATGCACCTGTTAATGCATGATAGAGTACGATTAGCTTTATTGATTACTTCATCAGGTTGTCGACTCATGTTCATCTTTGAATCAACTATGACTCCAAAATCCCTTTCTGCTGCTGTGCTGCTTAGAAAGTCATCTCCCAGTTTCTAAGTGTGTTGGTGATTCCTTCTCCCTACGTACATCACTTTGCATTTACCTTTGTTAAACTGCATTCTATTTTGTTCTGCCCACTTTTCCAGCGTATCCAAGTCTGCCTGAATCCGTTCCCTGCCCAGCAGTGTGTTTACTTTGTCCCATAATTTGGTGTCATCCACAAATTTGGACAGAGTGCTCTCCACGCCGTTGTTCAAATCATTGATGAAGATATTGAACAGCACTGATCCAAGGACCGAGCCCTGGGGGACACCACTGCCCACATCTTTCCAGGTTGATACCTACCCATCCACTACCACTCTCTGGGTGTAAGTCAATTCACCATCCACCTGATCATGTAATCATCTATGTCACAGCTGCTTAGTTTATTTATGAGAATGGGATAAGACACTGTATCAAAGGCTTTTTTATAATCCAAATATATTACATCTACCTCAACTCCTGCATCTATGCAGTTTGTGACCTAGTCATAAAAAATAAACAAGATTTGTCAAGCAGGATTTCCCTGCTATGAATCCATGCTGGTTGCCCTTCAGTATTATTTTCCTGCTGAGCTCCCACATACGAAATCCTTAATATTTTTTTCAAAGCTTTTCCCAAGGATAGAGGTGAGTCTAACTGGTCTATAGTTACCCAGATCTTCCTTCCTCCCCTTTTTGAAAATAGGAACCACATTGGCCCTTTTTCATAGATTTCATAGACATTAGGGCTGGAAGGGACCTCGGAAGATCATCGAGTCCAGCCCCCTGTCCCGGGGCAGGAAGTCAGCAAGGAACATAGGATCCTTTTCAGTCCTCTGGTGTTTGTCCTGAGTGCTGTGAGTGCTCAAACAGTCTTGCCAGTGGTTCTGCTATGACACTGGCCAATTCTTTCAGCACCCTTAGATAAAGATCATCTGGGCCTGCTGACTTAAACACATCAAGCCTCTCCCAGTGTCCCTTCACTAGGTCAGTGCTAACTGTTGGTGGACTGGTGTCCCTCCTGTGCCTGTCTATAGTCCAATTTGGAGATATGTCTTTATCCATGTTCAGGAATACCGATTCAAAGAATTAATTGAAAAGCTCAGCTTTGTCTCACCTATCTGTCACTAATTACTCTAGTCTGTCCTGTAGGGGTCCTATGTTACCATACACTTTCTTTTTGTTCCCTATATACCTGAAGAACAACTTTTTGTTGTCTTTAATTTTTGTTGCCAGCCTGAGTTCCATTGATGCCTTGGCCTTTCTAATTGACTCCCTGCAAGTGCGATCCAAATAGGTACATTCCTCCTTGGTGGCTAACCCCTGCTTCCACAGTCTGTATGCCTCTTTTTTCATCCCTAGGCTTTCCTGGATTTCCCTGTTCAGCCAAAAGGGTTTCTTGGCCCCTTTGCCTCTCTTTACGTGCAATGGGATTGTCCCCTTCTGTGCCCACAGGATCATTCCCTTGGGAAATGACCACCCTTCCTGGACTCCCATCTCACCAATGCTCCTATCTTTCAGTGCCTCACTTACTAACCTCCTGAGCCTTTCTGAAGTCTGACACTTCTGCCCTGCTAGTTATCTTTCCCACCTTTCGATGAGATGAATGAATGAATTCTAAAAATTGGTGGTCACTATCTCCTAGATTACCCTGTATCTACAGATCTCCCGCCAGGTCATCCCCTGTAGCAAACACCAAATCCACTAAGGCATTTCCCCTAGTGGGACCATATACCTTCTGCATTAGGTGAAAGTCCTGTATACAGGTTAAGAACCTATGTGAACGGTCAGATCTAGCTGACTGCTCCTCCCAGAAGATGTCAGGGTAGTTTAAGTCACCCATGACAACCATGTTCCTTGAGTGTGCTGCCTCTGAGAGCTGTCTTGAGACTTTCAAGTCTAGCTCATCCTTCTGGTGTGGCAGTCTGTAATAGACTCCCACTACCAAGTCCCTTTCACCCCAACCCCCTTGTATTCTGACCCACAGCATCACAATTTGCCCCTCCTCCAATCCCATCTTAATTACTGAAGATGTGTATTGCTCCTTAACATAGAGAGCCATGCCCCCCCCCTTTTTCCCACTCTATCACATCTATACAGCCTATAGCCCTCAATGCCTACTGCCCAATCATGCAAAGGGTCTCTCCAGGTTTCAGTTAATACAACCAGGTCAAAGTCTTTGCAAGCAGGAGTGTGAGTTCTTCCTCCTTGTTCCCCATGCTCCTAGCATTAGTATAGAGACACTTAAGCCCCGTGATAGGTGCCCTGGGTAGCCCCCTGTCCTGATGCCTATCAGGCCACTCGGTACTTATATGGACTGTTCCAGTTCATGGCTTGTGGTTCGTTGTTCCTAGATTCTCTGTGTCTTCTGCATTCCCATCCTCCAATGAACCTAGTTTAAAGCCCCGTGTAGGAGATCAACCAACCTGTAAAAGATCAGACTCTTACCTTTCAAAGAGAGATAGAGACCATCAGGTTCTAGCATGCCCCTTTCATGGAAATGTAGATCATGGTCGAAGAAGCCAAAACCTGCATGATGGCACCACCTCCAGAGCCGCAAATTGTCTTCTCTAATACAGCTGTCTCGATGCTGGCCGTGACCACTGACCGGGAGGATCGACGAAAAGATCACCTGCACCCCTGATCTCCTAAGCCTGGCCCCCAGAGCCTTGTATTCACTCATGATTCAGCCCAGACTATTCCTGGTCATATCATTTGTGCCCACATGGATGAGGACCATGGGATAGTAGTCAGAGGGCTGGATGAGGTCAGTAATCCTCACAGCGATGTCCTGAATCTGGGCTCTGGGCAGGCAGCATACCTCCTGTACTGTGGGATCCAGGTGACAGATGACTCCCTCGGTTCCTCTCACAAGGGAGTTGCCCACCACGATGATTCGGGGGGGGGGGGAAAC
Organism: Alligator mississippiensis; assembly: GCF_030867095.1. Classification (NCBI taxonomy): domain Eukaryota; kingdom Metazoa; phylum Chordata; order Crocodylia; family Alligatoridae; genus Alligator; species Alligator mississippiensis. The sequence continues at coordinate 194,424,496 of NC_081826.1, read as the reverse complement.
TGTTCAAATGGGGAAAATATTTGACTATGTTCAAATGGGGGGGGAAAGTGCCGCCTAACATGGTTTTTGCACAGTACCACATGTATGTTTCCCTTTGCATAACTAGATCTTCACACAATAAAGGCTAGATTCTTCACCCCATCTAAACACAGCTTAATCAGAGGGAACAAGAAATCCTCCCCTGGCTCTTTAGTCCAAGGTCTCTTCGCCCTGGAGCAAATAAGCATGCACAATATCTAGGAGCCAGGAACACTTCTGGTCCTTGCACTCCTAGTACTCAAGCAGTAGAGAATTCTAACCCTGACAACAATTTACTCCTCTGATGAGGTGAGTAAGGCTCAGGCTGTGACTTTGCCAAGTTGTTAGCAGAGGAGCAAAGCATGCTGCATCTTTTAAAATGGTAACACAGCAAGCAAGCTAACATTCCCAGAAGGTTGTGTCTGACTCAGTCACAACACCTCTGGCAGCTGCTGTTGGTACCAGTCAAGCAGCAAGTACAAGCCGTGACTTTGATGTTGTTATAACCACCTTTCATTTATTTTACATTAGTGGACTTAACGCTACGCTGTGAGAAAAGAGCATCTGCTCAGGGTTTTAAAGTGCTAGTTTCAGGGCTTGTTTACCAAGCACCACTTTTTAGGTCTTTTTGTGTTCATTATGATAAAAAAAGGCACCACTTTCAATTATTGCAGTTGTTCTGGGTGACATCAACTGTTGTCACCATAGTGATTAACTAGCTGCAAGTATGTTGCCATATTATTTATCTTGTGAGTAAGGATCTGCCTCCAAAATGGCAGGCAGCAAAACAACCACTGAACAGCTGTTCAGACGAGCCACCAGTCTTGGTGGTGGCAGGCTGACTTGGCATAAAGTAAGTAAAACAGCCAACAGGCAAAATGAAAGTTCACAATGCAAGAGAAATGCTGAAGTCATGCCTACAACTCCCTGCCTTCTGACAGAGATACCCTTTGATAGCTTTGTAGCCCTGACCTATCTCTGAGTGACAGGAGCTAAGTCAAAAAGTCTATTTGCATTTCAAAGTATCTGTGTGTCATATTGTCAATGTAGGCTGGCAAAAGAAAACTGAGTCTTTAGCAAAAAATGGAGCAAAAAGAGCCTTCTGAATCTCCCAGTTTGGCATGGAGCTTGGCAAAGAATTGTCAAAAGTAGTTGCAACACTTCATGTAATCTTCCCTGAAGAAAGTGGTATTGAGGTGTAACAGGTAGAATCCTCCACTTTGTAGCATGCAACAAACCAAGAGGTATTGGAGACTCACAGTATATTCCAGTTTGAGCAGGCAGGGGGATGAAAACTACGGAAATTATTTGAAGGCTACTGTGATCCATTCAAGAACTTTATTGGAAGAAACTTCAAGAAATTAGCTGCCAGGTGAGATCATCAGTTGACTGATGTATAAAGCTAAGTTGTATGAATTTGCCCTGCTAACAGATGGATTAATTAGGGACCACATTATTTTATGATGTTGCAAACTGACAGATCAAAGCAAGGCTATGGCAACAAATAGACCTGACTTTGCAAAGAATAGTGCATCCTTGTTGGAGCTCTTAGAAACTCAGATTTCTAAATGAACAACATTAATGAGTAGTGAAAGACCAGAGTACATCTAATTACAAATGCATGGCAAGATAAGAAGGCAGAATTCAAAGGTAAACAAATAGCACAGGCCAGATGTGAAGGCAATCGCAATATGATGCAAAAGTGCTCATCACAGAATGTCACGCATGCAATAAAAACAACCATTTTAAAATACTGTAGCCCTCTCTACAGTAATTGTTAAGAAATGCAAAAGCACAATGCACTCAGAAATACGTAGCTGAAGAACAGAGTGATGCTGATCATCATCATCATATCAAAAGAACTTTGTCATCTCCATACCAAAAGAAAGATCTTTACTGAGCTTCTTAAAGGTACAATACAAGCTTTATACAACAGTTTGTTGTATATTTTTGAAAATAAATTTTAAAAATCTCAGTAGAAATATTAGAGTTGAATGAATGTAAATTAAATCAATAGCTACAAAAAGATAGAGAATAGTCACCGTTATCATTGGAAACTCTGCTTATTTTATATAGGAGGCACAAAGGCCCCGATCTACAAAGGGACTTTGGTACTTGGCCGCCACTGCAAAATCCATAGTTCTGGCTTAGACACCATTTTGGTTTCCTGTACAATTCATAATAAGAGCTATCTATGCATCTCAAGAATGGATTCACTAACAACATCACACTGAGTAGAGAGCTACTTCAGCTAGCCCATAAGGAATAATAAAGAAAGGGGTGTATCTCAACTTGTGTACCTCTTTGGGGGTTACCTGCCTTACTCAGCACTACAAGGTAAGCCTTCTTCTATTCAGGAGTCTTAGTCTTGAGCCCTCTCTTCAAGGCATCCAAGATCTTTCTTTCAAAACACCAAAGGTGAGGTAAAAGCTGCACGCACACTTACGTACAACAATTTGAGCATTCACCCAGAATACAGGAGACCTGGTACAATCCCCTCTTCTGTGCGAGGAGGCTGAAATCCACATCTCCCACTTCCTAGGACAGTGGTCCAGTCACGAGGTTGGGAGCCATCATTGGTGTGTAATAATTGACAAGAGAGGTGGTGCTCTCCCTTACCTTCGGGATCTTCAAGAGGAGACTAGACAAGCACCTAGCTGGGGTCATCTGACCCCAGTGATCTTTCCTGCCCAGGTCAAAGGGTTGGACTTGATGACCTACTGAGGTCCCTTCCGACCCTAACATCTATGAATCTATGACACTATTTATTTCATGTTCTGAAAAAGAAAGCAAAAGGGAACGGGATGCTCTGGCCTACTGGTTATGGTGCTTCCCTAGGAATGGGAAGCAGAGGTATAACACACCATTTTTGTGCCCTGGGTAACAGTGGCAGCTGGAGCAGCAACAGGAGTTGTGCCAGCAGTTGCAGCAGCCGCCAATCTTCCATCTTCTTCTAAGCTGGTGCCTGGGGCTGATGTCCCACCCACTCACCCCTAATTATGTTACTGGTGGGGTGTCTGGTTCCTCATTCCTAAACAGAGATTAAGTTATGGAGTTGGGCAAGTCCTACTGTTAAGCTTGTTTCTGGATATGGGCCAAAATGTGCTTGTGTAGCAAAGCTACACTAATTACGTCCATGTAAGTACTATCAGAGTCTGAAATCAAAGAGGAAGTTTTTTGTGTGCTTGGTTTGAACAGCAGAATGCAAAGACAGATGATCAAAAGGGTGTATAATTTATCTACTGAACACGATGCAAAAGATATTTTAAAGAATTTGATGAAGTGTTTAATGGACTGGGACACACGAAGGATATAACACATCATACTGATGTCAGTGCCAGTCTGCTGCCAGAAATACATGCATCTGGCATCCCATTAGGACTGACAAATAAAAGTTAAACTTGACCAGATGGTAGAATTAGATATTACTGAGAAAATGCAGACAGCGACTGACTGGTTTAACAGTGCAGTCTTCATAGTAAAAGCAAACCAATTACAGGTTTTCCTTAGTATCATGAGGCCAATCAAAGTATTAGACAGCTCTGCGAACCCCTCTCATGAAACTTCAGCTAACTGCTGAGTAGCTGCATTATACTCCTAAGAAGTGGAGTTACAGATGGTCTACAAGTCTTTTGCTTCTTTGCCACTGGTGAAGCCAGACTCACTTTCAGTTCCCTACTTCAGAAAAGCAATGGAAGCACAATGTATTTTACAGTGCAGATTTAAAAAAGACAAATGTAATAGAAGAAACAAGCCCATTAACCCATTTCAAGGAACATGAGGTTACATTTTATTCTTCACAGTGTTTGTTTAGATTTAGAATTAAACAGGCTACAGAATGGGAAATTGTTGAGATGACACAAACCTTATGGGGTGGGTTGCTTGTTTTTTGTTTTGTATTGTCCTGGTTTTTTAATTTATTTTTAAACTCCCCCCCTACCTCTCCCCCCCTCACTGTCCCCTTATATCTGTGCAGTTCCTGAAACAAAGTGGGCTGGAGAAGTTCAGTCTCAGTTCACAGAAGAGAACATTCTGTACTCTGCACAACAGGCAGGACTGCTGTAAAACAAGATCAACAACATGATCTCAGCAGCAGCACTACAACAGGGAAACTCTCAATACTTGAGTCATCCCAAGGATTTCTCCTTTTACGTACCACACACACAGAGCATGTGTGATCAAGGTTAGTGACTTAGCTGGCTTTTTGCCCTAGAATTGATAGTTCCCATTTTTCCCCCAGCAAAACAGGGAAGCACTTTTTTTTTCCTGGAGTTTAATTATAGCTGAAGCATTTCCAAGGAAACAGTCCTACCACCCCCAGCCCCCTTCCCTCGTGTGCATTGTTTAAGGATTGGTTAGTGTTTCAATTTTTGTTGTGTCACTGGCACCTGAACACTGGATTTTAGATTAGATCCATTGCTACCCTAATCCCCATGATTTCAAAGGGATTACAGCAGGTAGCCCGGTGAGCATTTTAGATTGGAACTAATGAAGCCTTTCTAGTGCTTCAGTGGTGAAAGGATCCAATTTTTATTCTTTCTGATCTTTCTCCAAATGGTAAATGGTCTGGCCTCTCCTCTCCTAACATGTTTACTATTTAAGATGTCAATAACAGAAGCACTGTCATAGTTGGCAAGCTTTGCAAAGAGGCAACCAAAACAGGAATAAAGGGTTGTGTGGACTGAGGGGATGTTTTTTTATCTGTGTACTGTGATCTTCCTCTGATTTATACATGCAAATTACAGCGATTCATTACTTCGGAAGTCACTGGATCCGGCTCTGATTTAAATATAGAAAAGTATGGATTTGAACTATACCCTCATTACCTAATCTATCTTTTTTTACTCTTGTTGCAGAAGAAAGACAACAAGGTAAAAGAAAGTTTAAAGGATCAGAGCCCTGAGTCATGTTCCTGTATAACTCATATCACAATAAAGGTGTGAGCAAGGCAATCAGTGCTCCTACCGGGGATTCCCAATGCAAGAGCTATAAACAAAATGACGCTAGGAAAGCAGCTCTTAGAGAGGTGGGAATCAAAAGATCCTGCAATGGTAGTCAAAAATGTTAAAATGTAACTGAAGTTGCCTAATAAAGCAACACCTTACACAGGAAGCTACAGCCTATGCACAGCCTAAATCTAGGGTTTACTCCAGTGCCTGGTGATGTTGGGAACTACAGTCCCAGTTCTTATAAACAAGACCAGTTCAGACAGTCCTGTTGAGCCTGTTTCAGGGTCTCCATCCTCGCTGATGTAAGTGGAAAGGTTTCCTTTTGTGTTGATGATTGTTGTTCCTGCACCGGCACTGCCTTGTGGAATGGGAGCTCCTTCATTTTGATGGAAAGCTGTCAGAGTAAGTTGAGGCAGTGATGAGACAGTAGGGTTTCTCCATCTTTATCTTAGCCAGGGCAGGTACATAGTCCCTCCTGCTTCAGAGGAAACCATTAATCCCCTAACCTTCTCCACTAATACATGCCCTATTTAGGAAGCACACCACTTTCTTCTTCCTTGTCCCCCAGGAAAATCTTCTGTTTGACATGAAGGGAGGTTGGGGAGAAAGTCATACAATGAACCTCAGAACCAGTGAGTATAAATAGCTGGCTTAGCAGGTGGTCTGTGACTTAGCTGAACTGGCCCTGACCGTTGTTATCTGTTTGCTCTGTGTTTGTGTTCAGGCCTTGTTACATGGTAATGGTGAGTGGCTCCTGGAGCCCTTAACACCTGGACTGTCTACACAGGAGCACCTGAAACTAGTTTTATGCAGTCCTTATGTGGCTCAAAGTTACGATACTCCAGGGCAGGATTGTCTCTGATCTGTGTTATCCAGCTTTGTGTTACACTAAGGTGTAGCCACTCTAGGTTACACCCAACACCCCACCTGCCCCCCACCACTGCTGACCTGGATCAGGCACACAACCCTCCCTCCTTGATGTTCCTCACCGCCCCAGATCCCCACTCACTGCCCCTTTCACTTTTACATGTGTCTGCCCCCAGGACAGACAGCACGGGCAGCCACAAGTAAAAGGTGGAGGGAAGACCTAGGGCTGGGGACAAGGGCGGCAGGGGGAGCTGGTGGAGCCCCAGGAGGCAGGGGGAGCTGGGGGAGCCCCAGGAGGCAGGGGGAAGCCCAGAATACGAGGGAGGGGGATTCTTACCTTTCAGTCCTCCGGACCCTGATGGCCTGAATGCGTGACCAAACTCTAGCTAACACTGACCCCGATCAACATTTGTGCCTCTCACAATGTAAGGTGTAACAAGCCCCTTATTCACTGTGCTATTTTCTATGGCCGTTTAATCCTGTAAACTGAAAACAAACTGGATCCCCACAGGGTGAGACAGAAGGCGCTCATAAGGAACAGCAAGTGTTTCCTAGGTTTCTGAAGACCGATGCACAATCTCTGCAGAGCCCTCAGTGCAAATCCCTGTCATTTGAACATGTTCATCACATGTTTCATCTGATATCACTACACATTTTTAAACTGTCACCCTTTCCCCCCTCACTGTCATCTGTCTCTGCCAGTTTCTGCAAATCCACAGAAAGACTTTGATCATTTTAGGATGGAAAAAGAAAATCTTCCTCGATCCATCCACACTCCTTTTTTCATCTGAATGGATTAAAGTCTATATGCATATTGCCAATGCATTAATATCCAATTATTCATAATTAATCTCTGGGTGTAGCTGTGTTTTTCTAGCTTCAAAGGGATAATTTCACAATGTGTTTTTTTCTTCATCTTTTATTATACACAGTTAATATTCTGCCCCAATTCTACAGATGCTCTTGTGAAATCCAGAGTTTTATTAACATTTATGTGTCAGCAAAAAATATGAGTACTCAGAATAAAATGTCTTTCCTTAGACTGTGCTCAACTCTCTGCTTCACATAAAGTACATTTAAAAGGACAATATTTACCATGCCTTAGTAAAATCTGCTCTACAGTTCGTGTGTATATGCAGCAAAGAGTTTGCCAGAGAGCTGCCAACATTCAGGGCCTGTATTCAGGCATGTTTATCATTCACAGAGCCATGAACGTAAGAGAAACTGGTGGACTACAGAAACTCACTTTGCTTCTTGCACAGTATATGGGCCAAATGAAAAAAGCCATTATCTAAAACTGATAGTTTTCCCAGAAGAAAGCTGCCCTGAACCTTTTCATTTTCTAGTGGGTGTTTGTATTTCAGCATTTCTAACAATAATATCTTCTTTAAGACCTTTCAGTCCAAAGAAGCCCATTGCATTTTATGCACTGTGGAGTTCAGAACTATTTCTCTCCTTGAATGAAACTGAAGGGATACGAGGTACAAGAGTAAGTGGTTATAATGCAAGGCCTCCTGAAAGAATTGAGATTGTAGGGGGAACCTGAAAAACAAGTGTGGTATACACAACATTTTACATGCATATCAGTCCAGGGTTACAAGGGAGAAGACAGAGGGTCTACCAACATAATCATAGCTGGCAGAGCATAGTGGATCAGAGGACTGGAGAAGGAAGTAAGGGAAAGATACGTAGGGAAGGGCTGACTTACACAGAACTTCAAATATGAGAACAGGTTGCTTGAATTTGATGTGGATTGAAACAGACCCAAGAAGAGGGATGATGTGCTCAAACATTCCTTGACCTGCAATATGAATAAAACGAATCAGAAGAAGATTGGCGAGGGATATCTCAGTTGCTCACCAGAGCAATACTGTGTGCCAAAGTATTGAGAACATGAAAAAAGAGGCAGATCTAGGAATTTCCGTTATTTTCTAAAGGCTCATCTACACTGCAGCAATGTCCCAGTCAGGACAGGCCTAATGTCCTATCTATACCCCACTCCCTGCACCGGCAGCATGCTGCATTGGCATCTGGTGGCTCCCAAGTCTGGGAGGGCACCAGATCGCCACTGGGGTTGTCCCCCAGCGGCTGATCACCGAGCCAGTGCAAAAGTGGACGTGCACTTCTACCGGCACTTCTGGTTTCATGGCTGGCGTTTCCAGGGGGTGCACATGCAGAAATCTGCTTTTAAAGTTACACATCCCTCTAAAGCTGCTCTTGTGCCTTTAGTCTCTGGTGTGCTTGACAACAGCTGTACCTTACAGGCATATTTCCAAGTTAAGAGAGTGCTTGCAGGAGCTAGGGAGCAGGGAGTGCTGGATCCATCTACCCCCATGCCACTGCCAGAATGTAGACAAGCCCGACGAGTCCAAAACTTTGACCTGACAGTCAGCAACACTGAGATCCTGAGTGGTGAGCATGCGATTTCTTCTTTTCTGTAACAGTGTATCGTTGCTTGTCTGTGCCCTCTAGCAATATTTTAATAATCTTTGGGGTTTAAATAGTTTATTCTAGAATATTATTATTTTCTGTTGGCCTGAGGTGCAGATGTGAATCTTCAACAGGACTTCAATTGCAGTTGCTTGTGACTTTTTACCTAACAACACCCTGTAAGGAGAAAATGCATCACATCACACACTTCCTACAAAAAAGATTGCCATGAATGAAATGTCATTGATGCATTGCAGCTCTGGTGCAATGGCCATCTTTTGGAAACAAGTTTGAATAAAGTCACTAGACATTTTGTAAATTGTAACTAGAAATATTAATGAGGGATGAACAGTCTGCTCATGTAAGAGAAAAGACATCATTCAGGTGAATGCTTTCATATAATTCCTATAATATTGAAGGGCTGTTTAAAAATTTTTGCTGGGGCACACTATAATTTGTTCAGGCAGGTATGAAACTTGCCAGCCGTCCTTCCTGTAGATATGCAGGTATCTCCTTCATGTAACATCAACATGACTGCGTCTTTCTTTGAAAAGTAAGAATTTTTTTCTTTATAATATACATGCTAGCCTCACAGTACACCTGTAAGCAACATGGGTTAGCAGTATATTAGGTCTGTAAAAACTCTGTTGTATATTGAAATTCTATATGTATGTAGTTGTTATGTAAAAATATGGTTTTATATAGTCGCTATATAAAAAATAAATCATATATTCAATTATTAGGATCATAGGTCAATAAAAACACAACCTTATCCCTTTTATCCATTGTGGATACAAACCTGTTGTACATTGCTTTATAACGCACAATTTACTGAATAAGCAGTAATATAGAATACAGCATGGGTCATCAGTTAATATCCACACATTTTAAGTGTGGCTGAAACAAAGATAAACCACTATTTCTTATTCTTTTTTAATATAAATCTTTTCACTAGAAAAAAGCAGCACTGTTCTAAATAGTTGTGATGCTTATTTGTTTGGCAGTAACAAATGGCAGTTTATCTTCGTAGCTGTCACCACAAAGCTGCGTGAATATCAAACACCCCAAGCTGATCCAATAATAGTGAGGGCTCATTGTTTTTAGTGCTGGATTCAAAGACAGTCACATGAAGCTCATGAATTATAGGACTACTAATTCAATATAAATACTATGTAGAATGAAGCAAGGTAGATATAGCCGTACAAGAGAGAAAGGCATGGGAAAAACATGGAAAAGAAAGAAGAGTATCTGAATGATTCTGGCCAACAAGCAGCTTCCAGACTTACCAAAGACCACCCCCCTCCCCTTGTATGGCAGTATCAGCAGCTTGTACTAATTGGAAAAGAATATTATTTAAAATAATTTGATAATTAAATAACATTTTAATAAGCAGCCATACCAATTCATACTGTGGTCTGGTCAGGTCTCATAAACCAGGCAGAGGCTTTGGATGAAATGTGAAAGATGCTGTCTACAGGTAGCAATTAAAAATTACTTTTAGTGACAACAGAGGTGCTACTCTCCTGTTTAAATTCCAGCTTGAGTTATTACTTTCTGCCTTTCTAAATTGGTCAGAATTGCAACTGGATAAAGTTCCTGGGATATACACCTACTATCCTGATTTTGAACTGACAGTTTGCTCCAATGAAGAGGTAATTACATTTTCGTGGGGGTAAAGTTATTTCCAAGCCGTGTTTGTAAAGCGTTTCAATTTTTTTTCAGGAAAGTTCTGCATAAAGCTAATATCTAATATTATCTAATAAGATTTTTGGCACTTCAAAAATTCTTCATTAACTCTTCTTTAATTGCTTACTTCTGTGCCTGTGCCTGAGCGACCTAGAAGATTTGTTTTTTTATTTGTTTTCTTTTTAATTTCCAAGCAAGAAATACCATAAATTGAAAGTAATCTTTGGGTTATGGTTACAGCACATAATTCCATGCATCAGTGATTGTCTTTTAGGTTGGACAATGTCTCTACAGGGACATGTCCAAAGTGAATATTCTGGGTCGATCAGATATTATACCAACACCTCTGCTTTCTCATAGTTCTATATTTTTATTTAATTTAAAAATAAAAATATCTCCCTTAAATTACATAAAATTGCTGTTTTCCCTGGCATGCTAGAGGAGCCAGGGCAGAACTAGAGAAAGGGAGATGCTCTAGCCAGTAGCCAGAGCATCTTCTGGGAGGACCGAGCCTTTGTATCTGCCAGTGCATGCTGTTGTGGAGCACACCACACCACATTTTTGCAGTGTATTTTTTTTTTGCTACCATGATTTCTAGGTAGCAAACGTTGTCCCTGAAAATTTGCAGTGTAGGGCATGTTTTAATGTGCTGGGCGTGCAGTTTGTGGCACTGTTAAGAGCTTTGTAGCACCCTAAGCCTCACGTGCCTGCACATCTGGACCTGGCCAGTGAGTCCATTGATCAGTTTTCATGCAGTTTGTCTCCATTTGCCCATGACAACATACTGAGCAGATGAAAGGAAAGTGAGCTGTTAAACATTTTTGTTTTAATTCTGCTTTTGTTGTCTGTTAAGATATATTGTAAGTACTTCTACTTTTTTTTAAAAGACCCAATAAATCTAACATTTAGTTGCTGTATTTCTTTTTGTAAAAGTAGCAGGTACTTCTGGTTTCTGTAGCACAGGTGATATTGGTCACAGAAACAAAGGTAGCACCAAATAAATTAAACAGTTATGGAATATTTCAGTCTATCCAGGCATTATTCCAAAAGTCTAAGAGCTTGATCTTATTCCTACTGCTAACTGTCTGCACTGCCAGCAACCAAAAGAATTTTCCAAGGAGACGGATCATGATCTTCAGAACTATGCCAATTCTAGAAGGAATAAAATGGATTTTGCCACCACAGGCTGTATCCGAGAAAAAACAAGAGGCAAGTTTTTCTCAGTAGCAATTTTTGTTGTTTACACTACCTAAAAACGAACTGTTCTGCATAACTATTGCACAACGTTGGAATAAGGGTTGATAACGTGAGAAGTCTGGCATGTAAACCAATTCTAAGAAGCTTTGTACTAGAAAGTTCACAAACATATGAGTCATTACAGATAACACTGAAACCACCAACTACACACACAACCAGTGGGATAAACAATCCAAACAGATGAAAAGATATCAAGTGATCAACAAGCTTGTGACTGCAAAGTACATTATTGGGCAATGTGCATGCTAACCATGTAAGGAAGAATTCCTGACACAAGTGTTTCTAACCTAACCAGGGGGTTGTACATTCCACAGCATCAAAAGAGGCTAAAGGGCATGTGTTAACTTACTCAACTATGACAATCTACAGAAGATGGATGAATGGTAATGGGGTTGTATTTGTTATTGTTACTGTATTCAAAGTTGTACTGGAACAGATCCCTGAGCAAAATCAACATTTTACTTTAACATCTGGGAGGGATGTGGTGGCTCATTCTCACACCTCCTTGTACTACATGCTGAAGCCAGCTGTCCAGAAAGCACACAAAGGGGCTCCTGGACATCTGGGTCCCCCAAGGAGTCCAAACAGGAACTAAGGTCAGACCATGATGGAGATAAAGGGCATAGCTGGAGCCCCCAGGCTGGTGGGGGGCACCTGGGTGGGGTGGGCAGGCAGTAGGCACAAAAAAAGAACCTACCTATTGCCATTGCTGTCTCTGGCTGACCCAGGCATGGGGTGGCAGGAACCCCAGAGCTGCTCATACCCTGTTCCAGCTGGGCACAGCAGGGACAGTAAGCAGGTTTCTTCTTCCTGCCACTGCTTTTAGCTGGCAGGGGACACAGTAGGGATGACTGGCATGTAGGGAGCAGACACCAAAATGGGAGCTGACCAGTACTACCACTGTCCCCTCTTAAGCCAAAAAGCCACTCCCTGCAACTGCTTTCTAACCAGCAGGAGCTCATGGGGGCTGCAGTGGACTGTCAGTGCCACACTGCAACTGCCATCTCCCAGAGCTGTAGCTCTGCTCCCTTCTTGAGGACCGGAGCCAATGTCAGTGGGTACTCCCTTGCTGCTCACTTCTGCTCTCCCTGATTGTCCCTCCCCTGCCAGAATCAGGAGGTGGAAACTCCATACACCCACTCCCTGCTGGAACCAAAGAGTTACACAGAGACCGGGGGCTGGGGACCAGCAAGGGTGTCATTGGCAATGGCCGTGGTTGTCTTGGTAGGGGTGACAGCATGGGGTCTCAGCAGCAGCAGGGGTCTCAGTGGCAGCATAAGACCCCTCCCCACTTCTGCCACCTGGATTCTAGTTCTCCAGGCCCCAGTCAAATATGATGTCTATCTGCACCCTAAGGTTTGAAAGAACTTATCAAGGAACTTCACAAATGACTTAGCCATTGTGTGGTTCTTTATATATTGTCCAGAAGTTGGAACATAAGAGAGAAAATTATACAAGGACTAAATATTTACAAGATCAGGTCATAAGTCTACCTACTTCAGTACCATAGGCAATAGCAAATGGTTAAAAGGTGAAGAGCTCTTTTAATATATCTCGCCAATTGTGCTGTACACTGAGGGAAAATAAACTTCTCTGAACCATAAGATCAGGGCATTCTTCAGCATCTAATTACATCTTAAAATGATGTACATAATGTAAATAAATAAGAATACAAACCATAATGTTGACTATTTCTTCAGGGGCTCCAACATAAAACATGCTCAGTTTATAAACCTTAGAGAAATGAACTTTCTCATTACCAAGCTGCAAAAAGAAAATAGTAAAAGCAATGGCATGGGCCACTGCACCATGGGCATGGGCCACTGCACCATGGGCACATGGACACATGCAAGCACGTGCATTTGCAGCAGCTCAAATAGAAGCAGTAAAAATTTGAGCTGGGGCTTTTTGCCTCACTGCACGTGCCTGAACATGCACTTTGGCATGGGCGACTGGTGCTTCCTGAGTTGGCCGGGGGGGGCATATGCCCCCCAGCAGCCAGTCAGTGACTGGTGGGGGGGGGCCCTCCTCAGCCGATCTCCCCAACAGGCATGGGGGGGGGGGGTGTCCTGGAAGTGCTGATCATAAGCAGCACTCCTGGAAGTGCCAGCAGCACTCCTGGCATCCCCACTCCCTGGCTGGCACTCGCAGTGGGGGCACCAGCACTCCCACCTGCACCCCCTGCCTGTAGCCTAACTGGGGAGCACTGGCTGTCAGGAGGTGCACCCCAGCACTCTCAGGGGGTGCAAGTGCACCCCGCGTGCCCCCTATGCATCACCACTGCATTTTGGGGTGGAGCAAATTGTGCCACTTGGGGCAAAATAACCTTGCCTGGCTTCTCCTGGATCTGCAGCCAGGGGGAGCTAGAGCCTGGGACCAGCACCTGTGCTGTCCCCAGCAGAACAAAAAGCTGCCCTGTCAAATAGCTCAGGACTACTCGCTCTCAGGAGCTTCTGGGGCCTGGACAATTGGTACCTGTGGACACTACCCCTTGTGCCAGCTGGACTGCTGAATCAGCCCTGAGAGTTCCCTGCACCCTCTACCCACTGCAGCAGTTGGGCAGTGGGGGCTGTTGCCTAGCTGTGACCTGCTGTGCACCTGCCAAACCCAGGTGGGGACTTCACAGCCAGTAAAGGCACCTGTCCCTTTGGGCCAGCTGCCAGTGGGCTGTAGATGCAGAGTTGGTCTTTGTGTGGCACTACTGCCATGTGTGCCCCCTGTCCAGCCATCTGGGCAGCTATAGCTCAGAAGATGTTCCCAGTGTGATGGCCTGCTTTGAATTGTAAAATCATGTCCTCCTGCCCTCAAATGGCCAGGAGGTCAGCCACCTCCAGCTGGGTCCAAGGTGCCAGCTCTGAGCAGACTCCATGGCCTGGATCCTGCCACTTGCCTCCCCAGCAGGAATTCTGGTATTCCCTACTTGAAAACTGAAAAATCCCTGATTAAAAAAATCTCAAAGTCATTCTGCAAAATACCCCCAAAATCCATGTTTCTCCACAATTAAAACAAAAGACCACTATAGCATTGAGAGGGTCCAGAGGAGGGCCACTTGCATGGTCAAGGGGCAGCAGGGAAGGCCCTACAAAGACAGGGTAAAGGGCCTGAACCTATTCAGCCTCCACAAGAGAAGGATGAGAGGGAATGTGGTGGCCGTTTACAAACTCACCAGGGAGGACCAGTGGGAATTGGGGGAGGCTCTGTTCCCCCAGGCACCACCTGGGGTTACTAGGAATAATGACCACAAATTGTTAGAGAGAAGGTTGAGGCTGGACATTAAGAGACATTACTTTACAGTTAGGGCTGCCAGGCTCTGGAACGGGCTCCCAAGTGAGGTGGTACTCTCTCCTACCTTGGGGGTCTTCAAGAGGAGGCTAGACAGATATTTGGCTGGGGTGATATGGCCCCGGCACCTGTTCCTGCGCAGGGCAGGGGGTCAAGGTCCCTTCTGACCCTAAGCACTGTGATACTATATAGAGAGAGAGAGACAGAGAGACAGCGACCACTTGGGCAATGTTTTATTGATATATGTACAGTGTTAAAGCAATTTGGAAGCCTACCAGTGTCTCTATCATCATAATAAAATTAATTCTAAATACCTATCTGTTTTGCTGTTTGCCTTTGGTTTTCTTACCATAGAGAAGTTAGACCTCCCTGTGACCCCTTCACTAATCAGGATGTGGGAACAGCTGCCCCTGCAGCCACAGCTCCTGCCAACAGGTCTCATCCTGTCTGGCAGCTGGGCACACAGGGTATGTGCTGGGCAGGATGTGGGGTTTGCAGGAGCAGGGTGGGAAGGGAGGGATGTGGGTGGCTGTGGAGAGATGTGGGGGGGGTGTGAAAAGATGTGGGTGGATTGTGAGGGAACTGTGTGGGGGGGCTGCTCAGGAGGGGTGGGTCTCCTGCCCCCCTGCAGGGTGCAGCCCTCTTGCACATCTCACAGACAGCCCCCCATAGGGCTACAGAGCATCCATAGATGCCACAGCCCCACACAAGGGCTACAGCCCCCCACAGGGGTTACAGCCACCCCTGCAGGGCCCACATGCACCACTCCCACTTGCTCCCCCAGCCTCCCGGATTCTTGGCCCACCTGGCCCCATCCCCTGCCAGCTCCTGCAGCCCCTCCAATGACTGCCTGACCCAGCCCCACCCCCCACTTGCACCCCAGCCCTGTCCCACTTTTTTCCCCCCACAGTTTTTTTTTGGCTGCTGGATATCCAGGGGTGTAATTTTGCCCCTGTGCTGCAAATTTGAGGGCTTTGAGATGCTGCAAGACTCACATGCATGCTCGTGTGGATGAGCCCTGTGTGTCTATATTGCTTCTAGTACCCAAGCCAGCTCCTTTAGAGTTAATTTAAGCTGCTCTGCAAATCATTGCTATATAGAATTTCTAAAAACAGTAGTAATAAAGACTAAACACAAGAAATTATACCCTCACTGGTACTTGCATTTGTCTATTGTCATCCTTGGATTGAAACAAATGTAGCAGTCTCAAAGCTAGTAAAGAATTTTATTTATAATGCATAAGAAGGATAAAATCCAGCTCAATCTCTTTTAACTCAACTAATAGGAATTAAAAGTAATAAGTCATCAGTTAGTTATTATTCTTCAAACTTACAGATCCCCAAGTGCATACACACATGGAAACTTATTTGAAAGCAGACTTAAATCTCAGGTACTTTTCTTCACAGGGACAGACAGGGAGACCTTAAAAAACATTTACTGCAACAGTAACACTGAAATCGCTGAAGCTGTCTCTTTAATTACTGTTGCTTTTTAGAAGAATGAAGGTTGTAAATCTATATTTAGTGTACGATGGAATAAAATTTTTCTTTTAAGTTGTTGGTGATGCCAGAGATATAATGCAGGTCTGCACAGCTACAAATGAAAAAGAGGCAGTGGCACATACTTTAAGTTGTCCAAATAAATATTGGGTACTGGTATACAGCAAGTAAGCATTTACAAGTAACTGTTTGTGACTTTTAAAAATCTTGCCCATATGTGGACACTCAAACATACATAGATATTCATTGATTTCTGGTATGCCACATCACAATCTAAATACTTTTATTACGCTGTATACGGAGAAATTACAACACAATTAAAATAACAGTTCTCAAATTTCTCTACTAGTATTGCAAATTATAGTGATGGTTCTATTGAATTCCTGTCACTATGTATGCTTTGTCACAGTGCCAGGAGAAATGGCAAATCATTCTAGTAGCTGTTTCATTTAAAAAGCAGCTCATTTGCCTGTAAGACCGATAAATATGTTCCTTGGACTTACCGTTGCTGCTCTGTTCAATTTCTTCAGTTCCTCTGAGTCAAACTCTGTGTCCCTGTGTCCCATGAAGAATAAAGTGTATTGAACCCATATGAGACTGTTCAAAATACAATAACCTACAATGCTTAACTATTTTTAAATCCCTTTCTCTGCCTGTTTGAAATAAAATGGTCTGTGGAGAGGAGGTTGTGTGGTACACAAATCATAATTTGGGAAATGATTATTCCTCCTACTTTGATATTCAGCTAATAATATAATCAGCTTTAGTTTTGCTATATCAAAATCTTACTTTGGATTAAATCCAAATATGATATCTCTGTTTATGAATAACTGCTTTAGAGAGCAGTAAATAGAAAAGTACTTAATTAACAAGAGATTTTTACATTTAAAAAAATGTTTAAAGCTATAATGCTTTCCAGGTGGATCAGTGCTTCTATGACATACTTGAAAAATTTCCTCCATATCTCATTTTTCACAGGGAAAATGAATATTACTTTCAATACAAAAAAGCCTGGATCATAGAAGTATGTGAAAGATACAGAAGGATTAAAATTATGATTTGTGGCTACCCGCAAAAGTAAAGCTACATATGTGTGTTTGTAGGCTTGGAACTTTAATATTTTATTCAGTGTACTCAATCAAGCATGAGTGCGCTTTGGGGCCTCGACTATATGGACACCCACTAGGGCCTTTCACCACTATGGAGAAAAGCAGGGCCACCCAAATGCCAAATGCTTGGGTCTAAACTATGCATAGTTACTCTCCCAGGGAGCGTAGAGGGGTGGGATTTGGGGTTGTCCTCTGCACCTGGGTCCCTCTTGTCCACTTACCTTTTGTGTGAGGTGGACTCTGCCTTGGCAGCTTCAACCTCGGCTCTGGTGTTGAACTAGGAGAAGGGGGTGGGTGATCCTTGGCTCACAATGCTGGTTTTTAATCAGAATCCAGCCAGGGCCCACCCAACAATGGGGAACACAAAGCCAGGGGTTGGTAGAACTATTGATAAGAGTTTGGAGGTGGGAAGGGGCCATGCTTCCTGCTGCATTAGAGAGGTAGGTGGGGTAGCATGGGTGTAATTCCGATGTCTGAGGGAGGGATTGGTCTGCTCATCCTAGCAACAGAGGATGGCCTTGAGAGATACTCTGGGTACTATGACTAAGACCAAGTTATTTTCTCCCTTGATGATGGATGAAATGCTCAAGGATGAGAGAGAGGCCCTCTGGTCTATGTCTGAGAAAAGCATCATGGTGGGGGTGTAACCTTACAGCAATTAGCCCCCTAGGCCATGTGTATTGTCCACACATGGTGGAGACATCAACCGCAGCTTGGAAAAAGACATCCAACCTCTGGTCTGGGGGCCTGAAGCAACCCCTAAGTATGGTCAAAGGTCCCACAGGCAAATTCTCTGAAGGAGGACAAGTGGGTGAGGACATCAGGGTCCCTCGGTAGACTGTGAAGTGCTGGTGGCCCCAACAATAGAGGAAGCTCCTCTTTTACCCCTAAACCTTCTGGTAAGGTGGCCCCTATACCTGAACCTGCACTCCTCCAGCCCTCTCAGGAAGAACAGTGAGCCCTGGATAATCCACCTGTCCAACTCATATGTAGAGAAATCCCTGGCCTTCACTCCAGAGGAGGGGTTCCCTGGAAGCTCTGGAAGGGCATGGTCTCCTAAGGCAGCCACCCAGTCAGGGACTGGCCTGTGCACTCAGCTGCTCTTGGCAATATCCAGCAGCCAGGGGAGCCTGCAGATCATGCTGGGTACATGCACAGGGACCTACTGGCTGTGACCCCTCAGCAGCTCAGGTTGTCTGGGAGGCACTTGCCCAGACTCAAATGCTTGTACAGTGCTCTACTGGTAGGGATTTTCAGAGACAGAATCTAAACCAGTAAATTTCTTCTGGTTCATTTGAATGTTTGTATGCACCTGTGGTTTACCCTCCACCTTAACCCAAGTCAGGATCAATAATACCTTTGCCATTGCTGACAGCTATTTGTATGGCCAACTGGACTCATCTTGTTTCTGGGAAGCTAAACAGTCCTGGGTTTGGCTAATATAAGAGGATGACCTGAGCATCCCAAGTGCTACAGTTGACGTTCAACCTACTCTTGAAAACCTCCCATTATGGAGATTCCTTGTGGTGACTCAACACTCCAACTGAGTCATTCTTCCTACAGTCAATCACTGGCTACTGCACTAGTAGAAAGTCCACCCACCCTAACACAGAGCACCACAAGCAGTGGGCTTGTAGACTGCACTAATCCCTTGCTTTCACTCTGAGCCGTGCCCTTGTTTCCTGTTCCTCATTCCTGGTGTTTATATATGTCTTCTGAATATATCTCTGAGCTGCTGGCCTGTCATCTGTGGCTTTCTGACTGACTTCACAAACCTGGCTTGGTTCAGTTTCCTAGTTCTGACTTCCTGACCATGGCCTTGGTATCCAAACTCCACCTTGGCCACTGGCTGCAGAAGCCATCTGTGACCCTGTCCTGATCCCTGGGTTTAGACGTCGGTTCTTTGCCTGGTACTTGCTCTGGCCCTAATAACTAGGTATGACTATTCCACAGCCCAGTCAGAAAAATGCTACAGCCTCCTAAGGTAACCTATTCCATTGCTTAACTACCCTTACAATTAGAAAGATTTTGCTGATACCCAGTTAAATCTCCCAGGCTGAAATTTAATCCAATTATTTCTTGTCCTATCCCCAATGGACATGAAAGTTTTAAAACTTCCGTTTTGTAACAATCGTTTATATATAGCTATTCCTTGCTTAATGTCATAGTTACATTCTTGAAAAATGCTACTTTAAGTGAAACAATGTTATGTGAATCCAATTACATCACAGTTGTTACCTACTAGCAGGTGGCGGCCAAACAACATTATAACTGAACATTGCACAACTTTAAACGAGTATGTTCTCTAATAGATCAGTGACATAATAATAAAACAACATTAACTGGGATAACGAAAAGTGAGGAGTACCTGTATTTGAATGCTCATGTTTACCCCCAATCTTAATTTCTCTAGAATAAAGAAACCCAATTCTTTCAATCTTCTCCTTACTTCTTAATTTCTAGCTCTCTGACCATTTTTTATTGCTCTCCTCCAGACTCTGTAATTCATCCAGAACTTTTTTGAAGTGCAGTGCTCAAAACTGGAAACAAAAGTCCCAGCTGGAGTGCTATCAGGGATGAGTAGAGTGAAAAGATTTTTTTCAGTGTCTTATATGTAATACACATCTGTTTATACATCCCCATATGCTGTTGTGGGGGAGGGGGGTTGCAGTTGCATATTGTTGACTCACGTTCAGTTTGTGATCCACAGTAACTACCAGATGATTTTCTACAAACCTGCCTCCCAGCCCATCTTCTCCATTCTGTATGCATGTAGTTGGTTACCTTTACTAAAGTATAGTACTTTGCACTTGTCCTTGTTGAATTGCTTTCAATTTATTACAGACAACTATTTCAATTAGTCAAAATCATTTTGAATTCTACCCATATCCCCCAAAAATGCTTTCAGTACCTTTTATCTTGGTTCCATTTGCAAATCCTCCAAGGCATTAATGAAAATATCAGAGAGCACGTCTACACATGCATTAAAGTGCTTTTCCTAATGTGCATTAAATTTATTACCTCCAATGTAAGGTACTAAAGAAATGTGCATTAGGCTGCCCTAATGCGCAGTACTGCAAGCACGCGCTTTTTAAGTGATGCTTAATGCACAGTAGCCAATTTTACTGTGCATGCTCATATTTGCACAGCTTTTTACGTGACGCTTTACAGTGAAGTAAAATAGGCTACTGCTCATCAAAGCACATGTGTAGACACGCCCCCAGTATTAGACCTCTTCAGAGCTGCACCAGTTAGAGAGTAAGCCATTGGTAAGTATCTGAGTACTGTTTTCCAACTGCTTTTTAGCCACAACTCACAGATCATGTTTCCCTTGTGTGCTTTATGTTGGCTTATGTTGTTTCCAAATTACATAGAGTAGATCTTTCCAGTCATATATACCCTCTGAATGGATGCCACGAGATATTCTAATGCTTCAAATTCTTCTTGTAAGATTTTGTTTGTTTCTTGTAACAAGAATTATTGATTCTTGTGTGTCTCTCTCTCTTTCTCTCTCTCTCCATTTTCAATTAAAGTGACAGCTTTCACTGCATTTTGTATGGTCCTTAAACTGATAGGTGTATCATTCATTTCTGAATGGGGCTCAGATGTCAGCTCAGCCTTTGAGGTGTCATCCATGTGAAGACTGAGATGCTTCTGAGCACATCCAAAAGCAAACTTAGGGATTTAAAATTTAAGGTTGAAAACTAAGGCACTAACAGGATCAGGGGTGAGTACAGAGCAGGTGCAGTGAAGCAACCATGCCCCCTTTCTGACCACATGGCAGGAGCAGCAGTCCCCGAAGAAAGTAAGAATACCCACCCTTTCCCCTCCATGCTCAGAGGTACGGCCCCTCTCTACACCACCCCTCCCATTTCCCTTTTTTCTGCTTGACATTGCCGACCTCACTGTTCCAAGGGCAAGGAGAGCTCCAGGGCCACTCCAGCCAGGCAGCAAGAAAGCTGGGCTCAGGCCAAGACAGTGGCAGCAGTAGTGGCAGTGGGCAGGTTCCCTCTCCCTGCTTCATCCCCTCCAGGCCTAGGGACAGAAATTACACATAAACCAGTATAAGTGATTGGAAAACAGTTCAAATCACTAACACAACAGAAGTTCAGTGCTTCTGTGACATACTTGAATAAACCACTTTCAAAATGGCTGAAACCAGTTTAAGATAAACCTGGATGGATGTAGTATCAGATTTAATTGATTTAGGTTAAATCAGTTTATTGAATTTCTGTCCCAGATCTCCTCCAGATTCAAGTTAACCCACAGTCCCCCTGCAGCCCAGCATGCTTTACACCTCTTCCGCAAGGCAGGGTACCCTTGGCCCAAGCTGTCTGCTCCTGCTGAATAGGGAGGTAAGCTCTAGTACCCTCCAGCTTCTGGCCTGGGCCGCTGCAGGCATGTGGTTGCATTTCTAGAATCAAAAGTGAATGTCTGTTCACTTGCTTGTCGGTTCAATCTATGAAGCTTAGACTAACCTGCAAAGATTGAATTGATTCAGTCTCAGGCTTTTTGACCATCTGTACTTAGCCCAGGTGTTCCCTACCAGCCTGGGAGCTGGCACAGGAAGGAGGAACCTGCCTAGCTGCCATCACCACTGCTACCCCTGTCCCAGGCTGGACATGAACCACACACAGCCTGTCTGGAGTAGCTCTGGAGCTCCCCCCATCCCCAGGACACCAAAGATAGCATCTGCATGTTGGAGATAGGGGGGATGAGAAGGACAGGGGGCATACCTCTGAGCAAGGAGATAACTTTTTACATGTTTTGGGGACTTTAAAAAGTCCCCAGATGCTGCTTCATGGCATGGTCTGCCCACCCCAGTGTTGGGAGGAGAAAGCTAGGAGCAGGGGTTATATTAACCCATCCAGTTCCAGTCATTATTCCCACATACTTCTCTTGAAAAATCCTGGATCCACTTCTGAATAGAGTTTAAGTGCTTCTAAACATGGTGACACTAAGTAAACTTCAGGATTGGAGTTTGGAATTTACATGGAATTTTGGTGCTTGAATCCCATTTTAGAAGCCCAAGTCCTCTGGGCTGGCCCAAAACAATTTAAGTTTGATTCACCTACAGCTGGCCAACTTCAGACTTTAGTCAAATCAAATTTAGCCACTTTATTTTGCAAGTAATTTAGATAACTGACTGAATAAAGACTAGACTGACATAAGCTAGCTGCAAATCAGTTTGTGTCCTGTTTAAGTAAATTAAATTTAAAACTGATATCACTTAAATAGTGACATTTTGGGGCAGAGAAAAACCTTAGACTGAAAGGAAGTGGTTGCTGTTTGCCTGCATGGAAAAAATATGCCAACAGTCTAAGCAGATGAAAATAATACTCCAGTATTTTGGCCAGATCAAAACTATACATGAAACTGTTCACATTCTGTAGCAAATACAGCTCTGGCATAAGATTACAAGTGAATTTATGTTGTACAGGTCACAGTGGGCGCATCTACACAAGACGCTAAATATTCAGTTGACTAATTCTATTGCTCATTAGCACATCACAACAAAAGCCATGTTGTATTCAAATGTTCAAAGAAAGCAGATATTTGCTGTACAAAATTTTTGGTAAGTTGAAAACCCAATTTTTTGATCTGCATTGTTTCTAAACTTCATGATCCTGTTTGTGTCCCAAGTATTCTCTGGCTTTTTAATTTTCCTTTTCTGCCTCTACAGACACAGAACTTTCACATGAGGAAGAAGGCCGCCCTGGATCTATCTGGGGAGCTTTATTTTCAGCTATGCAGTGCTAGAGCATGGTGCTTTGAGAATATGTACCTGTACAGTTCCTCTGTCCCCAGTCCAGCCCACACAGCACCAAACACCCAAAGTTAACTCAGCTGTTCTCTCTTCACAGTCACTTGGGAACTTCCAACTTTTCAGGGTGCCCTGAACATTGTCTGATACTTTTCTCTTTCCACTTGCCTTGACACCTCCTGGGCACTACCTTTCTTTAAGGAAGAGAAGTGAGGGTCTCCCATGTCCTGGATAGGTGTTTCAGGGTAGCAGACCTTAGGGTATCCTGGGCTGGTCTGCCACCCCCTGGTGGTCAGTCCTTGCCTGCTGGACCTCCTGACATCCCAAAGTGCCTAATTGTCTCTCACTTGCCATGACTTGATAGTAATTATAATTATGTAATAGGCCCACAGTTCTGTAGAAAACCTGAGGTGCCTTCCACTGGATTGTTCCTGTCTTAGCCTGGCCAGTGTTTACTCCTGATATGCCCCATTGAGCTACACCCTCTTTATTTATCTCCCAAAGCTAGATGTCTCTGCTCAGTTCTACAGGGCTCTTGTGTTCTCTAATCAGGTCCACAAGCCTTTCGGGCTCAATCCCTAATCCCACTAGGCTTGCTGTCCACAATTAGCTCCAGCCTGAGTACCTTTCCCAGCTTTGACCCTCCTGGGATTTAGATGCCTTTAGCTCAGCATTGAGTTGTTTTTAAACATACACAGCATAAGGCAGAACCGTAACCTCATAAGGCATTTTACCATGTACATATGATTCAGGCTGTTGTGAGAGGTGACATACAGGCTAGGGACAGAAGTTACACATAAACTGGTATAAGTGATCAGAAACTGGTTCAAATCTGTAAGATAACAGAAGTTCAGTACACATAAACCCCTTTCAAAATGGCCAAAACCAGTTTAAGATAAACCTGGATGGATGTAGTATCAGACTTAACTGATTTAGGTTAAATCTGTTTATTGAACTTCTGCCCCAGATCCCCTCCAGATTCAAGTTAACTTACAGTCCCCCAGCATCCCAGGATGCTTTGCACCTCCTCTGGAAACCCACCCTAACAGGGTAGGTGGGTTAGCTTCAGCCCAAGTTGTCTGCTCTGGCTGAGCAGAGAGGCTTGCTCTAGCACCCATTGGCTTCTGGCCTGAGTCACGGCAGGTATGCAGCTGCATTTTTTGAACTTTGGAGGGCAGCAAGGACTCTTTGCAGGACTCCAGTTGCCATCAGGGGGTGAGCAAGTCATAGGTAGTCCAACTGAGTGGAGGGGGTTACCGAGTATATGCCAGGGTCAAGCCAGGTATCAGGCCTTGTCTGGGATATCAAGATGAAGACCTGGTACAAGTAAGTATTTGATCTAGGTCATAAACAGGAACTGGGAGGAGAGTCCAAGCCAAACCCAAGTCAGGTTTAGGAGTTCTAAACAGGCCAGATGTGAAATGAAACAGTCAGTTGTCCAGACTGCTTTCTGCTGTCTGATCTGAGCTTAGATAGTGAGTGCAGCTGGGACCTCTTCATAAGGGATGACTCAGTCTTGATTTTCTGATTACCTCCAGCTGGTGCATGGGAAATAGTCAGCCTCAGTTGGGCCTAGGCTCATTACATGGTAAGGAATAGGGTTAGAGAAGGAGCTGTGTTCATGAATGGGAATGAAAGGGGCCTCCCAACCTAAGTTTAGGGCATAGGCAAGTAGGGTAGAATCTTATTTAGGCTCCCGCACTGAAGGGTTGTCATGGGGGTGGCTGGGCTCCAATGGGTTGGGTTAGGCTCAAAAGTGGTAGAATTTTGTTTGCCACTACAGATCTCCCAGCTTGCCTTCGAATGAGGTTTGAGTCTATCCAAGCTCATTGCATAGCTCTGTGCCCTATAGCCTCAGGTTGGGGCCTTTGGAGCAGCCCAAACAACAGCTAGGGTTAGAGAAGTGGAAAGGCTTCAGGCTGAGTTCATGATTGAGGCTTCAAGAGCCACACAACCTACATTTTTAAGGCACACGTCAGTAGCTTTCTACAAGCTACTAGCCAGCAGGGCGTAACTTGGCACTGTCCAGATAGGTTTAGGCTGGGGGTGGTCAAACTCCTCTTCCTACTTCGTGTGTTGTGGCAGATAAGGATCTATCAGCTAAGCTTTGGGATGGAGATGGTGGGCTCTCCAGCCTTGCTTTTAGTATCTAGCTTCTATGGGATTCATGCCCACAACCAGGCTCTGGCTTCTGGGATAGCCTGAGGTAGGGCTAGGGCTAGGATTAGGGTTAGAGTAAGGGAAGGGTTTAGGCTGTATTCATGATGGGAGCTTACAGGCCCCGCTAATCTAAATTGGGTGGGACCTGGGCAGACTTGGGTTGGCCAGGTTCCCCTTGCTACTATGGGGGTTGTGACAGAGACTTCCCATCTAGGATTCAGGATGCTCAGAAGGCTCTGGCTTCTGTGAGGCTTTCACCCATGATTTGGCTTCGGCTTCTGGAGCAGCCTAAACTGAAGGTAAGGTTATAGTTTGGAGTTATGGTTAACATTAGGGATAATGCTAGAGCGGGGGTGAAGGATTCTGGCTGTGTTCATGAGTGAGGAACCCCCCCTACCCCATGTAATTTTATAGCTCAAATAGATGGGGATCTACAGGTTAGTGTATTGTGGGTTAGAATCTGGGGCTCCCCTATTGAGACTTAGCCTTGGAGATGGTTTTCCTTACATGGCTTGGTGAACCCTGAAATAGTAGGGTTCTCCTTGCTACCATGGGGGCTTTGGCAGGAGAGGATCAGTCAACTAGACTATAAAATGGGACTTGGGGATTTTCCAAGCTCTTTGTTTGGTTTCAGCTCCTTTAGGTTTCCCACCCAGGTCTAGGCTGAAGCATCCCAAGATAGGGTTATGATTATGGTTATGGTTAAAGGGCCAATCAGCCTATGTTTAGGGCACAAATCTATTGGCTAGTGGTAGCAGGGTAGGCCATGGGTCTGCCCCAGCTAGGGTTAGGCTTGGGGATGATCAGGTTCTCTTGCTACTGTGAAGTTTGTGGCAGGTAGGAATTTCCCAGCTGGGCTTTGGGATAGGGTTTGGGGGCTTTCCAACTTTTTTGGTTTCATGCTTTTATGGATCTTCGCAGAAGAGGATTCAGAATTTTATAACGGGAGGGTGAGAGAGAGGCAACTGGTGCTGCAGGGGTGGCTGCACCCCCTAGCTCCTAGCCTCTTCTTCCTCTCCTTCCCACTAGGGCAGGCATGCTGTGCCCCAGGAGCAGCATCTGGGAACTTAAAGTCTCAAAGAAGGTAACCGCCCCTTTCACCCTGTTCCACCCAGGCTTCCCTTCCCTTCCATGCTTAGAGGCACATCCCTGAGCTTCTCCTCCCTATTCCTTCCCCTGCCTGTCGGGGCAGGTGTCTGCACTGTTCCACAGATGAGGGGAGCTCCAGTCCTGCCCCAGCTGGGCTACACAAGGGTTGGGCTCAACCTTGGGTGGCAGTGGTGGCAGCAGCAGGCAGGTTCCCCTTTCCCATGCCTGCTCCCAGACTAGGGGAAACACCTGAGGGGGAGCAGGCATTGAAGGGGAACCTGCTACAACCACCACTGCCAGTGCCCCGGGCTAAACCCAGCTCACACACAGCCTGGCTAAAGCAGGACAAGAGCTCTCCTTCACTGTGGGGCAGCAGGGACACCAACAGCAACCATAGGCAGATTAATGCACGGGCCAGCTGGGCATGAGCCCAGGGGCCCCTACCAACTTCAGGCTCCAGGATCCTCATCAGCAGAGAAGTGAAATTGGTGTTTTAAGCTGAGCGTGTTTGCGCCCAGTTTAAAACCCTAGCTTTCACAATGATTTCCCTGCTGTAGCCAGAAGTGGGGCTCCTCCCCCAATGGGGCTGGGGGCAGGGGGGCAGGCTGGGGCCAAGCCAGCCAGAAATGCTGCACAGTGCTGCACCTCTGCAGGTGGGCGGTGGTGCTGGAGAGAGCCTTGGGGGGCTATAGCCCCCCAAAATTCATGTTAGGCCCCCATAGCCACCCCTCCTGGGCCCAGTGCCACCACCTGCCTGCAGCAGCACAGTGTGACACTCCTGGCCTGAGTCGGCCCAGCCCTGTGCATGCGTGCACCCACACGGGCACAGCTGGGCAGCAGCTCCCTGCTGGTCAGGGAGGCAAAACGGAGCCATGGACAGCTCATGGGGGGGGGGCGGGGGAGGGGCGCTACTGGCTGCCAGCTGCCTCAAACTGATTGAGATGGGAGGGGAGGGGGGTCCTGTGGGGGGAAAGGGTGTGTGTGTGCGCATGTCTGTGTGCATGTCTGTGTGCATCTGCGTCTGCATCTTTGTGCATGCACCTGTGTGTCTGTGTGCATGTCTGTGCATCTGTATGTGTCTGTTTCTGCATGTGTGTGCATGCATGCATATCTGTTTATTGCAGGGAGAGTGTGTTTGTGCCTGTGTGTCCATGTGCGGAGAGTGAGTGAGAGCAGAGTGCATACTAGGGCTGTGCAAAATTTTCACTGGGTGTTTCATTTTGAAGCTGTTTTGAGGAGTTTCAGGCTTGAACCAGTGAAATCAAAATGAAACAAAAGCCTTCGAAACAGCTTCTAAATGAAACAAGTGCACTCAAAACATTTTGAAAGTTTTGAAACCAGCAGCAGGAGCTTCCTGTCATCCAGCATAGATCCGGGGGCTGCGCCCGCTGGGAAGATTCTGGCACAGTCCCCAGCCCTCCCAGGGGTGCAGGCCCCTGGATATATGTGCCAAATGACAGCATGCTGTTGCTGACAGCTGGAGTCAGTGGCAGCACCAACCTTCCTGGCGTTTGGCATAGGCTGCGCCCAGCCCCGGTCCCAGCCTGCAGCAGCCTCCTGTCATGCGGCAGGCAGATCAAGGGCCTGGCTGCACCCCCAGGAGGGCTGCAGGGGCTGTGCCGGACTCCTCCTGGGGATGTGGGCCCCAATCTGCTCGCCAGATCACAGGAGGATGCTGCTGCCACCTGGGGCCAATGGCAGCACCAATCTTCCTGGTACTGAGTGTGGGATGAACCCAGCAATGGTTCCAGGCGGCGGCAGCAGTCTCCTGTGATCTAGCAGGCAGATTGGGGACCCACATCCCTGGGAGGAGTCCAGCACAGCCCCACAGCACTCCCAAGGGTGCAAGACCACAAATCCGCCTGCCAGATGACAGGAGGCTGCCGCTGCCAGCAAGTGACAGGAGTTTTGCTTGTCAATACCTTAAGGTGCAGTTTCCCAGAAACCTATGCACCTATCTCCTTGTAACATGGCAGGTTTCATGCCCTCAGAAGGGGCTACTATTCCTGCAAGTTTCATCTGAATCAGGCAAGAAATGGCAAAGTTATAGGCAGTTTCATGCTTCCCCATTATAGCCTATGGGCAAAACGTCGAAACAGCGAAACAGTTTTGATGAAGCGAAACGGAACAGTGCTTTTGAAACAAAATGAAACTCGAAACAAAACACTGTTCCATTGAAATGTCAAAACAGAAGTCACAGTGGAACTGTGCTGTTTCGCACAGCCCTACTGCATACCCATCTGTGGGCATGCCTGTGTGTGTATGTTTGGCCATAGCAGAAGAGACGGGGTGGGGAACAGGGAGAAGAGTGGGGCATGTGCCCCCCACCCACAGCCCGGCAGGATCCCCCCAGCCTCCCTTGCCAGCACCAGGAGGGGAAGGGGCCCCTCCCCGCACCCTGCAGCCCAGCTCCCATGGCTGGAGATGGCCTTCAATTTTGTGTTTGCCCAGGGCCCCAGTACACCTTAATCCACCCCTGACAGCAGCAGGCAAGGGAGCCAAGAAGGAGTGGATGTGCAACTGAGCATGAAAGGGAAGAGAGGAGAGAATGATTACCTTCTTTGGGACTTACAATCCTGGGCTTCTGCTCTTGCAGAGTAGTCAGAAAAGGGAGTGTAGCTGTGCCACTGCATCCCCTCTGGATCTGCCCTGGACCTCCCTCCCCATGGCTAGGCTGGAGCTGCTGGAGTAGTATAAGCTAGGGTTAGAATTATGGTTAGATTTAGGATTAATATTAGAAAAGAGGAAAGTTTGCAGGCTGAAGTCATGACTGACACTGAAAGGGCTCTCCAGCCTAAGCGCAGGGGCTCCACAGGCTGCTCACACACTGCTGTTCTCACAGTAGTAGGGCCACTCCATGGCCTGGTTGTTTTCACCTTGGTACTGCAGGTTGTAGCAACTAATGATCACTCAGGGATGGGGTTCAGGTGTCTCCAAATTTGTTGTCTGGGTTTTGGGTTTTTTTGCTGAGGAAGGGGGCACCTACAGATCTCCCAGCCAGAGCTAGATTGGAAGTGTTAGAGTAGCTTGAGCTAAGGTTAGGTTTAGGGTGAAAGAACCAGGAATGTTTTCATGATTGGGGCTTAAGGGACACAAGTCTGTAAAGCTCTAGGGACCTAGTGATAGGCAAGGTAGGACCTGGGTCTGCCCCAGCGAGGGATAGGAGTGAGGGCCCACAGGCAGAGTACCCCTATCAGGTAAGCAGCCCCAGCTGTTCCTTCCCAAGACACAGTCTTCTTTCATCCTGTATTCCTTTCTCCCCTCTTGCTGTGGAGATTCCCTTTTCAAAATTCTCTTTGCACTGGTCTTCTCTGAAATGCCTTGCTGGCACAAAACAACAAAAATGCCTTTCTAGCAAAAAACAACAGGTAGTCTCTCCAGGTCCTGGGGTGTGAATACACTTTGGCCAGGATGAGTCAACATATGCATACTGGTTCACTGTTTCTTTGATGGTCCCTTAGGTGAGTACTTAGGTTGATTCTCACAGGCTTACTTCAAAACACCATTCGCCCTTTTCCCAGTGCACAAGAAGATTAGATAAACTGAGGTGCATAGCATTATTGTAACATAAATGCATTTAACCCAAACCTGCCTGTCACAAGGGAGCCCCAGGCTAAGATTTAGGCTGAGGTTGGTAGGACTCTCCCTGCCCAGTTTGTTTGGGACTGATAGACTCCCTTAGCTAAGTTTAATATTCTGGTTAGGTTTGGGGCTAGATTTAGGATTGTAATTTATTATCTGTGTTGTAGGTCCTAGGAACCCTAGTCAGCGATGAGAACCCCATTATGCTATATACTGTAGGAAGACAACACAAACAGGCAGTCCCTGCCCTAGGTTTGGGCTAGATTTAGGGTCTCAGTCTGCCCAATCCCTGCTGCCTCTAGCACCTAATGCAAGTGCCCACCCCTCAGTTTATTTTCCCTCCTCTTGTCTCTGCCAGAGCATGGGATGTAATGGAGCACAGGAGTTGTGGGAGGGAGGCTTTTTATGCATTGCCATGCCCTCTGAGCACTAGAAATAGAAGGGAAGAGACAGAAGGGCCAGGACAATGAGCGTGAAATTCTGGGTTTGGCAGACCTGTTTTATGGCTCACGTCCTGTGTGGGTCAGACCACCCACATGAGGGAAAGGAGCAAAGTAGGAGTCTGTCCTGTCCTTAAGCACTAATTCACATGACCAAAAGTGACTGTGAATGAATTCTGTTGGAGGGTTCAGCTATGGATGATCAGGATGCTCAGGCTCAGAAATAACCTTGGCATCACCTTTGATGAATGACACAGAGAGGGCTAAGCAGGTTTGTGTGTGTGTGTGTGTGTGTGTGTGTGTGTGTGTGTGTGTGTGTGTGTTTCTCGTGAAACTGGGCACGCACAAAAGAGAAAACAGCCAGAAATATGGGAGAGAGTGGAAGCAGACAGAGAAAAGGAGCAAAAAATCACAGACAGCTTGAGTAGCACTTGGAGTATGACCTAAAGAAAGCTGAGAGTGCTTTTTGGGGGGTTGAAGGCTGGCTGATAGAAACAGGCTTGGTATATTTAGCAGCCAAACTGTCTTCTGTTCTTCAGGGGGAAAGGACTTGGGTACATTCCTGGTAAATAAACAGGGTCGCAACAAGGAAACAGTTTATTGTCACTCCCCCGGTTTAAAACCCTGGCTAAACTCTTGGGTGGGAAGTAAAATATTTGCTCTGTGGGGGGGGGGGTGGCTCTGGTGCAACAAACTGTGCAGAAACAGAGGACCTTACACAAATGCATTCACACTGCAGGGCCTGATCAGGCTCAACTCAATCCTTTCCTGGCTGTATATATACACATCCTTTAGCTAAATGTATTCCAAACTCTGCTTAGACAAGCCCTGGCAACAGAAAGCTGCTTCAGCCAAGGTGGTGGTGAAAGGGAACAGGAAAGGGTGGGGAGGAGAAGGGTCCCACAACTCCCCCTCTCAACCCCTGTACGTGCTGACAACTGCTGCCTTCCACACAGCTCTGCCTTAAAACCCTAGCACGTCAAAGCTGCCGCCCCCACATGACTCTTCAGCGTAAACACCCCACGCAGGGGAGCCTCGCCCCTCCCAGGCTGAGCACTGAGCCTGCCCCAGCTGCCATCGCACAGGGACTGGTGGGGAGGAGTGAGGAACAGGGATGAGGCTGACCTTGGTGCCTTATTCCCAGTTCCTGATTCCTTTGCCAAAGCTCCTCTTTACACAGTTAAAGGTTCTTACTAATGGATTAGACATGCT
Source organism: Alligator mississippiensis (assembly GCF_030867095.1). Lineage (NCBI taxonomy): Eukaryota > Metazoa > Chordata > Crocodylia > Alligatoridae > Alligator > Alligator mississippiensis. The sequence goes on along the minus strand of NC_081826.1, from coordinate 194,393,152 downwards.
AAAGAGTTAGTGCTTCATCAAAAATGTATATTTCCTAATAAAAATGAAAAATGGTATCACGCCTCAAAGTACGGAGCCCTGAATAGAGAGCTGGGATTAGGCTGGGATTATGGGGCAAAATCCTTTCTGGGTCACCCCAGACCACCCGTCTCCACCACCAGAAGACTCTTGAAGATGTGGGAGCAGGGCGGTGCCTGAGCGGAAGCTCGGTTTTCATGTGGCAGCCTGCCCGCTGACAGCCCCCGGACCTGTGTGCGCTGCCTCGGAAAAAGCCCTGAGTTTGGGCAGGGATTATAACCCGGAGCTAGTACTAAGGCACTGAGCTCAGCCTCACTGAACAGGATAGGCTGCGAGGCTGCAGCAGCTCTGGCTTTGCCCCCGCCTTGCACTGTGGGTGCCTGGCACCGTGTCTCCCTGCGGGGGCAGGGGCAAGGGCTGGCATGCTGCTTTCCCTGTGTGTGTGTGTGTGTGTGTGTGTGTGTGTGTGTGTGTTCATTCCCTCCCCCGTTTGTGTGTGTGTATGTGTCCCTCTCCCCCCACGTTTCCGTCCGTGTGTCTCCCTCCCATCTGTGTGTGTCTCTCCTCTCCCGTTTGTGTGTGTGCGTGTGTCCCCGTGGGTGTATGTGTCCCTTACCATGTGTGCCCTCCTCCCCCCACGTGTGTCCCTGCCCCATGCGTGTCCCCCTCCCCTCATGCGTGTGTCCGTGTCTCCCCGTATGTGTGTATCCATGTCCCTCCCCCATACGTGTGTGTATCCATACCCCGTGTGTGTATTTGTGTCCCTCCCCCCGCATGTGTGTATCCCTGTCCCCGTCCCCCCCCCCCCCCCCGGTGTGTGTGTCTCCGTGTCCCCACAGCCCCCGCGTGTGTATCCGTGTGCAGGGCGGTGCGGGGGCGGGGGACTGCAGCGGCGCCGTGGTGCTGGTGCTGGTGCAAGGCGCGGGGGCCCGCGCTCGTACAGGCTGCCTGTGTTCCCGTCACAATGCAGGGGCGGCGGCGGGGGGGGCGCGCGGGGCGTGTGTGTGCGTAAGATGGAGGCGGCGGCGAGGGGCGGGGGAGCGAGCGAGGACTCGAGGGCATCTGAGGTGAAGCGGGGAGGAGACGAGCAGTGGCAGGATGGGCGGGAGCGGCGCTGCCAGCGCGGGCGGGGGAGGGGGAAGGGCTGCACGGGAGGCGGGGGGAGGATGTGGGGCTGTGGGCAGGGGAAGGGGGGCTCATGAGATGTCAGCGCTTTATTTCCCAAGGGGGGTTCAACCAAGCATCCCCAGGAAGCGCCCTCGCGAGGGAGACCCCCCCCCCCAAAGCCTGCTGCAGGCCGAGGGGAGGCTCTGCGAGGAGCTTCCCCGGGATGCAGCCATCCAACATTTGCATTGCATGATATTAGCACTAATGGTGGCCCCGGGCCAGGAGTCAGCCTGGGCAGCTTCGTCCTCAGAAAAGCCAGCGGCAGCAGCAGGCACCCCCGCCCGGTCTCGGAGGTGTAGGTGCTAATTTCAGTGCCGCTCACGTGGGCTCGGGCGCCCGGAGCAGCGGGCACGAGCTGGGGGCGGGCTCAGCAGCCCCCAATCTAGGGCAGTTTGTTCAACTGCAGTAAAGGGAGCTCGATGTTCCAGCAGCGAAGGGATTTCTGAGAACTGGGACTGTGTCCTCAGATGAACTCCCCTCCTTCTCCGCCTCCTCCCTTCTGCTGCCTGCGGAACAGCCTTAAAAGGGCGATACCCGGCTGGCTGCAATGCACGTTCGGCTGCAGCCTGCAGTGCAGCGGAGGAGGATTGCCCCCCACCCCCCGGGCTTCCCTCTGCTGGGAAGGGGGCTGCTGTGGAGGGGGGGTGAACCTCTCCAGAGCTACGAACCTGCTCTACCTGAAGCAGATCACGGATTAAGGCTGGTGCTGCATGAAGGAATTATGCCCCCCCTCTCTATGTTGGACATAATGATTTCCCTCATTCTTCTATAGGCTGCACTTTCAAAAATGTGCCTCATTGTAATGGCAATAGTGTGGCGGTGGCCATCCCAATAGAAGTGACATTCACAGTTTAATCTGCATCTTGGATCTCGTGTCCTTGGCATCCTTCCCCACCACGCCAATGAGGCCAAAGTCAATGCCATCTTTGTTTCCGTCTCCCACTCCTGACTCGGTGCATGCTTCCTCTTTGGCCCCTGTGCATGCACTGTTCTCCCAGGCCTTCTTGTGTGTCAGACCCCCCTTACCCTTAGCCTTTGCGTATTCACATCACTCTTTAAAGACCTGCTTTGCACAGAGGCCTGTGCACTGAAAAAAATATGATTAGGAATTCAACTAACTGGACCAGCTTTCCCCCTGACACACCCATGTGTTTGTATGCCTTGCACAATGCTAAAGACTTAACCAGGTAATACCACATTTTTCTCCATGCTTGGAAGTAGCAAGACACTAAAACATGCACATCCTAGTCAGTTCCTTATTCAGACTACATCATAGTTTCATGTATCCAGGTTGTAGTTGTGTTGGTCTAGAGGAAAAAGCAATCAGGACTCATAGTAGAGATCATGAATGACTCGTGCCCCTCGCAGCTAGGGGAGGCAAGGCGGTGGTAGGTGTGTGGCGGGGGAAGCACAGCGGTGGTGAGCAGGGAGCTCCTGCAGACGCCACTGGCACTGTCAGCAGCGGGGTGGTGAGCGGCGACTGCCCGCAGGTGCCTTTTTGTAGGGGGTGCACCGCCATGCTCAGGGGGTGCCTATGCACCTGTGTGCACCCCCTTACACATCACCCCTGATAGAGATGATATCTCTTATTAGACCAACAAGTTTTATACTTGTATGAAACTACATCATAGTTTCATAGTTTTTAGGGGCTGGAAGGGACCTTACAGATCATCAGGTCCAGCCCCCCTGCACTTGAGCAGGAAAAACCGCTGGGATCATATTATGCCAGCAAGATGAGCATCAAGACGCTTTTTGAAGATTGCCAGGGTTGGTATGTCATGATTTGCCAAGGGTGTCATGATTTGCCAAGACACACTAGTTAACCTTGTTTGATTTCAGCCCTCTTCTGCTATCAGTTTTCAAAAATGTTAATGTTTTCAATACTTTCTACAGGGGTTCCACCTAGAACAGTCAATTACACAAGTCTGTACAAACCAGCCTTACAACATGTTACAATGTTTATATCCAGTACCAGACCACATTGCAGCGCCCCAGGGTTTCACATATGGTGATCTTTCGTAGGCCTCAAAAGTAAAAAGCAAACATGTCAGATGCAAGATCTCCCTGACTAGTTGATCTTAGGGAATGCCCAAGCCCCAATATGTTTGGTTGGGGGGGCAAGCTTGCCTGACCCATTTGCATCTTAATTCCTACATAATGGAAACTGTTTAAAATGTTTTCTACTAGTATAGGTGTGCAAAGGCACACTTTAAAAAACTGTTTATAAAAACTGGTTAAGACTAGGACCCAGCTACTCATTTTATTTACCTTGTGTAAATCCACTGTATAAAATGATGTGACATCATTTTTAAAAACTGCCATCTGATGACACTCAGTTTCTAAGGCCTTTGTTCTGCAAGACTGACTTAGCTCTGAAAATGTTATTTATTCTTTTTCACTGAAAAATCTCTAAGGTTAGGTCTATACAGCAGTAATAGAGGTGGCTTCACTCATATAGACATATCTGAGATTGTTTAAAAGGTAGCTTGATAATGTACCTATAGCAGGTCTTCCTGGGACCTTATCTTTGGAGTATCCTACCAAGTCTGTCTATCTTCTACAATTTCTTAATGCTAGCAAAGATCATCTTGGCTCCTGGAATGTATTTCTTAGGGTTTTCCAAGTACTCCATCAGAATATCCTCACCCAAAGGGATACTTTTATTTTTGTTGGCCTCAGTGTAAAAGAAGCCTTCAGCTTGTCCAGTCCTCTGTCCAAACAGGCCATAAGGGTTGTTTCCATTCTTTTGTTTGCCTCCCTTTCCAGCTTTACAGTACTGTTCATATTTATGGATGAAGACCTCACTCTTCCCCACTGTCTCCTTTTTCCAATGCTGCCCCTTGGGCTGCCCACCTATATTGATTATTCCCTGGAGCTGTCCCAGCATTGGACTGCTCCTGTGTTCTGGGCAAAATTCTGCCTCTGCTCCATTTTGCAATATCTATTACAATGACTCTTCCACACCAGAAATGGCTAGATTTCCTTGGTGCTGTGTGTATATAATTTATAAAAACACTTTGGGATGAAAGTTGCTATGTAAATGTAAAGTGTTCTTATTAATACTCTTGTGTTTGTGAGCTTGATACAATATTTTATTGTGCTACTGCCTGCATAAAAATAAAAATGCAGTGTAACATTTTCAGGGTCATTCATTGGACACTTTAAGAAAACGTATTTGCTAATAGACATTCACAATGTTCATTTTTAAGTGTTTTAGCAATTTCTAACCATCCTGCAACTGATCAATCCTCTGCCTTCACCAAATCCTGTTCATTTTGTGTTAAACAATTCCTGTCTTTGTGACTCTATTCAAAGGCCCCAGAAAATTAAAGAATAATACACATCACTTCCCATGTTCAAAACACTTAATAAATATTGTTACAAAACTATGTTCTACCTTTAATGACATGAAAGCAAGAGGGAAGAAAATATTGCATACTACCAAAGAGGCAGTCAACAAAGTTTAAAGTAAAATGACCAGCTACTAGATGTGTTTATGGATTGACTTGTGGGTTGAAGGAAAGGCTACTGCCAATCACAGTAGAAAAGGGATCATTTGCTATAAGAGGCCTCAGAAGTACAGACATTAAGGATCAGCAATACTACAAGGTTCTTCAAAAAATATCTAGTAGACATATAGGTACCATGCTGAAATCTCCCAGGAAAAAAAGAGACCCTCTTTTATTTCAGTGCTAAACATTGGTTCAGAAAGTCTTTTTGTTTCATTTTCTGTGGAGCTTTCACAGAAAAGAAAGGTTTTTCCATTCTGGCTTATTCTTAATTATCAAATTCTACACAGAATAAAAAGGAAGGTGTGGGTTATTTCTTCTCCACATGCTCAGAGGCCATGAAGACAATTGCTCACTATGCCCTGATTTACATTTTTGCTGTCCTGTTTGCTGCCTCCACTCTGCCTCATCCCCATAATGGTCTGCCTGCAAGGCACTTGCCCTGACCTGATCCATTCTTTACTTATTCATCCTGAGGTCACCATTTTTCTCTTTTACTCCCCTGCATAACAAACAGTTGCTATTAACTGTGCTATTCCTTTTGGTCAGATGGACAAGCAGCCTCCTCAAACATTGCACTGCTAATGACCTTGACCCTGACATGAATGGAGTAGTTTCTCATGGCCAAAGGCTGCCAGTTGTGTTAAATTACTGTGTGTGTGGTTGGTTTACAATGTGAACACCTGTCCATTTGATACTGAAGTTATAATTATACATTTGGATTTTAACTATGATTGTTGACAAGCAAATGCTATTTACTCATAAAGGCTCTGAAGATTTAGCTTGTATCCCAGGACCTAAGACAATCATACATGTTCATTAATTATTACCAGGTTCCATAGGCAACTTTCATAGATTTCATAGACATTAGGGCTGGAAGGGACCTCGGAAGATCATCAAGTCCAGCCCCCTGCCCAAAGGGCAGGAAGTCAGCTGGGGTCATAGGATCCCAGCAAGATAAGCATCCAGTTTCATCTTGAAGGTGTTCAATGAAGGCGCTTTAGCGACCTCCGGTGGCAGGCTGTTCCAGACCTTGGGGGCTCGGACAGTAAAGAAATTCTTCCTTATGTCCAGCCTGAAACGATCTTGTAGTATAGTTTGTGACCATTCGACCTCGTCATCCCTTGGGGCGCTCTGGTGAACAAACGTTCCCCCAGATACTGGTGGTCACCCCTGATAAACTTGTAGGTGGCCATCAGATCACCCCTGAGCCTGCGCTTTTCCAGGCTAAAGAGCCCCAGGGCTCTCAGCCTGTCATCGTAGGGTCTGCTTCCCTGACCTCTGATCACGCGCGTGGCTCTTCTCTGGGTTCTCTCAAGCTTCTCCACATCCTTTTTGAATTGTGGAGCCCAAAACTGGACACAGTACTCCAGCTGTGGCCTCACTAAGGCCGAGTACAGGGGGAGAATGATGTCCCGGGATTTGCTTGAGAAGCATCTATGGATGCAAGCCAGCGTTTTGGTCGCTTTACTAGCCACAGCCTCACACTGCAGGCTCATGTTCATCTTGTGGTCAATGATGACCCCCAAGTCTCTTTCTTCCATAGTGCTAGCCAACATAGCACTGCCGAGCCTATAAGGATGCTGCAGGTTTTTTTTTCCCAAGGTGGAGAACCTTGCATTGATCGGCGTTGAACACCATCAGATTCTCATCCGCCCACTTGCTGAGCCTGTCCAGGTCAGCCTGGATCACCCACCTGTCTTCTGGTGTGGATGCTTTGCCCCAAAGTTTGGTGTCATCTGCGAACTTGGCCAGTCCGCTTCTGACTCCAGTGTCCACATCATTAATGAAGATATTGAACAGTATGGGTCCAAGGACAGAGCCCTGGGGGACCCCACTGGTCACAGGACACCACGATGAGTGACTTCCGTCAATTACTACCCTCTGGGTCCGACCCCAGAGCCAATTTTCCAGCCAGTGGATCGTGGAGGACCCAAGGCGACAATTGGCCAGTTTCTCCAAGAGGCGATCATGGGACACCAGATCGAAGGCTTTTTTGAAGTCAAGATATATGACATCAATCTCATCTCCCTTGTCCAGGTGATAGGTCACCTGGTCGTAGAAGGAAATTAGATTGGTCAAGCAAGACCTACCCGCAACAAACCCATGCTGGCTATCCCTTAAGATGTTGGCGTCGGCCAGTCCATTAAGGATGGCCTCCTTAATAAACTTTTCTAAGATCTTCCCCGGGATAGAAGTCAGGCTGATGGGCCTATAGTTAGCCGGATCCACTTTCCTCCCTTTCTTGAAGATAGGCACCACATTGGCCTTCTTCCAGTCTTTGGGCACTACATCAGAGCGCCAAGAGTTTTCAAAGATCCGCGCTAGAGGCTGGGCTATGATGCTCGCCAGCTCCTTGAGTACCCTGGGGTGAAGATTGTCAGGGCCGGCTGACTTGAAGGTATCCAGCTTCTCAAGATGTTCCTTGATGAAGTCAGCATTAATGGAGGGCAGGGGATCACCCTCACCCAGACTTCCCCACCCTGTAGCAGGCATGGGCGTCCCATGGGGCTGATGAAAGACCGACGCAAAGTACCTATTTAATAGGTTGGCTTTTTCCTGGGCGTCAGTTGTCAGTTGCCCCATCTGGTTCAGCAGGGGTCCAACATTGCCCCTGTTTTTCCTCCGGCTCCCCACGTATCTGAAAAAGGACTTTTTATTGTCCTTGATGCTCAAAGCTAGCTGGAGTTCAGTTGCAGCCTTGGTTTTCCCAGTCAGCTCCCTACAGGACCGGACCAGTGCAGAATAATCCTCCTTGGAGGTGACTCCCATCCTCCATCCTTTGTAGGCCTTTCTTTTTAGCCTCAGGAGGTCTGCTAGGTCCCTGGAGAGCCAGGGGGGCTGCTGTGCCCTCTTGCTGCCTTTCCTCCGAGATGGAATAGACTTAGTTTGTGCATTGAGGATCGCTCCCTTGAGGAGCAACCACTCTTCTTGAACTCCCCTCTCCCTGTGGTCACAGTCCCTTAGGGCCTCACTGACAAGCCTCCTGAGCTTGTCAAAGTCGGCTTTCCTGAAGTCAAGGACTTGCGTGTTGCTGACTGACTTGCCAGCTTTTCGGCGGGTGGTGAAGGTGATCAGCTCGTGGCCGCTGTCACCCAGCTTCCCATCGATCACTAGGTCGCCGACTAGGTCATCCCCAGTAGCCAGTACCAGGTCGAGCAGCGCTTTGCCTCTCGTTGGCCCATAGACTTCTTGAGTCAGGTAGAGGTCATCCACGCACGAGAGGAAGCTCTGCGACCGCTCAGATTTTGCTGAGCGATCCTCCCACGAGATGTCCGGGTAATTGAAGTCACCCATGACAACCATGGTCCTGGAGCAAGCTGCCTCAGCCAGTTCCTGGGCAAACTCCTGGTCAAGCTCAGGACTTTGGGTGGGAGGTCTGTAATAGACTCCCACCATTGTGTCCCCTGTGCCGTGTTCCCCACGGATTTTAACCCAGAGGGTCTCCAGCCGTCCACCCTGGTGGCCAATATCGGCTTGCAGGGACGCGTAGCTTTCCTTAACATAGAGAGCTACACCCCCGCCCCTTTTCTCTACACGATCCCTCCTGTACAGGGTATAGCCATCTATACCCGTGGTCCAGTCATGGGTGGAGTCCCACCAGGTCTCCGTGATCCCTATGACATCGTAATTGTTTGCACTGAGCAGGAAAATGAGTTCCTCCTGCTTATTCCCCAGGCTCCTGGCATTAGTGTACAGGCAGGCAAGTGCCCCCTGGGGGGCTCCTTCCTTGCCCACAGATTTTACCAGGGCTGGGGCTGGGGCTGGGGTGGGCTCCCTTGAGTGCCGTGATCCGCTGGCTTTGCAAGGATTGCTCAGCGGGCCAGCAGTGGCGGTAGTCCCCCCGTCCCCCAACGGGCTTAGTTTAAAGCTTGTATGGAGGAATCCAGGGGGCCCTGAAATTGGCCACTGCCACCGCCACCACCACCGGCTTCTGCAAGTGGTCGCTGCTTGCTACCCTCCCCCTCCACCGCCGACGCCGGCTTCTGCAGGCAGTCACTGCTTGCCACTGCCAGCTTCTGCAGGCAGTAGCCGCTCACAACCCCTGCCCCCTCCGACGCCTTCTGCGAGCGGTCACCGCTCACCACCCCGACACCACCAACACTGCTGCCCACAAATTGTGCCCCCCCCCCCCCCTCCAACCAGTCTCGGGAGGCACCAGTCATTCATGCCAGGTTCAATTAAAGGGAATGTTTTTACTCTATAAAACACTATGGTTTTGGCCCTGTTTGTTTTAGGGAGTGTCTTTAGTTAAGGCACTAGACAAGGACTCAAGAATTGATTAATTCTTGGTATGTCTCAGGCTTCCCATTTGATACTAGGCAGCAAGAAACTCAGTCTTTCTGGGCATGTCACATGTGCATTTACTGTGCAGTGAGTTACTGCGCAGTAAGCGTTTTTTATGCCGGCATCTACATGTGCAGGCGTTACAGTGCAGTTAATAAGTTAGTCCCAAGTCAGTCCGCACACACAGGATTACTGGACAGTAAGCACTACATGTGCTTTACTGTGCAGTAACTACCCGGGAGTAAATTTGCTACCTACATCATGCAGGTAGCAAATTTACGCCCAAGTCAGTATAAGTCGTCATAGTTACTGCACAGTACAGGTGTGCATGTATAGACACATGCTCATACTGCACAGTCATTTTTAGTAATTTCACTACTGCACAGTAATTGTGCATATGTAGACGAGCCCTCTGTGCATCAGTTTCCTGTTGATATAAAATAGAAGGCAGCAGGAGAAGAAACACACCTATTTCACAGGCACAGATTTTCAAGACACACAGAAGTGGGCTTTATAAATTTTTAGGTTGGTAAATTCAAAGACATTCTATCTATTTTTTTTCTGATATTTAAATTAAGACTATACAAGCTAACATACTACAAATGAAGATTTGAGATAGGGGCAGTGTATTTCTTAAGGAAATCACTTTCTCGTAAACTCCCAGAGTTCAAAGTCAGTTTAGTTAACTTTCACAACATGCTCAGATGCCATGAAAACACCCAATCACTGCAACAAGTAAAATAAAAGTCAAGATGGAGACATGGATAGGTAGAAATTAGGCAATGATTGAGTAGGTTCTCAAAGTCAGGCAATGGTTACTTGACTGCATTTCAGCCAGGTGACACTTTATCTGTTAAAACACACACATCACATTGCTTATAAATTCTACCCAAAGGCATACCACCTTAGGACTGTCTTCCACAAACCTGAATGGGTCAGGATCTCCACAACAAGCTGTGGGCCTAAACTCACCATTATAGCTGTAAACCCCTTACACAGCAGAATGGGATATGAGTTTAAATCAAACTGTTGTAGGAGATGTATTCAGAAATGTTCTTTTGATCTTGCCTACACAGTGTTCAAGAGATCAGTATAGCTGATTTTCAAGACAAAGCAAATAGTTTAGAGGACTTAGTGAGATACCTGGGGGTATGATGTGGCTAAACCAGAATCAAAAGTATGACAATAAATACAAACAAAATATGTACAACAGCAGCTTGTCAGGTAACTTTGCATTAATCTAGACGTGTGGTTTCTTTTTAGGGAGAATGTAAAACCCATTTGTTTACATGTGGTACATTCCACTTATTCACCTTAATTAAATATGCTTTAAGTTTTAAAGGTAATTAGAAGCTGTTGAAAAAAAACAGATATAAGATGTAGATTTATGTTTTATTGAGCTTAGGTATTAGGCCTGTGGCAAAAATTTGAACTATAGCATGTACTCTGTAAGACTTTTAAACAGATGGGACAATTTTTTTTTCAAGATCCACAGATAAATATATTTACACAACCATTTACTCATAAAAGCACAATTACAATGGTCACCCTTATAAACATCCTAGGTGCTTGATATAAACAGACCACTTTGTCTCCCTACTCATTGTATGCTACAAGCCTAAGGAAGTTTGCATGATACTATGAACACTGAGGCAATTTTACCAAAAGCACTACTATTCACATTCATAAGGGTGAGCAAGTATCCATGTTTTAGAAAAGTTTAAAGACCTATTGCTGAAATCTGCCTATCACTAAGTCTACCAGAAATAAGACGAGTTTTCCTCCATGCTGTCATGCTGTGTTTCTGCCTTTGTTGAGTAACTGTGTAACTATATTGAACTTCCCTTTGTCCTTCCTCCAGATCCTATCACGTTAACTTGTCTCGCTCCCTAAGGCATGTCAACATTTGGTTTGTAAGTTCTTTAGGGCAGAGCTCACATCATTTCTCTTGCAGACCCTAGAGTCCTGGAGCCGACTCTAGCAGGTTGTGAAATAAAGTGGTGATGACGATGATAGTCTTTGCAGGTCATGGATGATTTTTAACTTTATTACCAAATCCAGCAGACTTTTGGCTTAGGTTAATTAAAAACACCACCAAGGAAAACAAGTCCCTCCAGGCAGCATTCTAACATAATAAAGGACTTTGTCTGTCTGTCTGTCTGTTCATAATGCTTTTGGTCAACTGTGCATACTTACGCTGCCAAAAGGGCAGGCGGCGATTGGCTGCACGGCCCCAAGAGGGGAGGAGGAAGAGGTGGGCAGGGGGCGGAAACAGGCACCCACCCAACAGCTGGCAGGGAGGGGGGGAAAAGAAGGGGGAAGTCCTGCTGCTCAGTGGAGGAGGTGAAGGTGGGCAGGGGAAGGGAACCCCCGCACCTGTGGCTGGAGGAGGAGGCAGTGGCAGCACAGGGAGTGCTTACATGGCTGCTCCTGAAGGGTGAGTGGAGGTGGGGAGTGGGGGGAGGCAGCCATGTAAACACTCCTTCATTATTTTAAATCCATCACTCATGACGGGTAATTGCCTAATATTTTATAGATGTCTAAATGAACTGGGGATGTGGCTCCTTTCATCTCAGTGTCCCCCACCCTCAATAGTAATCCAGACCTTCCCATCCACAGAGATCTTCCAGATCTCCCAACCTGTCACATGATTTCACAAAAACCTTTTTGGACATGAACCAAGCACCTGCTATACCCCAACACTGAACAATCTTGGAGGAAAGCTTGGGCAGATAACACGTTCCCAAATAAACACCTTGTTTCTGAGCCACCAATGCAACAACTGGGTTTCAACCCTTCCATGGAGCGTGTGGACAACCCTTAATAGGATACACACTGGACATGGCTGGTGCGACCACCTGATGTACAAGTGGCACCTAAAAACCTCACCTGGCTGAGACTGTGGAAACCCTGACCAACCCATGGAGCACATAACATCCTGCCTCAGATACAAGTTTGAGAGCAACATCCTGGTGTTACACTCGCTTTCCAGCAGGGCATTGGTCTTGTTGGGGAATTTGGAATTCAAACTTTGATGATAGCTCTTGCTCCTAAAGCCGCATGAAAGAAAGACCCTCTATGTCTGCATAGAGTCATAGAAAATAAGGGTTGGAAGGGACCTCAGGAGGTCATCTAGTCAGTGCAGTGATTCTCAACCTTTTGCATCAACCATTTTGTCAAAAAGCCCTGGTCCCATCATGGTAGAACAAAACCCCACTTTTCCCAAGAAGCGTATTTTTACGCTTACACGCATGTTAGTATTATAATAATCAGTAATGGAAACTTTTAAGTCCCACATACACAACCTTTGCGTCCCACCAGTGGGATGCATCCCACTGGTTGGGAAACACTGATCTAGTGCTCAAAGCAGGACCGTGCCCAACTAGATCATCCCAGCCACGGCTTTCTCTGGCTGGGTCTTCCAGACCTCCGCGGACGGAGAGTGCCTCTAAACATCTCGAGGAAATAGAAAGCACGCTCCTCTGCTGCTCTCTCCATCTCTCTCTAGGTTTGCAAGTGTTGAGCCCTGTTTGGAATTTCTTTCGGATTGGCTAAACTGATCTCAGTGACATCAGCCAACTTACTTTCCATTGGCTGGCTGGTTGCTGGGACTGTAGGGCTTCCAGCTAGGCAATTAACCAGATCTCTGCTGGAAACCCAAGTTGGGAACCTGCCGAGCGGAGAGGCCTGCCACCAAGCCTCCGGCGCGGGGATGCCCCCCACCCTGGGAGCACCAGCGCGGGGCAAGGCTTGGCCCAAGCCAGGCCACTCCGGAGCCTGTCAGCCCTCCTGGGGCTTGCTCCGTGCGCTGCTGCTGCTTCCCCCCCACTCCCTCCTGCCTCTCGCATCGCCCTTTTAACTCGCAGCCCCGAGGATCCCGGAGTAGCACGAGGCGCTAGGAGGGAACATGAGGATTGGCCGGGCTCCTGGTTTCTAGACACACCTCTCATGCTAAAAAAAAAAAGCTCTTCTGACTGGAAGGGGGAGAAGGTAAACAGAGTTGAATCACCCTCCCCGCTGACCAGTTTGGGGGTGGGGGTGGGGGGGTTGCAACCTTACGTGATGGGCTTCTGCGAAATTGCTGCTGAGCAAGAGGATGCCGGAGCAGTGAGCAGCGGCGGGCGAGGGGAGCGCACCCGGCAGCGGGCACAAGGGGGGAAAAGTGTCTCTGCGCCCTGGAGCTTTGTCTGATCTGCCGGCGCCGCGGGTGACAGTGCCGGGAGCCTCCCGCCGCGCCGCGCCGCGCCGCGCCGCTCCGCGGGTGATTGCCGGGGGGGCGGGGGGAGCCACGACACCTTCGGGGCGCTCTGGTTGCGGTCCTTGCAAACGGATGACTTGAGAGCGCCACTCCTCCCGGGAGAGCCTGCCGATAACCCTTCGCTGTGCTTGTTACCAGGGCTGAAGTGCAAGCTGGAGTTCCTGGGGATCCCCGGCAGAGAGGGCCCCCCCCCCCCCCAGTGTAGTACTACGTTGTGGAGGCTGCCTGTGGAAGTCATGGATTGTTACATAAAGCTCCGTGGCTGAGGTCGGCTCCCTGCTCGGATCCTCCCCCACCCCCCGGCTCCTGCCTCTGCAGCCCCAAGGCAGCAGTCTGCTGATTTAAGAAAAGGAAAAAGAAAGAAAAAAAAAAAACCCACAGGGGGAAGGACACAGAAGTTTGCCTGCCCGGATTCTGCTTCTCCTCTTGGGTGTTTACTCGTCTACACCATGTCCGCAGTTGCCTACATGGACTTCGTGGCTGCCCAGTGCCTGGTTTCCATTTCCAACCGCTCTGCGGGGCAGGAGCACGAGCCTCAGGATGCAGAGCTGCTGAAAATGCCTAATGAAGAAGTGACCAAGGAACTGAATGACCCCAGAGATGCCTGGAAGGATTATTGTACGTTGGTCACGATTGCTAAAAGCTTGTTGGACCTGAACAAATACAGACCCCTCCCAACCCCTTCCGTCTGCAGTGACAGTGTAGAAAGTCCAGATGAGGATGTGGGATCAGACAGCGACGTGACCACTGAATCTGGGTCGAGCCCTTCCCACAGCCCAGTGGAAAGACAGGAGTCTGGCAGCGTGCCCACCTCTCTCCTCCACAGTGGAGTGCCTGCAAAGGGGAAACTAGCCACTGAAAAAAGACATAAATGTCCCTACAGTGGATGTGGCAAAGTCTATGGAAAATCCTCCCATCTTAAAGCCCATTACAGAGTGCATACAGGTTAGCTGTGGTCTCTCCTTACAGAGGGGGGCTGTTGGGGTTAACTCAGTGTGACAAGGCAGCACTGACAACGAAAAGGTGATTTTTGTGTCATGCAGGTTGCCACTTCCCTGAAATGCTGCAAGGAATAGAAAAAAGCATTTTCAGGAAGTCGATTGTCCTGGTTTGCACCCTTACTGATTATCTTGTACATGCTAACCTTTTCACCTCCCATCCTCCATGTTTGTGGCTTATTCTTTCTTGTTGTTGTTAGCTACCAGTGCAGTGGCTTTCAGGCTACATCAGGATCTCAAAGTAGCATGTTACTGAAATGACACAGTATATTTTGGATAGAGAGCACCGGGTGTTTTCTTGTCCGTGCGTCAATGAGATTCCCCACCACCCCCCTCCTCCCCTCACCACCACCACCACCACCCTTCCCTGCATCTGTAAAACTAGAAAGATCAGTCCAGTAGAGGAGCTGTTCAGTTCAAATGATGCTATATTTTTTTCTAGGAGACTGGAAAGGATTGACCAAAAACTGCATGAAAGCTGCACATACAACAGGGTTTCATAGGGACTGCATATTAGCCTTCGTTTAGCCTTTTGCTTGCTACCTTCTCTGCTTGCCAAGATGGCTATACATTTGGCCAAGAGTCTCCAGAGGGGTTTTAAATAACTCTGCTTAGTACAGCGTAGTATTTTGACAATACAGTAGATGATGCAATCGTTATATGATTAGCTACCAAGACAGAAATTTCAGAGCTGCTGCATTTGATTCATCCAGTGTGTTAGGACTTGTCCTCTGGAGCTTTGCTGTGAGATGAAGGGCGTGGTCAGTTTTGGAGGTTGTGGATTGATGACGAATTTTACGAATTTTCACAAAGAAACCCATATACTTAACTCCTACATGAATCGGAATATAAGAGGTATGAAAAATAGACAAGGAAGGCAAAGGTAGCTTTAGAGCAAATCCCACTTTTAAAAATGTAACCATCTTTGACAAGTCAAAGCTACTTTTATTTACCATTATAGCATGAACAAAAGTTGTTGGTGGTTAATATTCTAATGCACTCGTCTATCCTGTTTATGAGCCTCTGACAACCAGATTTTCTGATGAAAGGCTGCAGCTCACCGAGTCCTAGGTTACATGAAAGCCACCTTCATGGTAACCAATCTAATTACAACAGTGGCTCTAGGGGAGGAGGGGTGAGCATATTTTTTGAGGACAGGTGTTTTTAAGGAAACACTTACCATTTTCACCAATATTAAGCATGAGAAGAATAAAAGACCAAATTCTTTGCTGTAACTAGGCACCACTTCCATTGACATTAGTGGAATTTTGGTCTGCTGCCACTAGCAGAGATTTTAGCCCATTTTTAAAATAAAAGAAGGCTGCAATACATTCACATGTCTAAAAGGAAAGCTTTTGTTAAAGATTATATAATGACTAGTGCTCAACCCATTTTTATTTTTTAAAGCTATGTGCACTCCATCTGGCTTACTGTTGGTATTTTATAACACCTGTTGAATAATCATTTTGGTCTGTTACCTCAGGTGTACTGTACATTTAACTCCTACATGAATCAGAATATATGACGTATGAAAAAGGAAGGTATGAAAAGGTAGTCAAGGAAGACATACTGGTAATGGGATACAGAAACATTCATTTTTGCTTCCATGTTTTGTACGCAGCATATAGGTTGATAGTGACCAAAAGTAAATTACCAGTATTTCGTGTCAAATGTGGCCCACGTAAAATGAATGTGTGGTTTCAGTTCAGCGCCTAGTGAATATGGGTGCTCACATTTCTCTCCCCTTTTCACATAATGACAAACTGAGGCTAATGTTGTCTTCATTCAGACTGACTGCTCTTCAGTAAAATAATTCTGAGGACACATGACTTAGAAACCTAAGTCCCAGGGATGTTTGATAGGGCATACATGCTAAGCTACTTGATCACATGACAATTTTGCTATTAACCTAACGTTTGACCCCAAATGAGGGCTGTTAAGTCTAAAGGATGGCATGGCATCCCCTTGGCATGGCAACAGGGGAATTCTGCACTGTGCAGCTATCCTTATTACCTTATGTTATAGTTGTTACCACCAATGCTGTCCGGGGGGGGGGGGGGGGGGGTCCCCACAACAAACCATTTGTAACACTGGATGTCTTAATACCATAAAGTAGCTCACATGGTTCTGAGGATGTAGTAGCATGGCAAAATGTTAACCTAGCCACAAAAAGTATCTGCTACAGTCATTCAGATTTCCCGGGCCCTGCTTAAAAATGATAAGCATCGCAACTGTAGACCTTCTTTAACGTGTTCTAGTGCATTAAACTGTAATAGGGATCACAATACTGGGGTATGAAGCTGCTTAAAAGATGCTGGGAATTAAGGTGTCATGTTTGAATGTAGAAAAAAAAAAAGAAAATGAGAAAAAAAGCAAACCCTTCGCAGCACTTTATTTATTTAATTCCAAATCCTGGCATCCTTTTGATAGATGATTTTGTACTTTGCTGAACTTTTATACTGGTTGTAGAGGAGGAAAGGGAGGAAAACATACCTCAAAGTACTGTTATAATATATATGTAATAAAAGCAGCCTTCCTAAGACAGGAGATAGTTAAATATGAATCTCTCAGTTAAAGCGTCATTGAACGGGCTTGCCCATTGGTCAAGCAGTTCTGTTTGTATCACATGGAGAGAGAACTGGCTTTGATTACCAGTCCTCCACTCTCCATGCTGGCAGGGCTCTTGACACAGCATGCTTAGCTCAGAAGGGGGTGGGGTGGATTCGGAGGACTGTTCTATTTCATTCAGTAGCAACTGCTGAGGTTAGTTGAGGTATGTCAATGACTGCCTACGCGAGCAAGGTAAGAATAACCGGCATTCTCTAACTTCTTAGGTTGGTGGTCAAGCCATCTAGCTGAACTTCCAATTGCCTTCCAAGTAAAAGTACTTTGCTGATTGAATATAGTAGTCTTGATTTATAAAATAGTGCATGCAATTTGTGGGAGGAGATTCATAGATTTGCCGACTTCTACACCATGCAAATTATATCAAGACAGACAAGCTGAGAAAGAGAAATCTATGTATGGAAGGACATTCACTGTACTACCACACACTTTGAATTGTTTTTAAACATTTTCAGCCTTTGTGAAAGGCTGGAGAGCAGTAAGACGATATTTCAACTCTGAAGATCATTTGGAAGACAGAGTAGCTAAATGTAACAGCAGCCTTGAAAAACTCTGGTATGCAAAATACAAGGGAAGTTACTTAGTATCATTTCCAGTTAGTTCCCAAATTTCAACTATTCATCCTACTCTAAATTAAAAATTGGATGGACTAGCGCTCTGGGTATTGGCATGCAAACTAGCATGTTGTACATTCCACATCCCTGCCTACAAGCAGTATTAACAGCTTTTAAAGAAGGTTGAGTAGGCACTCATGTGAGGACATGGCCTTAATCCCTATTGTAGGTCTAAGTCAAAATGTTGATACAAGTGTACTGTTGTTCTAAGTAGGGGTTGGCAACCCACAACCCATGGGCCAGATTTGGCCTTTAGGTCCATTGGATCTGGCCTGTGGATGTGGAGCTTCA
Organism: Alligator mississippiensis; assembly: GCF_030867095.1. NCBI lineage: Eukaryota > Metazoa > Chordata > Crocodylia > Alligatoridae > Alligator > Alligator mississippiensis. Next base: position 194,375,385 of record NC_081826.1, on the reverse strand, counting down.
GCAATATTCAGCAGCAGGGGTACTTTGTTGTGCAGCAGAAGGGGTGCTTGGTCTCCCATGTTGCCACGGGGGCAGGCACCAGCAGCAACTGGTTCCTAATGCATGCCTCTGACTCAGGTTGGGTCATTCCGGCCTGCAGCTAGAAAAGGTTGCCTGCCTCTATTCTAAGTGATTAAATACCAACACAAAAATCCAGGTATATTGATGAGTGATAAGCTGTATATTGAAAAGTTGAGTTTATCAAGAAAACACTTAATTTTTTTAAAAAGAGAGCAATTCCACAAGTACACTGGAGTGTTTTATTAGATATACTAAAGTTATGCATGACTAGACATTGTAGAGCAGGGGTAGGCAAATTTTTCCTGCTATATATATTTCTCTCTTATCTCTATACATCCAGAAACTCTTAAAATCAACCTGGCATTTCTTAATCTGAACTTGTTTTCCAGGCCATCAATTTGATTTGTTGCTGCTTAACAGTTTTCAGTTTAAGTAGATGCATGTCCATTAATTGTTACTCCCTGCCATTCAATTTTTAATATTTGCCCCAGTATATCAATCAAAAATGATTTCATAATTTTTTTCTCAAGCCCATTTTCTGCCATTTTATTAACAGCATCTTTTGTACAAGCATGCTAAGCAAGGCCAAGGAATTGGACATGCATTGCAATGGAGCAAAGCTAAAAACAGTGACATCTTTTAGCAGTCAAAGGAATTAAGTTACAAGAACAAAGGATGAAGGGAGAATTAGAGCTTTTAGTCCCTATAACCACTAATTCAAAACTGACCTCAGTTGAAGAGACTAAAGATAACTCTCCTGATGACCATATGGTTGCCTATATGTTGTGCATTTGATTTGTTCATGCTAATTTCCAAAAGACCAGGTTCTACATCCATCGTGTTTGAATGTAGGGGTGGTGATCTCAACAGAGAGGTGGTGCTAGGGGCAAACAGTTATGGAACTTCATCACGCACTTATTACGTAGGCACACATGCCTTACTTAGGCACAATGCGCACAGGCCCATTGCCACAAGTGTGATTTGGTGAAAAGTAGAACTTGCAGGGTTGGGCTCATGGAGACAAAACTACCTTCTTACCCAAAGCTACTTCCATTACCTGGCAGAAGCACAGGGACTAGGCTACATGGGGAAAGCTCATACTGTTTGTATGGTAGGAATTTAATACTAAATGGAGTCTCATTCTCTATGACTGGAAGCTTGTAGCATTTTTAAATTTAAACCTCTTTTTAAATGGTAAAAATATTTGAAGAAAAGAACAACCTGACATTAAAACACAGCTACCATCTTGCCTAACAAATCCTGTTCAAATATCAGCCTGAAACTTATTGCCAGGTTCCTTGAAACATAGGACTTTTCATTCCATCCAGGAAGAGCACACACCAACTGCTGAAGCTTCCTTAGCCTGATGAAGGGTTTTTGAACCCGAAAACTTGCTTAATAACTATTCTCCAACCATTTGGGTTGGTCTAATAAAAGATATCAAATTCACCCAAGGAACCTTGTCTTCCCTTGAAACATACGATGCACTTGTTAAAATGATTTTTCCCCCCCTAGAAATGGCTTGTGTGTTAAATTTTGGTGAAAGGCATTATATGCACCATAAATATGTCTTTGTCTGATAAGTTTTCTTTTTCTTACAATTGAGTGTCATACAAGGTGGGACATCTTAAATTTAAAGGCATCTTATATTCAAAAGGAATATGGTACTTACTTTTATTGAAGTCTTAGTTTTTGAACTGGGACACTATTCAAAGGCAAGATTTTATGTTTTATGAATTATTGCCAGTACAGCCTATGGTGTGCTGGGCACTTTGTTTAAAAAAAAAAATTAAACATGGGCCTACCCAAAGCAGCCTACAGTCTAACAACTGTAGAGAGTCCAGACTGAGACTGAGAGAGTCCAGAGAAGAGCCACGCGCATGATCAGAGGTTAGGGAAGCAGACCCTACGATGACAGGCTGAGAGCCCTGGGGCTCTTTAGCCTGGAAAAGCGCAGGCTCAGGGGTGACCTGATGGCCACCTATAAGTTTATCAGGGGTGACCACCAGTATCTGGGGGAACGTTTGTTCACCAGAGCGCCCCAAGGGATGACGGCTAGGTCAAATGGTCATAAACTACTACAAGACCGTTTCAGGCTGGACATAAGGAAGAATTTCTTTACTGTCCAAGCCCCCAAGGTCTGGAACAGCCTGCCACCGGAGGTGGTTCAAGCGCCTACATTGAACACCTTCAAGAGCAAACTGGATGCTTATCTTGCTGGGATCCTATGACCCCAGCTGACTTCCTGCCCTTCGAGCAGGGGGCTGGACTCGATGATCTTCTGAGGTCCCTTCCAGCCCTAATATCTATGAATCTATGAATCTATAAACTCTGTCTTAAGGTAAGGGAAGGATATAACAAACTATTTTCTTAATAGATACATGGATGCATGTATTATGTTTACTTGAATACAACATGAGGTTCCCTTTCCCTCCCCCCCGCAAAAAGAGCATTGAGAAATAAAAACTTTGCCTTCAATTTGAGTACCGGTCTGCAGCAAGTGGTGAGTCAGCTCAGGTTTTGGTCCAGGCTTGGGGCTGAAACCAGAGCTGAGCCACCACCTGCCTCGAGTTCGCAACTGGGAGAAACACGGGATATTGCAGACTGGTGGTGAGGGAACAGGGGTGACCTGTGTGTATGACTCAGGGGGGAGTATGGGGGATATTGTACAGCCTGCCTCGGGTAAATACAGTATATATTATGAAAATAGGACATGTAATTTACACTCAGATTTCTCTAAAACAACAAGCTGTACTGTATTTATTCAAAACCAAAACAAGGTCTTTTTCCTCCATTCAACATGGAAGAAAAAAGCCCCTTGTCTTGGATTTGAGGGTGAGGCACTGAGAGGCAGAATGCTGCTGGGGCTCCAGCCTCAACCCAGGCTTAGAGTCAAAGCCACAACATAGAAAATTATAACAAGTTGTATCAATTTTATATGTATAGAATGTAATTATTTGGGGGCAGTCATCTTAAATTTGAAGTCATCTTGGATTCAGGTAAATATGGGTTGCTTTTTTTTTTTTTTTTTTAAAAAGCTTAAAAATTTATAGAGACTTGATGGAAAAAAGTACCTAAGCAAGGCAGACCAGAAGATTCAAGGTGAAGCAAATAAGAAGGCACAGAGAAAGGAATGAAGGATAACATGAGGATAACTAGTCTAGTGGTATAAGAAGAAGGGATGAAGACGGAAAATATCAGACAAGTAGCAGGTAAACTAAATAACTTTAATTTGGTATGGAAGATGACAGAAAGCCAGTAGTGGGGAGTATGGTATCATTCAAACAGCTTTAATTTATCCTTTCACTCCTACTTCCTACCAGTAATGGATATATTGGAACTCTGATTCTAATGAGTAACTATGCTATATCATGTTGTGCTGTGGTTTGGGGAACAATTGGTATATTTCTTCCTAACCTGCCTTTGTCAGTTTGTCTCTCTCACTCCTAATCATTAGGATCACCGTGGATACATACATTTACATTCAGTAAACTACATTGCTGTACTGCACCATACTTGCATTCATACACTGGCAGAGCTGCCAAACTTATATAAATACCTGAGACAGGAAAATATAGACAGAGTCAGAGATTGTCTTCATATACTTTGGATGAATAATCTACTAATGAATTAACAGGAAAATAATGCGTACACAGAATATAGAGGCAACAAGTACCAAGTATGGTACTTACATGTGTTGTAGCTTTGGCCAGGGATCTATTTGAGCAGTTTGGCAGCTAACCACCATTTAATATTCCTAACATACACTATGCATCTAAAATACATCAATGGGTACACAGAGGAACACACCACAATATGAACTACACATTGCTTCAAAAGCAGAGCTAGCTGCATTTTTGTTTACATGACTCTATTAGGTTAGAAAACCTGTCTTTAAGTTTGGTGCATAGGCCAAGTCAGTTCTCTCTCCCCCAAAGAGAAAAACCTCCCCAGTCACATCATATCTCATAGCACAGGGGTTAGGTCAGTCAACTTGGAGGTAGGAAACCTGTTTTTTGAGTTTTGCAGGATCAGAAGAAGGCACTTGAACCCAAGTGTCTCAGGCTGCAGGAGAGCGTATTAACCATTACACCATTCTGGACAAGTGTCTCATTCTGCTGAAACTGTTCTACTTTGTAGAAATAATTAATTATTAATGGGAGTAAGAACACAGACCTAACTCTCCTCCATCCTCAGTGAGCATCCGAACCATCAGGCTGTACAGTCACTCTCTCTCTCTGGTTCAATGAATATTTAATTATTTGTATGAAGTGGAACAGCGTCAACTGGACAGTGAAAAAAAAACTTACCCCAGATTTCTTAAAGGCTGGAGGCTAGGGCATTTGTCTTCTATACGAGTGGCAGGTCCCTGCTCCAAATCAGGAAGAGAGATCTGGAAAGGTTTCTCAGATCTCTCAGCAGTTCACCAGGGGGCTATTGACTATAAAACTTGATACACCTCTCCAAAAACAGATGTTTTGTATTGTGTGGAGGTCCAATCCAGTAAGGAAGACTATCAGTTAAGGCTGTTGGGCAAGAAAGATAAGGTCTTAGAACGAAGTCTGTAACTAAGTCTCTAACTGGAATGTAGGTATGTTCTTGGGCTCTATGCAGCTTAACAATGTCAGGACTTAACTGGTTTTGTATCTTAGGCACCTGAAGGTTAGGCAGAAGCTGAACTGAGGTGTTGACAATCTTAGAAATGCCTAAATAATGGACATGGGTGCCAAACTTCCATTTTAGGCATATAAATCCATTTGTGGCACTCCAACTATTGGTGTAATAATCCCATTTGTGTAAATGATTTGCTCACTGATGTTCTACAGATCAACCCTTGCTGCTTAGATGCTCTGGCTTAATTCCCATCCTTTGCTAGCCCAGGTTCAAGTTTTCCAAAAGCCCCTTACCTACCAAAATAGCACCACCCTCACCTTAAATTTTATTGTGTACTATTTTTTGCCAGTGTCTGGAGGTTTGAGATCACTGCATGGATTTTAACAAGACAATTTACAACATACCTCAGAAGGAAAAGAACTATTTTGCAGGCATCCTGTCAGCTACCCAGAGGTAAATGTCTAGATGCCTGTGAGAGTTCAGCTGCAACTGAACGTTAACTCTGAACACCTTGGATTCTGATTCGAAGTCCACATGCAGTGACCAGGAGAAAATTTATTTGGGGTGGGAAAACAGCAGTGGGAGAAGAGGCCAATGGGCATGTGTATGAAAGCATACAATAACAGCAGTCATTAAGGGTAAAGAGGAAAACCAGCCCTATTTCTTTTCCTGCAATGAACTGGACCATATCTTGGCACTCATCCATCTACAGAGCCTGAGGTATTTTGGAGGCACAGACAGCACCAGGCTGAATACTGGATCAAGAAAGGAGGAAATGTTCATCATGGTCCAGTCCAAGGCAAGGGATGTGGGCCAGGACAAGCAGGGTCCTCAAGACCTTACCAGGATCTCATGACCTCTTGGACAAGGGCAGCTCCAGCTCCGGTAGCCAGACAGATTCAAGTGGGCTGGGAGACCAAGGGGTATATAAGGTATGTTGTTTTTTATTATGTGTACCAGTTGGGTTGATTTGGCATGATATGAACACGGGAAGATGTGTCTGGTGCTTTATAAATACTGCTTCATTCTTGTGGGTGCTTACAGTCTCAAAGAATAACAGAAGCCGCCCCCCCCCTTGGTTCTGCACCACAGCATAATGGGCATCTTCCTGGGCCCACCTTCCCTTCCTCCCCCAGTTTAGATACCTCTGTTATGGAACAGATGGAGAGGTCAGGACATTAGTTCTCCATGTCTGGCTACAACAGGTGTCTCAAATAAGGACAGATGCCTCAGGCATGGGATGCACAGTATCTAACTTAGCCAGGTTGCACGGTCAGACTCAAAATGAAGGTTAACGAGAAAAGCATCAAATCTTGTTGACAAGTCAAATCTTGAAACATACTAAATGTCAGAGCAGGAAAATATTAATGAAATGAATTACATCATAGTCAGCCTGATTCCACCAGGTATGTGACATTATCCATTGGCCCATTTGTCCAGCAAGAGCATCTAGCTAGGTATCCAACTCATATAGTTGCAAATATACTTAATTCTATCATTCTCTTTAATGCATAAACACTACTTGAAAGCAAACTACTTTGAATTAACTAGTAGTAAGGCTGTTAAAACATCACCTTGTCCATCTCCAGTGCTACCAGCCAACAAATTTTACTGAGAGCTCTAGCAAAGATAATTTATCTTAACTTTTTCCTCTCTTCTCCAAGTGATCCCCAGAAGTCTTTTATAAAATTCAGCACTCACCTAGTCTTAGCAATTAAATTAAAAGATATTTTCCACATATCCCCAGAGAAGGTCACTATAGCTCTCCCATCCTAGAGCCTGCTTACTTATCTACTATGAGAATAACTCAAGTGCAAGATTAGTAGCTTTGCTCTCAACCTGTTGAAACCAGTGGTATCATTTTTTTCTCTTCTGGAATCCTTAGTCTAAAGATTCACTACCAGCTTTTTGTCTGGACTGAGTAATCTCTTTTGAGCCAACTGAGATTCAGCTCCTAAATCTTCCCTCTGCCTCCCTCCCTCCCTCAACCCTAAATAATTGATTTTAAATTGGGGGAAAAAGTATTGGTTTATGCTCTTACCATCTTGAATATTAGTAGTACATACCATCTCTTTCCAGTGAGACTCCGAAATGAGAAAGTGACTAGAAAGGAGTATTTTTTCATTGCATTCTTTGGAATACTGAGGATTATCTGTACCATTAATAAGTTTATTAACAACGTTCTTATTGTTCATTTCAGAAACTGCTGCAGCAGCAGGACTACCACATGGAAATGCTGGCACATCACAGAGCAGGAGAATAGCAACAGGAATCACAACTGGCTAAATACTTGATCATCTCATTGGAAGGAAATAGAAAATGACTAGCAGATGGGCATGCAAAGGCGCTTTTATACAATTTTTAGATTCAAGGAAGAAAAAGCTGGTCGTTTTGGGAAAGATGAGACTAATTTAGGCAGGAGAACAGAGAATCAATGATGGAATGTATACGGCATGATAACAAAATGAGACTGCTGAAGCAAGAGGACTTTTGATTCCAGAGAATAGATGCAAAGGCAAAGGCATATGCCACTTCCTATGATGCTCAGAACCACAGCCAGCATGTACTAGACTGCCTCATGCCTGTTCCCTCTCTCCCCAGTACTTTCATGACATTCCTTGTTGCATCCCTGGCAGCAAACAGAACAAAGAACCAGTATTTTCTAGATGTGAACTTTATAACTGCAAACATACTTTCTGTGCAATTTGTTATTTTTCTCCTTCTTACTTATGTCAGCTGGCTTGTGTATGCTTTTAAATAAAGTTGATTTGCATCATTTATCTCATTTATCTATACTTTAATCTACACACAGTGCATCACCACTCCAGTACATCATGCTCTTGCTTACCCAGCTTTAAAAAAAAAATCAAACCAATAAGTAATTTAAGAAGTGCATCCTGCCACATGATGCAAACCCACCACTAAAAGACAATATTTAATAACAATAATTGTCAGCACTTAATTCTGCCTGCCTCAAGGAACAACATTATTTATCACCTCTTCTCTCTGTCTTGGACTAGATATCAGAACAAATCTAATAAATATAGCATAGACCAGGTGAAGGCAGGGTTAACACCCAATTCAGCTTCAGGTGGCACTGGCCATCTCCTTGCATAAACATATACTAATGCCTGTCTCAACTTCCTCAGTCTGTGGGCTCTTAAACACCTACCTGTAGTTTCAGTAAATGCTGGACAAAATGCAACAGGCATTGTCCATCTTTGCTGATTGCACAATCACTGCATGTCAGCAGGTTCTTCCACCTCACTTTACAAAGCCTCCTAAATACACACACTACACACTACCACATTCTGCATCTGTCAAATCAACCATTTTAAATCGCTCTCTCTCAAGGTTTGTGTTATCAGTTATAACCCCATAAACCAGGGATAACAGTGAATTTGCAGGCTTACAAAAGAATCACTGAGGGCCTGGAGAAGAGTTTTGCCCCTGCCCATGCGCACACACACTTTCTGCCTTCTTTTGAGCCGTGTATAGATGAAACAGGGCCCTAAATTGAAGCAGTGGGTTTTTAAAAACACTGCTTCAATTTAGGGCCCTTTAAACCCCCATGTCGTGCACACACCCGAACTACCTGGCCTCTCCGGCAACGGGGAGGGGAAGGTGAGCGGCCAGCAAGCTGAGCGGTCCCTGGGCTATGGGGGGGGGGGCTTGGTGCCTCCCCCTATGGCAGCGGCAGGCCTCCCCAGGTGGCACCCACCCACAGGCACCTGGCTCAGGTGGTCCTGGGAGGCACCACAACCACAGAGGGAAGCAGCAGGCCCCCGCTCAGCTCAGGCAGGCAGGCAGGCTCCAGAGCAGGGGGGAAATTATAAATAAAGATCAGGCTTGCCGCTTCTTTTTTCTTGGGCAGAGTCTGCCTTCCCAGGCTGCTTCCAGGCTGCCTGCATGGGCTTCCTGCATGGGCTTCCTGCACAGCCCCTGACCTGCACAGAGCCCGGTGCTTTGCTCTGCAGCTGTAGGGGCAGCAAACAAACTCCTTGGAGGAGTTTTAGTTTCCTGCACCCAAAGTCATTTAAGGCACATTATGCTGCCAAATTTGCTACAGCGGCTGGAATCACAGTGCAATACACAGCCGACACATGCAACCACTGACACCATTAAAGTGGTGCAAAAGCATTTAACCCACTTTAAAGTGTTGTGCACACATGCCCCTCATTTTGTCTACATGCGGCCTTGAAAAGCTTAGAGTTTGACTATTTCCTTATATTAGGCACTATGCCTGGCTAACTTATGTACACATTTAGAAAGCATCCTTGACAATCCATTAAGGCTTACATCACCAAGGAGTTAAACTTTTCTGTCAGTGTATTCCTAGACTGGGGAGAGGGGTCAGGGTAGATAAAATACAGCTAGGTTCCATCAATAGTGCTTCATACTTCAGGACGCACAAAACTGTTCATATCCTGTACTGATGTCTGGCAAATCTGCCACCTTAACCACATGCCCCACCAACACTCTGCATTGCCTTACTTTCACCACACCAAAAGCTACACCAGCATCAAGTTTCTAGCCAGCAGAGGAACAGAGCAGATGAACAGTAGCTCTAATCTGTGATGACTACAGAGTTGGATTAGTTTCCACAGAGGCAAAGAAAATCCCCTTTTTATATTCAAAAACTCTACAGTAACTGCTCCTTATCCTGAGCCTTGAGAACAGCTTGATTCCTTCAGTCTGTGACCCTGACCCCAAAACAGTACTTTTCTGAGCAACATTTTTATTGAAGTAGTACAGGAAATGGTTACGCAAGAGGAAAGTGGTGAGTCCCAAATCTTACCAATGGTCTTATTTCTCTGGCTTGCTGCTATTTCAGGGATACCATCAACTTGCCTCTTCTGGGCTGCTTGAGACCCTTAGTGATTACTTTTCAGGCGTTCCAGTAGAAAATGTTCTGCCTGAGCCAAGAATGAGCTTGGACAATTCCTCCTTATTTCCATTTTAAGTTCATGCTTTAGTCATCACTGAGCTGCTTTGGGAGTGAAGGAATTTTGACCTGTTCTTCCACAATTCCCCCTGGGGGGTCCCAGGCAGCTTTTCCCATAAGCCACTGCTTCAAGAAGCTATGACAAACTGTGAGAAAGGTAGTAAAAAAAAGGCCATGCAAGTGAAACGCTCAGCTAAAGTGCTGTGTATGGATTCAGGGTAAAATTAAAGCCAAAAGAGGGTGTTAATATTACTACTTCACTATTTGCTCCTTATAGGGAAGCACACTCAATAATTCTATTGGTCCAGTAAACAAATACAATTTGAATTAGCTTCTTCAAAGACAATAACTATTCAAAATGACTTTCAACCGTACCAAAGAACTTTGCAAAACTAAAGATCCAAAGATTGGACTTAATGCAAAGGAATTTCTCTTTTCTCCTCTCCATTACTGTTCAAGGGCGACTTAGTATTTTTCTACTACCGTCATCCTTCATGACCAAAGGCCAGTGGGTTTCCTAAGATGATTCTAAATCTCAGTAAGGATGAGGAGATAACTCTGAAGCCATGTCATAGAAAGCAGAAGAGTCCTGCTTTTAACAATATTTGCAGAGTCTAATCTAAATTCATACCACATCCTTTTCATTTGGGGAGAAACATTCCCCCGGTAGTACATTCCCTTCTCAAGGCAAAAAATCCTCCTATCAAGATACACCACATAGCTAATTAGAATCTAAACCATCATGAGATATATTGTAAGCAACAATACTTCACCCACCAGAGTAAGCTCTTAACTAAGGTCTAAGGCAGGGGCTGGCAATCCCTAGCATGTGTGCCAGAGCATGGCATGTGAAGGCATTTTGCTTGGCCCATGCGCCTCAGAGCAGACAGCAGGGAAGAGGCCAGGGCGTTACTGCCACAACAAGGATCGGGCCCCTTGCAGTTTCTTCACTTTTTATCCCTGGCACACGAACATCTTACAAATCAAGGTTGTGGCTGTTTTTAGCACTCTGCCCACAAATGTTGCTGACCCCTGATCCAAGGTCTTCAAGCTGCAATGTCCTGACTAAATCTCAGACTGCCTACATTCCACCATCTTTCTTCCTGACATTGCTCATGCTTTTGATACTACCCAATCATCCTCTCCCTCAACATCTTATTTGGGCCCTGGTATTATACTCTTCCTTTTCCTGCATTTCTAAACATTCTTTACAAAACTCTAGTCTTACCCCTTCTCTCTCTACCACTTCCATGGGACTACTTCCCAACATTTTTATTGCAAGCTACTTTCTTTAGTAATTTACAAATGTGAGATAAGATTGAATGCTGTGCCAAATTCACAGCATCAAGAATTACTGCAGTTCTTGAATTTCTTCCCGATTGTTCCAAGATGAAAAAATGCATGGGAAGATTATTTTATATTTTGAGGTAGACTATAAATAGCTGTCAAAAATCTCCATTTATATTCCCATCAGAAAGAAAATTAAGGCCTCAGAATGTACTAGTACATAATGGTATGACTAGAAGTCTGCTTGCCAGTTTTCAATTACTACTCCCTCCAATGGACAGTCAGTGGTCCAGGCTCTGAAGTACTGGGTAGTGCAGAACATTTGTGACTTGTATTTTAGACCATTCACAGATTATGTTTAGGGATGCTGGGTACATAAGGACGCTTACAACAACTATTGTTCATTCTTAAAACCTTCATTTTTAAGAGTGTTCAGCAATTCACTTTTGTTTAAGGTGACAGATTCTGCTCCTCATCCTAGGCAGCACACATCTGCATTGAGAGGTCTGTTGGTAAAGAAAAAGTAATTCTCTGCCTGGGACATTTGTTTTCATTGACCCCCAATTAGCTGGTCAGAAAACTGAGAGTCTTTGTTTTTTCCTGTTAGATAATGGGTCCTTTGGAGGGTATGTTCTCACAGCTACGGATCACTTTTAGTGAAATAGATGTCCTAGAAAACTATTCGTATACCATCCCCTCCCCATGTCCCCTTCCCCAAAAAGTACTGATGTTGTTTAAAAAATTATGCAGTTCAACATTTGAAAATACAAATTCACACAAACCAATCTGTCACATGAAAGATCAAAAGCTTACACCCTCATGGAAACTGTCCAGATGAATAGTAAATATAAAAAGTGTCCTAATTGGCATCCCCCCACCCAGACCTTAATGATGACTTCGACAATGTTAAGGCAGAATCACATCACAAACATATGGAATGCCAGGAATGCATGAGGCTGCAAGTTTTGTGAAGCTAGGCCACATATGGTTCATTTGGTTTCAGGTGTAGGTGACAGTGAAACCTCATGAAGCACTAGAGTCTGTTATCAGCAGCACTGTGGGCATAGTTTCTCTTTTCAGGTGTCCTGATGCTGCCTTGACTGTTATTCAACATTTTATTATTTATCATACTCTAATATTGTTTGGTATTGTTCTGCTCAGATGTTTTTTTAACTGAATTTTTCGCCCTTAACTTTTCTTCTCGTTCCCCTCCTGCAGGTGAACGCCCATTCCCTTGTACATGGCCTGATTGCCTTAAAAAGTTCTCTCGTTCAGATGAGCTGACTCGACACTACAGAACCCACACAGGCGAGAAACAGTTCAGATGCCCACTCTGCGAGAAGCGGTTCATGAGGAGCGATCACCTGACGAAGCATGCCCGTCGCCACACTGAGTTTCATCCAAGCATGATCAAGAGATCAAAAAGATCAGTTACCACCTCATTTTGAATAACGGACTACACTGGGGGGGGAGGGGAAACAACACTGGCAAAGACGTAACCGAACAGCACAAGTCTGCCACTGTACAGTTAATGTTCCCTACTTGCATTTTTAAAGCACATGTAGCTAACATTCAGAATAAATTTTTTGTCCCCCTGTGCTGGTAACAACAGTCTTAAAGGAGTGAATTGCTAAGTGAGGGTGGGGGCAGGGATGGGGGTCAGATAACAACTTTATTTTGTAATTTAAAGAATCAACACTGGTGTATATATGTCTGACTGGGTGGTTTGACCTGTGATACCACAGTAGTGACTCCAAGGTCTTTGTGATTGCTGTGTCAAACATGTTTTGTTGAACAATGTATGCTGCTTGTATTTAAAATTTGTTTAGTAAAACCACTTTCCAAGTCACTTAAATAATTCTCAACAAAACTCCATAGCACATTTTAGAAGTGGGTTTACTTCTATCTCAGAATGATCCATCATTTAAAGACTGTTAAGAAAAAAACATTACATCTGTTACTAATAATATCTGATTGATATACAAAAATTAGTTGAATTTATACTAAAGAAGACCATTAAGTAACTGGGTCTTTTTAATTTTTCTTTGTATGAACTATACTTTTGAATATTAGCTGCACTTTTTCCAATAAAAATGTCTATAACTTAAGCTGATACTTAAAGCAAAAAAACAAAACAAACAAAAAAAAACCCAAAATGGAACACACAAAAATACTCAAGACTTTTTCTGACAATATGAGTACTTAGCTCGATTATTCAGTTGCCAGGAAAAAAAAATATAAGTCAGCCTAAATAACATGGCAGGGGAATGAGAATAGAAACACACCTCTCGTAATTTCATTTGAGAATATATACCGTACTGTACTATATAAATGCCACTAACAGTGCTTTACTCTGCTGTGTTTTGTTTGAACGGATGCATAACAGCAGCTACCATCTTCAAAATGCTGCTTTTTTAACAGGTTTTTTTCTTCTTTTTCATACATTTGCCTTAAAGATTTATTCTCTTCATACATTTGCCTAACTCCTGTAAAATCCAATGGGAAACGTATGTGCTTACGGAGAGACTAGACCTTTCCGTAACAGCACTCTGCTAATGGAAACAGCTAAAATAATTTTCAAGAGCACTTTACAGAGGCTCCTATATCTTCTCATAGCTGTTGTATAAAGCATAGGGGGAAAATATGAGATAATTGGAAGACATGTCATAATATTCGTATGACATACACTTCACTGCTATGAACGTTGTATTATACCAGTGTGTCATACCTGACACATTTAACTATAATGGCAATATTGCATTCATTTAAAGGCTGGTTTACTCTGTAAGAGTAGAAACAACTTAGAAGGAAAACATAAAGTCATATGCATTATCTAAGAATTTCTTTGCTTATGTTAAAAGAATGAACTCTAAGGTGGTTATAATGGATTTTTCCCTCCCTATCTATTCAGATGGTGGAGTATTATGTTTACACACTTTTCTTTCAAGAAACATTCTTTTCAACTTTGTTTTTGACCCTTCTTCAAGCAGAGGAAGGGGAGGTGCAGCCCTACTTTAGGCACTCAGGGCCAAGTTCAACAATGGAGTAATCACACTGAAGTTAATGGTGCTTACACTGAGGATGAATTTGGACCCTCTTGTAAACTTTTGTACATAAAAATCTTGTTAGTACACTTGCAATTATAGTATCTTCTTATTGTTTTACCTGATAAAAAGCTTGCTTCCTAGAAACAAACAAAAATCAACTCAGAGAATAGAGTATTTTCTTCTAAAATTATATATGCTTTCAGCATTAGAAATCGGTTCGCAAATAGTGTTTTTACCTGTGTAGTTCATTATAAATTCCATCCATGTGAAGAGAACTGCTTTTAAGGCATTAGGGATATTGAGCAGTCTGTGGAATAAAAAGGGATGAGTTTTCTTCAGTGAAAACATCAGGAAACCAAGCACACTTTCTACCTCCGTTTCAGCTTTTGAAACATTTATTTTAAATACCAAACATTAATTTCTGGTGTCCAAAATAAGCTGTAAGGACATTTGTTCTTCCTAATAAAATAGATAGCCCAATGAGTTCTACTGACCTAGTATAAAAATATTTACCAGTACTGTTAATGCTGCCCTGTTAAGTGAGGTCAGGACTACATGTAACCAAGTGACTCAATATTTTACACCCATCTCAGCTTCTGTACTGAAAGCGTTAATACAAAGCCTAGAGTCAGTCCTGCAGACTAACTATACTGTTGCAGATTAACTATTTTGTGGGAAAAGTGCAGGATTTAAACAAATTAAAGGTCTGATCTTATGAAATGCTAAACACCCTTCCCTCCCATTTACTATATTGGGAGCTGCAGCTGATAAGAATCTTGTTTAAAATGAAAAAAAAACCCAACAAAAATGACCTCTAAATTACCAGTAGAAACCTAAGTACAGATGTGGCTGTCCAAGGTTAGTCATGCAAACCTGAATATTTGGGGCAGAACATACATTTCTACCCCCAAACATTTGTTTTTCAAGTTCTATAAAAAGTAGTGTATTCTCCCATATATGATGATGGAAAGTATAAACTCGTGTCTATGTTACTTGCAATAAAATCAAGTTTATAAGAATTTCCAAACAGGAACAAACATTTGAATTTGTGTTAGTATATACCGTATCTTGGTATGGTCCAACGGGACATGGTTCATTAATCACTAATGAAAACATAAATAAAGATTGTTTTTTAGTAGAAATAAATATTTGATTTAATGTGTAAAGCAAACTACAGGATAGTCATTTGTATCCTAAACTGAATTTTTGGAAGAGACGGTGGCAGGTGGTGGAAAAGAAAGAAAAATCAGGTTCTCTAATATATGTACTTGTCATACTATTGGAAATACTATAGACTGAAGTTAGGACAGCTCTTCTCAGTTACAAAAGCCCTTCACTATTGCATAGAGAAGCCATGGCTTTAAAAAGGTATAGCTATACAATATACTTCTTTTGTGAACAATTTTTCATGACTTGCATTACAGGTCTGTTTTCAGTTTGCAGATGGACTTAGTCCAGTATGCACCAGACTGGACACACAGTTCAAAATGCTGTTTTACAGATTAATGATCTGTAACACTGTATAATACCAACCTTTACAACAGTTTAATCAGTTTTATTTTTGTACAGTATTCGTATCCTTTATAAGTTATTTTGCCGTCCTGTTTTGTAAATCACATGAAATTGTACAAACAAGTAGGTCTAGGTGTTTTTGTACATATGTATATAAATTGTCCAAATAAAAAAAACTAAAAATGAATCTTCTTGTTGAGAATGATTTAAGTCAAGAGTGTGACTGCAGAAAGCAATTTGAATGATTAAAAACAAATACTCTCATGACAATGTGTTGAGAAAAGGTCCGGATACTCTATTCTTCAAATACATGATTTCAGATTTTCAAAATTGACTTTGCTAATTAACCATATACAACTTACTGAAATTATGTGTGTAGCCCAAGCCCTGGTCAGTCCTGAAAAATCATAGAATTATAGAAAATGAGGTTTGGAAGGGACTTCAGGAGGTCATTTAGTCCAACCTCCTGCTCAAAGCAGGACCATCTCCAACTAGATCATCCCAGGCAAGGCTTTGTCCAGCCGGGCCTTAAAAACCTCCAAGGATGGAGACTCCACAACCTCTCTCGGTAACCTGCTCCAGTGTTTTATTACCTTCCACGTGAGAGTTTTTCCTAATATCTAACCTGAACTTCCCTTGCTGCAACTTGAGACCATTGCTCCTTGTTCTGTCATCTGCCACCACTGAGAACAGTCCAACTCCATCATCTTTGGAACCACACTTCAGGTACTTGAATGCTGCAATTAAATCCCCCCTCACTCTTTTCTTCTGCAAACTAAATAAGACCAGTTCCTTCAGTCTCTCCTCATAAGCAGAGATCCTGGTTTTCCATGATAAAAAAAAAAAAAAAAAAAAAAATCACAATTTCTCTGATAAAAAATTGCAAATTCTCCGATAAAAATCCCAAAACCCATGGTTAAAATAAAATGCCACCCACAGCCCTACTGGTGTCCCTCACTAATCCCCCCACAGCTCCCCATCCCTGCTTGTGCCCCTTGCCACCCACCCATAGCCTGTGCCCCACAGCCCTGCTGGGGGGGCCCCTAGCTGCCAGGGCCGGTGACCCAGGTCCGCAGTCCCCTGCCCCCAACAGAAGGCAGTGGCTGCTGCAGCAGGAGCATGAGCAGGCTCCTGCCTGCAGGTGGGACTGGCACCCAGCAGCAGTGTCACTCCCAGGGGGCAGAGGGAACCTGCACTTCCCAGATCTGTGGGGAGTGGGGGCAGTGCAGGTGCACATTGCAGGCTCATATTCCCCATCCTGCTGCCCTCCAGAGCACTGTATGCAACCCAGCATGGCAGCACACAGGGGACGCACACAAAAGCTGCCTGCCACTGCAAACTCCATGCTGCCCTGGCCATGCTTCCCCTGCATGCAGGGGCAGCAGCGAGGGGTGCAACCCTGCAACAGTGAGGGATACACCTAGGGTTTGCAGCCAGCTGGGCACTCTGGCCAGGGGGGTGGAGCCCAAGTGCCCAGTCGGCTACAAACCACCCCCCCACTTCCTGGCCAGACTGGCTGGGAGCTGAGGAAGCAGGGGACAGGGGGTGGGGGGCAGGGGGGTTGCAGCCAGCTGGACACTGGCCAGGAGTGGCAAGGCTGCAACACGTCCCCCTCCCCCCGACCGGAGTGTCCAGCTGGCTGCAAACCTCCCTGCTCCCTCAGCCTCCAGCCAGCTTGGGCACTCCGGCCAGGAGCAAGGCAGGTTTGCAGCCCCCTGGGCACTCCAGCTGGGGGGGGGAGGGGGGTTTGTGGCCTCCCCACTCCCTCATCCCCCAACCGGCATGGACACTCCCCAGCCAGGAGGAGGGGTTTGCAGCCGGCCAGGCACTCTGGCCTGGAGCAGGGAGGCTGCAAACCCCATCCTGGCCGGAGAGCCTGGCTCGCTGCAAACCTCCCTGCTCCCTCAGCACCCACCCAGCTTCCCCTCCAGGCCTGCCCCCACAAGCCCCAAGCCCCACTTACCTCCAGCTAGAAGGATGAGCCTGAAGCAGCCTCAGGTAAGCGCGAGTGTCAGGCACTGCCCTTCCCCCTCTCCCTTCCCCTTCGGGCAGGGTTGGGGCTTTCTCTGATAAAAATGGGAAATCTGTGGTTTTCTCTGTTCTTCCATGGCAAATGGAAAACCCAGATCTGTGCTCATAAGCAGGGATTCTGGTTTTCTCTGATAAAAAAAAAAAAAAATCACAAATTCTCTGATAAAAACCCTAAAATCCATTATTAAAATTAAAAGCCCCCGGCACCACCCCCCCAGCCCTGCTGGTGCCCCTCACTGCCCCCAAAGACTCCCCCCCAACCCTGCTGGTTCCCCTCACTCACCCCCAATGCCTCCCCCAGCCCTGCTGGTGCACCTCATTCACCCCCAAAGATCCCCTAGCTCTGCTGGTGCTCCTCACTCACCCCCAATGCCTCCCCCAGCCCTTCCGGTGCCCCTCGCGGCGGTGCTCCCAAGACTTGCCGGGTGGCCGGCCGGTCCAGGGCCCGATCCCACTGCCCGGGCCCAGGCAAGGGCAGGGCCAGCCCCATCCTGCTCTGGCGCAAAAGGGCAGGGGGCCTCCAGCTGCCAGGGCTATGGGGCCAGAGACCAAAGTCTGCAGCTAAGCTGTTATCTTATCCTTTCCTTATTCACCAAGATCAGAGATCGAGGGTTCTGTTTCTATATCTCTCCTGCATTAGTGAAAGATGCCAATAACTAACAATTCATTCTTTCCCTCATTATAGAAAGCATTTGAAAAATGGGATGGGAGTTGGAAAAGAATTGCTTATACATTTAGCAAGTGAGAGATTGTCATATGTGGAGAAAGTAAAATATTTTAAAATGCATCAACTAAGCAGGGGATGTGGTAATAACTTACAACATTTTTGAAGAAAAATTTGGTATAGTAGAAATAAAGGGATTAAGTACAGGGATGGGTTATTACAAGTTTTAGCAGGGGAATAATACTGTTTTTCCTGACATTCCTATGCTTATACCACTTTTGTATTAATACTGTATCCACTGATACTAATGGGTTTTGCCTATTTAACTACAGGTTTCCCTTGCTTTATGCTGTACATGCATTTCTGGAAAATGGCACTACAGAAAAGCTACATAAACTCAAGGAAGATCTCGTTCAGCCAATAAAATAAATATATATATAATGTGACTTTGAATACAGGCCAGGTGAGTAAGAAGATATACTTTTTATATGAAGGAAAGGTCTTTTGTTTCCCAATTTTTATGCCAAAGGGTGAAAAATATTAAACAAAAAGGTGATGCTAAAATGACCTTGGTTAAATATCTGTGTTATGGTTCCACAAACCAAACCCAAAAGTGTGGTTTTACTTGCTAATGAGATTTGTCCTGGTCATATAACATATCAGCCAAGTCACTGGTTACTAAATATTTCTTCTGGCAAACAGGCAGAAAACAAATTCTATCATTCCCCTGGGATAGGATACTGTAACAAGTAGTGATATACAAAGAACTTCAGTCCAGCTCTTTATGCAGTATTCATCAGTCACTCAAAGAGTCCAAGAGAGTCTGATCAGTAACTGATGAGCCCTGCACAAAACAGTTATCAATTCCAACTAGCTCATATTAGAGCCTCTTAAATATACAGCTCCTCACACCTTTCCCTTTCCCAAACTACCACCAGCATTTACATAAACATAATATTTCAGTTCCCAGAGCAACGAGACTAAAAATCTACTCATTTAGTTTTTGCAAAGGGAACTTTTCCAGGGTCATGAATCTTGAGACAATTGTACAGGCAGTCCTCGACTTGCAACATTTTGAGTTATGTTTCGCACTTACAACGTACCGTTTCAACTTTATGACGTCAGTTTCGACTTACAATGCTTGATCCGATGTGATGCCACATCAGTGAACAAGTGTGCTGTATTGCTCATCTCCCTGGAGAACATCTGTCCAAACTTCCTTGGACACTTTCTTTAGGAAAGCAGACAAGACTCCAGAAAACCTGCAGCCAGGACTGCTGAGAAGACTCCAGCCAAGAACTCTTCAAAAAGTCTAACCAAGAGCCCTTCAAAAAGTCCAGCAAAGTCACCTCGAAGAAGTCCTTCCAAATCAATATGATTGCTATTTACAATATAAATACATTAATGTAGCTATATTACTCACCTATAATTGATTGAGTACAACATTCTGGGGTATTTTTGGTGAAAATAGGGTATTGGGCCTTGGTTCAGGAACCAATCCCCCATTTATAACCTTGTTTCTTATGAGAAAATTGGTTCCACGTTACAACATTTCGACTTAAGACATGGTTTTCAGGAACCAATTGTGTTGCAAGTCCAAGGACTGCCTGTACTCTTTCTGTCCCATTCCAGAGTTGACTGAGATTCCATATCCCCTGAAGGACATACTCAAACTCTTCAATTGTTTTGCTCCCCTGCCTTCTACCAAGTGCCCTCTCCTGTAGAGACCAGGGACATAACATGTTTTTAATCCAGTAATAGGCAATTTTTGGTGCTACATAATTTTAAATGTATAATTTACCCAAACATTTATGTCACATTTATTTCTCCTTAGAGAGGAGCAGCTCACTGCCATGAGTCCTGGTTTTCATGGTTTTAACTTCTTCTGCCTCTGGCTTTTCTTTTAGTGTTGCTGTCATGACTTCTTGCACTTCACTCATTCATGCACCTGTGTCCAATTTAAAATTGACAAATGCCCTATTGGTTTTAAGTTGATGTCCTACTCAGTTCTACTGCAAAGTCTTCCATTGTTCCTATTTCTTTCAAATCCCTCTGAGCAAGTGATGCTGTGCGTGTACTGATACCAAGTTCCCTATTTCTACTTGGTCTTCTCTCTTGTAGTATTTTGAATTCTGCATCCATTATGCTAGAGCACTATATATGCTCAAAGAGCTTCAGTCTACATTATATTTCACAGCCTTTTATTTCACTGAATTTTGTTGGCAAATTCTAAATTATTTTGTCAGGAATTAATACTGGTTCTTCCGATGTTCTCTTTCTAAGTGTGCTGTCCCCAGTCATAACCTGGTCTTTTAACAAGGACTTAAAAGACAGACCCCCAAAACTGCAAGATGGTGAGCCATCGATGGTTGAAGAGCAAAACATTTCTACATTTTCACTTTGTTTACATTCTGTTTAACAGCCTCTTATATTTTTCATTTGTATGTGGAACACAGCATTCTGCAAGTGCCTATCTTACATTTTCCACAGATAACTTCCACTGCATGTGTTAACTGAAAATGATTAGGAACCATCAAGCGCTTCAGAACCAGATATTCCAGCTGTTCTCCTTTTTCACTGGCACCCATTTGTTGCTGGTATAAATTGAAGCACTGTTTAAAACTTCACCAGTCATCCTCTGCATGTCCAGCATTTTGACTCTGATGCGACTTTTAACTGCTCTCTCTTCGATTCCAGATATGGTTTTAATTAAGTTTCCTTTTATCATGTGGTACTTATTCAGAACCAAGGAATCTGGGGAACATGCTCTGAATTCAATGTTTGATCAGCATTCATTGCATAACCCAAACCTTTGCACAACACAACCAAAAGTCCAACTGGCTCTGGTGAGAGCGTCTGAAAAGACAGTCTTCCATATACTTGACTTAGAGGGATGAGTCATATTTACAAAGATGGTATGGGTACCTCCAAAGCTACATCTTATTGAAAGCCTTACAATGCTGAATATAGCAACACCCAAATACCTTTAAAAATTTGAGATGCTGAAAAATGAAATATCAATCATTCAGCAAAGTACAGGAGAAATGGGGGGCATACGGCTCAGAACAGTATGGCTACACATAAACTGGTATAAGTGATCGGAAATCAGTTCATATCTGTAACACAGATTAGTTGTGCAAATCAGTGCATACAAACCACTTTCAAAATGGCTGAAACCAGTTTAAGATAAATCTGGATGGATGCAGTATCAGACTAAACTGATTTAGGTTAAATCAATTTATTGAACTTCTGTCCCAGATCCCCTCCAGATTCAAGTTAACTCATAGTCCCTCAGCATCCCAGGATGCTTTGCACTTTCCCTACAAACACCCCCTCACAGGGTGGGTGGGCAAGTCTTGGCTGGCCCAAGCTGTCTGCTCCAGCTGAGCAGGGAGACATGCTCTAGTGCCCCTTGGCTTCTGGCCTGGGCCACTGGAGGCATACAGTTGCATTTCTGGAATCAAAAGTGAATGTCTGCTCACTTGCTTATTGGTTCAATCTACACAGTTAAGACTAACATATGAAGATTGAATCAATTCAGCCTCAGGCTTTTTGACTGTCTGTACTTAGCCTCTGAGACTAGGAGAACCTGGAATTAGCAGACAGGAAGTTTTTCTCCTCCATAATTCTTAATAAGCCAACCCAGACCCAAAAATACCCTCTTCTGAAATGGTTCCTGGGAGGGAACAGCAAAACAAATTGGAAAATCACTGACTACATAAAACTCATTAAAATCCTGTGCAAACATAGCAGCTTTGTGCTGGCATGAAGATGAGAGAAGCCCTGGTTTCTTAGTAGCCACTTTGTTCTCTGCCTGACTCTGGAAAACAGAAGTCACCTCAGGATTGCAGGGGCACAGGAGGAATTTGTATTTACAGCTGAGCTCCTTGTGGAAAAGCTAGTACATTTATAGAGTTTGGGACATCTTTATGTCTGTTTTATGTTTCAGTCATGGCCTCAGGAATCTTTATTTGTGTTTCCGAACTGGTAGCTTTCTTGAGCATGTGACTGGTTCCCTCATCACAGCATTTCAAAGACAAGGAGAAGTCATGATAGCATCAGTGGTAGATGCCATGTTAGCACTGCAAATAGCCATGCTTGTTTAACTGAACCCTGGAAGGAAGCTGCAGGCCCTGCCTAAGAGCTGGTCTATGCAAATTACTTGAACCAATTGAACTATTTCTGCTTACAGATCCAACATTTTTAGTATTAAAAGTAATTCAAGTGCTACATTCCCCTATGTGGATAATGTTTACTGGAACAAAAACAGCCTATATTGGTATAGTTTATCTCTATAAACTATATAGGGCTAAGACCCCCTATTCTAGTATAACTGTATCCACAGTAAGGAATATGTCACTATAACTATGCTAATTTAAAACCAAGTCATCGCGGAGCCCTTGGCCCGGCTGTATGAGCATTCATGGTCATCTGGCCAGGTGCCGGGGGTTGGAAACTGGCTAATGTCGTCCCAATTTTCAAGAAGGGAAGGAAGGAGGACAAAAGTAACTATAGGCCTGTAAGCCTCACCTCGGTGCTCGGGAAGATCTTGGAGCGAATCAACAAGGAGCACATCTGTGGGGGGCCTGCAGGGGAGATCAAGCTCAGGGGCAATCAGCATGGGCTCATCAAAGGAAGGTCCTTCCTAACCAACCCAATTGCCTTTTATGAACAAGTAACTAAATCCTTGGATGATGGTGTCGCCATGGACGTAGTCATTCTATATTTTAAGGAGGCCTTTGACACTGTCTCTCACCCCATCCTCATCAATAAATTAAGCGACTCTGGCATTGATGCCTACACAGTTGGATGGGTAAAAAATTGGCTGATGGGGCGCACTCAGAGAGTAGTGGCGGACGGGTTGTACTCAACCTGGCAAGATGTGAGCAGTGGGGTACCTCAGGGCTTGGTCCTCGGGCCCACACTGTTTAACATCTTCATCAGCCACTTGGACTAGGGGGTGAAAAGCACACTGTCCAAGTTCGCTGATGACACTAAGATGTGGGGCGAGGTGGACACACTTGAAGGGAGAGAAAAGCTGCAACTAGATTTAGACAGACTACAAAAGTGGGCAGATGAGAATAGGATGGGGTTCAACGTAGATAAATGCAGGGTGCTGCACCTTGGGAGAAGGAATCCACAGCATACATACAGGCTGGGGAGTTCCCTTCTTGAAAGCACAGAGGTGGAAAGGGATCTTGGAGTCATTATTGACTCCAAGATGAACATGAGCCGCCAATGCCAGACCGCAGCCAGCAAGGCCACCCATACCTTGTCATGCATCTAAAGATGCATCTCAAGCCGGTCCAGAGAGGTAATACTGCCCCTCTATGCGACTTTGGTCAGGCCACAGTTGGAGTACTGCATCCAGTACTGGGTGCCACACTTCAAAAGGGATACGGCCAGCCTGGAGAGGGTTCAGAGGAGGGCCACCCGCTTGGTGAGAGGGCAGCAGGACAGGCCCTACGAGGAGAGACTGAAGGACCTGAACCTGTTCAGACTCAGCAAGAGGAGGCTGAGGGGGGACCTGGTGGCTGCCTACAAACTCATCAGGGGAGATCAACAGCAAATAGGAAGAGCCCTTTTCTCCCCAGCACCACCTGAGGGGACGAGGAACAATGGTCATAAACTGATGGAGAATAGGTTTAGGTTAGAGATCAGAAGGCAATATTTTATAGTGAGGGTAGCCAAAATCTGGAACCAATTTCCCAGGGAAGTGGTCCTTGCCCCTACCTTGGGCAATTTCAAGAGGAGGTTGGATGATCACCTGTCTGGAGTCTTGTGAACCCAGCATTCATTCCTGCCTGTGGCAGGGGGTCAGGCTAGTTGATCTGTTCAGGTCCCTCCTGACCCTAGCTACTATGAAACTGTAAGTGTTAAAGCAGCACAGAAACTATGAGTAGACAAGCCACTAAAAAAGCATGTGTTTTTGCTACTGCACATTAGGGCAGCTTAATGCACATTTATTTAGTACCTCGTATTGGAGATACTGAATTTAATGCACATTAGGAAAAATGCATTAATGCACACGTAGAAAAAGCTACATCTGTACCAGAGCCATTGTATTACCCCAGTCTAAGGAAAGCTAGTACTAATGGAGATAGAAACCAGCACAAATTTAAATTTATGTTTAAGGTTCATGGTCTAAATTTGTTTAAGGTTATAAAAAAAATACTGGAAAATGGAACTGGTTATTTTCTTACCTACTAGTCAGTACGCTCCTTGATCCTATTACATCCCAGAAGGCGGCTCATGTTTCCTCCTGCAAGCAGATGGATAGGGAGAATAGAAAGATAACTTACCTTAATTTCTTTTGTGCTGGGAACACCAGACTCCTATAGCATCTATGAAGTATAACCAGAACTGTAGGCCCCCTTTTTTACCCACCCCAAAGTATTTGATACATTTTACTACAGAAGTTTCTCTTAAATTTTTTAATAACAGCAACACTAAGTTTGATGTTCCCATTTTTCCTCTGCTCAATTTTCCTTGCCATATTCTTCCCTTCTGTACTGCCTTATATGGTCGTTTTCTCCATGCTTTCTCTCCAGTTCTTTGACCCTCCACCTCTTCCACTTCTAATTTCACTGATTCCCATTGTTTTGCCCCCAGCACCAGTTCACTTTCCATAAGCCTTCCACATCCTTCCAAAGCTCATTGAGTTGTTCTTTTCCAAGACTCCATTCCATTATCTGTGACCATCCTCTCAGCCAACTCATCTTGTCCCCTTACAACCACCTCTAGTAAAACCAACAATGCATTTCCCTACTCACCACCACTAGCAAAATTAATCTTGTGTCTCCCACTTACCTGCAGAGTGCTTTTCTATATGCCCAAGGGACAGCCTGGGGCTCTTGGATAAGCATAGCTGCCAAGTTTTGTATAGCTCCATGCATGACAGCTGAGGCATATTATTTCAAAATCCGAAGTCTTTAATAATTAAAGACCAGAAACTTCATAAGGAAAATGTGCCCTACTTGAGTAGCAGTGGGAATAGGGCTTCTGAAAACTTAAGTCAGGTGAATGCTGAAGGGTATCTGGGGAATAGCTGTATTTGGATCTTCTTCTGTTTGGGTCCATAGTCTCTCACAGCATTAAGTGGCAATTGTAGCCCACCCCTTCACATCACTGGATGGTATGACATTCAGGGCCCACCAACACTTAAAGCCTCAATTTAAGTTTAATTAGGGTGCAGGTTTAAAGGCAAAACAGCCATTCCTGAATCACTCTCTAGAGTAATCCCTTAATCTAGGCTACTGGGGGCAACTGCAACTGCACGCATGAGCACTTTGCAAGAGATTCATCACTTTCCAGGTGTATTTGGCAATTGGAACATTCCTGTGACAGGTACACCGGCCCTTTTTGCTGACTTTTACTCCCAGCTGGCTCCCTTTGCAGTAGAGCTGGTTGCAAGTCTGAATTTCTGTCCCAAAGAAAAAAACCAATATTTTGAAATTTGTTTCCATTCCAATTTAGGAGAGAACTGAAAACATCCATCTGCCAAAAATTCTGAAAGTCCCTTGTTGAAAGAAAAATACTTTTGTATCAACAAACTCAAAAGACACATTTCACTTGGTAGTCTGACATTCATCTATCCCATGACTTACTGTAGTAAGTTCATGAACTTGGAGTTAAAAGTGCCCTGTGCAACCATTCCTTTCTATGGGTTGGATTCTCATAGATCTTCCAATCCATGGTGCAGTTTCAACCACAGGCAAATCATGGTGCATCCTGGAAAATGTAGGCCAGCAAGGGAACTTCACCATGGAGAAAAAATAGGGGCATACAGACTTGTTACACAGCACTGCAGCAACTCTGACAGAGATTAATCAATGGATTTGAAAATGAAATGTTTCAGTAAAATATTTCATTATATTTTTTCCCTTATGAGAACTAAAGCATCTAGGGGAGGAGAAAACAGAGAAAAGGTGTGTTTGCAGAAGCTACTTTAATTTTTCAAAACCTATTTTAATGAAAAATTCCTAGGAAGTTCCAGTACCTGGGGCATAGCCAGTCAGTAGCAGGTACTACTGAACTAGTAAAGCCTGCAAGAACTGTTGCGACACAACATGAAATAGGTCTGTTTTATAGGAAGGTTCTACCTGGGGACAAAAAAATCCTTTTCCTTATCTGGAGTAATTGTTCGGCTAGAACAGTGATTCCCAACCTTTTTTTGCTGCAAACCTAAATCGGCTACCTCCTGACCCAGTGCTGCAGGGGCTGCTGGGAGTGGAGTGCAGTGGCATCCCAGAGGCAGGGGAGCCACCATTTCCCCTTCTGTGCATGGTGGCCCTGTCTCACCCACTGCTCCCAGGCTGTGCGTGTGACTGTGCATGCATGTGTGGGCCCTTCATTACCCTACTGTGGACCCCCCACAACCTTGATTTGCGTCATGCACCGAGGCTGGGAACTAGTGATCTAGAAGTAAGTTTTCATTCTTTCCTACATATTAAAAAAAATTAAAAAATAACACTGCATGGAGAATGTTAAGTCTCCTTTCATATATGGGGCATGGACTGCACAAAGAATGTGTTAATATCCTTTCACATATGCAATTTGAGGAAAGTAAAACTTGCCATTCAAAATAAGCCAGGACTTTAAACTGCCAATGATGCTATAAAAGGCCCTTTTTGTGGCTAGAAGCCACCAGGAAATGTGCCAGACGTCAAGCAAGGACAGCTAATAGAGTTGAGGTTTGCCATCTAGAGTGGAGTTTTTCAGCACCTTAACTGAAGGTGCCGAGAAATGATTCAAGACAGACTAATCTATCAAACATTTGTAGGAGTTCAATGGACAAGAGAAGAAGGTAGAGACCATGGCTGGAGGACTCACGACCCAAGATTCTGCAGGACAAGTTAGAACTGGTATCTTTAAAACTTGCCTGTGTCGAGAAGTTAGAGTAGATGAATAATAAATGAGAACCTCCATCAGTTCTTAATATTAATCCATTTAATAAGAGCCTGTAAATGAAAACTGGAGTGCAGCCGTGGTGACAGATTACCCTTACATTAGCCTTTGAAAAACACCTACTACATTCCATGGCAGATATAGTCCTTTAATAAAGGTAGCAGTAAAGGAGGAACGTGATAAAAACTCCAGGTGAAAAGGCTGGTGTTGGCAGTAGTTACCCAATGCTGAGTCTTGGGAAACCTGGAATTGAGAGACTCAAAACAGTTTCGCCTTTACCTTTAACACCAGAAAGTAAACTGCAAGTGATATAGCAGCTTAGTACTTTGTGGGGCAAGGAAAAGTTCTCTTTCCCACCTGCAAATGGCAGTTTCATCCCCATTTCTAATAGGTGTCTTACCTTTAACAAATGAGTGCACCATGTACACTATTACATTGTATTAACGGTGCCATGACCTGAAGCCTTTTTTTCCCTAATATACTTTTGGCAATGTATGCATCAAGGGGCCCACATGTGGATAGTTCCCCGAATGCAAATACAACATAAAAGTGTGTAGATTCTTTTTCTGTTTCTCCATTATTATTTAAGGAAGAACTCTCAATGAGATCTCAATGCTGCTTGCAGCCCCTGGTGGCTAAAACACAGAATGCCCCTCATGAAAACCACAGGTGGAAAGGAACATATACATCACTTGTCATTATTATTTATATCCCTATCCAGAAAGGCTCCTGTTTCAACTGGACATTGAAAAGTGCTCAAAAAATAAAAAGAAAGTTCTACTTTCACTTAAAATGAAAAGATTATGTGAGCTCCCTTCTATTCCTGTTTTTTGTAAGGTGTACTTACTATTTAGTCCCCAGGGAAATTGATCACTAGTAAAACCTTCATTTTTAGTATATTAAGCTAATACTCCTCTAAGCAGACAAACATCTTTAAAATGAATTTCTAGGGTTTTCATAGCACTTTATTCACTGAAGCTGCAAAGTAGCAGTAAGAGAAAAGAAGAACAGCTGCTGTGGGAAAAGGAAGGATTGAGAGAGGGGCAGATGCTGGGTAGCTGCAGAAGCAATTAAATATATAAATACAACAAAATAACAATAATAAAAAAGATAGAGAAGTGTTTCACTTCTGAGTAATGAGGTATCAAAGGTGATTGGTAGTTTATAGTTGTGAAACCAGAACCCCAACCAGGTAGTCATATTGCAGTTTTGGATATACCATAATCAGACCCCTAACAGAAGGAATACACTCCAATGATCAACTTTTCAAGTGTTACCCTGAGAAGACTCACTTTGGGAATGCATTCAGTCACACACTCCAGCCCTGCTCCTACTGAGTTTCAGGAACTTCCTGGACAAAGGCACCCTTTGGGCCATAGAAGCACAGGTCACAGCAACGATGCCATGCACTTCAGTTGTCCAAACCCATTAGTCCCTTCCATAAGAAAGAGTGGAACTCAGGGGTGGCAACTGTCAATCCTCCTGGATCATGGTGCATACATGAAGACCACTCAGACCTTCAATGCATATGCCCAGGCAGGAATTTTCGGAGGAGAGGAGGCTGTCCGGACCTTCCATCCTCCCTTTAGGCCACTGAGACAGAATCCAACGACCAGACTGAATCCAGATGTTTGGTGCCTCCATGGCTGTAGTTGTGTAAGTGTCTGGGAATCAAACCCAGATCTCCTGTGTGGTAGACAAAGATTCTACCACTGAACCACAGGGGATAGAACTCAGGGGGGAAAAAAGAAAAAGCAGAGGTTTAGCTTGAGTATAAGGAGAAAACAGAGCCTGTTAGTAGTGAGTAAATATTTCTTCTCTTAAGTGGCATTTGAAGATTCCCTGCTTGCTCCACATCCACAATGCCCAGAGAGAGAGAGAACTTCTTTCTCATAGCATGCAATACATACAGATGCTAAGTTGAGGTAAGTGCACGAGAACATAGCATGTGCATGAGAACATTATACCAGGTGAGACACCCTACATATTTCTAAAATGAATCACTGAATACATGTTATAAATGCTGCCATAGGTCCTAGAAAAGTAAGCCTAAAGAAGATTCGTTTCTTTCACCCTAATGCGTGCATGTTACACAATGCACATTTTAACCTCCTTGGACAAAGAATAGATATAGTTCTCTTCCTCCAGTAATTTTCTAAAGTCTAACCAAGAAGCACTTTCTTTGTGAAGAAAAGGGAAGTTTAACACAAAAAAATCCAATGCTTGGAGAAGTGAGGTCACAGGGAAGCAGGGCATTTATATACATCAGTGGACAGGTTTAAGGATCTGGTCTTACAATGAGGTATACGCAACCTTTCTGGACATGCAGTCTCAGTACAGTAAATGGAAGCACCTTTCTGAATATACTATTCCCAGAATTAAGGCCCTAATCCCTTTATACACTCAGTCCTTCTGTCAAATATAATTCCTACATGGCTACTGATTTTCAAGAAATTAACTAGTTTCTGTAACTCAGCTTACAGCACAGATGTCAACTAATAAGAAGCTCTTTCTGAGGACACTATCTAGAGTGTACAGTTCTCTCTACTTCTTTAACAACTCCCTCAGCCATCATCCTTTGTATAGACAGAACAGTGAGATATTTTAAAGAAACATCTTTAGTTAAAAAAAAAAAAAGCTTTTCAAAATTTCATAGCTGACTTTTGACAGAATTTGTTTTTATATGTTGCTATGTATGGTACATATTCATCCTTCAAAAAGAAGAAAAACAGGTTAGTCTGACTTTCAGGCTCTCAGGGGCCTAGGATAATGCTTCAAATGCAGGCATGAAAAATATTTTAAAAATTATTCCTCTGAAGCTTGTCCTTGTACCAAGCCTATTTTTACATAAGATAAAAACTAGAATTTGACCAAATTTGACCTGACATATGCCCCAAGATATTTCCCCCTGCTCTCTTTTCCTCTTTTTGGCAAGTTACATGAATGCTGGTTCAACCAAAAAATTCCTTAGATGGATTACATATTGCTGTAGACTTCCAGGCAGTACTGACAAGTCAGTTCATTTTCTTTAAGTACAAGTAGATGGAGATAGTAAATTTAAAAACAGGTCTTCCATTTTTATACAAGTCCATACTTTTGGCCTATTTGGTTATTATAAGTTAGTTAGGAATAAGAAGCAATTGACACATTCTATTATATAAGTTCACAATTACTATGGGTAACAAATATTTAATAGTTACTGCTAACAGATATAATCCAAACCCCATCAGTTAATCAGCAAATTTAACAGCTACATCAGAGTGCTACTATTTATTCACTATGAGTATAAAACCACTCCATGAAAACCAGAACAGTGAAGGAAGGGTTGCTGACTTCAAGTATAAAAATCCATAGGAATACTTTTCCCATTCAATACCACAAACACAAACAAACCATAAGTATTTCACTTACAAGTCCCTCAGCTCTACTTCCAGAGGTACTTTGTAGTTCTCCACAGAAGACCACCACAGTGGTATAAAATATAAAAAGGACTATTGGCTCAAGCTGTAAATATTAGTTTTCCCCATACACTAAAAATGTATTTTCCACTGTGGGTGGGCATGAGGTGAAGGGCAATAGGCATTCATTTCCCATTGCTGAAATAGACTTTACAGGAAAAAACATGAATATACACAATAATCCATATTTACATAGTATATGGTATTTTTACCAAAGAAAAAATTGTTATAAAGCTAAATACACACTCTGAAAACGCAATGACATCACAAATCCTTCTGCTTTACTCTCACAGTTGGCATTTCATTAGAATTCATTTCAGTGTGATCTACTATAACTATATGAGTTAGTGTACTATATATTAACTTTAAAACTTCACAATCTTTGAACATAAGTGGATAAACCAAATAAGTTATTTGGAAACAAACAGCTGAAATTTCCTGATAAATTTTGTTATATTAGGTGCTGATATAATGGAAAGGTGCAAATAAGATTCTGGTTTCAGCTTGCCCTCCTGTTAAGTCTGTGGTAAAAATTAGTTTCAATTTGGAAGAACAGACAGCTATAAGAGTTCTGAGAAAATATTAACTGTAAAAATAATTTTATTAAGAAGCAGCCCAGTGATTCACTATTAAGTTCCCCATGGATTTTCTCTCAGGTTCAACCACTCGTTTACAAATGTAGTTTCACCATAGGTTTCAAAGGCAATGAAAATCACTATGCATCTGTCCACCCAACTCGTCGCCGCCTCCTGTTGAAAGCCTTTAAATTCCATTTGGTTGATTCTAGCATAAAAGGTCCATTGTAGACAAACAACACGGTCATTTTTTCATTGTAAGTGAGATTCTGCAGCAGCTGTGAAAAGTGAAGCAAAAAGACTATGAGCAACACCTTTTACCCTTCACCTTTGTATTAAGAAAAACAGACCAGTGTTTCCGTTAAAGAACTTGGTTCTCCCACTCTCTGCCACTTGCCCTATATGTATGTCTCCACCACATTTAGCAATACCTTACCTGCCAATGCTCAGGAAATATGTTGTAAAACAAGCTACCAGAAACAAACACCATAATAATTCATACATTTTAATTCTGCTCAAAATAAACTGACTTGAGACCCAGGTGAGCTTTCTTCTGAAGTAGTAAAGCACTACTACTTGGCAGCTGTCACTTCTATTTCTACAGAGCCTAATTTATTTTCTTTCCCTAGAGCAGGGAGGCAGAAAATCCAAGAGAAAGGGAGAGAAAAGAGGAAAGATTCGTTACAACTGCACAGCAAACAAGAGAACATGATGGGGAGAACAAATAAAAACACACGCTTGTGAGATAAAAAACTTGCAAGTGCAGAGATAACAAGAAACACCAGCACCATTTGAAGTCAATTTCATTTTATGTTAGGTCAAAAACATTAAACAAGTTAAGCAATGACCTCTGCGGTCTTTGGTGAACACTTGTAGTATAATACATTAAAAGATGTTGATTCACACCTGCTAACTCATCTCAAAATATTAAGTTTTGGGGATATGGAGAGGTTGTATCTTAATAAAGCACTTATTCTACTAGCACCACTGGTTACCAAACAACATTCAACTTTATAATTTCACCTACTTTTCTGCAAAGCATTGACACTTGTGGAAGCTGCATTCAGAGAAGTCTGTCCCATGGACCCATTCTAATTTAAATGCCCAAAATAAGTTGAACACATCTCCTCTTCTGGGTTTGATTTATGCAGGGATCCTAGTTTTCTTTGTTTAAAAATCCCAAATTCTCTAATTAAAACCCCCAAAACAGTGTTTTTTTGCAATTAAAATGAAATGTCACTATCTATCCATCTATCCAGATCTATCTATCTAGATCTATGTAGGTATCAGTTGAACACAATGTTTTATTAAACTATTTATAATTTTAAAGTCATTTGGAAGCCTATTTGTGCCTCAATCATTATAATAAAATAAATTCTAAATACCTATATATTTTTGACATTTCATTTTGTTGTTTTTATCATGAAAAATCAGAGCTACCCCTGCACACACCAGGACGTTGGTTCAGCTGTGGCTGTTCCCCCTCCCCCACTGCTTTATGGCACTGAGCAGCCCTGATATATCGATCCCCTACCTTGGCCCCTCACCTCCAAGCCAGAACCACCCCCACACCTGCCAGTGACCCTCACTCCCAACTCACAGCCCCTGGCCCTGCTGATGCCCCTCACTCCTGACCCATGGCCCCCCACCCCTACTATGCAGGGAATGGGGTGGGTGTGTGGGGAAGTGGGGGTGTGGGCACAGGCAATACAAGGGAATTGGGGTAGGGGCATGTACCCGCCAGATTTCTGTACCCACGGTGGGGCATGGAGCTGTAGCCAGGGCAGACCACCTCTGGGACATGCCCCCCACCCCCTCCTTGTGCCCTGACACATATTGCCTCTGGGCCCCTCCCCTCTGTCCCCAGAGACTTACTTGGAGAGAGTTGAAGGAGTGCCTCTCCAGCACTGCCTGGCTGCCACATGTGGTGCCCCCTCCCTCCGTATCCTGCTCCTCCCAGCCCCTTGCAGGCTGGAACTCTGCCAGCCTGCTGGGGAAACTGGTCGTTTCTGCATTTTTCTCCTTCAAAGGAGAAAATCTGTGATTTTCTAATTTAAAGAAGAAAATCCATGTTTTTCTGCATTTTCCCATGGCAAACAGAAAACCCAGATCTCTGCTTATTAGGACAGGACAAGTTTTAAACCTGGCCCTCAGGAACAAAATATTCTACCTCTGATCAGCATTTTCTCTGCAGCCTTCTTTCCAAAGAACATAGCTCTAACCCTTTTGCAAGCCATCAGCTTCATGCTTGAGTAGCCTTTCTTCCCTTGACGCAGGGTTTCCTACAGCCTCCTTCAGAGAGCTGAAGGAGACACTTTGCCTGACTATTAGAGCACATGAGCTCCACTAATTCCCTGCCTGTACTAGAGACTTTCCCTTTATTCAGACACCCAAGGGTGCTGCAGCCTATTGGTATGATCCATTCAGGGAACCACAAACCTCAGGTTGTGTAACCTTAAAAAGGTGGAGCGCAGGGACAACTATGTTAATGGGGATAAACTATCTGGTCACTTGTTTTTAGTTAGCCTTGGGCAGTCTCAAATGAAATGAACCAAACTGACCTCACCTCTATCAATGCTGTTTCTTCTCTTAATCAGATAAACCCAAACATAAAATGCATTTGAGATAATTATTGTTTTCAGGCACCCACCTTTGGTGTAATAAAGAAGTATTGAGAAGTGCTTTCTTTGCAAGCAGTCTTCACAACCATTTCAAAAACTCTCCTCTCATTGACTGGGTCCATTCCCTTTAAAAATAAATATATATATGTATTTTTACACATCTGTCACTTCAAAACTATCTGTACAATAACAACTCTTTCATGTGCTGTAACCTTACCTGATTTATTTCATCTACAACCCTGAAAGGACATCTGTTCAGTTCTTGCAGAGCCATCAAATACAACATAGTGGAAACACTTCTCTCACCTCCACTCTGATGGTGAGGAGTCAATTCATGCAACTGGGTACTACTGCGAAATTTGACTCTGATTCGAATCCCGTATTTGTCATATTCTTCCTATAAAAGCAGGCAGACAAACTGTGTTAAACAGTTCTATTGAACATCCAATTTAACTATAGGGCCTTTATCACAAGCAAAAGAAAGCTTATGTTATAAAGGCCCTATAGTAGGAAAATGAAGTGGTAAGGACAAATTAATATTAACAGAATGAATAATGCTTTTAAACTAGGGTTTAACTCTTACTTTTGATCTATTCTGGTTATGTTTGTATTTTTCTCCACCCCATTTCTCAGCTCATTTGATGTGTAAGTAACCTCTCACTCTCCTAAGAAAGGCTGTCCATACAAACAATCCCCTACTGCTAATTCCAAAGCATTAAGATTCCATCTATTATCAATCTGATGTAAAGAGCAGTGACTAACTAAGGTATCTCTTTTATAAAAGCAGCATCCAATCTTGCAACTGAAGATACCATGTCTTCTGAACTGGAGGATTATTTTTAGAGCCAAAATAAAAATTATTTTTTTGTCTCTGCTTTCTGGTATGGTGGCTCTGCATAAGACTTTTCATTAACTAGTATCTTGACTGGGGGTGATGATGGGCACTGAATGGGTGTAGAAACATGGGATCTGATGCTTCTTGTCCATCTTACATGAGGCATAAGTTGTTGTAGCTAGTGTTTGCCAGATCAGTCTTGTCCAATCCAAAATTGCCTCATTTATGGGCCTTCCACAGAAATAGAGGGAAAAACGTTCAGTTTATGGGTCAGTTCCTTGACTTCCTCCACCGGAATCTGTACAGCCATTAACAAACTTTTCAAGAGGTTATGGATCACCTGAAATTATCCAGTATAGGTATGTGGGATGAACAAGAAGATGGGAGACTTAGCCCAACATCCGTAAAGTGCACAGGGGGTTTTAGTTGTATATACCTGTACTCCATTCTACTAAAGAAGCACACAAGAGAGGAAGCAAACTAGGTATAGGGGTGATCACTTGGTATTAAGAGAAGAACTAATGAAGAGGCCAGTACTGTAAGAAGCCAGGTGGAGGGGGGAGACACAGGAAGCTGGGGAGAAGGGGGTGGGTCCCTGTACATCCAGTGATAGACAATATATAGCAGAAGAAATTGAGATTCTGCAGGATGAACAGGTGTGCTGGCCATGCAACCCTTGTCAGTGACATGAACAAGCATCAGTCTCAACGCCCCCTGCACGTGTGTTAGTTTACTGGTTAGTGCCGAGGAATCTCCTTGAAGAATGCTGTTGCAAAGCACGAAACTGATGAAGCCAGAGCCCTGGAATGAAGAGGCATTCTACAGTGCCACAGGTATTGGCTCATCAACACAAAGTGTAGTGCCAAGTCATAGCATGAGAGCTATGCCATGCTGATGAGAGTCTCACCAGCAACTTCTCAGGGGTGAGATGCGATGCTGGGAAAGAAGAAATCTTCCTTTCTAAGGGTGGTCTTCATGACGGATCTGCCCTATAACTCCCTCTGCCTTTATAAGTCTATAAGCTCATCCACTGAGGATTTTTGTTCACTCTGGCCAAAGTGGACAAAGATGTTCTGTGGGTAAATAGGAATTGCTCACACCAAATCCCAAGAGATACATCTGACGGGGCCCTGGATTTCTAGGTCTGATGCCAGGCCTTGGCAGACTGCCAAGGAAGTAAACCTGTAGACTCACCTCCCAAACCTGTTAAAAATTTACAGATGGAGCATTTCCTAGAATATGGGAGTCTCCCAAGCAAAAGAAGCATTTTGAGTGTCCATCTGTAGCTATTAGAAGCCATTCTGGATCCAGAAGGAGTTTTGAAAGAAAAAAATTCACATGGAACAAGAAAATCTTGATGTGTACATGGACCATATGGATAATGCTGATCAAAATGGCTCCATGTTTAAGAATGTGGGGGAATGTGCACAGCAGTGGTGGATTTGCTTATGAACAATCAATTGAAGCCATCAGTACTTCCTAGGGTTTTCAATCTATCTGCAGAGAAAACCTTGCTCATTATGTCCATGATCATACCAACTGTCATTAATCAGTAGTTTTCAAATAAGGCATGGATATATTGCAATCACTAAATTTGTGCTGACAACTACTGTTCACCTAAAGGCTAAGTGGGAAAAGATGGATTTTCTAACAGCTTATTCGAGCTCTTTTTAAAAATATTTCTATTTCATAAGCTGTGTGTCCATGTTCACTTTTGTTCAAGAGTCACTATTCTTTACTTCTCTGTCAACAGCCATCATTGTTTTTGGAAAAGATGCTACGGATATCCTAATTTAATTGCATTCACTTAAAAGCAAAAAAGTTAGGGCTTTTGTTTTCCTCTTTTGTAAAGTTCTTTTTTTAGACTGATACCAGAAAACAGATGCCTGTAAACAGAAATAAATGCTAACTCTTTCTCCAATTGTGCATTTCTGTTCTTCAACCAGTTCTTTTGCAGATAAAAAAATTGTTGTTAAACAAATATTATTAGAGTCAGACCCAAAGTATAAACAAGTAGAAAGCATTGTTATAGCATGCTTGACCTTCACACAATATTAAAGTTCTCTACAACAAAACAATTAAATGAGCTATTCATGTAAAAGTGCTGTTTTTTTCCCAACTAGGAAACAAATTCTCTAACAAGTCATAATCTAGAAGATACTTCATATTTTGCCTCAAGGATCTCAAGAGCTATCAGCGTTTAATTTATTTTAAACACTTAAGACAAAATTTGAATAGTTCATAGTAGTTTTTTTCTCCAAAGCAGCAGTAAAAAATGTGGACTGTAGTGAATAATAGCTTGCCATTACAACAGAGCATGCTTCATGTAAAAGGTCTGTTTCATAAATGTCTCTCAAAATCCTCATTAAAGAGAATCAATTTCAAATGAAAGTATATTAGTTTTCACTTCATTCCTTTCCACTCAAAGCTCCTCCCCAAGGCACTTCAAATACTTATTTTTTCCTCTATCAGAGACGAAGTATAAAGGACATTTCTTGTAAGCATCACAGTCTGTCAAGATGCAGACAGGTTAAGCACCAAGACCATGGCTAGCTGGTGCCATTGTGAAAGGTGGCTTCAGTCACCAGTTGGCAAGTAAGCACTGGTGTTACCCTGAACTACAGAAGCAACCACTACCTGAATATGGTATTTGTTTAAATACTAAGCTAATATATAGGACACTGACTAACTGGAGAGAATAGCAAAGTATGAAAAGAAAGGCAGGATTATTGTTTCCATTCAGTGCAAATGTCCACAGAGAACCAGACCTATGGCTCTTTACATCCCCCAACTTTGAAAGCCTGACTCTGTGATGAAGCATATGTGGGGTTCCAACAGTCTCTGTTCTTTCTAAAGGTTTCTGCTTGGCAGAAAAGGTGTGGCTATATCTAGAAAATGTGAACCAGCACATATCACAAACAGAGAAGATACCTGTAGGAGGAAGAAGATGGGATAGCCAAATGTCTTGGAGCATAACTTTAATATTAATGTTACGGTTATTCAGTTCCAGTTGGATTTTGGAAATCTCTAGTGAGACTGACTAAAATCTACACATCTGGTGATGGACCTGCTTTCCTTCAGTAACACTAACCAGTTGGTTTCAATATTTAAAACATTGGAATTTCAATTAAAAGGGTCAAGAGGTCTTAAAGTTCATTAAATCCTGTAGGTGTCCCATATTCCCACCAACCCCAAACCATCTATTTTAGGTCCTTTGCAATATATAAGTATAAGAACACATACTAAAATGCAAACATTCATTATTGATATACATACTGATTCATACCTCATTTTCTGTATGAAGATCGACTTCACCAGCACACTGCATAGAATTAAAAAAGGTACTGAACTTCTCATTAATTTTTTCGACCAGATGTTTCAAAGGATTAAGCCACCTTTCTTTGACCTTAAAAAAATAATGTGAAGATCACTGTAATAGTATAGGTACTCTCAACAGCAATTTCAATAATCAGTTCTTAACAGGTGGTTTTACATTAAAGATTGCCAATATCTCATTTTACACTAACATAACTTGAAATGTCTTAATGAATGTGGTACATCTTAAAGTAAGAATACATCCACTTAGATTTCTCTGTTATTCATTAACTATAAGGCAAGGACACATTTGAAACAGAAGTGCTCATGTCAAAGATTACCTGCGAAATGTTTTGCCTGTAGTTGTTCAATTCTTTTTTCTTTTTCTCTAGCTCCTCTGTCAACAGTTGTATTTCTTCTGTCCTCTTACTGTACTCTTCTACAACCTGACAGAGAAAAAAAAAAATTGTTTAAAATACAGTCTTTTAAACTGACATTTATTAATTCAATTGTAATGGTAAAATATCACACTGCGCTGCATTTGTTCACCCACAATTAAATACCTTATTGCACTGTTTATACACTGAACAAGATACACAGCTTTGAAGCAAAGAAACTGTAAGGAATTGCTGTCTTTCAGGTTACAGTGCCTTAAAAAAAAAACCCACACACACACGCACAAAAAGGCACAGAACATGCTGTTCCTTTGGAAGAACCTACTTAAAATTCTAATAGATGCAGGATCTGGCATTTACAGCACATTGTTCCTGCTGTCTATCTTATTATTACCAAGAGCTCTAGGACAGAGTGGGAGGCAAGTACTATACTGAGGAAAACGTACAGAAGCATTCAGGCCTGTGAAGCAGGAGGCTCTCGATTTCTCTTCATTCAGTGAAGCATCTATTTCATCCAACGTGTCTGGAAGATCCCGGAATGCCTACAAGAAGAAAATATTGCATACGCTAGGTAATTTAGTATTGAGAGAAAGGCATGGAATTTGACTAGAAAATACCAAGAAGTCAGGAAACTATGGACATTGCTATATCATTAGGACAAAATCTATTTAAGCTAATACATTTGCTCCCAAGATGCACTTAATACAGAAGAGATGGTGAATGAGGCTTTTGGAGACCTGGTTATCACTTTGTACTCCTTGGCCTTTTATAGTGCAACCATAAACCCAATTCAGGTTAAAAACTGCCTAGATTACCGCTATGACAAGAGCAAGAGCTTCACCCTCTGGGGAGGAATTTCTAGCTGGCTAAAGAAAGCCAAATTCTAGCCCTCATTTTGTTTAACTAGCACAAAGATGATGAAGCTTGAAAGAGAGCGTGGCTCCAAAATTTAAAATGGAAAATTGTGAATTCTGACTAGTTAAACCAAGGTTATTGCAGTTTTCACAAGAAAGCAAAAAATAATTAGTTATAGCACTGCTTAATTTCTTTGAGAGAAAGAGAGAGAATTTATATAGCGCCATAAATGTACACAGTGCTTTACAGATGCAGTTTCTGAAGAGAGAACAATTAAAGAGCTTGGTCATCATGGAAATCCCGTTTTTGAGTAAAAGGTAATTCTTGTGCCAGTTAGGAACATTCAGGACCAAGTTTTTTACTGGAGAAACATAAACATGACAGACGATGAAGACAGGCAGAGGATGGGAGAGAAAGGAAAACTGCTTTTAGGACAGTATAACAGCCACTTAGAACAGAGGTAATGACACTGAAGTTAACCTAGAACTTTTGTGGGTAATAACTTTTACTGGACCAAATGTATGACTGGGATACAGTGTATATTTCTTCAGGCCTGAGAAAAGCAGGCACAAGTATGACTAAAAACAGTCTGAAGAGTCGCATAGTAGGAAAAGTGAGACTTTCTCAGGAATACCTAACAGACAAAAAAAATTGCAGAAGAAAGGATAGACAAGGGAGAGGGTCATTAACATTTGGGGAGCAAAGACACAATTACTAGGAATCCAGTAGATTATGAGCCATGAAGTTGATGTCTTTGTTCAGGCCTCAGTTTTTAGTGTCCAAACAACTTACAAAGCTTTGGGCACTTTTACACATGCTCTGGGGGTAGGGAGGGCAGCACTTTAATTAGAGCACCTCAAAGCATCAGGGAGGGGACAGCCACAGCTGGACCCGGGTCCTGGTGAGCAAAGAAGGGCAAGGGGAACTCTGATTTCCTATAAGAAAACCAAAATCAAATGCCAAAATATATAGGTATTTAGAATTTATTTTATTACAATGATCGAGGCACTGATAGTCTTCCAAATTGCTTTAAATTTGTAAATATATCAATAAAACATTGTGTTAAACTGATACATACATACTAAGGGTGTGCAAAGCGGGCCCTATTCGATTCAGATTGAATCAGGGGCAGTGATTTGATTCACTGATTTGGATCGCTGTTCCTGATTTGATCTCGTCGAATCTGAAGATTCGATGCGGATTCAGAGTATCAGCGATTCAGACACAGACACCACAGCTGAACCAGATGGGACAACTGACAACCGATGCCCAGGAAAAAGCCAACGTACTAAGTGGGTACTTTGTGTCAGTTTTTCATCAGTCCCATGGGTTGCCCCTGCCCATTACGGGACAGCGAGCTCTGGGTGAGGGAGATCCCTTGTCGTCCATCAATGCTGACCTCATGAAGGAACACCTTGAGAGGCTGGACACCTTCAAGTCAGCTGACCCTGACAGTTTATACCCCAGGGTACTCAAGGAGCTGGCTAGCATCATAGCTCAGCCCCTGGCACGGATCTTCAAGAGTTCCTTGTGGTCTGGTGAAGTGCCTGAAGATTGGAAGAAGGCCCATGTGGTGCCTATCTTCAAGAAAGGGAGGAAAGTGGATCCGGCAAACTACAGGCCCAACAGCCTGACCTCTATCCCGGGGAAGGTCTTAGAAAAAATCATCAAAGAGGTCATCCTCAGCAGACTGGCTGATGGCAACGTCCTGAGGGATAGCTAGCACAGGTTTGTTGCAGGTAGATCTTGCTTGACCAATCTCATTTCCCTTTATGACCAGGTGACCTATCACCTGGACAAGGGAGAGGAGATTGATGTTGTATATCTTGACTTCAAAAAAGCCTTTTGTCGGGACCGAGGGTCAGTCTAAGACTATGGCCAGTAGCCCGGACCGTCAGGTGGGGTTTTTCCACGACGGAGTAGAGTTAGGCACGGAAGCGTATTGGTTTTATAAAGAAAGCTTTACTTACACTGCCGATAGTCTCAGTGCAGGGAGGAAACTTGCTTGAGTTGCAGTTGCACACAAACAAACACAAGTGAGATCTCTTCCGAACCACACCGAACCAAGATGAGTCGTCGATATACGACTCCACGAGC
This sequence comes from Alligator mississippiensis, assembly GCF_030867095.1. Lineage (NCBI taxonomy): Eukaryota > Metazoa > Chordata > Crocodylia > Alligatoridae > Alligator > Alligator mississippiensis. The sequence continues at coordinate 194,334,167 of NC_081826.1, read as the reverse complement.
GCTGAACACGGGGGATACGTCAAATTTCCACTATGACGGGGAGTGGCTAAGAGCTGATCAGGCCTCTATGTCCTCCTCCGAGACACATGCGGAGTTTGCTAGGCTCCACAGAGCACTCAGAGTTCTCCACGAGATGGTTGTGGAGTCCTCCAACTTGGGCGGAAACTGCTCTAACCTTTTGTACGGCTAGCGAGCCAATTGCTAGCCGCCACATAGGAATAATTTAGAATTGACCAATAGTGGGACACTAATTTGCATGTGTGTAGCGGGAACTCTTTTGCACCGGGGATTTCTCTCTGCAGCTGAGAAATCCACCGTGCAAAGAAAGCTCCATGTGGCGGGAAAATTCCAATGTGCCGAGGCACTAAAAATCATTGGGTTATGACACCTTTGATCTGGTATCCCATGATCACCTCTTGGGAAAACTGGCCAACTGCGGCCTCGGGTCTACCACGATCTGCTGGCTGGGGAATTGGCTCCGTGGTTAGACCCAGAGGGTGGTGGTTGATGGAAGTCAATCGTCGTGGTGCCCTGTGACCAGTGGGGTCCCTCAAGGCTCTGTCCTTGGACCTATATTGTTCAACATCTTCATTAATGATGTGGACATTGGAGTCAGAAGCAGACTGGCGAAGTTCGCCGATGATACCAAACTTTGGGGTAAAGTATCCACACCTGAGGACAGGAGGGCAATCCAGGTTGACCTTGACAGGCTCAGGAAATGGGTGGATGAGAACCTGATGGTGTTTAACACTGAAAAATGCAAGGTTCTCCACCTTGGGAAGAAAAACCTGCAGCATCCTTATAAGCTAGACAGTGCTACGCTGGCTAGCACTATGGATAAAAGGGACTTGGGGGTCATGACTGACCACAAGATAAACATGAGCCTTCAGTGTGATGCTGAGGCTAGTAAAGCGAGCCAAATGCTGGCTTGCATCCATAGATGCTTCTCAAGCAAATCCCGGGACATCATTCTCCCATTGTACTCAGCCTTGGTGAGGCCGCAGCTGGAGTACTGCATCCAGTTTTGGGCTCCACAATTCAAAAAGGATGTGGAGAAGCTCGAGAGAGTCCAAAGAAGAGCCATGCGCATGATCAGGTCAAGAAAACAGACCTTACGATGATAGGCTGAGAGCTATGGGACTCTTCAGCCTGGAAAAATGCAGGGTCACAGGTGATCTGATGGCCACCTATAAGTTTATCAGGGGTGCTCACCAGGATCTGGGGGAACGATTTTTCACCAGAGCGCCCCAAGGGATGACAAGGTTGAACGGTTATAAACTCCTGCAAGACCGTTTCAGGCTGGACATAAGGAAGAATTTCTTTACTCTCCAAGCCCCCAAGGTCTGGAATAGTGTGCCATCACAGGTGGCTCAAGCACCTACTCTGAAAGCCTTCAAGAAAAAACTGGATGTTTATCTTGCTGGGTTCCTGTGACCCCAGCTGATTTCCTGCCCCTGGAGCAGGGGGCTAGACTCGATGATCTTCCAAGGTCCCTTCCAGCCCTAATGTCTGTGTGAAATCTGTGTCTGTGTGTGTGAAACACACACACACACACACAGACCCCCATACGTATGTACACACACACACACACACACACACACACACACACACACACACACACACACACACAGTTTCATTTTAATCACAGAAAAATGCAGATTTTGGATATTTTTAATCAAATAATTTTGGAATTTTTATAACAGAGAAAACTAGGATCCCTGTTGATGACTTTCTAACTGGTTCCAGCGTGAGACAGTAAGTGACCATTTGGGGTGTGGTAGAAGCAGAGGCAGTTTTTTGTATTGTAGCAGATTACTTTGGGGTAGTTGGGTGGCTTTCAGATACAGTCTCTCTCTACAGGATAGTCCTTGTTGTATGAAGGCAGATTTTAGGAGGGCCATATGGGCATCAAAAATATTCTCCTTAGAGCTGATGTGGTTGTATCAAGGGCCTTACTGGAGATTATGACTTTTCTGTGTTCTTAGGATGAATGCTGGTCTTGTAGATGTAAGAATGGTGGTCTGTGAGTTTTTATATATAACAATGCTTGAAAGAGTGCATATCTTTCCCTTACTAAAGCAAAAGGCAAGAAATTAACTACAGCAGGGTGGGAGGGAAGGGGATAACCTTCTCAGCATAAGGTGCACCGCAAGGTAAGCCCCACAACCTTCCCAATCCCTTTCCCCTGCCCAGTTTGCTGCTTTGCTTTCTGCTCCCTGCCAAACCTGTTGCTCTGCTCTTTTCTGTTCGTAGTTTCATAGTAGCTAGGGTCAGGAGGGACCTGAACAGATCATCTAGCCTGACCCCCTGCCACAGGCAGGAATGAATGCTGGGTTCACAAGACCCCAGGCACGTGATCATCTAACCTCTTCTTGAATTTACCCAAGGTAGGGGCGAGGACCACTTCCCTAGGAATTTGGTTCCAGATTCTGGCCCCCCTAACTGTAAAATATTGTCTCCTGATCTCTAACCTAAACCTATTCTCCATCAGCTTATTACCATTGTTCCTCATCACCCCAGGTAATGCTGGGGAGAATAGTGCTCTTCCTATTTGCTGATGATCCCCCCTGATGAGTTTGTAGGCAGCCACCAGGTCCGCCCTCAGCCTCCTCTTCCCAAGGCTGAACAGGTTCAGGTTCTTCAGTCTTTCCTCATAGGGCCTGTCCTGCTGCCCTCTCACCAAATGGGTGGCCCTCCTCTGAACTCTATCCAGGCTCCTTACCCTCTCTGTCACTGTGTTCCCTGCTCCAACCCCAGTCTGCTACGTGCCACTTGTAGCACACGTGCCATGTGTTAGCCACCTCTAAGTTAGAAGATCAGTGTAAGGAGCAAGGATCTGGTGCAGACCTTACTGAAGTCACTGGGATGTCTACAAATGATTTCAAACACTTTCTATGGATCAAGCCCATAATACAGGAAGCATAAGTTGTCATGCATGAGCCTCTGAAGGAGAAAAGGAAGTGCTTGTGCTACATCAAAAGCTCGGTTATCTGGCATCCCCTGGGAATGGGGGGTGCAGGTTAATCAAATATGCTGGTTAATCAAATGCGCACTGTCTGGTGCACACCCCAGCATCAGTGTGCCAGGGGACATGGACAGGGGCCCTGCACAGGCTGTTCTGCCCCGGGCCGTGGGCCACAGAAGTGAAGAACTCGGCTCGCGGTGGTGAAACCGGAAGTGGGACTTCCAGTTGCGCTCTTGCTGCGAACCTCGGATGCTGATTAGTGGAGCTTTCCAGTTGATAAAGTGCCGGATAACACAGCTTCTGCTGTATCTTGCAAACCTCCACTCTACTAAACTGGACATGAAGCAAGGAAAAAAGTGGGAAAACAACTACTTGCTTAGACAAACGAATTATTTTACTTCAGGTTTAGCGGTGTCATAAGTGCAGTTCTGAATATTACGTTAATCAGCAATCACTTCATTGCACTGTTTTTAAAAATAGGCAGATGCCTAATACTTACAGTCTGAAATTCTTGTGGAACTGGCTCATCTGGGCTCAGGTTGCACACCTGTCTGGCTTTTCTCATCAGTTCCTTGCAGTGGTTCAACAGGCTACGTTTTCTTTCATCCAGCACACGAAACTGTTCCTATTACAATAGAAGAATTTTTTTTAAAAGCATGCTATAAAAGAAAATTGAAAGCCTTCGGTTGTCAGTCACTCTGAATTACATTCAATGGTCCTAGATAGAGGGAAACAAAGGAAACAGGCAAAAAGGATAGATTTCATACATCCCTTCTTGAGCTCTACTACCTATTAGAACTAATATACTGAATACAATTATCATATTTACTTGATTTCAGCATGAGGTTTTCTTTCCCATTCAATGTGAGGAAAACAAAGCCTCATCTTACAATAGAGCAACAAGTAAAAAGGTAGTACCTTGAGCCAGAAGAGGCAGTTGGGCTCCACTTGGAAAGGTACAAGGCAGCAAAGGAGGCAAATGGCTGTTGGTGGGGTGGGGCAGGCAATAGTTGAGGAGTGGAAAGTGGCAGGGAGGGTAGGGATACGGGGAGCAAGATGCCGGTGGAGGGGACACAAGTGCCAGACCCTTGCTGCTGCTTTTCCCACTACAGAAGTGGGGAGACAAATTTAAGATGACCCTCCAATAAGTAAGATTCTACTATAACAAATTTATAGTTTTCTATGTACAGAATCTGATTTTTAGGGGGTGTTCTCTTAAATTTGAAGTCACACCATATATACCTAAATCCAAGACATTTGATTCAACTTATACTCAGGTCTGAAAAGTTGGGGCAGATGGTTTTCAAAGACAAGGATTATTTTCACACTGTAAACATTCATCTCATTTTGACTTTTAAGTCCTACCCCATCCCCAAAGTCAAGAAATGCTAAATCTAGGTGAATGGATCAAGTTTTTTTCACAGTTTTAGTATATGTAAGCATGCTTTTAATAAATAAAGCCAGGATTTAACCCCCACACAAGTTTATATGCAGAATGTCTGCATTCATACTTGTGCAATAAGCTAATTAATGCAACCCTCTTGAATTTGAACCATGACAACTTCCAACTAGCCCATTTTTTCCCCTTTTCAGTGCGTTATAATAAGCATGTAGAAAGATCTCAGAAAGCTAGGTGACTGGGCAAAAATATGGCAGATTAATTTAAATGTTGATAAATGCAAAGTAATTCACATGGTGGGGGGATGGAGAAATAACCTTTATTATACTTAAACAATGCTGGACTCTGAACTAGACGTTACAACTCAGAAAGAGACTTGAGTCATTGTAAATAGTTCCCTAAAAACATCAGCTCCATGTGCAGAGATATTTGATCTAGCATTCAATGTGCTAACTTGGATACTGGAAACTATCAAGCCTGGTGGGGTGGGCCCAAGGCTAGGTTGCCTTACTTAAGAGTCTGGTATATTTGTACAATGCTCTAACCCTGCTAACATACCTTGTTTCTCTGTGGGGCTGAATAACTGTAGGAACACTTCACTAATGCAGTTTAGGTGGCTTATGGTCCTTGAGGTAGCTATAAACCAACCAGCTAGTTACAATATCTGCATATCACACTGTGCTGTGTCACATCTTTTGGAGTAAGTGCTGTCATTTGTACTACTGGTATCACAGTAGCACGGTCAATACGACAAAGCTATTAGTTGCCTTTATAATATCAAAAAAAAAAAAAAGCCACAGAGATTTTTCTGCAGACCAATTGCTGACAACATATCAATTATCTTTTTAAAAACCATAGTGAAAAATGGATTTTAGTTTACTATTCTGTGCCTTCTGCAAAAAAAGCAACAAAATTTTTCATAATTTGGCTGGAACCATGTTAATTTCTCAAGAAACAAGGCTATTTGTGATATTTTTATTGGACCAACTGTATAACTAGGAGAGCTGCTGGATAAGCTTGCATTTAGGACTTTGTATAAACCATGTATGTCAAACTCAAAATTAAGTGGAGGACTGCATTCCTTCCTTTTCAGGTGCTTGCAGGCTACACCCCAGCTCTCATGCCAACAACCCCAGCAGCCCCGCCCCCGCTCTGGCAGCAGTGGCAACGTTTCCTGCAATAACGGACAGCATTCTGGTGAGTCCTGGGACACAGGCACCCCAAGCAGCAGTATGGTCAGAAGCTATGCCACCAAGGCCAGAGCTCCAAGTCTGGCCACAGTAGTAGGGCTTCCCACCATGGCAGCCAGACTGCCACCTTTTGCAGAAGCACTGGCAGCTCCACCAGCACTGCAGGCAAAAACCCCTCTGCTGGGGCTCTGGCTGCAGTCGCAGGGGAGGATCCCAAAGGCAGCCAGCACCGCAGCAAGGGCTGAGCACTAGCAACTCAAGCAACACCATGGTTTCCAATGGTGGCAGCCCATGTCTGGTGAGAGCAGCCCCAATGACACCCTGGTCAAATCCCATCACTGCAGCCAGAGCCTGCTGAGCCAGGTCTTTTGCTCCAGCCCTGGCAACAGTGGCAAGGCTTCTGCTTGCAGTGCTGCTCCCCCTGGAACACTGGCTGCAACACAGAAAACTCCACCACTACTGTCAAAGCCAGGGCAAAAGTCTGCAAGCCAAATGGCCCATGTCAGAGGACCAGATGCAGCCCATGGGCCATATGTGTGGCCTCCCTGATCTAAACCAAAGAACTCCCCTCTTCATGAAACTGCAGCTTTCACACTTCAACAATGTGGGAGACTTTCAGGGATAACAGTATATTTGAAATATTTTTAACTAAAAACTATAATGTTGTGTATCCTACTATATAAAGAACCCTAATCATATTTTTTAAACAGTGACTGCCTTATTAGAGAATTACCTGTAATAAAACTTTTTCAGAATAATTTTTGTCAATATATTAAATTTAATTCACGTTACTTTTTCAAGTGTTAGAGCAGGTAATAAATATTGAAGCTATGTCAGACTTTACAGATGCTCAAGAGTTTGAAAATATATGCCTTTGTATCTTAAGTTTTCTACATTAAGCCTCAACCTGATAAAAAGGTTCCCTTGACTGCTGTGTGTCCTCTGCTAGCCCCCTCCCCTCCCTACCCTGACCTTGTAGCCAAAATAGATTCAAACATTTATTTCTGCATGTGGGCTTGCTCTTTCACTATTGGGAAAATGAGATAATGGGAAACAGGAAAATACTGGGATACTACCTATCAAAACAGTTCCTCAAAGCTTTGGTATTTTGAGAAAAAAGAAAAAAAAACCCAAAAACATCCACACACTATCATTTTTACCTTAATGATAATTGGAGGAGATTCTCCACACTGTGGCTAAAAAGAAACCAAACTTTGAGATTTGGAACAATATACATTCTGAAGGTCTCAATCAGCATATTAAAACATTCATGCTTTAAGACCAATTCAAAGCTATTCTGATTTAAGATTCTGAACCATTTCAATCTTTGTACTGTGTAAAACTGAGGAATATTTATAACCTGTCACCTTGGCTGTTCACCCATTTTGCCTAAAGAGTCATAGTATTAACTACTGAAGTAAAAAAATATAGGCTTCCACTGTCTCATTGCAACATTTATATATAAAAATCAAAGCTCTTATGAATTTATTGTACTGTAGGTACATTAAATTATATAAAATGAACCAGGCTTGCATTATATGTTGAATTAGCTGAGAAGTATTTCATAGGAACATTTCATAAGGAGTATACAGCAATCAAAAACAGCAGAGTAAGGTATACACAGGTCATTTCTAATCAGTTCCAATAAAACATCTCACCTGCTCTACCAGATATTTATATATGCTGCATTATTTATTTTAATGAAATATTTTATGAAATATATTATTCCATTTAAATAAATGACAGGAAACAATGTAGAAAGGTTTGAGAGACCTTTGAAAAAAAATGCAATTGAAACTCTTGGTTTAAAAAAAATTCAGATAAAAACAATTGTCCTATCATCTCTAATGATATTTATAATACAATGTAATCATAATTACATAATTATGGTATATAACAACAATCTACAATCCAACATAAATAGTTCAAAGAAAGTCAAAACAACCAGTGAAAAGGGCTGTACTACGATTTGGACATAGAAAATGTTATTTTTGTATTGTAGCATCCATGGCCCTTCAAAGGCTAGCTGTCAATCCTAAATCTTCCTTAGAGAAGCTAAGAATCTTAGCTTCCCAAGTTCTTAAAGCTCCCACTTCTAGCTGTTCAGAGCTAAAAAGTGTTTTAAAAAGTGATGTTTTTAGGCACAGACAATCCACCACAGAGAAGTGAATATTGTATGCCCCAGGCTTTGAGCAGGTGTAAAATTAGTGGAACACTTTTGGGAGAGGACACAAAGAAGATAAAAAGCAACTGATTGAAGCCACTCTCAATGAAGTTTTAAAGAATAAATACACGGGTAAGTGAAGAGGTGAGGCACTAAAAGGTACATGATAAAAATTCTACACTAGTGAGGCAAGGGTACAGCTTACCAAAAGGCATTTTACTACAATCCTCTCATACTGTCTGTATTCATTAACCATTTCTTTTCTTTTGCATCTAAGTGGCTCAGTTGGTTTTGTAGAAAATGAAAAGTTAGTTTAAGCAAATATAGTTGCCAATAGCCAGTATTCTCCCATGAATTAGTATCTGAATGCACAACCACTGATGGCATTTAAATAATTGAAAACTGAAGGAAATGGAATTTGCATTTTCTTAACACTTGGCCTAAAAGAAATCTTAAAACACTGCAACATACAGACTGAGTATTAATACCAATACAAGTTTGCCCCAAATGAACCTAAAAATTAACAAGTTATCAAAGCACAACAATTACCAAGTCTCTTTCAAACACAATCATCATAAACATGAAGGTAACTGTGCCAATTATCTAAGGAGCAGATGGGGCTAACAATCCTCCCTACTGTTCAATGTGGGTCATAAATACATTTGCTTTTCCTGTTCATTAGCTAAATGAAATAGAAAAAATTAATAAAATAATGCTAATGCTCTGCTGTGACATAACAAAAGTCCCACGGGTCTGTAGTTGCTAGCTTGACATGTTCCAAAGCATGTGTTTTTGGGGCAGAAGATGAATGCCTTTCAATTCAAGAACCTAAAACATGCTGCTCATTCCACAAAATCCCAGTGCCAAGACCTTACAAAAGGAACATATGCAAACTTCTGTCAAATCTGTAATGAGCTGGGTTTTGTTCAGCCTTCAGAAGTCTTATTAAAATACTTCAAACACTTGACATTTTTTAATGAGACAAACATTATGAATAAAGTATTGGCAAGTACAACCTTTAACTTTGTGTCTTTCAACCTTTAGTTGCCATAATCATAATAGTTGACTGGTCAAGTCCCCAAGCATGACCGTTGATTCTTCTGCATATCTGACTACACCACATGTAAAATGGCTCACCTTCTGTAAGTGTGGGAACCAGAAACTACATAGTCTTTCACCCAACGTTGATGAGGAATCTGTTTTTCACTGTGTAACCCTGCTTATATGTTCTGCTATGGTAACTCTGTAAATTCCCTTTGCATGTGCAGAGGTTTTGGGTTTACCTGCACTTGTTTTTACTGCTTGTGAATAAAGTGTGGAAATATAAATAAAGGTCCAGATAGATCAGACGCTGCAAAGGGAAAGTTGTACAAAGGTCAATGATGGGTCAGCACTCGCTGATCTGTGCAGTGAAGTGACCCTCAGATCCAGAGTGGAAAATACAAAATAAGACAGACCCCATATAGGAGTTACTCCCTAGATCAAGGATGGGCAAATGCGGCCCGCAAGCTGGATGCAGCCCACCAGGCCATTCCATCAGGCCCATGGGGCCCCTAAAAAATTTAGAAAAATTAATATTTATCTGCCCCTGGCTGCCTGTCATGCGGCCCTCGATGGCTTGCCAAAACTCAGTAAGCAGCTCTCCACCCAAAATAATTGCCCGCCCCTGCCTTAGATGGCATTGCAGTTGGCCATCAATCTTTAAAGGAAAAGTGCCCATGGACAAAAGTCCCAATAGTAGATCCAGGTAGAAACCTATCACCAGCTAGTTCTAAAAAAAAGGTGAAATCCCAGAACCTGCTATTGGTCAGATCAAGGTCTAAATGAGCTGGGATTGCATAAACAACCTCAAAAGGAGCAATGATTCTCCAGTAGCTGAGTAGTCACAGACTCCAGTGTCATTTTCCCTATCCAGGACTTGCCATTTTGGCTAGCAAAAATGATAGAGCCCTCAGAGTGGAGAGGCAACCCCAGGTGGCAAGGAGTCCTAGGTAAGTCTCCCTACCCAGCATCTACCACTTTTGGCTGGTTTAAGTGGTAGAGTCCCTAGATGGCACTTCTGGGTACTTCCTCTGAGTTTGCTCACTTTGGTTGGGGGCTCAAGTCAAAATAAAGTTGGAACCCATTACTTGAACCCAGTCCTTATTACTACTATCCAGTTCCTGGCAGAAGGGTTACCTGTAAGGGCAACACTTTGCCATTCTGAATTCTATAACACTAGCTTCTACTGCAGGTATGGTGGGCAGCATACTTAGAAACAGTCTCCTGCTAAACGAGCAGATAACATTCCATTTTTACTGAGCAGAGGAAGCCTTTGATTTTTTTAGTACGCTCTCTCAGGTTTTCTCTGTACCGATTTGTTGCCTGATGCTGTATACAAGTATGCTGGGTGATCCCGGTAGCCTGTAGTTTACTGGCTGCATACAAACCAAGAGGATTTTCACTGCATCAATGGAATGGCGAATCCATCAACCACATGACTGTTTCATTAATGTACAATACCAATACTAGGCATTAGGATATGGGATATTTGTTATCTTTTAAAAAAATTAACAGTAGTTAATTGTTTGTTACAGCCAATATTAGATGCTAAGAGAGACATAGGTCATACGTTAACACATCAGCAACTGTCATCACTTCAGCTCTTTGTCTACAAGGCAATGGCTCTACTGGAGAAACCAAAAGGTATTTGGAAAGGGGCCCCTTTATATCCAATTTGTAGAAAAGACTCCCTTAATCTACATTAAAAGTGTTATGTTAGACGCTCATGATTTTTGCAAAAGGAAACAAAAGACATTTTATTTTCTTTTTTTGAATGGGCCAACTGAAGTTTGATGGCCCTCTTAAAGACTATAATTTCATGGCATGGTTATTAAGTTACTAGTGGTCATATATGAAGGAGGGAAAGGACAGTCATTTTCATAAAAATTTAAAAAGTGTAGAGAAAAAAAATGAAGATATACTCTAGAAATGCTGGTGAGAAATATTTGTGCAATATTTTTATGCAGCAAATTCAACCAATCCATGTAAATCATCAACAAGAGTGACATAAAATAGTACTCTGATAAAAAGAAAATCAATGTGGTTAAAATAGAGCCTACTTAAGTCTTGAAACTGAAGGTAGGAGACATGAGTCAGAGGCAATCCAGACTCCTCCTACAGAAAATGAACAATAATCTTTTCCCAAAAGCAGCATTTAAACCATGATCCAAACATAGATGTGACTGTGACTAGTATTGCTAATGGTAAACAAAGAAAGCATGAGTCACATACCCCAAAATTATGAGATGGGCTTTTTTTTTTTTTCTTTTAATATATTGGTAGGTTTGCCCTCTAATTTTTGAGCCTTCACCTTACACTTTGTCCTTGTTTTCAAACTTTTGTCTGCAACTGTGAGTGAGAAACTTTAGCTTAGATGAAACCCAAGATTCTGTCATTAAACAATGTAATTTAAATAGTAATTATGAGATCAAACATAATCATTTGACAAAGTCAAAAGAGCTGGCAAATATAGCAACTTCAGGAAAAAAATAATTTTCATTCCAAAACTGGTGGCTTCTCGCTCTTCTTTAAAACATAACACAACAGAATGGAAAAACCCAAACCAGTATCCCAAGCAAGGAAGTAGAGGACATGAGATAGGGTAGTTATGGTAACTGCTTCAAGATGCTGCAGACAGTGGTAGGGATCACACAGTAGGACCATTTATGACTGCACAAGCTCATGAGGTTCTAAATAGCAGAGTCTGTCCAGGCTATACACACATGCTTGGGATCTCCAGGTGCTCTCACATAAGCATAAGATCCCAGGAGAGTGAATATCTCCTCAAATTCTTTTGCAATCAAGATCCATATCCTCAAGGACTCTCAAAAGCAGGACAATAATGAATCATAGTATACACGTGGACCAAACAAAAAAAAAGTCCACAGAACTAGTGAGCATTTTCTGTTCTTTGAACGTGAATGAGATCCCACAGTCTGACTAACAAGAAGAATTCTTTCTTGAGAGGGGAATGAGGCATACCAGTTGCCTCAGTGAAAAATAATTGATTACTGTCTCCCAACTTGACATCAGACCAAGCCAGCATGTTAAAGGTGCAATATCTGGCACAAACTGACAGATTTATGTTGCCACCTTACAGATATCAGATATTGGGACATGCAAGGCACTGCATAGGTTCTGACACTTAACAGAAAACCTCATCTGTGCTAACTGATAATAGGTGGAGATATGCTGTAGGAAGTGTCTGACAAGATGACTTTGCCTTTCAACAAGCTAGATATAGCTACAAAGAGGAAGAAAGAGACAGTTTAATGGGCTTAATCAGAAATTACCTGTAAGGCTCTGGAAACATTCAAGGAATGTAGCTGAAGTCTCCCCCAGCGATGACTATGGCTTTGGAAAGGAAACTGGTAGGTTAAACTAAGGTGAATCACCACTGGAACATACCTAAGGTACAGTCCAGTATAAACCACTGCCAGTGTTTGAAGTGCTGGTGTGATTTAATTTGATAAAGCCAGTGTGGGAGACAAGTCTTTCCTCAGTGAATCAGGAGATCAGTCATCCTGCCCTTTGTGCCTTCAAACAAGAACAAGCAAATGTACAGGATGTGGACAGGCTCCCAGAAACTCTCTTTTTCAAACGATCTGATCTTGTGTACAAGGTACACATGCACCTATGACAAGACGCATAACACATTCTAAAGAACTGCCTTGGGCCAAAGAAACCAGTTTGCAGAAAGACAGGGAAAGGAGATGTCTGAGCATAAGACAAGGGAGTGATGCAGCTAACATTATGGACCTGCAAACTTACCAAAGGGCTGCACCAGAACTTCAGCAATATCCGTTTTACAACCAATCCACATAATGAACCAGTTTGCTAGGGTTCAGTCACAAATGAGCCCAGAGAAAAGGCCAGGAAGTCCCCTGTAGATAGCACCCATATCAGAGGCACTTCCCTTCTATTATTTGATAAGTTAGGCTAAGCATAGGAGCAGCTGAAAAATAAAAGGGCAGAAGGCTATAAATACTACCTATATATACTATTCAGTCTCCTCAGCTCCTTCCTGGTAAGCACAGCGGTAATTCACTGTATGGAATCCTGTTTATTGGATAGTAAATTTATGACAAGACATTTATGACATACTGTGGAGCCTGTAAGGAGGGCATGACCAGTTATTTGGTACTATGCTGAGTTTAGTCTCATTAGCTGGATCATTCAGCACAGTGGCTCAAATAAATGACTTTTTCATCATGTGCTTGTAGTTCGCTTTTTAGCTGAGGTTTGTTCATTTTGTCAAGTTTTATCCATCAAGAAACTGATGCACTTTTTATATAAATATAAATTAAAATCTCAATCAATCTATTTAAAAAAATGAAAAATACAAAGGGAACAATAGGTAGTATCAAATTGCATGCTGATTTTCATTTAAGACAACTTTTTGTGAAGGACTATCACCAAGCTGGACTGTACAGCTATTCTCGGTTCCTTAGTGATATGTGACCCATGCTACTACATGCTTCCAGCTAGACTTGCAGGCTGGTGGTTCTCTCATAAAGACTATACAAGGTAAGACTTAAACCTGGGACTGGTCCTACCAGATCAATGCCACTGCAATCTTTGGTTAAGGCCCCAAGAACAATGTCTTGAAAGACGTATCAGCAAATGCTTCAATTTCCATGGAATGACTAGGGCCTGGTTTAAATCATGGTGATTCCTTTAATCTTGAAGTTCCCCCCACACGCCCTCCTGCCACTGACTGGCAGAGGGACCCATTGGTACTGCTTACTCTTGATGGCCAGGCAACAAAAATCACGGCTTTAAATATCCTGCAGTTTTTGTGAACCATCCAGTCAACAGCAACAAAAAACGTAGCAGGAGGGCACACAGGGTGACTCCAAGATTAAAGGAGCTGCACCATGATTTAAACCAGGCCCTAGGTATGAGGAATGAAGTGTGAAACAAGTGCCTGAGTACTATCTGCCAAGAACCTAATTTCAGTTTCTAAAAAATGGTTTTCCTCTTAGTAGACTGGACCTTTACTCTCAGTGGTTCTCAAACTTTTTATACTGAAAGCACCCCTCAGACTCAAACCAGCCCTTGGAAAATGCCAAAACTTAGTCTTCACTCTTTTTTTTTTTTTTTTTTGACTGCAGAAAAATAATAGAGTAGTTTTTCTATTGCAAAGAACTCAGACAAACCACAACCATGGATTTCTATTGGAAAACTCCAGGTTTATCTTGTGAATCATGTTTGCAAACCAAACAATGCTAAGTAAGTGTGCAGCACTGTGCTTGACCACCATCAGTCAAAAAGTTCCTCCTACTCATCAATGTAAATTTTCCCTGCTGAAGCTGGAAGCCATTGATCCTACTCCTGTCCCCTACAGCCATAGAAAAAAGCCCATCACCAACCTCTCTGTAATCGCCCTTCAGGTATTTGAAAACTGCTATCAGATTTGCCCTCAGTCTTTTTTCTCCAGACTAAACCCTAGTTCTTTCAGCCTTTCTCCATAAGCCTGATCTTCCAGGCCCCTAATAATTTTTGTTGCTCTGCTCTGGACTCCTTCTAAACTGTCTACATCCTTCTTGAAGTGTAGAGCCCAAAACTAGACAGAGCACTCCAAGGCGAGGCCTCACCAGTGCTGAAGAGAGTGGTAGAATTACTTTCTTTTATTGGCAAAGTGATACTCCTTTTAATAAAACCCAGTATGCTGGGTTTTCAGGGAGAGGGGAAGTTTCAACAACAGCACACTATTGGCTCATATTCAACTTATGGTCTACTGTAAACCCTTGGTCCTTCTTTGCAGTACTGCAGTCTAACCAGTCATTCCTCAGTCTTTATTTGTGCATGCACTTTGCACTTGTCCTTGTTAAATCTCATCTGATTGATTGCAGACCATTCTTCAGTCTGTCTATTCTGAATCCTACCTTCCAGAGCATCTGCAACTCCACCCAACTTGGTGTTGTCTGAAAATCTACAAAGCATGCACTTGATCTCATCATGCAAATCATTAAGAAAAATATTAAACAATATGCGATCCAGGACAGACCCCCAGGGAACACCACTTGATACCTGCTCCCTTATAGACAGAGCCACTGATGACTATTGAGTACAATGATCCAGTCAGTTATGTATAAGGACCTACCTAATTCACAAAGGCTGCCTCTTAATCATCATGAAAAAAGAACTGCCCCCCAATCGCTCACCAAAAGCAGGAGTTTAATAAAGGCATAAGGAGACTAAAGCAACACAAAAGAGGGGTTCTTTCCCACTCCTTCAGATTTTTTCTTGGCCCTATATATGCATACAGGTCTGCCCACTTTCTATAATCCATTCAGGGGAGGTGGTCACAACTGAATGACCCCTCCAATTCACTACCAGAGAATGACGACAATTCTAGGTGGCAGCCCAGACAAAAAAAAAAAAAAGAAGAAGGGAGAGGGGGGTGGTAATGCACAACACATAAAAAAAGAATACAACTTCATAGAAACTGCAGCCATCATACCAAAGTGAAACAAAGCTGCATTTCAGTATTAAGGGAAGACAGTCAAAGTAATAAATACAGCTGCAAAAGAAGACATCTAAACCATTAACAAGGATGGAAATGTGTTGCTGAGGAAGAGTGCAGAAACACCCCTATTTAGACTGGCAGTATTTTAATACAAGTTTTCAAAATAAAGAGTAATTACCAACATACAAAAAAAACTGAAAGCAAAGCTTACCTCTAAAGCTCTTACATGTCCGGTTGCTGCTTTATACTCAGAGTCTAGTTTATGCTTCTTGGCAGACACTGTAGTACTCTGAAGAACCAAATCTACTTTCAGAGTGTTCAATGCTATGCAATCCTACATAGAAAAAATACAAAGCATCAACCATTTAATGTTTCATGACACATTGATCCACTGCCAATATCAAGGCTTTGAAAACAACACACAAGACATTTAAAATTTCTACATGAAGTCAAACAAGATTCAGCTCACAAAAGACCACACACACACACACACACACAGAGTTGTACACACTGTAAAAGCCAACAGTTGCACCTGACCTCTCAGAGTATAGAAACACATTTCTTAGACCGCAGCGTGTAAAAAAAACAAACCAAACCAAAACCAGAAAGAAAGAAAAACCACAAGCAGATTTGTTTTTTAACAGTTCTCGTGGCTGGGAACATTATAAAAAACAGGATCTAAGATAATACTCTTCAGACTAATAAAAAATGAGATTTTTTTGGAAATACTGTATTTGGAAAAAAAGGTATAATTTAAAAAATGATGTCCTTTGATTTTAGTAAGGCTTTTGGCACTGCATCTCATAATATATCTAAGTTAAGGAAATACAGTCTAGAGCAGGGGTCTTCAACCTTTTTTAATAAGTGTACCCCCGATGGGAGACATGGGGGGGGGGTAGCAGCACACGGCTAGATGCAAAGCAGCAGCAACAGGGGGTGGTGGGTGACAGCTGTGGCTGCCACATGCAAGCTTTCCCCCCTGCGATCAGCGAGCCGGGTGGCACCTGTGCAGCCCACTGCTGCCCTTGCCACCCCCTCTCTCCCCAGCCCTGCTCCCAGGAGGCGGTGGTACAGGATGGTGAGTGGCAGAGCTCCATCCCTGCCCGCCTGTGCATACCCATTAGGGCCTTCCCGTGTACCCCCAGTTGACAACCCCTGGTCTAGAGGAAACTGCTATAAAAACAGATGCTAAAGCTGTTAGACAATAACATTCAAAGAGTAGGCAGCAACAGCTCAACATCAAACTGGGAGGAGATATCAAGTGCAGTTTCCCATGGATCTGCCCTGGTCCCAATACTGCTCAATATTTTCATTAATGACTTGTATCTTTGTGCTCTGACTGTACACTTTGTGCCCTGGAAAACAAGGTTCTTTGGGTAAGTTTTATTAGACCAACTAAATAGTTGGAAAACTTATTCTTTGCAAGCTTTTGGGTACAAACACCCTTCTCCAGGCATAGAGAAAGTCATTTCCCTATGCCTACAGAAGGGTGCTTGTGCCCAAAAGCTTGCAAAGAACAAGTTTTCCAACTATTTAGTTGGTCTAATAAAAGATATCACATTTACACAAAGAACCTTGTCTACCTTTGTCCTTAGACCAACATGGGTACAACCAACAACCCACTTAGTACACTGGAACTGAGTGTACATTTTGTAGATAATACCAAGCTGGGTGGGAGAACTGACATTTTAGGGGATAGGATTAAGATTCAAAATTAAATAGATAAATTAGGAAAAATGGTCTGCACTGAATAGGTTATAATTGCATTACGACAAACATGAAGTACCACATTTAGGAAGGAACAAATCAAATGCAAAAATACAAAATGGGAAATGACTACCTAGGCTTCAGAACTGCTGAAAAGGACCTGTGGGTTACAGGGGAATCACAAAGTGAATCTAGGATTTAATACAGATAAAAGGAGGGATTTGATAAAAAAAAAAAGGCATGGTTATAAAAAGGATAGAGATCAATTGTTCTGTGTCCACAGGGGAAAGGATAGTAGTAATGGCTTAAATTGCAACAGGGAGATTTATGTTAGATATTAAGAACTTGTTTCAACAAAGTAGCTACGCAATGAAAAAAAGTAGAGAGGATGTACAATCTTCACCATTGGAAGTTTGTTTTGGGTGTTTTTTTAATGCAAATAAGATCAATTTGTCTGGGATGGCTTAGCTAGGGATATTTCTGTCTCGAGTAAGGGACTGGACTAGATAACTTCCTGAGGGTCCTTCCAGCCTTAACCTGGTGGAAGACTCCTCTAACAATATATAAAGGGGAAGGGAGGCATCTCTTTCTACTTTTGGCAGAGATGCAAGTAACAGATGACTCCAGCTTAGGGTGGGGAGCGACTTAGTCTTAAATGATGAAAAAAATGGGAGTTAGAATAATTTATTAAAGCCAGTAGATCGTCCCTTTCAGAGTCTTGCTTCTTGTCAACGTTCAGCTAGAGGATAAGGCACCTGAACTGTTACGGCTCATTAGGAACAGAAATGTAAACAATAGCATTCTGAATCACCTTACTGCTCAGCAGTAGCCAACAATATGGGGACAGAGTACAGATTAGGTAGCTCAGCATTATTTCTTTTAGAGCTCTTTAGCTTATAACAATGTTAGTGTGCCCTAGACTTTATCCGATACAGATGAGATGAATCACACTCTGAAGAGTGTCAGTCACACCTTGCTTTGGTACCTGAACCTGATGAATAGATACAGTTTTCATCCTCTGAAGATGACACATCAGATTAAAATAAATTTAAAAAAAATCAAACTGAGCTTTAACATGCACTGAGGAGGTAGATACTAGATAGATAGTTTGATTTTTTAAATAATAAAAAACACATAACAAGCAGACTGTTGGTATGCTGAGACAACTACCTAACATGCATATCAATACTGGCTCACCATCTTCTTGCACTCCCCTGTCTGTATCCATTTGCTTCCTCAGCTTACTCTCAAGGGGAGGACCATTTTTCAGTTTTGTGTTTGTACTAACAGAGAGGGACCCTGATCCACGACTGTGGTTTCAATATGCAGTGACTATAAGAATAGGCAGCTAGATCTCCCAGTGCAGTAGAGGCTTTGAGCCACAAGAATGTTAGCAGAAAAAGCAGATGAATGCAGGCATCAGTTTCCAAGAATAGTTAGTACAGAGGATTCCAGCACAGGGCTTTTGAGACTTAGCACCAAATTCGCTAATACTAGGGTATTGTGACTGGTGACCAAGTGGGTGCCAGAGGGAACTTTATTTGGCCTTGGACTACCTTCTCCATGGCAAAGATTTCTGCCCTCTATAGCTAAGACCAGTCAAGATGACCTTGGGATACACCTGCAGCTGAGAAGAGCATTGCTTTCTTCTTCCCCAACCTTAGAAGTTACACTGGTTTAAAAGGACTATTTCTTAAACATACAACTCATAGCTATGAGTGAGGAGCTGAAAAATAATCTTTGAAGCAGAATTCACTAAGGTTTTCTGTTTCAACCACTTCAGGATTTGAAGAGGGACATATTGCCCCCTCCTTACCAAAACTTGAAGAGTCTTTTACTTTTGAATTGTCTTTGAGAAAAACCTGAAAGCATCTCCAGAATATACCCCTTACTAAGCCATAACTGGCATGGCCATCCTAAAGAAAACTATAGCCTCACAAAGAGATCAATTTTTAAACCATTAAAATTTTCCATTATAAATTAGACTGGGTACTAGGTAAACCTTTCAGAAGAGCAAGATTCCTTTTCAAAAAGGAAAGTACAGTATGTAAAGCTTACCTACTAAAAACCAAGACAAACTAATAAAACAAGTTAAGCAGGTAGATTCTTAGTTTTATTTTATATGCTTCAGTCTAAGCGCGATTCACAGTAGCTCAGCTTGACCCATTTGAGCTTTCAAGATTCCCCTAAGCATCTAACTTCTCACTGGAAAAGCTGCTTAGGCAACTAAAATACAGATATTGTGTACAGACATAACTTCCATCATTCTGATGAAGCAAAATGTTTTTTACATAATTTCTTGCCTGAGGCTACATAGGGCTTAAAAATGAGGTGTCCCTATGATTAAGTCCACAAAGGGGTCTGGTCCTAGAATATGCCTACTACTAATCTACAGCAGGGGTCAGCAGCCTTTTAGGGGCAGACCAAACTAATTTAGCTTGGTCAGAAAGCAAGCTGCTGCTTGCAATCCAACCACCAGCACAGTTTCCCTTGCCACCAACTTGCTGACAATGTCCAGGCTTTACAGACTGGATAAAATTGCTTGACAGGCTGAGTCTGGCCCCTGGTGCAAGTTGCTGACCCCTGACCTACAGCATTCAGTTCAGCACTCAGGGCTATTTTCATTTGGAAGCATGGGATGGTGGCAAGGCCCACCTTTTAAAAAATAGAGCAAGGGTGTCAAACTCATCCAGGCTGTAGGCTTTGTGTCTAAAAAGGTTGAGAATCACTGGATTAGATATCTGAATACCCCAATTACCTGTGCTTGAAAACTAATTAAATTACAGAATTCAATCCAAAGCCTAAGTATCCATATGTGGAACCAAACAGGAAGCACAATTAGAGCAGGGATGAAAAAGAAAAACAGAAAAATTGAAAATAGGTTTTTAGCAACTATACTGAAGTGAAATCTTTCCTGAACGCACACCACCCCCCTCTAAATTAAATCAATGCATAAGCAGTATAGCAATATTCCTGAAGTAATTAACAACTCTCACTCCTCTGCCCAGCTGTGCAGTTAAATACCTTCTGATCTGTACTGCTCAGAAATACAAAAGTGCATGGTAAAGCCACTTTGCTATAGGGTGCAAGAGGAAGATAAGAACACTCCTACAAACAGGTTGTCCATTAAATCAGTGGACATCCTGATCACTTTGTTTGTACCTTGTAGGAAAAGCAGCACATATATGGACTGATGCATGCATACTTAAGAGTATGCTATTGTTTGATATTTTAAGAACTTAGAAATGTGTAAAATATTATTTGGAAAAAAAACCCAGTTGTTTATTAATATCCTATCATCACCACAAGATCATTTTTAAAAATAATTTTTAAAAGTCTACAGGTTCACCATGCCTTAAAAATGGTTATCTTTTGCATTTTTTGTGGTTTTCAAAACTGCTTCAGGTATTTGACCCAACATGATTTATGGAAGATTCCGAACAATGCCATCTGGGCTCAATCAATATATAGAAAATCAAAATGATCTAAACCAGTCATTTCTCTTTTTCATGCTGGTTAATGAGTGCAGTGAAATCAGACTGCTTCAAAAGACAACATTCAACTTTGCATAGGATTAGGTTTGAACACTTCTCAAAACTGGGAGTCACAGGGTAAAGATTACCTCAAAAAAGCCTAAAGGATTTCAGAATATCCAACTCAATTCTAAAGATAACAGTACACACAAGAAGATTTCCACAGAATGCAAGAAAACGTTTAGTACAAGCATCACTTCAAAAAGGCTTAGGAACTGGAGAAAATAATTAAGGAGTGGGATGGGCTCCCAATGCACTTCTGATTGGGAATCGGCCTTCTTTTCTTTTAATTTTTTTTTTAAAACAACACATAATGCTAAAATGCAGACCAACTTGTAATTTACTGATGCACAAAACTGTGTGTTCAAAGACCAGTTAAAAAAAATCTCCGTGGACATGTCTACACGTGCAAATAATGCACCTGAATTTGTTGTGCAGAAAATTCAGCTACATTAAACTGTGGTCAGGCATGCATCTGAACATGCACCCGATGGGAGCAAAAATGTGAAAATGGATTCCGAAACCCTTTAGGCTGTTCCTACACTACTCTGCCACCCCTCCAGCAGCCAGGGGGAGCGCCAGGCTCCCCTGGGTGCCAGCCCTGGGCTGGCAGGGGATACAGGGGTCAGGCCTGGGTTCTGCAGGGAGGGAGAGAGCTGTCCAGGTTTTAGGGCAGCTCTCTCCCAGCCACACGGAGATCTCTCCCCGCCCCCCGGAGACTGAGGCTGACCCCAATCTCCACACAGGCAGGGAGGGAGCTGCCCTGGAGCTGGGATAGCTTTGGCCACCCCACAGAGATTGGGGCCAGATTGGAAAGGTTCCCCAGCACCAGGGCAGCTCTCCCCCACCCTGTGGAGACTGGGGTTTAGACCGGCAGCAATTGTGGCCCCCTGCTGCCTGGACTGACTGGGAGCAATTGCTCCCAATCAGGGTCTACATGTGCACTTCGGCACATTAGCTATTGTGCTGTTTTTCTAGTATGCTGTTGGGGTTTTTTCTTAATATAAAAACTGAACCCTTCATAACAACAGAAAAATATATACAAGGCAGAAAAGAAGCCGTACCTTAACAAGTTCCTTTAATTCTATAACAAGTTTGGCTTTTTGGATATTGATTTCTTTGATCTTTGCATTTGTATGTTGCGCCTCTTGGTCTAAGTTGATAGCATCTTGTTCCATCTGTCTTAAACTATGGGAAAAAAACAATTTATGATTAATTGATTACATTGTGTTGAGACACCAAATTTCTCTGCTGAGGCCCAGCCCAATGAACTATATGGTAAATCTTTTGGCTTTGGACTAACAGCACACAGAGTTTGTACTATATATAAGTAGATACAAAAGTACTGCTTAAAAGTCTGGTTATGGAGCATCTGTGTTAAGCCTGCAGCAGTTTCAAAAAAGGTAAAATGCATCAATTCTGGATTAACAAAATTACTACAGGCATGTTTATTTCAAAGTCAGTATTTTCAAAGTTGACCTACACTTTCATGTGCTCAGGGAGACCAGGGAGTGGGGGGTCAGGAGAAGGTGGCAAGGGAGCCACCCGATCCTCCTAAACCAGAGGCAGGCAATTATTTCAGGTGGAGGGACACTTACCCAGTTTTGGCAAGCTGTCGAGGGCTGCTTGGGTAGCCCCGCCCCTTGACAGGAGCCCCACCCCCTGGTCACTATCTTGGGACCAATGTCCCAATGTCTTGGGACCAATGTCTCAGGGCCAGCACCGGTGGGGCCCAGAGCAGGGAGCAGGCTGTTAGGGATCTGTGGAGCCAGGCTGGGCTGCACCAGCAGGGAGAGGGGGGAGCTGGCCTGGCTCCATAGAGCCCCTACCAGCTGGGACCCTGTACTCCTGCCACCCTGCTCTGGGCCCCACTGGACCCGACCCCCACAACTTCCAGATCAGGGCTGGGCTGCTTCCTCCCTCCCCCCTCACTCTAGCACATCCGGATTGGGCCCAGGCTGCTTTCCTCATCCCTACCCAGCATGTCTAGACTGGGGCTAGGCTCCTCCCCTCACCCCCAGCATATCCAGATTGAGGCAAGGCTATTCCCCCCACCCCCAGCACAACTGGGTTGGGGTCAGGCTGCCCCCCCACCCCCCCAGCATGTCCAAATTGGGATCAGGGCCAGGCTGTTCCTTCCCCCCAGTACATCCAGATAGGGGCTGCTAAGCCCCAATCCACCCCTGCCCCATATATCTAGACTAGGACCAGGACTGGGCTGCTTCCACCTCACTCTGCACATCCAGATTGGGGCCACTCTCGCCCCACCCCACCCTTCGCAGAAAGATCAAGGTTGGGCTGCACAACCCCACAGTTGGATCAGGCCCACTGTCCAGATCTGGGCCACAGAGGGACCTGGCACCACCCATCCAGCCCACAGGGTAAAAATGTTAGGCTACTATACAACAACAAGTACATTTTTTTCAGTAAACAGACACAAAAAGAAAAAACTTTTTTTTTTTATTTTTTTTCCCCCCAGGTAGTAACCTTAGTCACATTTTTTCTTATTCCTTATGTAGAGGAGAGAATACACACACACACACACACACACACACAGTGAATTCCTGCAATACACAATGGTTTAAGATACTGTGTTTAAAAAAAAATGTTCTGGATTTGTTTTCATTGGCCTGATGGAGATAACTGAAAATTAGGGCAGCGTGAAGCTTTAATAGCCGATTTGATTTGGAGGAGATTCGGCCCGATTTGGCACCTGAATCTCCAAATCTGAATTGAATCGGGAGACCCTTTAAAAGGTCCAAATCAAAAATCAGAAGCCTCTGAATTGATCTGGAGAGATTCAGAGATTTGGAAGGCTTGCAGCAAACAAAAACTGAGAGGAGGGAGAGGGATGGGGTGATCTTCCATAAAGGCCATCCTTGACTTATGATGGTTCCAGTTATGACAAATAGCACTTACGACCTTTGTAAATTGCGACCCTGCTTCCAGGTTCTGACAGGGGTTTTGACTTTATGAGGCTTGACACAGCTGCCTCCAGCTGGTAAGTCTGTTGTGGCAGGTGAAGGGGAGAGGCAGGGCAGATCAACGCCCCCACAGTGAAGGAGGGATTGGGGCTGGAACAAGCTGCCCAGCCGGGGCTGGGGGGTGCAGGACTCAGGGGTCAAGGCTTCAGCCTACCTGGCTCCCCAACTGTACACTTCATGGTAAAACTGTCATAATCTAAAAGAAGCCAATAAGCATTTTTGTTTCAGTGTTGCTAGCAAAATGGTTCTAGACATCGTATTCAAAATAGGATATGAGGCTGAATATCAGACATATTCTTGAAGTTGAATGCTACCAAAGAAAGAAAAAGTATCTGCAGTAAGCATACCTATCGTGTTTCATAGCAATTTTTGATTCCAGTTGTCTCCTTTTGTTTTTTCTCTCCAGAAGTTCCTTCTTCTGCTGTCTAAGTTCATTGTCTTTGTGCTCCAGATGTCCCTGCCTCTCAGACAGTGTAGTCAAATCAGAATCCAGTGACTGCAACTTATTATTTATTCCCTAAATAATGATACAGAAAACATATTTATTTATAATCAGCCCAGACTTAGGACATCTACATGTGCTATTAAGGTAACAGAATAAACACCAGCATAGTGCATGCTGGAGTCAACTACTCCTGGGCACAGTATCTACATGTGCACCTGGGACAGCAGCACTCTGAGCGCGGATAGAGCCGCCGTAGGCTGGCAGCAGGCTCGAGGGGTCAGCCCCAAACTCCAGGTGGTGACTGTTGGGCAGTGGAGGAGCTGGCTGGGGCATAGGAGTGCCCAAAGTGTGGACCTGCATAGCTAAGCAGCAGGCAGTGGTCTGGCCCCTTGCTGCCTAGGCTGACCAGGCACAATTTATGCCCAGGTCAGAGTTCACATGTGTGTTTCACCACAGTTAATAACTCCACTGTAAGAAACTGCCCCAAACAGTACTATCTTACAGCGGAGTTAATTAATTTACTGCACCCTAATACTGACGCTCGTGTAAGGAGTGATGCTTCACTGAAGAGCTAATTAATCAACTGCAGTGAAGCACATGTGTAGATGCATCTGCCATCAAGTTTAGTGAATTAAAAAAAAAAAAAAAAAATTAGCTGCAATTCCAAGACATGTCCTGAACATTTTTTCCCTAAACACCAAACAAACCAATTTACCTGCTGCTGCTCTTCCAACTGTCTTCTTTCTTCTGTATCCACCGAATCGATAAGAAACTGTGCTGATCTCAGAGGGGTGTTACTAGAAACAGGTTGGTTTGTATAAACTGATACTTTTACAAAATACCTTTCTTCAGCTGTATACAACTGCTTAAGCTTCGTTTCTTGTATGACCTAAACATGGAAAAGAAATCTTTGATAAAAGAAGAATCTGCTATATTGAACAAAAAGTTCTTCTGTGTTTGTTACTATAAATCAATCAAAAAGTGTCAGTCATAATCAGGGATCCTGGTTTTCTCCATTTAAAAATCACAAATTCTCTGATATAAAAAAGAAAAAAAAAGCACAAATTCACTGATTAAAAGAACCAGAAGCCATGTTTTTCCATGATTAAAATGAAACACCATTTAAAAAAAATTGACAAATTCTCTTGAGTAAAAAAACCCCCAAATCTATTTTTCCATGATTAAAATGAAACTCCACTATATATAAAGGTATCAGTTGAACACAATGTTTTATTGACATATTTAGAATTTCAAAGCAATTTTGAAGCCTACCAGTGCCTCAATCCCTATAATAAAATAAATTCTAAATACCTATACATTTTGATGTTTGATTTTGATTTGGGGTTTTTATCATGGAAAATCAGAGCTCCCCCTGCCTCCTCCTCTCACCAGGATGCAAGTCCAGCTGCAGCTCTCCCTTGCCCACTTTTTTGTAGCGCTTAGCAACCCTGATATGCCAGTGCCCTGCCCATGCCACTACCCCTCACTCCCATCCCACAGCCCCCCCCAACCCTGCTGGTACCCCTTACTCCCTGCTGACAACCTCCTGGGCCTTGTCGGAACCCTTCGCTCCCCACCCATAGCACTCCACACACCCCCAGCCTTGCCGGATGGGGCCCCCAACTGCCAGGGCTATGGGGCTAGGGACCCGGGTCCACAACCCCCTGCCCCCCGCAGCAGAACACAAGCCCTGGCTGCTGCCTGTGGGAGGCAGTGGCTGCTGCGGTCCAAGTGGGGAGTGGAGCATGGAACCCAGCTTCCCCCTCCCCCGTGGGTGGCACAGCTGGAGCAGAGCCCATGGCTAGGAGCAAAGGAGGCTGCCCACTCTGGGCTCCCCGCCCTGCTGCCTGCCCCCTGGGAACTCTGCAGCCCAGCAAGTGAAACCCAGCTCAGCAGGGCAGATACTGTTTATCAAAATATCAAAATGTAATGAAAATCTTAAGCAGAAGATATTTCATATCACTGTTCTCCATGATTTATAGGGGAGAGGAGGAGTCATGAGTTGGCCTAGCTCCAAAATAAACATTTAATTTAAAATGAACCTGTTTGTATTAACAAAATATCCAAAAGCTTTCTGGCCCAAGCACCTAACATGTTTTGGTTATAAAACACATTCATAGTTTTGACTTTTAAATAGTAAACAAACCAAAACAATTCAGCATGCAACAAAAAGGACATATTTAATTTTCTGTGAAATGTTAGGTTAGAATTACCTATATTTTGCTCCCATGTCTTAAAATCTGTGTGTAGTATAATGACATGCAGATGGCAAGGCAGGGTAGCACCTTAGAGGCTAACAAGCTCAAAAAAGCATAAGCTTTTGTAAGTGACCACCTACTTTGTTAGATACTATGAAAGCATATTGTAGCATCTGACAAAGTGGGCCATTGCCTACAAGTTTGTCTCTGAATCAGTTTGTCCCTTGCTACCATTCCCTCCCTTCTGCCTGAATTCAAATTAATACAGCAAACTAGCTCTCTCTACTCAGTGTACCGTATGCGTTCCTACGATCCTGTCCCCATAACCTCCCTCCCAAAATGAAAGATTTATTTATACTAAATAGCATGCCCATGACAACTTCTGCTTCTTTCACATCTACTTTCCTCAATACTATCTTGACAAAACGATTGTCCTAGTCATACTAGACAATAGAGTTTCTTACCCTTTCAATCATATTTCTGGTCCTCTCTGTTCCCACAGGGACCTCATGAACTCGATACTGGAAGCAAAGGTAACTCATCACAGGATGAGGAGCATCAAACAGCTCTCGCAAGAAAGAGAAAAATCCATACTGGCTGAGGAACAGAAAAGAAAAATCACAAATAGAACTTTTAAGTTTGATGAGAAAACAAAGAAAAATATTCTTTAATTCTGAATAATAATAATTTAAAAAAATCAGATCTTTAAAAGCTTGGCTTACAAAAAAGAAAATTCACAGCACAGAGTAAAATATTCAGCAGTAAACACAGAATGTGATTTTAAGTTACTCACTGTAACTCTTCAATAGGTCTTGAAGGTCTGTTTTCAGCCCATGACTCACTGGGTGCACAGACAGCATTCACTCTTAGTTTCTGATGATCACGCATCTAAACATGAAACACATTCAGAAAAAAGTGAAAATAGAAATTTGAGTGAAATTAAAAGTTACTCTAATTTATAAAAAAAGATATATTGGACAGATGTAAACATTTATTTTAAATTAATGATCTGACCCTCCTTCTTCATTTGAAACTAATCCCATTTCCATATAATCATGTTGAGAATTATTTAAAACCTTCTCTGCATTCCAATAGCAGAAAACTGCTGACCACAACCCAAATGATTACCCAAGGAAAAGTCTTTTCCCTCGTCACCTGAGGGGGAGGGAGTAAAATCTTTCAAAGTCCTCTTGATGACCCTCAAACAAATGGACAGAAACAAACTACTGTGGAAAGAAATCCTTTAGGTCTGTTAAATATGCTCTGTACAAGACATGGACCCTCAAGATGGACTAAAAACAAAACTTAGAATTCTTTAAAAAGATGTTTTAAATTTACTAGACAAACCAACACATCCAGCAAAACAAATGTCTCAGCAACACAACATGTAAAATTGTAAGCAAATATCTACAAAAGTCCATGTTCTCCCCCAACCAACCAAGTTCTCCAAAAGCTACAGTGTACCCAACAACTGCATAAGAGCATATTTTTAGGAAATGTATAAGTAAAAAGACAGCGGCCATTAACAGTCAAATCTAGAGCACATTGTCCAAAATGGGTGAACCAAAGCTAAATCAAGTGCCCAAAAAAAGGATTTCTCCTTCCTCAGGCTGCAAAATTATTCTACAGAAATTACTGCAGGCCAATAATGACTACAGATTATTATACAACTCCCCCACAGTAGTGGAGAAAAAAGATGGAAGGTTCACTTAACAGGTGATCCTTGGTTTCTGTTCTAGCAACCTCATACTGAATCCACAACTGTATGAGGCAGGAAGTAAAAAACATGCCCGCAGAAGTCTTAGCTAGCATTTCTATTATTCGTTTATTTAAAATTAGATGTCTTCTTTGAAGTGCAGACAGAATGGTTTTAAGCATTTCAGTAAAGTCTGTATCAGAAGAAAATTGCAGTTAGTGAACAGTAGTTGGGAAAAGCTACAACAGTTGGAAGGAAACAAGAAAGATCATACAATTTAATGGGGAGTTCTCTCTTGAACCGATTTCTCTGGCTCCCTACACCTATCCAATGTATTTTCCCATCTCTTTGTGAAGAGGTGCATCAGAAAAAAAATACTTCCCATTGGAATACACCATTTTCTTAATGAATTCTCTTTTCCTCTTAAGCAAGAACATTGTTGGAAGTGTCTGGTACTTAATAATCTATGGTGTAAAAGTCTTATTGTCTCATGCAACAAAGTGTTTTCTGTACAGTGAAGCCTGCAAGTGTTTTGTCCTTAGCTTGACAAAGATAATCATCACTAATATTCTTGTACTCCCTTGTGTTTGCCTGTACCTTGAAAATCTTTTTCTGCTACTTAACTAAACCAGCTGGATGTCTGCAAATCAGTCCTTTCTTTATGCTCTCTCTCTATTACCTAGTGTAGAGCTTAAGTACATTTATCGAATAGGCTCTAAATCAAGAGGGTTCCTGTTTCAATATTCTTTGTTTTAAGTAATTATTTTTGTTACATGCTATAACGAAGTACTTGCCTCACGAAGAAATATTTCCATATCTTCTTGACTTTCAAAAACAAAGGCCCTCATATCATTTGCTGAAATGTGATTTTCGACATATTTAGCATGTATATTGTCTTTCATGTTGATCTGCTCAGATAAAAATAGAGAAAAGGGAAGATAATGGAGAGTGAGATGTAATACAAATGAAAAAACAAAAACAGTTAGGAGAGTCAAGTAATAACCAAACCTACATTTAATAAAAACAAGCAAGCGTTTCTGCTCCAAGTAAAATAAAAATACACTGGAAGTTTCCAGATTCATCCTTAAGATATTCATTTTTCACTGACTTCATTAGGATCCAGTGAGAATACAAAAAACAAGACTCTGTGAGGAAATAGATCATTTGGAGTTTATCTGAATATTTTTTTAAGACACAGTCAGATTACCTAAAATGGAGGAAGCTTCTTGAAATTTGAAAACAATATTAGCTATATATTATAATTCATTAATTTGAGCTCAGTTATGTCTGTTACAGCTCTCTTAACCAGCAAGACAGCCTTCCCAAAGAAAAGTTTCAGATGCTCTTAAAAATCTCCAAACAAGGCAGAATTGTATGGTATGTGTTATAGGCTAGACAGTCCAAAAGCCCAAAGCTGAATCAATTCAGTCTTCACAGTTTAATCTAAGCTGCATACACTGAACCAATAAGCAAGGAAACAAACATTCACTTTTGATTCTGGAAATGCCTTCAGTGGCCCAGGCCAGGAGCCAGGGGGGCACTAGAACATGCCTCCCTGGTCTCCCAGAGCAAACAGCTCGGGCCAAGGCTAGCCCATGGAGGGGATTTGTGGAGGAAGTGCAAAGCATCCTGGGATGCTGGGGGACTGCACATTAACTTGAATCTGGAGGAGATCTAGGACAGAAGTTCAACAAACCGATTTAACCTAAATCATTTAACCTGGTACTACATCCATCCAGGTTTATCTTAAACCTGTTTCAGCCATTTTGAAAGCAGTTTATCTGCACTGAACTTCTGTCACAGATTTGAACTGGTTTCCAATCACTTATACTAGTTTGTGTGTAATTTCTGTCCCTAGCCATAGAAAATAGATTCCAATGAGATTCTTCAGGACACTGAAAAGATTAACTTGACCTGAATGATAATAAAAAATAGCCCATGATCAAGATATTCTAGTGATTAAGGCTATGTATAGACATTTTGTTTCTCCTTGTTTTCCCAGAAAAAAATCACAAGTATACAAATAGTTACACCATTTCTGCCAGGACCAAGAATGACAGCCCTGGAAGAAAAAAAAAACTAACTCCAACCATTTAGAAGTCACTAAACCACTGCTTCTTACCTCTTCCCCCAATACTGGTTTCAGGAATTAGTGGAAGGCTTTGCCAACACACACTAGCTTCCCTTTGCCCCTTTCTCTCCCCTCTACCCTGCCATGCAGCTGGACAGTGGGACCAGGAACTGCAAAGCCCTAGGGTCTGAAAAAGCTATCTCCAAGCTAGTTTCTGCCCCCCAGGCTTTAAATATTGTCCCTACTACCTAGCTGGGCAGCAAGGGAGGGATTGCAAAGCCTGGGAACCAGGAATTAGCCTCGGGAAGAGCTTCCCTGAGTCCAGTTCCTGGCCCTGCCAGCTGCCCCTTGCCTCCTGCACCACCCATCTGAGCAGCAGGATCTATGATTTCAAAGCTGGTGGTTCTGAGAACTAGGCTTAGGAATCCTGAACTTGGTTCCTGAACCTTCCAGCTTCCCCTTGCCAGCCAGCCAGGGCTGAGGAGGGTCTCCCCTGCAGTAGCAGGGCAAAGCTTCCACGCACTCCTCACACCAGAGCCCCCAGCAAGTGGAAAGGCTGAGAGCTTTGCAAAAGGGCTCAGTTCGCTCAGCTGTTGGTGTCCGAGAGCCAAGCAAAGGAAGCAGCACCACCCCCTACCTGTTTCTCACCCCAGAGTCCTTCATGTGAAAAGCAGGCAAGGGGGTTTGACCTGCTGCTCCAGTACCTGCAGGAACAGGGAAAGGGGGCAGTTGCAGACTTAATATCTGTACTGCTCCTTCTCCTGGAATCATTCCTAGTGATGGATATTTTCCACCGCTAGAAATGAACGTTTGTGCATGTCCTCAGTTATCCTGGCTGTGCTGTATTTAGCAAAAATGAAGGATATAGACAAGAAAAAAACACCCCAGTATATGAATTTTCTTATGAATAACAGAATAACACAATGCAGTAATTTGAAAAAGATTAGTTAAAAACTGGTTAATCATGTCCTTAAAACTATCTCTCTCTCTAAAACAGTCTTTACTAAGACAGCCTGGTCTCAAAAGAAAAAAAACCCCACAAATGAAGACTGGACACAAGATAAGTCTCAGTGCACACAGCTGGCTGAAGAAAGCAAAAAACCAAAGCAGCTAGGGAGTATAGTGTCCCTGATAACCTCTGCTCCAAATTTTTGATACTGTTAGAGGTGGGGGCTGCTCCCATGCAATCCTACAAAGCAAAGCCGTTTTAGAAGGTTCCTAAACTCTCTCTTGCCAGCAGAAACAGGCAGAGGGCATCTTCAAGCAGCACAATTCCCCAGGAAAGCCATTCTTTGAGTAGCTGAAAGCACTGTGCTCATTCAGGCTACTCAGCATACTACAACCTGACACTTTTTACATTACCAGTTGTAGGAGGTAAATTACATAAAACTTAACCACTTGAACACATTGATTTACATGCATACCAGTTGGCTACCTAATTTTTAAAGAAAAGAGGAGCTATAAGCCTGACTTCTGAAGGTTTCGTAAGAGACACAATCAACTTTATTTTTAAAAGAGTTTAGCCAATTAGTATTATACTCAAATGAATGTTCTTACTACAAGCATCATGGGTTCACAGACACTTTTTTTAAACTGGTTTCTGTTCTTTCTTAGCCACATAAGAGCACTGTGTGTGTCTCGGTATCTTCTTTTGAGCTTCTCTTCTTTCAGATTCATCATATTATCAAGTTGTATGATACGATCAGTTATTCCTGTAATTTTATGCAAGATAAAATATTAAGTCAGGCCTACATGATTTACACAGCACAATTAAAGATTTTTAGCATTTACTAACTACAATAGTGCATTACCTAGGTTATGGTTAGAAGGGAACTTTCCTTGTTTTCTGTCTCTCAGACCTGGTATATAGCTCTAAATATAGAAGTAAGCTGAAATAATGGAAAATAACTCCAGAACAGAGACTAATAGTGACTAATCATATGTGCACATGCACATACTCCCTCATTGCAGGCTTGCTATTACAATGTTTGAATGTTTCTGCACTCATCAGGGACACTGAAACAATCAACCAAAAAAAATCTTGAACATGCCCTGCCTTAAATAAGAATGCTTCTTCCCTACCACCAGAGGAGTGATTTTGTACTTAAGTATGATAGTCATGCAAAGTCTCCATTTTAGCATTTTGCTACTAGATGTTCACCAAACAACACATGGTGGTGGGAATCATTTTCTCCCTCTCCCCTCTGCTCCTTCCCCCAATAATTCCTTCACCACATCAAGGGAGAGGAGTCTAATCTTCTCAGAAAAAACAAAAAAAGCATTCTTAGAGTAACCCCTTTTTCACCGGTTGGGCGATCCCCATCTAGTTGAAAAAACCCTTAGAAACACCCATTTTTGAATGATCCCAGCTCAGATCAAAATGGAATAAAAAGAATCTTGTACTTGGACTCTATATAGGCTTCCCTGTCATTTCTGCTTGACTTTTCTAAGCAAATCACCCCAGTGGGGTGCTGCAAGGATAGATGTGTAAGTACATGGGACAGTGAGCTTATACGTGAGGTAAGCATGCATGCATAGCAGCAATTAATATAATCTGGAAAACAAAAATGTTAATTCTAGCTCTAATAGTAAAGAGAGAACTAAGAGGAAAACCTGGATTAAAGCACAGTATCGCTCATTAAAAAGGGCAATGCTGACCTCTAATTTCATCCTAAATAAACTGAAGAAAAAAATAACATTTTGCCAGAAGGGAATCATTTTACACACAGCATCTTGATCCTATACCATATTTGTTTCTACTACTTTAAGTGGAAATCAATTTAATAGAACATTTTCCTGATTTTTTAATATAAAAAGTATAGATTTTAAGTTCTTATAACTGTAAGGAAGAAAGTCTCCATTTTCTTTTTTGTGCATTTAATATTCAGAATATCAGTTTCACCATTTATCTGTAGTTTAGTCCTTCACAGAGAAAAATAAAATTTAAAAATATGATTCCTAAAATATACTTATTGGCAAGAGATCTCAGGTGTGGGTTTAGTACCTAACCTAAGGAAGTCATATTTTGAAACAGACTGTTGATGGTGCCCCAATAAAAATAAGCTATCCCTGCCACTTATAGTAACGTCTTGAAAGGCTGCAATCGATACAGAAGATTACCATATGCATACAAGAACAGTTACTGATGTTTCAAATTGTCTGAGAAGTTACTTCAGTATGGAGGGACTACTAATAGTTTCCTGAACAAGAAAGTGATCACGTGAACTCACTTTTCTTTTCCGTCTTGAGATTCTCTTTCTCATTTCCCAAATCACTCACGTCACTATCAATATTTGCCTTGTCTTCTTGCAAGCGTCTCAGGTCATTGTTAATAGAATCAATTTGTGGCTGAAGATTCTCACAGGCTCCTGTACTGTTGAGTTCATTCTGCCAGTCCGCTATCATCTGTCGGGTGATGTTCATTCTCTTCTGTCGATCCATTTCTTCATCTCTTTTCATTCTGAGAGCCTGCTGAATATCACCAATCTAAAAGAAATATAAATATTTTCTAAACACAAAATTTACAAACAAATTCCAACATACAGGAAGATAATAACATAAAATAACCAAGGCAGATAATTAGAAAAGATTATTTTAGAAGATAAAACGCTAAAGTAACTAAGGTTTGTTTTTTTTTAAAGCAGCATATTGCAACCAAAAAAATAAACCCAACTACCTCCAACCTAAATTGATGACTAAAATAACTAGATGTTGTTCGAGAAAGAGTTATAATCTACTCTAAATTGGTTATTACCAGGAATCTGGGTTTTCCGGTTCCTGAGGAAAAAACATATCTTCCCCTTTGAAGCAGGAAACCACGTTTCCCCTTGAGGGCTGGAAGAGTTTCAGCCTACAAGGGGCTGCCTGAGACTGGGGGGAGTAGGGGGAGGGCAACTGGAGACAGGAGCACCATGTGCATGCACACACACACACACACACACACACACACACACACACACACACACACACACACACACACACAGGGCAATACAGCCAGGCAGAGTGGTAGGAGCAACCCTGAGAGCTGGATACTGGTGGTGGAGGGGGGCTGGAGGGCCAGAGCTTGGGGACAGTCCAAGGGGCAGTGTGTGAGGGATGCGTGGGGTGTATAAGTTTGTGTGTGTGGCAGGATTGTGTGTGGAGAGGATGTGAGATGTGTGTGTTTGCCCGTGACACAATGCAGGTGCCTGCTGACGCTGGGGGAAGGTGTCCAAGCGCTGGGGTTGCAGCGGGGCAGGGGGGTCTGAGGCAGTGCTCAGTGCCACTGGTAATCCCAGCTCCGAGGCACCTGCCCCTCAAGCAGGGGCTGAAAAGGTCTTTTGAGGGCAGTGGGGAACTGTGGTGCCAGGTTGGAGGCTGGTGCCCATGCTCTCAAAGCAGGGGCAGAGAGAAATTGCCCAGGGAAAGAGGACCATAGCTAGGTCACTTAAGCATGGCACAGGAGGCCCAGCCTGAGGCAGAGCAGTGCCAAAGGTGTTGTCTCCTCCCCCCTGCAGCCTGCGCTGAGGCCAGACTTGTTCCACTGCTGCCCACATAAGCCACAGCCACCACTACCCCCGCTACTGCCAGGTGGGCAGGGGGCACCTCACCTTGGCAACCACAGCAACGGGGCTGGCACAGGGCTCCCAGCAGTGCTGGTACCAAGTCTCCCCACCCTGCCCCAACCTCCCACACTGGGTCTTACCCACTGGGCCATGGAGGGCAGCTCCTGCCCAGTGCTGATCTGGTCAGGCTACAGCCCCATGCCCCACACCCCACTGCCAATGAAGAAACCTGGGGGGACACGTGCCCCCCCCATATCCTCCTGACACATCAGCAATGGCATTGCCTATGCCCATACAACCTTTGCCCCACACACACACACCCTTCCCCACACACCCACTGGCTACCCCACACATTGAGGCACTGGGATCCCCATCCAGCGGGGCAGGGGGTGGCAGATCAGGAGTAAGGGGCACTGGCAGAGCCGGACGGCTGCAGGTCAGGAGTGAGGGGCACCAGCAGGGATGGGGGGGGCAGGGGACTGCAGGTCAGGAGTGAGGGTCACTGGCAGAGCAGGGGGTGGGTGGGGCTGTAGCTTGGGAGCAAGGGGCAATGGTGGGGACAGGGCACCAGCATGTCAGTGCTGCTCAGCACCACAGAGCAGCAAGGGAGACAGCCACAGCTGGACCCGCATCCTGGTGAACAATGGAGGCAGGGGAGCTCTGATTGTCTGATTATTATTAATAATAATAATAATAAACAACAATAATAAAAAGCAAACCCCAAATATATAAGCATTTAGAATTTATTTTAACAATTGAGGAACTGGCAGGCATCCAAATGGCTTTAAAAATGTAAATATATCAATAAAACATTGTGTTCAGCTGATACCTGATATGGTGGCATTTCATTTTTATAACGGGAAAAGGTGGATTTGGGCACTTTTAAATCAGAGAATTTTGGATTTTTTAACAGAGAAAAACCAGGATTCCTAATTATTACAAGTTCTTAGATGTGTGTTTATCTAGAATTATAGTAAAAGTCACATGCTGACATGTTTGAGCAGTAGTACAGAATTGCTTAAAAAGTCTATAAAATGCAAATGGAATGTGGAACTTCAGCTCTGCCCCCTTGTGTTTAACGTTCATATTACTTGACTGCTTAGCTACACAAGCTGAATTTACTCTTTGGTATTTTACTTTTTAATTATATGTTATAAATCTCTCAGATTAGTTAACACAAACAACAACTTTGGTTTTTCATCTAGTTAAAATTACAGCCACATGCAGAACCATAGCAACTCAGTGTTAGAAGGAACTCAAGGGGAGTTTGGCCTAACTCCCATAAAGTAGGCCCTGCTGGCACATATAGAGACAGAGCCTACAATCCTAGCATTATTATCATGATCTAACTTCCCAACCTAACCACCAAGGTATAAGAAAATTATCATGAGTATTACAGCATCAAGTATTTAAGTATTTAATCCATTAACAACATCTGACAAAAGCAGTAACTTATAATATATACACATGGTAACCAAAAATGAGTTCCTTGTAACAGAATGGTGTCTCAAGGTAACTGCCTTCAATTTTACTTAGTAAACAACTGTTCCATTAAGAAGCATCACTTTCCTTGGGAAATAAAAACTTTAAAATTTTAGTTCCCTGAGTGAAGGCTGATGGGAGATGTACTATCCTATGGGTATTCTGCCTTGTCCAATTCAGAGGAAGCACCCAACCAGCTGTGGGTCCTCAAAGGAATGGAGGTGCAAGCAGTTAGCATAAGTGCACTGCCACGCCAGGTGTACTTTCCCTTACAAGTGGGCTAGAATTCATGCTTCACTGAACCAGGTATTGGGTCAGACACAGCATCTCTAAATCCAACAATTATTACCAAATGTTTTGTGTCATGCAGGTAGTAAAGTATCAACACAACACAGCAAAGCACTACCAAACAAGCAGCAAAGAAACTATGCCCATTAAGGTCCTTACTTGTTTGTCTTTCTTCTCCAAAGCATCTTGGTTTTGTTTACATTTTTGAGAAGTCTCTTTGATTTCAGGAACCTATGTGCAAAGAAATTCAAAAGCTTGAAGTTAAAATTTAATTATTTTAAACTTTAAAAAAAAAAACCCCTATTAAGTACAAAAAAAACATTTTGGAAGGACATTAAATATGCAAAACCAATTATTAACCTATAATTTATTTTATAACAAAAGCCACGCATTCATCAGAAAGCAATTTATTTTTATTAATCAGCTACTATCAGGAAAAAGTCAAAAGACTTATACTTATTGTGGTCATATAGTCAGTTTGTACACAACTGTCTATATGCAAGTGGTTTGGGAACTACAAGGTAATATAACTCGTTATAGATCTGCAAATTTTATTATGTGCCAAATAACAAAGGTTAACATGATTCTGAAATTAAAATTATACTTCAAACAAACAACTTTAGACTCCAATTTTTAAGGCTACAACTTCTCCAAAAATGCCATCTCAAGAAAGGTCTAATCAACCTAAAGCCACAATTCTGAGCGGACAGGAAAGTGCAGCACATGGCCGACTTGCCCTAGCAGCAGCCCAGAGGGGAGTTTGACTGTTTTTCTCAAGTCCTGCCACTGCTCCATGGCTATACCCTTGGCAAGGGCATGTTTGGCAAATGAGATGGGGTATAGCACCAAAGTCTCCACTCTGCCCCCCTGACACACACACAAATCTTTCCCCTTTTTTACCTACCTGTGTAAAGAAATGGAGATAGTAACTGGGGCCTTTATGGACCCTGATACCCTCCTGAGATGCTACCTGCAACATGGCTAGCCAGTGCAGGCCCATGAGGGACCCTTAACCTTCTTATACCTATGCATTGCCATGTTAAGGAAGGCTACAATTTGGCTTTTACTTTATATGGTAAACATTTTTTGGAGCAGATTTATAAAAGTGATATTAATCAAATAGAAATTTAAATCAATTTGGGGGTCTTATATTAAATTCATCTGAATTTAAGACCCACCCCCAATAACTAGATTATATGCATGGAAATCCTATAAATTTGTTATCATTTTCCATGTATAGAATCTAATTATTAGAGGGCTATTTTAAATTCATCCTTCCCGCCACTCCAGCATAGGTGGGAGGGAGGGACAACAGGTAGTAGGGAGGGTGGGAGTGGGCCTTGACCCCCACTGTCTATCTGCTCCCACCACGTGCCCCTGCATGCCTTCCCCTGCCACTGTCTTTGCCACCTCCCAAATAGCCTTGAATCCCCCTTCCCTGCTCTCTCATAGCCTCTACCCTGACTATCTGTCCCCCCACCACTTACCTTTACTAAGGCTCCAGCCCCACTCCAGTCTGTGGCATGGAGCATGCATTTGCTCTGGCCCCAGCCCAGTCCCAAAGGAGTGGCAGCAGCATGGCAGCTCCGGGGCCAGGCCTGAGCTACCGTCGCTGTTGCTATCCACCTGCTCTAGAGCCAGAGCAAATGAATGGTCTGTGCCAGAACTGAGGCCTGCTGGAGCCAGACCAAGGGTAAAGAGGCAGGGAAGAGGCAGAGGCTGTGGGGCAGGGAAAGACTGGGCGGGGGGTTGGGGGGTGGGTGGAAGGGGTCTGAATCTGCATGGGGACAGATGGGGAAGCAAAATTTGTGGGGGGTGATGGTGGGGGGGAATGCTACTGCACCTCTGGCTGCAATGTCAGATTGGGGCCAGAGCTATAGCAGCTGCCTGCCCCCTGTCAACTTGTACTCCCATCCAGGACAAGAGGTTTTCCACACCCCTCCCCCAGTGTTAACTAAGGGGGGGGAGGAAGAAAAAAAATCTCATCTTAGATTTCAGTAAATATGGTAACTTCAGGTATTACACATTTGATTTCCTACATCAAACTCTGGTTTTACCACCAATTTCCTACTTTTTAATTTGCAAATGCGTCATTTCTCTGCTGCTGTATTCTAGACCTGACAGGTACATCATTTGTTTGCCTAAAGGAAACAGTAAAGATAAATATACGTAAAGAGAAAAATGCATACTGCAATGTTTGGTGGTGATAGGAGGGGGTGGGAGGAGGTGGAGTTAATGTAAGCCTTTCTACTAGTTTCCATGGCATTAGGATCAGATCAGGGTATTTCCAGATTATAAAACAAGGAAAGAAAAAACATTTTCCCCTCTAATTTTTCAGCAGTGAGTGACAGAGCGGAATTATCGGTACAACAGTTGGTGGTAAAAGTTTTCATACACAAAAGTAGGTTTTATTATGATGTCCCTTAAATAGAAAAAAGGAGTAGGTAGCAACAAAGCCGTCTGAAAAAAGTTTAAGAAGGAATGTTTTATCTGCTTCAACTTGTAAAGCAATAATAGCACAAGCCACTCAGGCTGCTTACAGACATAAAAAAACCCAAAACACACAACAGTGCTTTACTTTAAACTCAGCACACCCTCACAACTAGCCCAGACCATGCCCAGAAGAGGCACTGCATCAATTGGACCTGGCTTGCCCAACATCTGTATAGATCAGGTGCTTCAGCAGGGCTTTTCTGGAGCTTTTACCTAATAGCCAATTGAAACAGCTATTATACAAAAGCACCAAAACCCCCCAACGAAGTGCATAATCTATACAGATGCTGCAGAGCCAGGTCAAGCCAACTGCCTTTTCCAGTAAAGCGGGTGGAGGGTGGTTCCCCCATGTCTGTCAGTGCCCTCAAATGCTACTGTCTGGTGGAAACATACCACACCAATACAAAAAGGCTCAAGCCAAGCCCTTTACCTCTGAGCCCTGAGGGCTGAAAACACTCAGCAGACAGAAGCTGGGACCACAGAGAAGTTAAGGAAATTATACTGCCAGGAAGGAAGCAAAATCCAGCATTTTTTGCCAAAAGATATATACTCCCTAAAGCAGTGGTGATAAGGATGCTATTCAGCATGAGCACAGTGGGAATGGGAAGAACCCAGATGAACAAATAATGGATCCAGAATGGAGAAGAGGAGGAAAGTAGAGGATATCAGGAAGGACAATATCTGAATCAAAGGAGGCAAAAAAGAAAGGTGAAGACAACCTAAAAGTGCTTTATTTTGGTTCTGGCAAGGGAAGGATGAACAATGACAAGGACAGGAGAACGAGATAGGGTTTTTAATGGTTTATTATATGATTATCTGGAGTAACTTTCCCACCTTTCTGTGATCTGTTGCATTCTGACAGAGATAGCAACTATTAAGATTTATTCAATATTTTACAGAACTGCAAAGCCATTCCTCTAGACAGTCAGAGGAATACAATATCTGCGTGCTATTATCAAAAATGAATGGAAAGTACAGCTGCGAGTGGGTGGAATCTAAAAATACCCATTAGAGGTGCAAAGCCAAAACGCAAACAGGAGGATGCGATTCTATTTCACTTGTCAGCACTGGTATCTAGCAAATTTAGTGTTAAATTCTGAGCAACTATTAGGATTTTACGTAAAACTGTAAAATAGTTGGGATGAAGGATCTGCCATTTTACAAACTACTGTTTCTGTTCCTGCTGAAAAGCATACAAACTCAAAACCATCTTGCAGGAATTTGATGGCTATTTCCAAAGTATGCATGCAATACTAGCCTTAGTGATTGGGAGAAGTGGATTCTATCAATTTCAGAGGGATGAAACAGAAAACTGGGGGAAAAACACTACTGAAATTAAACCTCTGAGTGCCAAATAATAAGTTTTATGAACAGAAAAAATGACTTTGGGATTAAATTTTTAGGACAGGTCTCAAAGATAGCATGGGGAAAGTATCTCCAGTAGGTGCCAAAAATAACAGCATCTTGACTGAAAAATCCTAGTCTACTACAGTAAGAAATACTAAAGAACGTCAAACTGAACTACAAAGCTAATCTTTTTGAAGGTCCTAATCTGATGAACAAGGATTAATTTTATGTGTAGCCACATATGCCAAAGAGGTTATAAAATTAATTGTTCTTAGACTGAAATGATTCTATTTGGGTAAAGAAAAATAAGTTTGTATGAGTAGCTGCAGGATCAAACTTTACTAATCACAAACCGGATCAGTTTTTATTAAACTATTGAAAATAAATTATCCTCTTCCCTCCTTCTCCAACAAGCCTCTTGAACTCTGGAGAGAAATGAGTCCTCTGAGAAACAATAGCAAAACTTTCAAAGAAAATAATTTCCCAACAAGTCTCAAAGTCAGCACACTGGGAAGACAGCTACATGCCAACTGGAAAAAAAAGTTTCTACCAGGATTACAACAGACATTAAAATTGTGTGCCAATTTTGGGGAGTTTCACATTTTAATTTTTTCTGAGCATCTGCAATACAATACGAAATTTACTCCACAGAATTGAAAAGCAATATATTTTTGCATTATATTTTAAAATATTATTTAAAGAAAAATAGGACTGAATAGCACCCATCTGTGGAAAATGCCATCTGGAGTTTCTAGGGGAGAAGCCTCTAGTACAGTGGTTCCCAACCTTTTTTTCCTGCGGAACAGCAGAGGAGCAGGACGGGGTGCATGGAGCTGGCTGCCTCCCTCCCGGAGCTGCCCTGCCCCGCAGCTTTAACCCCACAAGGGACTGCCAGCAGCGGAAGCCGCTTGCCCGTGAGGACAGATGGGGGTCTGAACAGGGGGCTTGTGCCACAATCTGGCAGACAACACTTCACAGCCCAGTGACAGGCCGTGGCCCGATGGTTGGGAACCTCTGCTCTGGTAGGATTGGCTCAGGGAGATTTTTCCAAACCACTCAAGAAAGCAAGCTTGCACAACCTCCAAAATGAGCAAGATGTTCTCCAGAATCTAGAGAATCCATTTACAACACAGTCATCCCATGCACATGTCCTATGCTTTCACTTCAGCTCCCCAGCCCACGGGTTCCTTTAACTGCACTTCAGAAGTGGTTATAAATACAGCACAGTCTCTGGGTACATTAGCTTTCCTACAAGTGAATCACTGTGTCTGTTTTCAACTTTACCACCTTCCCAGCCCTTCCAGAGGACTATAGTACTTCCCTGTTTACTACCTGCCAGAAAAAGGACATGGCACATCTAACCCCACGTACACATTCTCAAGCAAAGGGCATGATCTCAGAGGAACAGTGAGGTTCACAGTTATTTGATATTGATGTTTGTCTCACATAAAAGGCCTGAAGAAAATTCTATTATACAGTGGTCATGATGGTTGATCCTGAAGGGAGATGTCTACACATGCATAATAATGCAAAGCAATAAACTCTGGCACATATCAGCCAGAGTTAATTGCTCCTGGGCACCACACTTACATAAGCACCCCACAGGATTGTAGCATGTTGACCTCAGTTGGAGCAGCCCCAGCTGGCAGGAGGCCTGGGGGGGAATCAGCCTGCCAGCCCAGGGCTGCTCCAGCCTGGCTCAACATGCTGCAGAGGGGCTGGCTGGGCCACAGGGGTCAGCAGGCAGGCAACTACCATAGGCAGGTAACACCCCCACTGAAGCATTCTAGTGCCCCTGCCAGCTACATCACTGTCTACACATGTTATGCTGTAGAGTAAAAAACTCTGCAGCAGGGTAGTATTTGTAAATACAAGTA
This sequence comes from Alligator mississippiensis, assembly GCF_030867095.1. Taxonomy (NCBI): domain Eukaryota; kingdom Metazoa; phylum Chordata; order Crocodylia; family Alligatoridae; genus Alligator; species Alligator mississippiensis. The sequence continues at coordinate 194,292,271 of NC_081826.1, read as the reverse complement.
CTGCCCTGCTGTGGAATTTGTTACTTTGCATATTTACAAGTACTACCCTGGTGTGGAGTTAGTTAGTTCAGTGAAGCTTAATAGGGCTGCACGTGTAAACACTGAGACATTTACTATGGAGCTAATTAGTCAACTCCATACCCAACGTCTCATGCAGATGCACCCAAGCAGAACTTAATACTAGACAGCATCCACCTAATGCCAAACTAAGGACAAACAGAAGAAAGTCACAACTCTTGAACCAAAAACAAGATTTACATGCAATACATGTCTTGCCTCAAAGATTATATGTGGATTGTTCATTAAAAAAATTACACAATTTTTTTTTAGTTCAGTAAACATGAAGTTCAATAGAGGCAGAATAAAGTATCTTATGTTTCAGAATGCAAACCATGCAGTTCCTGTGTCTTATTTTAGGATGGGACAGCAATGTTACTGTGTATTATCAAATTAACAGGGGAAGTTTGGCATTATGCTATTAAAAGAAATGCTTTAGAGCAGGGAGTACTTGGAAAGGGGCTAGGGGGTACACGCAGGCAGGCAGGGACAGAGCACCACCGCCCACCACCCCGCACCACCACCTCCCAGGAGCAGAGTTTGAGGGGCAAGGGCAGTGGCTCCCCTCTGAGGGCTGCACAAGCACCACCCAACCAGCTGGACACGAGGAAGGGTGAATGGAGAGCACACATGCAGCTGCCACCATCTACCACCCTGTGCTGCCGCAGCATGCAAGCCCCATCTGTCTGTGTCCCACCCCCCTGTCCGCATCCAGCTGCCACCACTCCCTGCCCTCCCCCCAGCTCTGCCAGAAGTGTACCCAGAAGGGGTACACTCCTTTAAAAAAGGTTGAAAACCCCTGTTTTAGAGTACAGTGTTCTTATGACAGTAGAGGCACTGCATTTGTGGAGACTGGTGCTGCTCCCACACCTTGCAATTGATATTAGTGAATGTTCCCTGGCACTGAATGGAGGGAGCACACTCAGGCTTTTACATGCCAACAGAGGAGAGGAAAAGGGTGGTGGTTGGGAATGATATTAAAAAAAAGAGAGACAGAGAAAGACTGGCATGCAAGAAGTCACTGAAATCATATCAGTAGCTCTTCTGCAAACTAGTACTCCTGTAATAGTATCAAGGAAAATACAAGTTTAATTAGATTATCAGAGCCTACATACTTATGTAGTCCCCACTAATAATGTTGACAATTTCACTCATACATACACCTTAAAGTTTTTCCTCACAACACAAAACATTTTAATACACCCTTTACAAACGGAGAACTGAGACAGAGGTTTGAAGTGCAGATTTCTAGCACAAAAAAGGAGAGTGGAAGCTTAATAAATGATTTGAAATGTAGCCAGAATTTCACCCCAATTTGTTCAACATCATCCAAAAGTGTGGCACAGACCAGCATGGAACTTATGTCTCATAAATCCAACTCTACTGCTTTAACCACAAGACCTTCCTTTCTTCCTATGCTAAATAACCAATACTCCGGCTTGAAGAGCTGCTGTCATCAAAAGTAGTCTTAAAGACTCCAAATAATACAAGGACAAAGTCCTGAGTTATGGAAATGCCACATCACAATGCAGTGTCAATTGTAAATGAAGTCAATGCAATCACAAAAGAATTGTAAGCCATATCCATTACAAAGCAATGTCAGAATGTCACAATGAATATTCTATTACAGCCCCAATTTAGTTCAAATGCTGCATTTTCTTTTCTTCATCCCTACTTCTTAGCTGCTAGGAACACAGCTGGAGCACTGCCGAATTAGATGCATAATTTATGCCTACCTAATTTATACGCTCAGGTCCACAACAGGACTACTCATGTGAGTCAAGATAAACATGTTACCATTTATAGGATCAGGGTCTTAATCTACATCTGACTTCAGAAAAAAAAATGTGTTAACTCAAGTACGTTGCTCAGTCAGCTGGTTTCTCCATTTATTAGTGTTTCACATCTCTCTAGCTTTGGTTCCCAGACTTCCCTGGCACATAACTTGTGACGGCTTTGTGCTCAAGTTAGAACTAAGCTAGAAACAGATGTCACCAAATGGAACAATTCACCCACATTGCAGCACAGCTGATTCACTCCACTGGGTGAAACGCACATGGCCCTTTGTCCCACCCATGATGGTGCAAGACAAGGGGCAACATGATCCCCTTAGTTTTCCCAGTGCCCCACACCTAAGCTGTGGTTAGGTTTCTCTGTTTTTCCTGCTCAGCCAGCCCCATGGAAATCTGGGATTTCCTCTGCCCAGCCAGCCCCACGGGGTTTCCCTGCTGCCCCAAACCTGTGGTGTAGGTCTGGGGCAGTGGGGATAGGGAGCTGGCTGACCAAGGAAGTGCTTTTCTCCCTGCCCCAGACCCTTGGCACAGTTCTGGGGCAGTGGAGAAAGCGCCACAAGGTAACAGACATCTTCTGCAATACAACTTCAGAGTCTATTACTGCCTTTTATTGTGCCACCAATGTTCTTGCCATGTGGTGCAACAAAGGGTAAGGACTTCTATTTGCTCTGCATTTGTGCCGCCTTAAACATTTTTAAGGCGGCACAAATGAGAAAACAGCTGAAGCCTGTCTCCACCCTAAGATTCTCATTCTATTTTCTTATGCTACTCTTAGAAATGAAACATAACCTTCTCCTTAACGTAGTTCTATATGGCTAAGAATTGTGTCAAGCGGTTCAGAGCAGAATTCCTTCCTGCTTTATGAGTCAGTAAAACATTAATTAAAAATGAGAGAATGATTAAAACTTTGCAGAATACCAAGCTGTGCCTACACAACCTAACAAGCATGAAGGCCCTTACTGCATTTTGAAAATTAATCCTAAACTTCCAGCTGTTAAAAGGAAAACGCTCAATTCTACAGTAAAACTGACAATAATTTGAACACTTTCTTTTAAAAAGCATTTAAATATTTTGATCCACCAACCAAAAAAGGAAATCTTGAGTAGCATTGTAGAGTATGAATCCAAACATGCATGCATTTTTTAAATGATTAGTTTAGCAAAATGTTTTAGTTGCTTGGGAAACGGTGTAACAACATAGCCCATCTTTAACAGAAAAAGGTCTATGTACTTTTATCCTCCTTTGTTAAAATCCAATTTAGGAAATAAATCAGAAATCTGATCACAAATTAACAATGGGTATAATCCTTTGCTGCTAGTGATATGGAAGGCACAGTTCAATTCATCTGACTAAGTGAAACAAACACAGTGGGTGTGTCTACGTGTGTCCCCGACTGCACAGCTGTTACTAAAGCAAGTACTAAATGTCTACGCAGTAACCACTAGTACTGCACAGTAGCATTGGCATCATGGTTCGTGCCCGCTGACACTATGTCACCGATGCTACAGCAATGTAGCATTTACATGAGACACTTTACAGCAGACTAATTTGCTATGTAGTAAAGTGTCACTATCTACACACGTGCAGCAATTAGGGAGCAGATTAATTTACTGTACTGTTGGGTAGTCCCATCAGATACAAATGGTATCTGGCAGCACAGTAAATTACTGTGCTTAAACGCACGCACAGACAGCGAGGTCAGGTTTAGTTTATTCAGTCACATTACTTGCGTGTGTAGATATGCCCCGTATGAGCCAGATTCTTCTTTTGTTAAAGTCAGTGTCCAAATATTTATGGAATATATTTATGGAAATATTTATACAGTCTTGAATTTCAAATAAGAGATCTCTTATACAATTCAACATTTCAATCAGAAATCAGAAATCTATTATGATCTACCTACTAAACACATTTTTTTAAAGAAAGCATATAATATGAAAATATGGGATTTGTTAAACTATTTGTTACAAGGCTTACTTAGCAAATACTGGGCTTCAAATCTACAAGCTGCTCAATATGAATTCATCACTTCAGCTATCTTGTATCCTTTGGTTTTTTGACTAATTTTTTAACCCAACCTTCATTTTCTTCCAAAGCAATTAGCTATTCATAAACTGCATGTAGTTCATTCCTAATAAACACTGTACAATTGGTAATTTAACTCCATAGGACACCTATGATTTTTGTATCCTGATTAGATGGCATACCTTTTAAAAATAAAACAGAAGAGTGAATATGGTACTTTTGATATTAATTTTGATGGAAAGGTAATTCAGAACTTTTATGGCAGCTACCCAGAAAACCAACAAATCGGGTTAAGCCACAAGACATGAGTTACACAGTTAAAGTACTTTTATTCATGAAAATATTCTAAATATTTTCAATACAGTTTGAAAGAGAGCTGCAAACATGTCTGTTCTAAACAATTTATACTGAGGAATCTCCCAGCATTGTCACTGAAGTTGCATTGGAAAGCAGAAATCAGTGAAGTCACATTCCCTTCAATGGAGAACAAACATGCTCAAGGGGAAAGCAGGGGAAACTACAGACAAGAATATTTTACTTCTGGGCTTTTTTTTTTTTTAAACAGAAGCGCACATGCAGACGCACCATGCAAAAATGAGCATATTTTAAAGCTGAAAATGGAACAGGCAACAATAACTGAATCCATGGAAATGTCTTAACATTTTACTCAGAAATCTAATGCATACCTTCTCTTTGATTTTCACATCCAGACTTCTGAATTGCTTTTCAATTTCTTGGATTTGCTGTATCATTGGAGATTGTGTTTCTTTTAGTTTTTTCAATTCTTCTCTTACACAGTCACGGTCTTGTTTCACTTCCTCATATTGTTGGCGAACATTTTCATATTCCTTTCAAAAGTTTAAAGAAAAGTAATTAAAGCATTTTACCATCTGTGTTTAGTGGGCCATACATTTTTATGCCCCTGCAGTGTTCACATTTAACAAAAAGAGAACTGCACAAAGGCTTTTTAAAAGAGATGCTGTTTGAGTAAATGTTCTAGCACCTTGTTAGGGTTTTGTCAACTTGACTCTGTAATAAGATATAGCCCAGCTAGTACCTGCTGAACAAATCATGCAATGTTCAATGATATTTGAATAATCCTATTAAACAAATACAGGAAGAGATGTACACTTTTCCATTAGTGTCCTTGATACTAATGAACCTGGGTAATCTGTTCCAATTTCAGTATAGTCTACCAGTTCAAATCATCAACATTTTTTTCAATGCCCAACACCAATAGACAGTTGAAATTTAACTAGTATGTGCAGGGCCCTGATGCCTTCCCTACTGAAGTCTGAACTCTAGAAAGCTACGCTTCTTTACATAACCTTTGCTCTGAATATTTGGTATTACACTATTTTATAGGCCAAAGCTTTTTAGGGCGGTTTAGTGAAAATATTGCTTGCATGGGCCCATTTTAAGAGTGTTCATTTGTCTTGACAGCTAACTAACCTCCAGTTACCAGACAGCAATCGACTTCTCTCTTATTGTTAGCAGGGGTATAGGTTATTCTAAAATTGGCTGCTTTGAAAAGGGTTGGCAAGGAGTGTCTCCATCACTTAGACTGCAGTAGAAAAAATGCTGTCTATTTAAAAGTGGAAAAATGAAGTATATAGGCAGGAAAAAACAACATCACCTGAAGCAAAAATAATAGAAGATAGTCTTGAAAGCCTACTTTTAGACTCTTTCTGTTTTCTACACTCCACAATTTAGAATAATCCAGACACTTTAGTTCTGCTCCTCTGGTCTTTTTAGCTTATCTCAGCATCCACTAGAACTAGTAAAAGAGAAGGGGGGCAGAAGATTGATCTTAACAGACTACATCAGAGGTGGGGCAATTATTTGGGCCCATGGGCCACATAGGGAGCCTTGGTGAGCTGCAGTGGGCTGAGTCAGAACCACTCCCCCGCCCAATAACTCACCAAATCTCCCTAAATGGCCACATCCCACCTGACTAGCCAGGTGCCCTGCCAGCACAGGTCCTGTCTGGTCTCCATGGAGGCCCCAGGATCGCAGCAACTAGCTGCATGCATGGAGCTGCTGCTCCCAACTGCCCCTATCGCATGACATCTCCAGCATGGCTCACACCGTGCAGCTCCCGCCTGGCACTTACCACCCAATGTGCCCTGCGCAGCCCAGCACAGCCTGTGTTCTCCCTCCCCGCAACCCAGGCTGTCTGCTGCTCCCCACCTTGGTAATGGCTCCACTGCCTCCTAAGCCCCAACCCTCTGCCAAGCTCCTGCTTCCTCACAAGTATAGTTGCCATCCCTAGCTCCTTTCAGCTGTGTGCAGGGCTGCAAATGGAGCCCACTTAGGTCTCTCTTCTGGCGCTGTTCAGGTTGGGCTAATGCTCAGACATTTACAGCCCCCTTAAACAATGTTTCATATGGATAAGGTAATGCAAGAGTGATGCTGTGGCCATGATGGTCCAGAAACTGTGAAAGGCAAAGATTTTTAGGGTGATATCTTTTATTGGACCAACTATGTAGTTGGGATAATGTAAGACAAACTTCCAAATGCAAGACATTGTTGGGTCTCTTCATGAGAGAGAGAATAAAAAGATATCATTATGGTAAGGTAATTTTTGTCCACACAAATGTGACAAAGCCTTAGAAAAGCCTCTTCACTGTGAAAGCCAGCTGAGTCTTCAAAGAGTATCATGGTAAAGTGAAACAGTGGTGAAGTAAACTAATGTAACTCAGAATGAAAGAGTTGATTTTTCCTAAAGGGCCAAGGATAAGACTGCATCATCAGATTATCAGCAGATGTTGGATTAATCTGCTTTCAGGCTGAGCAAAGGAGGACTGTCTCCTTTTTTTAAACATATGTTGGTCTACATGGGTGCTTACAAATCTGCATAACTGTCAGCTGCTCTTCCAAAAAGCACTAACTCTACAAAAGCCAGTTGAAGGCTTTTTGGTCCATTAACAAAAATTGGTCTCTTATGTCAAGGAAAAGTAAGAATCCATGGCAAAGGGAACTAATGCTCCCACATCAGCTTGAAATTAGACTCACCTGTATTGAGCTAACATAGGCACTTTGCCCCCTATCTTTTCAATCTTCCTTTATTTCTGGAAAGAGTGGTATTGGAGTTATTGCTCCCAAGAAAGCAAGCATAAGACGGGGTTAAAAACAAACAAACAAAAAAACCCTCTATCTCCTGCTAATAGACTTTATAATTGACAATGAAGGACAATACCAACAAATTTGAGCAATTCCTCATATGTAAAACAATGAAAAAAAGCACCTTGTACTTTATAGCTTACAAAATTCCTGTTGCAGTTGTACACTAATGTACAAACAAACAGAAGACCCTTGCTTTTAAACGTACTACTTCCATAAGTGAATGACTTCTTTACAACAATGATAATATTTGATTCCACCCTTGTGGATTATATAGGTTATCACCATGGTCCTGTCTGTTAAATACTTGTATTCTTTTCTCCTGTACTTGAGGGCCAACCAATCTCTTATGGTCTCAATAAGCTTATTTCTGCTATAATACAAATGCAGACATCTTGTATACTTACTACATCTTATATGTCTTATAAAATATTTTTCTTATATACTTACCATGAGAGCTGTCTTCTCTGACCCAGTTCAATGCTTTAAGAGATTGCCACCAGCCAACGGGACGAGGTTTGGACTATTGTTTTTGTCTGACTGAGGATAAAATGGTCAAGGCTTTCTAGGGAGTTCCACTAACAATGTGAAATGTGTATGTGTGTCTCAACCATAAATCTATACAGGCAATGTCTTACATCTATAACATAAGAATATACAGGCAGTTTGTTCTAAAGTTTGTTCCACTTTAGAAAGCAAATTAAAAGTGTGATAAAGAAAAGAAAGAAAAATGACCAAACGCCAAACGTAGGAGCAAGTCGTGCTCATGGCGTGGGGGAAGTAGTGGGCGCGGCCTGATAGCCGTGAGATCGGCGGTCCCGGGCTGACTGGCAGGCGGATGCAGCCCGTTTAAAAAGGCAAGCGCGCCAAAAGAAAGGGGGGACCCGCACAATATCGGAGAGGCCTGATCACCCTCACAGGAGGTCCTGCGTCCACGAAATCCCTTCTCCCCGGACGCCCCATCACGACTGGGTATACCATCCAAACGTGTTTAAGAGCTCTCGAGTTATCAGCGAGTTTAATCTTGAAACAGCTGCTAAGTTTTTTTCTGCCTAAACTGTGAGTAAAGCATTTACTTATCTCACCGCCTCCTTGGTGTTTTTCTGTCAACGGAAGGAGAGACAGAAGAGGAAGGAATAAGGCCCCGAAACCCTTTTGTCTCCGGCCTGCTCGCATAATCTGGGTCCAACCACCCATTGTTAGGTTGAACAAAAAGTACTATTACATTACACAAGGGCTGCCCAACTTCACTAACCCACCCCTTCCAGTAACGAGGACAGTGTTTCTCAAACAGGGGGCTATGCCATGAGACCCCCTCAAGGTTGTTGTGATGCAGGTGCTGCCATCACAGCCAAATAAAACTGTCCCATGTGCAAGACTGCAGCAGGAACATGCTCCTCCTGAATTACGGTTCTCTAAGCAAGCAAAAGAGAAGGCGTCTGCTGTAGCCTTTCCAGTTCCACATACCTGGCATGCCTCGGTTTTCAGGAGACACTGATTGGAACAGAAAGAGCTGCAGCATGAGTAAGCATGGCAGGATTTGGTTTTTATCTATAAACGATGTCACCTCATATGCACTCTGCCTGTCTAAACTACAGTAGAGTGTCTTACACAGAGTTTCTGAATCCATTACAAATTCTACTGTGTGTGAATGAGGTATAAAAGTTAGCCACATATATGGTGCATCTACACATCGCCATGCTTTTGTACTTCCTTTGCAGTACGGGTGATTACTGCACCATGTGTGTAACGCACACTAGATTTCACCGCTATGTTAGCATAGCGGCGTGCTGTAACTGGGGAGCATGCTGTTACAGCAACATAGCTGACCATCACATATAAACCCACGTGACTGCTATGTCACCGTAGGATGCCAAACAGCAAGGGAGCACGTTTTAATGGTTACGTAATGCCCCAACAGACTGAACAACAAAAGCTTAATTGGTGGTTTCAGTTCTCCAATATTTAATCCATTTGGAAATACTACATTTGAATCATTTTTGGATTACAAATCTCTTTTAATGTACGCAGATGTCTGTATTAAACCCAGGAAGGAATATCCTTATTTTGTGAAAGCACTTATTTCCTCAGCTCCAGGCATTTGTTTAACAGATGTTCTACAAAATACACTGAAAGGCTTACTTTTGAAAAAGCAAAAAGACCTACCATTATTCATCACATCCTAGGAAGCCAGTACCCTCACACCATAAGAGAGCACTGAATAAGCGATCTATCAGTTGGGAGTCAATCTGCTTTCCCTTTAAGACAAAGTATAAACTGGAAGCAACATGTGGAATTAATTGGAGGCTAAAGTGAGGCCAGAAGTAGAACACAAGACAATCTGGTTGCCCCTTATAATTTTGGTAGTTTTCAAGCAATTCTGGGTCAAGTTTCTTTCTCCCTCTCTCTAGTGTGATAGATTCATAAAATCACAGGGGTGAAAAAAAAAAATCAAGACTAAAAATAAAATTCTTACCACCCAAGGCCTTTTTCTCTCAAGCATCTCAATTACATCTAGATGACGTTTGCGCTCATGGTACCTCTCAACATCTTGTCTATATCGTTCAATCCTTTGTTTCATTTTCTCCAAGGAATTAGTTTTCTCTTTGCATAAATTCTGTCAGAGTATGAATTTTACATTATTTATTTTGCTCAATAAAAACAAAAACAATTTTCATAATTCCTCAATATCTCATTTGTATTTAAACAAGCAGAAATTAAGTATTAGGCAGAAGTTCTAGTACAGTAGTTTATTTTTATAATGTGCAAACCGATTTCATTCTTCAACAAAGGAATACCCAAACCACTTGTCACAGCCAAGGGCAGTACTTGAAGTTACAGGACCTTTATTTACCCTTTAGATCTTCTCTAAAATCTCAGGCCTGATCTAGATAAAATGGAATTCAAATTATTCTTGCTTTTAAATCTGAAGCTTTTCTGATCAGAATGAGTTATGGTCATGGAGTAGGAGAAAACAGTTTTTCTTTGCTATATTACTCATTTTTCAAGATGAAGTCCTAGCCAAATAAGAGTAATCTGCTTTTCTTATTTAATTAGAAGAGAACTAACAGAACTTTTAGTTAATTATAGCAATATACACATATATAGCTACAGTATATAACAAGTCTCTCTTTTTAAGATTCCTTTGATCCATTAATGCAGGACTGATAACAGGTTACACCAAAGGGATTATTATAATGGATAGCAAACTGACCTTCAATTAGATATTAAACTGACACAATGGTTCCTATGCAGGAGCCCAACTTAAAAAACTCAGTACTTATTAGGAATATGTTCAGCAAGCATAAAAGGAAAAAGACTTATACTTGTAAAAGAAGCATATAACACATCTGCCTGAATGTACTTATTGTACTTGTTTTAAAAAAATGAAATAAGTCTATCACAATCCTTCTATATACATCCCATTTTGTGGATTCTTACCTCAAGTTCTCTCTCTCTCTCTCTGAAGTTTTTTAGCTCACAGTGGAATCTGTACATTTCTGGAGGACCAATTGATTTTTCTGTGGCTTCAAGAAGTTCTACTTTGGACAGTTTTGCAAATTCCCCAACTTTGTCCTATAAAACAGGAAGCAAATATCAAACACTGTGCATCTGTTATAACACTGCAACAAATCAATACTCCTTATTAGACTATATTAGCCTATTTCAAGCTCTCACATACTTACGAAGGCAGGGTAGAGATGCACCTTGTAGCCTAACTAAATCAGAAATGCATAAGCTTTTGTGTTCCAGACCTCACTTTTTCAGATGCTATCAATGGATCTGATTACATCATTCATAGCATTGCATGAAATGAGCTCTGGCTCATAAAAGCATGAGCACACACCAACTGCTGAAACTTCCTTAGCCTGACAAAGGGTTTTTGAACCTGAAAGCCTGCTTAATAAATATTCTCCAACTATTTGGGTTGGTCTAATAAAAGATATCAAATTCACCCAAGGAACTTTGTCTGCCTATGCATCTTTGATTTACTTAGCCTACAAGATACATCCCTACGTTGACTTCAGACTAGTATGGCTAACGGCCTCTCTGTGCTCATAGATGGCAACAAGCTTCTAGCACAGCTATGTGTCAGATGGTTTTGGAAATTCACTCTTCAACTTATAATACTCATGAACACAAGCTATGCACCACAGCCTAGCCAGTAACTCCACTATCAAAAGCAAAAGTAGTTAACATATGCCCATTTAGAGCTTTCCTAGCTTAAGCCCCAATTTATGACAATTTCTGCCCATAGTTTATAGCAGCTACTATCCAGCCATATGTAACAGGACAAGTTGTCCTTTTAAGGAGGAACAGTCAGCCCTGCTAAGACAGCTAAACTGTGGGGTATTTGGCTAAGGAGGCAGTGTCCTACTGACAGCTTTAAAAGTTCCAAAAAGAGAAAATAAGTGGAAGGAGAAAGCAAGTTGTTAAGGAAACAGCTTGCTTCAAGGAGAAGCCAAGCTTCTGTGCTGGGGCTACAGCAGAAAATGACTTCTCCTGGTCCCCAGGACAGGACAAAGGATTTTGCTTGGCTTGGTTGTTTACTGAATTTTGCTTTGGAAAACCGGCTGAGGAACTCATGAAGGAGGGAACTCTTCTGCAGAAGTCAGCTGGATAAAGGACCCACTTACACAATACTTCAAACTTCTCTAAGTAAAAAAAAGACTGCCCTGGGAAGCTCAACATGTCACTCCATCATGCTCCAAGAGTTTGTTCTAAAGCTATTTTCCTTAAGATCTCACTTACCATGAGGATGTTTTAAAGCAGTTAGGCTCCTGGGATAATTAACATGGTTAAGTACCACTTGGTAAAACTATATAAGCCAGCACGTTTTTTAAAATCATCATCTTTTTCCTGCCCAGAACTGAATGGGTCTAGTGGAATTTTCTTACGCAGATATATTTTGCAGGCAATTGCCTGCATGACAGATCCCAGATTCTCTCTGCCACTTTTCTTTCTCAAACATGTGCTCCACATAAAACAAAAAGTACTCAGAGAGTATCTTGTATATTTAATAAAAGTTATATTTAAGATTATTTACCACCCGGACACCCATATGGAGACCTTTTAAAACCATTTCTTATCCATTAGACTATGCCACTTAACAAGTAATGGGTGAATGATTACCTAATTTGACAAAATTGAGCCATAAAACATTAGGCGTACTGCACTCACAAATATTTAAAATGGATTCATCACAGTAACACTAAAATAGCTTTCTCTCTATCCCACAACTCTTTCTGTCTTTTCTACTGAAGTACTTTTAGAAGCTAAAAAAACCTAAGTATAGGCCTCCATTTGTATATAATACCTTAAAAATAAAATTCCTTCTTACCTGAGGGAGGAACTGGCACAGATTGCCCACTTGGATATTTAAGGCTGCAATTTGCTCCTCTACTGTTTTCAAGGAAGAAGGCTTTTTATTGATCAACCATGTTGATGAATTGTTTGCCACATGAATCTCACGTGTGATAACAAGATTATCAGGAGGTTTAAATCTGATGAATAGAAAAACTGTTAAGTATTTACTAGTTTAAGCATTTCATACCTGACGAAACTACTTGCATGTTTTAGTCTCTTACATTACAATCAGAAATCTTATAGCCTTTTAGTGAATGGCAAATGAGTAACTGCCCTTAATATTTAATACAAGATTAATGGAAATCAGCAAGTTATATTTAAGAATGTAACATTAATTGCAAACATGAGAATTTACACAAGCAGTCACAGATGTAATCACTTTCTCATTCCATATTTTCCATCTTGAAATTTTTCTACTGATCAAACATGACATTCAGTTCAGTTTGGATCTCTCCAGATAGTAAATTATTTGCCTCTGCATGCCATCATTCTCTTGCCAAATTTTCCAAATAAGGAATGTAAACAGACTTAATTTACCTATGCTGCCTTACTGCTTCTAGATCTTTTTTTAAAAAACAGCTTTAAGTACATACACATCAAAAATAGAACCTTAAAATTAGGCTACAAAACCATATTCAGGCAACAAATGATGGCATGTTCATAAGCATTTGATACAACTTTTGAGTGTAAGTCCTATGGACATCAAATACTGGTGGAGAAATATAGCTTGGTCAAAGCATTCCAACAGTTTTGACATACCAGAAGTCAGTGCTGATTGCAATTACTATACGAACTATTACTTATGAGTTTTGTGCTGGTGCCACCTTACACGTATTAATGAAGCCCTACAACTGTAGAGTACAAGTATTGGAAAGCTTGTGTGCAATATTTATTATTATTAAGTTTCTAAATTCTAGTAACAATTAGAAGAACAAACATAAATAAATAAATGTATCCACTTCATCAATTTAAAAGTGAAGTGGAAAATACATCTTTTAACAAAGTTACTACTTTAAACATACTCAAAAATTAAATTCTTTTTTATCCAATCTGCTGCAGTGTAAGCATGTCATCTCAGTTCTCACATATTTGCCTTACTTCCTGGCCAACAGGTGAGATGTTCCAAGTCCTAAGTCCTGCCTTTCACGTGTTCTATATAAAAGTGATTTATGAAATATTATGTTTCAAGTAGTTTCCTTCTGCAGGCCTTTCTGCTTTGGCTAAAATCCCTCTGCAAGGTACTGTTCACATATTGCTACTGTTTTTAAATGTCCATATGTTTGATATATGAAGAATCTCTATGAGTGCATTGTACTGTTCAAATGACTAGCTAGACTATATAAACCCACAAACACACTAGAAAAGGCAAATAAAAAGAAAGCAAGAGACCCATAAACACATTCACATGGGAATTAAAATCTGCCCCTAAAATTACTCCTCTAACATATTGCTTAGTACAGCATTATGCAGGCAAATGAACTCAGAACTGCTGCTGACAAATAAAGTTGACTAGTGTTGACAAACAAGTCTATTGCAAATCCATCACCACTTTCTTTCTGGTAACACTTAACTATGGTCCTCTTATACTACCTTGCAATTAGATGAGGGTCCCATTATTAGGATTATAATAATCCTTGGCTCCACCCCTATCTCCTGAAAGAGTGGAAATCAAACAGTCCCTTCAAATAATTAGTTTCTTTCTATCCAAAAAGTATAAATCATCATCCTAAGGAAGCAGTCATTGCATCTTCTTTCTTTCTTTCTGCTTCTAACACTACAATTAGTTGTCCCTGTATTACCAGACATTTTCCTAGCCCAAATTTCTTTATCAATACCCAAGGTTTTTCGCTGAATAACTTTCACACATCACCAAGGTGACTCAGTTGTCACTTCTTCACCTCTTTATTCTGGAAACAAGACTGTCTTTGCTATCCAGACAATACTGTTCTAGTCAGCTCTCAATATAGTTTCTTATGCTGGATTTCAAAACACTCTTATTCAGTACCTCTCACTAATTCATGGCCAAATATTTTCTCTGTTAGGCCACTGCTATATGTTACATATATTATGCAATTAACTCATTAATCACACAATAAAATTAGACCAGCCTCCCATGCAAAGTAATTACCACACCATAAAAAATGATTAGAGCTATAAAAAGAGCCAACCAGCTACCAAGAATAAAGCGTGAAAATGTGTAGCTCTGTAGCTCATTTCTATCCAGTTTTAATTTAAACATGCAACAGGGACCCAAGAGACAGTTTACATACATAAAAGATAGCATGTCCTTGGAACTACCTTTCTGTCCATTTTCTTTCCCTTTTGTTTGACACACAATTCTTTGCTGCAGGACCCAACACTGCCCATAATACCCAATGTTATGAAGTCATGTTGCAATCTTAACAAATAACTTCAAGCTAAGAAAGAGCTCTGTATTACATAAAAACAATTTAAGCAATTAAGGTACAACTACATACAGCATTCTATGCGTTCACTTAATCAAAACTGCAACAGCATTATATGAAAGTTGAATACATAAAAAGCTAAAACAAATTAAATCAAGGAACAGTATTTTCACATTCACTCCTTTTCTTTTTCTGTGTGCCAAGAGCCCCATTTTGAGATTATGGCAAATATGACAGGTTATTAGCTGGTCAATTATAATCACGTGAAAGCCAATTAATATTATCAACTTCAAAATGAGTCAGAACTACTTGAACCAGGAGACATCACTATACTAGACTTCTTGCAGATCTATTTTGTGATGCAGAAACAAATGAAAACTGAAAGGTGGTTTTAGTACTTACAGTTCAATTTCAACTGTGCCTTTACAGCAGCCTCGCTTTACGAAGAAACCAACCTGCAAAGAAAGAGCTACAGAATTTAATACCTGAAAATCAAAGACATCTCTAAAGTCAAATTTCCCAGAAAACTCATAACAGCTTTTGAATATTTCACCACATAATCAATACCAATCTATGCTACTTTACACACAGTTCTCAAACATGCACTTACTATACAGACAGTGCATGGCCAATACTGAAAGCCCATTAGACAGTAATAATAGACCAGGACTTCAGTTTCTTCACGGAAGAGAGAATAGGGCGATTTAGTGAACAGTCTGCTATAATTCACTGACTGCTCCAAAACTCATGCCCTACCTGAAGGTTGATACTTGAATCATAATTTGAAACTCATTTAGCAAAATGAGTTTCAGATAAAGCCATATTCATTTTTATTTTCTAGCAGTATACACAATACCTAAATAAAAAAGGTGAGAAACCTGACAGCTGGCCCCATCAAACCCATCTATTTTGAAAATATTTGCTTGTCCAGGCAGGAGAATGATTAAGTCACTAAGTGACCAGTTAATGGACACAACCACTTCTAGATGGCCACCAAATTCACTCTTGAATTTTCAGAAAAATCTCAAAATGTCAAAACAATTTTAAAACCCCATTGTCTAATCAAGACATTTATTTTATACTACTACACAGATAATAATACATTTCTTGTGACAAAGTAACAGAGAAAAAACAGAAATCTTCCCAATGGACTCTACATGTTCACATTTATGGGATGCACTGGTGACAGTGGGCCCTGCAGTGTTTGTCAGAGGTCATTGTTGCAGTCTATAAACATGAACATGCAAAGGCCACTTAAATAACCTACTGAGGTTTAAGAAGAACACTTCAGCCTCCCAAAACTCCCTATCCAGGAAACAAGAGGAAAAGAACATGCATTTCCCCAGCCCTAGAGTTTTCATTAAGTTATGTTACTTAGGATATCTGAGTGTCCCAACATGAATTAAATACTTTCAGACTGAATGCAAATTCTCTCTATTTATCTTGTCTTGCTAAGTCACTCCTTGGCAAACCTAAAGCAGAGCTGTGTTTTTCATGGAGAGCTTTTTCAGTGCAGCAGACTTAGGTATTGTCCTACAGAGGCTCTCTCTGTTTCCAGTACTGGCAGCAGACAGTAGTTGTCACAGAGAAATTAACAGACCACATTCATACTGCACGGCTTTTGGCAGCTCTGTCCAGGTCCTGCTCAACTACAAGAGCTGTGCCAACAGGTTAGAGAGCCCAGTCTACTGCAGCAACCATCTTTCAGTTGAGCAGGTGTTGCTCTGCTGGCAGAAAGAAGGGCTCTGTTGTCACAGATGCTGTTAGCATCAATGCACTCAGTCTCACTAACTTCTGCAATCAAAGCTCTCTTAAGTGGAGACTTGGCCCTATTTGCTGAGGAGCTATTATGCACCTTCAAATGGAGTTCACAAAAGTACAGGGATTATGGCTGCTTCCTGCTGGACAGGGCCTTCAGTGATTTCCTCAGTTAAGTACCTGGAAGACAGAAATTTGTACTGACCTTGTCTGCTCGCCCTATGAAAGAAGGTTTTCCGGCCAATCCCAGACAGATGGCACAAACAATGCTTGATTTTCCTGTTCCATTAGCACCCACTATCATGTTCAAGTGAGGTCCTGGATACACTTCACAATTATCATATGTTCTGAAAGACACCATGATTTCACGTTAGTCTTCATTATAAAATATAAAGCAAGGTATACTAGAAAAAAAAGTGAGAATTTTAAACAAAACAAATACATGCAAAGTAACATCAAAGTGGTCTAAGGCAAGCACAGCACAACACAACAATACATCTACAATACTACAGATGAGATTTAAGTGCTTCCCCAAATATTGCTTTGTATAAAAATTTGCATCATAAAAAGAATTAATTCCACATCATCTGATGCAGCATAAGAAAAGCCATCAAGCTGTAGTGATCGTCTATCCTTTTCCATAAGGACTGCAGAAAATGAAAAATTTGAGAGGTATGCCAATTTGAAAAATTTGCTCTAGGTATGGCAATTGCAAAGCTGCCATTTACTTTGATGGAGCATGGATTTCACCCTTATTAGTTTGTTTTTTTCATTCAGGGAAAAAGGGCAAGCAGAATTTTGACAAAACTGATAAACAAAAGCACCTAAAGTTGTGTTGAAGTGTGTCATATTTGACACAAGCCATCTTCTGCATCACAGATCCTAATGAGCATTGCCTATATTCAAAGTTCAGACACAGCCTGCTGTGCTGTATATTAAGTTCTGCAAAGGTTTCTGATTCCATGGCACACAAGTGCAGCTACCTACAATAGCTTTCTATCCTACAATAACTTAATTTAGACTAAACTCCTCAGATTTTGTATTTAAGCCAGACACAGCATGCTCAGTTGCCAACCAGAAAGTTGCCAGACACACTGATAGACAGCAAATCCTTCTTTAGTCCATCAACTGCTGTGCCATTAGAAGACCTGACGCTGACCAGATCCCATCATTTTTAGGCTGCCATTAGAAGTAAAGTACTGGGAGTAACAAGATTACCAGAGGTGCAGAAAGGGGAGAGCAGGCTGTTCTCAGAAGGCACACTTCAATCAGACTCCCTCCTTCTAATGTGTATGAACAAAGTTTTACATAATTGAGCGTACTTAACTGCAACTCCAACATATATAAAACCACAAGGCTCTTCCATTTTCATGACTGAATCTAACACTCTGGGCCATCCCTATGTCAAAGCAGTTTTTTTGACAATGCCATTAGAATGCCATTAAATGGTTTCGCCCAGAAAATCCATGTCTTGCGGTTACACCTCCTCCCATAGCTCCCTGCAGTGAACAGCTTGCACTACCCAGCACTGCTGTTTCCCAGGATGACTCCAGGCTAAGCGACACCAGGGCATTGGTTACACTCCATCTGTCCATTCTTGCAATCATAGCTGTGAGAGACTACAAAGGTGGGGGGAGGAGGGGAATCCCCATCCCCACATATGCAGGGGCATGATCCTCAGAGAAAAGCCCTTGGGGACATAAGAACTGCCATTTACTGGGTCAGACCATAGGTCCATCTTGCCCGGGCTCCTGTCTTGCATCACACAGAACCAGGTCCTGCATAAGGACAGTCTCCACTCCCCAGAGCTGGCATGGGGCCCCTGCCTTGGCAGACCCCATGGTACTCTCCACCATACTGCTGGATTCTCTGTAGCAGGCTGTGGGATACGCCAGTCCACTTCTGGACAGCCCATCACCACCAGCTGTACACGCTCAGGGTCTGCACCCTCCATCATCCCTATCCTTACATCCCCCCTGGACACAGTGACAGGACATCCTTGGTGAAGATGAGGGTCCCTGGTGGATGAGCGTGTACTCCACCTCAATCCCACAAGCCATCAGGAGACCTCAGCTGGCAGCTCCTCCAGAGAGCTGTCACCATGGATGGCCATCTAGAACAGTTTACAGACTCCCCCAAAACCTGCCCCATGAACAGAGGGAGATCCTGGCACGTGCCTACCTAGAACGTGCCAGGCTGCAGCCCCTTCACCGCCTGCTGAGTTTAGGGTTGCATTACTCCCTGCACCTGTTCATTTACAAAAATGAACTAGTCCCATGTGATTGAATGTACTAGGCCTCACAGAGTCCCAGTCCTAGACCAATAAACTAGGTCCCCCCTAGTCCCAGGACCTCTAAGTCAACCTCTTCCTGAATCTAGCCAAGCTACCAAGCTTCCTCACCCAATGGAATAACAAACAGGCTTGGTCAAACTCCTCATTGGCCCAGCCATGCTAGCGATCTACCCAACCAAGACAGAGGCTCTGGCTGGGAGGACACCCTGCCTCCCCTGAGGGCTGCAAGACCTTTATCCATCTATGGCCCATTCACACCTCCAGACAGTTGCACTCAGTGTTCCCAGGTTTACAATAATTATCGCATTTGTATGATAATTTCAACCCTTGTACAACATATGATCAATAAGAGCAAAAGCTTTCAAAATGTATGATCATTTTTGAGGTCGCTCATTGATGCAGCACAGGCAAAACCCAAGTCACTCTCAGGGAGGCCTAACTGACTTTGAAGTTTGTGGTCAGTGCTTTCTTATGACCAATGGCCTCGAAATAAAGAAACGCTTCAACTTTGAGGACCCGGTTCTCACTCACCCACTGGTGATTACAGTGCGCAATATAAAGTCAAGAAGAAAAAAACTTATTTGCCTCCTTTTTTCAGCCTACGATTGTTTTTCAGCAAATATGATCATTTTGAGCTTCCAAGACAATAATTTCTGCAATTGAAGACCTAGCAAGGCTGCTGGTTTCACTGAGCAGGGTCTGCTGCTTCCTGAGCATCTGCTGCCTATCCCCAGCCCAGCAGGCAGTGCCCAGCATGCTGTGCTCCGTGTTGCCCCTCGGTGCACTTGTCCTGGCGCTCCGTGCCCTCGCTCCCAGCCGGTTTTGTCTTTTGGGTGTCTCAAGCAACCACCAAAGGGGACTCACAGCCCTACTGGGCGGGCTGGGGGGGGAGGGGCAGCACAGCTAGAGACCTCGTGGGGGCAGGGGGAGGTTCCCTCACTGCTTCTCTCCCCCCCCCCCGCCACACGCTGACGTCACACCCTCCACTGCCCGCCGCCACACGCTGACGTCATCCCCGCGCCCCGCGCTCACAGGAAGTTCTCCATGGCGACTCGCACGATGGAGCCGTCCACGAACGCGGACGGCGGCTTCGCCTCCCCCGGGCCAGCGGCGCCCGCGCCCCGCCCGACGCTGCTCCCAGCTCTGCGCTTGGCCGGGGTCGCCATCTTGGTGCCGGCTGTATTCCTACTCTCCCCACCCCCCCGAACTGCTGCCGCGCGCCGTGTAGAGACTAAGCGGCCGGCTCAGCGCTCCCGGCGCCCAGGCGCCCATTGGCGGGGAGAGGGGGAGACGTCACAGCGCTCGGTGAAGCGCGAGGCCCATTGGCTAATCAGGGTGCGGAAATGCCGGCGGGGAGGGGAAAAGGTGAGGGGGGGGAGTGACGTGGGGGGGAGGGGAAGGAAACGCTAACAGAGAGCGACGCCCGAGCCTATTGGCTGAAGGAGAGCGAGAGGCGATGTAACGAGAAGCCTCATTGGCTGAGAGAGGCGGGGGAAGGCCGGGTCCGCCCGTTACTTTCAGTTTCGCTAGGCTCGAGATTATGGCCGCGCGTTCTGCCCGGCACGTGACGCCTTATTGCACTCGCCATTGGCTGCGGCTGGGCAGGGGCGGTTCCTCCTTCAGAGGGAGAGGGGGCGGGGCCGGGTGGGTGGTGCCCGGTTTGGTTTCCTCTCACTGGCTACCTCGCGTTACGTTTGCGTGAGGGGGAGCTCGCGTCATGGGGCTGTCAGGACTACACTTCCTAGCTTGCACCGCGGCTCGTGGGGCGCCCTCCCAGCATGCGCTGCGGGCGGGCGCGGCGCATTCTAGGAGATGTAGTCCCCCGGGCACAAACAGCCCGCGCTTGGCCCTGTGGTTTGGGTCGTGCAGACACGTGACCTCGGGCAGGACTAGGCCAAGGCCTCAGGCTGCCCCCGACTGGGGGTGGGGGAGGAGCTTTCTGTCTCTGCGGCTCTCGCAGGTTGCAGGCATAGTGCGATTGCACAGTAGACTGAGCAGGGCTGCACTTGCAGTATCCTGCCATAAAACTGTCTCTTCCATTACAGGGCTGGGAGGTAGTGCTTGAACATGTGTAATAACTTGATGGCTGGTTCTTATCCAGCTTTCATTTGAACCCATGGCAAGGCCCCTAGGCTAGTCAGGCAGGCACTGGCACAGGCTGCCTAAAGGAGCTGTGCAATCTCCATCCCTAGAAATGTTCAGGAGCCGGCTGCACAGATACTGGGCTGGGATGGTTTAGAGGTGGTGCTGCCTTGAGCCTGGGGCCAGATTTGATGGCCTGGTGAAGTCTCTGCCAGCCCTGCTTTCCTGTGTTCCTGTGTCCTTCCACTTCCATGCTGTCGTAAAGTCGAGTTACTCTGCAGTAACGTTTGCCTCAGAGTCACCAGCCTTGCCTTGCCTTGCCTTGCGGTTTGCATGGTGCTGAATGACATGAGAACAAAGCCAAAGGTCTGCCCTCATTGAGCAAGCTTGGAGGGTGCTGGCAGCTATAGCCAAAACAGAGGAAGGAGCGACACAGTAATCATCACCTCAAACTTCTTTTGAGCCTCCCACCTTGTGTAACCTGTCTCCTATTTACAGAAGGAAAGGAGTCATCTCCAGATACAAGTTTGGAGCAGGTTCTTACTTGCTACTGGAGCTGCCATGAAATGTGCCCTTGCAGCTCAGCTCCACTGCCTCAATTCAGTGCTGAATGCCACAGCCCGCAAAACTCCTCAGGGAGGAGCGTCACGGACCTTATCATCATGCTTTGTCTGTCTCTCCCCTTGACATAACACACGCTGGATCAATGCAGAGAGCTACAGTAGCAGCACATCTTCAGACCTGTTCATGATGCCAAATTTGGATGGAAATGGAATTTAGATTATCCTTACTGCCTTATCTCCAAAGATTTTCCTGACTTTTTAACAGCTGACTTTAAACATAAAGGAAATGACCAACTGATTCCACAGGGAAACATGCTAAAATTAATTAATTTGCTCAGTCAGGCAAGTCTCAATCAGTATGTTAGTTTTTAATAGTCAACATCAGGTGTCATTTGGTTAGCTGTAGAAGTTGTAAATATAGTGCAATAAGCCTGTTGTCAACAAGACAGTAACACAAAAAAGACTGTTAAAAGTTCAAACTATTCATGTAAATTGGGAACTAAACATTATCGGAGCATGATTTCCATCTGTATATATAACAAATTGAGACAGTTGTTCACTCTTGTTTTATGCTGTATTGACATAGAATGACACCAATTTTTTTTCTTAAAAAATCACAAGTGTTTTTGCCTCAACTGTCTTGCTTGATTAATGTTGTTGCAGGATTAGGATATGCTACATGAGAAGGAAGTTCTTCTCAATGTGTTTTGAGTTTACCCTGTCACGTTTTAGTATGTTGTCATTTCATTTGTTCTCTTAAATGCAGAACATTTGAACTTCTTTAAAGAGTATCCTTAAAAGATTGCATCCTATTAGGTTCATTTTCTCCTTCATGTGTCTCCCATATAAGTTATAGAATCACAGAAAATTAAGGTTGGAAGGGATCTCAGATAATAAGTGCCACAGATATTATCAATAGATTTTGTTATTTATATGGATGTACCACCCAGATTAGGATCCAGGCCCCATTGAACTAAATGTTACACAGACACAGAGGCTAGCTGGATTTAGGAATTGATAGTCTAATTTACAACAAAAAGCATCAAGTGAGACTAGCAAACACCATGAAGGAAGCTGAGGATAAAGGTAGCAAACAGCCCCAAATCATAGGCTGATTACACCAAAATGTGTTTATTTAGACCTAGACTCCATAAATATACCTAGAAAAAGTTATGGATAATAGCTATAGCATGTCAGTATTACCAGAAGACACTGACAAAACTCAGACTGAAACACTGCATTCTGAGACCGGATAACAGATAATTTAATTAAAAGACTTATATCAGGCACTGGCCAGAATAGAAGAATTTGCAGTAGGGAAGGTCATCACACATTTTAAGTAGCAACAGCAGGAACACAGAAGATAGGCTTAGATGATTGTGTCAGACTAAGACATGCTTAATATTGTTTACTGAACTGATTTCAGACTGAAGATGGTCCTGTCCTTTCCACTAGATGGCAGCAGAATGTAACACTTCTTCCACAGGGAAATGATTTTACCACTGAGAAATTATTTCAAAGGTCTATGGGATATACAGTCATTAATGTAAACATATGCATCCTCTAAATATTTGCACTCCTTGGGGTAGGACAGAATATTGTCAGTGCTTGGACCAGACAAAGCCTTTCAAGTAAAGATGCTGGTTTCTGCAACCCCTAAAGTATCATTTTAAATCTCTGACTTGTCTTTACTTTGTAACAAAACAAAAAGAAAAGTACATTTTCTAGTTAGTTTTGTTGCAAAGGGAGCCTGTAGCATGGAAGCGAATACATAGGTGTCAGGGGTAGCACTTGCTTGGAACGCTATCCTCCTGCCCCCCGAGCCTTACACAGACTCCCTTGGAAGCCAGCCCAAGCATAGCTTCTAGAGTGGGAGCCCCTGACTCCTCAGACCCAGAGACCTGGCCCTTTGGTCCCTGACCTCTCTGATCATCTATGGCCTCCTTTTGGATGAGCTTCTGGAAAATTACTTTACCTCTTTGATGAGACAGAGCATGCCCAAGTCATATGCAACAAAGCAAACAGCTCTTCTTCCGAATACAAAACAACATTTTTTGGTCAATCTCAATATAAAAGGCAGCATTCTGGAGCCACAAAGCCTAAGTCATCGTTCCAGGCAGTCTCTGAGAGGAAAAATAGCCCTGAATGTTCTCGCTCCCCCAAAAATCTCAGGCACCCCTGTTTTTCAAGATGTTTTATGCTTTCATGTTCCCCCTTGGCACCAGAAGCAGCAGCGAGTCTTCTACAGGTGCTGAAGCTGAAATCTATCTGGTGCTACTCTGGGCCTTCATGAACAAATCAGCCCACTGATCTCTTGATGTCCCATTCCCTACTAATAGAGCTCTGCCTGCAGGTTTCCAGAAATATTACAGCACAACCATAGTCTGTCACAATGAGAGCTTCTGGGATTAGTGCTCCAACTCATTGCTCATTCAGCATCTCTTTGCTTTTTGTTAAGGGATCCTAGAAGAACAAATTCATGGTGGTGGAGTTTTCCAATCTAACATTCAGGGCTATTTTTCCTCTCAGAGACTGCCTGGAACGATGACTTAGGCTTTGTGGCTCCAGAATGTCACTAGCACATTCACAACTTCCTTTTGTTACGCTTGCGCTGACACCGCCACTGAGCTGCTAGTGTGGCTTCCAGCCAAAGGAAATAAGACAGCTACACTAAGCAGCCAGTTTAATATTAGGCTGCTAGTATATAGGGACAGAGAAAACAATCGTCTTTCTCCAAGTCTTGGAAGAGGCAGTTGCTGGAGTAGGGTAGAGAGGAAGAATAAGCTGAACTGAGAGAAGAGGAACCACTGTTGTGGATGAGAGATGAAAAAGAAATACGATACCCCAGAAAAGAGCAGGCATGAGAGAAGAATGAAGGATGAGGTAAAGATCTGAAAGCTAATATGGCAGAAATATGGAACATTCTAAAGATGGGGAAAGCAAGAGAGAAAGAGCAATGGCAATGGAGGTGTACATGGAAGAGAATGAGAATGGGAGAGAGAAAATTTCAAAGAAAGTTAAGAACAAAAAGGAGAGAATAGAAAAAGAGATAGGAAAAAGGAGAAAGGAAGGAAAGAAAAATGGAGCATGGAGATGGGTGTGGAGAAAGATAAGTATAAATGGGAGTGGTAAATGTTTCTACATTCAGTGAATGGAGATGTCTCTCTACCACTTTAATTATACTTCCCAGCATGAGGCCAACTTATGAAATCATATGAAATTACAATGTAAAAGTTGCTGTAAAGGAAGTTCTACAATTTAAAAAATGGTAAATATACCTCTAGGTTAAATGGTTACATTAATTACACACAAAAATGGAGATAATAGTAGGGTTTGTGTGAAGGAGCAAGGGGCAGATTTTTGTTTTTGCTTGGTAGGAATGTGAGGAGTAGGAGCTTCTGGTTTGTAGTAGGTGGTAACATAAGAGCAATTCATGCCTATTTCAGCGTTGCTCTTAAATTGTATAGCCTTTAAATTTACAAAAAGAGCACTTGCAGTTCTGGTGAGCCCATTCTTTTATGTGTATTCAAAATCAGACAGATAAAATTATTCACTAATAAAGCATCAAAACTACGTCTCTGGAAGATGTGTGTTCTGGGTGGTGTTCCAGGCTGTGACAAGTACTAAACTTTTGGGTGCTAATCATGAGATATTTGCATGGAATTACATGAAAGTAAAATTGGATTTACATGTTGTTGAATCAGCCCATAAAATTTATTTTGGTCTAAAATAACATAGGGGTCAGGATTTGATTTCACTTACATTGGTGTAAACCAGGAAATCTTTATTTATTCAGGAGTTGCACTGATGTAACTGAGAGTGGAATTTGGCACCATTTTAAGTAATAAAATTGAGCAATGAAGAGTTAATAAAAATACTGTATAGATAGCAAAATAAAGCTGATTTATTATACAGAAGGGAGACAATGAAAAAGGTTCTTTCAGAACAACTTTGGTTTTACTACAATACGAAGTTGTTTCTAGAGCAAACAATCCACTGAAAATCTGGGATCCTGTATTTGCTGCTGAAGGTTCTATTTTCATAGTTACAATGGCATTGTCCACAGAGCTGGGGACATACAGGGGTTTCTTTTTATACATTTGTCCCTCTAACTTCTGAAGAGATTTTTAGGTGGATGATTAACCTAACATAGTACAAGCATTGTCCCCAAATCTTTGTGGTCTCTTTAAGTTGCTCTAAAGATGTAAAGTGTACATAATGTTTAGGAATTATCCCCAACTCCTACTATAGATGGGATGGGTTTATACATATTGGGCATGTGTACACGTGCATTAATGCGCTTTTGCTACTGCACATTAAGTTTAGTACCTCTAATGTGAGGTACTACATAAAGGCATATTAGGCTACCCTAATGCACAGTAGTGAAAGTGAACAATTTTTTTAGTGACCCTTAATGCACAGTAGCCTACTGTACTGCACATTAGTGTATTGGCACATTTTTATGTGCCGCCTTAATGCTACTGCATATTAAAGTGCACGTGTAGATGCACCCACTGTAAAGCTGATGGAGCAGCTTTATTCCACTTCCTACCCTATCACAGGATAGATACTTGTCAGTGGATGAAGTCCTATGCAGTTTTCCTGCCTATTGCCACTAAAGAGTTAAAGAAAGCTCAAAGACTCTAGGCTTGTGTAAATACGGAACTATTCGATTCAGATTCGGCCAATTCAGAGGCCAGTGATTTGATTCAGAGATTCAGATGGCTGTTCCAAATTGATTTGGCCAAATCAGCTTCGGAAAATTCAGTGCCGATTCAGAGAGATTCGGAGATTCAGCCATAGAGTATAATGGGGAATCAATGAAATACCTATAACTTTATCATTTTTGTGGCTGATTTGGATGAAACTTGCAGGTATGGTAGCCCCTTCTGGGGGCACAAAGCTTGCCATGTTTCAAGGAGATAGGTGCGGGGGTTTCTGTGAAACTGTACCTCAAAGTATTGAAAGCAAAACTCGTGTCACATGTGCGTGTTAAGCCACAGCGGGGTGAAAACTGCAGGCATGCTAGCCCCTGCTGAGACCATGAAGCCTGCCAAGTTTCAAGGAGAGAGGTACAGGGGTTTCTGGGAACCTGCACCTCAAGCTGCTGACAAGCAAAACTCATGACATGGGTGACACTCTGTGTGTGTGTGTGTGTGTGTTAAGGCACCAGGAAGGTGAAAACTGCAGGGATGGTGGTCCCTGATGAGGCCACAAAGCCTGCCAGCTGTCAAGGAGATAGGTGTAGGGGCTTCTGGGTTCTGAGGCCCTGCACCTCAGGCTGCTGACAGGCAAAACTCGTGACATGGGTGCTTGTGTGACTGTCTGTGTTAGGGCACAAGGGGGCAAAAACTGTATGCCTGCTAGGCCTGCTGCAGCCATGAAGCCTGCCAGCTGTCAGGGAGATATTGGCAGTGGCTGGCGTGGAGGAGACTGGCTGGTGCTGGTGCTGGGACTGCTGGAACGGGAAAGTGGATCCCCCTCTTTCACATCCCCTCATCTCTGCCCTTCTGCCTCCCTGACTCTGTTGACCAGCACCTATGTCCAGTGATTGAGGGTTTTGGTGCTGCCAGTGCACTTGCTCCCATTCACACTTGGGTCGCACATGCCCACCAGCATGTGGACTGTACTGGACTGCAAAGGATCCAGCCATCTCCTGATGCCCTCCTTCAGCTGCCTCACCAGTGCCTGCATGGCTGATGACAGTGGCTTGCCCCAGCCAAGAAACTGAATTGATCCCCTGAAACTTCTCCATTTGGTTCTCCAGTTCCCTTACTATGGGGATCACCTGGCTGAGGAAGGCATCGCCAGCACTAAGGGTCTCGGTGGCCTTGAGGAAGGGCTTGAGGACCACCAAGATCTGGGAGATGGGACCCCACTCAGCTCTGTCAAGGGGGCTGCTGATTCCGATCTCCCCAAGCAAGGCCATCTCATGGATGGCCTTCTGTTGTTCCACCAACCTTTCCAGCACCAGGTATGTGGAGTTCCACCGAGTCTCCACATCCTGCATGATTTCGTGCTGCAGGATGCTCAGCTCTGCCTGTTTCTTCCACAGCATCTTGCCACTTTTGGTGCTGCAGTGGAAATAGCCCACCAACTTCCTGCATTTTGAAATGAGGTGGCTCATAGTGGTAGTGGTGGCGGTGCCATCACCAGCAGCCCTGTTTCCCTCCAAGGCATCCCTGACTATGAGATGCAGCCTGTGTGCCACATAGTGGATGCCAACAAAGTTGGTGATATGGGCCACCTTGACCATTATCGGTGACTATGAACCTGCAGGTGAGCTCACCCTGCCCAATGAGCCATCCCTGTACCATGCAGACTCATCCAGCACCTCAGCTTGGAGGAGAGCCCACCGATGGCCTGACTGATTGCACCAGTGCCCTGTGAGGGAGAGGTAGGCATGATCACCACCCCAGCTGCTCCAGACGTCCGAGGTGAAGTACAAGGCTACCTGCAGCCCTGCCTTGCACAGCTCCTCCCTCAAGTACTCCCTGCATGCCTCATACAGGGAGGGCACCACCGTCCTTTAAAGGTGGTGCGTGTGGGCACTTGGTAAGATGGGGCCACAAATGCCATAAGCCACCTGAACCCTGGCCGCTCTACTAAGGAGAAGGGCTGGCCATCCAGAGCAAGCAACTCCCCAGTGCTCTGGGTGATCTCCCTTACAATGGGAATGCACCCCCCTTTGTCTGTAGCTTTCTCCCACTGCTCCAGGGTGGCCTGCCTCTGCTTTGGGGGAACAGGGACTTTGGAGCAAGCAGGGGACTTCCCTTTGGGCTCACTCCCACTGTTGCCAGGCTGTGCAGGAAGAAGAGCAAGGGGGTGCTTTCTACTGAGATGCAGCAGCGTCGCCATGGTGGTAAAGTGTTTTGTCTCCTTGCCCCAGCTGATCTGCCTTTGGCAGTGCTGGCAGATAGCAAACCTGGGATCATCTGCCACCTCAAAATGATCCCACACTACACTGCTCCTCTGCATCTGGGTTGAGGGTAGGGATCCTTCCTTATCCCTCTCCTCAGCAGGTTGAGGCACAACAGCAGGAGGACCTGACTCAGCTAAGCCACTTGCCTGAGCCACTCAACCTCTTCCGAGGTGCTGCTTTCTGGAGGAGGAGACCTGGCTCTAGGGGAATTTTGAGGGGCGTGAAGCAAACTCAGATTCCTCCTCAGTCCCCAAAATTACTTTAGCTAGGGCACTTAGGTCCCTTGGTTCCAGTTCCAGCTCCTCCTCTGGCAGTGGAAGGCTCACGCTGGGAGATGAAATTGAGGTGGAGGAGACCGTCATTCTGCTGCTGGTGCTTATTTCTGGAGTTAGGGGAGGAGATGCAGGTGCAGGGACATCAGGTACTGCTCCCACCTCCTTGCTTCCACTGTCAGCAGAAGCCCCATAGCTGCTATGCAAGAGGTTGCATCTATGTTGGGGGGTGGGGGGGAGTGGAACTTGCAGCTCTAGCTCTCCCCCTACCCCCTCTAGCCCCTCTCCCTCCCCTGCCAGAAGACCTGGCACCTGCCTTTCCAGCACACTTCATATTAATCTTTCCTGTACTAAGAAATGTGTGCGTCTGACTTCTGTGTTGTGTTTTGTTTACTCTGTGTTGTGTGTAGTGGGCTCTACTATGATGATTATGATTTATTATTAATAACTATATATATGGTGTCTTCTTCTGTAATGTGCTATGAATCTGAATGTGTGACTTCTGTGTTGTGTTTCTTTACTGTACTGTTCTCTGAATTGAATCACGAACTGAAGCTTCGCACAGCCCTAAAAGACTGCTCTAACTTACATGGTGGGCCCTAGAGACATTCAGAATACAGGAGGCACAGGAGCAATTGAATGTTACCTTTCCGCTTTCTCCCCCTTCTAATTCAGATATAGAGAAGCAGATAATTGGAGGTGAAAGAAGTGAGGTTTCTTTCAGCAATCAAAACAGCTCCTCACTCTCTAGAGATAAATTCTGCTCTTTGTTGTTCTCACGGGATCCTAACATCAATGAGGTTTCCCAAAGCATAACAAGGGGTAGAATTTAGGCTGTATATCTGAGGCTGTTGATGCTTCTGATCTCAGTTACATCAGCATATTTCTGAGTAACTCAATGGAACTGAAAGATGATAATCAGACTTGCATCATAATAGAGAACAAAATCTGTTTCTTGTATATCTTTTTATGTGATTTTTGCAGAAATTTTGTATTCTGTTTATTGCATAAAATAGGAACATACAAAGTTCACTCCAAATTATCCATAGCAACAGAGACTGATGCTTTTAACCACCTCATTTTGAATGTGTTTTCCTGCTGCCTAATTTGAATTGTGTGCTGTAAATCGTGAGGGAGGTTGAGAGATGAGTCAGTCGTTTGGCTGACACACGTCGCTTTCTGTTTCTGAACAACTGAAAAACTGCATCAGCCCTTACCACATGTCATAATTTCCATTTGTTTTCATTTTCAGTGTGTAATAGAAACAATGATGTTAGTGTTGGGCATTTCTTGGGGATTGGCAACCTACTTGAATTAACAGTCCTCACCTCAGCTAGCCCTGAAGGCATCGGTTCCTTGGCCTTTAATTCCCAGAAAATGCCCATGATTCAGTCAGCATCAGCTCATTAACAAACCAAAATTTTGTCGTGTGTGTGTGTGTGTGTATTATATACACACATGCATACATACATACATATATACATACACACACACACACACATATATATGTACATTCACACATATATGTATATGTGTGTATGTATACACAATTATGTATGTGTGTGCGTATGTATATAATTTGTATATGTGTAACTATAATATATATGGACACACAAAGGATATATATTATATATAAATTATATATATGGATATACAAATTATATACATACATATACACACATACATATGTGTACACACACACACACATTATATATATATATATATACACACACACATATACATACACACACACACACACACACACACACACATACACACACACACACACATTATATATATATATATATATATATATATACACACACACACACACACACACACACATATACACACACACACACATATACAGGAGACCATCGCCATTCACGGGGGATACATTCTCGTATCCCTTACGAATGGCAAAATCCGTGAATAAAGTATGGCATTCATGAATCCAGTGCCCCCAGCAGCTGGGGCAGGAGGCATGGCTGCGCTGGCGACGGCAGGAGCACAGTGGTCCTGAGGAGCTCCTTTAAGTGTATTTAAAATGCGGGTTCGGCATTCACGAATATTTGAAACTGCGAAGGCCAAACCTGCAAATAGCGAGGGTTTCCTGTATAGAAATGCCCATACATATAAATAATTTGTACTTCCAGTATTTAAGAAAAGAACCGGCATTCTAGAGACATATGTCCAAGTAATGATCCATGCAACATGAGAAGGTAGGGAGGAGCTCTCTGCACTGGACTGTACTCCAGGTATAAATTAGAGTAGCCTGAAATTTGATCTAATATGCTGATGGACCCAAGTGGCCATTAAAAGCAGCTGGCATCTTTTGGTGTACACAAAAGTATTTCCTAAGCTACTCCCTTTTCTCAGGTCACATACCCTGTGCTGACAGCGAATGGCAGTTGGCACAGGAATTATTATGTTGGCTACATACAGAACACTCCAAATCTGTAGTTCAGAGGAAGCTATGGCATTCATTGACCTAATCAATAGGGCTGTGCGAAATTTCACCGGCCGTTTCATTCCAACACTGTTTCGACCAATTTCAAGATCAAAACAGTAAAATCAGAACAAAACAAAGGCCCTCAAAATAGCCTCGAAACAAAAATGAGGCTGGTCAAAACGTTTTGAAAGTCGAAACATTTCGACCGTAGGCTGGGGATAGGAAGTCAGTCCAGCTGGGCTAACTTCCCACCCCAGCACAAGATCCAGCAGGGGGCAGTGAGGCAGCCCAGCTGGGCTGCTTTCCCAACCCCTGTGCTACATCACACGATGTAGTGCAGGGGACCAGGAAGCAGCCCAGGTGGGCTGCCCCCGGCACAATGTAAAATGGGGGACAGGGAAGTAGCCCAGCTGGGCTGCCCCCAGCACAATGTAGCATGGGGGGGTGGGAAAGCAGCCCAGCTGGGCTGCCTCCTGCCCCTGGCACGCTGGGAATGCCCCTGGCAAGTTTCCCCAGCAAAACTTGAAACAGGGTCAAAACAGCCTTTCTGTTTTGACGGAGCAGAATGGAACAGCTGTTTCAACTCAAAATGAAATTCAAGACAAAACACTGTTCCGTCGAACCGTTGAAACTCAAGGCAAAATGGAACAGCGTCATTTCACACAGCCCTACTAACCAAGGCCTTCAACTCCATGAACTGGAAGCTGCTGGCTAGGTTTTGTTGTCCACTGAAGTTCATCAGTGTCCTCAGGCTACTCCATGATGGGATGACTGCCACAGTCCTTTGCTATGGATCAGTGATGGACCCATTTACCATCTATACTGGTGTCAAGCAGGTCTGCATTATCTCCCCAACCCTTTTTTCCATCTACCTTCCTGTGATCTTGATTCTTATCCATGACCACTTTCCTCCCAGAATTGGGGTTGAGTATCAAATGGATAATCAGCTTTTCAACCCGCCGGCACCTTCACAGTAAAACGAAACTTACCAAGGCTGACATCACTGACCTTCAGTACACTGACAACTGTGTTATCCTTGTGCATGCTGAAACTGATCTGCAGTCCACCCCTGACCTTTTCTCAGGTGCCTATCACAGCCTGGAACTCTCCTGTAACATTGGGAAGACCAAAGTGCTCCATCAGTCTACCCCAGCACAAGCTACCCCCCCACTCCCTACAAATTATCATTGGTGGAGAACCCCTGGAAAACATCAAGCATTTTCCTTGACAGTCTCCGCTCCCAGTCAGTCAGTCTTGATTTAGAAATAGAACATAGGATTCGCTGTGCCAGCATATCCTTCAAAAAGCTGCTTCACTGTGTCTTTGATGACCAAGATCTGCAGATGGAAACTAAGATCCTGGTTTACAATGCAGTGGTTATCCCCCTACACTGCTCAATGAGTGTGAGATGTAGGTGACATATCAAAGCCATCTTAAGTGCCTGGAATGGTTCCATCAGTGTTGCCTTAGGAAGCTCCTTTGCATTAGATGGGAAGTCCATTGCACCAATGCCAGCATCCTCTCTGCAGCTAGCATAACCAGCATTGAGGCAAAGATCATGAAACATCAACTCCACTGGGCTGGCCACTGTGTGCACATGGCTGACACTCATCTCCCAAAGCAAATTTTATTCTCTCAACTTAGTCATGGTAAGAGGACTCACAGAGGACAGAGGAAGCACTACAAAGACACCCTGAAAGCATACCTTAAGAAGGGCAGCATAAACCATACAAACTGGGAAGTGATGGCTGGTAACAGATCTCAGTGGCACTGCACTGTTCATTAAGCTACAGCCTACTTTAAAGAGAACTCAGGAAGGCGAGAAATGGCAGAGGAGGAAGGAATGTGCACAAATGTCCTGGCCAACACTTGTGCCCCTCCCCCTCCCATCCAAGGCACCACTTGTCATATCTGAGGAAAAACTTGCAGAGCATGGATCGGACTCCTCAGCCACCTTAAAACTCACCAGAAATCACCCCCTGGCAGACATTATCCTCATATTGAGAGATAGCCAATGATGAAATGAATGATGACTAACAGCAGAATAAACAGGCTGCAGGGATGTTTTGTGCTGCTGGTATGCCAAATGTACTGAAGGATCAAGCCCTTTAATTATCTGAAAATTCAAGGCTTGACTGTATTATTATAGCAATTATTAGAGAAAAGTGGAGCAATAAAATAAATTATTTAAAATTACTTTTATTAGATAGCTGGGTAATTTTATAACAGCAATCTTGAATACAAAAACACACATATCACGTCCTATGAGTTAACATGTTGTGTGAACTCAATTTCTTATTAACATAAATGAAAATTAGTTGTGGTTGGGTACAGCATATAAAAAGTATATTCTATGTGAATGTATAAACCAATTTATTTAAATAACTATGTTTACATTTTTTTAAAAGTGTGCTGTCTCCAAGACATGCAAGCCAACAGCATTGCATTTTAATAAAGCATTAACTTACACTGAATTGCACTGGAACATTAATGGAAGTCTATTTGTTATACACATGGATGACAAATAGATTAATTTCTGTAATTGCTCTGGCAAGAAATAACAAAAAAGCATTCATATGGAACATTTAAAGTATTACCAGTATGAGATTATCTTCTGAGAGATTTGTAATAATGAATAATTGCATTCAATCTGCAGTGTATTACTAACATCTAATACTATTTACTTCATTATTTCAAAATATGTATAAGCCTCAAAATAAAAAACAGCAGAACCCACTTTCTACCCAACCCAAAACATTCACTGAATGCAGATTTAAGATAGCACATCAGATTTTAATTCTCTTTACGTATATGCCAAAAAGATTTACAAAAAAGCTCTAAAGTATTTTTGAATGATCTGTGCAAAATGGAAAGCCCTTATGTAATAATTGATGTCACATGCAAAACACAACATAATACAATAGAAATATTTGAAAAGCCCTGAGTCAATAATTCTGTTGCAAATGCAAAGAGCAGAAGTGCTCCGAGTCTGCTGTACATATCAGTGACATATTCAAAACAGTACAGTATTTATCATTCTTTTAAAAAAACCCACAGAGTTGTGCAGTTCCTCACATATAAAACTTATGTAGTTCTTCAACTGTATCAGAAAAATGTATTCAGTATTCAATTTCATTGAGGTCTTCAGAATACCCTGATGAATGCAGAATCATGTCTTCCATTTCTAAAGCAGACAAGAGGGAAGAATATTTTAAGTATTTTCATATTTGGTCATCATTTTATATACTTTAATTAGTGCTGGGTTTTAAATAAAAAACTATGCCTAGAGCTATGTGTTTCCAAAGAGTGCCAGGGAAATTTGACTTACTGTCAAGACTTTGTTTTTACATCTAATCCAAAAAATGTCTCAACCAGCAGCCCAGCATCTCTTAACACCGTATTACTCTAAGATTAATTCAGTGATGACTCAGAGGGAGAAGTATCAATTATCACTAAACCTACTATCTGTGCAACTTAGATATTTCCCAATTGAATAAGCAAGTCCATTTTTTTTTACCTATACAGGGTCCTGCTTGGAAGACAATGTCATCTATAGCAATGTCACTTCTTATGGAGACTCCCCTAATTGCTTCAAATACGATCTGTAAAAACACAACACACAGTTTTCATAAGTATCATCTCTTGGAAGACATTCTTTTTTTCTAAATAGAAAACATTGCTGTAATGTAAGATGCAATGCATCATCTAAGGCTGCTCTAGGAAAATAATTTAATGTAATCGGTCACTAGGATATTTTAGAAAAATTTCATTCCAGTTGGTCAGAGAATTGAGGCATGTGACATTCTTAGCAAAAGCATGAGTTCTCAGAAATCTGCCACAAATGCTATATCCTACAGACCGCCAATATATATATATATAAGAGTTTATCTGGTTTTGACTCAAACGACACCATTCTAGAGTTCCTTCATAGAAGTCTTTTGGCTAAGGAATTTGGAATAAGTGACTCTAAAGATTAATTACCAGTAGCTGTATTCTAGATGACCAGTGGTCCAATAGAGAAAGTAGGCAATTATAATGTTATATTAAAACTATTAGAATGTACATTCTTAACTGCAGGACTGTAGCAGGCTACATGCTTCAGGTCTGCAGCCAGTAGGAAAATGACTGCCTGGCTTGCCTGGAAGATTGGGTCAGCTGTTAAGGATAGTTGACTGACCTGAATGAAGTTAACAGGCTCCCAGGAAAAGGACACAAGAGAACAGAGGAAGAGAGAGGGAAGACTGCATGGCTGGCAGCTGCACCACCAAGCCAGGGTCTGGGAAAAGACCAGAAGGGTTGAGATAACTGTGTATTGTGGAGCCAGAGGCTGTAGCATTGAGCCAGGGAACTCGCTTCAGAGAGAGAGAGAGAGAGAGAGAAGACTGTGGTGCTGAGAAAGCAGCACAGAGCCAGAGTTGCCCTCTCAGGATCTGGGAAAAGATCCTAGACTGTGAGTTAACCCTTCATTGGTGATGCCACTGCTATTTGCTGAGTTATGTTATTCCCTGTGGGTCAAGTTGGCCTGAGGGAAATAAAGACTGTATGATGTAAACTGATATCCCACTACAATGACATATCATGAGTGAGTTCATAATTAACTGAAGATAAAGTTAATTGATCTATAGTGACATAGACAGAGGAGTGTAAAGCCAGTTATAGAGAAGGAATACAAGCAAAAATATATAGAAGTATTAAGAAAAGGGCAGATAGACTTGCTTCCCTTTTAAAATGTGTATATTTATATCTGTACAATTAAAGTACTGGGTCAGTAGGTGTGTAAAACATTTTTTGTAAATCAACCTACACTTATATTTCGTTACCATTCATACTAAATGTTATGTTTATACAAAGGCATTCATAAATAAATAACTCGAGCCACAAGTGTGGGAAAGTGTTCTGCCAGACTGGCAAGCACAGAATATATTATAAACATAGAGTAAAACTATACATTCGTTGCCATTAGCAGTAACTTTAGATTCACACATACAGACTGAATACATTCACATATCTCACAGTAAATAATTCCCATTATCACTCAGGTGTTCCATTGACTTCAACCATGTCCTTTCCTATGCATTTCTAACCATTATAATATTTAGAGGTTCCTAACTATCGGATCTGGTTTGAAACTTTCCCAGTATTTAGTAGTGCTCAGATTTGGGGTTTGATTGCAGTATATTTCTAAGTAACAGGAACCATACTGTGAAATTATTTACACACTTCAGTGCCTCATTGCCACATAGTGCACGCACAAGCAACCAGCTAGACTTCCATAATGAATTAAACAAAACTGCACAGGAAATCACAGCAACTATGTCCTCAGATGGGAAAAGTCAACCTGCAAAACTAATCTGGAAGAGCTAGCTCTATGAAGAATTAACACAGTTAGGCCCTTGCCACATATTACATATCTAATGCAATAAATTTAGACTGGCCACACATGCAAAGTAATTATTATGCCATAAAAATGTCCATCCAGCTATAAAAAGCCAACCAGCTACAAAGTTAGTGCTTGAAAATGTGCAACAACTTCATAGCTGGTTTCTTTCCAGCTTCAATTTAAACACGTGGCATGGCCCCTAGGGTCCAGAGGAGTCCAGTGGAGTTACCCCATCTGTGGAAAAGATCCCATCGTGCAGGACTGGCCCCCTAACTGGCAGTTATTTCCTCAGGTTAGAACAAGACAACAGAGACACTATTACAAACTAAACTAAGGTATGAATTCAAAGTATAGCAGCTATTCCACACTAATACCTATGTGGACATTTATTCCACACTGACTGCCCTATTTTGTAGGGCCCATTTTTCATTTCTTAGAATGGACTACACTAACCTACAAAAAGGCACTCTTATGAAAAATGTACGTCCACTGGGGAGCTTGCAGGCATCAGTTATTCAGCGCTATTCCTCTGTGTAGACAAGCCCTTAGCCTTTGTGCCAAACTCGAAGAACCACAGCCTTGGAAAGACCTAAGAACTCTATCATAGTTTTAGAATTATATCAACTCCTTGCAAAACTGTTTTATAGCTAGAGAAAAGATGACATTTATAAAATATGAAAGAAATGAGATCTAGCAGATATAACCAGAACCATAGACAGAAAGGGTACAACAATACCACTGAAATAACTCTAATATAGAAAGACAAATGACCTCATCAATTATACAGGCAAAATAATTTTTATACTTGCTACCTATTTACTGCTCTATCTAATTCTCCCCATTGTAAATTCTCTAATCTTTCATCTTGTTCAGATGTAACGTCATATTCAACATTAGTCAAAAATCCTGAACAAGAAGTGTCTCTACCATTTCTCCAGTCATGGGCAAAATTGAACACAATGTCTAACAGCAATGTGAGGGGGCAGGCAGAAGTAACTTTTGAACATTTTAAGTGTAACAGGCTTGAAATATTTTTTAAAGGTTTAGTTTCTGCCATGGGACATGTGTTCAGCCCCTGTGGTGCCCGCTGGCTAGAACACTTCAAAATTCTTAAGCCTGGGAGAATTACAGGAAGCTTCACCGACCTGGCATCCCAAGTGCCAGAGTAGCCAGGACATAGGAGTGGGACCCAAATGCTAGGCAGTCTGACAGGCTGCCAGTCATACCTGTGAGTGCCCTGTTTTTCTGCAGACATAAAAAGAGGTGAAATACTTCAAAACAGAACCTTATTTCAAAAGGGGTAATATTTTGGAGCAGCTTCAGCTGCTTTTGGAACATTTCAAAGGTCACATGCTTTTATGAAGCTGACCCTTTGAAGCATTTCAAAGGTGTTTGACATGTTTAAATGCTACTTCTGTTTGCACCTGGAATGTTATTTCCTTCCTGCTTAGGTCCCATTCAAGTTCCATCAGATCCCCATATAAAAAGTTTGGGGATTTTTAATATATAGTTAAATAGAAGCCATTCTCCAAGCTAAAAATGAATTCCAGAAAAAATGTAGTTTAGTTTTCATGGTTCAGTTCTTTGCTTACTTGATGGTATGTATCACAGCCATATTCTATCAGGCCCCTTAGCCAGGTGATGCTCTGTTCACCTCTTCTTCTCCATAGCAGAGTCTCTTCACTATCACCTTCCTTTTTCATATAAACATTTAATATTCCAGTCCCAGCTCCAAACATATTATAGAAAAATGTTAAGCACTGTTTTCCAGAAATCCCTCTTAATGATCTTGAAGTCAAACGTGCTTTCTGTCCATAAATCATGTTGGATGCCTCAATATACATGTAGTAGCCTGGAAAGGAAAAAGACAAAAAGGACCAAATATTAGTAAAATAAAATGGTTCTTGCATTCAGTCTGCCCTCTAATAAGAATCTCATGCATGAAACATGTTTTAATTAATGTGTGTCCAAACTCATAATACAGTTACAAAGGGATAGCTCTTGCTGATATATAGTGGAACACCATAATGTGAATAATAATAAATTAATGAATCACAAAAAACCTGTTTTTGTGTAATTCATTCAAACCAAATGGAAAATGTATATGTATATTCAAATAATCTATCTTGGATGCTGATAATGGTATATCACAGGACAGCAATAAAAGCCTGAAGTTAGTCAATACATCTCAGAGACAGGTTGCATATTTTTAAATTATACACTGGTTTAAATATTTCTCTGTTCAGGGGAGTTGTACTGATAGAAATGAGTAGAGATTTTTTTTCCTTTTTAGTATACTTTACCATAAGGAATACCAATTTACATCAAAGACACAACCTCTAATA
This sequence comes from Alligator mississippiensis, assembly GCF_030867095.1. NCBI lineage: Eukaryota > Metazoa > Chordata > Crocodylia > Alligatoridae > Alligator > Alligator mississippiensis. Next base: position 194,253,434 of record NC_081826.1, on the reverse strand, counting down.
ATTCAATAAAGCCATGAATTTAACATGCTAAAATATGGACCAAATTATTCCCTCAGATATATCAACAGGGCTTCAACTGATTTCAGGTGTTAAGTGAGGCAGTGTCACTAAGCTGAAGGTTTACTGGGTTTAGATTATGAATTTGTATGGAATGGTTTGGATAGGGATGATCCCGTCTCAGGGAGTGGGGGTTGGACTAATTGACCTCTGGAAGTCCCTCCCCGCTCTACTTCTCCATGATGCTATGATTCTGGAGCTGAGTGGTAGTTTCATGGATATACAAAAGGGCAAAACTAAGGGCTATGATTAGAACTGATGCTTTTAATACATCAAATGAATAAAAATAAGTCTTTGCCACAAAAGATATCAATCACGATTCAGCTTCCACGAATAAGACAAGATACAAGTCAAGAGAAGTGGTTGATCAGAACGCATGAAAGATTTATGCTCTGAATTGTGAGGAAAATGGTTATTAATTGGTAGAAGACAAATGATTCAAATTACTTTTCCTCTGAGGGTCATCACTCAGCTATTTCAAGCTGGAGCACTGATATATCAGTAGACTGGGAAACATCCCAATGTCCCATCTGTTATGCATGGCAACTGTTTGTATCTGGAGGCATGCACTCCATCAGTAACAAGTAACTTCAAATTTTGCAGCAACTGTTCCTATGCTCCCACTGTGCCCTCCTTGTCATGTTGGCAAGCAAGAGCTGCCCTTGCACCACTATAAGTAACAGAGTTTACATCACTCTTGGGAGAGACAGAGAATTCTTAAGGATCAGTGAGACAGAAGAAGAGTGAGGAATGGCAGGAACAGCTGGTCCATGCTAGGGATGCCTTTGATGATGTCCAGCACCCTATTATCTAAAATCATTCTGAAGAATTCCTCTGTGGCTAAAATTATTTCTTTGGTGAGGAGAAAGAACAGGAGGGAAATGGAGGGTGGGAGGAATGAGGTATATCTACAGCCACTGATCTTCAAACAAGGGTTCATTCCCTGTAATCTGTTAGAGGAAAGCCCCTAGGCTATTTATACAGAACTAAATGCATGCAGTAGCTGCAAAGATTTTAAACTGCCACTATGCTTAAAAGTTATTTTTGAAGTAAAAATCCAAACTGGTCATTACAGTAATGCAGTATAATAAAACAGAAGTCCTTGGTTTTAGTTTGAGAGCCGAATCAAGTTATAAATTAGTTGGAATGACTCAATTCAATCTAAGTTTCATTTACGTATAAATTCGGTAGCACATTTTCATGCACTGTATCTGTGAGATAAATTAATATAATTTCAGAAAATATTTTCTTGTCACAGTATCAAGACTAAGAGGCCCAAAATATTCCTCCTCTCAGTTGCTTTGAAAGTCAGAGCACCAGTCTCTTAGCTGCCTAAATGGTTACAATTACACAAAGTGGCACTAGATCCGAATTAAATGTCTGCTTCAAAGTTTGAGAGCACCCTAAAAACAGCACACACATTCCCTAAGGCAGAACATTTCTCCAATTGCTCCTTCAACAAGCAAAGGTGTTCCAGTTTTGAGAATATGGATTATATAGGCTATTTGAAAAAGTAAAACTTTAGATGATACCATGATGATGCCATGCTTTGAAAAGAAAAACAAACAGCAACAAATCTGTGCCTGACTTTCATTATGAAATACAACCTGGTTGTGAACCAAAACAATCCTGGAAATTTTAATTAGATGCAGTGTTGTCTTACTATGTGCAGAAAGGGAATAACATACCCCATAATAAAATCGACATATTCTGCAAACAGTGGCATTTAGAAAAAAGAGTCAGTCAGTTGGATTTTTTTAAAAACTCGCTAAAAAAAATATTCCTGCGTCCTAACTGGGTACTTGCAAATCCAACTGATGCCAAAGAAATGGGTGTTAGAGATGGCAAAGACCTATTTGTATTAAGTCATCTAGTGCATCCCTTGCCAGTGAGAGACTGTTCCTTGTATTGCATTTTCTGCTTCTTTTCACAAGGTTTAATGGCCAAGCAACACAGTTTCCATCATTTGCCTTTTCGAGGCCATTCCACATCTAAAAGATATCATCATTAGGAAATTTTTCCTGATATTCAGCCTAAAATTTCCCTTTGCTTAATTTAACAATAACAACTATATCTGGTCAAAATGTGTTCAATTTTATAATTGATTTGGCTATAGTTCTCATTTCCCATGTCATGGCAGGAATTCTTTAGAACATGAGAGCTTACTTATCCCTAAAGTTCATTAATATGTCTACCAGCAATCAACAGTCTATAATTGACTGCAGCAGAATATAATTGCTTTAAATAGTGAAAATTACATGTGAGGATGAAACATTTCTAAGTGCACTCTTAGTTCTGTACTCAGAGCTTTGACTATGTAGAATCCATTTACAGAAAGCTAAAGCACTGTAAAGTCAAGAATATTTCCCTCTTTTATTCACTTCTCATTCATTTCCTGCATTAACAAAATCCTTCCCAGAATGTAATTACTGGAGGAGCTGTATCAGGGAATAGAAAAGTATTGTTCTGCCAAGCATCTGCCCGTTTGTGTACATTAACAATTTAGACAAGCTGTGGTTAGGAAGAAGGCAAAGGCCTTTGGCATTTTGTTAAGAAGCAACAAAACTGTTTTTCAGGTTCCTTCCAACTCAGCTGAGTAAGACCTGCATACAAAAATGAAACAATCATGTCTAAAATGTTAGCGTGGTTTATATTCAGCTACAGCCAAATAATGTCTAATAAGCCATTTTGGAATGTTTAATAATACAAATTGTGTTATAATTAGGTTAAAGTAAACATCTGTTCACCATACTTATTCAAACCGTTATAACTAAGCTCAGCTTATTATAAGAAGCTATACTATGAGAGGTGAACTTTTTCCTTGTATAACAGGACCAATACAAAGCACTATATGGCTAGGTACAGTCATTCAAAAAACCTGAGGCAGAATCAATCTAAGCTGTGCGGTTTTCTGTAAGAGGCATAGTTTAGATCAGCAGCGAACACAACGCACATCTGACCTTTGGTGGGAGGTGGAGGAGGAAATCTTAGACTGTGTTCCATAATTTTTAAACCATTCTATGTGTGCCTCACTTCTGTTCTGTTATGGGTATAGGCCAGTTTTGTGTACCTAACTTCTATTCTGTTATAGGTATAGCCTGGTTTCTGATCACTCATACCAATAAAAGTGTAATGTCTGTACCTGGCCTGTACATTCTTTTAAGTTCACTTCAGCATTTTAAGAATGCAAGTGATATATAGGTCATAGGCTTTCTGGTATGGGCATATTTTATTAATGATGCTGAAATCGGTGTCTTTATTACTAAATTTCTTTCACTGATGTATCTGAACCTAGTAGGTGACCTATAATATTCAAGCAGCCAAGTTATAGAGCAAGCACATGGGAAGTTCTATTAATTAGGTTGCTTCCTTTGTGAATTGATGTCAGAAATGATCCAAAGTAGAATTGTCATCTTCTTTGGTATGAGCAAGCTTTAGCTTAGGCAGAAGGTAAACTGCTTCCTAATTTAGGTCTTTACATAAACATGAGAAAAACCCTTGTCAGTCTAATTTCCCTGATGACTTTAAACAGCAAAAGGATATCATACGTCCACTGTCTCCTATATAGAGTTACATCCTGCATAATTAACTGCCTAGCTAAATGTGAGAACTGTACTACCTACAGCTTTCTTTTCTTAAATATATAGCCATTCCATGTATTCTGTTAACATCTAAATGGCATCCTTCATCTCATATGCTGGTAATTTCTCTTTTATGCTCCAAATCTTTTGCATTGGAGGGGACAGAGATGTAGTATTTTGCATCTCATTTAACAAAGCAATATGCTTAATGTGGGTGAAGATACAATAAGATTTAGGTTGATACATTTGTCTCTTGTTTTAATCTTCTGAGATTAATCCTTCAGATTTTGGGAATATTATGAAGGAAGGAACAAAATGCCACATACAATGAAAACAGAATGGGCATGTCATGGATGAAGTGTTCTTCCAAAAACAATTGGGAGTTAAGGATAATTCCCTTGTATTTCTCAGACCCAAGCATCTATATCTCTTTTTGTTGCACTGGGGATGCATCTACATGTGCCCCTGACTGCACAGTACCCACAGGTCGTTTCCAACCCTACGTCACTGTTGCAACGAGCTACGTCACCTACATAGCTCATCGCTATGGTGACATAGCATGTCATGTAGATGAGCCTTGGGTATGTCTACACATGCATTTGATGTGGGAGCAGTTTACTCGTGAGTAAACTACTTGTGAGTAAACACTCCTGGGCAGGTGTCTACACGTGCAGGGAAGCAGGAGCAGATTTGCTGATAATGGCAGCAAACTTTTCTGCTTCCTGGGGCCCTGAAATGGGCCCCTTCTGCCACCAGGGGGAATGGTGATGGCCCAGGGGCTGGCAGGAAGCACTGGGCCAGGAGACAGCTGTCTTCTGCCTGTGGTTGGGCCACTGCACCATGCCCCAAGGGGCTGCCTGCTGCCATGGTGGAGACAATGTCCCCCTGCCTCAGCAGCAGGGAGCTCCTGGCCCCAGCTCCTTGACTGCAGGGCAGGGGACCTGGAAAGAGCTGCAAGGGAAGGGAAGATCCCAGAGGTGACGCACTGCTAGCTGCCTCACTCGACGATTGGGGCAAGGGGCTGGGACCTACATCACCACTGCAGCTCTTTCCAAGCCCAGTGACTTGATCCCCCAATTGGGGCATGGGGCTGGGACCTGTGATCACTGTGTTAGCAGTCTGTTCCCTGCTCAGCTTTGAGATCACCATTCCCTGTATCGCCACTCCCCTGCCTGTTCCTCACCCAGCATCCCGATCATTGAGCTGGGCAGGGAACAAGCTCCCCAGCAGCAGGGAGCTCCCAGTACTAGGTCCGTGACCATGAAGATAACTATCTCCCAGCCCCCTCCACCCCCCCGCCTCAGATTGCAATGGTGAAATGGAGGCTGGAAGATAAGGAACTTCCAGGCCCTGCTCCCTGATCATGATTTCAGAGTGGGGAGCTTGGAGCTCCCTGCTGCCAGAGGAAGGGAACATACTCCCCTCCTGGGCTTCTGTGGTGGAGCCCACCCTGGCAGCAGGCAGCTCCCGGAGACAGGGAGCAATCTTGCACCCACTGCTGGCTGGCTGACCTGCAACAGATTTACTCCTGATCAGGTATCTACACTAGCACTACTGTGCAGTAAGTAATCACAAGTAAATTTGCTACTTGCATTTGCAGGAAGCAAAGTTACTCACAATTATGAGGTTTACTGTGTAGTAAGCATGTGCATGTGTAGATGCACACACTTACTGTGTAGTAAATTACACTACTGCACAGTAAAGCATCTCATGTAGACCACCCACTGACCCCAGTCTCCTCTATCTGCTCTGTATTAAGGAGTCCATGAAAGTGGACTCAGTGTCCTCCCATTATTCTGCCTCTTTCTTCTCAGTGGAAAACTCACAGAGGCAACAACTGGTCTTTGCATGGGATAAATCCTATGGAGCTATGTCTTCAGGACCTGTAAGGCTACAGCTGAACAGCATATAGACAGAAAATGAACTTTTGTGATTCTCCCTGTCCACAAGTTAGGACCAAGACTTGACATTTAGGGTCAAACTACCCCTTTCCCTGCATGCATCTATCATTAAAATCTGTGTGATATTAGTATGCACATACAAGTTGTGAATTTGGCCTTTTGGTTTTATAGCTTGCAGTCACACAGTAGACCAGATTGTCACCTGGTAGTAAAGCAACTTAGCTCCACTGAGGTAACAACCATAGCAGTTTAGTAAAGTTATGCTCTTTTAAGCAGCCTTAAAATCCTTCCTTCTCCATTTATCTAAGGCCTGCTGGCAAAAGAAAAATAAGTTTAACAGTGTCAGGAAAAATGAAAATAAATACCTATTTTTTATGTTTTGAAAATGCCATTTTCTCTCTAGTAATTGCATTTCTAGATATGTGAGCATGCATTATGGTAACGAGACACTGTGCATGTATGTGTAATTTAACATACCAAAAAGTCCAGTTCTTTTTCCCTATAGAAAATGTCAAGCAGAGTGAGGGAGAGTATGCATTTCCACATATTGCTCTACTAAAATGTCCTAACAGCTTTTCTGAAGAACCACTTTTGAAAGTAGACAGGTCATTCAGACTCCCTTCCTATTCAGACACAGACCTGTCTCTATTATGAATGCTGGCCAACAAAGCTGTGAAATGTTTTGTCACTTGTGATTTGAACACGTCTGTCTTCTATGGCAACCAACTCTTTCACACAGTCCAAAGTCCAAATTATTAAAAGAAATATAATAGGAAACAGAGTCTTTCATTGGATTTTTTCAGTCTCATGAGTGATGTGATAAAGGAAACTGGCAGTAACCTTTATATTATAAAGTCTTATTTTGAGAAATGTAATAATTCAAATATAGTTATTCATTTGAAAATTAATCTTTTTATTCTGTGAAGTCTTCAGTCACACAGGGCTTCAAGCTGAGCAGAAAAGAGACAAATCAAAATGATAACCCCTCTATGTGCAGGCACAGCTACCATTAATGGAATTTATGGAAGCACAGCTAGAATGATAAACACACAGGTTTCAAACGTGAACAGAAAGACTATGTTTATCCCATGATTGTTAGCAGTGTCACAACCCAAAGTTATGGTTTTTGTTTGTGTGTGCTTCGGCACCGCTAAATTATTTTCCCGCCGGTTGTAGCTTTCTTTGCACGATAGAGTTCTCTGCTGCGGGAGAGAACTCTGGTGCAGCGGTGGATTTTCCGCCAAATTACAGCTTCTTTTCAGGGTGCATTTCTTTGCTGCATACTAGTGATGCACGTTGCAAAGGAGTTCCCGCCATTTGTATTTGGATTCGCGCCACATTATTGGCCAGTTCCAAATGTAGGCACACGTGGCGGCTAGCTATTGGCTTGCTAGCTGTACAAAAGGCTTGGGTAGCTTCCGCCCAAGTCGGAGGGAGGGAGAGAGAGATTCTGTGTGAAGATCTCCAAGCGCTGTGGACTCTCGCTGACCCAACGCGCCTCCCCTAAGCAGGCAATAGAGGCTTAATAACCGAACCTACGGAGCTTTCGCTTCTAGCCTCTCCCCGTCGCCGATCGCAATCCCAGACGTATCCCTTTCCTGTAAACTTAATCTTCGAACCCACGGAACCTAAACAACTCCGGGGAACCAAGAAACCGAACCGGACCCGCGGAGCCTAAACAACTCCGTGGGAGCAATCGAATTTGTCGTGGTCCTCTAGCGAGGATCTAAGCGGAGCTGAGCCTGGAAACCTGTCCAGCCTACACCACTACCATCTTTGGGTGTAAGTAAACAATCTTTTCAATCAACCACTACATGTTTGTGACTAATTCTAGCTCGCCGCCGGTTCTCTCCGACCCCGCGTGTCCGGGCAGCTGGCCACAGCCCGCATGCGCAAAAGACGGGCCACGGATCGCCCCTCCCAACTCGCGCGTGGCGGCGAGATCAGGGCCCGGCCCACACATGGCAACGAGGATGGGATCAGGAGAGAATACGCTAGAGCTAGAGTTGGTTCAGAACTGCCCTTGGCGCGATAACCAACGCCAAGTGAAAAGCTTCGAGGATCTGGAGGTGCATATCGCTTACCACCAGGCAGGCGGAACGGGTGAAAGATTTGTAAGCGGACGTCTGTCGCTAAAGGGAGAAGAGGGAATCTCCGAAGACGGAGCCCCAAGAGAGAGGGAAGTGTACTTGCTCCCTGCGGCGTTCGGGTGTATAATGAGAGATGAGCGGGACCTGTTTAGGCCCCTCGATACTGTGTCCCTCGCCGAACCCAACCCGGCAGGCGAAACTAACCCGACTTTCACCCGGGAGTGTGCCCGATGCCTACGATATGCTTGGGAGAGTGAGGGACCACAGCCGATCGGCCGGTTCTCCCCGTGTATGGTAATGTCTAGATTACGGGGTCGCGAGCTTCCATCCGAGCTCCGCAAAGATCTGGAGATGGAGGAACGCCCCGCGGATGAAAGAGTGGCCTTGCAGTACGAAGGGGGGAGAATGTGGTACAACTTTTCGTACTGTGATGGATTTAATGCAAAAAAACTTAAGTTTGAAAACCCAGCTGCAGGTGGCGATCTGATCGGTCAAAGAAGCAGCTGAGAAAAAGGAGCCTGAAACGCCAGTCCAAGATGGCGCCGAGCAAGAGGGAGACCGCGTGGAAGAACCGGAAAAGAAGGGTGGAGCTTCTAACGAACCCGTGAGAGTTCGGTCAGCGACTCCGCCCATAGACACAGCGTCGTCGCCGGCAACCCCGCCTAGCGATGCAGCGACGTCTCTGCCGACCTCGCCTTCCTGCCGATGAAAGAGAGAGTCAAGCGGAGGAGTGCATCCGCCCCTCCTGCCTGAAGCAACGACAGCAGCAGTAACCCCCGCGGCAGCAGTTCAGCCTATAACAGCAACGACTCCTGAAGGAGCAGCTTGTTCTACAACAACTAACCGAGTTGCTACTACCTATTATGCTCGCACCAGAGCTGAGTTGCAGGATTTGTGTAGAGCATCAAAAATTCAACCTGAAGAGACTCTAGCTGTATGGTTAGGACGTTTAGTCATAGAACTTGGATCCGACCTGCTGAACCAAGAAGAAGCAAGCTTCTTAGTGAGACAAGCTTCGTGGAGTAGAGGACATGTCACTGACATCGACATGATAACATGTAATACTCACTGGCCTATTCCACTGCCAGCGCTTGTTGCAGGACTGATTAGTCAAAAGGCCCACATGTGGCATGCAGGATGGCCAGAACGTACCGGCGCAGAGCATCTTATGCTGGCAATGATTGGTGTCTCGTATTGTGCTTGGAACCCGAGAGCATGTGCACTGGGACTGACATCACTCCAGCGAATAAGACCATGGCCTCACCGTCACTTGTGAGATCCTGGAACCGTTCCACTAACCTCTCACAACCTAGACAGTTGCCTCAAGATTTACAGACAAAAAAAATCGTCGTCCTTCAAATTCTGCTCAGTCCAATGGTAAATCAACCCGTGAGTAATCTTCTTTGTTAGTTGCCACGACTGTGTATCCTGATGGAGCCAAGATTGTCTTTTGATCGGGACTGTCAACACCCAACCAGGCCTCAAGGCACCAGACGATGTGGATCCGATCTCCCACCACTGCCACCGAGAACCCTAGAGGAGCGATACATGTTTGGATTTCTCCTACAGTGTTCTGGACTTAACAAGCGGCAGCTTCGGATTTTAGGGATCGCAGGCCAATGGCAGTTAGCTTATGAGTTAGGTTTCCGTTATTTGGAAGAACCAGATGATGAATCTTTGACGATTTCATCTAATTGAGCCATGAAAATTGTTTAAAAAGTTTGTTAAATAAGGTCATTAATCTGTTTTGAGAGTTTTCTGTTTACAGATCCGAAATTCAGAGTGCGTGGCAAAGAGGAGCCCTAAGGGGGACGACATCACCGAGAAAAGTGAGGGCCTGACGTATGACCTCGCCACGACGCCCACTGAAGCCCTGATTGTACAATTTTGTTATGAATCAGATTATGCGTTTATGTTGATTATTATTTCTTGATTGTTATGTAACTTAATCCCAGGACAGCGAATTTTATGTTAGTTTGTTTATTTGTTTGTTTGCTTATTTACTCGTTTGATGACTACGACAAAATTCTAGATTGCTAAAAAGTACGGCATAATTTAGCTATGCTCTCAGCAAGAGGGGATGTCACAACCCAAAGTTGTGGTTTTTGTTTGTGTGTGCTTCGGCACCGCTAAATTATTTTCCCGTTGGTTGTAGCTTTCTTTGCACGATAGAGTTCTCTGCTGCGGGAGAGAACTCTGGTGCAGCAGGGGATTTCCCGCCAAATTACAGCTTCTTTGCAGGGTGCATTTCTTTGCTGCATACTAGTGATGCACGTTGCAAAGGAGTTCCTGCCATTTGTATTTGGATTCGCGCCACATTATTGGCCAGTTCCAAATGTAGGCACACGTGGCGGCTAGCGATTGGCTTGCTGGCCGTATAAAAGGCTTGGGTAGCTTCCGCCCAAGTCGGAGGGAGGGAGAGAGAGACTCTGTGTGAAGATCTCCAAGTGCTGCGGACCCTCGCGGACCCAACACGCCTCCCTCCCCTAAGCAGGCAATAGAGGCTTAATAACCGAACCTATGGAGCTTTCGCTTCTGGCCTCTCCCCGTCGCCGATCGCAATCCCAGACGTATCCCTTTCCTGTAAACTTAATCTTCGAACCCACGGAACCTAAACAACTCCGGGGAACCAAGAAACCAAACGAGACCCGCGGAGCCTAAACAACTCCGTGGGAGCAATCGAATTTGTCGTGGTCCTCTAGCGAGGATCTAAGCGGAGCTGAGCCTGGAAACCTGTCCAGCCTACACCACTACCATCCTTGGGTGTAAGTAAACAATCTTTTCAATCAACCACTACGCGTTTGTGACTAATTCTAGCTCGCCGCCAGTTCTCTCCGACCCCGCGTGCCCGGGCAGCTGGCCACAGCCCGCGTGCGCAAAAGACGGGCCGCGGATCGCCCCCCCCGACTCGCGCGTGGTGGCGGGATCGGGGCCCAGCCCGCACAAGCAGCTCTATTGACTCATCTAAAAAGGAAAAATGACTGCTGTCCTAGACTTGGCTTTGTGTGCAAGAATGGGCAAAGGTGCTATTTAGCCCCTTAGCATTCAGAATAAAGGAGCAACCTAACAAGTGATGGCCCAGATCCCCAGACTGAAGAAAAGGTTGATACTGCTTTACACTGTAATAAATACCCAACCAAATGGCAGATCACATAAATTCATCTCTGGCATATCAGTGTTTTCTGTTCTCAATATACTATGAAAGGATTTCATTTTAATGTACTTAATGTTTTGAAATGTGATTAAACAGTAATTACCACATTTAACCAAATTCAATATAATCATGAATTTAAGGCAAACCTCCAATAATTAGATTCCATACATGGAGAATTATAAATTTGTTAGAATTTTCCATTATTAATTCTAATTATGGAAGGTTTGTCTTAAATCCATCCACCCCTGCACTGCTATGGCACGGGAAACAGCAGCAGAGGGGCAAGCAGCCTGACCCCTTCCTCCCCCACCCCTTGCCTCCCTGGTGCCTCCATCCCACTCTCAATGCTTACCACCCTCCCCTCCCCTGATGTCTGTCCCCTCAGGCATTTGCCCCACTTGTGCATTTGCCCCCACTTGCCACATGCCACCCACCCACTTACCCTATACAGCTGCTCTGGCAGCAACTCTGGATAAGGGCATGGAGCACAAAGTGGTTTCAGCCCCATCCAGGCAGCAGGAACAGTTCCAGGCTGGCCCAGGCCCTGGGCCCAAGTCAGGGCCAAAACTGGACTAGCAGCAGCTCCTCCACCGTTGCACAGTTTCCCCCACACTCCCCCCAGGCTGCACACAGTATCCTCCACACTCCCCCCCGCCATGCTCCTCCCATCTCATGCTCCCTTTCCCCACTGTGCAAGCTAGCTCGAGCCACCAGCAACAGCTGTAGCCCTGGGTCTGGGTTGGGACCAGGGCCAGAGCCGCAGCAGCAATAAGACATTTCCTTTATGGGAAACAATGGATTTGTTTGCAAGCAACTGTAATTATCCAGATGTACTCACTAATCTCCTTTTGTGTAAATTTTGTTTACCAGTTCAGAACCATGTCCAGGCAGATGATGCAAACATTAAACATCACATTCTAAAGCCTAGTTTATCTATAGGGTTAGGGACAGAAGTTACACATAAACCGATTTAAGTGACCAGAAACCGGTTCAAATCTGTAAGACAACAGAAGTTCAGTGCACTTAAACTGCTTTCAAAATAGCTGAAACTATAAGATAAACCAGGTTGGATGTAGTATCAGACTTAACTGATTTAGGTCAAACCAGTTTATGGAACTTCTGTCCCAGGCACCAGTGCCTTACAAGACTGTGCAGGGTTTTTGCTTGCTCATTTTCTCAGGTATCTATATTATTCAACAGTAATTCTGAATAAGCATAAGCAGGCTGCCTCACCTGCAAGCTTCTTCAGGCAGGCTTTGCTCTCCGAGAAGCTCCTCAGCTAGTTCACACAATAAAACAGGGTCTTTAAACAAACAAAACAAGCAAGGAAAACCCTGTTGTCCTGTAACAGACCCTGAGAAGGGACTCCTGTGGCTCTGCCCCCAGCACAGCAGTCTGGCCCCTCTGTACAGCTAGCTATTTAGGCCACAGCTTGCCTTTGACTCACAAGTATTCCTTCACGGTTTGCTCCCCTGCTGCTTTTTTCTCTAGGGTTTTTAAGCTCCCAGTGAGCCACACCTTTAACACCAGTCTCCCCACAGCTGCAGCTGCTCAATAGGGCTGGTTGCCACCCTGTTACAGTCAGTAAAACATTTTTCTTTGCTGTAAGACATCACAAAACTGTTGCTCTCTGCTCAAAAATTCAACGTGAAGTTTAATTCACTCACCTACCCCAGTAGTGTGGTCTCCTTTGGGTCCAGTGTAAGAAGTGGGAGTTTGACCCCTCCTCCTATGCCAACTGCTTCGGTTTCTCCTCTCCTGGGTGAATGCACATTCACCTTTTTCAAAAGTACATTCTCCAGGATAAGCTGGCAGTGTCTCTGCAATGAAAGAACAGAGTTACAAATCCATGTTCTTAGCTATGTGGATAGATAATTTACATACTTTATTTTGCTTATCCATCAATTTGATATATATCTATCTTGATATATTGTAGTTACATATGGTGTACACAATGTATACCAGATGGTTCCAGGTGTAAACAACAGATATAAACCCCACTCCTTTATAACGCTGGATCCTAGCGAGGATCTGAATTTCATATTTGGGGAGCTTTATTATTTAAAATATTCTCATTTAAAAGTAATATATGAATGTCCTTTTCGATAACCTAGCTGTTCAGCTAATAGGCAGTCTGCTTGCTGTAGACTTTATCCTGCATAGACCTCTGCTAGTATATGTCTATCTACCAGCATGGTGTCCCAAGCAGACATAATAGGTCATGATGTACACAGGGATCTGCATTAGCAGATCCTGCCTTCGGATCAGGGTCACTGCAGTTTGAAGTCAACTGGGAAAGATTAGGCCTGCCAAGACCTCTATTCAGGGTTCTGTCTTTTCTTTGCGTCAACTGGTAATATCACATACAGCCATAGTCAGAGCTCACACCCCTAAAATACTTTGAAACAACATTAATTGATACTGAAGGAACAGAGCGTGCAGAAGGATGTAGAGCATGCCAAAGGAACCCAGAACTGAGAATCTATCAGGTAAGTAAAAAAAGAAACGCCTTTCAAGCATTCTATATCAGTGATTTGTTCCTGAATATTTCACCTTGTACTATCCCACTAGATTCTCCACACTCTTTGGCCCTTAATATTGTCCACCTTTGTGCTGGAAACAGCTATGAGTCCCAATGCATGAGCTAAATGATCAACTGCTGTCACAGGTTTCCAAAAGGAAACTTTTACAAGATCTAATCCCAGCAGTCATGGATGGTGTCCAAGGATCAATAAATGGATGAATTGTGGAATTTTACTCAGGAGACATAATACCAGAGGTTGGCATGAGACCCCCAAGAATGGACAGTCCCCAATTGACATACAATATAAAAATATGTATATCTACAGAATAACATGTAGCTTGAATTTTAGCATTATCCTCCTCCAAGCTCCTTTTCCCCCCTTTTACTCACCTTGCAATAGAGAGAAGTAGAAGTAGGGCATGCCCTGCTTCTAGCCTATCTAAACTAATAACCACATTCTCCTCATTCCCAGTCAAAATAGCTTAGGAATAAGGAGAAATCATGCCAAATACCAGTAAAAAGCTTGATGCTGATTTTTATTGCAAAAGACATTTTAAGAATGTCTACTCAAGTTTTAGCTTTGGAATAAACTTCCACTGGAATCAAAAGAGTTAATCAGGATTCACTCCAGAGTCTTTGAGAATAAAATTTGTCCCTCGCTACAAAGCAGCAAAACCAGAAGTTTTGGGTTAGAAAACGTGAGAGTACTGCAGCTAGTTATGAAATGAAAAGTATCAGTTAGATTAAGCCAATGGCCATACAAGGAGGACTTTTGTATCACAGGATGAGATTGGACAGTAGCTGGAGCAGAACAAAATGTATTAGGAATGTCAAATGCACATCGTCTTACCAGCAGCTTGGCAGCTTCCCAGGCTCACTGATATATCATCCAGAGCCACATGCCCACAGTCCCAAAAGCTTTTGCACCAGCTCACAAACACAACCTATAGTATATGAAGACCACAACTCAGAATTGTTTTTTCAATAAAAGCTAGCACCATATGTAGTCCACAATTACAGTCTTTTCTTTGCACATTAGCAATTTAAAAATTTTAAGTATAAAAGAAGTTTTTATAATTTTGTCAAAGCTTCAGTGTCATTTAAAACTTCATATTCAATCATAGTAAATTACTATATTTTATTTTATAGCAAATAATTTATCTCTACATACAGTTACCATTTTATTAGGGTACACAATTTTACTAGCATAAGAGAAAGAAAATTATCAAGGGTTTGACTCTATATAATCCTTTTGCAATACAAAATAAACTGGCTCAAAAAAGAAGCATAATATGTCTCAACCTTGCTACCTCTCTCAGAATTTAGCCCTAACTGTACAATAGTGAAAACAAGCATGAGAGAATAATTCCCTGAAATGACCCAGGCATACTCTACCTTGGGGACTACAGAGATGAAATTGCTGAATACAGATTACATGAAGTCATAATACTGAATAATAGCACAAGGCTGGAGAAGCTAATCATAAGCCATATAGTGTCCATCTGGGTGCTGAGAAATGTAAAAACAGGGTCCAAAACATCTCATTTAGCCAAGAATGAATTCTGTCATAGGAGATAAGGTTTTCAACTATGAAATCTGCAACCAATACACAGGACACAGAATGTAGAAAAATCACTTAAACCGTGAGGGAGAGTTTACTGCCCTTGGTCCAAGGTTGGCGCAGTTTGAATTAACTGAAAAGGAGTAAGGTTTATTAACTAAAACTTGTTACTGGGAAGCGGTACAGTGAATAATATAAATTGTGTGTCCAACCTTAACAAAAGGAATTTGCTGCCATCATTTTTGGGAAGCTTTCCAAAGCTATTTCTTTCTGACAAGATATAAGGTACTGGCTGGAGCCAGGATAAATTTTGCTCATGGCTGACTCACACTCCAGTGCAGGCTGCAAATCCTTCATCTACATATTTGAGGTTCAATGGTGATTTATAACTTTTGGCTCTTAGTGAAATGTTGTTATTGTATAAAAACCATGTAGAATTTTTAAATAATTTTTCATTGTCTTTAACAGGATCCGTCACGCCTCCTTAAACAGGGTTATGCCATATTGCTTCACTATGTATTACTTATTTAATGAGAATGAATTATGAATAAATGGATAACTACATTTAAACCTTTAGAGACTATATGAATTATGCTACTTGCACTGGGCAATTTTCACTGTTCAAAAGTATTGTACATTGAAACCACCAGTCCCAATACTACAGACTATTTATTTTGTAAACTGTTACAAACATACTTGAGGAATGTAGATAACATCCCTGTATGGTTTCCAGTAGGCCTGTGTGAATAGGGAAGTATTTGATTCTTATTTGCCTGATTCAGAGGACAGTGATTCAATTCAGAAATTTGGATCACTGTCCCGAATCAATTTGGCTAAATCGGCTTGGGAAGATTTGGCAACATTCGGTGATTCAGCCATAGAGGAATCACTGAAATACCTATAACTTTGTCACGTTTTGGCAAATTTGGATGAAAACAACAGGGACGGTAGGCCCTTCTGAGCGCATGAGGCCTGCCAGGTTTCAAGGAGATAAGTACAGGGGTTTCTGAAAAACTGTACATCAAGGTGCTGACAAGCAAAACTCATGACATGTGTGACTGTGTGTGTGTTAAGGCACAGTGGGATGAAAACAGCAGGGATGGTAGCCTGTAACAAGGGGCCTTCCTGGTGCTCAAGCAGAAACAGCTCACAAAAGGGACAAAAAAGCTGCAAACAGAGGCTTATATGCTGTTTCTACGTCCCTCCCCAATGCTTAACCACTCTTTCTGTGAAAAAGTTATTTGTAATATTGACTCTAAGCTTCCCTTGATGCAATTCGAGGCTATTGTTCCTTACCTTAATATTGAGAATATTGTTACAGTCACAAAAATAGTCTATCCTTTCTGTACACTGGGCAGAAATGACAGCATTTGATATTGGCATTTTTTGACATTTGCATTCATTCATTCATTCATTTACTTACATTTACGTTAATTTAGAGTTAAAATATTTCCCAGGTTAATTTTTCCATAAGACATCCCTGCTGAGCTATCACACGTATTGAGTGAGGAATAGGGAAAAAAGAACAAGTTTGTGTTCAGCTTAGGCTTGCTTTATTTAACATGACAAATGAACAATATATTAATTGCTTCATACTAGATAAACAAACTTTCATGGGTTTGCATTATGTCCTGGAGGTGAAATTGGAAAACATTACTAGATGCAACCAGTCATTGCCAGAATTACTGAAGCTAAAAAAGTGCTTTCTTGCTTTGCCTCTTTTTTTTTTTCCAGCAATGGGAAATGCCCAGGGCATTTGTCTAGCATCTGTTTCCAAACTTTTGCATCAATATCTGGAAGCTTATTTGATTGATGTCCCAGTGTTTAACCAATTTCCTTGATCTACAGCATCAAAAAAGATCAATGTTAGATTCTTGTAATTCATCCTCCATGCTGTCAGTAACTGGTACAATAGAAGGCACCATATTCATATTAAACAGAAATTGCAAGAACTCAAGCAGTTTGTAATGCTGAACCCAAAGTAGCTAGCACAATAGTCGTGTTTTTCACTCTGTCATTATGCAGAATTAGATTTTAACTCAGAAGTTATATTGGATTAGGGAGAATTTGCTCCCGATCCTTTCCTCTATCTTTTCTGCATATATACCAGGAAAACTGAGGATGGATTTTTTGTGTATTGCAGTCTATCTTCTGGAGCAGCAAATGGTACCCTGCTCTGGGTCCCTCTACCAAGGAGGATAAGAGGAAAGATTTGATTAGAAATTTGCAAAATAAGGTGCAAGAGGACCTGGAGAAAGGAACCCCACATGAAGAGAAGCAAATCCCTAAAAAATGGGGAGAAGGTATGCCCAGACCTTAATTCAAGCCAAAGATCTGTTTTTTCTTTCCTGTTTACCCCAGAAGGGAAAGGTTTGTTTCAGTTTGATAACTAGACCCCCAGCCAGAAGGAAAAGGGAGGAACTAGCTGAATCTGATGAAAGGAAGGTAAGCTGTTTTCATGCAGCTAGTTTAGTTCATAACTTTTTCATAAAATAAAATTCTAGGCCTGATTCTTCACTTAGTTACTGGTTTATGCTAGCTTCATTACCATAAAATAAATACATGTCATTAGTAGAGCAAGTGGAGAATTACACTGGCTACCTCTGTGCTCAGCTAGACAAAAAAAAAAAAAAAATTAAACACAAAATTCTTTTAAATGTAGTGAAATTCAACTGATGCAAAAGACTGCTTAATTCCAGCTTAAATCAGGCTTGCTCTGACTGCTTAAATCAATAGAAACTGACTTCACTAAATTAACTGAAATATACTAAGCAAACTTCAATAAAATAAGTGACTCAAACCAAAATAAGAATGCCCATGCAGTCTCTGCATCATTTAACTATATTGATTTAAAATAGGAGTAGTAGGCAACCGTCATTCCTTTTGGATCATGGTGTATGCATGAGAGATCACCCAGACCTTCAACACATATGCCTAGGCAGGAGTATAAAGGAGTGGAGGCTGCCAAGACCTTCTGTTCCTCCTTTAGAATATAAAGACAGAATCCAAAAGCCCGACTGAGTCCAGGTGTTCGGTGCCTAAGGCCTGCAGGTCTGCACACCTCTGGGAATCATATACCACATGGCAGACAAGGTTTCTACCACTGAACCACAACAGCAAGTCAGCTGCAGATATATAGGTCAAGAGCAGAATTCTGCTCTGATTTAAAATAACCGCATATGTTAAACTGCTCGAGACATAGGTTAAACTGTACGATTTTCTCACATTACAGAATATTCAGCTAAATTGACTGTGCAAGTAGTGGAAGTTGTAGTGAGCAAAATAAAAGGATCTGAAAAGCTTCTGCATATTGAATTAGATAGGGCTAGTATCAGTTAATGATGTTGGAGAAGTATTTCTGAAATGTCCTCCTGTCCAAGGGCAAATAGATTGCAGAAATGAGGAATGAAAAGGAAACCGGAAACTCAGAGAACAAGCCAAAGCCAAGCCACAGGCTGTTACTGCCACATCTATATTCAGTGGATTGCACTGTCTAGCAGAGAATGCTGTCTGTACAGAAAAGTAAATAGGCCAGTGATACGTTTAACAGTCCCCCAGAGCCCTGCTAGATTTCTAGTGCCCTAATATTACAAGTCTATTCCCTCTTTAATGAAACTGTTTGGGTTTCTGATTTTTTTGGCAACGAGGAGAAGTTTTGCTATTGTAGATAAGAGTCTTTTCAGATGTCTGCCCACATCACTTACATGGTAATATCACAAGCCCTGGTCATACACAAACAAAGCATCTTGGAAAACTAAATGCAGAAACGAAAACAAAGCAAACAAGGAAAAGTCAGTTTAACAGGGAAGAACAACAAGAAAGGCACCATTAGGGTATAATATTCAATGCAACACATCTCACCTAGCTCCTATGACAACTGTATAGAATTTATGCTCTGTTTTCCAAGTTTTCTTAAATGATGATTTTCTTAACTGTTCTTTGCAACACAGTCTTTTCGTATTCATATACCAAAATGTCACAGACAATTGGGCATTACATTTTGAGATTTTCCTTGATATTTGAAAATTTAAGAAGAAATTATCAGAATGGTGATTTCAACAGCTATTCTTTTTGGGTTCTTTTCCTTTGTTTTGGGGAGTTCTTGTGTATAACAGAAAATAAACTGCATACCCTCAAGTTCCTATGACAGAGCCACTATCCTTCTAGCTCAGGGACACCATGAGCTTGGAACCTTATGACATGTGCCTTTACTAGACATAGGGTTGCTAGTTAGATGTTATTTCTTTTATTATGTGAAACTGCCTGGAGAGACATCCTTTATAGGATAGTGAATAGACCTTGGCTCCCAAGAGCCGCTCTAATTAAAGCACCCCCTTTCCCTGCCACCATCCTGGAGCATGTATAAGGACACCCCATGTGAGCATTGGCTTTCTGCTCTGTGTACACTGACTCAGTAGCTTTCCGGGCTATGTTCTAAGTATCAGTTTTAGTCTTCAAAATGTCTGTGGAACTGGCCCAAAGTACCTAAAAGGGCATTTCTTTCTCTCCATCTTAAAGCTCTCTGCTGAAGCGATGTTCCTATTCCACTAATGGAAATTAGAAAGACCAAAAAATTCAATGCCTTCACAAAGAAGTACAAGTCTCATTTCTTTGATTTCTCCCTCATAACGGCAATTAAAAGAGCTATGAAGGACAGAGAAGGGTATAGAACAAAAAGAGGCGAGGACAAGAAAGGAGAGAAACGGACAACAAAGAATAGAGTAGTAGGGTAAAGAGAGACAAGAACAAAATGAAAACTCAGAAAAAAAAAAAAAACCCAAAATTGCCTCAACTACCTTGAAAGTCACTTAGTTTTTGATTATTTGGTTTTACCTTTCGGGGAGATGCACAGACATTACAGAGAGGAGTATTGTTATGAAAACTTTCATAAATGAATAGATTACATTAAATAACAGCTTTTGGAAGCTATGCAGACATTTAGAATGATGAATCAGTCCTTGCAATAATATTTTATTGGGCAGA
Organism: Alligator mississippiensis; assembly: GCF_030867095.1. NCBI lineage: Eukaryota > Metazoa > Chordata > Crocodylia > Alligatoridae > Alligator > Alligator mississippiensis. The sequence goes on along the minus strand of NC_081826.1, from coordinate 194,233,583 downwards.
ATTGACATGAGAAAGCCAATGTGGATTCAAAACCTTCAATTTAATTTAGGGATCTGGAGTTTAAGCTATGTGTGTATAAATAAAAGCTATTTTTCCATGGTAATACATACACACAGATGTTCCCTCTATTATACATGTAAATTTGAGATTTGTTGTGCATATGAGCTTGTGTTCCAAATAAATTATTCAATAATTAATAATAAGTAATTAAACGTGTTCCAAAAATCAATACAATCACATATTAGTGTTTATGCTACCATTAAAACTTGTGTTCAGCAAAACTGTAACAGATGAAGGGTCACATTTATAATAATAAATGCCAGGAAATACCCATTTAGCCTGATGTTAGTCCTTCAACATTAGAGTACAAACAGTGTTTTCTGGGTACAGGTCCCTATGTGCATATAACACCTTGAAGGTTGACTGAGCTAATGATAGAATAGGAAGTCATGACTTTGAATCTCCTGCCTTCTCCAACTCCAACCATTAACATTATATAACATATGTTTGGCATTTTATTTGCAGTACATATTTGAGAATTTATGACTTGCTTGGCTGAATCATGTCCACCTAACTTTTTCACATACTATTTTCAAAGTGCCTCATTAATGCCTGCTGGCCAGCTTCAAGTTTCCTGCTCACAGAACAGAAGCCAACAGTTTGCTCCAGACCCTCGTTAGCTCATTCAAAAAAGAACCTGTAAAAAATTATATAAGCCACAATTCTCAGAAGTCGGATCCTTTTATTGGTCTGGTATAAAATGTGTCGCTTTCAACAGGTAAGTACCATTTTGATCACAAAATCTCAAAATGTACCTTTAGAAATCTTGGGAGCAATGTTTGAAGTATACCTCCTTTTTATAATGAGGGGAAAGACAGGTAAATGTGTAAAGAAACATTTTGGAACTATCATTTTCTGGCTTAAGTAGCCATTTTCTGCCCTTCGGGACACACTGACCCGACAAAAACTACTCCAATTTTGCCACATCGTAAGCCAAAAAGAAAAAATGTACCTTGTAGAAAAACTTAGATTCTAACAGCTAACTTGCCAGGTGATTACATCAGTACTGGACCTGGCCCAGCCATACACTTACTGGGATTTTCTCAGAAAATACAGCACTGAGCAACTGCAAGGTTTAATGGGTCCAGCTGCTGCAAACTATAACCAGGGACATTCTTTCTCTCTGCTCTCTATGAACCCCCAGATCTGTTGGGCCCAGGCAATGTACAAAAGGAAGATGCTGGATTCAAAAAGAGAGGACAAGAGCCAGATCTACCCATAAGAGGGGAGAATTATGGAATCATAGAAGAGATGGGATAAGTAACCCTGGGTGTTGTGGAAACCGTAATGGAAGGCTTGCAGAGAAACTGTGTCTGGAGCCTAAGAACAGGCTAAAGCTAGCTTGGAAAAGAGAATGGGACTTCAAGTCAGAGATTAGGTTGGACTGGGCTTGACTAGGATGTGGAACAGCAAAGGGAAACAATGGAGAAGTCTGTGTCCACTAAAGGCTCTCCACAGTCTGAAGTGGGATCAAAGATAGATAAGCCTCACACAATGCCCTGCCGTCTGCAAATAGCTGTGAACCTTAGAGGCAAAATTTCTATTGCTGCAAACAGATGTTGTTCTTGCACCAGAAATTTTTTTATGGCAACACAAAACATGAGTGAACTAATATCCTTGCCCCTTGCTGTGCTCCAAATGCCTAAACGTTTGAGTGTGATTAATAGTTTGCATCCTAACTGCCACTACTTGCCATTGCCAGAGACCAGATCCTGGGCTAGGTGTGAAAACTTTCGTTTCACCCTGTATAGAAGTTCTTATGTTTTATGTAAACTTCTGGGTGCTAATTTTTTCAACCATAATTATGTACATATTTTTGTACGTACATATTTCTGTATGCACGTACGCTGCTGCCAAGGCACTGCAAATACCATTTGCAGCATACTACTTGGCTAATCAACAATTTGTATTTCTTTAATGTATACAATATATAGCCATAGAGAAAACAGTAAAGCAGTCAATCTCTTACATAATTAAGGTGAAGACATTCCATTTTTGTGGTAAGTTTATTATGGCAGCCATAGTTAAGATTGCAACTGAAGTTATAAACCCAACTTCACCTTTTGGCCATAAAAAAAAAAATATTTACATAAGTAAACTAAATGTAGGTTAGGCAGAACTTTTCCATGAAATTTGAAGTTAATTTGATATGAGGCACCCGAATTATGACAATCTGCAAGTAGGTGTTCCCCAGGGGTCATGACGTAGCTTTGTTACTTTGTGGTGGAAAAAAAGCAAGAGAAAAAACATTTAATTTTATTAGATGATCCTTGCTAAGACCTATGCCCAGCATCAAAGTCTAGTTTCTAAAGTTATTAACTTCTGAATAGTTTAATACTCAGTGCTGCTCTGGAACACATCTGCTGTAATGAGCTGAGTATAGAGCATCAAAGAACTCCTGGAGACCTAAGGTTTCATTTAAAAGTAAATATGCCTCTAGCCTTTTCCCTTGCAAAGAAAGATTCAGAATGTGAACCAATTACTAGAGACACATTTCAATGGAAAAGAAGTCCTTTTCCACCAAAAGATCTTCCACAAGGAGCAAGCAGACAGATTTATCTGCAAAAGCAACTTAACTTTAAAAAAAAAATGGGAGCAGCTATAATCTTGTTTTTCTGAGTAAATTATCATAACCTAAACTGACCAGGAATATAATTTCAGCAGTTGTCCTGGGAAGTTTTTTACAAGAGAGATTAATCTATCACTCAGTTGCTAGACCTAAACATCGTTTTAATTGTTTTACTGCATTACACATTTTCTTTGTTGCATCCCACTGCATTCAAAGTGCCATGAATCATAGAGCACACATAATCTCATTAGAATTCATTATGTAATTACAGCAGATCTTTGGTAGTACTGACTACTCAACAGCTGAGAGTGAGTCTTCAAATATAACTCCATCCCTTCTTTTTCACGTTAGTACATCTTTAAAAAGCTTCAGAGAGTGCTTGTTTTCAGTTCCAAGAAGAACAATTTTATACAGAAAGTTTAAGGAAACTGTTTTGTGCATTTTTAATTTTATGATGAAGGAAAAAAAACAGCTTTTCCTAATTCAAGAATGTTCAAGAGCACGCATTGTTGTTTGTACATACATTTAGATATTGCTGTGCATTAAAATGTGACAAGAGTGCATTTTTGTTGGGGTTTCATATATGCCAGTACTGTTATGTTTGCTATCAACTGCTAAAAATCTGAAGCAGAGAGTCTTTGGTCTTTTTCATACCTATGACATGACCATCAGCTACCTGTAAATGTATGACCTCAAAATGTGTCCTGGAACCATTGCATCGTGTGATGGTGCTCCACGATAGGAACTGGGATGCAATCAATGGCTTTTACGCTGGTTTTGTTACATAATGAATTTGGGGAGGGGGGAGTTGGAGAAAGGGAGTATTAGGAGCCTAATAACTTACTAGAGGAGGGATATGACGGGTAATGAATAGGCCTGTGTTAACTCCCCTGGTTTTGGTGAAAACTATAAAATCAGATTAGATTCCACAAAAAGTTTCATCCATATCTCTGAACTGGGCTGACTTCTGGTTCTGGCTGAAATCTGGTGGTCTTGACCAGGAAACTAGACAATTTGGCAATTTCTTAAAAAGTTAAGCTTTTGGATTGGTTAAAACTTAAAATTTAGGATGAAAACTGCAAACCCCAAGCAAACTTAAAAAACAGATGAACATGGAACCTGGGAGAAGCCAGTCCACCAGACTGGGTGCAGCTCTAATTGTAATCCACAAACTATGATCCATAGGCATAAAGTGAACACCAAGATTCCTCAGATTGTAAAATCCTTAGGGTGGGACTATTTTTAATTACAGGCATGCACTGTGTTTAGTCTGATGGGATCCTGATCCTTACCTGACTCCTTCAGGCACTACCTCATTTTAAATAATAAATGAAAATAGACTCAAACTGCTAAGGAAGACCCCTGTCTTCCAAAGACTCTGATGACCATCTGCATGCAAAATGATTGCCCTCATCTCCCTCACTGACTCCAATGGTCATTGAGAGCTGCCGTTACTGTGCAGGTTTGGGTCAAGGTTGCATCATAACTTCAAGTCCTCCCAAGAGGGAAAGGAATAAAATATCTTTATCTACAGCTCTGAACAAACACATATGCAATAAATGTTGGCATTACCTTGCAAGGCATGGGCTTTTGGAAGGGGATTTCAGCTTGAGTCCAGACTCCCCTTGGGGATTCCAAGACAGACCAGATTTTTTCTTGAACTACATGATTCTCCTCAAAGATATAAACAGCCAGAGTACCACTCATTTTGAAAAATCCATATAAGGAATAATAAAAACGCAGACAATACTGCAAGTTTCCTGGCAGAGAGGGGCCATACAGACGTCCAATGTACCCAGGCTGAGATGTAAATTTTGTGTTCGCCAGCAAGTAATAACCTGCAAAACAGTGCAATTATTGAGTATTTCAAATACACAATTTATAATGCCCATTCACTCATTAAAGGAGCTTTAGTCATTTCAGTTTTCAATGGCAGGTTTGTAGATTATATAAAAATTAGGGTGACCACCATAAATCCCAGTTTAGCCAGGACAGGCCTGGATTTTGGAGGCTGGTCCCAGTCAGCTGGTGAGAATTAAAATGAGCATCTCAGAAGCACAGGGGCACAAAGTGCAGTCCTGTGGGGAGGCAGAGTGGCACAGAGCCAATTATTACATTTTTAGGATTTCCCATTCTCTCATGGGGTTTCCCTATATAAAAACCTTGTTTGTAAGACTCTGCTTAAAAGAAAATAAGAAAAATTATAAAGCAGCTCTCTTCCATTACAGATTGAAGACTACATGGTCAGGTTCCAGCCTTTACTGGATGTTGCCATTTTTCAAATACATATTGAACAACTTTCTGTTATAGTACCTTGCTGACTGCATTGGCAACCTGACACAATTTCACAGCTCCAGCAGCCTGACCCAAAGGAATGATGCTAAGATACATGCCACATTACTCACTGCCATGTCCTCACTGACTAGTATGTACAGACAAGGTAAGGTTCTCTGGCATATATGGCTGAATGATGATGAATGCTACATGGAAGAATATATGTGAGCAGCATTACAACAGTGTTACAGATATTCCCAGTATTACAGTTGCAGACTGTTTATAAAGTCTAAGGCTTGCCCTTAAAAATACAAGACATCCTGAGGTGCTCCCTTGGCTGAGGTAATACCACTGTCACATGCATTTTATCACTAATGTGCCCAGAAAGAATGGATATGCACATGGCGAATGCCCCTCCTTATGAAAAGCAATACAAAAAAACCTGCTGATTATTAGAAATTCCTAAAGGAACTTCATCACAGGCTCTAAAACTATATGCTCAATCAGTATAAATCAGCGTTTTTCCACTGGTGTCTAAAGCCAAAATTCTTTACACCAGCTAATGATCTGGCCCTGTGTTTCCATATAAGGGTCCAGAACAACCTAGTCCTTTGTGAGGATGCACAACTGTGGAAGGCCACAGTGAACATTCCCCATTATGTGTCGAGGCCAGGTACAATCATTGTTCCAACACCCACTGGGATGGTACCATGTGACCAGGAGTTCCCAGAAGGGCAGCATATCTCTGCCTTGCCCACAGGTGGAGGGAGAAAAAATTATTTGGGGGTCTGAGCTTACCCCCCCCACCCCAAGCAGGTAAGTCTGTGGAGGAAGGAGCAGGGGGAGGGGAAAGAGCCATGGGGGAGAAGGGGGAAGATCAAGGCCCTAGCAGTGAGGGAGGGAGCAAGGCATAGGCAGAAGCAGGGGCTGGAGTGAGTGGGGCCCCAGCCAGGCCGGGTGGTGGGACAAGCAGAGGTCCAAGGGCCACATGCCCCCTGATCTGTGTCCGGGGTGAAGGCTGCTGTTGCTGCTGCTGCACACTGGCCCAAGCTGCCCCGCTGCCCTGAGCCATGCAATGCCATGTGCATCTCACTGCCAGCCAGGCAGGAAGTGAGGGACAGTTGCTTCAGGGACCAAAGCGCAGCAGCAGCCGCCTCTGCCTTGCACATAGATTGTGGGGGCAGTGGGCACATGCCCCACAGGCCTCTGCTTGTCCCATCACCCAGCCCGGCCAGGGCCCCACTCACCCCAGCCCCTGCCCCTGCCTGTGCCCTGCTCCCTCCCTCACCACTGGGGTCTCAATCTGCCACCCACCATGAGAGTGAGAAAGGGAGTGGGGATGGGGGTGGGGCTGGGCCAGGTCCTGCACATCCAGGGGAGAGCACGAGACAGAGCTGTGAGTGGCTCATCTAGGAGGCACCTGGCAAAGGGAGGGGGAGTGGCTCCCACCACTGCACGCACCCTGGGAGATCTGCATGTGGGGTGCGGTGGGGCAGGCTGCCGCTGGGAGCTAGAGCCAGGGCAGTGCCAGGCTCTTCCTGGCAGAGGGGTTGGGATGCGCTGTGCTCAGGGTGGAAGACAGTGGCACTGGGAGGGAGGGATGGGAGGCTTTGCTACAGCAAATTTTGGGGTGGCTGCTGCCCCCCCGTAGCCCCTTCCCAGTACGGCTGCTGCCACCTGCCCCGAGCTCAGCCCAGCCTAGCCTAGCCCCCTCCCTCCTGCCAGGAAGAGCCTGGCACAGCCCCGCAGCAACAGCCCGCCCTTGCCCCATGTAGATCCACCCCCCCCCCATACCTCCCAGGGTGAACAAACCAGCAGGAACTGCACCCCCCAGATGAGCCATTAACAGCTCTGTCCCACACCCCACCCTGGCTGTGCAGTGCCTGCCCCTGCCCAGCCCCACTGTCTCCCTCACCACTACATGCGCTCCCCTCCCCACCCCTGCTGCAGCCACTGGAATCCCATAGTTGGACTGCCTTGTGGCCCTACTGCTGCCCTGCATTTTGAAGGGCTAAGCCCCACTAGCCCCCCGCTTCCACCGCCTATGGCCTTGTCCCCAAAGCAGGTCTGTGAACCAGTTATATATAACCTGGCTCAGACTGAAGTGTAAATTTATCTTCTTATCTAGTTTGACTCTTTCTAATTGAAAGGACTTTTCATTTACCAAATCCTGTAGTGTGATCTCCTGTCCTATACACGTTAGGCTTTACTTTCACTCTGCTCCAACCAGGGCCATCCTTGCGATCCTGATAAAAATTGCACAGATCTTCCTCAAAATTGCAGCTTGCCTCTGCAGGATTGAAAGAAAGCCCTGAAAAAAGATAACCATGTGTTCTGTTAGGCAAAATACAGTGCAACTACTTAAGTATTTGAAGAACGAGAATTACAGAGTGTACTTGGTTTTATCTTTGTTTGTCCATGATGACCAATAGCACATTTGACAGAAAAAGACATACACAAGGACATTGTACACATATAGCATAAAGTGAGGCTGCCAGAATTATCATTCCTATTTGACAAATGGATCTTATTTTCTTATATTTTTGCCAGAGGGGGACTGAAAAGGTCTCTTTCATAGTCTCCATCAAAATAAATAAACTACAGATGTAAAAGTAAAAGAAAAGAAAAGAAAAGAAAAGAAAATTCCTCTTTTGGAATATAATGCATTAAGACATTTAGACATTTGTTTTTGTCCTCCTTCTTCATCTAAAAAGTATCCATACAAAAAGTGTGCACGGAATATATTTTCTTTTTAATTTCCAAGGGGATAGCCTTCTAAGATTTATTTTATGTATAAATAACATTCTTTTCCTTAAAGTCTTTATTTACCTCTGTGTGTGTGTGTATGTATGTACACACACAAACACACACACACACACACACAGATTGTTTAGCATTTTTTATGTGCACTGATCTCTGAAGCTTTGCAACGATCCATGTCAATATTGAACATTTCACTGCACATAGACAAACAACACTGTGATATAATTTATTACAGAACTAAACTAATCTCTTCAGCCACACTAATAGCTTTTTGATTATCTCCTTTGTAGCACTCATATGCCAGTTTATTTTGGTCTAAAGATAGCCCCATATGGTAAATAGTTTCTAAGTGACATGTTTCTATTTCTGGAAGAAGTTCACCAGCCATTTGAACAAGTTATTAGGAAAACTGTTTGAGATGTGGCAAGAGGCACACTGGGAACAAACAAAAAACATTCCCTGTGCTGCATATATGCAGCGTAGGCTCAACATTTGAAAGCTGGATATCCAGATATCAAAAAATAAACCGCAGAAAAAAAGCAGGGCAGGGCACAGTCCAGGACGGTGCCCTGTGAGGCAACCGGAGGTTTTGGTCCTCCAAAGAGATGCTCTGGTAGCTGGCCAGACCATCTCTATGCCTGCCCCTTGCCCCGATGCTGCCACATGCTACCTGCCTGTGCAGGGCAAGGAACAGTATAGGCTGCAGTAACCTGGACCCAGGCTCTGTTCCAGGTAAATAAGGGATGGGGGAGGCTGCGAGGGTATGGGGGACCATCGGGGAGGGCAGCTTGGGATGAGTGGGTCCTCTGACTGCCCCCTGCAGGGCACACATGTCCCCCCACATGGCTCCAGCCCCGCCCTCCTGCACAGCCCATGGATCACTGGCAGTAGCAGTGACCATCGGAGTGCTCAGGGCCTCTAAGCACAGCTCCCCCTGCCTGGCAGGGGGCAGTGCAGCTCAGCCCTGGCTGCCTGGCACCTGGTGCTGCCTGTGCCATATCACACTGGCCCGGCCCAGCTTGGTGCCATGTGCCTTTGGGCAGCTCTGGGCCGCTTGGGCTGTCACCTGCGGCCCCATGCCATCTGCGGGGACTGCCTGTTGCTCCAGGCCAAGTCCTGTGTGCACAGGCCCCATGCATTGGGCCGGTTCCGTGCACGCAGGTTCCATGCATGCAGTCCCTGTGAACTGGGCTGGGCCCTGGGTGACAGCCCAAGTGGCCCCAGTGCTGCCTGAAGCCACATGGTCCCATGCTGCGCGGTGCTGAGCCAGGCCGGTCCCGAGACAAGTGGCACAGGTGGCGCCAGCTTTGAGGCAATCAAGGCCATGCTGTGCTGCTGGGGACTCTGGCCACAGTGGGCCCTGAGCACCCTATGGTCACTGCTACTGCAGGGGTGAGCTGTGGCAGGGCTAGAGCCCTGCAGTGGGGCTGGGGCTTCATGGGGAGGGCATGTGGGCCATGCGGGGGGGCATGTGGCCTGTGGGGAGGAGCTGTAGCCCTGTAGGGTGGGCTGTGGCACTGTGGGGAGACGCTGTGGGCCCTGTTGGGGGGGCAGTCCATGTACTGTGCGGTGGGGGCTGTACCCTGTGGGAGGGCAGGGGACCCCCCCCCCGAGCAGCCCCCCCACACAGTCCCCCCACAATCCATCCACAACATCCACATCCCCAAGCCACCCCCACAAACTCCTCACCAACATACCCAGCCACAAATATCAAATCCCCGTGCAAGCCCCATGACCCCACAACTTCACACCCAAACCCTACACCTACCCACAAAGTCCCCCACCCCCCATCCAAATTGCTTTAAACTTGTAAATATTTCAGTAAAACATTGCCCAACTGATCTTCTCTATATATAGTGGCATTTCATTTTAATAGCGGACGAATACTATTTTGGGTATTTTAATGAGAGAATTTGGGTTTCTTACAAGGGTGCTTGCAATTCTTAAACAAGGAACACCAGGATTTCTGCTGGTGAGACAAGTGGCAAGACCTGTGCAGAGGAGCCTGTCCAGAGCCAGCACTGGGGACCCAGATAGAGGGCAAATGAGGTGGCTGACCTATTGGCCATTTAGGGCCAAGAGGACATGCTTTGACAGTTCAAAGCAGGCCACCACAAAGAGCACATCTTCTGGGCAATAGCTGCCCAGATGGCAGAGCGGGGGCACCCCATCCAGGTCTGGCAGGGGCACAGCCATTGGGCCGCAGGTCCAAGGGGGCGGATGCTTTCGCAGGTGGCAGCAGCCCCCACTGCCAGACTGCTGCAGTGGGTAGAGGGGGCAGGGCCACTCCAGGTTAGGGCTGCTTCAGCAGTCCAGCTGGCACAAGGTGTAGTATCCTCAGATACCAAGTGGCTGAGCCTCAGAAGCCCCTGAGAATAAAGTAGCCCTGAGCTGCTCGCCAGGGCAGGTTTTTATATTGCTGGGGACAGCAGAGGGCAAGTTTTTATACTGCTGGAGACAGCACAGGTGCTAGCCCCAGGCTCTAGCTCTCCCTGGCTACAGATCCAGGAGGAGCTGGGCAGAGTTATTTTGCCCCAAGTGGCACAATTTGCCCCATACCAAAGTGGGCACATGCGCTGAGACATAAATCCCTGGCTCTAATTTGTGCCGCTCCTATTTGAGCTGCTTCAAGCACACGTGCCTATACAGCTTGAAAAGTCGACTTTCCATAGCTAAGTAGAACTTTATGACATTATTAATTTCTGCAGAATCTAAAGGGCCTTGTCACAGGTTCACTTGCAACAAGTGAAAACTACTGGAATAAAGTAACCTATTAAAGTTAGCACATGTTAGGAGATAACCCTTGATTGAAAGGGAACAACTTAGGAATGCTATGAAGTCTCAGCACATGGTAAACAGATTGAATGCAAGTCTGTTTGCCTTTTAACTGTATTTAGTAAGCATTAAGCTCAGCATACGATACCACCTTAAGTTTAGGCTTAAAAATGCTCCTGGCTTTTGAGGCTGCAAAGATTAACTTTCTGAAGTGAACTAAATGTAAACTAGTACCTGCTGTTTTGAAACAGCTAGCTTCTATGCCTCTACTCCTGTTTTTCATTTTCCCAAGCTACTGAAGAGTAAAAGCAAGCCTGTCCCATCAGGTTCACACTGCTGTAATCAGCAGTGAAAGAAACTAGATTTATATCAGTTCCTTTCCGTTGGTCTTTGATTGTAAGTGGAAGAGGAAATATTTGGGAGGAGAATCTAAAATGAAGGTTGTGGATCAGAGTAGTGAGGCTCCCTCATGCACAAAACTGACAGAGGTTTGAGGAACTGATAGAGTAAAGGCCCCAAAACATTTTTATAGCAGCCGGAGGGATGAGAGCAGATGAATGTATTGGAGACCCTATCTCTTGCAGCAGCCATAAGGCTATGGGTAGGAAGGAAGAGCAGAAAGTGAATGTTTCTCCTCTCCTTCAGCAGGCCAATGGAGTTGTGGTGGCTTTCAATTTATTAGATGTACAATCAACTATGAAAGACAAAGATAGCAAATGGAGTCTCTGCTATCCCCTCTGCCATTCTTTTGAATCAACCTCTGGCTAGCCAATTTAGTTAGATAATGGCTGGCTGGTATAATTTTTAAGCCTTGAGTTAATACCTGTCCAGTTTTGTACCAAGATATGGAAAATGTTGGTAAATGTAATGGCTTTCAGTTTACAAAGGATTTCACTTGGAGTCTTCTGAACAGCCAGAGACATAACATTACTTGAGGCTGGACATTGGCTAAATGAACTAACCTCTGCAGCATGTGCTTCAACACAACATCACAAAAAATATTGTGTGAAATGAACTTAGCAGAAAATCTTAGTAAGCCTGTAAGTAGGTCCCTTATTCTGTTGCCTATCGCAAGCCAGTTAGCTCTGCTAATAGTCCTACCAGACAAACTTCAGTTTCTACTAATGCAAACGAAACAAACCAAAACCCTCCCTCCTCCCCAGACATTAGGAAATGAGCCACTTTCTGTTCTGGATTTTCCTTGCATAGCAACTTGGCATCTCCTCCTAACAAGCTGTTCCCTCACAGCCTGCCACCTTCTGCTCTTTCCTCTGGGTTTTAAACTCCCAGCAGGACACTTCTTCATTAGCAGAATGTCCCACAGCTGAACCTGCTTAACAGGACTGGCTGCCCCTTCTTAAGAGGTCAGACCACCACAGGGCCAAAATCAGGCCGAGTGTAAGTGTGTGCAATTCCACTGACATCCTTCAGTTCCATTTATTTTCAGAATGCTGAATGTTGGCCCCGATATCTAGAGTAAACTGTTTATTCTGTTTAAGTGCTATTGACTGTATATAGCCCCAAATACATACACATTCAGAAAGTTAAAATAGAAAAGGGAAATTTATCAGCATACACTAATAAACAGCTCAGAATTTTATAACAGACTGCAAATATAACTAAGAATCCAGAAAGCACAGGCTGTTAAACAAAACCAAGTAATTCCAGGAGAGAAGATCATGAAACAAAAACTGCAGTTAATAGATTTAAACCTGTGGATTAACAATGCATCTGAAGTCTGATTAATATCTTCCATAAAGTCCATCTTTGAACTGTGCAGATAAAAAAAGGGCGGGGGGGAGGGAAGGGAGAAAGGAAATTACTTCTTCATTACTGAGAAATGTATTTTTCTATTTTGAGAGACTTCAAAACTATGACCAAAATAGAACGAATGGGATTAATGGGGGGATCATTAGTCTATTTTGTTAGAGTATTACTTGGCAGTGAAAAGTAGCATTCGAAGGAGACAATAGCTAGCTAGTCTAGAGATAAAGGCTGTACTCACACGGGACTAACTCCTGGCCCTCACTTCTTCAACAGCAAGTATCATTTGCATCCAGCTGGCCACTACTGCCATGAAATCTAATCAGATCCTGAGGGACATTCTCTGGGGCACTTATGCTATCACCCAGGGAAGACAGGAGTATGGCCACATGGCAGCAACAAGTAAAGCAGAATAGAAATAGAAGTTGAGTCCAGGACATGTGGAAAGCTAGGTCATGTACCCTATATTGACCATGATGGGAAGGATATACCCTATCATTCTCCCTCCTACCACTAGGGTTTCTCATTCATTTAATTTTAGGGGCCTGATCCTTCCCTAGACTCCTACACAGGCAGGCTATACCAACTTCAGCCTATGTGAGGGAATGTGTTAAAACCTGCCCATGTCAGGAGTGAGATAATGGTAGCATTCCAACCAGATTTCAATCCCAAGGTCCTTCTTTGAGAGAAAGGGTAGCTAATTGCCCAAATGAATGACACTCTAGTACATACGTGGTAAAAACTTTAATTTAGCTGCTGTGAGCATTTAGATTAATAGATTTTAAGGTCAGAAGTAATGATAAAGTGATCTGACCTCCTGAATTACTCAGGTCACTGATTCTCATCATGCTATTATTTCTACACAAAGCCCATAACTTATGTTTGAGCTTCAGATCATTTCTAAAGATACCCTCTCTGGTTTTACTGGTTCCAAGTGGTGTTGAATCCACCAAAGGCATATATAAATTGTTCCAATTCTTAGTTACCCCCACTTTGAATCTGAGTATTATTTACTTCATAATATTGTTTCATTTCCTAACAGGAGCAGGAACCCAACAGCCCTATTGGGTAGCATCTGCATGTCACAATAGTCTATACCATGCACTGAAATCTGCACATTAAAGAAAGAGGGAGGGAGATAAAGTAAGGAAAGGAAGTACAGAAAAAAAAAAAGACTCATACCTGTCTGATTGCTGCAATAAACTGGGGAGAAAGAAAGGTCATCAAGAGCAACATAGCCCCCCTTAGGACTATTGAAGGCAACTTCGAAAATAACCTGGAACAAGAAACAGCAACTAATGAACTATATTACATATCAATACAATGCTAAACAAATGAATCAGATGGAATTCTGATAAGATGACCTAGAAAAACTGCAGAGCATCTTTAAAAGGACAGCACAGCTCAGGTGAGATCTATCCCAGAAATGGTGGCGCAACAGAGGTTCTGGAATGAGAACTTCTCCCAGGTCATGGAAGCAGCAACAGAGCTGCTGCACCGATGTGGCTAGTTTCAGGGCTGCAACAAACTCGATGACTGCTAATCCCACCCATGCAAAAGAGGGTTTGGCTAATGGATGTGCATAGTCATGGATCACTCTAATCTGCTCCCAGACCATATCCATCCCAGAGCAGAAGTCACTGCCATGGAAAAGAACAGAATCCTATGGCACACTGAGTAAGTGAATTCTCAGCACTGACTCCCTAGAACCAGCTCCCCTCATCTACCACTTCATAATGGCTGTCCTTTCTAGTGAGTATAGCAAGATATTGGGGTGTTTTACACTGCTTTTCTATTCTTACTCTTTTGTACTTTGCAGTCAGCTTAAAGTTAAAGAAACAAATATCATCCCTAAAAATCTTTCTTAATTTATACTTTCCTAACAAATCTCATCTTCCTTCCCATATTAAGCTTCAGCAGGATTCCACGAAAATAGGCAATGGTAGAATTTGCCCTGAAGTGTCTAACTGATTGTCTACTTATCTTGGGTCGTTATTTTCAATCTGTGGTCCGCAGACCCCTGGGGGTCTCCAGACTGTGTCTAAGTTTTCTGTGAAAGGTGATTATGATCAATCAAAAGTATGTGAATACCCACACTTACAATTTAAAGGCGTCTGCACCTCCATTCAAAAAATTTTAGGGGTCCACAAATGAAAAAAAGATTGAAAACCACTGTCTTGGGGCATTGCTGCTGAATGAATGCTTCCTATGCACAATCAATACTCAGTACAAAACTCCTCTTAGACTTAATGGAATCTTTAGCTCTTGTCCCTTTTCAGGATTGTCGCAGAGCACTTAGGTGCACTGCTCCTAAGTAGGAAAAAACTGCTAGGGAAAGAGCCCTAGCAGTGAGTGATGAGCCCAGCTGCTGGTTGCCAGGGAAACCAGAGGAGGTCAGCTGACCAGAAGCAGCAGGGCCTGGCTCCCTTATAAAGCCCAGGGGCTGAGGCCAGGCTAGCAGTTCCCTGCCAGCGGCCAAGGGGGAAGGAGCTCCCTCAGGGAAGAGAGGGGAAGCCTGACTGAAGGAGCAGCATCTGACATGGCTGAGGGATGGAGTATTCCCTGGTAGGCTGGAATGTTGTTATAGCCGGGCGGCTTCCATTTAAGTTACAGCTGAGGGACTTGTGTTTTGTTTGCTGTTTGTTACCGTTGGTTTGGGTGAGGCTAGTAGGGGTTAGAGGAGGCCTCATAGGGGACCCACAGCAGCGTGAGGACCCCAGCGCCAGTGAGGGTGCAGCAGTTGGGGTGTACTGACCCTAGCCCCAGGAGAGGGGGAGCAGCACTTTGAGAAGCCCCAGGAGAGGGGGGGCACACTTTAAGAAGCCCCAGGAGAGGGGGCAGAGCAAGACAGGGTCGCGCAGGGCCCAGAGAGGACAAGAGGGCCACATTACAACAAGGCTGTGACCGAACAACGTCAATTCGATCTGCGAGGCTTGGGGTGTGGTAAAGGGGTGGTTGGAGCCACGCATAGCCCATAAGGCTAGGGTGCCCCTGAAGCACCCATTGCAGAGCGGGTCCCACACGGGGTCCGGGACTCCACAGGGTCAGATATTACACCAAACCGTGTCCAAGAGGAGGTAAGGCAGCCTCCCAGATATTTATTCTCCATCAAAGATGTGGCAGACGAGAAGTGAGGGTGCCCTTTGGGCCAACTTGGCATGGGAAGGGGGCCTTGGAGAGATCACGGCCATCCCGCAGAACCCCACGCCGTGACAAGGATAAAGACTTTTCTTGGAGTAGGGTTATTTAGTCTGTGTTTGTCTGGTGGATCTGACTGATAGATCTGCTTTGTTATGAGCACTACAGGATGTGGAAAGGATATACAGCATGTAAAAAGGAACAGTTTTATTTTGAATTCAATACATTTGAATGTCTGTGTCACAGGGAGGAACAGAAGGGAGGACCCCAAAAGGCCAAGGTGAAACCCTGGGGTCATGAACCCTCAGAGGGAAATGAAAGAAAAAGGGAAATACTTGCCTGCAGCGGGACCCGCAGCGGACCTGGCGCCTGAGAAGGGACCCACGCGGCTCGTGTAGCTGTGCCTTTCTACAGTTGCGGCTGGCAGATGACATCAGCTGCATCACTGGCCGGCGGAAATAAAGCGGGCCACCGTCAAGGAGGAGGGAGACAGATCGACACCGGTGAGAGCGCCGGCAGGAGAGGTTTTCCCAGAGCTCCTGCGGCAGCAAAAGGAGCCAGAAGCTGCTTTCCCCAGCAGGGAAGAACGCTGCAGAGCACGCAGTGGGACAGACTCCGCTGGCTGCAGCAAAGGGAGCCGGAGGAGGCTCCTCAAGACCGGGAACCCAGACAAGAGATCAGAAGGGAGCAGGAAGATCCCAACACCAATAGCCACAGCAGAAGAGTGGGAGATACCAGCACATCTCAAGACGCCAGACCAGGTAGGACTGTTGAGGGCCCTGGGAGAGCCGGCGAGGCGCACCGGGGGGAGCCAGGAGACAAGAGCAGTGAGAGGGGCTTTGAAGCATGGCCCTCTGGGGCATCGAGCCATCCCAGTGGGTAGTGTGGGGAAAAACACCCACAGGAGGGTCACCATGGGTCCAGCGAAACCAAAGGCTGGGTGACGAGGGAGGAGGAGAGGGGAGTAGCCTGCAGGCTACCACGGCCGCAGATGGAGCCAAGCATAGACCACTAATATATGAAGGCAGGCATTGGTGATAGGGCCCGGGGAGCTGGGGAAAAGAGTCGGCTGGGCCCCTTAGAGTGTTTCAGCGATATATTTTTTTTTTTTTTTATATTTTATGTTTCCCACTGTTGGAGGGGTTGAAGGACAAGGCTCATGGACCCTGATTGTTGTCTAAGTCTCAAGGCAGTTGGTAGCCTTAGGGAAAGGAAGTTGGTCTCGGGGCATGGATAGGATATTGCGGGCTGGTAACACATGGGCTGAGAGGACCATCCTGGCAAATGTAGTCAGGGGCTCAACGGTCGGGGATCTGGCCAGGAGGACATCTGTGTCCCGTCAAGGCTGGGTGTAAGGGCGAGGTAGAGGGGAGGTGGAGCCTCGCAGAAGACCGCCAGACAGACTTCCCGCCATCAAGAGACTCCCCGGTGGTCAGACCCTCCACTGAAGCAAGATTCAAAGTTGTGGCAGGCGAGATTGGGGAAGACTACATAGGAGGTAAATATCTACTTGACGGAACACCAAGGACAGACGGACGAACACCACCGAACATCCGGGCCAGAGCAGCACGTGACTGGATGTTCAAGGCCAGACAGGCACAGTCTACAAACTCATTATGCATAGTGAAGCAATAAGTGTTTTATGCTAGGGTATCCCTATCTTTGGCAAGTGGAATTAAACCCACATTCAGCCTTGACAGCTGTACCAGTTACATTCTGCTTATACCAAAACCTCTAAGAAGCTTCAGTCCTGTTCATCAGGGAAAGAAAAAACCTCTAATCAATATTTTCTCTGAATATGCTAGCAATCATATTAATGCTAAGAAATAATAATAACTATTATTATTCATAGATTGTAAGGGGCTGGAAGGGACCTTGCAAGATCATCGGGTCCAGCCCCCCTGCACTAAGCAGGAAATAAATTATAATAAATTTTTGCTTTATCTTAGGGTCTTAGAGTTGTGTTAATAATGGGGAGGCGGCTAGAGGAGTAGAAAGCAAGCTCTGGTTGCAGAAGGCTAAAAAGAGAGAAGGAAAAATGCACCCCAGGCAGTAAACTCAGGGTACAGAAACTACCATAACTTTTAAAATTACATTAATTTTGCATTGTGTGAGCAGAATCTATTTGATTATGTGACGCATAACCCTGAGGCAAAGAATCAGAGGATCCCAGAAATATGCAACTGGAAGGGAGCCGAAGTGATTAAACCCCCTACACTGTGTAGGTTCAAGTACACCTAGACCAGCCTTAGCAAATGCTTGACTAAGCTGTTGTTAAAAAATTTCTGATGAAGGAGATTCCACCGCCTTCCTAGGTAGCCCGTTTTTGGTTCATATCCTTATAATTATAGCCTCCCCATCCTTATAGTTAGAATGTTTTTAATAATATCTAACTAAATCTGTGCTGCTATTTAAGTAGATTTATTTTTCTCCTTCCCCCAGCAGATATGCTAAACAACTGGTCACCAACCTCTTTTAACAACCTTATGGTTAACAGCCAGAAGTAAAGCTGTTCTCATGTCCCTCCATATTAGACTTATTATTACCATATTAAGCTATTATGCAAACAGTAGAAGACAGAGCTATTTCACACAGGTATTTGATTGTCTTACCTCTACTGGGTATGGTGAGTCAAAGTCAGCCTCTGCTAAACTCCACTCTTCATTCACTGTACCGTCTGTTTTCCAAATCTCTTCATAAAAGCCACTTGTATCTCGGATATAGAGGGTAAAAACAATGCCACTCTCCTGCTTCAGTTGGTAATAAAAGGATAAACAGCCAGACATGGGAATGCTTGTCCTAGGTGAGATTAGCTGAGCCACTTCCTGAAAATGCTTGACATAAACAGAATCCACATACATGTAGTGGCCTAAAAAACAGGAAACAGATTTGAATATGCATAGCAACAACATTTAAAATAGGTGGGCTGGGTAGTGGTTTTTCTTTATAAAATGCCTGTTGAGAACTACCATGGTAGGCTCCTTAGTGATGCCAATTGAAACTGGCATCACTAAGGCTAATAACAGGTGCCTCATCTGACAAGTTACAAGTGTCACCTCCCTTCCCATCTCACTTATTCCTGCCTACATTGATCTCCTAGGACAGTTTGGCATGGGCCTGTAGGTTTGTAGAAACAGGGCATCAGAAGTAAATAAGCCAATCGCAATCCCTTTTGCCTTTTTAACTCAAAAAATTTTAGTTTATTTTAGACTGAAGAAACTCATCTTTTCCCAAAATGTTTGTGGATGCTGATAAATGAAAAGATGCATATCATAGATGATTAACATGTTCCAATCATTTTAGATATTGCATTTCTGCTCACCCAACACTAAGAGCTAGATTCTTTGGTGGTGGAAAGTAGCATACATGACATCAGTGGAGTTACAATGATTTACATCAGCTGAGGATCTAAACCTATATATGCATATGTATTTATATGAAGTGTGTAGAAGTCTTTTTGTGTGTGTATGGGCATGGATATGCACACACGTGTATTTACACTCCCTGTCTTAGAAATGCATAGGGCTGCTGCTGCAATACTTTGACAAAAACTACTAGCATTGGTCAAAGATGAGGCTCATCACGAAAAATGTTAGGCAGCAAGTAGAGAATGTACTAGGCAATAGAATGAAATGGTGAAAATGCAGCCTATTTCAGAGCTAGCATTGTAAAGGCTTTGTTTTGGTTTGTATATACCTGTTGCCAGAGAGGCTCCTTACCACTGTAGCCCATTAGTTATTTGATATTTTTTTCAAACCTGGAAGCATTAGATGTTGGGTTTTTTTTAACATGACCTAGGAACAGTGCTCACTTGGCAGTTGCTGCTTCTTGTCCAAGTCTGGAAAAGTCCTGTTTCCCCACTGCCATATTAAGCCAATTTTCAATCCAACTGTCCAATGGTCAAGGGTATTTTTTTGTGCTTCTTTGTCCTTATGCAGTATTACCAGTTGTCACAACTTAATGTCAATTGTTTGCAGTAAGCTTATTCACCAATGATGGAAGATTTTCACCAAAACTCTCCCCCTTGAAAGAGACTGTCCTAGGAATCAGTTTTTTAAGGCCATCTTGGTCAATATGGGCTTGGCCCTGGAAGGAAGCAGGCTGACTGCCAAAGAAGAATCCCTCACAGTTGCTGGAATTTGTTCAATGCATACAAATCTAGTGAAGTTGTAGACTGCCTATTAAACTCAAGTCAAATTTGTTAGTAATGGTTACTTGCCTTGGAGCAAAGCAGGGTTGGACTGACACTCTGAACTCAACTCACACAATTGTGAAAGAAAGAAGGCAGGCACAGCGGTATGAGTTAAGGAAGGAGTGTCAGCCATCACTTTTGATTTCCTGGTTTCTTGTTTTGTCACAAGCTTCACATTATTAAAGACTGCAAATTGCAATTACAAATCTCTTGTGTTGCTTTCCTTTCAATGTCATCCTTTGAATGTCCTACAAACATTTATTTGAAAGATGGCAAACCTTTTAGTTCTTTGTTGCTAACTCTTTGCTATTATTATATAAAGAGGTTCTTCTTCTTGCAACAATATGATAGGGAAAAGGAGCCTACTGCACAAGGGCTGAGTACAGGGAGAGTTCTAAAGATTCCCCTAAACTTTGCTTTCTAAACCTCCAGGAACAAAACTTGTTCAATGAAAGGGACTAATGCATACAACTTCAAACTCCAGTTCAATGTCACATTAAGAAGCTGTGTTTCATCCCTTACACTTTCTTTCACTCAGTTCTTCTTTCCAGTATCAACAGTAAGCAAACACTTAGCATATGGATAAGTCAGCACTAGTAGTACGAGAAGACTTTTCAAGTTTATCACGTGCTGTTGTTGACTGTATCTTTTAAAATCTAGACAATGATTTAAAAGTTATTTTTCCATTTTAAACTTCTAAATTTCTGTATAGAGTTGAGGTTTTTTAAGCTACTACAAGAAATAATAACTACAGCATAGTGGTTTTAGCTTGAAGTTTAAGGAAAATTATCTATCTGGATACCCTATATATTTTCATCTCTTCTTTCACATCTGAAACAAACAACACCTCCAAACAATGACAATCACAACAGAGGTGCCCAGATAAGATTTGTAGTGTGAAACTCTCATAGATCTCATATGTGAATCACAATCACTGTTACAGATGCAGATCTAATACTGCTTTTGTTTTACTATCAAAAGCAATAAATCACATGAAAATCATTAAAGTTGGCTGAAACAGCAAAGCTGACATGCAAATAGCACTATGCCTGAACTTGACACCTACTGTATCTCTAGAGCAATGCATAGGTTTGACTAGGTGTGCACTTCTAACCATTCAAGCTATACAGGTACTTTTTATCTCTGGAATATATGGCAAGTGTTCTCAAAAGACTTTTCTAATTTTACGCTCTTCATTCTTGAATGTTCAATTCAAAACACTTCTTGGCTGATTTTCAGAAATGCTTAGCACTCACAAATGTTACAGGGTTCCATTATAAATCCATCCAGAAACTGAAACAGGTGCATCTGCAGCAATCTAATCTACTCCACTGCTATTGCATATAAAAAGAAATGCTAGAATAGACATCCTGGCCTTATTCTTTCTCAGGGAGTATTTACTTAGTGAGGGAAATGTAATATTGGGTCTTGGTGAAGAAGAATGTCTTACATTTGAAAGCTTGTCTAACTGAATCCCAACTAAATCGTTGGCCCAATAAAAGATATTGCCCTAACAAATCCTTGCCATAAATAAGACATTCACTCACTATCTGAACATGAGGCTAAATTCACAGGGGAAAAGCACATCAAGGCAGTTCATTAGAAATGTCCATTCAACCAGGTATAATTTCTAATACCTGCTATGTAGAGCATTTGGTAACACATACAGGTTTAAGAAAAAATAAAGCTTTTAATCTCTCTCAAGTTCCTTGTATGTTTGAAAAGGAAAACTAGGTGGCTCATATTTACAAAGCCGTACTCCATGTACAGTATTTTCATAGCTAGAAGCAGTTCTGACATCTACATTTTCATTTTGCAAATGTTGTAGTAATTTGCTGCTCTTGCAGCAAACCATGAATTCTTGTGTCTGTTCCAAAGAACAGGGCAAGGAGAATAACACAAACTGGAAAACATGAGTGTCACGGCGGGGTCCTCGCGGAGGGCTGTGATCTCCTTGAGGCCCTTTCACCACGCTGCTTCAGCCCGAGGGCACCCTCCATTCTCGCCCGCCACGTCTTGATGGAATATGTAATAGGGAGGCTGCCTTGTGTTTCCTCGGGCACGTAAGCTCCTGGACCCCTCGTGGGTCTCCCCGTACAATGGACGCTACCCAAGCACCCCAGCCTTATAGGCTATGCGTGGCTCCTACCTCCCCTGATACCACACCCCAAGCCTCGCAGATGTAATAGACGTTGTTGGGTCTGTCTCTCTCGTGCCCAGCCTCCCGCTGGGCCTCCCCTGATGGTACGGTCCCGCTCAGGGACTCCCTAGCGGGCCCCAGCCCTTCCCTGGCCAACCGCACGGATACCCTCTCTGACCCCGGCTCACCACGCTGCTACTCCCTGTCTTCTCGGGGCAACCGCAGTGCCCTGCCTTGGTCTGAGGGGTGTTACCGCACTAGCCTGCGGCCGGGCTCGCTATGCCCGTCTCGGGCTCCTCGATATGGCCCCGCTCTCTAGGGCTGCTCAGTATGGTGCTCCCCCTCTCTGGGGCTCGCCATGCCCACACTGGGCTACTCAATAACGTACAATGGCGCTCCCCCTCTTTGGGGCTTGCCGTGCCCACTCTGGGCTACTCAATAATACTGCCCCTTTCCTGGGGCCGGGGTCTATGTTCCCCCACACGCAATCCGGGGTCTAGGTCCCCGTCCACAACCTACGGGTTGCGCCCGCGACCCACTGGCCGCGCTCCTCGCCGCCAGTTGCTCACGCACTGGCGTGCAAGCTGCGCCTTCCCGGGCGCTATGAAAATAATGTGGCCTCTTGGCGCTAGGGCACCCCACACTCTCTGGGGTCCCTATAATTGAGGCCTCCTCCAACCCCTACAGCCTCGCCCAAGCCTCCGGGTGTAATAACAAAGTCAAACAAACTCACAAGCCCCTAGGCTGTAATACAAATACAAGCTCAGGCCGTCTGGCTATAACTCAAACCCGAAGCCCTATGGCCATAACAACATTGCTCCATATGACCATGGTACTTGCTGCTAGGCTCCTTTCCACATCCTCACTCCCAGAGCTCCTGCCTCCCAGGCTGCTGGCAGAGAACTGCCAGCCTGGCTTCGGCCCTGGGCTTTATAAGGGCCAGGCCCTGTCCCCTACAGGCAGCTGGCTCCCCTTAGTTGCTCCGGCAACCCACAGCTGTGCTCAATTAGCTCTGCCAGGGCTCTCTCCCTGGCAGTTTCTCCTCTCTAGGAGCAGGCACTAAGGTGCCCTGCGACAATGAGACTAAAGAAACACACAGTGGGCACATCTACATGTACAATTAATTCGACTGAATAAACTCCAGCACATTTCACACTTGAGTTTATTGCTCCTGGGCTCCACATTCATACGTGTGCCCAGGACAGCAGCATGTTAAGCCAGGTTGGAGCAGCTCCACCTAGCACAGAGCCCAGCAGGTCAGCCTGCCACCCTGGGGCTGCTCCAACCCGGCTCAACATGCTGTCAAGGGGCTGGCTGGGGCAGAAGGGTGCTTCAGTGTGAAGTTAGCTGGCAGGCAGCCCCCTGCACTGTAACACCATTGTGCCCCTGCCAGCCCCCATCAGCACCTACACACACATTGCAGCAGAGTAAATAACACCACCGCAGGATAGGACTTGTGTTGACATAGTTAACATCTTATGTTGACACAACTAGTAGGGACTAGAAAAAGCAGCTATGGCCATATCCACATGAGCATGGACATTTGGTTCTCCAGGAACAACTAGCAGCAGGACACCTAGTGCTGCTGCTAGTTGTCCCCAGGGAATGCCTGTGCCACATGCTCTCTGACACACAGCAGGTTACCCTGAGTGGGGTAGGAGAGGCTGGGGCTACAGCAATGGCTGGCTCAGCTCTGGTTTTGACCAGCATGCACTGCCCCCGTGTACATGATATGCTTTTTTTTTTTTTACCCATGAATATGCAGGGGTAAAAAAAAAAAACCACACTGCTCCCATGCAGCACAGAGAACAACTGAATGTGTGGTATGTGGCACCACAGATGTGTCCGCTGCACAACATACTGCATGGTTGCGCTTGTCTAGATGCAGCCTATGAAAGTAACATTTCAGGTCTGCTCCTATCAAAGCCTGTTTGTGCTTAACTTTATGTGCTGTGAACAGACTGCTCCCAGGCATAAAATTGAGCACGTGACGTGTCTTTACAGGATCAGGACCTAATCTGTGGAAGACACAACTGCTTAGTCTCCTTTAGTGCAATTATTACAGTTACACTCACAGATACCAGGTTTTGCATATAGAAACTACCTAATCAATGAATGAGAGAAAATGGAGAAGTCAAGAATTTATGTGAAAGCAGAAAATAGATAAAAACTATAAGAATTAAAAGTGTGAGAAATAGAAAACACCTAGTAAATTATCTAATGAATACTCCACCTGCCAATGCAGAATTGTTCCTTGTAGAATATTCTTCAGCACCTTGTCCACCCTGTTTTAGATTTTTTAAGCCCCAAGGCTTATACCTCCCCATGTGAGCAATTTAGAACAGTAAAGTGTTGGAATGAATAAGAAATAAAAGACTTGTGGCATGGGGGTTACCCTTCATCATATGCAATATTAAGAAGTGACAGAGGAGAAGAAAAGAAAACAGGTCTGGGAAAGAGAGAATGTGTTTCATGTGAGGTTCTGAAAGTGCCTAGGGAAAGGATGGGATAAGTGGTCTTCACACACTCTTTTTAGCCCCTCGGTCCTGGCTAAGAAGCAGCGTTGCCAGATAAGAAAAATGGTGGCACTGTCTGAAATGTCAATATTATTGTTTTTAATGAAACATACTGTACACACCAACAAATGGAAGTGTACAAATGTATTTTTTTCTTTCTTACTATATGACCCTGCTGCCATAAATGTCAAATATTGTGATCCTTTCACTTACTTCACATCTCAGTCAAGTTCCACTCTAGAATTGACAACCTCTGCTGCTACATACTCGCCTTTAAAAACAGTCATGGGTATGAACTGCCTCCAAGCAAGTCAGCAAGCATGAGAGACAACACAAAGCTAATTTAAGGTCATCTAAAGATAGAAATTGATCAAATATGAACATTTTATTTCAAATGCAATCATTCTTTGATGTTCTTGAATTCTCAGGCATTTTGATCCGTTTCATAGTTATCTACTGTACACTACGCTAGAGTCAAATTTATCAGATCAGTTCAGTAATTACAGTGGAACTGGCAACATTGCTCAGAAGTAAGTAACCTCAGAGAGAGAATGGTGCAGAAGGGAGTTACAAGGGACCAAGAACCTGCCTTTCTTTTATAGCCCAGTCATTCTTTCACAGCAATATAAATAGAGCAATATGATTCATCAAATGCTTATTTTTAATTAACATAAGAATAAAGTCTTAATATATCTTTTGACTGGATGATCTGGTTAAGTCTCATAGTTGCTACTGCATAACAGCTAAAAGTTATATGTCATTAGGATGATAGACCATTATTATATTCCCATATTACACATCCCTGAACAAGACACACACTTTGTTTTGGGAAGGCAGACAGGAGAAAAAAATGTGTTTAGAATCTTATCTGCTACAGCAAGGGCTCACCATGGCTGAACACTCGCCATATGGTACAGGAACCGAGTTCACTCATCAGCATCACCCACCCTTTTCCTGCAGCTCCATAGCTAGAACTGGCAGCAGCTTTTCTTTGCTCAGCCAAATGTGGCAACAGCAATGAGAGGGTTAAACCTCTACATGCGGAGCTGAAAGGTGAGTGACCTGATGAGTGGACTCCATCCCTGCTCTATCTGGCTGGGAGCTAGTTACAGCCCCCATCGGCCATTTCAGCATCTTTGAGCATCTTTATACATGCTCCAGGGGTGGGGGGGTGAGGTATTTAATTAGAGCGGCTCTTAGGAGCCACTCCAATTAAAGCACCTACAGTATCTTTTGTATTCAGCATCCTGTGCTTCACAAAGGTGGTGGGGGCATTCAACAAGCTTTAGTTAAAGCACCCCTACTGCCATTGTGAAGTGCAGGGATGCTGAATACATGAGATGCCGAGGCTGCTGGAGCGTGCTAATTAGCATGCTCCAGCAGACTCAATTAATTAAGTCAATTAAGTGCGTCTGCTCCAATGCACTGTAACTACAGTGCGCCGGAGCAGACATCCCACATGTCTACAGGCTCCCAGCCTCCATTCCACCCTAAAAATCAGTTTCCACACCTAAAATGCACACCCCTATTTTGGATTGGGTAATTTTCATTGAAAGGGTGCATGATGTACATGAGTAAAGATGGTATTGTTCTTTTAGATAATCTATTTGCTACTTACCAAATTCACTGTTAAGCGTATGGTCTCTAGGAAGGATAGATTGTGAATTCCGAATATTTCCTCCACCCACAAACCAGTTCACATTGGGGTTCCAGTGGTTCCTGAAGCCACACAGATGATTTTCTTCAAAGTCACAGTCTGCAATGCAGACAGCACCATAAGGGTCTAGTAAAATCTTAGTTCACATATGGTCATTACAGAAGCTGCAAGAAAGGCCATGGCTAAGAGTTCACCTTATTGGCTCAGTAGAGTCAATATACCAGAACCTCCAATCTAAAAATAAAAGTTACAGAGCTATCCATGCTGGTAACAAACAAAAGCAAGCACAGAATTTCACACTTCTAGAGTCACCAGTCTTTAATGTCTGCTATAAACTTATCGTTTCACATAGTGTTCAGTTGTACTAGTCTTTGTGCCATGTGTTAATAGATCTTACTGAATGCTGGAGCACATCACTAATTAGAAAAATTCAGAAGCCAAAATAATGACTCAACATAGTACAATATGAACCTGGTCTATCAAACCAGTACTGTCCCTGGTGATTTTCTGTGGGAGCCTGAGACAGGACTCTACACAATGGACTGTGTTGCAGTGAACTGCAATGAGGAGGCAGCTAAGAACCAGTGTCAGAAAACCAAGGCCTGGAGCTGGATAGCTGAGCTTTGCAGCTGGAATTGTTTTAACAGGCTTGGGCAACTGACATTTTACAATGGAAATAACTCAGACTGCTGTGTTCTGATTGCAAGGCCAAACATCTGTAATGATTACTGTTTAATTCCTTTGTGCTTAAAGACAGAAGATTAAAGTACACACAATTATTCAACTGTGCAAGTCTTGTGATGTCAGTTATAGAAATATAATAAAATCCTAGACTAAAAGATATTATTTCACATTAAGTATTAGTTATAGGCTCTGGAATGCAAAATATTGATCGTCCACTATCAGATTCACCTAAAGTCTTGATTACCACAATTCATTAACCTTGATAGAGATTTTTAGGACAAGCCATGGGCAATGAAGGGATTTAATCCCCTTTTTATATGTTAATACCAATCCAAATTTAACTGTGGAGCCAATGGGATACCTCCAGAAAGAAAAATGAATAGAGAGAGAGTAAAACAAGGGGCTTTATGTCTACTATTTACAGCAGTCTAACTTTGGGAGAGTACTGCAGTAGGTCCTGTTATAGGAACAAGTAGTCCAGAAATAAAAAGCATAAATAGAAATGAGGTTCTCTTCCTTATATAGCACACATACATAGTATAAAACACACAGCTGTTCATATAAAAATTCACATAAGCTCAGCTGGAAAATTATGAAATTTTCCCCTGAATGTAATAGACTATTTTCTCTTTAATAAAAGTTTTTTATTTCCCACACACAGACATGTACCAGTAGGTCTAATTTTTAATACAGAAATATTTGTTTTCATTAGTGTACATCACAGGGAGACAAGTACTACTTACCAATACAGTATCCAGGAGTTATTTTAATTTCAAAAATTGCTATACTGGCAAACTTATCTTGTCCCAATATACCTTCCAGTACAATCTGCACAATATAAATAAAAAACACATTTTGGGTGCTAATATTTCTGTTACTTACTTAAACATCTAAACTGTAAAATGGATACAGAGTAGCCAAAGGAATATAGGGGGTCTCATTTTGTGTATAAATCACCAGAGTTGTAGCTTTAAATTTTGGCACCCAGGGCAGCATGGGGGTAGTGCTCACCTCCTCAGGAAGACTGCTGCTGTCTCAGAACAAGCTCCTCCAACATGGGCTGTGGTAGTGGTGAAGACCCCCTGGGCACCGCCATTCTGGTGTTGCCTTCAAATTTGTACCCAGGGCTGGTTTCCTGGTCACCCCACTCCCTCCAATTACACTACTGATAAGCACCAGTATTTTGCTTTTTGGCAGTTTGGCAGAGAATCCAAGAACTAAATGGACATAGAGACTAAATTATTTTTCCCCTCCAACCCAGTGCTAAAACATATCTTCAGGAAGTGAGGAGCGGCCTGTTGTATTTTCCCTCCATTCTCTACCTGTTTGGTGGATAAAGGATTTCAGACCCCTCTGTTGTTGATTTGACACTTTGAAACAAATCCTTTTTCTCACAGCTTCAAACCATGTGCACAGGCATCCTACTCCCACTCCCAGCTGAGCACTCAAGCATAAGATGCAACTGTAATGCAGCAGCCAGTGATCCTAAGATGTGGATCTGAAAAAAGCCTTTTTGAGCAGGATGGGAACAAGTGTATGCTGGCAAAAAGAGCATTGTGGGTTGTGCATGCTATACCTGCTGTATCAGTGTTGCAAGTGCCCATAGGAACCATAGATTCATAGATGTTAGGGTCGGAAGGGACCTCAATAGATCATCAAGTCCGACCCCCTGCATAAGCAGGAAAGAGTGCTGGGTCTAGATGACCCCAGCTAGATACTCGTCTAACCTCCTCTTGAAGACCCCCAGGGTAGGGGAGAGCACCACCTCCCTTGGGAGCCCGTACCAGACCTTGGCCACTCGAACTGTGAAGAAGTTCTTCCTTATGTCCAGTCTAAATCTGCTCTCTACTAGCTTGTGACCATTGTTTCTTGTAACCCCCGGGGGCGCCTTGGTGAATAAATCCTCACCAATTCCCTTCTGTGCCCCCGTGATGAACTTATAGGCAGCTACAAGGTCGCCTCTCAACCTTCTCTTGCGGAGGCTGAAAAGGTCCAGTTTCTCTAGTCTCTCCTCGTAGGGCTTGGTCTGCAGGCCCTTGACCATACGAGTTGCCCTTCGCTGTACCCTCTCCAGGTTATCCGCATCCTTCTTGAAGTGTGGCGCCCAGAATTGCACGCAGTACTCCAACTGCGGTCTGACCAACGCCCTATAGAGGGGAAGTATCACCTCCCTGGACCTATTTGTCATGCATCTGCTGATGCACGATAAAGTGCCATTGGCTTTTCTGATGGCTTCGTCACACTGCCGGCTCATGTTCACCTTGGAGTCCACTAGGACTCCAAGATCCCTTTCCACCTCTGTGCCACCCAGCAGGTCATTCCCTAGGCTGTAGGTGTGCTGGACATTTTTCCTCCCTAGGTGCAGCACTTTGCATTTCTCCTTGTTGAACTGCATCCTGTTGTTTTCTGCCCACTTGTCCAGCCTATCCAGGTCTGCTTGCAGCTGTTCCCTGCCCTCCGGTGTGTCCACTTCTCCCCATAGCTTTGTGTCATCTGCAAACTTGGACAGAGTACATTTCACTCCCACGTCCAAGTCGCTGATGAAGACATTAAAGAGTATCGGTCCAAGGACCGAACCCTGCGGGACCCCACTGCCCACACCCTTCCAGGTCGAGACCGACCCATCTACCACGACTCTTTGGGTGCGACCCTCTAGCCAATTCGCCCCCACCGGACTGTGCAGTCATCCACATCACAGCCTCTTAACTTGTTCACCAGTATGGGGTGGGATACCGTATGGGTATCCATGTTTTTCACATTCCTCCCAAAGGCACTAGGACAAATTAATCCCTTATGTAACTTTGGTGACTTTAACAGCATTACACCAGAGATTAATTTAGCCTACCTTTTTATACAGGCACAAAATCTGCTCCCAGTGGTGACATGTAGGGGGTGCACAGGGGTGCATATGCACCCCCTGAGAGCACTGGTGAACCCCTGACAGGCCATGCTCCCTGCTTAGACGATGGGCGGGGGGGGAGGGGGCAGGTGGGACCACTGGTGCCCACCCTGCGAGCACCAGCCAGGGAATGGGAGCACCAGATGAAGTGCCGCAGCCACTTTTAGGTCAGCGCAATCGGCCATGAGGGGACACCCCGCCCCCCAGTCACTGACTGATCACTGCGGCAGGGGGCATGTGTGCCCCCTAACTAATGTGGCACCAGTTGCCCATGTCTGCTCCCATTTAAATCATTGGAAAAGGTTCTCAATTACTCTCATAGGGCACATCTATATGTGCACTTTAATGCACATTAGCCTATTTTAATGTGCAGTAAAGCATCACAAATAGTGCTCATTAGCTAATGCACATTAAAATAGGCTAATGCACATTTTTCTGTTAGAGAGCACCAATACATGAGCGCTAAGGCTGCTCCAATGTGCTGGAATTCCAGTGTGTCGGAGCAGACTCTATTAATTGAGTCTGCTGGAGCACGGTAATTGCCATGCTACAGCAGCATCCTGCATCTCATGTATCAGTTTCCCACAATTAAAAATGGTGGCAGGGCTGCTTGAACTAAAATTCATTGAACGAGCTGTAGTTTAAGCGCCCCTGCTGCCATTTTTAAGTGAAGGGATGCTGAAACAGGAGATGTGGCAGCAGTTTAATTAGAGCAGCTCTCGGAGCCAACCTAATTAAAGTGCCACCCCCCAACCCTCACCCTCAGAGCACATGTAAAAGTGCCCTCACAAAAGAGGTACTATATTTAGTGCACATTACATAAAGCACATTAACGAATGTGTAGACGCGCCCATAGGGGGTGGATTAGAAATAGCATTATGCAGGTACCATAGCAGCACACCGGCAAGGCACCTCCTACTCCTCTCAGCTCCTACATGTGTGGTGTGTGTTTGCCTGTATGCATGCAGCTTGGAGACTTTGAGGGAAATGGCCATCATTATCCTTCTATCCAGTGTGTTGCAGTATCCTTGAGTCATAAGACAAAGATAACACCCTAAGTAAACATGTATAGTAGTGACTGGCGCCATTCAAGACAATGATTCAGATATTCCTAAATTTTCTAAGCCCATTTCTCAGAATAGAACCAGAATCTAGCAATGGTTCTAACAGAGTCATTCAGTGAGGGGGTATGGTCACAGGTACCTGCTGAAAAAAGGGTCTGAGTTAAAGGCAGCTAGTTAGCAAATGCAGGAGGTAGTAATATGTTGGAAGCAATATTACCATGAGACCAAAAGGTAGAAAAACTAACTACCACAGACTGTATAAAAAAGAGCCTGGGTATAAAATACTACTCTGTCATCTTCCCTATTCTCAAAGGAGTAGAGGGGGAGAAGCACTCAGTGCAAAAACAGTGGGCACGATTCCAAAAGGAGAGGCTGTGTGTCCTGGTGGGCAGTGAAACCAATAAAAAACTTAATGTATCTGTAAAATAAGTTCTGTTGGGGTAAGTAGTTACAGATTTGGGAACACAGCCTATTCATCTGGCTTAGGTAATACTTGACTGAAACAGGGGCGACATTAATAATTTCATCTTAGGAAAAGATTTAATAGATTGATTTGGGCTGGTGACAATGGGATTCAGTTTTAAAATCCCTAGAAATTTTGGAACAAGCAGTTAACATTCCAGCTGGGATGGATTAATCCTTTCATCCTTAGGTAACTTAAATAGAGTAGCATGCATTCTATTGGGATCTTCTGAATGCTCTCTAAAAAAGCAGATGTTGTTTGCACCAAAGCACATTTTGTGGTAATGCAGAGACTGACTTATGTGTGAGCTATTTTGTGCCCAGATCCATATGTGCAATTAACATGATATCAAGCACAAATCTGATATTAGCATGTATCTTTGGCATCCCCTAGTTTGATTTTTGAGATTAGCTGAAGTACTGTTCCCAACAGTTTTTATGTGTTAGCAACTGTGCATTACCCTGCAATCCTTGGGTGCACCTAAATCTCATTTAAGTCAGTAAGGGTGCATCTACATGTGTGCTTTACTGCGGAGCTGTGGAGCTGACTAATTAGTTGTGGAGTAAAGTGTCACTGTCTACACATGTGCTAGGGCTCAGTAAATCAATTAACTCTACTGTAAAATAGTACTGTTCAAGACAAGTACTATCCTACAGCAGAGTAGTTATGTGTGCCAAAATGTATATGTACACAGAGACTAGGGCTGGCTGGGGCACAAGGGTGCTGTAGTGTGGGGGCTGCCTGCTGGCTAATCCTACACTATAGCACCCTCATGCCTCAGCCAGCCCCTCTGCAGCATGTTGGCCCAGGTCGGAATAGCCTCAGGCTGGCAAGCTGACCTCCCCCCAGGCCACCTGCCAGCTCAATGTGCTGTGGTCTCAGGCACACATGTAAACACTGCACCCAGGAGAAATAAACTCCAGTGTGAATGGCACCAGAGTTTATTGCCATGTGCTAACTGCACATGTAGATGCACCCTGAATGTTTTACATGTTGCAGAGGAAAGGGTTAAATCAGTCTGGGTTTCACTGGAAAAGCTTTCCTTGCAAATTCAGTTTTCTTTGTTCTCACTGCGGTTGGATTTTCCTAGTTAAAGCAACAATGAAAGCCAAAAATAATGCCCAGCAAGACAGAGTGTTTAAAAACAAACAGTAGTACATCACAGCATGTGCACAATAAATTCAGGACTATCTTCTAAAATTGTGCTTACTTTGTATTTCTTTGTACGGTTTGTTAAATCTAAACTGGCTATAAGCCAGCTATCTGAAGGTTCCTTGGCTGACCACAGCAAACGATCAAAGCTTTCTCCTTCTTGCCTGACATAAAGATTCAGCCTGGTAGGATCAGATAAAGACTCTAAACTTGTTGCAATCTGATAGATGAGTCTGATGCAGCTCCACTCTTCAGTCTGCAGTTCAGGACTGAGGAGTACTGCTCTCTCTCCTTGGGAGGAAGTATCCACAGAAATGTAATGACCTATGGACACAGAAAAAAATATACAAGATGACAAATGTCAGATACTTTAATGTTTGCATCCCTCATTAAAAACATTAATTTAGGGAAGAAATTCTGTATAGCACTTAGATCAGGATCGTGAAAGCCAACACATCTACATTATGTTTCCAGCTTTTCTGGCTTCCTTTTAGAATGTTTTCTTAAAATAAAAATGCATTTAAATGGCATGTTTTATAAAATATATGTACTTCTAGTTTGGCAAGAGAAAACTTATAAGAAATTATTTAATTTTCAAGAATGTTCTTGAAAACACTTACAAATATTTATGAATGCCCTGATTCAGCAAAGTGTCAAAGCATGTACTTAAATGTGTGAGTAGTCCCAATGGGACTATGTTCTGACTAAACTTAACCACCTATGAGGTGTTTTTAGAATTGGCTCTAAAACACTAAACTTTTTATAAAACAAACAAACAAAACATAACCAGGACAAAGATACACAGGTCTCCATGTGAAGACTTGAATGTTTCAAAACCATACAACAAAAGGAAAAGAGGATGAATCACATGCAGAAGAGGGAGAGACAGAGAGAAAGAAAATATACCACTATCCTACAGGTATTACTATAGCAAATCCCAGTCTGAAACCAAAAGTAGGAGCACAGAAGAATCAAGGATGGGAAAGGGAGAGAGACAGTAGTGAGTGAAACAGAAAAAAAGATTAAGTACACTTCAAGGAAAAGGCAAAGCTCTACACCCCATTTCTAACATATTACCTACACAGAATGAGTAGATATTATAAGACCTAGGACCCATTCCTGTGGCCAGCATGATCCTATTTTCCATTCTAGCAAATCACCTACATATCTTGTAAAATTTTGAAAAACTACTATTGAAGCACATAAGGGATAAATCCTGGTCACAGCAAGTAATACAAGGACTGGAAGCAAAGGGTGTGCCTTGCGCCATGGCTGGGAGGTACCAAAAGTCGTCTCAGTAATATAGGAAGTGGATCTTTAGCACAGCATCTCCTACCCTGTTACTCCCCACTAACAGGTGTTTAGTTAATGGTTTCACATGGAGTTCAGTGCTCAGTTGGTTCTACAAGGTATATAAAGATATGTTTAACTTTAAACACACAAGCAGATGCACTGAAGTTAAGCACATATTTTACTCACTGATCTGGGGCTTCGGTGACACCAGCCCCTCTCCTAATTGCTGACTGAGCAATACCAGGGAAATAACGCTGGGACCCTTAGATACCCAACTAAAGGGTTTAGTCCCCTTGTATACTTTTCATAGTCTTCTCACATTCATAATGTTTGTCCTCTGAGCAGTGATTAACCTTCTCTCTGGTTAGTTTGGTGCCACCCTGCCCTGCCTTCTGTATAACAAAATACAGAGCCAGAGTCATTATCCCTGTTCTTGTACTGCAGTGGGGATGGTACCTGATCTTTGCTGGAGATCTAAAAGCTGTTTCCCAAACTTTTTGTTGCTTGCTTGCCTCCGCATTGCTCCTCCAACACGTTCTTTTGCTCAGTTGTATGTATTCTGCTCATATTTCCGAAACAGAATCTATTAGAGCCTCTTTCCCTTTTTGGGAATGGAATCATTTTTATATCTTGCCATGACACCTCCTTTTAAGAAAGAACCCTACTGTATATGATTTTCTTCTCTAGGTCTCAGAGCATATCCCATATTAAATATTAATTATGACAAGTGTCTTGCTACTTAGAAATATATACAAGAAAAGCAGATTAAGGCCTGGTATTTAAAAATGCATGTCCAGTGTGCCAGCTGAATATGTGGGTGTGCATAAAATATACAGTACAATATGCAAGTCAGGTGGTTTGTGAGGTTTGGCATTCACAATATGTGTGTGACACATTCAATTCCTGTGTGTTCAGGTTCCAAATGTTAGTAAAACATTTGGAACCTGAACACACAGGAATTGAATGATACACATTCAATATATGTGATGTATATTCAATATACACATAGATAAACATTATGAGATGTATATCTACGTGGTCTTTAAAAGGAAGAGTCACTATTGTATTTCTATTTATAATTACCAATATAACCCTAAAAATATTGTCTTCCTAACTCTATTAGGTTTCTCCTTAATCTAAATCATCCCTTTAGAGATATTTTAGCTCCTAACATAAGTAATTAATTAGATCCATTTCTGTGTGTTAAATCTGAGTTATTTTAATCAGACTTTTTGATTCATATAAAATTAGTAGGGATGCAGCAACAGAGATTTTTTGGGCTGATACCGATGGCCAATTTTTAACAAGCCATATCAGCTGGTACCAATCTGATTGCTGATATGCAGCTGGGCAGCTTAGAGAGCAGCTTCCAGTTGGTAAGTCTGTTGTGGGGGAAGGAAGGAGTGGGGGAGAGAAGGGCATGGGGAGGCAGATCAAGGCCCCCACAGTGAAGGAGGGAGTGGGGCTAGGGTAGGGGCAGGCACTGCACAGGTGGGACAGGGTGCAGGATGGAGTCACAAGTGGCTCATCTGGGGTACCACCACCACCCACCCTGAGCACAACCCTGGCTCAGCCCCCCCAAATGGGAAGAGCCCAGTACCATCCCCAGCTCCAGCCCGCAGCGGCAGGCCACCCTTGCCCTGTGTGCAGATCTGTGGGCACATGCCCCTCATGCCCTCCCAGGGTGCATGCAGCAGCAGGAGCTACCACTCCTCCCCACACCCCTCCAGATGAGCTGCTCGTGGTTCTATCCTGCACCCCAACCTGGCTATGCAGTGCCTGCCCTGACCCAGCCCCACTCCCTCCCTCATCATGGGGGCCTCAATCTGACCCCCTGCACCCACATGCCCCTTTCCTCACAATAGACTTACCAGCCAGACCTGGCTTCTCTCTACACTGCTGGGCTCTGCTCCTGGCTACCTGGGTGCTGTGCTACAGCTGCATGCATGCACATGGCATTTATTGGCCACATTATCAGCCACATCAGCCAAAAAAAGCCAATTGCCGATACTACCAATTTTCCTTATATCGGTGCTGATCCGATATGGGACCAGTGTATCGATGCACCTCTAAAAATTAGTCACCAGTAAATGAAATTACAGGGAAAAAATAGTGCAGAGAAGTATTATTGCATTTTCACCTGGTTTGAAAATGACAAGAACATTTAATTCTATGTATCATGGCTTGCCTGGACAAAAAGCTGCTCTTACACAAGCAAAAAGAACTCTTTGATCTCAGATATCTATCAATGTAGCTCTACATATTTTAACTGAGTGGCTCCTAACGTAAACATATGAAATGGACACCAGCCAAACTCCATGTTTAGAAAACATGTGGTGTTTGAAAAATGCTAAACAGAGTCAAATGTAACATTTCTAGGGTTTGTTTTCTTTTTATCAATATCCATCTCAGACAGAGAATCTGGTTTTCAAGATGGTCCTACTTTTTCCACTTTTAAGACATGGATACAAAGCATATAATTCAGAGCCCATGCATAGCAATTGCAGTTTAGTTGCAGTTTAGTTTCAGTCCTATTTTTGTTTAAAATATATCTTTTAAAAAAAACATAGAAATACAACCCCCTTACAGTTACAAACCATAATGTTCATCATTTTTTGTTTTTTCAAAAATAGATTAGTATAAAAACAGAGAAAATTATATTTAAATAGAGACCTCAAATTACCAACTGCATGGCTCAAATGTTTTTCTAACATGAAGAATGAATCATAAGTAGACTAAAGCTCTTCTCCCAAAAAAGATTTTGTTTTTAATATCCTTTCTTATCTCCACTCTGGATGATTATGTCACCATTTTGATTCCACACCCTGAATATATTATTCATACATTCTCAATTGACCTAGTCTCCACTAAAATGAAAAAATATAATCTGATCAAAGCAAAAGTATAAAATCTATATCTTGAGTCAGGCCTTGCTGAGATTAATCTGACCAGTGTATTTTGTACACTAAAGCTTGCCGTGAGGCTACAAGGCTCAGCAAAAAATAGAGTGCTCTTGCCAGTATCAGCAAACGATTTCAGCAAAGCCTTACCTTCCAGCATCTAAGTGGTTCCACTGAATTAAATGGGGCCGCTGATGGGCTCTGAGTGAAGTGCTTTTTCAAAAAAAACAAGTTTTGCTGATTGGGGATCAGTGATCAGTATTTTGCAGGATCAAGTCTAGAAAAACACAATGTTAAATCTCTTACAAATGAATGCAAAACATTTAGCCAAAGGCACTGAGTTGTGACTGGTCCCAGAGCAATTATGAGGGGGAAGTTAAAGGGTTTTAACCAAGAAAGGTTTCCCAGAGCAGAGATGTGCAATGTTCCACACACACATGCATGAGTGGTGCCTCCTCCACCCAGCAAGAAAGAACAATTTTGCCTCCAGAAATTCAATACTGTTTGGGAATTCTTTAAGAGTAAAAAACATGTGATGTTTAATACCCTGCTGAGTGCTTCCTACGCTCATTCACACACACACGCACACACACACGAAGTATCGTAGCCTGAGCTGGGTAGATCTCTTATTAAGGGCTTAGGGACGAGATTCATGTGAATGGTGAATGGCAAATCTCAGTTTATTTTCCAGCATATTATGTATAAAAATATTCCTCATGTTTCCCTGCCCTTTAACAACACGGAGCATTTCATTTACTACTGATCAATCACACAGAATTATCAAAAAGAGCTACACTATAATGTACCAATTGGCACAGACAGAAGTGACAGTTTTAAAGTGATCTGGCCACTGAAAGCACTCTACAGCCTTGACTTAGCACACATGCATGGCTGCAGAGTGCTTTAAAAATGGCCAATCACATAATACCTGTAATACCTGGTTAGAACAGGTATTAAATTAAATTAAGGTGCTCAAAAGCAGAGCACCTTAGGGAACTTGTGTTCCCTCCAGGATTGGGATGCTGCTGGCTGCTTAATGGCAAGAGATGGGGGGAGCGAGGGGGAATGCAGCCCCCTCATGCCCCCTCCTAGCTGAGGTATTGGGGGAAGCTGGGTCAGGCCCCCAAGCTTGAGGGGGCTCCATTCCCGGCCCCTCCGCCGCAGCCCTGGCCATTCAGCTGCTGGGAGCAGCAGAAATGCCAGCTACTGAATGGCCAGAGCTGAGGGGGAGGGGCAGGGAATAGAGCCCCTTGCCTCAGGGGCTTGACCTGGCTCCCTCCAGTGCCCCAGCTGGGGTAGCTGGGGTGGGGGGACACAAGGCAAGGGGACCCCATTCCCTGACCATTCACCCTCAGCTCTGGCCATTCAACAGCTGGCAACTCCATGCAGGCTGCTCTCAGCTGCTGAATGGCCAAGGCTGAGAAAGAGGGGAAGGAATGGAGCCCCCTCACCTCAGGGGCCCAACACAGTTCCCCCAAATACCTCTGCTGGGGTAGCGGGCCCCATTTCCCACCCCCCACAGCTCTGGCCATTCAGCAGCTGGGAACTCCCTTGCTGACAGACCTAGAGCTGGAGGGGGTGGGGGAAGGCAGTTTGGCAGCCTCCTGCTGGCCTGGGCTGGTGTAGGCCATCTCCAGCACACCCTGCACAACCCAACTGCTGAACTTCTGTTGGTTTCACTCTAACACATGGCACTTTATGTAAAGCACCATGAGTTAAAGCAGGGCCCTAACATACATCTGTGCTGTATATGCCCCAAACAGCTGCATAACCTAGCACACATCAGAGAGCAGTGATTCAGACAGTAGCAATTTCTCCCCTCTTCATTCCTTACTCTGTGTAGTGAGTAAAGTACTGCACCCTTTTCATAAAGCTGCTTATTTCTCACTCTGGCCCTGGCTAGTTACTTTCTCTTGTGGCTGGACTACACTTTAAGCATGGAAATATGCTCATCTTCATCCTCTATGCATTCAACCAAGAAGGGTGGCAATCCATTTTTGAGGTTTTAAAACCCAATCCTGCAAACCCAACTGACCTAAATGGGACAACTAACATGACTACAAACACAAGATGAGACCATTGAGTTCTCCCAAGT
The DNA here is from genome assembly GCF_030867095.1 of Alligator mississippiensis. Taxonomy (NCBI): domain Eukaryota; kingdom Metazoa; phylum Chordata; order Crocodylia; family Alligatoridae; genus Alligator; species Alligator mississippiensis. Next base: position 194,195,185 of record NC_081826.1, on the reverse strand, counting down.
GTGTAGGTCTCTAATCGTGCTACTCTACCAACCAGTTTCTTAAAGGAAGTCATTAGATTTAAACTGATTGGGCCATATCTCTGCCAGTTATTCACAAAAATGTTATGCTTGTAGATCACATTATTTTATTTTTATTTAGTCCATTTTATAGTGTTACAAAGCCAATCTATTAAAATCCAAAGGGAATCAATCTACTAGCAAGCAGTGATTATATCAGCACTCTTCTGACGCAGCTAATCATATTTGTTCCTCAAAGCAATAAGTAAATAATGCTGACTGCTCATCCTATAAGTAAAGGATGAAAGGCAGGATGACATATAGCAAGACTAATAAAGCAAACAAAATACCATTATTAAAAATTTATGGAAAGAGGAAGAACAAAATTACCAGCTAATTTCTCCTGATGTATTTAGTCTGCAAACATTTGGAACTGTAACCACAGACATGCCTCACCCTTCATAGGGTTTGTTTGGTGCAGCTGTTGCCTCAATCCAACAGCTGTACAGTTGAAGAAGCAAAAGGAAAAATACTTATATCAGCAAGTTCCAGAAGAAACATTAGTAAGAAAATATGAAGCGGAAAAAAATTGGGAATGAAAATTAGATTAGACACTGATTTATATCCCTAAATCCACAGATCCACAAGAAATGTTTTGAATTGGCAAAGAAAGGTTGTTAGTCATGTTAGACTGAAGTCTGTCAGGTAGATATGCACCTGACATAAATCACATGATTTTTACCTTCTACATAAAAATTCAGAAAAACATCAATGTTTCTATGATCTCCTGATACCACCTTTGGAATCTCAGTATTTAGTTTTAATGTCTTTATGCAATTTATTGTGCCATTCTATTGCTATGAGTAATAGAATACACCATTTTTCTCTGACACAGAACATATACTAAGCCTTACCCTCTCTGCAGCAACAGATTGTTGTTGGCGAGCAGATACTATTGCCAAAGCCATGTAGATATCATTTTGCCCAATGCAGCTTATGCTGGAAAGACAATATTTTGATCTGGATTAAATTTAGGTTAAAGATCAGGTTTAATCTGACAATGATAAAAGCTTGTCAGATGTTCTCATAAGAGTTTAGCTGAAGACAGTGGAAGTCTCAGGATACTATATCCGAGGGTGTAAATTCAAGACCGGACATTTGGTTTAGCCTTTTCTCAACAGAACACTGCTGAGCAAAAACTTTTGTGGAAACTGGCTGTTTTCCTCAAAAACTTTCAAACTTTTATCAAAACCCTGAGACCTCAAAAAAATAAAATCACTTGTCTGAAGATTAATTTGCTGTTCACTTTTTCAATGAAAGTTGAAATCTTCTAAATTATAAAAAATCCTGATTTTTCTAACCAGCTTCAGCTATTTTTAGATACTTTGCACTTGTTATTTTGAAAAAAGTGTATCAGCAGTCCTGCATGTACCTGTAGACTCCACTAGTTAAAACAACATATCCAAAAAGAACAAGAATATTAGTGCCCACACTATCAGGATGTAACTTGCTCTTCACATTGTACAAATCCATGAAGGAAAGAGACAGGAAAAGAATCACTAAGCATACCCAGAGGCAAACTTCAGTAAACTTTTTCACGTGGACACCAACTTGCATGCCAAGATTGAAGAATCAAATTTAAATCATGACTATAGTAAACCTCAAGGGCATATCTAAGGGACCGGGAAATCACACTGCCCACCAAAGGAGATCTTTTCCCTAGGGATCAAAATATCTGTTCTAAAATACTTTAATATTACTGGCTTAGGATAAGAGAGGAACTTTTGTGGTTGGCCCTCAACACAAGTTTCTCCTGTAGACAGAAATATGAGCTAAAGTATGACAGATAAAATTGAGGACTGGCCTGCACGGCCATGCTGAGGCATTAGGAGAAATTGCCAACTCACCCCTGCTGCAGGAAGACTGCATACTCCACAGGGATTCTAAACCTCCCCTGTATAAATGAGTGGTGAAAAGGTGGAAATGGATGAGAAACAAACAATGCTTTGACCCCCCTACCCCAAACTAGGCCATGGAGCAGAAATGGATGTAAGGGGAGCCATCATTAGCTTCTGCTCAGGGGTTGTTGTTCCCTGGAAGGGGAAAACAAGGAAAGAGTCTTTTACTCTACAGTTAGCAATTCCTTCCCTGGGCTGACACTAGCTTCTACCAGTCTCTACAGAGTTGTGTCTAAAGGCAAACTCTTGCCCTAAATTATGCAAGTAAAGGCTAAGTTCCATACAGTCTAAACATGAAAAAGTAAGATGACTACAGCAAAATGATTTGCAGTGTTTCTTATTCCTGTTAAATTGCAGCTAATAGTATTTGAGTTTATGTTGTTATATTTGTACCGTAAGAAGTAGTGTATTTACTCAAATCCAAGACAAGTTTTTTTCCCCCTCCAATCAGCATGGGGGAAAAGGCATGTCTTAGATTCAAGTACAGGCTTGGGGCAGGCAGTGGCTTAGCTCTGGCTTTGGCCCCAGAGCTCAGGACTGAAGCTAGAGTTTGGTGAGGGAGGGACAACACAGCTAGACGAAGTGAAGAGGAAACCAAGAGGTGTGGGGCAGAACTTGCAGCCTGCCCCCACCTCTTGCCCACTGTTCCTATGCCTGACCTCAACCTCCTGCTCCCCTCCCTGCAGCTGCTCCCTCCCCCTTACCTTCTGCTCAACTCCAGCACCTCTGGCCACAACCCAGGCAGGAACTGCCACCACTTCTCCCTGGCCAGGCTGGGCTAAGACCAAGCTGGGGCTGTGCTGCTGCTGACTGCCCAGTAGGAGCAGAGCTGCAGCAAAAAGTAAGGAGTGGGCAGGGAGTTGGGGAGGGACAGGAACAAGGTGGTCAAGGGGTAAGAATGCAGGCTACGGGGAGGCAAGGGGTGAGAGAGGCAGGGGGCAGGCAAAGGGGAGCAGGCACAGGTATGAAGGGGCACACGGCAGGGGGCATATGGCAGAAGGCAGGGAGTAGGGGTGGTAGGTAAGGAGGGGATAGGCACAGGCATGGAGGGACAAGGGGCAGAGGCTCAAGGGGCAGGAGTCTGGCCCCTCACCTTCCCCCCCCCTTCCCCGCCCCCATCACTGATTTCCCTGCCACAGAAGTGGAGGGGACAAACTTAAGAAGACCTTCCACTAATTAGATTCTATACACCAAAAATGATAACAAATTTATAATTTTCTATGTTTAGAGTCTAATTATTGGAGGGAGCCATCTTAAATTCAAAGTTATCTCGAATTAGGGTAAATATCGTACTTGACATGCAATACGGCCAAATTAGCTTTGTGGAAGGAACCTCAACCTTTTTTTGTCTTTCTTGTATCTTTGCTGTCTATCCTCAAAAGTGACATTTTGGGTGTGGCTTTGTGAAGATCCTTGTTTATTGACTTCACTGACTAAAAGCCAGTGCCCAGTATTTGGACAGAAGCTTATAGTTAGGGACCTATCTAAATTGCAGTTTTGTGGATTTTGCAACAACTGCAAAAAACATCATTGTCCATGATCACTGCAATTGCCAGGAAATCTAGCATTGGCTGACATTTCCTGCAAAATCAACCCCAAAACCCCCCAAAATGGTTGTGAGGTAGACTGAGTGAAGGCACCCTCTGCCAGTCAGAGGCAAGGGGTGGGGCTACTGCATGCCGTGAGTGGCCTGTGAAAACCCCGTTGTCTCACTGAAACTTAGGTGGGTCCCTACTTATAGTGTCTACCTCTCAGTCTGACATGCAAGTAGGTCATCCAAGTTCCTTCCCACACTGCTAAATCGTGGTCCCCTCTACAATGCAGTGGAACAGAGAGTGATAGTTTAAAGCCGCTCTCTGAGGTGATGTCTCTCTATTGCTACTAACAAAAAAATGAATTTACTTTTTGTGTATAGTCACAAGGCATTCTTGAAAGCACTGCTATCAGCATAGATCCTAAGTTACTGCACTTCTGATTCTCTTCAAAAGTGCCCCATGGAGGCCTGAGGCCTACAGCTGTCTCTTTTTCTCAGGGTCGAATTCCACAATTTTCTCTCCCCAGATTAGGGCACTAGGCTGCAGACTCATGTAATTCTCTGGGAAGCCTCAGCATAGCATTTAAAAGTCGTGTTTTCTCAGGGACAATGATGCAACCATTCAATGACCAGCCAGTTTTCATCAGGTAAACAAGGCTCATCTACACATGCAGTTAATTCAACTGAATAAACTCTGGCACAGTTCACACTAGGGTTTATTGCTCCCAGGTGCCTCATTTACACATGCACCTGGACCCATAACAAGTTGAGCTGGTTCAGAGCAGTCCCAGCTGGCAGGGGGGGCAAGGGGGTCAACCTGTCAGCCAGGGGCTGCTCCAGCCTAGCTGGCAGGCAGTTCCTGCTCTGAAGTGCCCTCCTGCCCCAGCCAGCCCTGTCAGTATCTACATGTGTGTTGCAGTGCAGTAAATAATGCAGCCACAGGATATTACTTGTGTTTATAAGTACTAAACTATGGCAGTGTTAATTAGTTCACTGCGGCCTAATAGGGCCACATGTGTAAATGCTGAGACTTTACTGCAGAGCTAATTAGGCAACTCCTCAGTAAATGTCTTGTGTAGGTATGCCCACAGTGTCTGTTTCAAATGGAGCATTTCAGTGAAAATACATCTTTCAACAATAAACAGCTTCCATGTATGCCTTGCATAGCTGCTAGTTATGCATCTTCCATATGAAGATCCTGACATATCTAAAGTAATTCAGATTCTCCTCCATAACCTCTTTTGTTAGTTGCAGGCTCAAGCCTGTCAGTTCTCTCTCCCCATACCAAAGGTATTGTTGTATACAGTTTCAAATACTTTGTTTGCTAAGGCCTTTGAATCAGCTCTGATCAGTCCATGGGGCTTCTCATTACAGAGGAATTCAAGGCTAGGGACAGAAGTTACACATAAACCAATTTAAGTGATCAGAGACTAGTTTAAACCTGTAACAGAACAGACGTTCAGTACACATAAACCAGTTCAGAAATGGCTGAAACTGGTTTAAGATAAACCTGTAGTATCAGACTTAACTGATTTAGGTCAAACCGGTTTATGAAACTTCTGTCCCAGCCCCCTTCCTGGTTCAAGTTAAATGCTTTACAGCCCTGAGCTGAGCTGTGCTGTCTCCCCCAGAGAGCAGGATTGGCTCCACAGGCAACTCATTGTGGGGCATGGGGGGGCACATGCCCCCCTGAGATTAGCCACCACTCCCCCCCCTCCCACCACCGGCGTCTGTGGGCAGTCCCCATTCACTGCTCACCACCCACCCTCCCCTTGCTGCCACCACTGGCATCTGTGGGAGGTCCCCATTCACCCCACACACACTCCCTTCCGCCAAGACTGCCACTGGCATCTGCAGGCAGTCCTTGGTCACCACTTGCTGCCGACACTGCCACCTACAAATGGTGCCCCCCCAATCTCAGGAGGCACCAGTAATTCATGATTGCCCCTGTCCCTCTGCTCCCGAGCCAGAGCATTGAGGGCTGGCTGACAAGGTGGTGGGGTTGGGAAACCCAGCTGGGGACTACAGTCAGGTCTGCTGGAGCGGGAGACAGCTCCTGCCAGACTTTTCCGGGCTGGAGCAGAGGGGGCAGGGGCATGGGCAGGCAGGCTCAGGTGAAGGGGACAGAGGGGGGTTTAAAACCCCTCTCCCACTGGCACGGGACCCCAGTCTGGTAGGGAGCTGGCTGGCCTTCATATCTCTGACAAAGACTGAAGCAAGCAGTTGATAAGGGGAAAGGGAGGGCTGTAATTCCCCTCAACTCTCCCAGTCCATGGGGGAGGGGGAAGAGGCTGGGGAACCAGGGCTGGAGGGACTGGTCCCCTACCACCTGTGAGCAAAGGACCAAGCCCTCCTGGACCAGACTGAGGTGGGAGGTGTTGGCAAAGCCTGGCACAATCATCACATGTATATGCTGGAGATGGAGCTAAGGGAACAGGAGAGGGACCCAGAATGCTTGGGCTGGTGTGAGCAAACAAAGCAAAGAACTATATTTGCATTATAAAGCAGAACCTGTAAAAGGTGGGAGACTGGAATACTGAAGCAGAGACAAAAGATACTGAATGCATGAGAGTCCTGCCAAAGGTACTATAGGTGACAAGCCTCCTAATGTCAAAGTTCTTTGGGTAAATGTGATATCTTTTATTAGACCAACTAAATAGTTGGAAAAATTATTCTTTTCAGGTACAAACACCCTTCTTCAGAGTGTTTGTGCAACCAACAACTACTATTGTCAAGGGGGTGAAGGCTGTAAAAGTGCACCTGTAAAAACCCAGGTAGAGATGAGGCCATGGGCAACTGGTGCCTCCTGATCCTGGAGGGACACCAGCAACTGATCACTGACCGGGGGGAAGGGGTGTCCACTTCCGGCGACAAACCAGAAGTGACGCTGGCACTTCTCTCGGTGCCCCCACATTCTCGGGGGGGGGCACTGGCTGTCGCCCCTCACTCCCCAGCCGGAAAGGGCCAGTATCGGGGGGGGACATGCCCCCCCTGTGCCCCATCTATGCATCAACTGTGGGTGAGGCCCATGGGATCTCCCAACACCTAAGACCACCTGCTGATTCCCCAAGGACTTTCTGAATAACTGGCTGTAGGAGACACTCTGCCCTCAGGAATATATAAGTCTTATGCAAGGTTTTCTCTTGTCTTTTTGGTTTATTACATTCCATTTTAAGTTAGACTAAGTTGTATGTAGTCTCACTATGTTTTACTGGGCTGTATCTTAGCTTAGGCAAAGATTTTCAGGTGTTCTTTGCTGTGTGCTTGAGGTTGCAAATTGCTGTGTTCAATATATGCTCACTTCAGAGAAAGGACTATTCTTGGTTCAAGCTTTTATGAATTTAATGCCACTACCTTTTCCCCCACCTATCCCCTTCTCAGCCTGGCAGAGGCTGCTCTCCCCCCCCCCCGCCTCCACTCCCACCCCCGCCAAGTGGGGAGCAGCAAGGGGGTGGGGGGCAAACCCAGGCTGGGGTCCTGTGTGGGCCAGAGGGGATTTAAACCTCCACCCTTCAGTGTGCTAGCCTCAGGCTGGGGCCTGGCCATGCCTCCTCTGTTCAAGCAGGGAAGGGGGAAAAGCCTTGGAGATTCAGTCCCTTCCCTTTGGCAATTGGTGGCAAGCTGGGAGGCATGCTTTATCACACACACACCCCCCCGCCCCCGGCTTCTGGCCTGGGCCATTGCAGGCATGTGGCTCCATTTCCAGAATCAAAGGTGAATGTCTGTTCACTTGCTTCTCAGTTTAATCTCTGCAGCTTAAACTAACCTGCAAAGATTGAATCAATTCAGCCTCAGGCTTTTTGACTGTCTGTACTTAGCCCAAAAGACTCAATACCTACATCAATACATCAATATTGAGGATTTGCATTAATCTTTAGATTGCCTATTGGAGGCATTCTTTAACCATTTGGGCAAGAATAAAACTACATCAAGCCAATAAAGATACATAATACTTTCTTAAATGAATATAATAATCTTGGAATAGTCCAAGATTCAATAGCATCTGTCACAGCTACTGCCAGTTGGGGCAGTGCCTTTTTGCCTTGATCCATCAGACTAACTGTAACAATCTGGCACAGGGTCAGCAGTTGCTGCTGTTTTCTGCTTCTGATTAGAACATTTGCCTCACTGCAACAGTCTCTTTGGGATGTTTAACCGTAGAGTTTTTGGCAACACTTGTGCCCTTTCCTTGCTCTCCCTCTGGAAATCCTAAGATTCTTACGTCATCTGTGCTTTATGCTTTAGACCAGCATTCATGATTGTTCCATGAGCAACCATGTGGGTTTGCTTTGCTTTGTTTTTTTCTTATAACAACCACAGATACTTTTATATCCTTCTCACATTTTCCTCTTTTTTTTTCCCAAATGCTTCACCAGTTTCACTGACTTGGTGTTCAAAGCTTTCAAACTGCCCTTTCAAGTTACTCATATGTATATACTGTTTGTTAAACTTTGCTATCCACTGAAGTAAAACCCTGCAAATGTCTGTGCATTTTCCCCATTTATCATATTTTCTCATTTCAGAATAAGATTCACACCTTGTTTTCAAAAGGCAGAATGAATTAAAAGAAAGAAAATCTTTTCTCTTAGTAAGTAGCCATGTAGCAGCACCTAGGGACCCTGCTCACTGTTCTGCTCACTGTGGATAGTGTGCAACTTTTATTTTTGTCTGGTAAGCAGCAGAAATTGCTCTTACTGTATTTCTTGCATATAATGTGCACTCCAATTTCTAGCAACCTTTTTTTTGGGGGGGGGGAAAAGGGTGCATGTTGTAAGAGAGACAATCTGATATTTCTTCCAATAGATCTTCCAGGAAGTGTGACCTCTTTGATTTTTACTAACTTGTACATTTGAACAGAAGGTGGGTGCGATCTGGGATTGTAAATTCTGTGGTACAAATTTCTGAACTGGAAGGAAGTCAATGCTTAAAGGATGATTTGATTGATTTCTTGGGATCTTAGAAATGGTTCTCTCTTGAATGCTTACATAATTTTTAAAGATAACAAAAAGCAGCCATGTACTCACTTTTTCATAGTGTTTTTCTCTTTGAATTCCAGCTCTATTCCTTTAGTGACTCATGCTTGTGACAAGACTCAACCTTCTGTGAGGTGTCCTAAGAGTTCCTACAAGGCAAGTGTTTGTTCTGGCACCTTATAGAATGGGATGACCTTAGCTTCAGAAAAAAAGTTATACTTCGTTTAAAGTGTTCTGTTTTCTAATGTACTAATTCCTTTGTTGATTGTTTCCTGAGGGTGTCTTTATGCAAATATACCCTGGCTAAGTACAGACAGTCAAAAAGCCCTAGGCAGAATTGATTTAATCTAGGCAGCTTCCTCTAAACTGCATAGCTTGAACTGATAACCAACTGAACTAACATTCAGTTTTCATTCAGGAAAGGCAGGGGGCATTCTGCACTGACCCAGGCTAGTAGGCTACAGCATGTCTCCCAGCCTGATGGCCATTGCCAGCCCAGCCAAGTATCCCCAACACTCTGCTGTCTCCCCACAGGGGGTTAAGGAGCCCCCTATCTGCATGCTAGCCCACCTTGGGGGAGCCTCCCCCTCCAGAGGTTTCCCCCAGCCTGGGTTCCTGGTGTGGAGGAGCAGGAGAATCTCTCTCCAATCCCTGAGGCTGCCTGAGACTTGCAGGGGCCCAGGCAAGCAGCTCTGGGGTTTGGGAGGGGAATAATTCCCCTCAGCTCCCTAGAGCTGCCCCAGTTGGGGGACCCTGGGCTGGAGTAGGAGGAAGCCCCACAAGTTGGGGACTTCCCAGTGCCCCCATGCTGGGCTGCATGGGCAGGCAATGGCTGGAAGGGCTTCTTCTCCCTCCCTCCTGTGGCAGCCCCTGAAGCAATCAGCAGCTGGGAAGGGGAGGAGGCAGGGGGGAGGGCTGCCAAAGGTTGAAAAGCCCCCACCACAGGGGCTTTTCCTCTCCCCATGTGCTATGTAGACCCTACCTAGGGAGTTCTGGGGGTCTGTTCCCCTGCCCCCCCTCCCATTCTTATGGGCTGACAGATGCAGGCAGGAAGTAGGATAAGGAGCAGAGGGGTGAGGCAGTCCCTGCTCAACTTGAGCAGACAGCATAGCCCAGGGGCAGGCAATTATTTCAGGCAGAGGGCCACTCACTGAGTTTTGGCAAGCCATCAAGGGCTGCATGACAGGCAGCCAGGGTCACATAAATATGAATTTTCTAAATTTTTTAGGGGCCCCGCGGGCCAGATAGAATGGCCTGGTGGGCTGTATCTGGCCCACAGGCCGCATTTTGCCCACCCCTAGCATATCCCAAGGCTGCAAAGCATCCTGGGATGCTGGGGGATTATGAGGTAACTTGAACCAGAAAGGAATCTAAACTTGGCCAAGGAAAGTCTACAAAACTGAGTATCAGACAGCAGTCCTGCCCAGGAAAAATGCAGGCCACAAAAGCTGCTATCTGGAGCCATGAATTTTGAATTCTCTCAACTGCTGGCTACTGCCCTGCCAAAGGGAACAATATTTTACTATGTAGGGGCCTATATTAATACTGAGAAGAGAAAGTTTGAGTGAGAATCCCATGACTTCTCAGTTGAAGCACATGACTCAGAAATGAATTCCATATTCCAAATTTGCAAAAGACCAGCATTCCTACAGTCAAGTTTTGGGACACACTGTAACATCCAGTACTTGTCCTCTGGATATTTTTAATAGATTGTATTCTAACTGATTTTATCAGAGAATTTAAAGCATGTTACACTCAGAAAAAGATTCTAGGACTGACTGTACAACATATCTATGCTCTATGCATCTTCCAAGTCACATGTGTTTTTCTGACCTATTTTGTTATATGAGAGTATTGTTGTTTCTGATCAACCAAACAGTATTTTTTTAACACTCATATACAACCATTCCCTTCAAGTTCAACTGTCTGGGGAATGATAGTTGTCCAGAAAAGTTTTCCTGGACTGCATGAATAAACCCTGTAAGGTAAATTGTCACTTAGGCCTACGTCCAACAATGTACTTACAGCATGTACTTAAATTAAGTATGTGAGCAGTGCCATTAGTTTTATGTGCTTAAAGTAAGGCACAACATGAGGCAAGTAGACCTGCATGTAAAACTAAACCTCAACATTGTGATTTTAGGAACAAAAGACTTTTCACGCTGACCAAGTTAAAGTCTAATCTTTCACCAATTTCTTGTCAAAAAATGCAGACAGAGTTACAGGCCTCTGTAAAAAAAAAAAAAAGTGTTGTCACTCCCTGGGAATAACCAAGTACTTTATGATAGGTGTATTCTTCTTGTTATCTTTGTATTTTTACATTGCTTTTTAGTTGGGATTTTTTAAGACCGTTGAGATAATGCTTGCAGAATAACTCTGCTCTCAAATGACACAAAATATGTATAGACCTGCTGACTAACTAACCTGATATTTTTGTACTCATGGATTTTCCACATTGAAACTACTAGAGATTCTTCATTTGTACATGAGTGGGGAAGAGGGGAGAGGGTCAAAATCTCCTTGGTCTTAGTGTTGGTAACAACTTGAAAGTGACATAATCCTTCTTATATCACCGATTTGGCCAGAACCTAAATACATCTATTGCTGCTGATTTGATAGTGCTTTGCTATTTTTGTGGGTAATATCAAAACAAATAATTATTATTGTTAACAATGTTTGACATGATTTAATTAACCTAATACTTAAATTAGATTGAAAGTAACCTGTTTGTTGTGTTTTAATTTAATGCATTAACATAAATGTTATGTTTTTCCCAAGTTACATATTTTAAGTAATACAATATATAAAGTTGAGAATTAGCATCTGTTGTATGTTTTCTTGCCAGGTTCCACACCTGAAGTCACAGAAATAAAGAATATTTAACTCTGTAACCTACCTTGTGATAATGGTCCCTGGCCCTGCCTCTATGGTACTCCCTTAACTGGAACACTCTTAGAGGGAAAGGTGCCATACATATTTCTCACTTATTTCAACAGACAACATGCATTCCAGTATCACTGAGAGACTAAAGACAGCTCCCCATAGTAAGTCTATATTCCTTAAATGTGTATAAGAACTTTCCTGGGTTGCAGCCACTGGATCCAACCCTTACCCAGGAAACCCACCCAAGGTAAATGACAGTAAAGTAATGATTCATATTTTCCCCAGCTATACTACCTCCTCCAACTTTTTTATTAAATTAGCACTATTCTATATCTCTGACATTCCTGATAGGCATATCCCATAGCAAATGGGCTATGCAGAGCCCTTGTCCTCTGCTACAATCTTTTGTAGGATGCAGCTTATAGCTTGCATAGACTAACATAATACTGTATCTTCTCTCCTATAAGGAGCCCCCAAAAGGAAATGGATGGTGCTGACTGTTCTCACCAGAATGGAATGACTGAATTTCTGTCTGGCTTTTACACAGACTGTGAATGGTTCCATACTGTGCTCCCACTTGGCAGGCAAACAGAATCTGGCCTCTGGTGTTTATTCAGGAGGACTTAACCATCCTACATTTGAATGCATGTGTTTAGAACATGGCCAATGCTTTATGTCAAGCCACGCTGCATGCTTAGTGTAGTTCAAATAAGCAGAAAAATATCTGAGGAAGTAAATATAAAAAGAATGACCCTTCCAGCTTCAACTCATGGACCTATTCCTTAAGGATACGTATATAAAACAGAAGGGTGTTAGATATCATGGTCCCCCCTGCCCAGAAATCAGTATATTTAATACTGAAATTTTCTTTTAAGAGAACTGGTCCCAATCCCCTTCCAATTCTCCCCAAAAATAAAATATGCCTCAAACACTTTGCAATTATGCTTTAGCTCAGTAGTAGATAACGTCCATCGGAAACCAAGCACCAGGATTCTGGTCTCAATCCCAGTCCTGTCAGTGATTTACAATTCTTTTCCAAGTAGCTGAGTAATGACTTCTGCTCGAGTACACTTAAGCAAAAAAATATTAAAACTGGGCAAAAAAAGCCAGACCCTGCAGGATTCCATGATTTGAGGCTTTTTGCAAACAGCAACACTGTTTCTGTCTTTCTCTTTCTTTTTTCCTTCCTTCCTTCGATCTTTAACCATTTTTTTAAGGTAACTCCCTTTTTTCTGAAAAGACAGTACTGAAATTTAGAAGGTGCAAATCATTAGGGGCGTGCGAAGCAGGCCATATTCGATTTGGATTCGGCCCAAATCAGGGACGGTGATTAGATTCGTTGATTCGAATCACTGTCCCCGATTCGATTCGGCCAAATCTGAATCCGAAGATTCAATGCTGATTCGAAGAATCAGCAATTCAGACATAGACACAGCTTTAAATGTTTTTTCTTCATACCTCAAGGTACCAGCACCCCTCGTGAACACTGCGATGCTGGGGTGCATGAAGCGTCTCACAGAACTGTGGTGGGGCCCTCCATGTGCTCGGCGGTGAACACAGAAGTGGACTAGAAGTACTTCCGGTCCACTTCTGGGTCTGCCAAGGAGAACGCAGGGGGGCCCCCACACGCCCTCCAGGCTCGGCAATTGGCCATGAAGGGACCCTGGGTGCCCCTCCCCAGACCCAGGAGGCACCAGTCACCAAGTTGGGGGGGTTGGGGGGGCCCCCACATGCTCCTCGGTGGACCCAGAAGTGGACCGGAAGTGCTTCCGGTTCACTTCTTGGTCTGCTGCAAAGCACATTGGGGATCCCCCTGCACTTCTGTGGGATGCTCCATGTGCCCCAGCATTGCAGTGTTCATGAGCCACCTGCTACCTGGAGATATGTAGAAAAAACATTTAAAACTTGTCTATGATCAAATTGCCAAATCTTTCTGAATCAATTCAGAGGGTTCTGATTTGATTCAGAGAGATTAAAGGGGCCTCTGATTCCATTCTGATTTGGAGATTCAGCCACTGAATCAGGCTGAATCTCCACCGAATCAAATAAGGGACCAAAGCTTCTCACAGCCCTACAAATCATTTCTTGGGCTGAGAGCTTCTGTCTATGATGCCTTTCTAGAAATTCACACACTTTCCATGATTCCTCCAGACATCTTTTCAGACTTCTTTAGGGATTCCAGACAAGTTTACAACTCTGAACAACAAGTTTACAACCCTGTAGTCTACAACTGGGAAGTAACCTTAAAACTTGGAAGCTCCATAGTGTTTGTAGGAGGCTAGGACCATTTAGAGAGGCTCAGTGACAATAGGCTTTTCTCTGATAGCTGCTGTTTCTCTGCTGTCCACAAAAGAGCTAGGCAAATTGTCCTTTGAGACTAAATAAAACTTAGTGAATTAGCTAATATCTGGATCCAGAAAATATTGCTAAGTGCATGAAAAAGCTTCACTACCTTTATCTATCCTGGTCACTCCTAACATGTCCTCAATGTCAAGTGCCATTTGTTTTCCCTCTGAGCAGCTTTTGCACATTTCATTTGTCCAGTGGCTTCCTACTGCAGATTCCTGGGCTATAACATTGTCCCCAAAGCTACCTTTGAGTTGTAATTTGGCAATAAAGTTGCAGATTTTTTATGACCAAATCTTGTCTAAGCTGATAAATACAGTTGCTGTCTTGCCAGTTCATGACACTATTTCCATCACTGACTTGCATGTTACTTGCTAAAGTACATCAATATCTTCTTGTATCTTTTGCCTTCTAAAGCAATGAGTGATATGAGAGCTACTGAAGTTTCCATTAGTTTTTTTAATATATATAATTATTAACCCTCCCCCCCCACAAAACTGAAGCAAGTTCAATCAAACTTAATTCTGAATGGGACTGACTACACAGAGTTTTAATGAACTTTAAGTAATACATTTTGTGGAAATTCAAATTAGTTCTTTCAAATTACCTTTCCTGTGTCCCCCAGGTACACAGGCTTTTACCATCACGGGCATGTGTAGACAAAATGGGGGCCCTAAATTGAAGCAGTGGGTTTTAAAAAACATGATCAGACCCCCGTGTCATGCACCCCCCCCCCCCCGCTGACTTACCTGCTTCTCCGGCAGGGAGGGGAGGGCAAGCTGCTGGCGGGTGAAGCAGTCCCTAGGCTACGGGGGAGGGGAGCTGGTCCTTCCCTCCATGGCAGCTGCGCCCCCTCACCACCCCACCCAGGCGGCACCCACCCACAGGCACCTGGCTCGGGCAGTCCCGGGGGGCATTGCAGTCATAAAGGAAAGCACCAGGCCCCTGCACAGCTCAGGTAGGCAGGCAGGCAGGCTCCAGGGAGGAGAGAAAAAAAAAAAGATCAGGCTTGACACTTTTCTTGGGTGGAGATCCTTTCCTGGGCTGCTGTCAGGCTGCCTGCAGGGCTCCATGGAGAGCCGTGGAGCTGCACGAAGCCCAGTGCTTCATTCCACAGCTATAGGGGCAGCAAACTAAAACTCCTCGAAGGAGTTTTAGTATGCTGCACCCCAAGTCATTTAAGGCACATTACACCGCCAAATTTCCTCTAGTGGCTGGAATTAATGCACAATACGCTGCCAAGGTGTGCAAATACCAACACCATTAAAGCAATGCAAAAGCACACTTTAAAGTGCGGTGCACACACACCTCTCATTTTGTCTACGTACGGCCCATGAGGAGAGCTGGTGGGGAGGAGCTAGTATACCAAAAATCCTTCACTGTCTAATGTTCAGTAAAGTCCTTTTGCTCTACATGCCAAGCTCTGTGTGGTCTTTCAATAAAAACAATTATTATGCTTTATTTGTGGGATTGCTCCTTAGTGTAAAAGTTATATTTGTCTATGACATCAGTGGTTTAATGAGTACTTCCAAGAGTTGTTCAGGATAAAATCAGTAGTGAAAAAGCTAAATTTAAAAGTCATATCAAGTTAGTAAATGTGCTGTAACTTACCACATACTGTATACATATTTGCAATTTCCACATGCACAATAGATTTTGTACTTGAAAAGCTTTGGCCTTTAAATGCACAAAATGGATGCATTAACCTTATGAGGGTACATGGGATATACCAGAATGTTGGCTTCAGGTTCTAATGTTCAAATACATTAGTCTCTGCACTTGACAACTCTGGCTAGAGTTTTGGCAAGTCTGACAGGTCACTGACAGTGACTCATTGATTAGTTTCTGGTGTCAAGAAAGAGATTTTGCGGGTCTAAACTGTGCTGGCAACTCATCCCAGCAGGGAAAGAAAGCTTGTTTACAAGCATCCCATCAGCCTTAGGAGACAGGAAATTTCTGCTGTGTTAAGAGGTACTTGCTTTTTATTCAAAGAAATGTCCAGGAGCATTTGCCTGGGGAATATTATCAGACATGTTAGAAATTATGAAAGTAATGAGCTGATTAGCAAACATCAATCTGTTTGCATTACTTTCATAACCTATACTGAGGATGCAGCTCTCACACATACATAGCTTCCCATGTAGGCCACCCATGAACAGTGCTGCAGAGCTACCCTGCAACTTCACCACAGTCTGTCGGATCCTACAATCTGAGATAATGTGAGCAACTCCTCCACACATTGGCTGGGAATTCAAGGCATAAGATCTACATGACAAACCTTTCATTGCCTTGCCCCCACCCCAAATTGCCCATAGTAGTCCCCTCTGCAGTGGCCTATTTGGAGCAGATACCACTTCTGCAGTACACAGCGAGTACAGAATTCCCTCTCTTTATTTCCTACTTCTACCTCTTCCAGAACTCTATGGGCTCCTATACATATCTAGGGAGCCTGCTCCAACATGCTGGAAATCCAGTGCATTGGAGCAGACAACTGCTGGAGCACAGAAATTAACACGCTCCAGCAGACTCTAATGTCACATTTATCCGCATCCCCATGCTGAAAAATAGCAGCGGGGTGCTTTGAACTAAAGCTCATTGAACAAACTTTAGTTCAAAGAGCCCCACTGCCATTTTTTCAGTATGGGGATGCTAAAACATGTGTTGATCAGGTGCTTTTAATTAGTGTGGCTCACCCCCCCTCATGCCTCCCAGAGCACGTGTAAAAATGCCCAAAGCGGTGAAGAAATCAGACCACAGATAAGATTCTTGATACATTTCAATTCTAATAGCCAAAATAATATATTTATAACTATTAACTTTAAAAAAAATGGTTTTCAGTGGGGGCATCTACATGTGCTCTTTGCTGCAGTTGACTAATTAGCTCCATAGTAAAGCATCACCACATGCGGTGCTATTAAGCTGGAGTAAACTAATCAACTCTGCTGTAGGATAGTACTGCCCAACACGAGTACTATCCTATGGCAGAGTTATTTAATCCACCACAACGCATGTGTAGACAGTGACTGGGCCTGGCTGGGGCACAAGGGTGCTACAGTACAGTGGCTGCCTGCTGGCTACCCCTGCACTGAAGCACCCTCATGCTCCAGCCAGCCCCTCTACAGCATGTTGAACCTTGATGGTATAGGACAAAGGGTGATGTGATTTCCCCACTTTACCGGCTCAGCCAGATCTGTCCCCTGCAATCACTGGGGAAAGGCCTGACTGAGTTGGGAAAGTGTGGCCTGTCACAACTGTGGTGAAGCGGATCTGGCTGAGTAGGGAAGGACTTTTCTCTCTCCAGCCAGACTTGGGGCACTGGTCTCATGAGCAGGGAAAGAGGGGATTTCCCCACCCATCCAGATCCAATTGTCTGTGACTGAAGCAACAAGTCTGGCTGAGCAGGAAACCCCAATTTCCACACTTATGAAGTCACCTCCAGCAGTGGACTGAGGAGGGGATGCAGTTGCAGAGCTGCACTCCCCTTTCAGATTGGGCTGCACTGCAGGAGCCTCTGGGGACTTTTAAAACATTTCTTTAAAAAACACCTTTCTTCCCCATTGGTGTGCCAAGGGCAATTCAATCAGAAGTAAGGATTCATCCCTTAGAGTCTTTATCTGCTTTGTTTTCACTGTGATAATTGTAGGTCCACATACACTTCTTATGAAAATAGGTCTGTATTTACTTCTTTGTGTCCCATTATTATTTGGATGTCAGTAATATATCAGGCACAGTGTTTATTTAATTCAGCGTCACAGACAACGGTTGGAGGATAAGGGCCTAAAAACAAGAAAGACTTTATATACATAAGTCCAGTGCTTATTTAATAAGCAACATATATATTTGCTTATTCCTACATGATGGAGTGCTGGATGAAAACTTTAAAGAGAGGTGACACTTGCCCTTGTATGAGGCTGTGATTGAAGGTTCTGAGTGTGTCTATGATAATTTCCATAGAAAATAGCCATTACAGCTACTAGCACAGAGCTCCTTAGACATGCACACACATGCACACACCAGCAAGGTGTGACAGAATTTGACATTGGCTATATTTAGGTGGCTGTCTTACTAACAAGATATATCTAGTGGAACCTGCATGCCCTGTGATGTGTGTTTTTTGGTATTCAGCTTTTTGTTACTTGGCATGGAGAGAGCATATCATATTGGTTGGAGTATGACTAAATCAGGTATCTGTCATTTCTGGATAGGAGAGAATTCCTTCACTGCAGGATTTGAGGCAGAGAGCCACATTACTACTAACTGGTCTTTTGTTATTATAGGCTATGTGGGGATTCATGATGGCCTTCTTTATCATGTACACGCCTATACTAATACTTGATGATACACATTTCTTCTGTTACACTACCCTTCTGCACAGCACAGCTGATTACATTGGTTGTGATGGGAGAGAGTTACACTGGATCTCCAGGGATCCAACTTCTTTGAATAAAACCTGTTTTAAGTGCTAAGCATTGGAAAGTGGCAGGGGGTGTAGTGTTAGTGCTGGCAGCCCCTCTAAATTGGACCCCAGGACAGGTGCCCCACACACCCCAACATAATTACACAAAGAAAGAAATTAAGCAACAAAGAAATTAAGGTTGGATATTAGAAAGATCTTTCTTTTTTCAAGGTGGTCAAGCATTGAAACAGGGTAGTCAGAGAGGCTGTGGAATCTCTATCCTTGGGCACCATCCCCAGCAATGCTGAGGGTGGGGGAAAGACAGGCTGGGTCCATGGGGCAGGGAGTGGGGTTCAGGGGTCTCCAGGAACAGATGGAGGTGGGACAGTCAGTCTGTGTTGGTGGGGTGGGGGATTCAGTAGGCTTCCTCTCACCCTCTCCCCCGCACTTTAAAGCCAGCACCTGTGACTGCGGGTAGGGAGGGGGGGTGCCTGGTGATCAATGGGGTGCTGGAGGGTGGCCTTGCCCCCACACCACTCCTCTTCATGGTTGGAGGAGTAAAAACTGCATATACTTGAGTCTGTAGAGAGGGTGGCAGTGGCACCCTAGGGTTGACAGGCATAATCACCGCGTGCCCCTGGAGGCTGGGGGGGCACAGTGACCAACCGCAGGCAGCAGCAGCAGTGTCAGCAGCAGAGGCATGGCGGTGGCAAGCGGGGAGCTCCCACAGGTGACCACAGTGGTGTTGGCAGTGGAGGGAAAGGGTGTGATGAGCACCAACCAGCAGTTGGTGACCACCTGCAGACACCACTGGCAGTGGCGGCCAGCAGTGGTCAGGGATTACCCGCAGACGCCGCCAGCGGTGTTGGCAGCAAGGGGGGTGGCAAGCAGCAACAGCCCACAGGTACCGCTGGCAGTGCTTTTTGCAAGGGGTGCACCGCCAAGATCAGGGCATGCATGTGCACCCGTGTGCACCCCCTATGCATCTGGACAGAGGGAAGGATTTGGTCTATTACTCAGTGGAAGCACTGGAATACAGCCAAGTCATAGAGTCTCTCTCCCTGGTGAGGGGCTTGGGGGAGTAGAGCAATGCCTGCTGGGATGCTGGAGGACAGCAGGGGAACATCTACTAGCAGAGAAACTGTGCAAGCATTTGTTAACCCTGTGTAAACCAAACCGATTTAGATTTTAAACCTTGTTCCACAAGATTTAACTTTCTATCACACATGCCATTTTTAGACCAGATTAGGCCTTGTGAACTCACGTATATACAGTGTATAATTCCTTGGATTTCACTGATGGATTCTACAATTGCAGAGCACCCTTCCAATTATATTAAAACTACCTTGAGATACACCAAATTGTGCGCATTTTGACAGCATCTATTTAAATACTGTATTTTTTTTCCTAAGGAAACCAAACTATTGGAGAATTTCATTATTACTTGAGGTCGAGTTTTTGAAGAATACGTTTATTTCTACAAATGCCCTTTCATAGAGATTTCAACAGAGCTGGAAGCTAGACTACAATGGCTGTCTACCAAGGCTGGATTTTTAATAAAAATTAACTCTGAGGGAGAAGTATTCTTTTTACTCCAGGGTACTTGAAAGCTTTCTTTCTAGTTTGCATATGATTATATTCTGTGTTACTATAAGCCTTGCCAGCCAGTTACAATGACCAGCAGTGGCACCTGGAAACCCAAGTGACAGACCATGCAAACAGACAATAATCTTAATAATGAAGAATGTAAACAAACAAAAAGCAATTTCCACTGCAACCAAATAGCATCTATCATTCCTGTTAGAAGATGCTTCTGAGACAGCTAAGAAAGCAAGCTATGTGCATATAAGTAGGATGGTGCACCTACTGCTTTACAGGCAAGCTTTGTTGTTAGTTCAGCATGTGCTTGCAATATAAGAAGATATAACATTAAGGCTTCCCAACAATCCTCTTGGCCATCATGGCCCAAATCTAGAAAATATTCTTAGGCAGAAAACAATTGTTCCAGAACACAACAAGCCACTATGTCTTTAGAGAAAGAAATGTATCTACGGACACAAATGCAAGTACCATCATGCAGAAAAAGGAAATCAGCCTCAGTAGGAGCAGAGGGCACTGACAGACACTGCTGTAACTCAAGGTGCTTCACAGGAAGTGCTATGAGTCACAGAGATTCCCCTGACTCAACAGGGGGGATTGCTGTTGGGTCTGAGGGGTTGATTTCCAGTTTGTGACAGCTGCATGTCTCTCTCTCCTAGTCCCCTCACCCCACCCTCTCAGCTCTAATTCTGACTTCAAGATAGGAGGAGGGAGACGGGAGGAGAGGGAGCTTGGGCGGGGGTTTGCCCAGCCTGTGCTGGAAAGTGGGATGGGTGGATTGGGGCAACAGGCAAGCAACAGACCCACCCCACCCTCCAGAGCAGGATGGGCAAACCCCAGACTGAGCACCCTCCCCCCTCATTCTGAAGACAGCAGTGGGGGTGGAGCTTGGCTGCATTAGCCCAGCTCTGCTCCTGGCAGGGACTGACATAAATTAATAAAGGTGCTCTGCTTTGGAGCACCTTCACTTGAATTCTCATGTAATGAGGGTTCAGGTTGTTGTACAATTGGGCACTTTTAAAATGCTCTGCAGCCATGTGCTTCTGTCACAGCATGGCTGTAGAGCGCTTCAGGGGGCTGATTGCACAAGAAAACATCACTTCTGTCAGTGCCCAAAGCTGCCAAAAGTGTAAGTCAGCTGGATCCCAGTATAAAGACTCAAGTCTTTCAAGACTTGAAGGAAAAGCTTCCCAGCAAAAACAAATCAGAGACAGGATCTGTTACTTTGTTGGTCTGAGAAGAAAATGAGATCTCCTGATAGACTCACAGAAACTTGCTAAAAGAGCTGCAGAAAAGGAGGGATAGGAAAGTGAGTGGTAAAGACACACCAGATTGAAGAGTTTGTAACCTCTCCTCTGGTGATGGCTGTTAATTGATTTGTGTTAATTGATTTTTTCAGTTGCTGTTGATGAAAAATGTAGTGATAGAAGTTATAACATAAAGAGGCTCCCTAACAGGAGACTGAGGGAATTGGAAATTGGGAGATGTTCCTTTAGCAATAAAGCAGCTAGCTAGTCAGTTAATGAGAGAGAGACCCAGGGTTAACAGAGGTTGCATACTGCTCCATAATTAAAGTTTGTACTTCTTCTCATTCTTGTGTGCCTGTATTTATTGAACCTTGAACACTACACCTGATTCCAGCTAGTCAGGATTTCATGCAACTAGCAGGGGCATTTAGGCATTGCTCATGCTTAGATACCCACAGTCCCAAGGCAAGCCATTATCTTTTTGTAGTAAACTTAGAATGAGATACTGAAAAAAAAACAGTGCCTTTTTTCTTGGCCTACAGAAGTGCTACCATAAAACAACCTACACAAAAGCTTGGAAAACTCCACCTATGCAGTTCCTGAGTAAACCATAAGTTACAAACAACTAAATTTTGAACTCCTGAATCAGTTCATAACCACAAAGCTACTTTGGATGCATAGCTTAAAACATTAGAGTCATGGCTTGCAAAGAGGGTTAGATAATAAAAACAGATAGAGCCAAACCCACATTATAACAGATTTCCCAGGGTCTTTGGAAAATTAGTCCTCTACTAATGCAAGAAAAGAATTTTACAGCAGATTTTGGGCTTGTACAGCTCCACAACTGCAAAGCTTATTTCTGGCCTATCAGCACTTTGTTTTTAGTAAGAAAAAACATTGACCCTGGCACTTGACTTCTAGCTGCCCCCTCTCTTATGGAGATGCAAGCTACGCATCCTGCTAACCTCATTGCCATATATGAGAACTTTACAGTGAAAAGTTCCCTCTTCTCTTTCAACAAATTGCTGTTACTGCTGTAGTAACTCTTTAGCTTGACACTTAGTTTAAAATAAGCACTAAAATGGCTATATTTAGAGAACAGTCTGGTATTGATATAAATCCTCTCTGTTTCCACTTCAATGTACTAATGTACTCTTCACCAGGAAAGAAATCTCTATAAAAGGCTTAGAACTAAAAACATCAGAACAAAGAGTTCAAATAATAGGATCCTAATGTATCCACATAGAAAAGGTAAAAAGTACATGTATTTAAAGTAACCCTGCTCATTCTTAAACTTCAGGTAACCTTAAACAAAACAACCTAAGTTGGCACACATGAATCTGTGGGCTTATACAACGGATGCTCTTACTAGTCATCCTAAATCCACACACAAACTGCTGATTTTCTTTAAAGAACGATTACTTCATTTTATGAAGCATTCATATGGGGTACAGTTATATGCACGTTTCCAAGACAACATTTGGATGATCACTTCCAAACTCTTATTAATATTAGTAATAACTGATTGAGCCATGCTAACATTATAATTGTGGATGTATTTCAAACGTGCATTGGCAGATGCACCCACCCTAATAGCCTACATACACTCAATATGAAAACACAAAACTTCAGTTGTCCCACTCAGGGAAAATACTGCAGACTATCCTTGCATATACTTCTCAGTGAATATATTTGAATCTGGTTGTAAATAAGCCTTATAAATAAGCCAACAGTCAGACTGAATTGAAGGCACTCAATCCTGTCTGATCTCAGAAGATAAACAGTCCCAGACCCAGTTAGTACTTGGATGGGAGATTGCCTGGGAATCCTGGGTGCCATAGGCAACCCATGAATTTATGTGCATTTTGATATGCTGGCATATAAATACACCTGCAACATTTGTGTACACAAGTCTTCCTTGTGTGAAGCCTGAATTTCTGTGCATCCATTTTCATTAGTATGTAAGTCCAGCATCACCTTGGAGAATCTAGGACTATAAAAGAAAATCTCAACTCCCCTTCCCCCAACACTTATTTTTAGACATTTAAGCATCTTGCTTGTAAAAAGATCCTTAAAATATGGTATGTTACCAATATAAATCACTAGGGTCAAAAACAGTTTATTCCTAAAGATCACAAGAGAACACAGTCCCCTCATAAACACCCTGAGCTGGCTTCCGGAGGGCAGGAAAACCACAACCATGGATCCATTAATTTTCTGAAACCCACCTGGTTCAGACCGATAGGAGTTGGTGCTGCCCAGACTACTAATGATGAGACTGGAGATGCTGCAAGCTCTTACAAGATCACTGCCTGTAGTGAGCTAGCTTTTGTACTGAATAGACAGCATAATGTCAGGCCACAAGGCTCAATATAATGAGATTTAGTGGTAATCTAATTCATTACAAAAGAGATCCCAGGTCTGATAACTCCCTCTGTAGTTTTGATCAAATGTTTTAGACCAACATTGTCCATCGCCCACAGTTCCCATAAGCAAATTTCACTGATATCAGGGGTTACAGTACTAGTGTAGTTGTGATGATCCAGAGAATATGTGAGAAGCAAGACTTTTTTTTTTTTTTTTTTTTTTGGTAATATCTTTTTTTGGACCACTTGTACAACCGGGACAGATATTAGACCAGCTTTCAGATACAAAGTACCCTTCCTCATGTCTCTGGGATGAAAGGGCAGTTTTGAATCTACCAGAGAAGGACTTTGTTATTCATGTCTTGCTAAATTAGTAGCTATACAACTTGGTAACTCCCCCTATCACACTGTAGACCGTATGCATTTCAAGACAGAGAATATATCTCTTTATATATTCCATACCACAGCTACCACATAAAGGGTTGCTATGAGTAAACAGCAGTAATAAACAAGAATAATAATTGCTTGTCAGTTTAGGGTTTGATGGCCTTAGTGAATTAAGAACAGATGCATCACAGGCAGCAGCAAGGCTACATCTATTCCATCAATGTGCCTCCGACTTATTTTGAAGAGCTGGGAGGGTAATTCAGAGCCCATACCCATTAATTCTTCAGCCTCCCTGCTGACTCTGCTAAACAAAGATGCCGATTACTGTCAAGTATAATTGTGAATTGTGTCATGTGGCCCAAGATGAACGCATCTCACTATGGCTAAACAGCTCTTAGACAGTGTTCTCGGTCAAAGAGACTAATTTGTGAAATAACTACCAAGGATGATTAAAAAGAACAGAAATATTTGTAGAAGCTTTCCTATCATAACTATAGTATGTAAAACACCACACGCACACACACACACAATCCTCGAATGGTATAATACTGGAACCTGTGAAGGCTGTAAGTCAGAATCCTTTGTGAAGTCCATCATGAAGAATCACAACACAGACTTACCTATTTACTCTATTCTAAAACAAGGTGTCCCTCCCACTACCATTTAACATGGCCATAACTTAAGCTATAACTAAAGGTGTCTTTACACGTGCTCCCTCAGTCGAGGGAGGGCGCTTTAATTAGAGCTGTTCTCAGGAGACACTCTAATTAAAGCACCTGCAGCATCTCATATATTTAGTGTCTCATGCTTCAAAATGGTGGCGGGGCACTTTAACTAAAGCTCATTAGATGCATTAAATGAGCGTTAGTTAAAGCACCCCTGCCACCATTTTGAAGTGCAGGGCTGCTGAATACAAAAGACACCAAGGCTGCTGGAGTGTGCTAAATAGCACATGGCAGCAGACCTGATTAATCGGATCTGTTCAAATGCACTGTAATTAAAGTGCATTGGAGCAGGCTTCCCGCAAGTCTACAGGCACCCTAAAAAGTCTCCACTTTACAGTTCCTCATATTTCAGTCTCCTGGGATGCCTCCAGTATATCAACTCTCCAATTCTCAGAGCCCTTCTACATGTGCAAGTAAAAGCAAGATGGGATCTAATGCTACACATGCATGGCAGGAGGTGTGATTGTGTGGATCACGCATTAGATCCCACTGGGCCTTATTGCCAGTGCAGAGGAAGCCCAATCCCAGGCTCCCACAAAATGAGCAAGTTCTCACAGCTCGGAGCCCCCTCAGTTGATGAGGCTCCCAGGTACAGGGGCACACCATACACTTCTGTGGCTGAAGTTCCATCAGCTGACATGGGCTCCCAGCCACAGGCTGCCCCAGGGGTCCCTCTGGCAGGGAGACCACAACTAACTCTCCCAGCCACAGGGGCACTTCCTGCAAAGCACCCCTGCAACTTGAAGCCCACATCAGCTGTGGTCTTCCAGCTGTGGGGTAGGGTAGGAGGCCTGTCAGCTGATGGGACTCCCAACTGCACAGGCTGGGAGCCAGCTTCAGCTGGGAGTTCCTATGCTCAGGGATGCACATGGGCCTCACCAGCTAGGAACTCTGATTTGCTGATAGGGCTTCCAGCCACAGGGGCCCCTGGCCACATGTTCAATTAATATCATGATAAGAAGAAGCTACAAAATTATTACACATATTTTGCAGAATAACTTGATAGCTTATTCCTCTTTTTATCACACCATTAATTTATCAAATGTGTGGCCAGGTGACCACTTAATGCAAGGGCCAGAAAAATATGGCCCACAGGCTGAATCCGGCACACCAGGACATTTTATCCAGCCTGTGGATGCCGACCAACAAACTGTACTCCACCCAGCCCTTCCACCCATCAGGCTGGGAGCAAGGTGTCCACCCATACACCCCTCCACCCCACCCAACAAACCCTATTGCGCTTCGCTCCCACCCTTGTGCACGAAAAGGGCCAGCCCAGCCAGCATGCAGCTTCTGAGTGGAGCTGCTGCTGCCACTGCTGCAGCCGCCAGGGGACCTGCTCAGATTCCCTGGCATCCCACTCACTCCAGGTACCAGGTAGGGAAGTGGCAGGAGTAGGGGGCAGGGTGGAGCTGCAGCTGGGTGGAGCACGGAGCATCAGACTGGGACTGGCGGCAGCATGTTGGTATATGCCAAGGGGCAGGAACATGAAGCTCAGGTGGGCAGGGTGTGGGTGTGAGGAAAGGTGAGGGGTGTGGGGAGTGCCCCCCCGCCCCGCATGGCACGCAGCTCCCGTCGGTAGCAGCAGCAGGTAGGGACGCTTGGGGTGCTCATGCCCAGTGCAGTCACTGTGCCACTGGTGAGCAGCTCCATCCAGTGCACATGACGGCAAGAAGCGCAGCCCTGCTAGCCCACCTCTATTGCATGGGAATCAGTGTGGTGCACGTGCAGCCTCTGCATTCATGCGGCACTAGGGGAAGCCCTGCACACTGGAGCTGGCTGCCTTCACTGACCCTTTTTGTGCAGGTCCCAGGACTCTACTGATGTGGAGGGAAGCCCTGGCCCTTGCTTCAAGATAATATTTTTCTTTCACATTTTGTTAGTAATAAATACAGCAGTGAAAAAAATTAATAATGTCTATTAAGTGAGAATGTTAATTCTAACAATGTTTAGCTAAGTTTCTCTCTAATTCTCTCTAGAATTGTTATCACAATGAAAATAAACTGAAAAAAAGCAAAGTAGATCACTTTTTTCATTTTCCTTTTGTCCATTCAGATTTGACACACAGAGCCCAAAACAGTTAATACTGTGCTTAAAAATACATAAATATTCCCAATGTTTTTTATAATTCTCCCACTGTTGTCTTATGTGACCTTGAGGAAACTAAGAGGTCCTAATTTCCTGGAACCTGTGAGACAGTGGGAACATCATAACCCGACAAGAAAACCCCAAGTGTGGCCAAAACCTAGTTGAGATGGTGCCTTATAAAATAACTGAAATAAACTGGTGCCACACACAATATCTACAAACACCCAAATAAGAAGTGTGATCCAGTGGAATGCAGTAGGAGTCAGCAAAAAGCCAACCTAGTATTTACATACCTAGGAAAGTCAATGTTACTCACTGCCAAAAAGTACCCCACAAACTGAATCATCCCCTTTCTGTGCAAAAACACATGGAAGGAGAAAACAGGCTAAACTCCAAAAGTTGTAGCTCTCAGAGGCTCAAACATTCTCTGCTCTGAGGTCAGTATTACTGTGGCCTCTTATCCAAATGTATCCATCAGATTTGCCACATCCATTTCCTTGAATCCTGAGCTATCTCTGTTGACTCCCTGCCTTTCCTTACCCTAGACATAACTCTCTTTCTACTTAGTGAAACACAGAAGCAGTGTCCCCTGATTCCATTGATTCTTTGGCACGCTACTCCACTGTGAAGGATGCAGCTACAGACTGTAAGTTAAAGCTAAAAGCACAATTAATTTCCATGGAAAAATCCACAGGTGCAAGAGAGGAAAATATACTATAAACAGTTTTTCTCCAGCTCATACCCTCCAACAAACAGCCGCTAAATTCTATGGAGTCCTAATTATTCAAGTTTTTTTGCAGGAAGGACATCAGTGGCTTTATAGAACATGAGCAAATTCCAGAGGCCTAATCCACTGTTTAATTATTTGTATAACGTTGGAGTCTAGAAACCTTTCTGAAAGAATCACAGCTCTTCAATATGCTGGACACTTGCAGATAAATAAATGGGAAGACAAACCCTGCCCCAAGATGGCCTTAAGGCAAGGGGTTAGATAGGATGCATTAGGGAGACAATCCAAATTCAGCACAGTTTAATTTCAACATGGCTACATGCCCACATTTTTCCTGCCCTCTGCACTAGGCAGGAGAGAGGAACACTAGACACACGTGCGCTATTTAGATGCCCAAAAGAATGTGGTTTTTTTTTTGTGACATAATTGGTTTAGAGTTAGCAAGCCAACCTATTGACTGGTCAAATATTGTCAATTGAACAGTCAGTTGACTGCATATTTTTGACTGGTCAAAGATTATAACAATTTTAGAAAAAAACTACATTCTTTTGTCGTTTTCTTGACAGAAATATGATTTTTTAAATTTGTTTTTGATGCATTTCTTAATGGAAATGTGTGCCTTTTCTCTGTATTATTTGGACCTATTGCCAATTTTTTTTACAATTTCTGACTGATATTTAACCAGTCCAAACTTTATCTGACCAGTCAAATACCCAACCCTGAATTGGTACAGAGGACCCCTTTATTCTTAGAGGGATCTAGTGATGCTTCTTTCTGCTCAAATTAGCTGGTACAACTGGGGATGTAAGTCAGAATTTAGATCCTACTTTCACTTGACCTGGTAACCTAGCCACATCACAATGAGGATGCAGACTGAAACATCCAAATGCTGTAAGTCTTCCAATATCTTTTCACATTTCCCATTGGGTGCCCAGAAGGACATAAAAGTTTACCTACAATTCACCATAAAGTATATCCACAGAAGTTCCATCAAAACTCATAGATTAACACAGCACCACTAATGACATGACTATATGGCCTCTGTCCCAACCTCAGGACTGCTTGAGAAAATAAGACTCAGCTACTCACTTCTTTCAGATATACCAGAGACCAGCAGTTAAGTAGAGTAGATGACTCAGGAGCAGCACCAAGCATCCCTGAATATATGATCCCCTAAGAGTCATGAGGGTGGCTATATAAACACCTAACTCAAGCAGAGCATTTCAATGAGGCTGTTCAGCCAAGCAAAGCTAACCTGGGTTCTCAGACCCAAGTTCCCATCTTCTGGACTCACTCTGCAATGAAGACATACTCACAGACTGTGAGTAATTGAATAGATGTTTGCCATCGACCAGTGGCCCCCTAAAAAGATTTTTCTAGGTATGCTCATCACTGGTGTTTAATTCTTAGATGGCATGCTCCATGCTAGAAGACTATGTGGTTCAGTGAATGGAAACAAGACTGCATTAGAACTGGCTGTACTCCAAGTTTTACCACTGACTCACTTTCGACACTGGGCAAATTGCTGAAACTGTCTGCATCTCAGCAATTTATTTGTGAAATGGAGATTAATAGCAATTATAAAGCTTTGTAAAGCACTTTGAGATCAATAGACAAAGAGTGTTTAGATGGTTATGGCCGACTTTGCTCCTTGTGCAAATTTATTATAATTCAGTCTTTAAACTTGTTTATCACAAATGATTTATTTACGCAGTATTCCTGACTCATTCAGTGACCAGATTAAGGCAGCTATGTGAAAGAGGCAACTAGGTAATAAATTCTACCTATTTACTCTCTCTCAACCTTAACTATTTTAATACTGGCAGTCCAGCTTCAAAAAGAAACAAGATAGTTGTCTGCTAAAAACCACCTTGTATCCATCCTGTGGTCAAAATGTATACTAAATGAAGCAGGTGCTCCATGCACAAAGTTCTATGTAATAACGTAATTGCAATGCCAAAAAAAGTGAAAGTTCAAGAAAATTGTTACAAAACAGTAAAAAGTTACTGAGAATGAAAAGACTTAAGTAACCGGAATAAAGCATTGGCCTAGTTACAATGTTGCAATCTGTACAACCCATTTTTTGTAAATTTGCACTCTTCAAACATACAACATGTAGTCGCTGGCTCAGCAGCTCTAAAGGAACTCAAAAAGGCATGATATAGTCCATCAAAAATGTTAATGGTTCAGTAATTGAAAACTGTAAAGTCCATGTTCTCTTAAAGACTTTTGATTCCCATCTGAAACATCAGGTCATCCCCATGATTCATAAGTACTTTAACAGTATAACTTGAAAGGCTTCCAATTCTTGATAAAGTGTTAGTAAAATGTTATTTACACTTTATCCAAAAAGACATCTATTTAAAACAGTGTTCAAAGTGGACCAAAACAATTCCATTATCTACTAAAGTAATCCATCTCTTTAGTCTCGAGCTAGGTTCGCCAAAAGAAACAAGCTGAGAACATGTCTACACTAGAAGAACTATGGTCAAAAAACAGTACTCATTGTTTTAGGATAGGTTTATACTACAGTCACTGCAGTTCCTGTAGACAGCTAGCTTTAAAATGGCTAGCTGTAGTTCAACTAGCCCTGTCACCACAGTAGTGAGGTCTACCACTCAACTTATTGCCAAATATTCACTCTGTTTCTTGGGTGGGCTTTGCTGAACTCCGTGCTGACATTGCTTTATTGCAGGCAGTACCACTGTTAGCCAATTTGAGTATGTCTACACAAGCTGCAGTCATAACCAAAACCTCTGGCTTGTCCTGTTTAAAAACTACTCTATAGTGCTGTGGCATTTTGCCTGTGAGTTTATTATACAATTTCTAATTAACACATTTTGCTGTCATATGACAATGACAAAAGTACAGATAAGAAGTTGCCTTGCTCTAATATTGAACAAGACATTTTACCAGCATAAGAAAAACTGATTTATCATGAGCTACTCGCTCTCCTTCTTTGTTTTACTGTAACACTTTGGCTTCTGGTAATTTTCTCTAACACCTTCCTGTCTCATTTCCTCATAAAGATTTAAAGAAGATTTCCAATATCTTGACATTGCAGTATTAATTACACTATAATTGTTCCAGTCAATTGAGTGCACCAAATCAATTTATAGAAACAAATTAACCCATTTTAGTTGCTTTCTGTATAAATAAAGTCAAGCATTTTGGCATATATTGTTCCTCTAGATTTATTAACCAAGAACTTTAATGCAGCTTTCACTCTTATCTTGTTGATTCCCTAAGTACTGAGTTGGTGACAGCTGTAAATGAAAACATGATCCTACAAACTTTATTATGTTGTGGAGAAAGAATGCTTTGAAACTTGTCTGAGATATAGTGATGCACTGCTAGCAAATTGGGATTTGTTTGTACTTCCAGAACAGATGGAAAACTAGCTATATCGGAGGTGTCACGCACTGACAGATGTTGATGCAGAGAGCCTCTTGTGAAGGCTAGCTGTACTTAGCTTTATTTCTGGGAACTGTACCTGAAGCTGAGCTAAGAGTAAGTTTAATAATTGTATTTCATTATCCAACTGAGAAAAGTCATATTGCATAGATGCATAGAACAAGAAGAAATAGCTAAGCAAGCACTGCATTTCCTGATTTCAAGGCCAGGTCAAAGGGAGAGGCTGGACACAGGCTGAGCAACCTCAAACTGCTTTTCTGAGGGGAGCATGCTTTCAGAGACTAAATGAGAGAATAACAAGAAAAATGAGATGCATTGTTACCAGCAGAAAAAGCTAGACCTGAGCTGAGCAAACAGCTGAGGTGTTAAAGCAAAGTGAGAAGGAAAGGAACAGCAGAGCAACTTTGCCCAGGTTGTCACTCAAAGGATAAGATGATGAATATGGGCCCAGCTGCTATCACCCCACAAACAACGCCTACTTTAGGAGAAGGGGTGGAATAAGGAAGGTATTGTTACAAGTTACAAGTTATGAGCTACACAACTCATCTAAGGACAAACCTCAATTTGAATGTGTTTTCTGATAGTGCTTGGTGATCTGTGGTGCCTAGGGAAGCCTCGCATCATTTCTGGGCTTTCCAGATAT
The DNA here is from genome assembly GCF_030867095.1 of Alligator mississippiensis. Lineage (NCBI taxonomy): Eukaryota > Metazoa > Chordata > Crocodylia > Alligatoridae > Alligator > Alligator mississippiensis. The sequence goes on along the minus strand of NC_081826.1, from coordinate 194,163,899 downwards.
AGTACGGAAATCCAAAGGCAGTTTTTTCAATGAGAAGCAAACGAGTTTTTTTCCAGCCAAAATGGGATATACTATGTAGCAACTTAACTTGCAGCTAGCTTACAAGTCCTACAAACTTAGTGGTTTTCCTCTTGAATCAAACTTACAACTTCTGAGTTGCAAGGCAGGGGGCCGGGGGAGGGGTTGTTGTTTGTTTGTTTTTTACAGAGACAGTTGAAAAGTATAGGAAAGTATCCCAGAAATGTACACAGAAAACTAAGATTAGTACTATGTCAATGTATCTTCTGTCAGGTCTGTAACCAACCATGAGGCAGCTCATATCTGACCTAAACAATCTTTGTTAATGTTAGAATCAGTGTCTGGGACACCTACTGGTGACACACAAGGCAAATGAAGATATTGTGGGGACCAGGGCAGGAGGTCCCAAATCAAGCAGGTTAGCTTAATTTACAGTGCAGCTGTGACTATGGGTTACCAGATGATATACAGGTCATGTGTAGAGAAAAGATATTCCTCATCTGGTAGTTGTTATGCTCTACCTCATCTGCAGCTTTGTGCTTGTTCTTTTAGTTCTCAAAATTATTATTCTTATCTCAATAAGATTATTTTGAAAAACCTTTTCAATATTTTACTTTTTATATGCCAAATAACAAACATAATTTCTCCTCATCTTTGAGACTGAACTTCAATCCATTTTGAAGAGACCTGCCATATATGTGGATTTGTGAATCATTTGATTTTAAAAACTATCGTCTGATTTTCAGGCATTTGGAACTTATATTGGAAATTAAGTCTTGGACTGAGTTACCTCAAGTTTGAGGTAAACTTGAGGGGATTAAATGCAGGAAAAATTGAGATTTCTTAATTCATATTGTACTTAATCACCATTCTAGCTGATGTCTCTTACTTTTCAAAGTGACTTTTTGCAAAACCTCAAAAAAAACCCCATACAAAGTACTATTCTAAAATTCACAGAAAAAGAACAAAAAAGACCCTGGCCTTAATATCCACAAATTTTTCCTTGGGGGTGAAAAATGCAAAGATGTAAACTCTATATATCTATAAGGGTAAACATCTTCACAATAAAAGTTATACACTAAAAGCTGACATTGCAAGTGCCATACGCTCCTGGCTGAAGCCATCACTAGTCCCATGGTTCCTGTGGTTCTACTCCACTCATTTCATTATGGAAAGGCAGAGACTGAAAGTCCATTCCAGGATGTTATACAATGGGTAAAGAAGACACAGAAAACAGCTTACATCAGTTGTTAAAATTGCTGCCAAATACCAACAAGTCCACAACATGAACATTTAAACCACCAACCACATGCCTTTCAGAATACACTGTTGCTAGTAGAAACAATCAGTAGTGTCACTAGGGCTACGTACAGGTAGTCAGAAAGCCTGAGGCTTAATCAATTCAGTCTTCGCAGGTTAGTCTAAACTGCGTAGATTGAACCAATAAGCAAGTGAACAGACATTCACTTTTGATTCCAGAAATGTAGCTGCATACCTGTAGTGAGAAGCCAAGAGGTGTCAGCTGGAACAGACACCTTGGGTCAAGGCTAGCCCGCCCACTCTGCAAGGGGGGTTAGGGGCATTTGCAGGGGAGATGCAAAACATCCTGGGGTGCTGGGGGTGAGTTAACTTGACTCTGGAGGGGAACCGGGACAGAAGTTCAATAAACCAATTTAACCTAAATCAGTTAACTCTGATGCTGCATCCATCCATATTTATCTTAAACTGTTTTCAGCCATTTTGAAAGCAGCTTATGTACACTGAACTTCTGTTATATTACAGATTTGAACCATTTTCTGATCATTTATACCTATTTGCCTAGGGACAGACATTCAAAAAGCCTGAGCCTGAATTGATTCAATTTTTGCAGGTTAGTCTAACCTGGCTAGGCTAAATTGGTTTGTAACCACACAGACATCCCCTCCGGACTGAAGAAATGCAGGTACATGCCTGCAGTGGCTCAGGCTAGAAACTGGGGGGCATTAGAGCAGCCCTCCCTTCCCTTCTACAGTGCTGAGCTAAGAGGTGTGTGGCCAGGCCCTGGCAGGACATTCTGATTAGGGAGGGGTTCCCCGCCCCCCACCAGGAGGAAACTAGCATGGAGTTGATAACAGAACATTGAGTTACACAGCAGGGAGTAGCACAGGGAGTTGTTAGCATTTATTAGCCCATCAAACAAAACAAAGCCTCTCTCATTAGTTCAAGCTCTTCTTAGACAACTTTTTCCAAGAAAGGAATGGAGGAACATTACCAGCTACCTGTTGATTAGCTCCAAAAAGACCTAAGCCGACACTGTCCTGTCTGCCTTTGGCCTGTCTCCCACAGCACGAACCGTATCCAGCACGTGGTATGCTAGTTAATGCTGAGAGGTGTCTGCATAAGGCAGAGGGGAGGGGGGAATCCCTGCTTGAGCAGGGAGCAGGAGGGGAGCAGGAGAAAGCCAGGCAGATGCCGCTGTACCTGCAGTCTCTGCCAGAGCTGCAGCCAGGGAGCAGAGGGGCGGGGCCAGCCCTGCTGGGCTAGAGCAGACAGCAAAGCCCCACCCAGGGTTGCAAAGCATCTGGGATTCTGGGGGACTCTGGTTTAAGTTAAACAGGAAGGGGTCTGGGACAGACATTGCATAAACCGGTTTGACGGAAATCAGTTATGCCTGATATTACATTCAACCAGGTTTATCTCAAACTGGTTTCAGCCACTTTCAAACTGGTTTATGTGCACTGAATGTCTGTTCTATTACAGGTTTAAACCAGTTTCTGATCACTTAAACTGGTTTATGCAATGTCTGTCCCTAGCTCTGATGTGTAATTTCTGCCCCTAGCCCAGGGGTGAGTGCAAGAACAGCAACTATGCCCCTGCCAGCCAGGCCACTGCTGCTGCCCATACCACCCTTTTGGTCAGTTGAGAACAGCTTACTGGAGCTGAAAGGAATTTGCTGCATTTGGGCCACTGGCTCATATTTAGGTTAAATCTAAGAGTGTGTTTGGCTACACAAATTGATGACTTTTTGTTTTTTGATCAGGATCCTTGGTGGGGAAAAAAGCGCCATTTTTAAAAGCCACATTATGACTGGCTGTTGTGCAGGATGGAATGGCAAGGAAGGGAAAAGAGGTCAGAAATACTTCCACACTGCAGCACTTGTGCAGTGCAGTTACCACTTCATCTACAATTGCAGCTCTCATATGCTCCTGACTGCAGGTGATGTTTCCTATGTGTATCCTAGGTAGATACATGGCCCTGTCCCTGCCACTGTAGCCAAAATTGTTGCCTGGTAATGGACAGGAGCATAAACAGCATATTCTTATGGTTTAGAGCAATTCTGTACCAAACCTATTCAGGACCATTGAAGCTTGGCCAAAGTGGGATGTATGAATGACCAAGCGGACTAAGAAAACAGCTTTATCACAAAAACCATTACATTTCTGAAACATAGGTGTTTTCTTAAAGAAGTGTCTTTTCCTGCAAAAATGCTGAAGTTATTTGTAAAACCCTAGTACATTAATTCTAAAATTTAAATATAGCTAGCTGAGACCCTCACTTTTTATACAAGACATATAATGTAATTAGGAGGTTATGAATCTAAAAAGTAACGTTACAAAAGCTCCATCATATTAACAGAACCTTGACATGGAATTACAGCCTTGAATAAACCCAACCTTTAGGGGTCTCTAAAGTCCATATTCACAAGGTAGCTGTGTGGGCCGGGAGCGATCCGGGGCCCTTTTTCTGCGCCGCGGGCTGTGGCCAGCAGCCCGGATACGCTGGGTCGGAGAAAGCAGGCGACACACTAGAATTAGGCACAGATGCTTAGTGGTTGATTCAAGATTGTTTACTTACACCATAGATGGTCACGGTGTAGGCTGGAAAGTTCCCCAGGTAAAGCTCCGCTTAAATCCCCATTTGAGGACTTGGACAAAACTCTCACTCTCACGGAGTTGTCGAGGCTCCGTGGATCCTTGTTTGCGCGCAGGGAAGAGGGATACGTCGAGGATTGTGCTCGGCAACGGGGAGAGGCTAGAGGCTGATCAGACCCCTGTTGCCTTCTTGATATTCACGCTGGGTCCATGTGACAGAGGGCCTCCTCGGGCCAATCTCCATGGCCCGCCCCCTGTCTCTGGGCAACCGCCCGCCTATCTCGCCCGCCACGCCTTTGATGATAACTAGTTCAATTAAGTTGTTAATTAAGCGGGAGGCTGCCCTTCGTACTGCCCCGATGCCAAGGGGCGCTCTGCGGCTCCGACCTCCCCTAATACCGCAGCCCAAGCCTCGCAGATGGCATCATGGTGTTCTACCTCACTGGCCCCACACTGGGCCCCAGAATCTTCCATGCAAGACCCCACTATGATCTTCGCTACACAGGCAGCCACTCTGCCGTCAACTGGGCTACCTCACCCCCCCGAAGCTATCTTCCCCTCTCAGGTGTGGTTCCCCCGGAACCTTCGGCCTCTTGCCCTGGCCCACCTCAAGGCCAGTCGGGACCCCAGGCCCCCGGCTCTTGGGCGTCCCTCGCGGTGGGCCCCCGGCCCTTTTGACCCTCTCTGGTCCTGGGCCCAGCATGTGCCAGTTGAGGGTACTCTCCCCTTCGGGCTGGGTCTTTCTAGCCACTCACTCTATCTCCGGGCCTCACCGTGCCGCTACTCCCTTCCTCCTAGGAGCCACCGCAGCACCTCGCCCACATCATTGCCACTCTCGGGGTCCGCACTCTCTGGGCCCCTCACAACACTGGCCCTCTCGGCCCTCATAACACTGGCCCTCTCAGCCCCCATAACACTCAGGGGTCACCCACCCAGTGGTGGTGGGAGCTAGGGGTTAAGGCGCCCCGACTCGCCTTTCACCGGGGTGATAACTGGCCTGGCATTTCCTGGGGGCTCCCGCGCCACTGAGAGCCCCACCAGACCACCCACTCCTGGCAGGGTGCAGTTTCAGGTCATGCCCAGGACCAGGAGCCTCCTGCCATCCCCTTACAGCTCCCCCTTACCTCCAGGTTGATCACAGCAGCCCTACGGCCAGGTGATGTTGCTGCCTGACCTCCTGCAGCCAAACTGCCTGGTTTATATAAGCCTCAAAATGGCTGCCGCAATCAGGCACCTGGAGGCTGCCAGCTCCAGGCCCTTAAAGTGGCAGGAGCACCCTGTGCTCCGCCACAGTCCAACAGGCTCCACAGCGCTTAGAGATCTTCACGAGACGTGAAGTCTCCTCCTCCTGATGTTCGTGGAGTCCTCCAACTTGGGCAGAAACCACTCAAGCCTCTTATACGGCTAGCAAGCCAATCACTAGCCGCCACGTGGGAATAATTTAGAACTGACCAATAGTGGGGCAGAAATTTAAATACAAATGGCAGGAACTCCTTGCAACGTGCATTTCTGTGCTGCAAAGAAGAAATGCACCCTGCAAAGAGATCTTCAAACGGTGGGAAAATAATTCAGTGGTGCCAAAGCACACACACAAACAAAAATCACACCTTTGGGTTGTGACAGTAGCTAGACATAAATTTAGACTTGAACTTGACAAAAGATGCTGGTAATGGCAGATATTATTACAATAATGAATTCTGACTACTTGACTGAATTTAAGTATCACTTATGATGATACATTCAGGCTTGCCTTTTGGTTTTTTCATGAAGCAAGAAGTTACTACCAGGGAGATTGCTCTCTCTTGCAAAATCCTGAAACAGAGTTTATATATAAATTCCTTGTTCAGAGGCCACAGTCCATGCATGGATATTTTATTAGCATGATAGTTAGTATATCCTTTTTAACTAAGTAAATTTCTAAAGTTATAGAAGGTCACCAGTATATAACAGAATCATCATATTTAATGCTTACATAGCTCTTTATATCTTCAAAACACTGTACAGACATTAACTCATCCGTTGCTCATCAGATTTCAAATTAATGATTACATAACACAACCTCTTTCCTGTGCCACAAATTCATAATGTTTTATAGTGTACCTAGTAATGTGCAAATCCTTTTTATACAATACCTCGAGCACAAACTGGATTTCCTCATTAGTTATATAACTTTGTATTGAAAACTGAACTGGAACACCAGGAAACCTTCTGCTGGCAGTATGTCACTTTTATCCAGCTTAGACTCAGTCTGACAGGAGCAACACAGTACCAGGCCTTGCGTCTATCTCTCTTAGCACCAGGCAGGCACGTTTTGAAGGAGATTTGTAACATTCTAAGTCCATCTTAATTCTTATGTTATTTTCTATGCAGCAGTTTTTAGTAGAAAGCACCAGTAGCAGTCATATTTTGGAATGTAAACATTTAGTACAGTAGTAAATGAATGGTCCAGAACTGCTGTCAGACAGAATCTTACTATTTGCAATTTCAGGACCCAGTCCTGTATTCTGATCCATGCAAACAGAACATTAGGTTCACAGGGCTACCGGCAATTAAAGACACAATGGGATCTAATCCATGATCCCAACAATTGTGTCTCTGACCTGCCATGCTTAACATACAGGGCAGATGGGATGATTGTGGGACTAGGGCCCAGATCCCAATTGCACCCTATTGCTGTTGCAGGGGGATCCCGTACCCCCAAGTAGCAAGCGAGTGCCTGATGTGCCCAGCTCAGAGTGCCAGTCCGTTACTTATTAAGTGCTCCCAGCCTTAGGGGTGCACTAAGGCTGGGAGCACTGATCAGCCTGGCCACACATTCAATTTACATATGGCCAGGCCAGGCTGCACCATGTGAACCAGTCACAAAGTTATTACACAAAATGTGTGCAACAGCCATGGATTATTCTCTGTATATTGTATCATCAATTGCATGAATATGTGGCCAGGTTACTACTTAAGTAGTAAGACATTACTAAGTGTAACGTCTGCCAAGGACCCAGGGAGCCCTACTCAAGTCAAAGAGTATTCATAAGACACAAGATGACCTCCAGCAGATCCAATCCCAAGATGGATCCCAGTCTTGCATTTTTCTTTCAAACATAACATGTTGGTTTTAACGCTGAGTATTTCAGTTATTTGATTTGTCCAGTAAGACTTTTGTTAAAATGAGGACTGCAATAGCAGTCAAGCAAACGTGTCAAAAAATCAGATCATTCTTTAAAAAATGTATTTAAAGGATAAAAATGCATGGTACTCATACTCAATACTAGTTCCAACTTATGGTTCTCATCTATCTGAACAAAATTTCCCCATCTATTAAATCTATATAAAACCACTGTTTTAACTGGTAATGCACAGGTATAAAAAAAAGAAAGTAAAATTTAGCTTGTTTCCAATCTGTGCATGGCTATCAAGTAGGTATTGGCTTCCTTGGCAATTAGGCAAAAAACTTTCAAGTATGGAGTTGAAATTTCTCATCAGGGCTTAACTACATACATCTCAACAGTTAAACATGGTGCCACATTATTGAGAGTTTTATAGGGTGAAAGTTATGAACGATTTTAAACTACAAGTCAAATAGTCCCTAGAAGAGATTTTACTATTCGTATTCAAAATAGAAAATCCTACTTTGAAAAAATTAAAGATTCTAAAGCAACCTGAACTGGAACAAATCAACATTGAACTTCCACCCCCATCCTTAGCTTCCTCTATTGTGCCAATAAATTACAACATATGAACACACTGATCAGAGACACCTCCATGGGCCTCCAAGTATCAGTTAGCAATAAAACTATTTTTCTCTATTTCTGAGTAAAACAGTAATCTAAGGCAAACTGGGTTTGCACACCTGAAATCCAATGTTGAGTAAATCATTCTGAACTAGCTTCTTTCTGTTCCATGCTAAATACATTTTCTAAGAAACTAATACCTTGTATGCCAAATGTCAGCCTAAACTGATGCGATTTAGTTATAAAATGCAGGGGGAAAGGTTTACAATGGAAATACTGACAGAACCATACCTATTAAAAGTTCTAGTGTCCCAACCATGCTTCCAGAGTGAACTTTGCAAGTTATTCATCCTTAAAAACATGATTTATAATGACAAAAGCTTAGTTATAGCTTGGCTAGCAATGCTACTGTGTTCATTCAGATAGAGGAAAGAGCCAGAAAATTGTGTTTTTTGGCATTCTAAGTTGGATTCTATTTTTTGAATCTCCATAACATGGAATTACTGTACATCCCTTACTGTTGTCTCTGTAGAGTGCTGCTCTCAAGTTGTCACTGCCACTCTCAGCTGAAGCAGCACCACTTTGTTGGTTTCTTGTCCATCAAGAGGAGGAAGTGCCACTTTCAAAAGAGCCAGCATGATGAGGTATGATGTTAACAGACAAAGTAGGGAAGACAGAGGCAGAGCCTCTTACTAAGTTGCCATGGTGTTTCCACAAACAAATTAAATCCACTTAGCTGCATCACTTTTAAATATTTAGGCAGAGACAGGGAATAGAAAAATCTTCTGGCAGTGAGAATACTGCAACAGCCAGACAAGGGGAGGGATTTATCTACATCCATTTTTACTCACCATCTCGTCATTATTCTTGAACCTCATTTTGAAGTTTAAATATTTCCCAAATACATAGCATAAGTCTCCCTCCTATTACGTGAATCTATATTTTATGCATATGGTATTGTACCTAGTGAAACAGCCCAATACGCAGATTTTTAATGCTCAGTGGGCATCTCTACACAAGACTCTTAATTTTGCATAATTTACTGCAAAGTAAGCATATGCACCTTCACATGCACATGCTTATTTCCCAGTAAACCTCCCTAATCACAAGTAAATTTGGTACCTGCAAATGCAACTAGCAAATTTACTTGGGATAAGTAATGGTGCCATAGCGCTTGTGTAGGCGCCTGACCGGAAGCAAAATCTGCTCCCTGCCCCATGACAAAGCCCAGGCTGGGATATAAGGATCTCCCAGCCCGAACCTTGTGACCACAGAGCTCAGGCTGAGAGATAATGGTCTCCCAGAGGCGGCCCTGCAGTTGCGGAGCTAGCACCGGGAGCTCCCTGCTGGTAAGAGCTGGGAAGCTTGATCCCCAGCCCCTACCTGGTGTGCCCAGGTGGGGACAATGTCCTCCTGCCCCAGAAGCAGGGAGCTTCCAAACCCTGCTCCCCAACTGCAGAGTGGCGGCTTGGAGTGGGGGTTGGGAACAAACTACCCAGCCCCTACTCCGCGATCAAAATTGCAATCACAGAGCAGGGGCGGGAGCTCCCTGCATGGGAACAGTTACCTGACCAGACTGGAGCTGGCTGGGACCTGCCCCTGACCGGGACAGGTCCCAGCCAGCCCCAGGCTATGTGGGGAAGCACATGCAGCCTGGAGGTGGCTGGGGACTGTCCTGTTTCAGGCAGTCCCCAGCCAGCTCTGGGTTGCAGATGACTTCCCCACACAGCCTGTGGCTGGCTGGAAACTATCCCGGTCAGGGGCAGGTCCCAGCCCCATGCCGCAACGGGGTGATAGAGACATTGGGCTTGGAATGAGCTGCTGGGGTGGGGTAGGTCCCAGCCCCCTGCTGCAATCTGCCAGTGGGGCAGCTAGCCATGAGCTAGCTGCTAGCTGCCCCACCAGCATATTGGGACAGGGGACTGGGACCTGCCCTTCCCTTCCTCTGCAGCTCTTTCCAAGCCCCATGCCCCTGATCACAGAGCCAGTGCCAGGGCATGGGGGCATTGTCCCCACCCCAGCAGAAGGCAGCCCCCTGGGGCCAAGAGACAGCTGTCTCCTGGCCCGTCTGGAGCTCCTGGAGCAGCAGGGACCCACTGCAGGGCTGCAGAAAACTGGGTGCAAATCTGCTCCCTAATCTCTGCATGTGTCGATGCCTGCCCAAAAGGATTTACACCAGATTAGTTTACACCAATGTAAACTTAGTCTGGAGTAAATGCATATGTAGACACGCCCAGTTTTACTCACTTTGTATGTATTCTATAAAGGGTATCAAATTGCACAGTCTGTACTCTGGTAACACTGCCTGTATAATCAGCAGGAATTTGGACTAAGAAATGGACCATTAAGAATTACTCTTACATGGGAGCAATTATGTATTGACTAGATGTATTTTGGTTTTGACTGCTAATCAATTAGTCCACTATCAGCTCAGTAACAAGAATGGAGAGTTTTTCCTTTTAACCTGTTGGTACCACAAAATGGACCAAAAGGGATATGTAAAAACCAACAACACTTTGCATCCAGAAAAGACCTTGCACAACCACATTGTGAGGTGTGCCTCGTAATGATATTGTGTACAGAATTTTTCCATACCTGATATAAAACACAAAATCTGTTTAACTCAAACCGCAATGTTATACCAAAGTTTCATGCTTTGTGTTGGTAGGTAGAGAAAGAGAGCAAGCATGTGCACAATTATATTGTGAGGTTACTTAAAATAAAATTTGATTAAAACAAGCTTTTCCCAATAAAAAGTAAAGCTAATAGAAATGCCCATGAATTCTGTAAGAGTTCTGAGAAAACAGGTGTCTTAAAACACATGAGTACCCCCTGCAGTGTCTGCAAATCAATATTACAGGACTGAGCACCTCAAAATGCAACTGGAAATGGACGTGAACTGACTTGACTGGGGTCCACTTAGAATTTAATGAGAATAAAATCTGAAAAAAAAGTTTATTGGCTATTTAAGTTTCTTGCATTCTTGTACTTCCATAATTCCTTGTTACCTAGATACAGAAAGATGTTTGTTGATATTACTTGTTTTAAGTAGAGCATATCCCTTTAAATTCAAAAAAAAAAAAATCCTTACCTTCTTCATTTAAAGTCCATGGCAAAAATGTTTCATCTGATTCATAACCACAACTGCTGTCTTCAAAGGCACAAGACCCAGCAAAGAGCAAGGCAGCTCCAGTAAATGGCAAAACTGCAGGGACAAAGAGAGCTCAGTTCACACACACAGTATCGCTCTGCACTCAGAATGAAAAGACTAGTGAAGAATATAACACCAAGTCTGTGACTTGGACTGTCAGGCAGTGCAGTGTCAGGCTCATGCATTCATCAAAGCACAGGCAAGAGACACAGCGAGGAGGAGAAAAAACTTGTTGCATTCCACGCTCTTGTTTTTTTGCCTTGATGCCATAGTTCAAATTATAGCCCTGAGAGAAAGATGCTGCCTCAGACTTGCCAAAATCAGACTGCCTTCCCAGAATCTTGCTTCCCTTTGGAGCTCCCACAGCAAACAGCCCACAGAGACAAGGCAGGGAGCAGCAGCAACAAGGAGCAAGTTTGCTGGTCACCCCCCTGCCACTTCCTTTACCTATATCCAAGCCCCCTTACCTTGCAAAATGAGGATGCAGAGCAGGATCATCGTTGCCCTTCAGTCAGGGAAATAAAGCAGCTCTTTAGGGTAGAACTAATACAAGGGCAGAGAGGCTGAGGGGAAGTGTCCAGGCTTGGACAAACAAAGCTTCCAAGGCAGCTGACAAATGTGTGCAAAGATGTTTGCACCAAACCTCCTTGTGTGCTCAGGACAAGACACCAGAGTGGAAGCAGCAGCAGAGATGGGTTGAGCTTGCATAGACTGAGGGAAGCCTGCCAGCTAGACAGCTGGTCCCTGGCTCAAGTGGAAATAGGGAGGAGCTGCTCTACTCCTCTGTGCTCCTCTGCCTGCACTCCACACTATGGGAAAACCCACACAGCTTGCAACAGGCACCTTCCACTTAACCACTCACTGCTGAATAGTAAAGGAGAGAGTAAGAGCAAGGGTTTAAGTAACTCATGCATTATGAGGCTGAAGTTGGTTCCTTAATGCTTGTTCTTTATTCCCAGTTCCTTTTTCCAAGATAATCATTACACAATTAAAGGGTGTTAGTAATGAATTAGACAAGCTAAAGAGTTACTATGTCATTAAAAATGTATATTTGCTCATAAAAATGAAAAGTAATATCATGTATCAAGTACAGAGCCCTGAAAAAAGACCTTAGATTAGGCTGGGATTATGAGGCAAAATCCTTCTCACATCACCACAGAACATATGTCTGCACTACTGGGGGACTCACCCAAAAAAGTCTGGGTAGGCTCCTTCCTGACCCAAAACTCGTTTTATGAGTGCCAACCTGACAACTTGCAAGCCCCTGGGCCTAAATAAAGATCTAGGTTTGGGCCAGGATTATGGGTGGAAATCTGTTTTGGGTCATCCCAAAACACACATCTCTGGCATTGGAGATTCTCCCAAAGAAGCCTGGGCAGAGTCCTGCCTGACTCCAAGTTCAGTTTCTGCATGCGAAGCTGCCAACTCACAGGCCCCTGGGTCTTTGCACTTCACGCTTAGCCCTGAATAAGGATTTGGATTTGGGCTGGGATTACAGATGGAAATCTTTTTTGGATCACATACATCCCCATCATTGGGGATCTCTCCAAAAGAAGTCTGGGCAGAGTCCTGCCCAACCCAGTTTGGTTTCTGAATGCCAATCCACCAACTCACTGGCCCCCAGGGCTTTGCACTACATTTTTAGTCCTGAATAAAGAGTTGGATTTGGGCTGGGTTTATGAAGATAAATCCTCTTTGGATCACTCCAAAACACACATCCCTGGTATTGGAGATCTCTATTGAAGAAGTCTGGGCAGAGCCCTGCCCAGCCCAAAGTATGGTTTCTGAGTGCCAGTCTGCCAACTCACAGGCCCCTGGGCCTGTGTGTTCTGCACAGAAATAATGAGGCTGAAGTTGGTTCCTTATTTCCAGAAATCCTGACTCTTCAGCTTGTGTAATTCATTACTAACATACTTTAACTATGTAAGGATTAGCTTTGAAAAATGAACCAGGAATAAGGAACTGGGAATAAGGAACCAACTTCAGCCTCAGACAAAGACAAAACCCCACAGCTGAATTTTGGGATTCTCTGAGTCCTCCAGTAACTTTTGCCTGAAATAGCTAATGAACCAGAACATGCCATTTAGACTTTGGTTTGCTTTGTTTTGTTTTGTTTCCCCTTAACATTCACTATCTACATTTGTAACCTGAGAGAAAGCAATGCCAGAGCAACAAAGTTTGGTGTCTGGGGCAAAGCCCACAGCAGCAGCCCGCTCTCGCCCTGCACACAGATCTGGGGGGGCACACGACCCTCCATGCTTGAATGGGAGTGCAGAAGTGGCACAAATTTGGTGTGTCGGAGAGGGAAAAATCTGTGATATGAGAGAAAACTACAGAGGATATGGAGAGAATATGTAAAAGGCACTAGCAAAATAAATTTATCCCAAGCTTAAGTGATGACACTAGTCATGTAAAAAATTAGATTGGGGGAAAAGGTACCTGTCTAGCTTCATGTGGTGTGCATTTTTTAATGTGGGTACATTTCTAAATCTGATCCAGTAGGCACAATAATATGCCCACCCAAAGTGTTCAAAAATCATGAGTCAGGTTCCAGAAATCATGAGATGTGATTTTTTTAAAGCCAGCAATTAAAAAAAAAAAATCCACACTGCTTCCTCACAACAACTTTGGAGGTCTTCTTATTTATCTTCTGATATTTTACCTTGGAGAGTTCAGATTTTTATGTTTTTCTCTACCACCATCATGAAAACTATTGTTTTTTTAAGTGAAAGCTGAGGTTTTGAATTAATTATGTGCCTCCAAGACCTGGGGCTTTAATAAAATAACTGCATATAGCAAGTTTTATGATAAAAATGCAAGCATTGGCAACACTGTAAATTCTGCTTTAAAAGATGAACCTAGACAAATGCCTTTTTAAATGCCCTTAATGTATCTGTTACCACTTTAAGTATCACCATACAGGTGTCTTTAAATAATACTATCTAGTGCTATGAGCTACCTCTTAAAATAATGAGAAAGGCTGGGAATATTTTGCCCTTGCCACATTGCTAGCTGAGGCCACACCGAGAGACTCTGGCTGTGTCTACACATGCATGCTATTAATGCTACTTATGCTCTTTAAGCATACTGCACAGTAAAATAATGTGCAGTAAAGTTTCCCCAGAAGCATGTCTACATGTGCACCTGTCAGGAGCAAATTTGCTCTGATTAGCAGATTGGGGTGGGGGCTGGGAAACTGTCCCCTGCCCTGAGAAGCTGCCTGTCTTCCAGCCCTGCACCTCTGCCTATCAGGGAATGGAGTTAGGAGGTAGGCAGCTGCCCAGGGCACAGGACTGTTTCCCAGCCCCTGCTGGCATTGGGCTGAGAGGCAGCTGTCTGGGGGAGAGAACAATTCCCTCTCCCCCTGCTGCCTGGGCTGACCAGGAGCAATTTGCTCCCAGTCAGTTGTCTACATGTGCGCTACTGTACAGTTGCTACTGCATGGTAGATCAATTACCTGTATCTACAGGTACCAACCAACCATACAGTAAACTAATTTACTGTGCAGTAAATGCAGTACACATGTTGATAATACTTTAATGTGCAATAGATTAGTCTACTTTGCAGTAAAGCCTCTCAAGTAGGCTCAATCTCTGTGACATTTTTCCTATCATATTGAAATCTACACGATCTACTTTTCTACCATTCAACTTTGTTCCACTGCACTAGAGAGTTCTGGAGAATAAAGTCTTTTAAGTTTGTATTCAATTTGCAAATCATACACTACTATGTATGTACAGGGTTATGTTCCTCAGGATCATTTTGACAATAGCAAAAGCTAGTAGCATGAAAAGGGATATGACATTTTTTACTGCCATGGATAAAAACATGGATGAAGACCTCCTTTTCTATATCACCATATTAACAGATGGTTTGTATCTATATCTATATATACAATCATACACCTAAACAACTTGTTTTCAGCATGGGTCATACTGCTATAAGAGTGCTATACCAATACCTTCCTTGGAATTTTTTCCAGAAAATTTAAAATAAGGGAACCCCACTGTCAAATAAGTGCACAACTAAGTTTCTCAAACTCTGGCTCAGGATTTCTACTCGTGCTCATTGTTGCCGGTGTAGCACTGTCAGGTTACAGGTTGGAGATCTACATAAGGCAAAGATCAGAGCTGGCCTAAGGGAAAGTGGTGCTCTGGGCAAACTTTTATTTTGGCGCTCCCTCCCCAAGTCAGAAGCACTGCTGGAGGCAAAGGCAAGTGGGCAGGGGTGGGTGCTGGGTGCAGTCCAATGGGGAGACAGAGTGGCTTCATGGTCCAGGCAGGCAGGTGGGCAGGCAGGCACTGCTGCTGGTGGCAATCAGCTGGGGTAGGGCAGGGCAAGGTGGAGTGGGGTGGGACAGGGTGAAAGCAGGCTGCTCACGTGTGTGTGCATGAATGTTCATGTGACACCCCCTGACTACAGCACCTTGGACAGTTGCCCACATCGCCCACTCCTAAGGCTGAGTCTGGCAAAGATTTCCCTACATAGTTCATCATTGTAAGGAATCTTTGTATCTGTTTCTTGGAATAAACATGTTGGCAAGGCCCTAAATATTACTGAGGTCTACTTGGTCATCTTGCTGTGTTAAAAAGAACATACCAAGGGAAAAAAAGTTATTTCACAGAGTTTATATTTTGGGTTCTCTATAATGTCCACTGTATCAGAGCTTTATTCTTCCCCACATAAAGTCACGTAGTCATTCTAGACTGAATAACTTTCTTTGCTTGGCAAATTCTCAATAGCTTAATTCAAGGGTTAATTGTGGAACTTCTAGTAGTTAGTTTGAGTGCTTTCTCCCAGATCCAAATCACACTCTGGTCTCTTATGAGAGAACCAGTTGGTCCAGCAAAATTGCAATACTGGCTTTTTAACCTTACCTCAGTCACAAACTCTTTTCTGTTTTCATTTTCCCCCTGTTGTTTAAAAACATATAACATTCATATGTTTCATTTTTCATGAAGTACTGTGCTCCTCAAATCTTCATATTAAAGTTTCAAAGCACCTCTTCCCTGCCTAAATTAAGTGAAAAGTATTAAAAACCTCAAGTGCCTCTGCCTTCCTCTCTGGTGATAAGCATTGCTTGTAAATCAGAGAACAAAGCACTGTTTGGACCTTCTCCAGTTGTCCTCCATATTTCCCAAGTTTCAACTCTGATGAAACTTTCAACTGCTTCATTTTACCACTCCAGGAATTTTCTTGGTTCATTTTTTTCTCCTGGCATCATATGTTGTTGGGCACCATATCACTTGGAGGAAAGGATTGTAACATCCACTGTCTGAGTTCTAATGGATGAGCCAATATATAACACATATACTCATTCCAATGGGCTCATGCCAGAATCTCTCAAGAGTACAACTCCCCCACAGAGCCCAATCCAGGTCTGAGTGAACCCTTTTATTGATTTACCAGGTGCTGAATTGATCCATATGTCTTTTAGGGTGAAAGCTGCTCCTCCTGGTTAAAGCACTCCAGACACCCAAGTATTATTTTTGGCTCCAACGTTTATTTTGTTTATAACTCTGGCCAAATCTCTTACCCTCCCTATGCTCTAGATTCTCCATCTGAAAAAAACAGGAGACAGTAATTCTTCCCAATTCACAGAGGTAGGATGAGTGTTTATTCATTAAAGTTTGCAAGTGTCTTGAAATCCTCAGACAAAAGTGCTACAGAAGGGCAAAAAATTCCTTATGCTTATATGCTTCATGCTTTGGTCTTTCATGATCCAGATCCCTTTATTTGAAAGTGGAGGCAACATAAATGTGGGACTGAACCCAGCAAATCTTGCATCTGAGCTACCAACTCGTTCTCCCCAAGTGTATTGGCATGGGAAAGATACAGAATCTGGATCCAATTTTTGTAGCAGGGCCATTTCTCTGTAGTTTGGAGGGCCAAGACCCCATATGCAAAAATAAACAAAGAAGTAGTGACCAAGGAAGAGAGGAAATAGCTAAATAAGATTCAGCTTTGACTGGCCAGTTATTGAAGTTAGGGAAAGACATATCAGTCTTATTCAGAAGCAATTTGCTTTATCTACAGGAGCATATTAAACCAATTTGTTTGCTTAGATTATTCCAGGAAAATGCAAATCTGAAAATGAACTATCAAATAGAAAGTGCTCCTGTCTTGCCTAAAGTCCCATGAACATTAGTTTTTGCAGTTATTTAATTCTGTAGTCTATCTCCCAGATGTGTGGAAAGTCAGATTACATTGGAGCTGACCAAAGCAGATTCTGGTTTTTGGTTGAAAAGAAACTTCTCTCTTTCATTAAATTGCATTATAATGTGGTGATAAATTCAAAACAACTGTTCTGAGTAATAGAAGGAAACTCCAGAATTAAGCTACAGTCTCAGAAGTAAATGGTTTAGTTTGTCTGAAACGTTATTAACTCTTTTTCTCCAACAGTTTCTTTCACAAACAATTAATATTAAAAGGATCCTTGCAGTCTAAATCAAGGGCATTCTTTACTGTAGCCCAAGTCATGTACATTCTGAATACTGCTGAAAACGTAATTTACTTAGACTGTTACTTTTGACTATGGCATCCCTTTTTGCACCCTTCTGCTGATGCCTTTCAGTCTATTACATTAAACATAAGTTAATTAAATTCATTTTCAGAGCCTATCCCTACTCTACTTATCTACCACTATCAGGATGTCAGCACCACCCCTGTCAATTCATGACTCCAGAGAGCTTCACCCAATAGTTAAATTTTCAAAGCAGTTCCTTGGTGCTTTTTCTCCATGTTGTCCTTCACACTTGGGAGCAGATCCCATTAATATCCACAAAGCTATTTCATTGCCTGCCTTCAAATTCCACCTTAAATTCTCTTCTGCTGTGATACCATACAAACTTGACAACTGTTAGACTGCTGGTGTCCTGAGGCAACTACCAAACATGCTGACCAATTATAGCCTCATTGTGTCCTTGCCTTTCCCTGTCTCTCTCTCTCTAATCATTTGTTGGCTCTTTTCTTACATTTAGATTGTAAACTCTTCGGGGCAGGGACTGCCTGTTTGTTTGGTCTTCCCACAGTGTATAACATAATGGGGTCCCAGTCTCTGACTAGTGTTCCTAGAAGCTACAATAATATAGATATAAATAACAGCAGCAAAGAAATCAGGATTAAAATGATTTTATAATACAAGTGCTAGAATCTTATATCACCAGCCTGCCTTCTCTCAGGGGCCAGAAACAGAAATAACATATAATCTAGTATAAGTAATTGGAAACTGGTTCAAATCTGTAACACAGCAGGGCTAGGGACAAACATTCAAAAAGTCTGAGCCTGAATTGGTTCAATCTTTGCAGGTTAGTCTAACCTGGCTAGGTTTAACCATTTGCAACTGTACAGACATTCTCTCTGGACTGAGGAAATTCAGGCACATGCCTGCAGTGGCTCAGGTTAGAAGTTAAGGGGCACTACAGCAGCCTCCCTTCCCTCCCACAGTGCTGAGTTAAGGGGGGGCATGGCTAGGACCCAGCAAGATGCTCTGATTAGGGAGAGGGGTAACCCCACACCCTGCCTGCACCATCCCAAGCTATTCCCCACTCACTGCTCAAGAGACGGGAGTGTTGCCAGACTCCAGACCCCAGCTAGTATTCTGAGGCAAAGGGGAGGAGCGGGGTATGCATTTGTTGATGATACTGAGCTTTTCAATCTCTCTTTCCCTGCTTCTTCATACTGTCTGCAAACCTGACAGGTGAGGGAGCTAGCAGGGGGCTG
The DNA here is from genome assembly GCF_030867095.1 of Alligator mississippiensis. Lineage (NCBI taxonomy): Eukaryota > Metazoa > Chordata > Crocodylia > Alligatoridae > Alligator > Alligator mississippiensis. The sequence continues at coordinate 194,145,429 of NC_081826.1, read as the reverse complement.
ATAAACACTGTGTTAATCAGCCTATCAACAAAACAAAAGCCTCTTTCATTTGTTCAAGCTCTTCTTAAATAGCTTTTTCCAAGGAAGGAAGAGGGACATTACCAGCTGACTTGTTGATTAGCTCCAAAAAGCCCTAAGCAGACACTGTTCTGTCTGCCTGTCCCAGTGAAATTGGAGAGACACATAAACAGATACCTCTCAGCATTAGCTAGCATACTACATGACTAGGGTCCGTGGGGCTGGGGTTTGTGCTGTGGGAGATGGGAGCCAGGGAGGTGGGGGATCTCTGCTTGAGCAGCTGCTGTCCTTGCCAGAGCTCTGGATAGGGAGCAGAGGGGCAGAACCAGCCCTGCTCTCTGGAGCAGCTCAGCCCAGGGCTGCAAAACATCTGGGATGCTGGGGGGACTCTAGTTTAACTTAGGAAGGGGTCTGGAACAGACATTGTATAAACTGGTTTGACCCAAATAAGTGTAAGTCTGATACTACATTCAACCAAGATTCAAGTTAACTCAGTCCCCCAACATCCCAGGATGCTTTGTGCCTCCCCTGTAAGACCCTCCTTGCAGCATGGGTGGCTAGCCTTTGCTCAAGCTATCTGCTTCAGCAGAGCAGGGAGGCATGCTCCAGCACCCCTAGGCTTCTGACCTGGGCCATTGCAGGCATGTGGCTGTATTTCTGGAATCAAAAGTGAATGTCTGTTCATCTGCTTATCAGGTCAATCTATATAGTTTAGACTTACCTGTGAAGATTGAATCAATTCATCCTTGGGCTTTTTGACTGTCTGTACTTAGTCAGGATGACTAAGCATATTATGCTAGTCAGATCTGACTTGTGACTTATTAAAGTTAATTTAGAACTTAGATTTAAATAATTTAGTATAATACAGCCTCTAGCAAAGGATTCTTTAATGCTAAACAGACTGAATTATCCTAGCTAAGCACACTTCTTTTTTAAGGCTTCCTAATGCTTGAAAACCAGATGCAGGGCTCTGAAGACTTTGGCTACAGTAGCATAACTAAGGGTAGGCGATTAGGGCACTAATTCCAGCAGTTGACCTAAAGGGGGCCCCCAGCCACCTATCATTCCCTTGAGCACAGAGGCATGATTAGTATGGTTTGCCCTGTGGTGCATCCCCTTTCTCTGTATTCCCTGAATTGCTGCTGTCCCAGCTCTTCCTGCCCTCTCTCATCTTTACTGCAGCCACTGTTTCTCTTGCTGCCAAATTCACCCCCTTATGCAATTGATGGTTACAAGAATCAGCAGCACATCCCTCTCCTCCCTGCATTCCTCTGCTTCTGAACTATAGCTGATCCAGGTATCCCTGCCCTTTCTCTCCACATTCTTTTGGAGCTGGTGCAGCTGCTGCAGTGGGGAGCATGAGACAACAGCCCTTGGCATGGAGCAGGAGGTACAGCAGCAAGCAGCTTGGGTGTTGCAGAGAAATAGTTTCAGGGAGAGAAATACAGAGTAGAGAAGGGGGACACTGGCGCAGAGCACAAACCTTACTAGTTACCCTCTGAAAAGAGATAGTCAATCAGATGTGGATCCATAGCAAGACATCTGGCTGGCTAACATTTATCTTACTAATCCTTGTAATAAATGAATTTGTTCTCCTTGTTCTGAAGAACAAAAAATACAGTAAGGGCAATCAGTTCATTAGGCATATAATTTATCTCCTAAGGCTGAGATTTCCCCAGCTGTCTTAGGGATCTAGATGCTCACCTACCGTTAATTAATTTTAATACTATGGGAACCGCTCATCCCATTCTCTTAGGCAGTTTTGAAAAATCTTGTCCTTTTAGTATATTTTTATGACATGCATATGCTAACAATCAAATGTAGTATATAATAAGCACTGGACTTGAAGAACTGAAAATGTAACTATATAACTAAGAGAAACAGAAAGGAATAGTTGAGGTGGGCAAGCAGGACACCAGGATTCTTAAATGAAGCGCAAGAATGGCAGCCACTGCTATTGCCATCCCAGCCGCTGGTCAGGGTTCAAAACTTTCTAGGAACACCTCTGGAAAGGAATGCATCAAAAAAGCAAAGCAAATGGGTTATAAGGTACAGAATGCATCTTATTCCACAATTTTTGTTTAGGGGGCTGCTTGTTTACTACTTGCTATGTTGTTCATTGTTTGAGGGGAGGTCGGTGGCTGAAAGGGCTTTGAAAAGAAATCATGTTTCCAACTGCCTCTTCTCACTGGTTGGCGGAGGACACCTTTATTCACTCTCTGTCACTATCCCTTTTTTTTTGTCCCACCCCTCACCGCTGATTGGCAGAGGGCGCCTTCACTCAGTCTATGTCACTACCATTTTTTTTTGGTTGATTTCATGGGAAATCACAGACTTCTTGGTGACTGAGGTAATTGCGGGCAACACTGTTTTTCATGGTTTTCATGAAATCCACAAAACCACAATTTAAGTAAGTTCCTAAACAGAAGTGATCTGTTCCCTAGCTGAGTTGAACTTTGGATGTATGGATTTGTTCTGCATTGCACACAACAGCTAGTTACTTATACAATGTGTTCAGTGATGCTTTCCCCTTAATCTTGCTATCAAGTAGCAAAATTATGTGCTTAATACTACTTTTGGAACCCAGAGTCACTTTCAGTAGAGCTGCAACTGGTATACATCAGTATAGAATCCAGCCCACAGTATTTTATCCTTTCTGGATCATTAGAACTAAAAAAATAACTGTCTCTTCTGATCTGACTCATACTTTGATGTCCAACCTAATAATGACTCCTGATAGTTTTGAAATAAAACTTCATTTTAAAATTTCAATTGTAAAATGTTCAGCAAGGTATGGCTTCAAGATGAAGGAAACAAAGGGAGTGTGGAGGGACTCGAGTCTATTTTTACTAGATACACCTTACTTATCAGACTGCAGGCACCTCTACACAAGATGCCTTAAAGCACAGTGGACTGTTCTACTGTGCATTAGCACATCATGGCAAAAACCGTGCTAATGCACTAATGCATAGTAGAATTAGTTTACTGCATATTAAGTGTCACAAAAAAAAGTTTGCTTTTTCTACTGAGCATTTGTGCAGCTACTGCCCCTTTATCTAGTACCTCATATTAGAGGTACTAAACTTAATGCACAGTAGCAAAGGCACATTAATGAATGTGTAGATGGGTCCTATGCATCTACACCAAACTCCTCACAGTTTAGGGCTTTATTCATCAATGCTTCTAATAATAGTGGGACTATATGTAAAGTCCTTAATCAGGCTTGCATTTTAATTGAAGTCAATGGAAGTTCCAAATGAGGAGTGACTTTAGGAACTGTATCTAGATGTTGCCTTAGTTCTTGTATCTTTCACAGAAGCTGTACATTCTGTTTGATTTTACAGTATTTTCCAGCAGATTTTTCATGGAACATGTCAAAATGTAGTAATTAGTTTGACTGACCACAAAGCCTGACTGGGGCTAAATTCCAAAGCACTTATGAAGAAGACAGGTGCAGAGTGGGCTGATAATACTCCTTGCCTAGAGGAAATAGTGTGGTCTAGAACACATGATCCTCTCAATCAGTGCTCATCCAACATGACATCTCTGTTAAGACTAAATACCTGGTGTACTGACTGGCTTTAAAAAGAAAATTATACTTTGTGGTTTAGTCAGGGAGCCAAAACCTGTTTAGAAATTGCACGAAAGTTACCAAATTAGGTTTTAGTGTTAATTTCCTCCTCTCCAAATTCATTGCATAATAATTCCATCTCTACATTAGCAGTCAAGGAGTTCAAACTTATCAGTCATATGCTTAGATTTGCAATTCTGAGCCCAATTTAAGGGCCAGATCCTTTAGGGCAATGCCTAAGTAACTAGGGTCTGTGCAACGAGCTGAGGGGAGAGGTAGCCTTCCTTGTCAAGTCATGGACTAGCAAAGGAGCCTCTTTGCAGCAGTTTCAGGACTTTGGAGGTTGTCCCTGCCAGTCCTGCACTTCTTTTCTTTGGGGAATAGTTGCCGATACATCAGTACCTTGCTGTACCTACCTTGTTGCTTCACTTATTCTCAAGCCCCACTGCACATGCAGGCACAGACTCCTCCTGAATGCTAGGGACAGACATTACACATAAACTGGTTTAAGTGATCAGAAACTGGTTTAAACCTGTAACAGAACAGATGTTCAGTGCACATAAACCAGTTTGAGAATGGCTGAAACCAGTTTGAGATAAACCTGTTTGGATGTAGCATGAGACTTAACTGATTTGGCTCAAACCAGTTTATGCAATGTCTGTCCCATACCCCTTGCTGGTTTAAGAAAAATCAGACTCCCCCCAGCATCCTAACACACTCTCTGGGCCAGGTGGGGCTCTCTGTTCCACAGCAGGGCTGGCCCCTCCCCTCTGCTCCCTGGCTGCAGCTCTGGCAGGGACTACAGGCTGCTCCCCCGCCTCCCCCTCACCACTCCCTGCTAAGCAGGAATTCCCCCCTCCCCTCTGCCTTGCAGAGAGGTGTCTTCACATTAGATAGCAGACCACATGCTGACTACAGTCCATGCTGAATCAACAGGTAGCTGGTAATGTCCCATTGTTGTTTTCTTAATGGGGTGATGAGCACTGAGTTAGGAGGTGATAAACATTGTTATCAATTCCCTCCTCAGCTAATCAGGGCATCTTGCTGGAGCCTGGCCACACCCCCCACAGCTCAGTACTTTGCAAGGGAAGGGAGGGCTGCTCTAGTGCCACCCAGCTTCTAGCCTGAGCAACTGCAGACATGTACCTGCATTTCTGGGGTATCTGTCTGGTTACATAACTGATTTAGCCTAGCCAGGTTAGATTAACCTGCAAAGATTGAATCAATTCAAGCTCAGATTTTTTGAATGCCTGTCCCTAGCCAAAGAGAGTGTGACACCATGTGCATACTTCTGAACTCCTATCCCTCACACCTTGCATAGAGAAACTGCAGCAGTTCTTCCAGGGCCTGTGGGTGAAACTTGGGTAAGGGTCCCCATCTCCCATTTGGAAACAGGAAAGAGAGTGATCCGAGTTTTGGGGGCCCCTGAGCTTGGGGCCGAGGACACTGTATTGCCATTTTCCCCCTCACGTAGACCCTGGGTCCTGTCATCTCAGGGGTCCTTTATGTACAAAAGAAGGTTTAGCCTTAAAGAATGGTATTAAATTCTCAAGTCCTTTATAACTGGGAGCTGACAAGCTACCTGACAAGCTGGGAGTTGACAAGGCCTCTAGCCAAAGCTCAGGTAGCTCATGATCTAGCCGTTTGCTAACTGTCTGGTTTTTTTAAAAAAAAAAACATAGAATCAGACATTATGGATGTTATAAAACATTAATTAGTAGTAAAACTAGATCAGGAACATTTTTATTTCCCTGGAGTCAGTCTGTCTCTCCCTCTAGCTTTTTCACTGGAAAAAAAAAAGTTTCTTATTTAATCCGCCAATATTAGTGCCAGTAGGTCTATGACAAACAAAGCAGCAATCAGATCATTGAGTTTCATTTCAATTCCTCTTCTGGGTGTCCTTGATTGTTTCCTCTACTCTGGTTAATGAAGTGACATGATCATGAAATGCAGCAATAGCCTGCTCCTTCCAGGCAGCAAGCAGTTGGCACCCCTTTTATTAAAGATTAAACACGGTCTGGAAAACTAATTAACTAAAGAAGGAGGCTGATGTTTGTAACGTAAGTGAGGAAATCTGGAACCTTTCTGTATGTCAGTCACTGAGAGGGAGCCAGCATTGTTGGCTTGTGATTTTTTTTTTCTTTGCCTGACTTTGCCATGCATAAGAGTCTCCCTTATGGTCTTTTTCACATTATAATCATAGACTACTTTGTGTATAACTTTTTTTTTTTAACTTAGAATATGGTTGCTTAGTTATGCTACAAACAACATATTTATCCAGGCTTACTGGAATCTTCTTAGATACTCACAATGTACAGAATAGATTTACCCCACTTTCACCATAGACGTTGCGATACTGTGTGACTAAATCCAATGCCAAGTTATCTCGTCATACTGAACCTTTCTTCTGTGTAGTTGACAGGATCATGTAATGGAAATAACAAGGGTTGCCATAGTGAAAAAAAACCCATCATGTACAAACAAATAGCCAGTGGTCAGTTTTTTCTTTAGATGATATTGCCTTGGAGACTTTGAAAGAAAACAAAGGAGAAAGGCAAAGAAGACTGGAGATGTGGTAAAGACAGAAGCAAAGAGAAAAAGAAAAATGGGGAAATAGGCAATTAAAAAAAAAGAGGGAGAGAAGGAGAAAGAGTTGGAGCAAGTTATAAGGAAAATAGAACTGAGATGAAACAAAAAGTGAAAACTGACAATTAAGAATGTAAGTTTAGAAAGCCAGGGTGAGATCCCCACTATAACCCCTAGTGCTAGGGACAGATATTACACATAAACCAGTTCAAGTGATCAGAAACAGGTTAAAGCTATAACAGAACAGATGCTTAATGCACATAAACCAGTTTGAAAATGGCTGAAACCAGTTTGAGATAAACCTGGTTGAATTTAGTATCAGACTTAACTGATTTGGCTCAAACCAGTTTATGCAATATCTGTCCCATACCCCTTGCTGATTTAAGATAAACCAGACTCCCCCAGCATCCTGGCATGCTCTGTGGGCTGGGCGGGGCTCTCTACTCCATAGCAGGGCTGGATCCTCCCCTCTGCTCCCTGGCTACAGGTCCTGCAGGGACTGCCAGCTGCTCACCCCCCTCCCAGGAATTCCCCCCTCCCCCCTGCCTTGTGGAGAAGCATTTGTATATTAGCTAGCAGACCACATGCTGGCTAAATCAGTCCATGCTGAATCAACACGCAAAATCAACAGATAACAGCTGGTAATGTCCCTCTGTTGTTTTCTTAATGGGGTGATAAACACTGAGTTAGAGGTGATAAACACTGTTATCAATTCCCTGCTGGACTAATCAGAGCATCCTGCTGGGGCCTGGCCATACCCTCCCTCTCCCACTCAGCTCAGTACTATGCAAGGGAAGGGAGCGCTGCTCTAGTGCCCCCCAGGCTTCTAGCCTGAGCCTGCATTTCTGGGATGTCTGTCCGGTTACAAAAGGGATTTAGCCTAGCCAGTTTGGACTAACCTGCAAAGATTGAATCGTTTATGCTCAGGCTTTTTAAATGTCTGCCCATAGCCTAGGGGAGAATGGGGGAAGCAGAAGCAGTAAAGTTTACATTGTTGCATGAAGTGGCCCTCAAAGCCCCATAACTGACTAAGAAGCCCGCTCTGATGTTGGCACTCCTGAGATAGCATTATATCTCCCCCTTGCAAATGCTTTTACAGGGGCTTGTTAGGGCCAGGACTGTAACCAAGAAAGTCCTATTGGGGCAAGGCTGTAGCCCATAAGGTAGTCTTGGGAAGTGCTATAATATTGAGAGGCCTCTAGGTCTAAGCTGTAAAATGTCTTTCTAGGGCCATGGCATACATACTACCTTTAGGTTCTGAATTCTGTGCTGCAGAATCTCATCACCCAGACCCTAGTCCATTTCTTATTCAGTTCTTTGTTCCTCCCTTTCTCCACTCTTTCTCTCCCAGCTTTCTCATTTTTCCTCTTGAAATTAATCTTCTTTCCCAAGAAGCAGAAAATGAGCACTATAAGAATAAGGGATTTTACAAAATAGAAGGAATACTTTACAGCAATAGCAGTTCTGTAAATTCGAGAGTATAGACCCCTAAAATAAGAAGTGTTGGCTATGGCTAACATAACAAATCTGCAGTTGAGAACATTGGCTCTGTTACACTCTTAATAATCAGTGTTTACATATGCCTTTGAGACCAGTACTGCTCTAAGCTATCTTTACTACTGAGCAGCTTCGCAAAAAAGTAACTGAGTAATGACACCTAAAATCTTAACATTGCTGAAATACATACAGCACTTTCACCCAAAGACAGAAACATAGCCCCATCCAAACTGAAACTCTACAAATACATTGCAAAAAAAAAAAAACAAAAATCCAACTCAAGCTATAAAGAAAATTAATAGAGAAGCAGATGATTGCTAACATCTCTATTCTTTCAAACACTAGGCAATTTAATTATCACATAGAATCAGAGCTTCGTTTTCACTACTCTTCCAAACTATGGAAGTTCCAGTAGCTATCTCCTAACCTAATACTGATGCATACAGCAGATGTGCAGAACTTTGAATACATGTATGCCAATAGAAGTTGTATAAACTAGTGTTGCCACAGGGTTATTATAGCCTGTTCATGTTACATGCAAGTATTTCAATAAGCTTTGTAAGATAAAGAAAGCCTCTTTAATGTAACACCTACTTTAATTACAGGCCTTGACTTGTTGACTGCCTAACATACCAAATAAATCCTGCACAACAGACCTGCAGTGTTGCTATGTATCCAATTCGCTCTTAACATTCCATTTATTTAATTGGAGTAACTCATTATGTTGTTGGCCTGACACTGCAAATATTTGTTTTCATCAATGAATATGCAGCCTGCATATATGTAAAAGTGTGAAGGGCCATCGGGGAAAGGTTATTTCAGGATTTAAATAAGGACAATGTAGCAGAAAGAACTGGAATGCACATGGTGACACTGTAGGAATATTCATGTTCAATTTTTTTGGATTCCTTAGTAAGGAAAAATACATTGTGTCAATAGTCATAGAAGCCTGTATATTTTGTTTAAACATTTTTAGGGCCTATTCCATTACCTTTATCTCAGTTTTACTCCACAGTAACACTTTTGACTTCACTGCAGCTATTATTATTTGCACTGAGTATATGTAAGGAGAAAGACTGCCCAAGTAGAAATCCTACATATCCAGGGGAAAGAGAACTTTAAAAAAAAAAAAAAAAAAAAAAATCAGATGAAAGACTTATGTGACTCCAAATTTAGAGGTAGAGGTATATTTCTACCTGCTGTTATCTTTGATTGTCAGGTTGAAATTTGGCTAGTAATAACCAGTACACTTTTCAAAAAATACTGTCTGGATAAAAGTTAGTGATGGCAGAAAGTTATTCGGGCAACTGAAAATGTTTATTCACCTAGACTTGCTCAAAGTCAATTGTAGCACATGAGAAACTGCAATAAGATTCTTCTATCTGTTTTCTCTGATGGCATGACTGATGCACACTGATCACCTCTTCACAGAAAGAAGCTGCAGAAGTCTGTGTTACTATTACATAAGCCAACAGCTAGAGTAGACAACTTCTTTTAACTATTTTTATTTAGAGAAAAAAAACAAACAGATTTCTTATGGTTGTGGTTTGCACTGTCAGCTAGTTTAACCCATGCCTGAAATTAGGGGCACTCTATGTTGAGTAAGTCAACAGCAAAAGTACCTAACATGTAAGCAGTGGTCATTGGAGCAGATATAAAATTCCTCTTTTTCCTTGTGAGGTAAATAAAACAAAAAAACAACCCTACAGTTGTACAAGGAAACCACAAAGAGGAAACCAGTGACTTATGATGACTGCAGATGACAAAGTATGAAAGAGGAAATGATTAATTACTAATGATACTGGATGTAGAAACTGCCACATCAAAAAATTCATTACTACATGAGTTTTTCTTGTAGGACTGACTCATGCAATTAGTTTGGAAGTCACAGACATTCCATTTGATATGTGTTTTTCTCCAATTATATTTTGAACAAGAGCTTACTGTGCCTATTAAAAGACATACCTTGAAGCCTAAAACATCCCAAATTCTTTACCAGTCCCACTGAGTTTACATACATGGTTCTGTTGCTGCTATGAGCATTGATGGGCAGCTGGAGAGTCCAGACTCCTTAACTGCTTACTTGCCCCACACATAGCAGAAAAACTCCCTTGGTAATTGGTGATAGAGATGCCTTCACCAGCTTTCTTGGTTGCTTCCCACCATAGCTAACCAGCATCACCCTCATCTTCTCCCAAGCAATCTGGCATTCCTCTGTGAACCCAATGCATCCTGATACTGGGGCTGTTGTTAGATCCAGTGAAACGGAGATATGGAGCTGAGCATCAGTCTATTGAAAGCACGGCAATGACCACTTCCTAAATCTCCCTCGGAATAACTTAATCTGCATTAATGTGAAACTGGCTCAGGTGGGCAGTAGTCAACTGCAGGAATACAGCGGTGGAAAAAAATCTCTTCCATAAAAACACCACTCAGTTCACCTAGAGTGCAATTCGAAGGAATGAAATGTGAGAAATTCCAGCTAAATGTCTGACTTCATCATTTCTAAAAACAAAATAGTTCAAGCCTGGTTTCAACAGATTCAAAGGTGCCATTTTAAAACTAAAGAGGAAGTAGAGAGGGTGCCCATCCTCATCAGTATCCAGAATGGTATAATACAAACCACATTATACAAGAAACCTACAGACCAACATACATACCTTCACAGAACCAGAAATCACCCTAAACACACCAAGAAAGCTGTAATATAGAGCCAAGCCCTCAGATACCACTGAATTTGCACTGAAGAGAACACCTGTGATTGTCACCTCACAAAGCTCAAAAAGGCTTGCACTCAACCAGGACACTCCTCCAAAGAAGAGAGATTGCGTGTTTGAAAGAGCCACCTGGATACCACATGAAGAATTGCTACAGTACAGAAGAAAACCCCCCACAAATTGCACACCACTGGTTAGGACATATCACTCCTCCCTTGAACCTATATGGAAAATCCTCAAACAATTGAAACCCATAGTAGAAGACGACCCAATTCTTAAAGAGATCTTCCTAGAACCACCCATCCTAGCCTCCAAACGAGCACCAAACCTCGCTAACCTCATCACCAGAAGCAAACTTCCTAGTGCCCAAAACACACCATGCCATGACAAGAAATGTAAAACCTGCCAACATATCTCTACCACCCCCACAATTACTACACCCCACAAGAGAGCCATCAGCATCCCTGGATCTTACAGCTGCACCTCCAGAAATGTAATAATCTCATCCATTGCACCACATGCCCTAATGGAATATACATAGGAGAAACCAAACAACAACTGCGCACCAGAATGAACGCACACTGGAAATCTATCAAAGACAGAAATACCCAATTACCTGTGGGGGCACATTTCTCACAAGAAAACTACTCTCTCCAATCTCTCAGTCCTGATCCTCAAAGGGAACTTACTTTTCACAGAGGAGCCTACGAATTTCACTTCATCAACCTACTGGATACAAAAAATCGTGGACTATACATAGACATTGGATTTATGACACATTATAATCTGCCTAACATCTGACTCCCCAGGTACCTCTCCTCTATTTACTAGCTACATTCATTCCCCTCCCCCTCTTCCCCCCAGCCTGTATCTCACCCACTGACTCCTCAATTTACATCTTCACTGACTGCCTGTCCTGCATGCAGACCAGCCTCTGGCTTCTTTGCTATTCATTCCATCCAGGAAGAGCACTCACCAACTGCAGACTTCCTCAGCCTGACAAAGGTATTTATACGCGAAAGCTTGCTAAGAAGAATTTTTCCACCTATTTGAGTTGGTCTAATAAAAGATATCAGATTTACCCAAAAAAACCTTGTCTGCCATCTCCTCAGAGCTCACTTAGCATATGCAAAACTCCTTTCTACCATGTCAGAGAAGGGATTTGAATCAAAAGGGAGCCACTACCTTCTCCCCACTCCTGTGACTCATGCCCTTTATTTCTAAAGGTATTTCTAAATTGTCTCTATCATGCCAAGACTACCACCATGAACTAGGCCCTGTTTGCATGCTCCTGCTCTGCACATACCAACTCCTTAAAACAAGGCTGTGTAGCCCTCTTAGAATGACCCTGAGTCCCCACTCAAGACTGTTCTTTGGTTTTTTGTTTCAGAGTTGTTTAAAAATGACTACATTACCTCATTTCCTCTGACCGCCACAGATCATCTAAGCACCAAAGAAGTTCAACGAGCCTGTCCCAATGAAACCAAGTCCTGCAAAGGAGTGAATGGAAGGAAAGCTTTATTAAAGATTTTGAGAATAGACTACTGCAAGTAAATGGAGAATAATGCAATTGTATCCAGCACTGCAGATGGCATGAATTCTGCACTTTTCAAACATAATACTTCTGTTTCCTGTGGCATGTTTCAATGTAAAAAAAAATCAAATGCTTGTGAGTCATAGATTGTTTCTACTAGTTATCGCAATTACCCTGTATATTGCCAGGGAATTAGGTCTTTAGCTTAAAACTAGCTAAATCTGGAAGAAAGTTTATTCTTTCTTTCATATCTATCATCAATCTCTAAAGTTACATGATGCAATCTAGAAACATGAGGGGGAACAGAAAGGGAGGAAAAAGTTTGCATTTTCAGTGATACAGCAAAAAAGCAACAGAATACCAAAACAGGAAACTAGGGATTTTAACATCTGATTTTTTTTTAATCGACATAAATACTTCCACATTTAGCACGAAATTACACAAGATTGAAAAGGATAAATATTTTTTTTTAATATGATGGTGCTGCTACATTTTGCACTCAGAAAGATTTAAAAAAACAAGAGAGAGAGAGAAAGGGAGATCAAAGAGGTGATAATTTGAAGTAGTTCAGAAGAAGCAGGTTTATTTCAGAAGAAGGTTTCTTTCCTCAATTAAAGTAACTAATTAAGTCTTTTTATAGCTATACTTAAAGATCCTTACAAATGGGCTGTGGTAATTTACATGCCAACAAGCATAAATTGTGGTAGATTATAAAACAGAGAACCAACTAATTGTTTCATAAACTTCTAGTCCTAGAAGCTGACTTTGCACAGCCCTGTTGTAGTCAGTGGGAAGTCAATGTGCAGAAGTCCTCCTATGCAGGTCAAAAAGTAATCCATCAAATGCCCTATGTTTTTCTAGGAAACCTTTTTCTGGGAAACTTTAAAGTTTTCAGTTAATCTTCTTAACACAGACAAAGGGTTAAGCATAAATACTTATAAAAACGTCTGCTTGGGCTACCTCCTAAATGTTATTATGTGAACTGGTAGTCACTATGTCCATGCTGTGTCTACACAGCAAACTTGTAGCAAACTATTTAGCAAACTTGCTAAATTTGGAGCTGCTCAGCCATGTCCACACAGAGGGGGAGCTATTGGAACCATCCCTCAGCCGTGCTAATTCACCTACCCAAACAGCTGCCCTGATGTGGCTATATTACAGTCAGTTCAGGAGGCAGCCCATATGGAACAACTCAGATTGCTTGAGGACCGTGCTGCCCAGCATAGTGAATTTACCATGTTGATTTAAATGGACTTGGAGGTTAGTATTTTTAAGGTGAGAGAAAAAACAAGGACTGGTTTTGAATTATGAAAAGAAAAAGTCCATCAGACATAAACCTGATCCTTCTGGTCTTGGTGGAAAGTCCTCTCTGAAGTAGAAAGGGGAGTTTATTGGAGCACTTGCTAAGAAGCACAGGTGTTGAAGGCAGAGCAGAGGACCAGTGGAGTCACCAGGGATATGCAGAGACAGTCAAAAAGCCCAGGGCAGAATCAATTCAATCTATGCTGCTTCCTCTAAACTGCATAGATTGAACTGATAACCACCTGAACCAATGTTCATTTTTCAATTGGGAAAGGCAGCAGGAGACCTGCACCGACCCAGGCCAGAAAGCAGGGAGCACTAGAGCATGTCTCCCAGTCTTCCCCTCAGGAGGTTGTCCCCAGCCCTGGGGAGCTGAGGGGAATTCCCCCTCGCCCCTTTCCCAGCTGCTGATTGCATGGAAATGGGAGGGAAAATCTACTGCTCCCCTGCAGCTATTTTTTCCTGAGACTCAGCAGCTGAGGCAAAAGCAGCTGTGGGGGACTGTGAGAATCCCCCTCTGCTCCCTGGGGCTGCCCTGGAGACTCTTAATGGCTAAGGCAAGCAGCTGTGGGGTTTGGGAGGAGGAGAATTCCTCTCCGCTCCCTAGGGCTGCCCTGGGCTGGGGTGGGAGGAAGCCCCTTGAGGCAGGGGCTCCCCGATGCACCCGTGCTGGGCTGCATGGACAGGCACCCAGCTGGGAGGACTTCTCCCTCCCTCCTGTGGCAGCAGCTGTAAAGGGCTGGGAGGCAATTCCCCTCAGCTCCCCAGAGCTGCCTAGCTAGGGGACCCCAGGCTGGTAGAGGAAGCCCTCTGAGATTGGGGGGGGGGGGTGCTGGTGCCTGAACCCCCAGGGCTTTGGGAACTTCTTCCACCTCCCCCCTGTAGCAGTGTCTAAGGCAGGCAGCTGTGCAGGGGAGGTGGGGAATGCCCCCAGCTCCTCAGGCTGCCCCTGGTGAGGGGAAGGCTGTAGAGAGGCAAAAAGCCTCCACAACAGAGGCTTTCCCTCCTCCTACATGCTATGAGTCTGCTCCCCTGCCCCTCCTCCTATTCCTATGGGCTGATGGATGCAAGCAGAAAGCAGGCTAGGGAGCAGAGGGGTAGGGTATTCCCTGCTCCACTGCAGTAAACAGCACAGCCCAGGGCTGCAAAGCATGCTGGGATCCTGGGAGACTCTGGGTTAACTTGAACCAGGAAGGGATCTGGGACAGACATTCCATAAACCAGTTTGACTGAAGTCCATTAAGTCCCATACTACATCCATCCAGCTTTATCTTAAGTTTCCATCATTTTGAAAGCAGTTTATTTGCACTGAACTTCTGTTCTGTTACAGGTTTAAACTGGTTTCCGATCACTTACACCCAAACCAGTTAGCCAAAGCCCTCCTGGGCTAGGGACAGAAGTTAAACTCATGAGGAACATACCATGAGGTAGAAGCATCACCACTGTTGGACTACCATTAATCTTAGCAGCCTATGGAGAAATGTAGGTGCTATCAGGAAGCAAGGCATACACTCCCCAAGCACTTTGCTACCTGACTGAAGAGGCGGAATTAAGTTTTGATATGTTAATCTGTTTATGTGCCATGTTGTGCTCCACAGCCCGAACTGATTAAATACATTCTATAACTTACTACTTTTCATTAAAGAATGGAGTAGAATTAGAGGCCATCATTCCAAAAATCACTTCCTAAGAGTAGCTTATATTGGCAGTAACATATTGTAGCTCTTGTATTTCCTAAATCTCCTTTAACCACATCATTACAATTCTTCAGACAGAAAAAAAGATGTGTGCATCTCTGCTGCTGTTGCTAGAATTATAAACATACCTTTGTTTAGAGCTGGTCAATTCAATTAGGATGTCACCTAGTAATGGAGAAATATCTTTTTTTGTTTTTTGTTTTTTTTTAAAGAGGTGTTCTGGAGCCAAATCCATAATTAGAATTTAAAACAGACTTGCCCACTTTAAAAAAAAAACAAAAAAAACCACACACCAAAACTGGCAGGCATTTTTCAGTGCAATTGTCCATTTCAGCAGAGATCTGAACTGTTAGAAAAATTACTACTTAAAAAAAAAAAAGCCACAGGACAATAAAAAAAGGTAGTAATCAGTTTGCATAGGAGCAGAGGAAGTAGATTCATGTGCAATGAATACTATGTTAGCTCAGCTTTCATGTCTCTAGATTGCATTCTGACTTTAGTGTCCTTCACCAGAACAGAGAGAAAATCTATTCTTTTACTCCCTAGGACCAACTCCCCCCATATTAAATGTTTGATAAGTTGTGTTTTCAGCAAAAATAGAGTTTTATGCCCTAGTGAAAAGGAAAAAAAAAATAATTTTTTATTTATCCTGGATTTCATCCTCCCAATTTTTAGAGCAGATATTAGTGTGTGATGGATAAGCAAATTGTTGTGGTTTTTTCTTCTAGCTGAAAAGAACTGGGCCCCCAAGGTGCTCTGTGTAGTAACAAGAAGCAGCAGGAATGAATAATTGAAGTGAACACTAGGATTGCTATTACCTTAGTTTAACCAGATATCTTCAATTGGGTGCATCATCAAATCTTGTTTCTACAGTTAGTTTAAAAACAAACAACATATGCATTATCCAAAGCATAAAAAAAATGGCTTATGCCTGGTTCTCACCCCTCCTTCGGTAGTCTGCACCTAGGCTAGGCACAACTGCACTTCCAGCTTTCAAATGAACACATGATTTAATTCCTAAATACTGCCTTTGGAGTTTATGGTAGCCCACAGGAGACATGGCATAGTGAGAAGCAGAGAGCTGGTAAAGCCACAGCTCTGCCCCATTATGTAATCTAAGAGTAAAGCAACCTCTCATCCTGAATTTTCTGGTATAGTCAATTATCCTGGTTCCTTTCCCTAGCAGGTTTAATGTGTCTGTGTGTCCCTCCTTCTGAATCTTTTCTTCTCTCTTCCTCTCCTGAGCATTTTACTCTTTCCAGTTCCTAGCTGTGTGCCCTTGGACACCTCTCCTAGCA
Source organism: Alligator mississippiensis (assembly GCF_030867095.1). NCBI lineage: Eukaryota > Metazoa > Chordata > Crocodylia > Alligatoridae > Alligator > Alligator mississippiensis. The sequence goes on along the minus strand of NC_081826.1, from coordinate 194,129,209 downwards.
CCCTTCCTTTCAGGTTCCTGTGGCCAGCTAATTATCTGTCTCTGCTGGTCCAGTCCTCCTGGGCAAACTACAATCAGTGCCTACCAACTGCAGCTGGGCTGTAGCCCCTGCAAGCCTGTTATTTGCTACATAGAGCTATACTACTTACAGTTTGTGAGAAGCAGGTAGTTGTAACTGTTTCCTAACTTTTCTGCAGACATGGCATGACCATGCCAAGCACCCCAGGCATACTGCAACAGATTAGGGAGGCGGCTGCAGTCCCAAATAGTTGCCTTGACATGGTTCTGAATGCCACCTAATGAGCTGTGCCTAAAGGCAAAAGCTGTGCAGGGTCATTTGAAGTTGCTAAGCTAATTAGCCCTCCTGACAAACAGCATGAATCAGTCTGAGTACAGCACTACATGCACATGGCTATCCTGCTTCTGGTTCAGGAAATAGCTGGAGCCTCATTATTAGTTCCAATTAGTATGACTACCTTCAGGTAGTGCTGCACCAAGGTGGATGATTAAGTTTGCCTGCATCATCAGAAGAGGCCAAAAGTGGCTACATCAGAACAAGGAGTGGGGTAGTCTACCATTGGCTTAGAAGGTTTGTGGATCATCAAGGACTTACTAAATTTTGTTCCTCAAAAGTTGGTTGTTCTTGCTATACTCATTAGAGCTAGCCAGCTATGATGAGGAGTATACTATCTCCTTCTGTAGGGGCATAACACCATATGCACTTGTTCTTAGGAGCTCCCTTGGGTCCAAGATTGTTTGAATTCTATTATGACAGTATTTTAGTTGTGCATGGTTTGTTACAAGACCGTAAATTTTACAGGAGTAGGAGTTTTACCTTTTCTGAATTTGAAACCTTCGGTATCTAAAACACAGAGTCAGGTTTTAGCAGGGAAGTTGGAAAGGCTACTATAGCAATTTTTTTCATAGGATTTAAACATAAGGCACTTATTTTTTCCTCCTATATTGTAATATTTGCAACTAACAGACTGGTTTGGAACAAATAGGAACATTTCATTAAATGTTTCAGCCCTAATATGAAAACTACAAATCTCAATGGAGGAGCAGCAACAACATATGCAGAATCTGAAAATAATCATAGCGGGCAAGTTCTTGAGCCATCCCACACTAGTTAAATACTTCAGACAACTCTGCTGGGCACATTTATACTGACATGTTTTACATTTAGTGCCAACTGCCAAATTGTAGCACACCCATCAGAAAGAAGCTCTGCCTCCTCAGAGTGATGATCAGCTCTATAGCCGAGGTGGGGCACTTGCCCTTAATATGGCAGTGGATGTGGTAGAGCCAGCCAGCTAGGGAAGGATTAACGTAGTTATTTGTAAATGAAGTCTGAGACATCTAACACATCTCACAACAGCATCCTGTTCCTACACTTCCATGTGGCCAGGCTAGAAGCTGAGTTCCCCACCTCCCTCCTATCAAAGCTGGGGCTCAAGTGCCACACACAGCAGTTGCTAGTCCCACTTGTACCACAAGATGGCAACCCCTGTGCCAAATGATGCGTTTGTGTGCAACTTAGGTCCATCAGCGCTTTTGCAACCAAGTTCATTTCCTGATCTGACATTGGTTGTTATATTCCACTGCTTCTTTTCTATTACTCTTTGTAAATTTTTAAATTCAGTCTCCAGGGGTTTTTTGCAGAGCAATGTTTTAGGCATATTATGCAGCTGCTACTATTTTATACTTCAGATTGTCGAAATAAAATGAGAGGCACCCATGTGTAAGTTGCAAATTACAACATAAAGAAAATGCTAGTAATAAGATTCAACTATGCACTTGAAATTAATTAGATGCCACAAAACAAAATATATTTTAATAGCACTTATTCAAATAGCCTCTTTATGTGTTTCTGATTTTAATAATGCTTAAGAGATAATGGGAACCTTTCTCCTTTGTTGTGTGGAGATAAACAGCTCAAATAACTGGACCATACTTCAGAATTTCCCCATATTTAACATAAAAGTAATCTACAGGGTTCTGAGAGAAATCCATGTTCTTAAGAGTGATGAATACACCAGTAAGAAAGTTGTATACATACCTCCTTTCATTAAACAATGGAGGAAAGTTATAGATTTTCTCAGATAGTAGCATTACTACTATATAAAGACTATAAGGAGTATAGTCTTTATTACAAGTGATCAAAGAGAGCGAGTATAAGACGTGTGTAGCTGTAGTATTGCCTATGAATACAGGATTACAAAACCAACTTCAGCACTGTTATACTTGGCATTTTTACTTTTCAGGGATTCCTGTAAATATTTTCCTTGGCTTTGTTTATTAGGGATTCATAAATTTTTATTTGAGTTTCAGGTTTGAAGAAACTCAAAAGTTTAAGCATATTTCAGTCAAAACCCAGAAAGTTTCACTTAATTCTGTATCAAAACAGCAAAGCACTCATGGAAAATCCATGAATTTTGTATTATAGTGGGCAAAGGTAAATCAGCTGGTACTGGACTTCCCTGACTGTATCAGTTGTTCGAGTTTGTAACAAAACTCGTTACCAGATGGCTTGCATTTGATTTCAGGTTTGGCTGCAAATATGTATAACTCTATCAATAATGTAAGCACATTGAGAAGGCTCTTCTTTGACTCATGTTTTGATTCTCTTGTACTGGAAAAGTCTGTTTTGATAAAAATTATGCTGCTCCTTCACACTGACCACACTGGCGCAGCCTCAAATTCCACAGGTTTCTTTCCTTCTTCCACCAGAAGAGGAAGTGTCTCATAAGCACTTGAGAAAACTCTAGGTATCACAGCTTTTAAAAAAGCCTTTAAAAGCACCAAAAAAAAAAATACTGGAGGGGAGGGGACAGGGGAGATTTTGCCTTCACTACTTTGTCATCTTTACAGTGTAAAGCATTGTGACAAGAAGTAACCAATATGTAGAATTCTTATTCATTTGGGGTCATTTGCCATGCTAGTTTTGGCAAAGACCTTTCCAAAAAGCCAAAGCAACTAGAAATGCTTCCTGTTATGAGACTGTAATAGTCTCCATTTTCTCCATGTATACACATTTCCATACCACCCTTTTTTGTTCTTACTAAAGCTAACTACATTTCTTTTATTCACTCTTGTCACTTTGCTTTCTTCCATGCTGCGTCTGAGCACAGAAGGTCCTCTGGCTCTGGTGCATCCACCTGTTCTCCTTTTAAGTTCCCCCTAAAGATCCAGGTCTGGGGTCCAGAGAGAAAACATGTCACTAGGTCTCTTTCTCTGGGTCTTTCTGTGCATTGTCTTATTTATCTGTAAGCTCCTTGGGCAGTACCTACCTGTGTTTAAATCACAAAGCTCTGGGCAAGTTTTTGGCTTTGAACTGAGGATAATATACCAGGACTAGCATTCTTCATACTTATTTCATAATTCTTTCTATTTGGACATGTGTAGACTCCACAGCTGAGCCTAGACAAAGGGCGCTCAGCCCCTGGTACCGAGTCTTTCTGCCTGCAGAGCTCCCCATGGCACTGCAAACTAGATCAGGCACACAGGGTGGCACATGTCCCAGAGCTCTGTCCCAGCACATGGGGCTGGTTGGGGGAAATGTGGGGCCCCAAAGCCCAATCCTGTCATTTGGGGTTGGCTGAAGGTGGTGCAGGGCCCTAAGGCCCATTTCTGGCCTGTGGACTGGCCACTGAGGCCAAAATATTGAGTGCCACTGGCCTAGACCCTTGCTAAAATTCATTCCAGGCAACTGGGCCATTTCTTTGTGGGACTCCTGTAGTTGAAGGAGCTTAATGCTATCCACAGATTTCCCTCTGAAAGGGAGACCAAAACCAGATGCTCATTTTTTTCTGCCATGCTCTCCATTTCTCCACTGAAGAGCTGATTTTACTGAGGAGCGATGTATATGGGCTTCTTGTACACAGCTGCAACTCTGCTGTTATTTATCCCCTGCAAGGAAACATAGCCCACTACCTTACTGCTATATAGTCAGAACAGAAACATGGGTCCTTGTTTGAATAAGAAAGCATCCTTTCTAAAGTTGTTTCAAAGGCAGTAGCAGCAGAATTATAATTATGATTATGGATATAGCTGAAAAATATAGTACATTTATTGCTTTGTTAGTTAAGTACCCATCTACATTTTATTAATTTTCAAATTGCTTAGAGCATTAGGCCTCTCTTTGTATATTCTAATATTCATTATTTTATCTTTCTTGCCTGGTCTTCCTTGTTTCTGTCTCTAGATTAATAAGTGTTATTGATTATTAGAAATAATGCCATCATCCTTGGGATAGTCTTATTTGCTCTTTAACAACACCAAATTACTTAATTATGTGTATCCAAATAAGCTTTTTTTTTTTACTGAGTGTTACTCTTCTAAAAATAAACTGTAATGTCTGATTCAGGTCTTGGCTATAGTTTATTTGTAAAGTTCACATTTATGTGTAACAATGTTTTCCCCTGCATTGGTGAACACTACCTTCCAGATTTTGGAAGATTTAATTTTTCATGGAAACCAATTTATATGCAAATATACAATACTGCATGATTTGCTTTTTTATGTTTAATGATTATGTGTACGTTGGTAAATATCAAGGGCTGGGGTCCTGATCCCAAGAAGCACTTTGGTTCCTAAACCCAGACACTGATCCACAACCTTCTGCCTAAGTGCAGTTCCCTGGGTTCTAGTCCCTGCTGACAGGGTTATTAATGCATTAACAAATAAATGGAATACAGAATAAAGATTATCCTACAGCCTTGTGTTTAGGGCACTCTCCTGGCAGCTGGGAGATGCAAGTGGTCATGGTATCAAAGTCTCCCATTAAACTATTATATAAAGAATAAATGGATAAAATGCTTTAACAGGTTGGGTAACAGGGAGTAGAGTCCAGATGGCTAGAGGCATAACAGGACAGCACTGTGCCCTGGGTGGCAGCAGTGACTATTTTTGCATGCACACCTCTCCCCGCGACCTGAGTGCTACTGGCCTAGACCCTTGCAAAAATTCATTCCAGGCAACTGTGTTACCAAATTTGCCCATTACTTTGGGGTGTGCTCATTTATTAGGGATAGTTTCTAGGGTCTTGGTGTTTCTGTCAATGTGCTGCTTGTGTTACTATACGGAGCTGTATTTCTCCCTTCTGCAAGCCCTCACCCCCAGTGGAGCTATCTTGCAGGACTCAATCTCAATGGGACTGGGTTCCTCCAGTCACCAAATCAGTCATACACACAAACACACACAAATTAACGTGGCACGCCTGATCTGGCCGGGCTGATCAGCATGGACAGGCTGACACCCTCATATGCCAAGAATCAGTTCATAAGAGCAACAATAAAATGCAGTCAGACACAAGCACACAGGTGAACAGAATCCCTCTGAATCCGGCTGGGTGTCCAGCTGACACCCTCATGGGCCAGCATTCAGTTCATAAGGGCACGTCTGAGTCAAACTGGGTCAATCAGCCTGTACAAGCTGATCCCCTTATGTGTTTCAAACTCAGCACGTCCCAAACTTTGGCCTCTTGATGAGCAAACCCCACAATAATTTAGGCTTCACAGGGATCTTTAGCATAGGTAAAAGAAGCGTTGCTGCAGAGCACAGGAGGAAAAAGAAGCAGAGAAGGAAAAATATACCCAATTACTACCAGTTTGCCTATAAAAGTTATTTATTGCTAAGCATATGAAATATATAATAGTACTAGTAGTAATAGACATGCAAAAGAAAAACAAGCACAAACAATGACAATACTACCCTGGTTTCACTAAGTATTTGGGGAAACTTAGCTCAAGCTTAACTGATACAATTCAGGTTCAGAAGTTTATGCCTAGAAAGAAGAGAGAACGCTGGGAATCTCACCGAGTCCACGGTACCCAGGCTGCAAAGCTGACAGGCACAGTCCGTAGCACAATCCTTGAAGAGAGAGACGATCTGTTCTTCCAGCGTCCCAAGAACGACAGGGGATGGTGTCAGCACAGGAGTTTTCTTCTTCTTCTTTCTTTCTCCTTTTCTTTCTCCCTGCTTCTTCTTCTTCTTTCTTCTCTTTCTTCTTTTTTTTTCTCTTTCTTCTTTTTTTTTTTATGCACACACACTTACAGATTTTTATACCCTCAGTTCAGCTGCTTTGAAGCACCCTCAGTAGTGTAAATCATTGTCTTTTCTATTGACAAGGGGTTATCTGGTTTGGACCATCTCAGGAAACCGATTGATAATCAGGAAACACTTAAGATTAGGGAGTAACCCAAATACTTGGGAGCCAGCTTGAGATTCCTATGGATGGCAGATATCCTGATGGGATATCTCATGGTTTCTTCAGGAACAATAGATAGCTTGCAGTATCAGGATTTTGGATTTTTACTTGTTGTGCACAAGCCTCAGCTTAGCATGACTTTTCCAGATTTTACTATAGTCTTTTAACAGACTTAAAGCAATTATTGGGGTGCTCATAACCTTTTGTGGAGAGGACTCCCACCAGTCGTCTCGGGAAAGATATGACAACACCTGGGATTAGGGCTCCAGCAGGCTGGATGCTGTGATGAACCCTTAACCATTGTTCAAATGTTGCCCGTACCCCCTCAGACTCTGTCTCTTGCCTCAGCATTCCCTAACCCGGCAACTGAGTTTTAGTCAATCAAGTTTAAATAGGCCTCCCATACTGGGACCGGGGAATGTACGGCCCGAGATGCCTATTAAACTTAGAGCTGTGTGTGTGTGTGTGTGTGTGTGTGTGTGTGTGTGTGTGTGTGTGTGTGTGTGTCTGGGGGGGGGAAGTCCTTAGCAAATCCAGATTAGAACTGGTCTGATAAATGCTGAGCTGGGTGTGTGTGAACATGGGTTAATTAACATTGGAAGCACAGATTCCCCATCATGCAGCGCTCTCCTGCTTCTCTGGTCCCAGAATTCACTGCAGTCTCTGCTTCAGGCTTTCTGTTTTCCATCTCTCATGTAAATGAATGGTCATCTGGTTCCATCTCAGATGCAGATGAGACCGAGGGCAGTTGTTCACTCTTATCACCCTTATCTGGAGAGTTTTAGGTGCGTCTCTCACTGCATCTTAATCAGTTTCGTTTAGGTAGAGGAGGGGAGGGAGGTGGGGGGGAGTCCTTTGTGAGTCAGACAGACTGCATCCTGTGCCAGGGTTGCCCAAGAATACAGAGCTGAGGCGTAACAATTGGGCCATTTCTTTGTGGGACTCTTGTAGTTGAAAGAGCTTAGTGCTATTCAGTGCTATCACCCTGGTTGCCCCCCTTCCCACCTAGAGGCCCTCTCTGAGGTGAACAACCTGGGTGACAATGTCATGCTGCTTCCTACTTATTTTCTCTTTTATTTTCACAAAGCTTGAGTGAAAATACAAATACTGACTTTCATCAGGAGACAGTGATGAGTGTCCCCACCCAAGACACCTATAGCTTTGTGATCTGGGCACTTTCCTGGCACGTGGGAGATGTCGATGGGTATGGAATCCAGTTCTCTCACTATACCTCTGTGTGGGAAATGAGCACCTCTTCTTCTCTCCACCATGTCACCTGTAACTAAAGGAATGTCTTGGGAACTAATTTCAGGGTGGAGTTTAGAGCTTTGATTTGACTCTACTTAATTAGCAATCACCTTTTTCCTTATACTATAGGAGTGGCCAAAATATGGCCTGTGGGCAAGATCTAGCCTGCCAGTTGATTGTATCTGGCTTGTGGTTTCCCCCATGGTGCTCCACATGGGGCCGAGCGCCACCTGCTCCCACCTGCACCTGTCATGTGCCCACTGACAGCACTGCCCCAGCTCAAGCCAGCGTGCATAGCTTCCCAGCAGGGGCTGCTCACACAGCTGCCTGGTTACTGCTCAGCTTCCCCTGCCTCCAATGGCTCCTTCTCCTCCTACCCCTACTGCACCACTCAGGACATCAGGTAGCACAGGGAAGCCATGGAGATGTATGCTGGGCACTGGATACCCAGCCAGGTGTGGGGAAGCTGCAGCTGGGTGGCTCCTGCCCCAGCATGCAGAGCTCCAGCTCCCAGTCACCTTTCTTCCATTCAGCTACCAACAGGTGGGTGCTCATCTCACTGGGAAAGCATAGTGGGTGGCAGGTGGCTGGAGCCCCATGCACTGGGGCAGGAACCACCTGGCTGGGCATCTGGTGCCTTGTACACACCCCTATGGCTTCCCAGTGCTGCATGATGCCCAGACTAGAGCAGAAAGGGCAAGAGGAGGAGGGAGAGGAAGAGCTGGAGGCTGGGGGTACTGGGCAGTACCCAGGTGGCTGCTGCAGCAGCCACCTCACCAGGAAGCTGTGCGTGCTGGCCGGGCCTGGGGTCAGGAGCGCAGCACAGGCTTTCCCAAGCAAGAGTGTGCAGGGCTCAGCCCAATTCAAAATGTCACAGAGACAACCGTAGGCCAGGTGTGCAGGGAAGGCGGACTGCAGTTGCACCACACTGCCTAAGCAAGCTCTGCTGCAGGTGTCCCCTCCCACCCCTAGCTGGCTCCCAAGACCTAGCAAATGAATAGCCCCCCACATGCACATACCCAACAACCCTGCATACACATACCCCACACCTCCCCCCACACATACTCTCACACCCCCACACACACCCCTCACACACACAATATAAAAAAGTAAGACTTTATTTTAAGCTACTATGTAATCACCCTATATATTTTACTCAAAAAAACAAATGAGGACACAGTTTTTTAAATAAAATTAAAATATGTTATAGTAGATGTTTGATTTTTTGGTATGATTTGTTTTTTATCTATAATTTGTTAAAAAGATATTTTCTGAAAGATTGTGTGTGTGATTCCCAACTGTTCACCAAAACTCATTAAGTGGCCCTCCAGCCAAAATAATTGCCCACCCCTTGTCTAAAGGCTGAGGAGTGCGTTCTGCTCCCATCTGTTGGCAAATAAAGGGAAGAACAGCCACAGAATGGAGTTATTGGTGTCAGTGGTTTTGCTGAGGGTTTGAATTATACTCAGACTCTCGTGCGGGTCTGTGGCAATGGCAGCCGGAAGCCAGAGGGACCTGCCACCACCGCCACCTGAGCTGCTTAGAAAGGTGCTGGGTGAGCCAGGGGTTCTCATCTTTTATGGGGGGGGCTTGCATCTCTAATGAGGGGTCAGGCTCCCCCCCCCCGGCGCCTCCCTGTATTTTGAAGCCTGGTTTTGCCAGAACTGCCTAGTAACATGCTCCAGAGGGAAAGGACATTTCTACCCTCCCATCCCATACATACATATTGGGAGCAGGGCTGTGCCTGCTCTGGCAAAAAGCTTGGGTAGAGGGGGAAGACCACCATTCCTGTGAGGCAGCGAGGTCTGTGGGGAGTTGGACTGTGGGTAGGCCCTGAGGAGCAGGGTGGGCAGGGGCAGCAGTGGCTCAAGTGCTCGGCCCAGCCAGGTCTGGTTGATCAGATGCCCTGACAGCTCAGCTAACCCCACTTGTTCCCCGCCCCTTCAGGTACGTGGTTACAAGAAGTAACCAATATGTAGAATTCTTATTTATTTGGGTCATTTGCAGTGGCAATGTGGTGTGGCACTGCCCTCGTGGCCAGAAAGAGGCAGCGCAGGGTTTCCCCTACCACTACAAAGGCTCCCAGGGAAGGAGAGCACCATTCCAGCTCCACTGACCTCCCTGCCCTGCAAATACACTGACTGGTGCACACTGCCTTCCCCAGCTCCTATGGCTGGGTAGGGGCAGTGCTGAGCTTCCTGTGCTTGGCGTGGCAATGCTGACACCCCTTTATAGTCAGCACCTCAGGTGAGTGCCCCCCTTGCCCTGCCTTAGTTACACTATTGTACCCAGGCACCAAATAACGCTAAATCCCTATAGTTGGCCTCATTAGGACCAAGAAGCTGTTCCCAGGGACTTAAGAGAGGTCTGTTCACATGTACCTCAGGACTCTGTGATTACAATTCCTACAACAAACAGTGAATAGGGAAGGGGGAAAAGATGTGTTAATGGGATATTTGAGTACTGGATATTGATAGTGCCAAATGAAGAACCAAGTTAACTGACCTCTGCTAACATTATAAGGGGGCGTATTTTACTTATCGTTCATACAGATATCGTTGCTGTGTTTCCCCAAGTCATGAATGTGACCCTGTTCCCCCAGTAACATGTGTCTTTATTCACAGATGGATTCCATGCTTACCAATGTTGAAGTACTGCCTCTTAAGAGAACATAAGGAATACATTTAGTGATCTCAGAAATTCTGTTTTGGGGAACTCAGGATGGTGTTTCTTAGTTTTAAAAAGGATCCCTACTTAACTTGAACCTGGGCTTTGTTGCTCATGACAATCCCTGGCAAAAGTGTAAAATTAGTTTTTGATTTCTGCTCATTATTTGAGTTCTCAACTAAGTGAACAGCACTACATAAATATATTGGTGATTAACATATGCCCACAAATGGAGGAGAGAAACACAATGGTTTTGTTTTTAATTTATATCATTTTCATACTTGTGTAACTTTGGCTTCAGTACAATTACTCTTAAATCATACTTGGGTAAGCAGAGAGAGATATGATAGACTAGTATCAACATAAAGTCTTAACAGAGCAATCCGGCCAGGCCAGAGTTGGCTATTATCTCAGAGAACTGGGAAACCAAGGGTGTACAAGGGGGAGAAAAAGCCCAAAGGAACAGAATTAGCAGAGTTTCCTGTAATCATATACCCAAAGGAATAATTTAATCCAAAAATAAAATATTTTATTCTCCATTCATGCAAATGTAAAATCAGAAGTAGTTCCATGGAAATGAGTGGAGCTGTACTGGTGTAAAACCAATACAAGCTAGAGAAGAATCCAGCTCAATCTTCAGTAAAAAAAGTTGTTACTAAAGTTCAAATTCATGATCATCTCCCTTGTGAATAGTTTAAAAGCTGCATGCTCAAGTTAGCGGAATAACTGAATGCACTATAGCCATTACTGTGGGTACAGAAAAAGATTATCGTGTGGCCTTTTTGTTCACTAAGCTCTAAAACCAGAGGACAACAACTCTTCCCAGAAATCAGGGACCATTTTTGCTGAGAAAAAACCCATGTAATGATTATGTATTATGCTACATTATTAGATAACTGGTAAAAGAGAGAGGGAGAAAGAGACAGAATGATATGGGGAAATTGAGGCCCCCATAGTGAGGGAAGAAGAGAGTTGGGCAGGGCTGGGGCTACTGCCCAGCTGGGGCAGTGAATGGGGCTTGGGGCCAGAATGCGCAGCCGCAGGGCCTGGAACAAGATGGGGCCACAGGTGGCTCATCCAGAGGGTGGCAGGGGGGCTGGCTCCCCACCACTGTGCACACTCCCAGGGGAGGTAGGGTGCTGCTGACCTGGGTCCCTGGCCCTATAGCCCTGGCAGCTGAGGGTCCCCTCCAGCAGGGCTGGTGTGAGAGGGGAGCTGTGGGTGGGGAGTAAGGGGCACAAGCAGGGATGGGTGGGCAGTGGTTGTGGAGTGAGGGGTGCCAGCAGGGGTGGAAGGGCTGTGGGTGGTGAGTAAGAGGCACCAGCAGGGCCCAGGGGGCTGTAGTTAGGGAGTGAGGGGCACTAGCAGAGCTGGGGGTGGGCTGTGGGTTGGGAGTAAGGGGCAATGGCATGGGCAGGACACCAGCATATCAGGCTGTTCAGTGTCACAAATCAGTGGGGGGGACACATACACACAGCCACAGCTGGACTCAAGTTGTAGTAAGCAAAGGAGGCGGGGGGAGCTCTGATTTTTCATGATAAAGCCCCCAAAATCAAACGCCAAAAGTTATAGGTAGTTAGAATTTTGTTTATTGTAGTGATTGAAGGTAGGCTTCCAAATTGCTTTAAAATTGTAAATATATCAATAAAATATTGTGTTCAGCTGATACCTATACATATACGTGTGTGTGTGTGTGTGTGTGTGTGTGTGTGTGTGTGTGTGTGTCATTTCATTTTAATCACAGAAAAATGTGGATTTGGGGGATTTTAATCAGAGAATTTGCAGATTTTTTAACCAGCAAATTTGTGATTTTTTTTTAACAGAGAAAACCGGGATCACTGGTGATGATGAGTTCATAACTGCTACATCCATTCTGCTAAATAAAGTGAAACTATTCAGAAAGTTTGTGGGCAGGTTTCTGCCAAAACAGACCATGTCATTCTGAACAAGCCAATGGAACAGACATGGGCAGTTCACTGCTAGAAGCTATGCCATGACAAACAAAGTCTTCCTGCCCATAGACCAAATGTTTAATAGTGCCAAATTAAGGGCTTATTGACTACTGCCCTGTTGCAAACAGTTTCTATTTAGAAATATAATCCGCTACAAGACATGGAATAAAACAACCACATTCTTTTCTACTGCATCAGAAATGCATACAGTATCCGTCTGTACAAAATATAATCGGATTTTGCATACAGTCTAAAGAATAAAAATACTTTAATGAAATTATATGCCCAAGGAAGACACTTTTTCCATGTTCCATAAGAAGAAATTTTCCCCAAGTAATTGCCAAAAGCAAGAGAGTTCTTTGGAATAAAGCAGAGTGGTCCTGGAAGGAAGAACTTGAAGATGCTTTTACATTTTCACCCTATGCAGGACCTGATTCTCATCTCAGATGCCCTGGTGTAAACCAGGGGTAACTCCACTCCACTGGCATTACAGTGGTGCAAAGAAGAAGTCAGATCCAGTGAAGTTACACTGGAACAAAAGAACCTTGTAATGAGAATCAGACGTTGTGGAGTTTAAACTAGGGCTATCAATTAATCACAGTTAATGTGCACGATTAACACAAGAACCAATTAACGCATTATTTTTTTAATGCATTAATCACTCACGTGGCTTTGGAGCCTGTACCTGGGCTCTTCTCTACTGCTGTCACCACCACCTCTGGGCTGCCCAGCAGAAAAGTGGAGCACACAGACACATACACATACTAGAGGTGCTATATTGGGATGCCTCATGCAGGCGCACAACCGCAGCCCGTATGCGGCCAAGAATGCAGCCCAGCAGCACGTACAGTAGCACCCAGCAGATAAGTCTGTGGAGGGGAAGGGGAAAGGGTGGGAGGGGAGCAAATCAAGGCCCCCAAGGTGAGGGAGGGAGTGGGGCAGGGGCTGGAGTGAATGGGGCCCCAGGGCAAGGAGCTGCAGGTTTCTCCAGGGGCACAGGGGGTGCTGCTCCCAATTGCTGTGTGCACCCCCAGGAGAGGTACTGGGGGCATGTACACTCCAAATTTCTGCGTGAACTGGGGCTTTGTGCCCTGCTGCCTTTGCCCCAGAAGCTATGCAATGCTATGTTGTGCCTCCTGCCACCGGACAGGCAGGGGATGTGTAGCCCACCTCCACACCGCACACAAATCCAGGGGGCACATGCCCCCCATGCCTCTTCTGGGGGCGCACACAGTGGCAGGGAGACACGCCCCCCACGCCCCTGGATGAGCCACGGCTCCATTCCATGACCTGCCCCAGGCCCATGACATCATTCACCCCTGCCCCACTCCCTCCCTCACCATGGGGTCGATCTGACCCCCCCACTCCTTCCCCTCCCCAGACTTATCTGCTGGGTGCTGAGCTACATGCTGCTGCTGGGCTGCATTCCTGTAGGGTTACCATATTTTTCCAGTTTCAAAAAAGAGGACACCTGTTGGGTGGAGTAATATGATTGGGGTGGGGGGCAGTGATATACCTGTACCCTGCCCCTGTCCCTCCCTCCTAAGCCACAGCCTCCCAGCCCTGATGCTGCCCTCACTCCTGACCCACAGTACCCCACATCCTGCCAGGGTATGCAGGGGTCCCCCCTCCTCAGGCTCCAGACCCTCTGCAAGGACCTCCCCTCCCCAGGGTCCAAATGCTACACACATACCCACAGCCACCCATAGTTTCACAGATTCCCCCCACAAACACACCCACACCCCAACTGTACAAAGTACCTGCATAATTTTGAGTTTTTCTGCACATCATTTTGAGTTTTTAGCTCTGCAATTAAAATCATGATTAATTGTGACTAATTTTTTTAATTGCACAATTAATCATGATCAAGTTCTTTAATCATTTGACAGCCCTAATTTAAATTATAGCTTCACTGAGGCAGGAATCATTTCCTCCATTTTGACATGCTTTTGTCATTTGATAATTAATAATAACATTGCAACACACGATGGGACATAGGATAGAGAACATAACTGTGTTTCAATCAAAGCAGAAACTTACCTACTGATATACCCTAATTCAGAGCCATGGACAGTCAACAGGATTCAGTTAGAAACTGTGTAGAACATTTGCAACCCCAAGGGTTGTCTAAGCTGGCACTTATATTAAATGGGTGGATCATGAAGCCGCAAACAATGTGATACATTTAGCCAACCCCCTGGCACCTGAAGTGATATTATAAATATCTGCTATTACTGTAGATCAGAAAAAGGAGAGGAGGCATTAATAACTGATAAAGGTTAAAGACTGAATTATACAATTTCACAGAACTTCAAGAACTCTTGCTAAAAACGAATGAGCAAAATTCAACCAACTGCAGCAAATATACTTGTGGGAAGTGTATTTATTGGCACAAGGTAGAATTAAGTACCAAGCTTCTTTAGGTCTGGCTCATGATGATATTTCTCCTATTTTGTTTACAACTGACTCTAAATATTAAATAAGTCTTTCCACTGCTGGTTCCAGCATGCTGAAACAACAAATCCAAAGCTGTAAATCAAAAATGAAGCCAGTGAAAGGCCAGGGAATAATAGAGAATTAATCCTTCAGTTAATTTCTGCAACAAAAGCAGTCAAGGAAGAAGTGGAGAGGGGGAGGGTTGGAAAATGAAAACCAGACCAGACAACGGTTCCTTGCAGAAAATGTACTTAATGACCCAAGCTTGCTCCTACTGAAGTCAAGAACAGACGTTCCATTGACTTCCACAGAAGCAGCATAAAAGATTCCACCCCTTAGAAATGCTGCTTAGTATAATGAAGCATGTTCATGAACAATAAGGGTAAAGAGAAAAAAAAAATGCTATTTCATTATTCACCCCCACTCCTATCATTTGAAGCTCTAGCTATTGGAAGGTGTTGTTGTAACACCAGAACAGCCGAGCAAACAGTCAGAACATCAAATCACAATAACAACCAAATGTATCGCAATTTTTTACTCTGGTTTCCAAAAGGCATTTCAAAAGAAGTGGTAGCCCGGATCTGTGACTGGCTCAGTTAAGTTGCTAAGCGCAGTTCTGATGGAAAAGTTGATCAGGACACAGAAAGCAATAACTGAGAGGAAAAAAAAAATTACAAAATGTGCATACCCATTAAGAAATGGCATATCTATTTTAGATACACAAATCAGACTTTCCAGTACACCCACTAGACCAAATTCATCCTTTTTACAAACTCCATGACTTTATATTAGAAATTAATTCAAAATTTTGCCTGTTCAGTTATCTTAAGAACTATTCTGGGTCTGAGTGAGTGGAATTAATACATAGTCAGGAAGCTATTTATTCTGAAAACACTTGCCTCTGTATAATTGTGAGCGCATCTATACATGCACTTTAATATGCATTAACCTATTTTAATACACATTAAAGCGTCACTTTAAAAACTGTGCTATTTAGACAATGCACATTAAAATAGGCTAGTGCACATTAAGCATCACTAAAAAAACATGCTCTTTCGCTAATGTGTATTAACATAGACCAACACATTTTCCTAATACCTTAGGGTGCCTGTATACAAGTGCAGAGGCTGCTTCAACACACTGTAATTACAGTGTCAGAGCAGACTTGATTGAATTTGCTGGAGTGTGGTAATGACTGTGCTCCAGTGTCCTCCCATGTCTTATATATCAGCATCCCCATGCTTTAAAATGGTGGCAGGGACTCTTGAAAGCTTTAGTTCAAGTGCCCTCATTACCATTTTGAAGCATGGGGATGCTGTTACATGAAAGGCCACTCTAATTAATTAAAGCTCCCCTCCCCCACCCGGAGCACATGTAAAAATGCCCTTGCAATGGAGTTATTAGATTTAATGCACATTAACTAAACCACATTAATGCACATGCAAAGAAATATACGGGGTGCATCTACATATAATGAGCCAAATTTTACAGGCATAATTCCACTGACCTAGATTGCTCTCCCAGAGCTACAAGCATCCTGACACCCAGGGATTCTTCCTGGCTTGTGAGCAGGGTCAACTGGTGCTGCCTTAATCAGGGGGATCCCCCCACGGCCAATCGCAAGACGGCTGACTGCTGCAGCTGCTTCCGGAAGTCGCTGCGTCTGCTTCTGGGAGCACATTAGCACTCCCCTCCTCAGCCAGTGCTTGCAGAGGAGTCACTGACGCTCCCGCCTGCCCCCCACCTGCCCATTCCCTAAGCGGTGAGCACGGCCAGTCAGGGGGTGCACCAGCACTCTGAGGGAGTACACGTACACCCCAGTGCACCCCCCTATGCGTTGCCACTGCTTGGGAGGACCCAAAGTGGTCAGGAAAGATTAATTCAGAAATTAATAGCACAGTAGACCGATTTCATTTTTTAAAGGAAATTTTCCCAAATTGGAGAGGTTTAATATGTCTCACATTATTCACTGGCCTATTGTACCCAAGCCTCACCTTTAACATCAGTGTAAATCTGGAGTCACTGAAATTACTGATGTTATTTGGTGAAAAACTAGTGTGAGATCAGGATTAGGCTCATTGACCTCAATGGAATCATTGAGAGTTTACTCTAGTTCAAGTAAAGACACTCTGGACACATCTACATGGGATGCTTTACTGAACACTAGACTAATCTAATGTGCAGTAAAGCATCAGTGTCTACATGTGCATGAGACTTACGGCCCAGTAAATTAAGCTAATGCACCGTTTGCTAGTACCAACAAATACAGTTAGTAAATTAACAGTGCGTTAGTTACTGTGCAGTAGCACATGTGTAAAGGCTGACCAGGAGCAAATTGCTCCCAGTCAGCCTAGCCAGCAAGGGGGCACAGAATGTTGGGGCAGGGTAGGGGGAGCGGTCCACATCTCCAGCGCAGAGCTTGGGATTGCAGCCCAGCTTGGTAGCACTGGCTTGGGGTGATGCCTTGTGGCCAACCACCCTAAGCTCTCCCCTTACTTTGCTTGCTGAAGGGATGAGAGAGCTCTTTGTCCCTGATCCTAGCACTGCTCAGCTAAGCAGCACTGGAAAAGGAGAGCTCTCTGTCCCTGCAGGATTGGGCCAGGGACAAAGAGCTTCCCCATCCTCTCAGCCCTGCCACTGCCTGTGCAGAACACACTCTAGGTGGCTACTGCTCCCTGCCCATGCCTGGGGGTAGCCGAGAGCTGAGCAGCAGTGAGATTGAGGACGGGGGAAATTCAGGGGGGTAAGCAGCACCAGGACTGTGGGGAGACATGTCACCCCCCCTGGTCCCAGCACTGCTTACCCTGCCTGCTTCTCCCACCTGTACCCCAGTCCCGGGGCTGCTCAGCTCCTGGCTCCCCCCCAGGCATGGGTAGGGAGCAGGAGCTGACTGGAGCATGCACTGGGTGGGCAGCAGCACAGCTGAAGGGATAAGAAAATTCTCTGTCCCTGGGCCAGCACTGCAGGGACAGAAAGATCCCCTGTCCTGGCACTGCTCAGCTCCCAGCTCCTAGGGGAGAGCCGGGAGCTAAGCAGTGCTGAAGCTGGAGAGAAAGAGTTCCCCCATCCCCTCAGCAAGGAAAGTGAGGAGAGAGCTTAGGATGCTGCTGCCACTCACCCATGGGACATCACCCCAAGCCAATGCCACCAAGCTAGGCTACAATCCCAAGCTCCATATGGCTTGGAGCTGTCCCTCACTCTGGAAAAGCTTCCCACCCCACTCCCCAGAGCTCAGGCCTGATGCCTGTGCCCCCTACCAGCCTGGGTCTGGCACCAGGGGAGCCTGGAGCTCCCCCGGCTGCTACAGGGGAGGCAGAGCAGGACAGGGAGGCAGGAGCAGCCCTGGGCTCAACTGCTCCCATTAGGAGCAAATTTGATCCTGACGCAGGTGCACGTGTACATGTGTTCCCAGAAACAGTTGACTATTTTAATGCGCAGTAACCTTATGGCTCTTTGGGCTCCTATACATGTGCAGGGAGCCTGCTCCAAAGCATTGTAATTCCAGAGCATTGGAACAAACTCGATTAATTAAGTCTGCTGGAACATGTGAATTACCATGCTCCAGCAGCCTCCAGCATCATGTGGATCAGTGTCCTCACACTGAAAAATGGTTGTGGGGCACCTTTAAACTAATGCTCATTTGATAAGCTTTAGTTCAACATGCCCTGGTACCATTTTTCATCATGGGAACACTGATACACATGATGCTCCAGGTGCTAATTGAAGTGCCCTTCCTTCCCCCCCCCCCATGCCTCCCACAGCACATGTAAATGAGAGGTAAAGCGCTGCTTGACCTTTAGTCTAGTGTTCAGCCAATGAGAGGTAAAGCACTGCTTAACCTGATACTGGCAACCAGGGATGACCTAATGATCGACCGGAAGCTGGGTCACAGCAACCACGAGCTGATCACCTTCACCATCTGTCATAAAGCTAGCAAATCAATCAGCAGTACAGAAGTCCTTGACTTCAGGAAAGCTGACTTTGACAAGCTCAGGAGGCTTGTTGGTGAGGCCCTAAGGGACCATGACCCTGAGGGGAGGGGAGTTCAGGAAGAGTGGTTGCTCCTTAAGGGAGCAATCCTCGATGCACAAGCTAATGCCACTCCGTCTTGGAGGAAATGCAGCAAAAGGGCATAGCAGCCCCCTTGGCTCTCCAGGGAACTAGCGGACCTCCTGCAGCTAAAAAGAAAGGCCTACAAAGGATGGAGGACAGGATCCGCTTCCAAGGAGGAATATTCCGCACTGGTCTGGTCCTGCAGGGAGCGAACCAGGAAAACCAAGGCTGTGACAGAACTCCAACTAGCTACAAGTATCAAGGGCAATAAAAAGTACTTTTTTAGATATGTGGGGAGCCGGAGGAAAAGCAAGGGCAACATTGGACCCCTGCTAAACCAAAAGGGACAACTGATGACCAACGCCCAGGAAAAAGCCAACCTATTAAATGGGTACTTTGCATCAGTCTTTCATCAGTCCCACGGTACACCTCTGGCCATTACAGGACAGGGAGGCTTGGGTGAAGGAGATTCCCTGCCCTCCATCAATGTTGACCTCATGAAGGAACACCTTGAGAGGCTGGACACCTTCAAGTCAGCTGGCCCTAACACTCTACACCCCAGGGTACTCAAGGAGCTGGCTAGCATCATAGATCAGCCCCTGGCATGGATCTTTGAGAACTCCTGGCACTCTGGTGAAGTGCCTGAAGATTGGAAGAAGGCCAATGTGGTGCCTATCTTCAAGAAAGGGAGGAAAGTGGATCTGGCTAAGTACAGACTCATCAGCCTGACCTCTATCCCAGGGAAGGTCTTAGAAAAGATTATTAAAGAGGCCATTCTTAACAGACTGGCTGACAGCAACATCGTGAGGGATAGCCAGCACAGGTTTGTTGTGGGTAGGTCTTGCTTGATCAATCTTATTTCCTTTTACAACCAGGTGACCTATCACCTGGGCAAGGGAGAGGAGATTGATGTCATATATCTTAACTTCAGAGAAGCCTTCGACCTGGTATCCCATGATCACCTCTTGGCAAAACTGGCCAACTGCAGCCTCGGGTCCACCATGATCTGCTGGCTGGGGAATTGGCTCCGTGGTTGGACCCAGAGGGTGGTGGTTGACGGAAGTTAATCGTCATGGTGCCCTGTGACCAGTAGGGTCCCCCAAAGCTCTATCCTTGGACCTATATTGTTCAACATCTTAATTAATGATGTGGACATTGGAGTCAGAAGCAGACTGCCCAAGTTTGCTGATGATACCAAACTCTGGGGTAAAGCATCCACACCTGAGGACAGGAGGGCAATCCAGGCTAACCTTGACAGGCTCAGGAAATGGGTGGATGAGAACCTGATGGTGTTTAACACCAAAAAATGCATGGTTCTCCACCTTGGGAGGAAAATCCTGCAGCATCCTTATAGGCTTGGCAGTGCTACGCTGGTTACCACTACAGATGAAAGAGACTTGGGGGTCATGATTGACCACAAGATGAACATGAACCTTCAGTGTGATGCTACAGCTAGTAAAGCGAGCAAAATGCTGGCTTGCATCCATAGATGCTTCTTAAGCAAATCCCAGGACATCATTCTCCCCTTGTACTCGGCTTTGGTGAGACTGCAGCTGGAGTACTACGTCCAGTTTTGGGCTCCACAATTCAAAAAGGATGTGGAGAAGCTTGAAAGAGTCCAGAGAAGAGCCACATGCATGATCAGAGGTCATGAAAACAGACCTTACGACAACAGGCTGAGAGCTATGGGACTCTTCAGCCTGGAAAAGCGCAGGCCCAGGGGAGATCTGATGGCCACCTATAAGTTTATCAGGGGTGTTCACCAGGATCTGGGGGAATGATTGTTCACCAGAGCGCCCAAAGGGATGACAAGGTTGAACGGTTCTAAACTACTGCAAGACCATTTCAGGCTGGACATAAAGAAGAATTTCTTCGCTGTCCAAGCCCCCAAGGTCTCGAATAGCCTGCCACTGGAGGTGGTTCAAACACCTACATTGAACGCCTTCAACAGAAATTTGGATGCTTATCTTGCTGGGATCCTATGACCCCACCTGACTTCCTGCCCCTCAGGCAGGGGGCTGGACTCGATGATCTTCTGAGGTCCCTTACAGCCCTAATGTCTATGAAATCTATGTATAAATGCCCATTAATTGCATACATAGACACACCCACTATGCACATGTATAGTTGATATGAAAGCATTGGGGGCGGGGAGGGGGAAGGCTTGTCAAGGTGGCAATTCCTATTTAAGGAAACTTAACAGGGAACAGCCTGCAAAGGAACATGCTCCTGGACATGTGTTAGGAAGGAATCAGTAATGACTATTAAAAACATCATGCCTTACCACACTTCCACACCACAAAAATGGATAAATATTTCCTAGCATGATGGTGACCTACTGAGGCTTTACAGCTGAAACAAACCAAGACTTATTAGATTGTACTGTTGTATGAATAGGCAGGTTTTCATTACTTAAGGCTACAATTTTACAGGTTCAGACTTTGGATTCTCTAACGTACCTTGAAACCCCATAAAGCTAGAATGAAGCAGAGCGGGTGGGGTTTCTCCTTTATCACTGATGCATAAACCTGTGCAAGGTCAGAGAAGATGCAATGAGCTAATTCAGAATATCACCTCAGCTGCACATAAAGCAGATGCTACTTCGCCTGAATGGAATCTCAAATCTAGCATCCATGAATGAACATGCTGCATTGGCCTGTTTCTGTTTGTGATCTCTTGGCTTTCATCAGATACTATGGGCTAAATCCTGCTCTTAGCTACTTGGACATAAATTGACAGTAATTCTAATTAAATTAAAGTAAAGATAATAATCTGCTGCTGGAGCTGGCTTCTTTTGGCAGGTGCATCACTGTACACAAAAACTTGCAAATGTTTTCCTTTACTTTTCATTCAGTTTATCTACAACAGTTGTGGTTAACCTTAGCAATCATTTACAGTTTATGCAGCTGTTTATCATGAGCTGAATAGTTTTGAGCTGCAATGAACCAACCTCCTACTCCTCAGGCCCAAACCAATACTCATCACAAGCAGTGAGAGTCAGATCAGGTCCTTTAAGAATTCCTTCTTAAAAGTGTACCCTGTGCTAAAATACTTTGCAATGCATTCACAACGGAATTCAGCCAGTACAGAAACTAGCCATTTTGGGACAGTGACTTCAGTGTCTGTTTCAGGCATAGATTTAATGTTGAGGGTTTTATGGGCCTTTGAAACTAACTCCAGAACGACTGCCTGTGTTTATGGTAGTGATCTCTAACATGACACTGGGAATTGTTTCATAATCACAAAGAAAAGAAAAGGAACCACAAAAGTCAGAACTCTGCCAGAAAAATAAGTAGGTTAAATCGGGCAGATGGTAAATGTTATCCAGCAGGACATCCAGATTCATGATTTTCTTTTTCCTTAACAGTAAGAACAAACAAGTTTATCCTGAACAGGGAAAAAAAAAATACGTCTACTTAACTATTCAAGTGCCAGACCAGTTCACATGTATTAATGAACGTTTTCATCTGTCTGTCTGTCTCAAGGGACCAAAAGCGCCAACTTTTATTTTTGCCGCAGGGGCCTAAGATGAAGCCCCCTCCTCCCCTGGTGGCATGGCTGGAGAAGATCCAAGCAGAGCCCATGGCTGGGCAGAGGTAGATGCAATCTGCCTGCTGTGGGCTCAGGGCTCTCCACCCTGCTGCCTTCCCTGTAGGAGCTGTGTGCCAGCCGCAGATCCATGGCAAGGTGCCCCCTGGCCTCCTGGCAGCAGCAGAGGGCATAACTCCATACTGCTGCTGCTTCCAGGCAGGCAGGGGATGCCTTGCCATGGTGACATGGGGCTCCAGGGGGGAAGGCAGCAGGGTAGGGAGCCCTGAGCCTACAGCTGTCAGCCCACATTTTCCCCTGCCCCTGTACAAATTTGGGGGGCACATGCCCCCCCATACTCCCCTCCCCGGGAATGCACAAAATGGCAGGAAGCCACCCCCCCTACCAAATGAGTCACCCATGGCTCTGTCCCACTCCCTGTTGCTCTGCTGGCTGGGCAGCGGCCCAAGGCCAAACCTATGTCCCACTCCCTCCCTCTCCATGGAGGCCTCAATCTGCCTCCCCGCTCCAATTTACCTGCAGGCAGCAGGGGGAGCTGCTCTCCTCTGCTGCCTGGGGCTGTATTCATGGCCACATACATACGTGTATAAGCACACGTGCTCATGGTGCCCCCTGCGTCCTACTCCCCACAACCCCTTGCAGGCTGGAACTCTGCCATTTCCCATGTTTTTCTGCAGTGAACGGAAAACCCGGATCCCTGCATGGATCTGCAGATCCAGGATAAATGCTGTCCCAGAGTCAAGCAGCCTGGGACTGGGACTTGATGTTTCCATTTCAGAACTGTCCCACTCAATTAGAGATGAGTGCTCACCCTACCCTCTTCCCAGGGGGGCCCAAGGCCTTCAGGCCCCCAACACACTACCTATGTATGTAATAATAATATGTTGGGAATAATACACTTTCCATGATGTTTTATGGGCCTGGAAAATCCATATAGATACACCTTTCTTACCAAAGCACCTGCAAGATTTAGCACCCTCTAAAAAGCCTTTCTTCTTTTTTCATAACGTGAGGTACAACTATTCAGTGTATTTTCTTGATTCCCAAGCCTATATTTTAAAATATTAATCTAGTGTCAGAAAACGTACACAGAATCATTTATTCATTTTTTTATATTTAGTTGTGCTTCTTAAGAAACCAAATGGACCAACCACATCTAAAATTGTCATATTTTGTATAAAAATAGAAAGTGGCTGGGAAAATACCCAGATCAAAGGTTATAAGAAAAACCATCGACAAACGTGTTTAGTGCTCAGTTAGGGAGAAGGCTTATCTTCTACTAACATGAAAGAGGCTCTACCATGAGATTCAGGTTCTAGAATGAGGTTAGGAATGTAGTCCCCTAACATCCTGGGAGAATGAGGGAGAAAGCTCTTCTAAGGGAAGAGAAAATGGGGTGCCAATGTATCCCAGCCTACTCTAACCCAAGGGATTTTTTTGCACATGAAACCCCTGAACTCATCTGACCCACTTTTTGGGCCACATCTACACAAAAAGCTTACCATGCCCAGCAGCAGCACTCTCAAGCACCACTACACCCAGCCTGTCTCTGATATGGCAATGTGTGGTCAAGTTCATCAGGACAAAAACTGAATGTATCACCTTCAGGCAGGGAGTGCATCAAGGCTACCCAACTATCTGGCCACCTTTGTCACCTACCAGGACCTCTTCAAAACCTGAAAATTGGTCTCTTCCAGATCCTCAGATGTGGTCAACCAGGGTGTTTACCTACTTGCCAAGTCCCTGCTGGAAAATCTACAGCCAGTGGTGTTGGTGATGGAAGTGACCTGGGTGTGCTGGTTAATGGCCCTGACCAACATTACTCATGATAGCCTAGTGCCTGGAGTTGCACACACCACATGTTCCCTGCCACTTACTTCAGGAAGTCAAGACCACCCTGCTGTCCACATCTCTTGCGTATGTCCAATAGGTCCTGTGCAAAGTGGTTCTCACCCACCCATATTCTCCAGCCCTCTGGACCACTCCCCACTTTGGAAACCCACATTGGCACTCCTCACTACCATGCCTCAACAGGCTGGGGGACATTAAACTGGTCTGCAACTTCACCAGATCTACATGCTTATACTACATACTGTTCACCATCTTGCCTTTGCATTTCACCCAGACACCAAATGGCAGAACACTTTTCTGAAGACAAAATCTCTGGTGGACCAACCAATCTTCCACCTTAGTCCAACATTCCATTATATACCCAGGTTGGCAGCTCCCACAAAGAGCTATCAGCAGGGGTGTGTACTTAGTGCACTTTACAGACTCTCCCAACACCTGTCCTTGCTGCAACTAAAGGAAGACCCTGGTGCATGCTGACTTTGAGTGCACCTGGCTGCAGCCTCTCTACTGCATCCTCAAGAACCTCTTATTGGAATTCCAGTTATACCTCCCCCCACACCTTTTATTTTATGCACACCCCATCTGTAACGCCACAAAGTCTTGGGACCTTCTAGTCAACATCCTCCTGGCCCTGGGGAAATTGTCAGTCTACAAGGCCAGGAAGGTGATGCTGGCCAGAGGGAACCCAGTTGACTGTTGGCCTATATTCCTTTCCCCTGTCCATGCATGTCTTAAAGCAGAGTTTCATTAGGTAGTGTCCACAAGCTCCTTAGATACATTCAAGGGGTAGTGAGCACTAGCTGAAGTGGTCTGCTCACTGTCCTCCCTTGTTAACCTAGTTATTAACAGGAAGAGAAATATAGGATATAGGTTCTCTCAGGATTTGTCCAATGGAATCAGTCATTGTACAGTTAGTGGCCTTCCTGCCTGTCATTGAGGGGTCCTTGTAGTTTCTGGTGAGCCCAAGCCCATCAGTATGTAATAAATAGGTCTCCTTCTGCCAGCAGCAGTAATAGATGCTTTAGAGGGAAAGCATGTAAACAGAGCATATAGAATGGCCTACCTGGCATCCACCATCATTGGTTTAGGGATGTCAGAGGATACAACCCTGACTATTCTGTTTAATAGCTCCGGATGGACTTGTTACCCATGAATTTGTCCAATCCCTTTCTTAACCTGATTATATTATCTGCCTCCACAATCTCCTATGGCAAGCGGTTCCATAAGTTAACTATACAGTGCATGAAAAAATATTTTCTCTTGTATGTTTTAAACCTGTCACCTGTTAATTTCAGTGACTGCCACCTAGTTCTAGTATTCTAGGACTTACAGAGAAATCATAGAGAAATAGAGCAGGAAGGGACCTCCATGTATCATTTAGTCCAACCTCCTGCCTGAGGTAGAATCGTCCCTATCCAAACCATCCTATACAAATCCATAATTGAACCTCTTAGTAAAACTACCATCAACCCTGACACAACACAAGACTTAACACTCTTGCGTGCCACAGGTAAAGCAGGGGGACCACAGTAGCCAACATCCTACTTCTGTAAAAGCTGGTTAATATACACTCAAGAGATCCCAAGTTGAGGGCCATGCCCCTGCACCCCGCCATGTTACAGAGGAAGGCAAAACCCCCCAGAGTCCATATAAATTTGACCATGGGGTAAAATTTCTTCTTAACCCAATATGGTGATTGGTTTGACCCCGAACAGAGGGGTAAGACCCTCTAGTCTAGAAACTCCAACTTCAAGTCCCAGCAGGAGGACTAACACACCCCAGTCAAAATCCCCAGCCTTGGCTGCAACCAACACCCAATGCCTCTGAGAAGGACTTAAAAAACAAAAACAAAAAAACCTTGACACATGTACCAGAAAGGGTTGGGAGGGGAGAGTGGGGGAGGGATTCCCTCCCAGGCCCAAACAGCAACCAGAATGGGAAACACCCATAGTAGAACACAGGACTTTGCTACACCTATATCATCCCTGACCAATGACTGTCCAACCTCTTCTTGAACACCTCCAAGGACAGAGTCCACAACTTCCCTAGGCAATCTATTCTACTGCCTCACTATTCTAATGAGGAAGTTTTTTCCTGATACCCAAAGTAAACCTACTTTGCTGAAACTTCAAGACATTGGTCTGCATCCTACTCTCAGCAGCAAGAGGGAAAGGGTGTTCCTCATCTTCTTTACAGCAGCCCTTCAGATATTGGAAGACTTCTATCATGTTCCCTCCTAAGTGCCTTATTTGCAAGCTGAACACACTTAGCTGCTTCTGTCACTCCTCACATGACTTGCTTTCCAAGCCCTTTATCATCTTTGTTGCCCACCTCTGGACCCTTTTTAACTTCTCCACATCCTTTTTTAAAATATGGAGGCCAAAACTGAATGCTATACTCTAGATGAGGCCTAACCAGTGCTAAATAGAAAGGTACTTTCAGCTCCCATACCTTGTACCTAATGCTTCTATGGATGCATCCTAAAACTGCATTTGCCTTCTGTGCAGCTGCATCACACTGCAGACTCATATTGAATCTGTGGTCTACTAAGATTCCTGAAGTGTTGCCATCTAGCCAGGTCTTACCCATTTGGCATTTGTATTTTTTATTATTCTTCCTGAGGTGTAGGACCTTGAATCTGTCCTGACTGAACTTCACCCTGTTGGCTGCAGCCCGGCTTTCCAATCTGTTGAGATCCCTCTGAAATGCACTCACATACTCCAATATAGGAAAGGCAGCAAGAGGGCACAGCAGCCCCCCTGGCTCTCCAGGGACCTAGCAGACCTCCTGAGGCTTAAAAGAATGGTCTACAAAGGATGGAGGATGGGAGTCACCTCCAAGGAGGATTATTCTGCACTGGTCTGGTCCTGTAGGGAGCTGACCAGGAAAGCCAAGGCTGCAACTGAACTCCAGCTAGCTTTGAGCATCAAGGACAATAAAAAGTCCTTTTTCAGATATGTGGGGAGCCGGAGGAAAAGCAGGGGCAACGTTGGACCCCTGCTGAACCAGATGGGGCAACTGACAACTGACGCCCAGGAAAAAGCCAACCTATTAAATAGGTACTTTGCGTCGGTCTTTCATCAGCCCCATGGGACGCCCATGCCTGCTACAGGGCCGGGAAGTCTGGGTGAGGGTGATCCTCTGCCCTCCATTGATGCTGACTTCATGAAGGAACATCTTGAGAAGCTGGATACCTTCAAGTCAGCCGGCCCTGACAATCTTCACCCCAGGGTACTCAAGGAGCTGGCGAGCATCATAGCCCAGCCTCTAGCGCGGATCTTTGAAAACTCTTGGTGCTCTGGTGTAGTGCCCGAAGACTGGAAGAAGGCCAATGTGGTGCCTATCTTCAAGAAAGGGAGGAAAGTGGATCCGGCTAACTATAGGCCCATCAGCCTGACTTCTATCCCGGGGAAGATCTTAGAAAAGTTTATTAAGGAGGCCATCCTTAATGGACTGGCCAACGCCAACATCTTAAGGGATAGTCAGCACGGGTTTGTTGTGGGTAGGTCTTGCTTGACCAATCTCATTTCCTTCTACGACCAGGTGACCTATCACCTGGACAAGGGAGATGAGATTGATGTCATATATCTTGACTTCAAAAAAGCCTTCGATCTGGTGTCCCATGATCGTCTCTTGGAGAAACTGGCCAATTGTCGCCTTGGGTCCTCCACGATCCACTGGCTGGAAAATTGGCTCCGGGGTCAGACCCAGAGGGTAGTAATTGATGGAAGTCACTCATCGTGGTGTCCTGTGACCAGTGGGGTCCCCCAGGGCTCTGTCCTTGGACCCATACTGTTCAACATCTTCATTAATGATGTGGACACTGGAGTCAGAAGCGGACTGGCCAAGTTCGCCGATGACACCAAACTTTGGGGCAAAGCATCCACACCAGAAGACAGGCGGGTGATCCAGGCTGACCTGGACAGGCTCAGCAAGTGGGCGGATGAGAATCTGATGGTGTTCAACGCCAATAAATGCAAGGTTCTCCACCTTGGGAAAAAAAACCCGCAGCATCCTTATAGGCTCGGCACTGCTATGTTGGCTAGCACTATGCAAGAAAGAGACTTGGGGGTCATCATTGACCACAAGATGAACATGAGCCTGCAATGCGATTCTGTGGCTAGTAAAGCGACCAAAACGCTGGCTTGCATCCATAGATGCTTCTTAAGCAAATTCCGGGACATCATTCTCCCCCTGTACTCGGCCTTAGTGAGGCCGCAGCTGGAGTACTGCGTCCAGTTTTGGGCTCCACAATTCAAAAAGGATGTGGAGAAGCTTGAGAGAGTCCAGAGAAGAGCCACACGCATGATCAGAGGTCAGGGAAGCAGACCCTACAATGAGAGGCTGAGAGCCCTGGGGCTCTTTAGCCTGGAAAAGCGCAGGCTCAGGGGTGATCTGATGGCCACCTACAAATTTATCAGGGGTGACCACCAGTATCTGGGGGAACGTTTGTTCACCAGAGCGCCCCAAGGGTCACAAACTACTACAAGATTGTTACAGGCTGGACATAAGGAAGAATTTCTTTACTGTCCGAGCCCCCAAGGTCTGGAACAGCCTGCCACCGGAGGTTGTTCAAGCGCCTTCATTGAACACCTTCAAGATGAAACTGGATGCTTATCTTGCTGGGATCCTATGACCCCAGCTGACTTCCTGCCCTTTGGGCGGGGGGCTGGACTCGATGATCTTGCGAGGTCCCTTCCAGCCCTAATGTCTATGAAATATGTTTGCAGTCCTTCCCAGTTTCATGTCATCTGCAAATCTGCTGAAAAAACTTCCTATTCCTGCAACCAAATCATTAATAAATAGATTGAACCACACTGGGCCCAGGACAGACCCCTGTGGGTCTGTCGTGGGCTGACTAAAACTTCCAGCATGAAGCTGTCCTAGGCAGATATAAAACTTCCTGCCATTTTGACATGGAGCTTTTAAAAATTACCTTTTGCTTGTGGCTATTGAGCCAGTTGTCTATCCACCTTATAGTTCTGTCCAGCCAACATTTCTCCAAATTGTTTCTGAGACGGTCATGTGAGACCTTGTAAAAGCCTTGCTGAAGTCCAGATACACTATTATCCACAGCATTCCCTTCGTTCACCCAAGTAGTTACTCTGTGAAAGAAAGAGATCAAGTTTGTTTGAGATAATTTGTTCTTGGTAACTACATGCTGGCCGCTTGTGATCAGCAGGGACCTGGGTTTCCCGTTTCCCATAGAAAAACAGAAAAAAAAACATGGATTTTCGCTTTTAACAGAGAAAAAAGTGGATTTTTCATTTTAACGGAGATTCCTGTGGATTTTCCACTTTTGCAAAGAGCTCTCTATAGGCTGGCAAAAGCTTCTTGCAAAAAGGGCAGCAAACCCTAAGCCCTGTCCCAAGGGAAAGGGCTGAGGCATGAGACTCGGTCAGCCAGGACTTGGCTCAGGCTCACTTTCCCTCCTGGAGCCTTTGCAGTAAGTGGGGCTTGCAGGGGGCTGGAGGCCAGCTGGGGGCCCCTCCTGCAGGGCTGGGGAGGCTGCAGGTCAGGGATGGAGGGCACCAGCAGGGCTGAAGGGGACCCTGTGGGGCACATGTGGGTGCAGGTGTAGGTGACTGCCAGGGCTGGCGTGTGGATTGGGGGTTGTGGGAAAAGCCAACAGGGTGACTAGGGGGCAGGGCAGGGGTGTGTGGGTGGGGGCTGAGGGAGTGGGGAGATGTCCACAGGGAGTCCCATGTGAAGGGCCAGCCTGGCTTGATGGTGTGTGGACTGGGACCTGTGTGCCATCAGGCCAGGCAGGAAGCCACACATGGAGGCACAGAATCATACGCCATTGGTTTGAGTGGGTTTCTGCTTGCCTCCACATATAGCTTCGTGCTGGAAGCCCCATGTGGAGGCACAGAGCCCACCCAGCTTGATGGCACATGGCTCCCAGTCCATGCACAGTCGTGCTGGGCTGGCCAGCTCCATGCCTCCACATGGGGACTTTTAGCACTCCAGCAGGAAGCCACACATGAAGGCACAGAGGCCGCCCAGTCTGATGGTTTGGGGTTCTACCATGATCTACATGTGCTGGCATGGAACAAGCCGATCTGTTCCAAAGGCATACGTCAGCAGGCTGGGCCAGCTCCGTGTCAGCACATGCAGGCCCTGGGACTCAGCCAGAGGCATGCACTGCCAGGGGCTCTGCCTGCCACCGCCATGAGCACCCTGAGGGCTTGTTACCTGCTGCTGCTGAGCTGCCGGCAACAGGGCATGTGCACCACAAACCCAACACCTGCCCACAAACCCCATACATGTACCCAGATCCCTCTATACCCCTTCACAACTCTCCCACAAACCCCCCACATATTCCCGTACCCAAACCCCCCACAAACCCCACAGCCCCCATACCCACCTACAAACCCCACACCCCTTTACAGCCCCCACAAATCCCACACCTGCCCACAAACCCTATACACACACCCACACTCCAACACCTTCACAAATCCCCTCCACACACACATACACACACACACCCCAACCATAAAAAATACCCAAACTCAAATGCCAAAATAAATAGGGACTTAGAATATATTTTATTATAGTGATTGAGGCACTGGTAGGCTTCCATATTGCTTTAAAACTAAATATATCAATAAAACATTGCATTCATCTGATACCAATATATATATGAGTGGCCTTTCATTTTAATCACAGATTTGGGGTTTTAATCAGAGAATTTGCGATTTTTTTTTATTATTATTATTTAATCAGAGAAAAACAGGATCCCTGGTGATCAGCCTTTCCTCCTCCAGATGTTTGCATGTGGCCTTCCTTAAAATATGCTCCAGTAACATCCAGGGTACTGAGGTGAGGCTAAGCAGTCTGTAGTTCTCCAGGTCCTCCTTTTTGCCTTCTTTAAGGTTAATAACAGTTCCCTAGCCACTTTTTAGAAGGAAGAGAAAAGGCAGAATCTGTGACCTTCAGGGTACTGCACAGCTCAGAATCCTGGGGCTATTTTCTTCTTGGACTGTGTTCTATGGTTTGCATGGTATTAGCAAAACAACTCTGGATGTCTTTCTTATAAAGAACAGATGCTTTCCATGATTTATTTTGGTCTCTTGGTTCAGAAAACCAGAAAATTCAGATGTCTGCATCCCAGACACGAATCTAATTCTCACAAAAGAAACTGGGGAAGGTTTCAGCAGACAGGATTGTTTGGAAACAATGCCATCATGTGCGTAACCATCATTAGGAAGTCACACAGGGTCAAAGGCAACATACTGTGAATCTTGGGATAATTTACTTTAAATTCTTTTTTAAATATGTTAGTAATATTTTTAAAACTTAGTACATTTATACACATACTTTTTTTCCCTCCGCAATGTGCTGGAGATCCGCCACTTCAGGGTCGACTCTCTGCACACAAGCCAAGGCGAACTGCACTGCGCTGCATGCAGTTGTATAAGCAGTAAAATGCACATCAGCGCAAAGAAAATGGAGGTGGTGCACTTTTGAACTAAAGCACCTCTGAGGTGTTTTAGTTCAAAAGGACGCCACCTCCATTTTCTTAGCCCTAACATTCATTTTGCTGCTTATACAACTGCAAGCATTGCAATGCCAGGCACTTTTGAAAGTGCCCGGCGCTGCAGCACTTACATGTATAAATATTCCCTACAAGACAAAATAATAAATATATACACTAGGTAAATACAATAATAGCTGAATCCTATATTCCCCAAATTTGTTCCCTAAATTTTTTAAGTGCAGGGCATGGAGATTCAGACCCTTAGGCCATGCCCACACAAGTGTGCATGTGCATTTTGCAATACATCAAAGGCTTTTGATGTGCTGTGTAACACAGCCTGTGCATGTGATTTAGTTATCTGCACTTCATATTTGCAGCATGGAGCCAAATTTAGATACTGGGAAATTCTGGTATC
Source organism: Alligator mississippiensis (assembly GCF_030867095.1). NCBI lineage: Eukaryota > Metazoa > Chordata > Crocodylia > Alligatoridae > Alligator > Alligator mississippiensis. Next base: position 194,097,351 of record NC_081826.1, on the reverse strand, counting down.
AAAAAAAGCGCGTGGAAAATAAGCAGGGCAGTGCACATGGCAGCAGCATGTGCTGTCCGAAATCTGAGCTTGGCAAGCCAGAGCCACGCTCTGTTTGCTGGCCAGGCTCTGTATGCCCAGATCACCACTGCTGGAGCCCAGGTAAGGTTGCTGGGGCCAGCCCAGGTGCTGACCCCAGCCTCCCCTACCCCACCCAGAGCATTTTTCCCCATGCTAACCCCACATGCAGGGGTATGCACTGGGGCAAAAAGCAGCAGCATGAATTTGTGCCACTATTTTTTCCGCGTGTCAACCGCACACCCCTGCTCATAGGGACGCAGCCTTAGAGTCTAAACAAATGAAATATTCCAAAAATTACAGCCTCACATCACCTGGTATTAGACTTGTTCATTTTACTTTGCAAAATTGCATCATTTTCTGCTGAGGAACTGCATAAGGTCTACTATTCTAGTCCCTAGTTTGCAGTTGCAGCTGAAGGGGGGTGCCATAGCCCCATCATGGGTCTGGGGATAAGCACAGATCCTAAATTCCCAAATCCAGGCATGTTTCACTCAGAAAATCTGAATTAGTAGGATTTATGCGGAGACCAGGAGTCAACAACCTATAGCTTAAGGATCAGATCTGGCCCAGGGAGCCACAGGATCCAGCCCATGGAACTGGTGAAGGGGTGTTGTGGCATTCCAGAGGCATGAGGCTTTGCCCACTAGCTGGGTAATGGATGGCTTTGCCCATACAGTGCCACAGTTGGGTGATGGGAGGCTTCAGTAACAACAGGCTTCACTTGCTTTGCATCACAGCCAGGCTGGAGAGAGAGAAGCAGTGGTGGTTGTGGTGACAGAGGCAGCAACCTAGTCCTCGTACTGGCCCACCTTGGACCCAAGCCAGCAATTCTGGTCCATTATTACAAAAAAGTTGCCAACTGCTGGCATAGAGGACTGATCTCAGGCCCTTTTCTACAAATGGTCCTGTCATGGATACACAGTCAGAAAGTCCCTGGTGGATTGTCAGGCTCCTTGGAAGGTAAGTCAGGGGAGGCTGTGTGGAAAGTTATGGGGGCAGTAACTGCGAGGGGGTGGCTGGAGAGAGGGGGCTCCCTGTGAAGAAGGGAGGGAAGGAAGGGGTTGAAGGAGCTAGCTTTAACTGAAGGGAAGTTGACCCCTGGAGATTTTCACAAGAATGTTCTGAGGGTTAGGTGGTAGTCTGAGCATCGCATGTGGATTTTGTCAGTTTTGTTTTACCATACTCAGTTATCAAATGCTTTGACAACATACTCTTTTTTATACCAGTTGTTCTTCCTTGCAATAAACCCGTTTGTTTTCCCTGTGGTAAATCATCCCCAGATGAGGTCCTTGGGCCTGCATTGTTCAACTTCTTCATCAGCGACTTGGACGAGGGGGTGGAAAGCACCTTGTTCAAGTTTGCGGATGATGCTAAGATGTGGGGAGAAGTGGGCATGTTAGAAGGCAGGGACAGGCTACAACTAGATCTGGACAGTTTACAGGGGTGGGCAGATGAGAATAGGATGGGTTTCAACACTGACAAGTGCAAGGTACTGTACCCGGGGAGGAAGAACCAGCAGCAGACCTACAGGCTGGGGAACTCCTTTCTCAACAGCACATAGACAGAAAAGGATCTTGGACTCATTATAGGCTCCAAGATGAACATGGGCTGCCAATGTGAGGATGCAGTCAGGAAGGCTAACCATACCTTGTCATGCAACCACAGATGTATCATGCGCAGGTCAAAGGAGGTGATCCTCCCCCTCTATCTGACATTGGTCAGGCTGCAGGTGGAGTACTGCGTCCAGTTCTGGGCGCCGCACTTCAGGAAGGATGTGGATATCATTGAGAGGGTCCAGAGGAGGGCCACTCACATGATCAGGGGGCAGCAGGGCAGGCCCTATGAGGGAAGGCTACGGGACCTGAATCTGTTCAGCCTCCACAAGAGAAGGCTGAGAGGGGATCTGATCGCTGTCTATAAACTTACCAAGGGGGATCAGTGGGGAATGGGAAAGACCCTGTTCCCCTGAGCACTGCCGGGAGTAACTAGGAATAACGGCCATAAGTTGACGGAGAGTAGGTTCAGGCTGGACATCAGGAAGCACTACTTCACAGTCAGGGTGGCTAGGATCTGGAACCAACTTCCAAGGGAAGTGGTGCTTGCTCTTACCCAGGGGTCTTCAAAAGCAGGCTAGATAGTCACCTTGCCGGGGTCGTTTGACCCCAGCATTCTTTCCTGCCCATGGCAGGGGGTTGGACTTGATCCCTTCTGACCCTACCAACTATGAAACTATAAATCATTGCCTGTGGTAAATCATGATTTCTGAGCAAATTAATAACCTGGGTATACCCATTCAGCAGAGTCAGAGACCAATAGAAGCCCAGGGTTTCTCTCTGGAAACAGCCTGACACCCAAGGGTTTTATCATAGATTCATAGATGTTAGGGACTGGAAGGGACCTCTCAAGATCATCAGGTCCAGCTGCCCTGCACTTGGGCAGGAAAGCCTGCTGGGGTCAGATGACCCAGCATGGTGAGCCTCCAGATGTTCTTGAAAGATATCCAGAGTAGGTGATTGTACCACCTTTGAGTGGTACCTATCACAGTCCCTCACCCACTTGAACAAAGTAAACTAGTTAAGCTATGATTAGTTAGACTGACAAAGTTTACCCTTCCTTTTCTTATTCAGTTCTAGATGCCACACAGCTAGAATTCACTGTATTCATTTTGTGTTCCATACTACAGTTCATTAAAATGGGTGCAGCTCTTACTCCCCCTGTGCTATGCCTGCTGGCCCCATATTCTGGTATGCTCCAGTTCAGGACCAATTCCTAGGCAATAGACTATGATGGAATTACTTCAATGTGTGGCATGGGAGTTGGTTGTGTGGTCTCTTCTCACAGTACCACAGGAGAGAGGCAAGGAGCATTAGGAGCAGAATAGACATGACAGCTGTGAGAGGTTGTATCCTATCACTGCTGTGCTAATTGATGCAGCCTTTAGAAATACTAGATATTCACATGTTGAAATCACCATTCTTCATTAATATTTGTAAATGTCAAAGTAAATATTAGCCAAGATACAAGTGCCTGAGGAGACATTTATAGTGCAAAAATTCTCTAGGAAGGTTATACTGACACCATAAAATGTGTTAGTTTACATTCTTCTAGTTTATGACTTCAGCTAAGCTCCATTAGCAGATAACTCAAATTTAGCAACTATTGGGTGGTGTTGCTCTCCAAAATATATAGAAGAAAAATACCAACCTGACCCAAGGAGACCCCAGAACAACAGTGATCCATGCATACAGAGTTTAAAAACAAAGAAAATGTATAACATGAAAAAATGTAGCTACCACTTTCAAGCTGCCTATTTAAAATAATTGTTCTATAGGGATTAAATTTTCCTCTAACAATAGAGCGTTCTATGCAGTTTGTCTTATATTTAGATAAATTGTTTCACTTTTCTAAGTGAAAGAAACCCACACTTCTTGAGGAAACTTACTATAATGAAGTAACACAAGGATAAAAAGGAGGAAATAAAATCATTAACCATGTCAGTGTTTCCTAGTTTGCCAAATACACAATGCAACACAAGTGCTACCCAGTGATTCATAACCTGCCACCACTGGTTCTTAAGGCACAGACAGAAGTGCAGCTTATGGTGTACCCTCACCTATGCGCTGAGACTCAGGTGCTGACTCTTTGGGCCCTTCTACACCAGTTGCCTCACACCAACCATAGACTTGTCTCTGCCTGATGTTTCACCTGCCACAACTTGATGGAATATTCTGACAATGACAGTCTCCCCAGCAGAACAGGCTCAAGGGTATTTGGCCCTTGTCTGGACGGGGACCCGCACTGACTGCCCCTGTCCACTGTTACTCTAGCTGTGCCTTGTAGCGCTGAGCCCACTATTCAGGGCTACAGGCTTCAGGTGCAGTGTAGTCTGTCCCAGGCTTACAACTCCTAAGCCAGGCAGGGTTACTATTTACCCAGCTCAGCCGGCACTTCCTGGCTGAGCTGTCCAATTCAGGACTCTGTGTGTGTGTGTGTGTGTGTGTGTGTGTGTGTGTGTGTGTGTGTGTGTGTGTGTTCATAGGGCGAGTCCTACATGCACACCCCACCATACACATGAACCCACACCCCCCCTCGCACTGCCATACACACAGACCCCCACAACCACACCCCCACACACCAGCCACACTCGCCCCACACACTTTCCCCCACAAACCCCATACTCACCCACACCTCACAATATACATGAGTAAGACGTCATTTTAAGCTATTATATACAATCACCTCTATGTACACTACATAAAAGGACAACAATATTTTTTTAAATCAAATTAATTAATGTTGTAGCAACTATGAAACTATGTTCGATTTTTAGAATATAATTTGGTACGCTTCTGGTTCCGAGATGGCAAAACCCCTTGCTGAAAGGAGTACTTCCAGGGGAGGAACTTCTAATGGCAAAGGTCAGGGGTTAGGGGGCAGGACTTCCAGTCACCAGATGGCAACCAGCGGGTGCGACGCCTATCAAGGGGTGGGGCTACCCATGCGGCCCTCAACAGCTTGCCAAAACTTGGCAAGCGGCCCTCCCCTGCTTTACCATATGAAAAAGAAAGAAACCAAACTCAACAGTGACATTTTTTCTAAGCCTATGCAAGAAACACAACATTGCTCATAGGGGACTAAACATCTATAATCCTCTGACTACTACACACAACTCCAAATGTGCTTCACAACTATGCAGGAGAACTTCAGGAATCACAGCTATGGAGGACAACTATGCAGGACAATCATTTTCTTCACCTAACTTGCTCTAAAAGAAATCAACACATGCTGCAGCAACATAAAAGAGAAAAATCCAGACATCTTCTCAACCATTATACAATGTATACAAAGAGACTACCAAAGATTTTCTACAAGAACCATCCAACATAAAAAGAAGAAATGGAACTGTTGAGGGAGCTGCCAGGGGTCATCGCGGAGCCCTTGGCCCGACTGTATGAGCATTCATGGTCATCTGGCCAGGTGCCAAGGGATTGGAAACTGGCTAATGTGGTCCCAATTTTCAAGAAAGGGAGGAAGGAGGACCCAAGGAACTATAGGCCTCTAAGCTTCACCTTGGTGCTCGGGAAGATCTTGGAAAAGATCATCAAGGAGCACATCTGTGGGGGGCCTGCAGGGGAGATCATGCTCAGGGGCAATCAGCATGGGTTCATCAAAGGCAAGTCCTGCCTGACCAACCTGATTGCTTTTTATGACCAAGTAACTAAATCCTTGGATGATGGTGTCACCATGGACGTAGTCTTTCTAGACTTTAAGGAGGCCTTTGACACTGTCTCTCATCCCATTCTCATCAATAAATTAAGCGACTGCAGCATTGATGCCTACACAGTTGGATTGGTAAAAAATTGGCTGATTGGGCGTACTCAGAGAGTAGTGGTGGATGGGTTGTATTCAACCTGGTGAGATGTGAGCAGTGGGGTTCCCCAGGGCTTGGTCCTCGGGCCTGCACTGTTTAACATCTTCATCAGTGACTTGGACGAGGGGGTGGAAAGCACGCTGTCCAAGTTTGCTGATGACACTATGATGTAGGGCGAGGTGGACACACTTGAAGGGAGAGAGAGGCTGCAACTAGATTTAGACAGACTACAAAAGTGGGCAGATGAGAATAGGATGGGGTTCAACGTAGACAAATGCAGGGTGCTGCACCTTGGGAGAAGGAATCCACAGCATACATACAGGCTGGGGAGTTCCCTTCTTGAAAGCACAGAGGCGGAAAGGGATCTTGGAGTCATTATTGACTCCAAGATGAACATTAGCCGCCAATGCCAGACTGCAGCCAGCAAGACCAGCCATACCTTGTCATGCATCCAAAGATGCATCTTAAGCCGGTCCAGAGAGGTGATATCCCCCTCTATGCGACTTTGGTCAGGCCACAGTTGGAGTACTGCATCCAGTACTGGGTGCCACACTTCAAAAGGGATGTGGCCAGCCTGGAGAGGGTTCAGAGGAGAGCCACCCACTAGGTGAGAGGGCAGCAGGACAGGCCCTATGAGGAGAGACTGAGGGACCTGAACCTGTTCAGCCTCAGCAAGAGGAGGCTGAGGGCGGACCTGGTGGCTGCCTACAAACTCAACAGGGGGGATCAACAGCAAATAGGCAGAGCCCTTTTCTCCCCAGCACCACCTGGGGTGACGAGGAACAATGGTAATAAGCTGACAGAGAATAGGTTTAGGTTAGAGATCAGAAGGCAATATTTTACAGTTAGGGTGGCCAAAATCTGGAACCAACTTCCCAGGGAAGTGGTCCTCGCCCCTACCTTGGGCAAATTCAAGAGGAGGTTGGATGATCACCTGTCCGGGGTCTTGTGAACCCAGCATTCATTCCTGCCTGTGGCATGGGGTCAGGCTAGATGATCTGTTCAAGTCCCTCCTGACCCTAGCTACTATGAAACTATGAAACCAATTTCTCCAGGAACAACTTTCCCAACCACAAAACAACCATCAGAAAAACATCACCAACACTGTACAACATTCCAACCTCAAACTCGATGAAACTGAAAATAAAAACTCCACATCAGGGAAGGCTAGCATAGGTGTTGTGGCCCCAAACTGACCTAAGGGAGAATGTAATCCATAGAATATAGCTTTACTCCACTCCAGCTGGCTGGTTCTGCACTGGAAGTGGGGAGGGGGGAGACCATAATTTTGTCACCAAAGCCAGCAAGCAAGATTCTGATTATTACATGTACGCTCAGATTCTGAAGCCACTAGTCACATATTACCTTTTTTCCTGGAACTGAGTATTATTAAAGTATTACTCAGAGTGATAGCGGGTTGCTGAAGTGAACCTACAGAGACAAAATGGGTTGAGGGAGAATTCATTTGAAAAGAATGCTAAGCAAACCATGTTGTCCTAGGGATTCAGTGCAGAGTTAAGGAAACCAATTCAGTTTTAAGTTTTCAGGGAATTGCAAAGAGTGTTAAGGAAAAAAATATATTTTTTAAATTATGGAAAATGTTTGTGTCCGGTGAACTGCATTTTGATTAGTTGAGCTGTCAACATTGCACTCCCCACCTTACAGGAATCATTTCAGCTTTTCATTTTCTCCTAAAGTGCTCATCTGTCATAAAAGAAGCAAAGTATATGCAAAACCAGATTACAGATGCCTGCTCCTACAGTTTAAATAAATAATTTGGCATTTCTTCAGCATGTATTTTAAGCGCCAGTGCTATAGATAGAAGAAATATTTACTTATAACATTTTTCCACTCTCTTACTAAAGTAAATAAATAAACAACACCAAAAAAATGTAACTGATGGAGCTGAAATCAAAACTTGGCCCAGCATCTTTCATCATATTTAATATTCTTTTTTCAACATATTTGTGCAATGAAATATTCAAACAAGTCTGAATAAGATTCTACTCCCTAGAAAAGATTAAGATTTTGTCATCTTTACTTGAAAGGAGCAAGAGAGACCGAGTCAAATTCTTGTTTAAAAGAACCAGTATTTGTTTACCTTGCCAAAACCAACATTTTCCCAACAAAAGTAAAGTTTGTGGAGGAACATGTCAATTTAAATGTTTACAGCCTAATAGCTTTTTAGTGGAAATACTTTAAGAGAATTACAACTAAAATTGTTTCTTCATTTCACTCTGAAGTGATGACAAAAACATTGGCAAACATCCAAAGTGAAAACAACAACAACAAAAACCAAATAAAACTAACAAAAAGGAGCTCTTTTTCACACAGCGTGTAATTAAAGTGTGGAACTCGTTGCCACCAGATGCGGTGGAAGCTGACAGTTTAGGCATTGGACAAAAGGCATTGGACAAATTCTTGGAGGAAAGGGACATCAGTAGCTATTAGGGGGGTGTGAAGTGGACCCTGTTCAATTCAGATTCAGCCTGAATCAGGGACAGTGATTTGATGATTCAGATCACTGTCCCTGATTCGATTCAGCTGGATTCAAATCTAAAGATTCAATGCTGGTTCGGAGAATCAGCAATTTGGACATAGACACAGCATTAAATGTTTTTTCTACATACCTTGAGGTAGCAGACACGGCTTGTGAACTTTCGGTCCACTTCTGGGTCTGTCAGGGAACACGCTGGGCTCCCTCCCCTCCCCGTGCCTCCCTGGCTCAGCGATTGGCCACAGGGGGGCACTAGGTGCCCCCCCAGATCCAGGAGGTACCAGTTGCTGAGCCAGGGGGCCCCGCAGCATGCTCCCTGGCAGACCCAGAAGTGAACCAGAAGTGCTTCTGGTCCACTTCCAGGTCTGCTGCCGAACACGCTGGGGATCCCCCTGCTCCTGTGGGAAACTCCATGCGCCCCAGCATCAGAGCACTCACGAGTCCCTGCTACCTAGAGGTATGTAGAAAAAAACAATTTAAAAGCTGTGTCTATGTCAGAATCTCCGAATATTTCTGAATCTCTCTGAATCGATTCAGAGGGTTCCGATTCAATTCAGAGAGATTAAAGGGTCCTCTGATTTGATTTGGATTTGGAGATTCAGCCACTGAATTGGTCTGAATCGAATCAGGGACCAAAGCTTCGCACAGCCCTAGTAGCTATTGAGCATAGGAGTTCGGAATACAGCCTCTGAATCAGAACTTCCTAGACCTTAAATGCTGGAGGCTGCATGTGAGAGAGGAACAATGAGAAGAAAAGCCCTGGTCATACACAGTGCACTCTCCCTTTCAGCATTTACTCTGTGCCCCTATATGACACAGGAAACAGGGCTAGATGGACCTATGGTCTAATCCAGCAAATGGCAGTTCTTATGTTCTTACATTATGTTCAAATGAGAACAGCTCCTCTACTTTCTCATTTTTTTTTTTTGGTTTTTTTTTTGTTTTTCACCATCTTTTTCCAGTGGAAAAAAAATCCTGGAGGATTTATACTATGTTTTTTTTTTACAACAGCTATGCTTCAGGAGTTGCTGAACTAGGTTTCTGGGTCTGCAATTAGTAGAGGGGTTGGAGACAATGCTGTACATAACCTAGTAAAGCAGGCAGTGCAAAATGTATTGACCTGAACACCCATCAGAAATGATGACACATAAGGTGCAACACAAGTGCTGCCCAGTGTTTCATAACCTGCCACCACTGGAACAGAAGTAGCTCCTTCTCTTTGGATTTCCAATGCTAGAAAATAGAGCATGTGTTCCTGGAGAAGCAGTGTCTGATAGGTGAAAATGCCATGTAGCCAGAATTCATAGTTGTTAAAGGCTGGAAGGGACCTTCCAGATCATCAGGTTCATCCCCCCCAGCACGTGGGCAGAAAAGACTGCTGGGATCAGATGACCCCTGCAAGATGGGCTAAAGACGGTTTTTAAAGCTCGCCAGGGTGGATGACTGTACCACCTCTGGGGGGAGCCTGTTCCAAACCTTCAGCACATGACTTGTAAAGAAGTTTTTCCTTATGCCTAGCCTAAAGCAATTTTCAATCAGTTTGTGCCCATTATTTCTTGTCCACCCCTGGGGGGGTCTTAGTGAATAGATGCTCCCCCAAGCCCTAATGTACACCCCTGATATACTTATAGGCTGCCACCAAGTCCCCTCTGAGTCTTCTCTTCTCCAGGCCAAACAGTTCAAAATCTTCCAGCCTTTCCTTGTATGACCTGGTCTCCAGGTTTCTAATCATGCGTGTGGCTCTGCCAGCTCCAGGGAACTGCTCTGCTCCCCATACCTGACGCCATGTGCCTCCTCACTCCCCGAAGCAATGCAGAGGCACAGAGCAGTCCCCCAGAGCCAGCAGAGCCCCTGGAGCAGTTCCCCAGAGCCGGTGGAGCCTGCACCAGCCCCTACCTCACCTCACCTTGGGAAGAGCTCCTGCCTGCCCCGCATGGGGAGTGAGGAGCTTACCTTCAGTAAGTGTCCCGCACTGGCCCTGGTGCTTCCACCACACTCCACGCCCAGCTCCTCTCTGGGAAGCCACAGCCCAGCTCCTCTCCGGGTGGGTGTGTGGCACTAAAAAGTTACTGCGCAGTAAGATTTTTAATTGTGCATGACCGCGCATGCGTGCAGCTTAGAGGAAACCTTGCTTAGTAGATGCATGACAGTGTCTGATTAGCTCTGCCAGCTATGGCATCGTATTGGTAGTTCAAGTTCATTTTGTTGTCAATCATGACACCCAGTCTCATTCAGCTGAGGTGCTGGCAAGCATAGCACTGCCAACCCTGTGTGTTATGGGTTATTTCTCCCCGGATGGAGCACTTTACATTTCTCTGTATTAAATGACATCAGGTTGAGGTCTGCCCACCTCACAAGCCTATCCAGATCAACCTGTATTGCCAACCTGCCTTGGAGCGTGACCACACTCCCCCATAGTTTGGTGTCATCAGAAAACTTTGCTAGTTAGCTTGTAATACCTGAATCCAAATCATTGATGAACGTGTTGAAGAGCACTGGTCCAAGTACAGAACCCTTAGGGACACTATTGGTCATCTTGCACCATGATGACTCACTTCCATCAATCAATACCCTTTGGGTCCTGCCACGGAGCTAGTTACCTAGTCACCAGACTGTAAAGTAGTCGATGCCGCATTTTCCCAATTTAACCATGACACCATGGTAGACCAGGTCAAAGGCCTTTCTGAAGTCCAAGTATATGACATCAACCTCATTTCCCCTATCCAGGTGGTGAGTTACCTGATCATAGAAGGAAATGAGGTTGGTTTGGTACAACCTGCCCATAATGAAGCCATGTTGGCTATCCTTCAGAATACTGCCTTCAGTTAGCCTGTGTATGATGGATTCTTTGATCATTTTCCCCAGGATTTTACCAGGGATTGAGGTCAAACTGACTGGCCTGTGATTTCCTGGGTCCTCCCTTCTCTCTTTCTTAAAGATAAGTAATGGCAGTGAGATCTATGAAAGGTCAGTGTTCCAGGGGATTCTTCCCCTGGATGCCAAAATCCAGTCTCTTGTTTGCCATTTCCCATCCTGGAATTGCTCTGCTGCTACTACCACATCCAAGAGGGAATGATTCCCAAAGCAATGTTAGCAGTGGATTTTTCTTTTCTTCCTGCGACTTCTAAATTGCAAAGGACAGGATGTGTTGGTACGTGACCACACTACAGCAAGATGCAGTCTCTGAAAGCCAAGACTGTTCAAAAAAATATCAGAGCATAAGAGACAGTGGGCTCATCTACATGTGTGCTTTAACACACAGTAACCTATTTTACTGTGCATTAAAGTGTTATGTAAAAAATGTGCTATTATGCTAATGCACAGTAAAATAGGCTACTGTGCATTAAGTATAATTTAAAATCATGCATATTCGTTATTGTGCATTCAGGCAGCCTAATGCACATTTATTTAGTACCTCACATTGGAGGTACTAAATTTAACACACCCACTGATGAGTAAAGAGTCTGAAACAAACATTTGTTAATAGCTTTGATTTACACTCTTAAGAAAGTACAGTTATCACAGAAACAAGAAACACTACTTAGGGAAAAACACTAAAAAATGTGGGTGAAAGCAGAATTCAAGCACTGATCTTTCCTGGAGAACACTTAATCCATACAAGGTTAAAAGGTATGAGCAGGGATTTTCTGATGCTGGAAGTCAGCCCCAAAGGATTGAGACTTGAAAGCTGTTAAACAAGTCATAATGGAAGAACCATCCATCCATCAATACTAATCTCCAGTCAAACATAAGAGTTACTAATTGGCCTGGCAGTGGGGGGAGGATCTGATAATTTATACATGAACAACCAAGATGTCACATTTGGTTTTCCAACAAGATAACAGGTTGTCTCAAGCTTTGGCCTATGGTTTCTATCACAAGTGAAATTAAAATGAAATAGTTTTGCTATAATCTAAAGGCATTTTCTAGTTGGGGCTCTCTGTGCTAGAGTTTGACATTTTCATTCTCTTTCTAATGCATTTGACTCTATTTTAAGCTAGGACAGGACTAAATAGAAGGCTAAGTTAGATAAAATTATACTATTACTATCTATGTGAGAGAGAAACAGAATTTATGAAATTCCAGTCAAGAAAGAATCCTAAAACTTGTATTGGTGCTAGCATTTCATTGGAGTTGATGGCACTGCATCATCATTTTGGAGCCATTCATGGATGCAGGGATGTGTTCTCTTCCTCTTCTTGCATTACTTGTCTTAGTAAAATTCTCTAACACAATTATCTTGAGCAGATTGTCTTTTTGTACATTGCTATAATAGGGCAATCCTTTTTTATCACTATGCCAATAAATGTAGTCAAAGCACTGAAATTGTATTAAATGGGGTTGCTGCAGCCTGCTAAAGCTGGTATTTCTATATTCAAATGGACAGAAATATATTTGTTGCTTTGCCTCTAAAGATCTTTAAATATATATTTAAAGTTATATGTTTTCAGACATGGAGGCAAGGATTGGCTTTTCATTGACGTCTGTTCTACATATGCATTTTTTATTTTATGCAAATATGTGATTAGCTCCAAGAAAATGTGAGATTTCATTCATTAGGGTGACTAAATAAGAAATAAAAGTCCATAACATGATTTGCATTGATCTCCTTTAAGAATACCCCTAATTTAGACTACCCAATTCTGATTCAAGTTTCTTCAGTGTGTTTCAAATAGATGATGGACAGATTATACATTTGCTCAACGCAGCATGTGGATTGGTCTGATTAGAAACCAATAAACATAGCAAGTCCTTTTTAAATAGTTTACAGCTGCTATGACATCTTTAGCAAAAGCTTGATGTGGCCATTGTCTTTGGGGTTTTAAAAAGTAAAACTTGAGATTGGCCTTCAAAATAATAGCCAGCTCTTTACAATAAAGCAAAGATCACAATAATCTCTGAGACCCTGAACAGTAATCTGAGAAATGGGGTTGATGAATGAATGAACAGCAACAGCACTGGAAGAATCTAGCTAAACTTGGCTTCCACTGCTTTCATTGTTTCTTTCTCCATATCTAGGCCTTCCTGTTTTGATACAGTTTTTCTGCCTTCAATCCCATAGCCCCTCAAGCTGTTTTTGTGCACTGTGTCCTGAACTGTCCTGAATTCCAAGTATTTTATGCCAATAAGTGGAGAAGGTTTCCTGTCCTGCACAAATCTGATTCACCTTAGCATTTGCTCATATTCAGACCCAAGTGATCCATCAACAACCACAATATTTAATCTAGCTTTCTGGTACTTTAAAATAATCCTCAGCCCTGTCCTCTCAATAGCAAAGCACAGTCAGCACTTTTGCCATGATCCCAATTCCTTGACTAGGTGGCAGCAAGAAACTCAGCACTTTTTGAGCTCCTGCACAGAATATTGATAGAGACTATACTAGATGACTAACAGTGTCTCCCAAAAGCTCTAACAAACCACCTTTTCTCCCACTAAAAGAGATGTTTCACTCTTTTTTTTTAAAATTTAAAGCATCAGTTAGCAAAGGCCCGGGCTAAACTAACTATTTACACCGGTGTAATATCCATCCAACCATCCATCCATCCAAACTCCTCAACTGAGAGTTGTCCAATCATGTGAAGAATGACCCCTGAAAGACTGAGGGAGTTAAAAATATATACTGGTGTAAATTATGCCTGTTTAGAATTCATCTGTCTGATCCACTCTAGAGTAGCAGTTTGCTAAATGAAAAAACCCTGATTCTGCTCCCATTCAAGTCAAAGGCACATTTCACATTGGCAAAATAAATAAAAAATTGGATCTCTTGGTAAGATTTTCATGAGCTGCTAGTATTGGTAGAACTTTTCACTGTTATGTTGAATAAGATCTTTACCATAAGATCAGCAATAAGTGTTCTGTTAAACCTCCCTTTACAGTAAATGCCTACTGCAACAATTCACAGCTATGGAAACTCAGCCAGTTATTTTTTTGGTAAAGTGACATATCTACAGAGAACAGCATATTAAAGGTAATTACTGCTGTTTTAATAGCATTCACCAGTTTATAGCAATGGCAGGCAAAGTTTCTTTCTCAGCTGCTTTCCTAATCTTTCTATGCTAGAAGCTTGGCAACCATATTCCAGCTAAATATCAGTGTCAGAAAAAACTGTCACTCTAATGTCAACTTTTGCCAGTTACCATTTGCATTAGAGATGAACAAGGTTGTTAACAGTACAAGTTATATATGTCATAAATGAGAAGGTGGTAGATATAAAAATAAGGGAAGAATGGAGAGGAAAGGCTGATTGTATGTTACAATAAAGTTAAATCAATAATATTATTTAAATAAGCTCATCCTCACTGGCCCAACTTTTCTCAAATAGTTCACATTTTATTCTCAGACAGTAAATTTGGTCTTTGAAGGCTTTTATTCAGACCAACCACATGACTGTAAATGGCTTTTTATTTTTGTGGCCATAGCAATAAATTATATTTTTTGGCTGTAATCACAAATATGGATTCTCGTCATAGCTTGTCTACATCAGCTCTTTCCCTCCTGTATTGACTTCAGCTGCTGTTCTTACTGGATTTAAACCTATCCCACTAAAGTCTTTACCAATTTGCTGACAAATACCTCAGTATAATTAAGACCAGGTCTTACATGTGTATTTGTGACCAGGGATTGTGATGTACAATATAAATAAATTGTAAACTCATTACATACCCTGCTTCTTTGAAAATATTCAGAAATTTGAGTGCAACTAAACTAGACATTTTATGAAAACACTCCGGAAAGCAAGCTAAGATGTTGAAAGTATAATCACATAATTATAGGGCTGGAATATATCTAAAGGTTGTCTATTACAACCCTTTGTACAAAATTAGAATTCACTATTCCTAAACTCTCTCAGAAAGATACCCATGCAGCCCCTTGAAAACTTCTAAGCAAGAAAATTCCAACACTTCTAAGGAGAAGTTTTTTCAGTGTCCTATTATTCCAAGAAATAGCAAATTGTTGTTTTTTTTCATGAGATTAGATCTAAGCCTCCTTTGCTGCAGTCCCCATTGCCACACATGCCTTGCTTAGCAAGGAACAACAGTGTTTGCCTATTTGTTTCTGGAAGCCTTTCAAATATGTGAAAATTTGATCGGCATATTTTCTATTTCTACATACAACTTACTAACAAACATGTTAAACAGTGCTGGGCATAGAACAGTTGCCTGTAAAAGCCCATTTGAGACCACTTGTCATCCTGATATTGGTTCATTTATGAGTTACTCTTTACTAGCAGTTACTCAATCAATTACCTATCTGCCTAATAATAAGTCTATCTAGCCTACTTAAGAGAATGGCATAGTGGACCATGTCAAACATCTTAAAACTCAGGTAACAGTAGATCTACTGCATCAAACAGGTTACCCTGTCAGAGAACAAGGAAAGGCAGAAGGCAGGTTAGAGTCGCACCTTATGCACTGAATTATTTCAGATGCATAAGCTTTCACAAGCAAAAGCTCTCTTTGTCAGAGCTGTTTTCCATCAGAAAAAGGAAAATAAAATTGTTCGACATGATTTATTCTCAATAAATCCATATTGGCTGCTAGTGATCATCTCAGCCTCCAGATAGTCACAAACAGACTTTTTAATACTTTTTTTCCAGCAACTTCCCAGATATTGAAGTCAGAGTGAACTGTTTATAATTCTCAGAGCCCTCCTTTTTCTGTTTTAAGATGAGTGCCCTGTTGGCCCTGTATTAGTACAATCTCAAGCAGAATGTGAAATAAATGCAAGTGTAACCCAACTATATATTTTATTAATATAATGGGGATTATTATTTAGAGAAAGCCCAAAATGGGGGTCAAAAAGTCCCAAACTCTGAAAAAAAATTGGTTCTGGATACAGTTTTTGGGAAGTTTTCTCAATTGTTTTATTTCTAAAGGGAAACACCCCCGACTCCCCAAGAACAAACAGCAGCCTGTAAGTAGGAGCTTATTTTTCAGTACACCCCATTGCAAATCTGTTTCAGTTATGACGTTTTGTTTTTCTGAGATTGTAATTTCAAACCCAAAGCATAAAATAGTAAAGCTGTTCATTCCCTTATCAACTTTTCAAGGTTCCCCTCTGAACACCTACATTTCTGAGTTCTTTTTATCCCTTAGTTTAGATTTGGATTAATGCCAAACCCTAAGGCCTCAGAAAGGTAATCACTACAAGGTTGTTTACATTTTATATTCTGGTGTTCTGCATATCTATTTAATATAACAGACCATTCAAACACTATTATTTTTTGCCCCTGCATAAACTGTGAAAGGCATCAAAGTAAGTAAAACTGAGTGAAAATGTTTTACCTGCATGATCTTTTATGCTTATTTTTTCCTTTCAGTAACAATTTATTTTAATGATAACTCTACTGTTTTGAATTCACAGTACGCTACCCATGGAATAACCCAAGTCATTCACCAAATGAGTTCACTGGGATTAGTGCTACTCTAAGAAATCCTAAATTAATTAATGAGGAGAGGATTCAAATGAAATGTTACTCTGTTTTTGCTAGGTTCATAAACAATCAAAAGGAAATTCCTCATACACAATGCATATGTGGTGGGAATTGGATGGACAATATACAACAAGGCAAATAATTATAAATCTTCTACTCAAAATACTGAGCTGATTTTGCAGAAAGCCTGGGAAAACATTATCTTAACTGAAGTTCAACATTATTTCCTTGCCATTCATAGTAAGGGATGGTGACAGTGATGGCAACTTTGGAAAAATGGAAAGCTGCCGATCAAATCTCATTTGAGTAAAAGCTAAATGTTTAAAAGCTCTGGTAATGAGGCGGCATGTCTACACAAGTCGCTTACTGCACAGTAACCTAACATGGAGCAGTAGCACATCAGGCAAAACATGTGCTAATATGGTACTGTGCAGTAGTCTTAAGCTACTGCACAGTAAGCATCACTAAAAAACCATGCGGCAATGCTACTGCGCAGTAACTCAAGTTACTGCACACTGAGTTAGTACCGGGCCATCCAAGTACTAAACTTAATGCGCAATAACTACAGCGCATTAATGAACGTGTAAATGTGCCCAGAGATAATCAAATGTATTACTCTGCAGATGTTAGAGGTATATTGCTCCATGTAGGCTTGAATACAAAAATATCATAATATATACACACACATATATACATACACACACACACACACACACACACACACATATACACATGCACACACATTTTATATATATATATATATCTATATTGTAACATAATAACCTCCAAAATAGTTTTGCATGCCCAGATAGATTAAATATTCAAAAACTGGTCTATTTTATCAATGGCAAGATTATTATTTTTCTCTTCTTTTACAAATGAAGAAAAAACCCAACTAATCAAGAGAAATGGTAAGGTGCTTGGGTGAGAATCGCTAATAAAAATAATGGGGGAAATTGTTACATTTATTCTATTTGCTTATAGATTTGAATCTGATAGGTCTGAATTTTTAAATATGCCTTCTTGAGCAGTCCTGAACAGTTGAGAAGTGGGAGTAAAAGGATGGTATAAGCGGGTTGTTTATCCTTCTTGCTTCTGCAATAGAATTTGCTCCCTTACAAGCTCCTTAGCCAGTTCTCCAAAGTGAAGTTCAGTAAAAAAAAAAAATACTTTGTCCTCTCCCTGGCACTAGGAGAAAAACTCTTTTCTCCTTCAGCCCAACACATCAGTCTGGTTTGTCCTTACAGCAAGCTGTTCCCTTCACAACTTGTTTCTTCCTTTTCCTTGGTTTTTCTCCTGAGAGCTTTGAAAGCTTCATGGGACATACTGTCCTTAGCCAGATGCCCCACAGCTGAGATTTATGAATAGGGCTGACTGTTCCCTTCCTTAAAGGGGCAACTCACCTTGATACAGGTGGCTTTATTGTTATATTATATTCAACTCATTTTCATTTTATCCTCTCTTTGTTTCAGAGGTTACACAGACTAATAAAAGAGAAAAGGATTCCATTAGTCTTAGGTAAAGACAACTTTTGGATGTTATAGTGATATCTCACATAATTTAGTGAAACCCCACATACTTTTAAAAATAAATACTGTTTCCACATTTTAGACACTTTCCTAAGAGTCTAAAATACCTAAGATTGGCATCTGTCTGAAAATTAGAAAGCTAACAAACAGGTTTCTTGACAGTTTGATCAAAAAGAACAATACCATGCATTGACCAGGCCTATAGCTACCTGGGTGAGCAGGTAACAGTAGTGTATCACTGATGAGTTTTGTAAAATTGTGGACAAGCACTGTTAACTTTGACAAGAATGAAAAGATAGTCTTAGTAAGAAATCAAGTCCCAGGTGACAGCAAACAATTCAAGCCAAATCTGTATCTGTAAAGTTCCACTAACTCTAGCAAAGTTATGCCAGTTCTTACCTGTTGAAAATCTGACCAATGGTTGTATGGCATACCCTCCTAGATTCACACCTCGTACACTGCCATTTCATTTACATTCCCTTAAATATTTAACCACTGAATTAATCCCACTGAGGTTACAGGAATTTTAGATGCCTTAGATATTTATATCAAGGGCCACATTTCTCTCTTATCTGAAAGAGAGAGAGCTTTATAACGGTAAGGTGAAAACATAATTTGATTTCTCCAATATGGAAAGGAGGAATGTAGGAGTATAACACAAAAAAGCAAGTAAAAAGGAGAGCATGAGAATATGCAGGTTAAGTCTTGCACCCAATTTTTGACTACATGTCTTGAGACTTCTCCTGGATCCTTAGTATAAATTATGTGCCACCTTAATCTCAGGCTATTTTACATTCACTTACCAAGGCCTAATGTACATCGTGGCTAGGGACAGAAGTTGCACATAAGTTGCACAGTTTAAGTAACCAGGTACCAGTTTAAACCTGTAACAGAACAGACATTCAGTGCACTTAAATCACTTTCAAAATGGCCAAATTGGTTTAAGTTAAACCAGGATGGATATAGTATCAGACTTCACTGATTTAGGTCAAGCCAGTTTATGGAACTTCTGTACCAGACCCCCTCCCAGTTCAACTCAACTCACAGTCCTCCAGAATCCCAGGATGCTGTGCAGCCCTGGGCTGTGCTCTCGGCTCCAACAGAGCAGGGCTGACCCCGCCCCCAGCCGTCAGCAGGGACTTCTCCATCCCAGCAGCCAGGAGCTGGGCAGATTCCCCTGGCCCTATCCCTTCCTCAGCTAGGGAAAATTGACACCCCATTAGGGGCCTGCCTCCTCCTCCTCCTCTTTCTCAGTGCCAGGAAGACCCCAGCTGGGGATCTGGTGCAAGGGGTTTCCCCCCCACACCTCCTCAGCTGACTGGAGGCTAAAGAGGAGCCATGGCTGGGGAAAATCACCCATCTCCCTCTCTGCTGTAGCTGGCAGGCTGGGAGACATATTCTAGTGCCCCCTGGTGCCTGGTACAGGCCACTGCAGGGGTCTGGCCATTTTTCAGGTTTGAAAAGCTAACATCAGTTCACTTTCTTATCAGTTCAATCTAAGCAGTTTACAGAAACCTACAAAGATTGAATTGATTCAGCCTCAGGCTTTCTGACTGTCTGTATTTAGCCTGTCTGATATATTTTTTCTTAAGTTGGCTGTAGCAATTTAGATCAGATGGTACACAGGTGTGGGTGGGCACTGTTCTAAACTTTCCATCTGTCCGCTCAACCTTTTGCCTAAACGGCTGTGAATGTGAGAAAGTGGGGTACATTTATATTTAAGAAAAACTTTATTTCCTTAGGTGGTATTTGTTAACTTTCTTGTCATTATGAGTAGTTGTGATGAGTACTAGGGAACCATTCAGTTGCATAACTTGTTAAAGCCACTTGGACATAAAATCACCCTCCATATAAGCTAAATGAGGGGACATTTATTCAAATAGTTATACTCATATAATATAATATATAATATTATTATAGAATACTCATATCTCTCATCAATTTATTTTCCTATATGACAAGTAACCCAGAGGGATCACGTATTGGCTAACCACTCAGTCTAAAGGTGCAGGTTAAAGAGAGAACTCATTTTAAAAACCTCCTGCAGAATAAAACAGCCTATACCATTAGATAAACAGCACAATTGAAAACACTCATTTTTTTAAAAGATGAACTATTCCTTGTTGATTTGTGTTGGTTGCATGGCTGAATCACACCTTTTAATAAAAAAAAATATTTTGTGCATCTAGAAATTCACATACAGGGTGGAATTCTGAAGAAGTGGAGACACATGGAGATGTGTAAGCATATTGCTGAGAGTTAGAAACAACATGGTAGTAATCCCTGCTTATTTATGTTGGCTCTAGAAATGCAGAGGAAGGTGAGGGATAGGACAACATCCTGAGGGACAGTTTGCCAGGATTCTATACAGTAGGTTATTTAGGAACAAATGTTTATCCAATGTAGGAATAGGGGGGAATGTAAATTGAAAAGGAAATGATCCTCCAATACTAAGAAGCAGTTCATTTTAAAGAATAATACTTAAATGCCTAATTCTCTGGCCATATTTAATGTAGAAACTCAAATGATTTCAAGAGTTTCATTCTAGGTAAAGAAAACACATCGTGATGTTTTGGTCCCTCATGCTAGCATTTCCAGTAGCATGATTATAATGACTTTAATGGCACTCATTCATGATTTATGCATTGTATTTATTTAAATTTAGGATCACGGCCAAGAGTATTGTCCAAATTATATGCTCATACAGGCACACTCAGAAGCCAGTACATATTAACCTCCTGCTCCATAGGAATTTGGTTTCCTCCAATAAGCAAAACAATCTATGGAAAGCAAATGATCTATGACTCACGACTGTGAGCTTGGAGGTTCCTAAAATGGATCAGGATTTGAAAACTTTATCTCTGTTATTCATTTCCTTTCTTCCTATCTGGCCGCACTCCCAGGCTTTAATAGTAACATCCAAAGTCATGAAGAAAACAACCACACCCCAAACCAAACTTTATTTGCAGAACTCCATTGTAGCCAATTCCTGCACAGGTGGACAAGTGGTAGGAGGGTGCAAGGAGCTTCCAACTCAAGTAACCCCTATGAAGTGGCCAGCCATTGTCAAACCTCTTTCATTTTAGTGAGTACAGTGCCTCACCAGTGACCCAAAAAGGGCAGAGACAGGTAAGGCTGTCTGCTCTTTCCTACATCACCCTCTGGAATGGAATGGACTACACAGAAGTTGCATATTCAGAGTGATGGAGAAAACAACTCCACCCAAAACCAAATGTTATATCCTTGCATCTCTAGGAAAAGAGAAATCTAAGTTAACAATACAAACACTATTGGAAAATATGAAATCACACCAGCCTATACTATTGCAGATTTCTAAATGGAACCTTTAGTCTAACAGACTGCTTTAAACTAGTGAAATAGGTGGGCAGACCGTCATCATATGCAGACTCAGTAATAAAATTGAAGACTGAAACTGGGAAGCAAAAAGCACTAACTTAAGGTAAAACCCTGGTACCAAGGGAAAATTCATATGAACTTCTACAAGGCCATCAACTTTACTGCTAGAGAAGCATGAATTATGTCAGAATAAAAAAAAAAAAAAAATCAAGAAACATTTTCTACTTCATTGTTCTTGACATTTAAGAGTGATACTTTTGCAGACTATCAGAAATTATAAGACCTCATCAAAAGCTGAGGAAACAAGACAAGCCTTGGGAAAAGGAAAGAAGTGTCAGAAAAATCTTCATGTTACGCAGCAAACTGTTATCATATTAGCATCTAAGCCAGTTCCACTGAAGAAAATTGGAAGACTTCAATGGATCAGGCCATTAGAATGGAACCAACACTGAGAAACCATGAACAACACTGATGCTTGAAGCAGGGGTAGGTCTAACAGGCTCTGATAGAAAAGCTGGTTGAATCATGTGTTAATTTTGTGATACTTGTCCACATAACTTAACTGAAATACCCCATTATTTACAGAAATAAGCGAATACTTTGAAAAACTCCCTATCAAATATATTACAAAGTTTAAAGATGATTCATTTGGTTTTCTCTCTTTCATATTGACACATAACAAATTATATGTTGTTACTAGTTGAGTACACAGGAAATACTGGTAGTTTATTTTGTCCTTAATCCTGACAATTCAAACAGGAATACATGTAGTGAGTTGAGATTGTTCCATCCAAATGGTGAGACATCCATTGAACATACCCAATAAACATTTGCCAACAGTTGGCAATCCAGTTGCAAATCAAATATACCTCAAGTGAATTGACTCGTGAAGAAAATCTGGTTCATACATTAATTAATGGTTTACATTTATCCAGATATACAGGGTTTTCCTTGTAATCTGCGATAATTGCATGGGTCTACAAAACTCGAGGTGGCTGCCAGCCAATTTTGTAAGCAGAATGCAAGGCTGGCAGCCATTTTCATGGGCCAAACACAGCAGCCTCCCCGCCCCCCCCGCCCGGGTCTCTTCCCAAGAGGCCCTGGTAGTCCTGCCCCTCGCTGCTGATTGGCTGCAAGGGCTGTCTCTCATGTGGCCCAGCCCCCCCAGCACAAATTGGTGAAGAGGGGCAGGGCCATATGACAGACAGCTCTCACAGCCAATCAGTGGTGGGGGCAGGGGCAGGCTGTGCAGCCAGGCCACAGCAACCACAAGGACAGCTATCTCCCCAGAGGGAGCCAGCATTTTATTTTTGGTAAGTTTTTTTCTTCAGGGAACTTGCCTGTCCTTTTTCAAGGAGCCCATGCTTTTTCACGGATCCTGCCCAAAATAGCGGTTTCTGCAAAAATCATGAAAATCGCAATTTTGGTAGGTCCCTACATATGGGCAATCAGCCTCATTTATTAATTCATGCATAATCAAAGGAAACTAGTTTTTAAAGATAAAATTATTTTACTTCAAAAGACCTCTGACTTCAATTGGTGATACCAGCAAAGAATTTGGTCCGTTTTAATTAACTATTTAACGCTATATGCCAGATGGAACAGACCCCAAATACCAAAAAATACTTAAACAGAATGAAAGGGGATTCAAATATGAGGTTGCATGTGGTGCAATCTCAGTCAAAGGACACCCCACACAATACCTTTCTGATTGAAACATGTCATTATCAGCTGTGACATGCCTGTCACTTTACTGGTTTGCTTGCTGCCACTGCTCAGAATGCAGACTGCTCCAAATAGCTAACAGAGGCAAACCACAAATCACATTACTACTTCTCACCGTCAAACCAAGTCAAGAAGACATAAAAGCGACGTGCCAGAATGAAATGCAAGCATTCCAATGAGAAGCTGATATTCAAGAGTCTGTGACTGTTAACTTTGCCAATGTCAGTGATTGATACTATAACTGATAACTAGCTGTGTGTCTTGAGAATGCACAAGTTGAAAATATTGAGAAGGAAGCAATTAAGGACATTTTTCAAGAATGACTACTATTCTTTTATCCAGGTTGCTTTACAAAGGGTCATCACTGGACATCCACAAGGAATGGTCATGTGGAACTTAGCTTTCTGCTGAATTTTGGAAGGGGGCTTGGGAATGTAAGCTGCCATTATTATTAGTGGGTCAAGATGTCCAGAAAAGTACTCAGAATGCTAGAACATTCTCCTCCTTTATCATTTTAACTGAAAAACAACACTGAATTCTGGAGGACTGTATGATGGCATCAATAAGGTCAGTATATTTCCTATACATATATAGTACTCTACATAAATGTGTGTCCTGCCCAGAGAAACAACCTGACAAGATAATGATATATAGAGAATTGAAAGAATTCCTCTGCAGAATTCACCCAAAAAATACTTCCACAACCATGGCAGAAGATTCTCTGAGCACCTTCCTACCACAACAGCTAAGGTGAACAACAAAGCAACCTCTAACTGGAGATCTCCCAACAGACAGAACCACATGCTGGCCTACAACATCAACTGTTTTAGGAAGAAAACTAATGGCGAAACTCTCAACAAAAGCCAAGACCACCACAACTTCTGTCCTTCTGAAAAAAAGCCATACAGTCCCTAAGATACAACAACAACATAGTAATCAAAGTAGAAGACAAAACAGGAGCTATAGTTATCCTTAACTGTCAAAACTATATCAATGAGGCTAACAGAGACATGCAGGGAGTGGTTCACGACTCTGCCCCAGACCCTAGCCCCATGCTATCACCACTCCACAATCCTGGGCCCGGCCCTGCCCACCCATCCCACTCCTGGATGTCACTCCCTGACTGTCCGCATCCCCATCTCATCCAACTGGCCAAGCATGCCCTGCCCACGCGGGTCATGGGCCAGTCTCCATGAAGACCCTACCTCCCCGTCTGGTCCTTCTAGTACCCCCAGCAGAAGTTGCAAGGCAGAAAGACCCAGGGCCAAATAGGATCAATTGGCACCTCCCTGCCTCCCAAGGCCTCCCTGGCTCCCTCCCCAGGCTTCCCGGATCCCCACCAACTCCCTACCCTGGGCTCCCCCGGCTCCCCCAGCTCCCCTCCGCAGTCTCCCCTCAGTCCTCCACCCTGCTGGGTGATGTAAATAGCCATGACAGGGAGACCAAAGCCAGGTTAGCACCCCCACGCCCCAGCCTTCCACAGCTCACCAAAACTGCTTAAGTGGCCCTCCAGCCCAAATAATTGCCCGCCCCTATTTTAGATGCTCCTGAAGATTCACAAAAAAGACAACCTTGGCAGATTCATCATATCCAACTGTGGCATCCTCAGTGAGAGCTATCAAGTTTCATAGAAACCATCCTGAAACCACTTGTCACTCAAAAAAAAAAAAGACACGAGATTTTTTCAACAAGATCCAGAACATCAACCACCTCAGCCACAACTTCCCTTTCAACAACTGACATTTATTCCAAACCATGGGCACAACTATGGGCCCAGAGGTGACTCCCCAATATGCCAACCTCTTCATAAGCCATATAGGGGAGGAATTTTTAGAGAACTGCATCACCAAAACTAAACTATACCTGCACTACATAGACAATATTTTCATCATCTGTACTGAACACCTTGCTTATTGACTTATACTGCAGGTTCAACAACTACCACCCTTCAAACAATTTCTCCCTGGAATACTACAGTAACCTTGTAGACACTACATTCTACATCAGGGATGTCACCCTACAAACCACTATATAGAAAAAGCCCATGGATTGTTATGCTTACACTAGCCAACTGGCCGTCAAGAATGACAGGGGGAGGGGGGAAGGGGGCTGAGATGGAGTGCTGCAACTTAACGCCCCATGCTGCTGCTGTTCTGCCTCTTGCAGGGAGTGGGGAGCTGACCCCTCACCCCTGTCTGGTCCTCGGTGCCACTTGCAGGGAGTGGGGTGGTGGAGCTGAGGCCAGCACTGCTCCTCCACCCTCTGTCCCCTTCTCAGCACAGCTTCGGAATCATGGCAGCCCTCTCCCATGCTTGGAGCATTCTGATTGGCTGTTTCCATCAGCCAATCAGAGTGCAAATAAAGCATTACAGACAGACAGACAGACAGACTTAGGGTTTTATAATATTAGAATCCACAAAACCAGCAACCTTTCCAAACATGCCAGAAAAGCTGTAATCTACGGTCACGCTCTCAGATACCACCGCCTCTGCTCTGAGAAGAATACTCATGACACTCACCTCGACAAACTGACAATGACATTTACCAAGCAAAAACACTCCAGCAGAGAAATAGACTGTATATTTGAAAGAGCCACTCAAATACCCTGCAGCAACCTACTACAATACAAGAAAATCCCCACTGACTGCATACCCTTGGCTGTCACTTACCATCCCATGCTTGACCAGATAAGAAGGATCATTAAACAATTATAGCCTATACTGGAAAAAGACCAGACCTTGAGAGAAATATTCCTGGCCCCTCCCCACTCTTCAAAAACACTTCTAACTGCACTCAACCCATCATCAGACATCAGAAGGAAACTCCCCACTAATCAACAGGCACCAAATGGGACCCAACCCTGCCTTAACGATTAGTAACAGTAGTTATTTGTTATTTTTAACAATAAAAATAAATACTGCTACAACAATTGCAACCCCACAATGAAATCAACAGAAGTCATAGATCCTACACATCCAGCCCCGAATGCAGTATACCTCATCTGTATCTATTAGTGGCCTGCTAATATCTCTTATATCATATCTTTATTTACATATGGAGTTTTGCACAAGCCTTTGTTCTATCTGCTTTTTTTTCAGAAACCTGAGGAAAGGTACAGTGATACCCAAAAGCTCATCCAGTTCCCTCCCAACTATTCAGTTAGCCCAATAAGAGACATCACCCACAAAAATCCAGTGCTCAGGCACAGATTCCAACAATACATGGACCCTAAGAAAGCGGCTAGTTCTCAGCCTTTTTAGACTCAAGGCACCCCTCATTAGATTCAGGGAGACTCAGGAGACTTGAGGCATGCCTCAGCAAATGCTGGCTCTTAGTTTTCACTAGTTTTTTTTACTACAAAAAAATAATAAAGCAGTTTTTCTGTTGCAAAGAATTCAGAAAGACCACAGATTAAAATGTTTTAATACTATGGATTTCTATTCGAAATCTCCGCATTTATCTTGTGAATTATGTTTGCACACCTAACAGTGTTAGTCTCGTGTGACATCCCAAGGCACCCTTGAAAGCATCTCAAGGCATCCCGTCGCTGCCTTAGTGTCTTGGTCACACTATTCTGTTCATTCTTGTGATTACACTTTTTGATATTTCTCTTCCATGTTCCTTGGTGTGGGGAGGAGGGGTGAAATCTATTCTGCACTCATACTCTCACCCACATCTTCTTTTTATTCAATATATTCTTAACTCTTTCTTTCATCTGTTTCTTTAACACCATCCCATCAGTTCATGTAAAGATGCATATAATTTATTCAATGACCAGTATCCTATAAATATTCAGTGAAATCATAAAAGCCATATTTTGGTTTTTTTAATGGTTTATGAACACTGTATAAAGCTTGAACAGGCTTCCAGCAATGTATCTGAAGAAGACCTCCTAAAAGGGAAACCTTTTCTGTAGCAAGTTGTCAGGTAGCACACCAGAGTCTTTATTTTCTCTGGGGCAAACATGTCCCCACAGGAGGCAACATAAAGCACAAAACGAGCAAACACATATACAAAAAATGACAAAACCAAACTCTGGTCTTTCCCAGATCCTGAGATAGCACCCTGACACGCTGTAGCCCCTAGCCTCACAGCCCTGCCTCCCTCTCCCTCCCTTTCCTGGGAGCCTTTAACTTCCTTTGGGCCAGCCAATTATTCTCATCAGCTGACCATCCTCCTAGGCTGTGCAGCAACCCCTGAAATATGTAGCCTGCAACATGCTCCCCACAAAGGGTAGCACACTTTTCCATTTCTTTATCTGCCCCCAACTTTCTCAGCAGAAGACATCCATTTTCATATTTGCTGAACCTAGGTAGTGGCATCAAAAGGTTGCAATTTAAAGATAGGTACCACCTCATCAGCCAGGGATTAGCCTCCCTCATGGCACTGAACCATGTTAACAGGGCATGGTGGCGGTGGCATACCGATGGGGGAGGGGACAGGGGGGACAACATGCTGGCCTGTGGGGTGAGGCGCTGGCCGGGGTCCTAATTCTTTTATCAAGTCCGGACTGCACAGTCATCTTTTTACAGTCTTAAACGCCATCTCACATTTGAGAGACCACTGGACTTTGCAGTGACAACAGACACTTTTGAAAACAAGCCATGATGTCTGCATACCATGGAATGAACCACTGATAATAATTTGCTAAGCCTAAAAAGGACTTCACTTGCTTTTTTGTCATTGGCACTGGTGACTCTACCTTGTTGACCAGAGGCCTGATTTTGCCCATGCCCAGTATATACCTTAGGTATTCAGTTTCCACGTACCTCAGGTGACATTGCCCCAGATTTGCCATGAACCCAGCCATGCGTATTGACACCAACACCTTCCTCAGGCACTGGAGGTGGTCCACCCATGTGTTTGCTAATATTACAACAATGTCTAAGTAGGCAGTCACCAGGGATCCTGATTTTCTCTGATAAAAAATAAAATCCCCAATTTTGGGGTTAAAAAAAGTAACCCAAACTTCACATTTTCCATGATTATATAGATTAGTGGTGTTTCATTTTGATCATGGAAAAATGCAGATTTTGGGTTACTCTTTTTAACTCAAAAATTGAGGATTTTTTTTTTTTTTAATCAGAGAAAAAACAGGATCCTTGGTGGTCACATAGGCCCAGTGGAGGTGGAGCATTTGTCCATTAATCATTGGAAGGTTGTCAGGGCTCTGTGCAACCTAAACAGTAAAGTTCAGAAGTAGTAAAGTCCCCAGGACATTGCAAAAGCCATAATTTTGTGGGATGCTGGGTCCAATGGTATCTGCTAGTACCCTTTGGTTAAGTTGAGGATGGTTATATATTTAGCACTGCCTATACCCTCCATCATTTCATTTATCCTTGGCATAGGGTATGCATCACACTTTGAAACAGCATTTCCTAGCAGAAGTTGATACAGAACCTTATGTTGTCATCAGGTTTCTGCACCAACATAATTAGGCTACTCCACTCACTGGTTGAGTCCTCTATGACCCTGAGATCCACAATTTCTTAATGTCCTGCTTTACCATTTCCCTCATCTGGGCTGGGATGCTTGAATATTCCTTCTGAATTGTATAGATCATCCTCAAGCCAGGATGAAGTTTGACCAAGATAGTTCTTCCTGGGTTCACTGTGACCACATCCTTAAATTCCTCCAGTAGGCTCTTATTTTCATTCATTGAGATGGAGTCAAAGTTTCCCCTAGCTAGAGGTCAGCTACCAGATCCAGGAGATCCTGAATCCCTAGGTCAGCTTCCAGCAAAAATGTGGAGGCCATGCACGTCTCTCAGACCCTCCAAGGTTTTAACAGATTAGCATGATACATTTATGAGCCCTGCCACTTCCTCCCTAGGTGGGCTTTGTAACCTACCTTGTCTACCCTCCATAGGACCTTAAAAGGGCCTTGCCATTTGGACAACTTGCTGTCAGAGGAGAGAAGCAATAGCAAAACTTGATCTCTAGGCCTGGCATTTTTGTTATATTGATTTTGTTGTGCCTCTTGGCCCTCTTGGAAGCAAGGGACCCCAAGACATGTAGTCTTTCCTGTAGTTTCAGGTTGTACTAGACTATGTTCTGAGTCACAGTTCCTTGGGACTTCCAGGATTCTCGTAGAAGGTCCAGCACACCCCAGGGCTGCCTTCCGTATAATAATTCAAAGAGTGAAAAGTCCACACTGGACTATGGGACCTCTTGAATAGCAAATAACAAGTAGGGCAACACCTGGTCCCAGTTTTGCAACTCCCCTGCAACAAATGTACGTAGCATTCCTTTCAGAGTTTGGTTAAATCTTTTGACCAGGTCATCTGTTTGGGGATGGTACACTGAAGTCCTGACCATTCATATTGTCAATAGGGCCCAGATTTCTTGTAAAAGCTGGGATACGAAGGTCATGCCCTAATCAGTTAAGACTTCTCTTGGAATGCCTACCCATGAAAATATCTGCAGCAGCTCAGATGCCACCATCTGCACTGATGTCAAGCAGATTACAACTGCCTCAGGATCACAGATGGCATAGTCAAGGAGGACCAGGATAAACCTGGATCTTCTTGAGCTGTGTTCTAGAGGTCCTTCAAAGTCAATTGTGATTTGTTCAAAGGGTATACCCACCAGCAGGATGAGCACCAGTGAGACCTTGGACACGGGCTGGGGTGCAACTAGCTGGCACTTGGTACAGGAAGCACAGTACTTTTTAATCCCTTGATATATCCCAGGCAGACGAACCTTGCCAACATACTCCCCTGCATTTTCTCTGTCACCAGGTGGCCTCCCCAGCAGATGTCATGTTCAAGCTTCAGAACCTGTCTGCGGTACCATCTCTTGATCAGTAGTTGTGACCGCCAGGCCCCTGTGGTTTTGTCCTCAGTCACCCTCATTAAGAGGTCCCCCTGCAGCTCAAAATGGGGGGTCCTGGATACATCAAGTTAGTCCCTCTTTTGAGAACCTGCATAGGCCTTTGTTAGCCCTCTGCACCCTTTGAATATTTGGCCCTAAAAATCAGTGGTGTAATGAGCTGTTTTATCTTTTCTAGCTAGTATTTCATACAATTTCTTTCATCGATTCATAGACTTTAATGCCATAGGGGGACTGTTATGATCATCTTATCTCCTGTATAAAACAAGCCATTATCTTTTATACATTCATTCCTGCATCTAGCCTATAACTTCTGTTTGAACTAGAGGATATATTTTAGAAATTTTAATCTAAAAAACTTTAAGAGATGGCGAATCTACCATATCCCTCAGTAAGTTGTTCCAATGCTTCTCAGCATTAAAGAATTTGAACCACTAATCTAAGTTTGGATAAATTATTTTATTGTGCTTTTGCTAAAGCAGAGCCTACTGGTCTTAGGAATCTTTCTACAAAGATACTCTTAGGCAATAATCAAGTCATCCCTTAATTGTCTTGGATAAACTAAATATGATGATTTTCTTTCTTCCTATAACTCAAATATAGTAGCATTCACCCAAATTCAAGACAAGGTGCCCCCTCCCTACCATTCAACCAGGTAGGGGCAGAGGAAACAGGTGGCTGCTGCAGCTCTGAATCTGACTGAGAGTCTGAGACAAGGCCAGAGTCAGAACTGCAGCATCTGCCTGGCTCCACCTCTGCCTGCCCCCCCCCCGCCTGCAGCCTCTGCCCCCTCCCCCCACTTACTGTCAGTCATGGCTCCATTCCTTCCCAGCGCAGAGCACTGGAAGCTCCAGCCCTTGTCTGGCCACACAGCAGTGTTCTAAGGCCAGAGCTGCTGCCAGGGCTCCATGGCTGGGCAGAGACTGCCCCAGGAAGGGAATGGAGCTGCATCTGACAGTAAGCAGAGGGGGGTGGGGGGAGGCAGAGGCTGTGGGAAGCAGACCAGGGATGCAAGCAGCAAGAGTGCAGGCTCCATTGGGGGGCAGGCATGGAGGGGGCAGAGGGTGCAGATGCCACAAGGGGGATCAGGCTGCAGGGGAACAAGTGGTATGGGAGGGTAAGAGGGCCCCCTGCACCCTCCTGTCCCCCCTGCCACTGCTTTCTCTGCTGTAGCAATGGGGGTCGGGAGTGTGAATTTAAGACAACCCTCCAATAATTAAATTATATACATGGAAAATTATAATACATTTATAATTTTTCCATATATAGTATCTAATTATTGGCAGTCATCTTAAATTCAAAATAGTCTTGGAGTCAGACAAATATGGTATTTTTCTAAAGTAAAAGTGAGCCAAGATGGAATATAAAGTGTATTTGCATTCTGATAATCGTATTGTGAGCCTTTGAAAGAACTGCCTTTGTGCCATACTTGAGGAAAACACCTAAAGCAGGGATAACCAACTACTTAGTTGCCAGGGGCCACACACATTGTGAGGGATGCACTAGTGGGAGCCATGGCACCCCCTCGCCTCCCCAGGAATATATCCCACCCCCTCGCCTCCCCAGCTGCAGGTTACACCAGTGTTCTATGGATAGGTGGCAGCTAGTTCTAGTCACAGTTACTTTCTCCCAACCTCCCAGCATATATTTGATGAATTTGCAGTCATATACATCCACCTTTAGAATTCTCTGTCTGAACTTTCCTTCTAATATTACTGGAAAAATGAATGAGATTTTTCTTCAAAAGGAAGATGTTTCAAGAAAAAAAAACATTTCTCAAGTGGAATTTTTTTTAAATCTTCAGAGATAATCCTGCTCCTTGTTGGATCCACGGTTATAGCACAAACAAAAATGACCTGGTGGATGTAATCTCACAGCTGTATGCACAAAGTCTGGAGGTTGAAATAAATTATACCTTATACATTGGCTGGGGAACTGGCTCCAGGGCCAGACCCAAAGACTATTAGTTGATGGGAGCAAATCAACATGGCACAAGGCAAACAGTGGTGTCCCTCAGGGCTTAGTACTCGGGCCAGTACTCTTCAGCATCTTCATTAATGATCTGGATTCGGGTGTCAGGTACAGATTGGCAAAGTTCATGGACGACACTAAACTATGGGGCAAGACGGTAACACTGGAGGACAGGCTCGCAAAGTGGGCGGACCAAAACCTGATGGCATTCAGCATAGAGAAGTGAAGGTTGCTCCACCTTGGGAGGAAAAACCAGCATCATATTTGCAGGCTTGGCAGTGCTATGCTTGCTAGCACCATGACTGAAAGAGATTTGGGGGTCTTGATTGACCACAAGATGAACATGAGCCACCAATGCGAGGCTCTAGTCAGCAAAGCCAACCAAACTCTGGCATGCACCCACCAATGCATCTCAAGCAAAACGAGGGATGTCATCCTCCCACTTTACTCGACCTTCGTGAGGCCGCAGCTGGACTACTGTGTCCAGTTTTGGGCCCCCCACTTCAGGAGAGACATGGATAAGCTTGAGAGAGTCCAAAGGAGAGC
Source organism: Alligator mississippiensis (assembly GCF_030867095.1). Classification (NCBI taxonomy): domain Eukaryota; kingdom Metazoa; phylum Chordata; order Crocodylia; family Alligatoridae; genus Alligator; species Alligator mississippiensis. The sequence goes on along the minus strand of NC_081826.1, from coordinate 194,065,031 downwards.
CACGCACATGATCAAAGGCCAAGAGAGCAAGTCTTACAAAGAGAGGCTGACGAACATGGGACTCTTCAGCCTGGAGAAGACGACTCATAGGGAAATTGGTGGCAGCCTATAAGTATATAAGGGGTGTGCACCAGAATCTGGGAGAACAGTTGTTCATCAGGGCTCCTCAAGGGATAACAGATCTAACAGCCTCAAACTCCCGGAAGGCTGATTTAGACTTTGGACATAAGGAAAAACTTCTTTACAGTCTGAGTGTCCAGGGTCTGGAACAGACTCCCCCCAGGGGTGGTGCAACCAACTACTCTGGAGTCATTCAAAAGGCATCTGGATGCTTATCTTGCTGGGATCATTTGACCCCAGCAGACTTTCCGTCTGTGGCAGGGGGCTGGACTCAATGATCTCACAAGGTCCCTTCCAGCCCCTAATGTCTATGAAATCTATGAAATTATACTTTATGACAGTTCATTCTGTCATGTACTGTCATGAACAAGCAACATACAATTTGAGCCCTGAACAGGATTCCTGCTTAAGTATTCCTTTATTGACTCTGAACTCAGCCCAGTCCTTTAATTCTTATGACTCCCTTGTAAAGTCCTCAGTTTCCTAATCACTATGCATTATCTACAACTATGCAACACCCTTTTCTTCAAAATAGCAGTTTCATCACCCAATGACATTTGGAGTTTCTGTCTTCTTCTGTAATCCCTCACAGTCAAGAATGATTACCTTCCATGATTGTTTTTTCTGTGGGTCTGATGATGGTTGATAAGGCCAATCCAGGATTGACAAACTCTGCTGCAACTCTGCATGTGTTTTCATGCAGGGTGAGTGGCTCCAGATTCTTAATTTGGTCCTTGACACACTGTTTCTGCTGCTCCCACTTTTGTCTCCTGTTGTTGTCATAAAGTTTTTAAGTACTGAGATCCTTGCAGCAGACTTTTCCTCCATTTGGGGTGGTCCTGGGCAACAGTCTCTCATGAGTTGATGCTGCATTTTTTCAAATTGGCCTTGAGGACATTCTTTGAAGCACTTTCTCTGCCCTCCTCTTGAGTGTATGCCTTGACTGAGCTGGGAGTTAAAACTTGCTTCAAGAGTCAGAATGATGTGGCCAATCCAGCAAAGTTGATGTTGAATGATCCTCACTTTGATGCTCATGGTGTTTGCTTGCAAAAGGATGCCAATATTGCTTTATGCTATCTTCCCACTGGATTCAAAGGATCTTCTGCAGGTAGCATTTATGGTACTTCTCCAATGACTTGATGTGTATCCTGTACGTTGGCCACATCTCAGCTCCATACAGTATGGTGGAGATCACAACAGTTTGATAAGCCATGAGCTTGGTTTCAGATCTGATGTCATGATCTTTGAACATCTGTTTCCTAGGGGGGGCCAAAGGCTGCACCTGCACATTTGAGGTGATGTTGTATTTCTTTGTCAATGTCAATGTCAGTGAGAGATGGCTTTTGAAGTACAGGCAATACTCAGTGTTCTCCAGAGTCTCACCGTGAATCAACATTATTGAATCTGGGGGCTGCTCATTAAGAGCTTGTTGATGGATGAACTTAGCCTTCTGAATGTTAACCATCAGTCCAATTTTCTTGTATGCCTCAATAAAGATGTTGATGATTGCCTGAAGGTCTGCTTCCAAGTGAGCACAGACTACAGCATCATCAGTGTACTGGAGCTTGCTGATTGAGGTAGGAGTGGCCTTGATTTTGACTTGGAGTTGGCTGAGATTAAACAGCTTACCATCCATTTAGTAATTTAGCTGCACTCCAGCTGGAAGCTTGTTGGTAGTCAGATATAACATCACGGTAAGGAATATCAAGAAGAGTACTGGGCAATGACACAGCCTTGCTTAACTCCCTTCTTAACCTCAACAGGATCTGTGATAGATCCATTATTGAGAACCACCACTTGCATGCTGTCATGGAACAGGCAGAGGATAGTGGTGAATTTTAGTGGACATCCATGCTACAGAAGGATCCTCCACAGTGCTTCTCGGTCAAAGGCTGTCATAAGGTCAAAGGTGACCATGTAGACAGGTTTATGTTATCCCAGCATTTTTCCTGCAGCTAGTGAGCTGTGAAGATCATGTCAGTTGTGCCTCTTGATGTGCTAAACCCACATTAAAATTCGAGGAGGAGCTCCTCAGCAAGTGGAAGGTGATGGCTCAGGAGAGCTCTCACGATAATCTTTTCTGTGGTGGACAGCAAGGATATCCCCCTCTAATTTTCACAGTCGGGCCTGTCTCCTTTTTTGAAGAATGTCACAATCATAGCCTCCCTGTGATCACCTGGAGTTTTGTCATCATTCCAAATCCTGAAGATGAGGGCATAGAGCTATGATGTGAGCTCCTCTCCCCTGTGCTTGAAGATTTTGGTGGGGATTCTATCAGCTTCAGATGCTGTGTTGTTTGTCATCTGCTTGATGGCTTTCCTCACCTTGTCAAGGGTTAGGGGGATTCCGAGATCATCTCTGACTGGTTGTCATGGGGTAGAGCTGAGCACAGTCTCGTCAACAGCAATCTCAACTGAGAAAGTCTTCAAAATGCTCCTTCCAATTGGCATTGATGGCACCCCTTTCCTTGATCAGGTCTCCCCAATCCTTAGGTCTCAAACAGGCTGGTCCCTGAGAGCTCAGACCATAAACAGCTGTGGTAGCATTGAAAAACTGTGCACATCATAGATGTCAGCAAGATGTTGAATCTCCTTCACCTTGTCTTCCCACCATCTGTTCATCATATTGTAGGTCCTCCTTTGGATCTCTGCTGTGCCTTGTTAGAGATTAAATTTGTTTTGCTTGGAATTGATGTCATTCCCCTAAGCACGAAAGGCCTTGCACTTGCAGTCAGTTAACTCTTGGATCTCCCGGTCATTCTCATCAAACCAGGCTTTATGTTTCCTGGTAGATATTAGCAAATAAAACACCTAGGATTCCGGACTAGCCTAGGGATTGACACGACACCTCATTCGGTGAGTAACAGAAAGGCTTTATTTACTACGAGTATTCAAAGTCAAATGAGCCCAAACCAAAGCAAAGTCCAGTAATTAGCTATAAGGTGATGATTTCCCACCAAACAGGTGACAAGAGAGGTCTGTTTCTTCCAGCTTCTCGAGATAGCTGGGGCACAGCAGCAGTTGGTGTCAGAGAGATTTCTCACTCTTGACATGTGTGCTGTTAGCTGTTTTCTCTCCTTTCTTATACCCTTAGTCCAGCATCTTCAAAGCATTCTTTTAGTTGTATAAATCAAGAAAGGAGTCCAAGCAGTAATTGACAGTAAATTCCTGTTAATCAAACTACTTGTTATTGGTTATCAGAAAGTTCCAATTTGAATTAATTACCTTCCTCAGTGACAAGACGTTAGCCATTTCTACTAAATTTGGAACATATCAAGAAAGTGATTAACAACCAGGTTTTTGGGAGTGTCTCTGGAAAATCAAGGGAACCTCTAGCCAAAACAGAAGTAAATCAGGAGGAGACATCTATCACATATGGAGAATGACTCTTCCTGTATATAATGTGGGTTAATTGCAAGAGAAATATCTACCATACTAACTAATCAAGGATGTACCTTTCACATGGTTACATAACAGACAACGAGGGCATTTGTATCTGCCATGAGATTTCCTGTTTACATTGCCACAACTGCGTTTGTGTTTGCACGAGCAGGATTTCCTGCTGCTTTAAAAGTCTTTTCAGCACGTTAAACTAAAGCTGCTCAGACATGTTTTATTTTGCGTCGCCACAGATTACATCACCGTATCTATGATTCATGGTGTGTAAACACTTAGATTTGTAAGTACTTACTTTTGCCACCAGGTGGCACTGTGCTATTTCTGTAGTTCGGGCCTTTGGCCAATAGATGCCACTGTTATTTTATTTTTTTTTAGCTCTTAGTCATCCCACCCCCTGCTCCCACAGCTGACTGCCTGTAGCCAGGGCACGGTGCAGGAAGCATCTCTACTAAACTTATCCTAGGTAGCAGAGAATATTTTATATAGAGAGAAACAAAGAAGTGGAGGACCAACCATTGCCAAGTACTGTTTTTTACTACCCTCAGCTAGTTGTCATGTCCATACCACCAGCAGCAGTCCTGTATATGCTGCCCCTGCCTGCTGTGCCCACCATGTTGTTCACCACAGTGTTCCGAGCTGCTGATGAGCACAGTGGCATCACTGCTGCCAGCGACATGGTAAATGTGCAACTTGGACTTTGGAGAGTGGCACCTCTTCTTAACACTTAAATATTTGTTATAATTGACATTGCTATTCATTCCAGAAACGCTAGGAATAGCGCAGGTGGATGTTGCATGCCAGACCCACCCCCTAAGATATGCAGCATCCCAGGTGATATATATCAGAAATGTCCCATCGACCTTGTGTGGGGCAGGGGCAGAGAAGAAAGGGTTGGGGAGTAAGAGAACAGCATTTGGACTGTGTTCCAAAATCCTGTCCTCTTCTTCTTTCTTCCCCTCCCTGCAGAAGACTTTTGAGATCAGAAATTGCACAGGATCAATAAGGAAAAAGAATCAAGAATCCACCCACCATTAAAGTTATTTAGTAATAGTGTCATTGTTAATGGTAAGATTGTTTATTAAAACACTATGCTGTCTAGGTGCTGGGGAGGAAAATCCCGCCTTTTTTTCCCCTATTATTTGTCTATTTTCCTATCTTTTTTAATTTTCTTTATTTATTATTTCAATCCTTTTTTAATTATGCCTTCCTTTTCTTATTTAAAAAATCATGTAAGTGCACCATATTTTTTAAATAAAGATTTTAAATTGTGTCTCTGTGTGGCATGTTTTCTTTCACAGGAAGATTTGCATGCATGGCAGTCTGTGTGGTTTCGGAGTGGGTGGGTTGGGAGACATGATGACTATTGCCCACCCACCTCAGCGTGGGGATCCTTTGCTTGGGGGCATTTATGAAGTGATGGATGGCATTACTGGAAATATATGCAGGGTGGTGGACCATTATGGGAGGTCCAATGCTGTTTGCAAGAAAGACTCCCCCTCAGAACCCAACAAACAAGAAAAAGCAGCAAGCGGCAATACTGGGCCAGGAATGGGAGAGCATTCCTTAACATTTGAATGAGTACAATTAGCAACTCTTCCATGTAATGCTTGGCTTTTGTTTTCTGCATTACCTCCAAAACACCCTCCCCCCCCACATGGAGTATAGGTGCAGCAGTGTCCTCTGTGTCCCCATCTGGTGGGATCCCCATTACCCAAGGAATATTAATATTGATCTACCTGTACACTACAAAGGCAACACCCACCTGCCCAATGCAGCTGCTTGCTCTGCTTCTTGGTGCTGCTTTGTAAACAGCTCCTCAGTTGGTGCTCAGGCTTTGCAAATAGTTTCACAAAAGACAGAAGTCAGATTCTCTTTTACATAACAATCCTTTTAATGTTTTATTTACCTTTTTGGCTGCCTTAGCAAAATGCTTGTGTGCAAGCCAGACTTGTGAGGGGTGACATAGCCAGCCCCCTGTGCATGAGATTCCCTGCCCCTCCCCCTGTACCTCATGCAGCAAGCTCCCAGGAGAGGGGTTTTCAACTTTTTTTAATCAGTCTACCCCCAGCAAGTGGGGGGGGGGGAGGAAGCATTCCCCTGGCAGCCGGACAGTGGGTGGGGTGAGGGGGGGGGGGTAGCGGTGGGGGCACAGGGAGCAGCTGCCATGGTGGGGTTATACAGAGCAGCAGCTGCCGTGTGTAAGCTTCTGGCCAGCCAGGCCCTAGCCCTGCCCCAACAACCCACCATTTCTACAACATTTCACAACACCCATCCAAGAGCTATATGCAGCATTAACCAAACAGTAAAGGCAGCAGGTATTCATGGTGGAACATGGTCAGGGAAGGGCAGCGGGGGAAGCAGCTCCATTGATGCGTCCCCATGAAAACTGTTCCAAGCCCCGGCAGCTTGGGAATGCTGGGAAATGTAGTCTTAAAAAGCCAGAAAACTAAGCCACCACCCCCTTCACCCCCACACACTCTATACTATACTATTAGTATACTCACATTAATTTTCACTAAGCGTTCATATGGCACACATCTGCTTCAGCAACACAACATGAAACACCCACACACCAGTCCATCTCGCCACCACTATCAGCCGCAGTCACCAACCACCTGGGGAAACACCACCCACCCACTGATCTCAGCCCCATGCATTTCTGATATCATATCAGTTATATAGTAAAAATAAATTTAAAAAAAAAAAAAAATATATATATATATATATATATATATATATATATATATATAAATTCTCATTGTTCTGTAACATGGGGGAAGGGAAAGGGAAGGGAGGGGATGATTCACATAGCTTATCATCAGGATCACCATAGGCTCACCTACCGGGAGACTGGCCTGAGCCTAGGTGGGTGCAACTGGCTGGCAGGGTTTTGGGGTGACCATGGCCTGGAGCGGGGTGGGGGGGACTTAGCATGAAACTACCGGCGGGGAGTAGGGAGTGGGGACTGGGCAAGAAGGTCAGTTTACCAGTGAATAGGCACCTCCTGCTGTAACTTATTAGAAAAGACATTACTGAGGGTAGATTGGTATTTGGCTTCCCCTGGTGAAATCTGCAGGAATTACACATAGGACTTAAGTCATTCAAAAGCCCGTGGCATGCAAACACAAACATGATGCACCAAAATAACCCAGATTGAATTTACCACGCCTTAAAATTTTCATAGTTTCACAGTTGGTAGGGTTGGAAGGGACCCGAGCAGATCATCAAGTCCAACCCCCTGCCATGGGAGGAAAAAGTACTGGGGACAAACGACCCCAGCGAAGTGTTCGTCTAGCCTCCTCTTAAAGACCCCCAGGGTAGGAGCCAGCACCACTTTGCCTGGAAGTTGGTTCCAGATCCTAGCTGCCCTGACTGTGAAGTAGCGCCTCCTGATGTCTAGTCTGAATCTACCATCTGCTGGCTTGTGACCGTTATTTCTAGTCACTCCTGGTAGTGCTCGGGGGAACAGGGACTCCCCCAATACCTGCTGGTCCCCTCTGACTAGTTTGAAACAGGCCACCAGATCCCCCCTCAGCCTTCTCTTGTGGAGGCTGAACACGTTCAGGTCCCTTAGCCTCTCCTCGTAGGGCCTGCCCTGCTGACCCCTGATCATGCAGGTGGCCCTCCTCTGAACCCTCTCAATGCTGTCCACATCTCTCCTGAAGTGTGGCGCCCAGAACTGGATGCAGTACTCCAACTGCAGCCTGACCAGTGCCGTGTAGAGGGGGAGGATCACTTCCTTGGACCTGCTCAAGATGCATCTGTGGATGCATGACAAGGCGTGGTTGGCCTTCCTGACCGCGTCCCCACACTGTCAGCCCATGTTCATTTTGGCATCAATAATGATTCCAAGATCCTTTTCTGCCTCTGCACTGACAAGAAGGGAGCCCCCCAGCCTGTAGGTCTGCTGCTGGTTCCTCCTCCCCAGGTGCAGCACCTTGCACTTGTCAGTTTCATAGACATTAGGGCTGGAAGGGACCTCGGAAGATCATCAAGTCCAGCCCCCTGCCCAAAGGGCAGGAAGTCAGCCAGGTTCATAGGATCCCAGCAAGATGAGCATCCAGTTTGCTCTTGAAGGTGTTCAATGTGGGTGCTTGAACCACCTCCAGTGGCAGGCTGTTCCAGACCTTGGGGGCTCGGACAGTAAAGAAATTCTTCCTTATGTCCAGCCTGAAACAGTCTTGTAGTAGTTTATGACCATTTGACCTAGTCGTCATCCCTTGAGGCGCTCTGGTGAACAAACGTTCCCCCAGATACTGGTGGTCACCCCTGATAAACTTATAGGTGGCCATCAGATCACCCCTGAGCCTGCGCTTTTCCAGGCTAAAGAGCCCCAGGGCTCTCAGCCTGTCATCGTAGGGTCTGCTTCCCTGACCTCTGATCGTGCACGTGGCTCTTCTCTGGACTCTCTCAAGCTTCTCCGCATCCTTTTTGAATTGTGGAGCCCAAAACTGGACGCAGTACTCCAGCTGCGGCCTCACTAAGGCCGAGTCAGTGTTGAAACCCATCCTGTTCTCATCTGCCCACCCCTGTAACCTGTCTAGGTCCAATTGCAGTCTATTCCTCCCTTCTAGCATGCCCACATCCTCCCACATCTTAGTGTCATCAGCAAATTTGAATAGGGTACTTTTTACCCCCTCATCCAAGTCACTGATGAAAATGTTGAACAGCGCAGGTCCGAGGACCAAGCCCTGGGGGACCCCACTGCCCACATCCCTCCAGGTCGAAAATGACCCATCCACCACCACCCTCTGGGTGTAGCCCTCCAGCCAGTTAGCAACCCATTTGACTGTGTAGGTGTCGATGCCACAGTCCCCTAGTTTTTTAATGAGAATGGGGTGAGAGACAGTGTTGAAGGCCTTCCTGAAGTCCAGAAAGACTACGTCCACTGCTACCCCTGCGTTTAAGGATTTTGTGTCCTGGTCATAGAAGGCCACCAGGTTGGTCTGACAGGAATTGCCTCTAATGAACCCATGTTGGTTGCCCCTAAGCATAGCCTCCCCTGCTGGCCCCTTGTGGATATGTGCCAGGATAATTCTCTCAAAAGAATTAACAAGGATCAAATGCCGTGGTGTGTACAAATCTCCTTAGGACCCTGCTTGAAATCACCATGAATATAGTAAGAAAAACTGGAAGGGATACCTCATTATTTCTTCTCAGATGGCTTAGCCATGAATTCGCATCCTCTTGCACTATGCAGTTAGCATCAGTATTTTGTATTTTAACTTTTGTGAGTAGGCTCCAGCTTAGCATGAGTTTCAGTCATCATAGGGAATCCAACTTTCACTTCACAGGTGCTGATAATGGTAGACTTGCAGGCACCCCAGCACTGCTGACATTCTCCCAGTGTTGTTGATTGGAATTTGCTAGTTTTTCACTGAGGCAGTAGTAGAAGAGGTCTTGCTTGATTGGGTCCTTCACTGTTGATCTTCCAACAGCATTGCTTCTGCTGTAGCCCTCGTTTTGGAGCAAGTTTGAGTGCATAACCAAGCAGATGAATTGGTGATTGGTCCAGAAATCCTTAGTTCCTCCTTGGTTTCATTGACAGCATCAAGAGTCAGGGCATACACACTGATGACAGTGGTGTATTGGCTCCAAACCAGTATAAGACAGAGATTCAGGCGGCACTCAATAATTCCAATAGGGAACAAATTGAGTTGTTTTTTTAGTTCATTCTTGATGGCAAACCCAACTCCATGAAGTTGGCATTTTCCTTCCTGTTTACCCTTCCAGGAGAAAGTATAGCCACCTCCATGGTCTTTGAGCAGCCCATCTCCCACTTGCTGGGTCTCACTCGGTGCATCAAAATTGATGTTGTATCGCCTCAGTTCTTGAGCCACAATTTTGGTGTGGCACTCCAGGCATTCATTATTAGGATTCACAGTAGAGCTATACTGTTACTTAGAGCATCCACAGGTGGTGGATAGAAGGATGACCTTCAGGGAAGGTTAGCTGTGAAACAGGTAGAGGTAACTCTGATAAATAAGTAGTGGTGGACCAAGCAGCGGCAGCACCACCATGAAGTGTTGGGGACAGCACATGGCAACATTTTCCCTCCTGGAAAGTCATATATATATCCTTTGCCATGACATGGCAAGTACAGGTCACCACTATTATAAGCCTGCCCAACCCCTAGCCTTATGTCTATAAGTCCTCAACAGTGGAACAGGCAGAAAAAGATATTAAAATCTCAATGGTTTTGAAGGCAGATTAAGGATGCAGAGGAATGAGACCTCCAATTATTTTAGCCTCCTTGCCATTGGATTAAGGTCTCATTCTGTCAAGAACCATCTGGAAGCTGATGTGCAGTAGTTTCTCTGCGATGAAAGAAATTACACGCAGCAGTCTTCCACGAAAATGGTTTTTCCAGCACATTTTTTTTAAGGCCTTTGTCAACTGCCTAGTGATGACAGGAGTAGGATTATGAAGCTCCTAGTCATGAACTGGCACAAAAGCAGCAGTTACAAGATCATTTAGCACTTGGATGAGGCAGGAGTACAATTTGGCAGCTGTAACTGTTACTGAGCAGCCCTCTTCAGGATCCACTCTGCTCACCCCAAATGAAAAGCAGGCAGAAAAGGTGCCCTGAACATAGCCTGTCTACCTTCTTCCTGACTGGATAACCATATCCAATGGGATCACCTTTACTGTGTTTGAAATCAACAAAGACACACAATCAATTTTGGGACCTGGAACATCAAGAGCTTCATGGAGTTTCTATAACATTGATGGAAATGTCATTAGAACAGTGAGAAGTGAACATTTCCACACATTATAAAATCACATTAAAATATAATATGTTACTAACCTTGTTCTGAAGTGGGGAGAATGAAGTGGTCATTCTATATCGATGCTTATATGTGAAGGGATGTAAAAAAACAGATTAATAAAAATAGCTTATTGATTACAAATCTATGGACCTGCCACAAATATTACATACCTTTCCTAGTGTGAGGTTACTATAACCATCATCTAACTGCCTTATAGCAGGGTAGAAGCAATCTTTGTTCTTCTGCTAGACACATCACATATGAATCAATTTGACAGTCACAGAGCAGCTCCTGTTAGGACACCACTCCTCCTTTTCAATTAGCAGAGTCTCACAACAGAATTACAGAACTCTCCTGTGGCATTATCAATACTGAAGAGAACTGTAATATTATAAAGGAGGGACTGGATAACATCGGGCAGAATTGTGATTTAATTTAATAACAAAAAAACAGGCATCCATTTACAAGAATCTCTGCTATAATTTGAGGGTGTATCACTTAGAAATAATAGGGGAGGCAAAAGACCTGAATACATTAGTCAAAGACAGGCTCTGAGCCACCAATAGAATACAATAATGAAAAAAGAAAATGAAATCCTAGGATGTATTAGATGAGGTGTATCTGCAAAGATCAGAAAGTATAAATACCATTGTGTAAGGTTGTGGTAAGACCACATCCAGAACTCTGGTACAATTCTGGGCACCTACCATACTTTCTCACATAGAACACACAACTTTTTTCCAAAAATCAGCTGCTAAAATTGGGATGCATACATACATGAGGAAATATGGTAATGGCATTTAGTTGCTTGCCAAGACAAAGGGTGGCAAATGGACCACTAGCCCTGGGTGCCAATTCAGAGGGGCACTATACTGGGACCCCAAGGAGTCCATACCACAGGGCTACTACAGCTAGTGTCCCGGGAGCCTATCTTCTGACTGGAGTGACAGCCCACTTACAGCAACTGGCATCAAGACTGCAGGGTATCCTGGTCAGGGAAGGTAAGCCTCAGCTCCCCTCTCTGGCCCCAGCCCTCCCAACAGTCACAGAATATTCTACTTTCTCTTCTCCGCCCTCCCACTCTGTCCAGAGCAACCAAGAGGCTTGTTAATCTGATTCTCATCCCCTGCCCTCCTCTATTTCACTTCAACTGATACTCTCCAGCTGGTCTCTGATGTGTGACCAGCAGCAGCTGGGGGGATTGCTCTCCCATCCCCTTGCAGCTTTCAGTGTTTCATTGCTAGCTATATTAGAGGCAGGTGAAAGAGCAGCTACATTGTTAAACCTACAAACACAAGAGGGACAAGGCAGTTACATTCTTTCACTGTCAGTGAAAAAATTAAAAATACCAAAAGTAGGAGAACTTGAAACCAATGCTGCTGAAAGTGCAGCATCAGTGAAGTATGTACAAGAGACTAGGGGAAGGAGAAACTAGCAGTACTGATAGATAAGCATTTTGTGACCCAGGGGCAAAATACCTGGAACTTGAAGAATAACTTGTGGTATGTGTGAGAGAGAGAAAGCAGGTTGTATATGCAGTGTCAACAAAAAAGTCCCAGATAAAAAACACAGAAATCACTAGAGAACTAGGATTAGGTCTTCAATTCAGGGCAAGCAGAGGGTGGATACAGAGATTTTATAGAAGACATGGGCTTTCAATAAGGTGAACAATGGTTTTGCAGTGCCTGAGGCATATGAGAAAAAATTGACAAGTTTTCAATAATATGTGATCAGCCTGCAGGGTTGCAGCTTTTGTACTTATGGGGCATGTCTATGTGCCATTAACACACAGCAATAAACTGCAGAGCTTATTACTCCACAGTGTATTGCTCCTGGGAAGCTCCCGGGCAGATGGTTTACACATGTGCCCAAACCGCAGCACACTGAACCAGGTTGCAGCAGCCCCAGCTAGCAGAGTTTCAGGGAGCCAGCCTGTGGCTGCTCAAACTGGGCTGAATGTGCTGTGGAGGGGCTGGCTAGGGCGCAAGGGTGCTTCAGTGTCAGGCTAGCCAGCAGGCAGCCCCTGCACTGAAGCACACCCTCATGCTCCAGGCAGCTGGGTCACTGTCTACACATACACTGCTGTGCATGAAAAAACTCCGCAGCAGAGTATATTAGTATCATGAGACCTAATAGGGGTGCACATGTAGATACTGAAAGATTTACTGTAGAGTTAATCAACTGTGCTGTAAATGTCTCGTGCGGATGCGCCCACTGTCACAAACAGGGAATACAGATCAGATGCTGGCATATCTTGAAATGCCATCTGACGCCACAGTAAATGAGAGTTGAGCAAAAGCTGTCTGCATAAGAACAGATGTGTATGAAAAGAAGCACTGCACTGTTATGCTAGCCATACTTGTTGACAGAATGAAGTTGCCAGTCCATGTGATTCTTAAAAGGAAAACCATCCCTAAAAAGAACTTTAGGGCTCAAGAAAAAGGGTAAAGCAATGCCTGAATAATGAAAACACATGCCAAGTCACAATACAAAGAGGCATGACATTTATGCTTTAACCCCTATATGTCAACATAAATTGTCCTTTCATAGCAAATATGAAACATCTATATGCCAAATGGATGGTGAGTAATAACCATGCTTTGACCCAAACCAAGAAGATGAAACACCCAGGAATAGGGTATGTGAGTGGATCAAGGCTGCATGAAAGTGCCTGGTGAACTTTATAGTAAAAAGTTTTTAAAAATGCTGCATTTTGTAACAATCTGGATGATAATAAGGGTTGTGCTGTGATGGACAACAATGTAGATGATGCAAATTCCATAGGAGGCAGCTGTGATGAAGAGTAAAGGTGAATATCAAAAAAAGTTCACCCTTACTGTTTTTTCCTCTCATTTCTTGTTAGAAGTTTTTTTTTTACTTTATCAACTTCTAATGTGAGACTATTAAATGTGAGCTTTTTAGAGACATGCCATAACATGACAAAGAGAGACATGGTATCTGCATAAATTTAAGCTAGAAATTAGAAGAGGTTCTAATCAGAAGAGTGAGATTCTAGAATAACTTTCCAGGTGAGGGCAAACCTGCCTAATTTTAACATGAAGCTCAAAAAGTTTATTAACAAGACTATATGAGATAGTTGCCTACAATAAGCAAAGACTGGATATGATGATGACCTAGAAAGGTCCCTTTAAGTCTTATATCCAGTTCAGGTCAAGTCTGTAGAAGCAAGGTGGCAATAACAAAGAGAAAAAAATGTGGAAGTTAGAGGGATTGCTGGCTTTTTGTCCATTACTGAAAACTGCCTGTCAGTTAATGTGAATTTTGTGGGCAGCAGTGCCATTGTCTGTAGTCTTAATCTAAGTGATCGTCATTTTTCATATTGGAAAAAAAGGGTTTCAGCTAAACCTTTGATCTCCAGTGTATACATCTAGAAACGTACCATAAAATTATTAATCATAAAAATACTCAATATATACAAATGATTCATACAAACTTATGCCATATATTTCCTTACTGTAGATGGGTCACTCCTGTAAAGCAAACAAAAGCAAGTATTTCAAATATATATATATATAATTTGGTAAATATAGTCAATGTGTGAAATGCAGAATTTCTTTTTCAGATTCAGTTACTTGGGTTTGTTAGGAATCAAGTACATTTGAAGGTATAGGATTAGTTACTGGGAAGAACTTCTGCTTTATAGCTGCATTGGCATAAATCCCACTCTCATTTTGCCAAGTGTTGATGCCATGTCTTCCGTAATCTGCTGTGTCAGTAAACTGAGAATGACATTTTCTATGAACTACAGAATAACCATCTGGTTGGACTCCAACCTATGGAAGCAAGAAAGACAAGAGTTATTTTCCAGTAAACAGAGATTCAAAACATGGTGCTTTGATAATGTGCATGTTATGGTCAAACTAATTTATAGGAAATAAACCATTTCACAGATTAAAAATCTATCTCCTAATAAAATGTCTGGTTGGAACATCAGATTACTGAATTCTAACATTCTACCTTGGACCAGTAGATAAGATACTTAGAGTTTAGTAGCCAAAACTAGTGAACCTAGGAGTTTGATCTCCTTCCTGGTTCTGAAGATTATTTCTGTAAATTAACTCAAATAAATGTATTTGGTTAAATCAAATTATTCTTCCTGTGCAATCTTGGCTAATTTTGTGCTTCAGATTTACAGTGTGTTGAAGAGCACATAATGGTAATTATTGCTGTAAGCCATTTTTATTACTGTATGAAATGGGTGCAATTTTTCAGGGGGGCTCTGTTCCTGGGGGGCACTCTTCCCCCTCCTCCCCTTTTTCCCCCCACCCCCATGAGGCTGGGAGGGGGGGCTGTGCGAGACTGCACAGTGGGGGGTGCAGGGAAGCACCTGGCACCAGCACTGGAGCTGCAAGCTCAGGCTCAGAGCCCCAGTGGGAGATAAGGCAGGCTCTGCTCTGTCCCCCAGCACAGCGCTGGTTGGAGCCGTGCCTGCACCAGACACTAGCACCCTGACTTCCTTGCCTGCTACTGCTGCCAAGCAGCAAGGGCTGCAGCTGTGGGGGAGTGTGCGCAGCCGTGGGGGAGTCCCCTAGACCCTCCCACCCCCAACCCTGCCCAGCTGAGCTGTGTGCTTCCACTGCCCCTCTGGGGGAAGGAGGAGGGGGAAGAGTTTCCCCCAGCACGGAACAGAGCCTCCTCCTGCCATGGAGGGGGAGGAGTGGGGAGAAGACTCCCCTCTGGGGCTGGGCAGCCTCACAGAGCCCCACTCCCCACCCCTTTGTGCCAGAAGGGGAGGAGGAGGGAGAAGAGCCCCCCCAGCACTGAACAGGGCCCCCCGGCAGTGGGGGAGAGGGAGGAAGGGGAAAAATTCCCCTCTAGGGCTGAGCAGTAGGGGTGTGCAAAATGGGCTGTATTCAATTTGGATTCTGATTCGGCCCGAATCGGGGACAGCGATTCTATTCGTTGATTCAAATCACTGTCCCTGACTCAATTCAGCCAAATCCAAATCTGAAGATTTGATGCTGATTCAGAGAATCAGCAATTAGGCCATAGACAAAGCTTTAAATGTTTATTCTGTGTACCTTGAGGTACCAGGCGTGATTCATGAATGCTGCGATGCTGGGGCAGATGGAATGTCCCACAGGAGTGCAGGGCCCCCCCACTCCAAGTGCTCGACAGTGAACCCAGAAGTGGATTGAAAGTACTTCTGGTCCACTTCCAGGTCTGCCACCGAGCAGGCAGGGGGCCCCCCCACATCCCCCTGGCTTGACAATCAGTCGCAGGGGGACCCTGGGTACCCCCTCAGACCCAGGAGGCACCAGTCACTCAGCTGGGGGGGCACAGGGGGGCCCCCCCACACTCTCCCCGGTGAGCCCAAAAGTGGACCAGAAGTGCTTCTGGTCCACTTTTGGGTCTGCTGCCAAACGCGCTGGGGAGCCCCCCACACTCCTGTGGGATGCTCCATCCACCCCTCCATCACAGCATTCACAAGCCACCTCGTACCTTGAGGTATGTAGAAAAAACATTTAAAGCTATTAAAGTTTATATCTGAATCACCAAATCTTTCTGAATTGATTCAGAGGGTTCCGATTCAACTTGGATTCGGAGAGATTAAAGGGTCTCCTGATTCGATTCAGATTCAGAAATCAGTCACTGAATCAAATCAGGGACCGAAGCTTTGAACAGCCCTACTGGGCATCTGTGTGTGCCCGGATTGCTTCTGGATGCCTGGCCATGCCCCCCTCCTCAATTCAGCTTCTCTGTGGAAGGAAGGGAGGGCTGCTCTAATGCCCCCAGGCTTCTGGCTTGAGCCACTGCAGGCATATACTGAATGTCTATCCACTTGTAAACTGGTTCACTCTCTGTAAGTTAGAGTAACCTGAAAAGACTAAATCGATTCAGGCTCAGGCTTTTTGACTGTCTGCTTCCTAGCAAGGAAGTTTTTCCTAATATCTAATTTCCCTTGCTGTGACTTAAGACTATTGCTCCTTGTTATGCCATTAGCCACCACTGAGAAAAGTTTAGTTCTATCCTCTTTTTAACAACTCTTCAAGTAGTTGAAGGCTGTTATTAGACCCCCCTCAGACTTCTCTTCTCCCAACTAAAACCCAGTTCCCTCACTCTCCTCGTAAGTCATGTTAGCCAGCCCCCTAATTATTTTTGTTGCGCCCCACTGGACACTCTCCAATTTGCTGACATACTTTTTGTAGTGAGAGGCCCAAAACTGGACACAGTATTCCAGATGTAGTCTCACCAGTGCAGAAGAGAGAGGAAGAACCAATTCCTTCAATCTGTTA
The DNA here is from genome assembly GCF_030867095.1 of Alligator mississippiensis. NCBI lineage: Eukaryota > Metazoa > Chordata > Crocodylia > Alligatoridae > Alligator > Alligator mississippiensis. Next base: position 194,048,486 of record NC_081826.1, on the reverse strand, counting down.
GCAACACTTCTACTAATGCAGCCCAGTATGCCATTAGCCTTCTTGGCAACAAGGGCACACTGTTGGCTTATATTCAGCTTATTGTCCACTGTAACCTCCAGGTCCTTTTCTGCAGAGCTGCTGCTTAGTCAATCAGTCCCCAGCCTGTAACGATGCATGGGATTGTTCCTAAGTGCAGAACTTTGCACTCATCCTTACTGAACCTCATAAGATTTCTTTTGGCTCAAACAAGAAATGTTATGGTTTTTTATTTGAATAGTAGGCAGAGTAGTTATGCTCCTCTTCAGTATGAGAAAAATGAGGCACTAATTCACCTAAAGGAAAGGAACCACCACTGGGGGAGGGGTAGGCCAAGGCCACAAGGACTAAGGCCATAGTAGTGAAGCAGAAGCCATAGCAGTCTTTAGGCCATAAGAGCTAAAGCTTGTTGGAAGGGGCAGGCTGACAGAAACTAGGGTGAGGGGCCCACGGAAAGGGGAAAGCTTTGCCAAGGCTAAGGGCATGGCAGGCTGACAGGAGAGTGTAAGGGCCAGGGACTCAGAGAAGAGAGCTTTGCCAGGGTCAGGGACTTGTGAAACCAACCAGAGCTTGATAGACAGGCCAGAGGGCCCAGTGGACAAGTTAAGATAACATCTTGAGGCATGGCTATGCCTACAGGGGTGGAAGGAGGCCATACATAGCCCATAAAGCCCACATCTTTCCTCTTAATCTAACTCGAACCTTTCAGTTTGAGAAGTAATCCCTCTATGTCCATTTAAAGGCATATTGCCATGGAGACTACAGGAGCTTGTATATGTACTATGTACATATGTACTATTTACTGCTATGAGAACACAGGATTACAGTCTCTGTAGCTTTCAAGGTAGCCTCTTTCATGGACATTAATTTCACAGTAAAAAAAGTTTATTTTAAAATATGGGTGAGTCCAAAAGGGCACAGCCATTGCCCCTTTAACTCCAAAACATCTTTAGTAAAATGTTACCTTTTTCCCCCTCAAAGAAAAACAAAATGTCCAAAACCTCAAACTTTTAAAAAAATCTTTTAAGTTTTTGATTACTATTCAATTCCAGATATGTATTTTGTTTTAATGTTCACAGTAGTGTAATTCTTCTACTATCTATATAAATAGAGCAATAACATTCATACACACAGCAGGGGGAAAAAGATAGAAAAGAAGCTGTTAAATTTTTATTTGGCTGAAGCACCATTAAATGCAACCAAAGATAGTAAGAAACATATAAATAATACGTTTTTCCCCCAAACCCTGTGCTCTTGTGGTAGTAAACCAAGAAAGGACAGAATAAATAGCTGTAGTGAGGAATCTTTAAACAGTTTGCTAGTAAGTTATATGCAGATGGAAAACTGTATCTCTATAAATGTATAAACTCTAAATAAATTATAACTGTCTCATTTGTCTACTGGCTCCTGTAGCTATATTGCTAATAGCTCTATGCAAATACAAACAAATCATCATTTCAGAAGCAGCTTTTTCTTGTTTCCCCAAAGTTAATTATGCACTCTATAGATGAAACTGCATTTAAAACAAACTGTAAAGTATCATTTTAGTGTTCCTATTTACTTACATATGGTGTATAGTCATATGGAGGAACGTATTCTATACGGTATGTTGTATCTAGATCCCTGTAAGGTAAATGAAATGCATGATATGAGAAATAACCTAAGGCAGTCTATTTATTTTATATGTTATACAAAATAAATAATAGATAGCAGCCATTTTCAGAAAGACTATTAACTGTTTGGATTATTGCAATATCTAGGCCAGAGCATTAGTATGCAAAATAAAATCATTTACTTTCTGAAATTTACTTGCTTAGGTTTTTTTCTAAGGAGTAACAAATTTCAGAGCAGAATATAGGGGAATCTAATTTTCATATGAATTTAACTGAGAGCATGTGCTCCAACTACATGAGCATGTACTGAGATATACTGCACAGGTGTATATACACTGATATTCATAAGCATTAGGGATGGAAGGGATCTTGGAGGATCATTGAGTCCAGCCCCCTGCCCCAGGAGTCTGTTCCAGGCCCTAGGGGCTCGGACAGTAAAGTTCTTCCTTATATCCAGCCTGAAATGGTCTTGGAGGAGTTTGTGACTGTTAGACCTTGTCATCCCATGGGGTGCTCTGGTGAACAGACAATCCCCCAGATGCTGATGTACACCCCTTATATACTTATAGACAGCCACCAGGTTCATGTGCATGGCTCTCCTCTGAACTCTTTCAAGCTTCTACACATCCTTTTTAAATTGTGGACCCAGAATTGGATGCAGTACTCCAGCCTCACCAAGGCCAAGTACAGAGGGAGGATGATATCCTGGAATTTGCTAGAGAAGCATCTGTGATGCAAGCTAGAGTTTTGCTTGCTTTGCCAGCTGCAACATCACATCGGTGGCGCATATTCATCTCGTGGTCAATCATGACCTCCAAGTCCCTTTCGGCCATGGTGCTAGCAAGTGTAGCACTGCCAAGCCTATAAGCATGCTGCAGGTTTTTCTTCCCAAGGTGGAGTACCTTGCATTTTTCAGTGTTGAAGGCCATCAGATTTTCATCCGCTTATTTTCCAAGCCTGTCAAAGTCGGCCTGGATCACCATTCTGTCCTCGGGTGTGGACGCTTTACCCCAAAGTTTGGTGTCATCAGTGAACTTGGCCAGTCCGCTTCTGATACCAATGTCCAATGATATGTATGTAGAGATCCCTTGCACACCCTGTACTTCCACACTTAAACTGGGCATGCTGATTCTTGGATACATGGTATCATTTATAAGAAATTGTAAACCTGATACAAAGTCTTCTTTCTGGCTGGAATGATCTAGTTGGGGATGGTCCTGCTTTGAGCAAGGGGTCAGACTAGAGGTCCCTTCCAAACCTCATTTTCTATTATTATGACTCTTTCTTTCTTTTTTAAATCACTGCTTAAATTAACACCTTTCACTTCTTTAGTGACCAGTTTTCAGGGACTGTATCTGGGATACAGTCCCACACATACAGAACCATAAATAGCTGGCATCACTTGCAGATCTGTTACAATACTGTGCATAGGCTAATTAGCCTATCCAGCTTTTGTATGACAGGCTTTATATATATATATATATATATATATATACACACACACACACACACACACACACACACATATATAGTGTGTGTATATATGTATATAGTGTGTATGTATACAAACACACACACAAATTCAAATGAAGCCCTTTAGACACCTTGGGGTGGTGAATATATGTGTACCTGCAAAATCCCACCAATGAAACTATGCTTTTCAATATCTGCTTATGTAGATCAAGTATATACATATGTATGTGAAATTCTGCATATCTGAAATGCCAACAATTTATGGCATTATGGCAAGAAAATGAGAGGTTTTTAGGAGTAAAATGCCTAAAAGGAGCAGGAACACCATCTTCTATGTGCCAGTCCTTAACCAAGGAGACAGGCACAATTTAATCTATATAGCAGGAAGTGATTAAAAAGGGATACAGAAAACATAGTTTAGTACATGGAGTAAACTGTAGAGATGTAAGAGCGAATCATGACATTTAAAAAGGCACAATACCTGATGCAACTACAGTAGCGAGAAATACGCCTTAAGTGACATAGCAGGGAAGGCATAACTATGGCTGGGTAGAAAATGATAGAGTATTTTTTTCAGTTTGTAAATGATCATTTTCTCTAAAACATTTGGAATAATTGGCTTAATGAAAATTTTAGCTCACCCTATGCTAAACAGTGGTTTGTATTTCAAAATATAAGAATGCAGCAGTTACTGAACTAAAACCTCCAAAAAAAGCATTCTGTGCACTATAAATAAAGACTGCAACAAATTGTTTAATCTTCCTCACCAAACATTATATGTTTGTCTTAAAACATCCTCCACAAACTGCCTAGTCTAAAGCAGTGACTAACCTTTTGAAATGGGTTCAAAGCTATCATCAAAAGCAGATGATCCAGTTAAAACAAACTCCTTAGAAAATGAAGCTTTTTAAAAGGAATCTGTAAGGTAAATATCAAGTTTGAGGGTTTGACTAACTTGCCCACCATTACATAAAACAGGACTACCATTGCCTTGATTTTATTTCCCTTTCTTCTATTTAATACTTATATATACAGCCACAAGTTGTGCAGCTACATTTTTAGATCTGCACTTAAAAGACAATGGTGCCAGTTGTGCTTAAAATAACAATATGCAAGTATGCTGAGAGACAAACTGTGACATTTTAAAAATCTGCAAAGAGGCAAAGAAAAATATTAATGAAATTCAACAAGGTGTAATTCAATGTTCCAAAGAGTTAAGAAGTCCACAGAAGGGACATGGCCCAACTACCATGAAAGTTTAGAGATCAGTGAGGAAACACTGCATTTCAAGGTGTCTGTGGATAGCAGCTCTTTCTCCGTTTCTGCCACAGTTGCAATCAGACTGTGCAGCTCCTTCAGATTATTGCTCAGACCAATTTAAAAGTTTCTTTAACTTTTAAAGAATTACAGGAAAAGGTTGCTCTAGAATCAGGTTCAGGTCTTTTATGCCAGTTCATTTGAAATAGAAGAAGAGCCTTGGACTTTATTTTATTCTCTGTTTTAAACCGGTGTTGATCAACCTCTGACCTGCAGGTTGAAACTGGGCTCTGGAAACCACAGCAATTAATTCTGCCACCATTCCCCCACCATTATATTTCTGGACCTGTGGGAAGCCCCGTGGTTCAGATGACACTGTCACATTGGTTCATGCAGGTCTAGATCTGGTGAGCAAAGGACCACCCTGCAGCCAAAACCAGCACACCACCCTCATGCTGGATCTGCCCCATGGACCAACCCTGCCCGTGCAATCCAGAACTCGAGGCTAAAAGGTTGACCACCACTGTTTTAAGCTACTGCCATATATCAGGTAGATCACATATATATGGAAACAAAATATACCTTAAAAAAATACTGTAAAGATTGACAAATTAAGTTTTGAGAAAAAAATTTTCAGTGGGTGCATCTACACATGTTATTAATACGATGCAATAAACTCTGGCCCAAGGAGTCAGCCTGCCACCCCAGAGCTGCTCCACCATGGCACAATGTGCTGCAGACGAGCTGGCTGGGGTACAGGGGTGCTACAGTGCAGGGGCTGCCTGCCAGCAGGATAATACTTACATCAAGCGTTAATACCCTTTGGTGGAGTTCATTAGTTTACCTTTGTCACAACCCAGTTAATCAGTGCCCATGCCACTAGCAAGAGATACCATTCAAGTAGTCAACTAAGGGTTAAACGAAATCCTTGCCAAAAACTCCTGAAACAAAATCCTGGCGGAGAGCTCTATATAATTTATGCCCACATCACAAACAAGAAACGAAACTTAAGACTGGTCAGGGTGAAAGGGGATAGCCCTGCCATAAATCCCTGCAATAAAAAGCGAGGGGAAACTGTATAATTGGTCAAGAAACAAGCGTAAGCCCCTCATCATAACCTCATACGTAACAGGCAAGAAACCTGACCCACTACCTTGTAACCAGATAGCAACCTGAGAGCACAAAGAACTGCTGCTTGCCAGAAAATTAAAGATTCCACATAACGGTTCATCATTGTGTATCTCCGTCAGACACCTCTGTCTATAAATAGTTTAGCAACTTCCGCCCAAGCCGGGGAAAACTCTGGGGAATCTCTGAGGAGAAACCTGAGCTCAACACCAGAGTGACTTGGCAGTCTGATCAGCTGTCAATTACCCCCCGTCATCGTAAATCTTGACGTATCAAAGCCCTGCAGGCACGATAGCACGTTTTCGGCGCCACGTCCATCATTGCTTGGCTGTAACCCATGTTTGACTATAATCGATGCAACTGTAACAGAAACAAAAGCTCAGCCTGCGTCGCACGTCACTATCTGGGTGACGTAAGTAAACAATCTCCTGTAACCAACACGTGTCTGGCCTGGTTAATTTCACCCCATCCATCACTACCCGCCTGTCAGGTGAAAGTTTTACTGCTCCGGTAGTGGGATTCAGAAAGCAGCTGCCGGCCGGCTGCTCTGAGTCCCGACAACCTTGGGCTAATAGTGCCTTATTTGTAGATGGTGACACTTTACTGCAGTGCTAATTAGGCAACTCTGCAGTAAAGTGCACATGTAGATGCCCCCAGATTCTCATTTGTAAAATGTGCGTCCAACTTACCAGTTATTGTTTGATTTTTCCCTACCCTCACTCTCCCCCAAATTGCTAGCTTGAGCACCTCAGCTGATCTCAGCTGTCAAGAGAGAGAAGAGAGAAAGAGAGAGAGAGAGAGACATGGCTTCCCAGGTGGCCAGGATTTAAAAGTTTTAGAGGTCAAACTCATAAACTGACACCTGTCAACCTAAATGTTCAGTATACTTATGCACTGCAGAGTAAAAAATTTAACACCATCCTTGTACAGGGCCTCCTCAGTTTCATACAAAAAGTACCATTGGAGCAGGAGAGTAAATAACCAACACTACAACCTGTTAGGTCTTAGACAGAACCCTTCAAGTACCCTTCTGAGACACTGAAGCCTTTGCCAGACATGCAGGTAAAGGCACAATACAATCTGGTGCACAAATCACATAATTGTGCTTTCTACTATGCCATTCAGGCATGGCAGAAGGCATGACTGTAGGATCAAGCATCAGGTACCATCATACCTTATTGCTGGTGCAGGGGGAGCCATGGCTTGTGATCCTGGGCTCCCCCCGCACAGGAAAGTAGCAAGCTCCCAGGGCTGGAAGCCCCCTCCACTGACAGCTGGGAGCCAGGATCAGCTGATGCGACTCCCAGCTGCAGGAACACATAGTGCACCCTTATGCTGGAAGCCCCACCAGCTCTGGGCTCCCAGCTTCTGGGAGCCTGTGCATCCCATGGGGGTACACCTGGCCACACCTTCAGTTAATAGTATGATAGGAATCAGTCAAAGTTATTACACATTTTTGTGCAATAACTTTGTGGCTTATTCCTTGTTTAGGACACCATTAACTGCTTTAATGTATGGCCAGGATACAACTTAAGACATGAGTAACTGGTTAATAATGTCCCAAGTGTAATGTGGGACACAAGCATCACTGTATCTGCATCTATTACAGTAAAAATACTATTGTCCCATAAGGGTTAATGTGACATTAACATTAATATTATGATTATATTCCTTCTTACATAACTTGACGCACTCCTTTTCATGTCATTGAACAAACTCATTCTTATGTATTGCCTTTTTTAAGTTGGGATTTAGTTTCAGCAGCTGCATGGCTGATGAGAAGGGAAAAAAATATTTTTCCCTTCACTTTATTCAAAATCAGAAAACTATTGGCTTTACCATCCCAGCCATTCAATCTGTATTCAGCTACACAGTAAATGGAAAAACATCTTAAGAACAATAAGGTAATAATTATATGGAGAACTGCTATCTGATGTCATTAAAACATAGCAGTACCCTCCCTTTATTACAGTGTGTCTATTTTTATGCTATAATAAATGGAAACCCATAAAACTTCTCCTTTCCTCTTCTCTAGACCTCACCCTTTCCTGCTTTGTCTCCACATATAACCCAATAGATCTTTTAATGAGTTGCTTTGGACCCAAAGGGCTCCTATACAAATGCAGTGAGCCTGCTCTGATGTACTGGAAATCCAGCACATCAGAGCAGACTCAATTAATCAAGTCTGCTGGAACACAGAAATTGACACACTCCGGCAGCCTTCCACATCACGTGTATCAGCAACCTCGTGCATCTCCATGCTGAAAAAATGGTGGTGGGGCGCTTTGAAAGAAAAGACATTCAATGAGCTTTAGTTCAAAGAGCCCTGCCGCCATCTTTTCAGTGTAGGGATGCTGATACATGTGATGCACCGGTGCTTTTAATTAGCATGGCTTGCTAATTAAAGCACCTGGTGCCGCATCCGGCAGCATGTGTAAAAATGCCCAGAGATCTGGTTTGCTACACACATTTTTATTTTGCTTTTCAAAACCATCCCCTTGCATTTACACTAAAACCTCTCTTATTCCAGTAATCAAAGTTATACTGAAGCTAATCCAATTTCTGCAATGCTTAACTGAAGCTGGTGGCAGCAGCAACAATCCCTTGAATTGAGAATGATCTCTACCATGGCTCATTTATGGGTCTTGAGGTGATTTAGGAGTCCAACCCTTGAGACTGATCCATGCACAGAAGCTACAGGTCTTTCCACAGCAGAGAGAAGCTTGTAGACTGGGGTTTCTCTCCTTTTCATTCCACTGCTCTCTCTTCTCTGCTTTGAGGGTTGAAGTTACAGTGCCACTGGAATCAGTCAACAGCCAGCTCCTCCCAGCTCTTGATGTTGGTGTCTGTTTTCTTGAGATGGGCCTTCAATGTGTCTTTGTAGAGTTTCCTCTGGCCGCAGAGATCTCAGGCCACAGCTAAGCTGGGAGCAGAGCACTTGTTTTCAGAGCTGAGAGTTGGGCATTCGCACACAATGGCTGGTCCAGAGGAGCACACAAACATTCCAGTTCTGATGTGAGGATTGTAGGACCAATGACTTTGGAAGAACCATCAGAAACTTAAATTTACAGGAAAAAATTTCCAAGCAGCTGGCAGAGATGGGAACTGGTATACAGTGCAGGGAACAAATTAAGCACTTCAACTCCACATACTGCAGGTGAAATGTCAAGTCTAGCAGCTCTGAATCTACCTGCCCAAAATAAACAGAATTCAACCAGGTGCTCACTGCTAGCCCCCATACAAAATCTACAGTCACGCATGACTGTCACTGTGCACGATGATATGCTTTTCAGATTGGAAAATCTGGCCAATCTGCAAGAAGCAAAGCCCATGGCAGAACATGTTGCTGGAACCAGCCCCAGATCAAGTCACATAGCAAGCTGGCTACAGGACTTCTTGGTTCAATAAACACCCTGAATGCCCTCTTTGTAATCTTTGGATGAGAGCCCTCTTTGTAACTTGGTCACATGGATAAGATGAACTGGATCACTGTATAACTTCAGCATTGTCCAACAATCAGGATTATAATTCCCTAAGAGTGTAGCAGGTGGGAAAGTGAAGTGCGGATAGAAGTCACCTCCCATCCATTCTTGGCAGGGAGAAGGGCAGTCACACTGCTAGCAACTTTCTGCACCTATTTCAACATCTTGCTTAAGTTCTTTCATATTTTATCCTAATTCTGGCTGGTGCTGCTTGAAAGGTCTTCGTGCAGGAGAAAGCCACGTTGGTCAGTGAAATTCTTGGGGACAGCAAGCTTATAAAATATACTTTGCAAGATGGAATTTGTGAACAGATCAACAAATAGATAAATGTACTCCAAGATGATAATCTGCCATTTTAAGCATCAGCATGAAGCCTTGCCATGATACAGAATATAAGAAGTGTAGATTATTTTCTTTTTGTTTATGGGACAAAAATACTACACCACTTTCTTAAAAGACCCTTCCACCACTGTTGGTCTGAGTTCTACCCTGAAGTTTTGACAGGAGGACTCTGAATCAGCAGGGGCAAAAGTAGTGATTCAAGAATGAAATACTGCAAGATGTTTTGGGAAAAACATAAGCCACTAAAGGACCAAAGAGGGAAGAAATAGAACGGGGAGATGGACAACAGATAACTAGAAAGACAGATTTGTCATTTGGTTCTTCAACAATGACTGGAGCTCAAGGGAGGAAAACAGATTGCAGTCAAAGGACCTGTTCAAAAGATTCCATTAGATTCGATTTAGATTTAGAGGTACTGAAACATGAGACATGACAGACAGTACTGAGGTTCTGTTTTAAACAACAGTGGGCTCTATTCCCCCAGTTCTACTTCTCCTTCCTCTCTCCTCTTGCAATAACCATGTCTTCTGGCAGAAATAAGGACCTGCTTATCTGGTAAACACCATGTACCCTCAAAAACTAAATATCACAAACTTCCCCATGTGTTCTACATTAATGCTCAAGAACCTACTTCTGTGGTTAACAGAGGCCTATATAACAATCAAGTAGTATCCACTGTGGCTAACATTCAAGTGCTTCTTGAGGTGGGGAAAACTATGGGCCTGAGTGCCATCACTGGCCTCAGGACAGTTCGGAAAGCCCATTATCTGAAGGCTAGCTATTATTTAAAGAATATTAGTTATGTCCACCATGTATAGGTAAACTCTACTTCCACAGGCCCTTCTACAGGCAGAAATGCTAGAGGTAGTATGCGCTGGTGGGCCAGAATACTTCTTCACAAGAGTCCAGGGAAGAGAGAGAAACTCTCTGCAATACATAGTGAAACAAATGCAACAGTCAATCCAAAAAGTAATACAGCAGGAACCATGGAATAACCTCCAGAAACCCTACTTATTTTCTATTCTGTTAAGGCCACTTTATAAGGAATACCCAGCTGAAAGAAGCAGGAGATAACATGTTAAGAGTAATGCCTGCACAAAAGAACTTCCATGACAAAGCTGAACAAATGTAAATGCAATGCCAGCCTACATGCAACTACACGAGTCCATTGTACTGAGCTCTGCAATGTGGTTGCTAGCAGACACTCTTAGCCAGCATGGATACATGGACATGTGCCAACCTTGCAGTTTAGACACGTAGATGTGGCTGTTAAAGTCTTTGTATATAGCATACTATTTGCATACTCAGAAACCGCTTTCTATAAAAAAGAAAATTAAAAAAAATAAATTTAAAGAAGCCCACAATCTACCTTGTCTTGTATGATTTAAAGTATAGTATTAATATTTTGGTAGTCATGACATTGGATGAATCTGTCTGATGAACCTACAAAGATACAGCCATGATCTGCTTATTCTCATGATGACACTACAGGAGCAGAATTACATCTGCACAGAAGGAGGGCAAACTGTGACAGTAGTAAAATAAGCCAATACTTTCTTGCATACATTTTGTGCTCTAGTATCTAAGCTTTCATTAAAAAAAGAACAATTCTCCTGTCTGGTAAGGCCATTTTATGCTCCACAAACAGCTGCAGGAAGTGAGATGACCAGCTAAGCGCTTTTCCTACACAAGAGAATTCTCTCACCTATTATGTGCCACCTTTGTTATTTTCAGCTTGAACCCTCTGGAGTAACAGCGGCCAACCTGTGGCATGTATGCCACAAGTAACACAGGAAGCTTCTCTGCATGGCACACAGCAGGTTGGGGAGGGTACAGGCAGCACAGCAACAAACAGAGTAGGAAATAGAAAACAAAGTAGCAGATCAGGCAGGGAGCACAGGGGAGGAAACAGAAAGTGGAACAGCAGATTGGACAGAGGAAGGGAAACCTTAAACTGGAAATTCCCAACTAATGTGTGCATCTTGGATCCCAATATTTGTAAAATAAAATTCAAGTTTGGGAAAAGTCTAAAAAAATATTTTGGCTTCAACTAAGAATTGGTGTGTAAACATACACGATATTAGTTTGGTTTTAGTTCAGTTTGAGAGATGACGGATCAAAATAAAGCATCAAGCTTATAACAGAAAGCTAGCTTTAAGCTCAATTAACTACTGAAAATTTGGAAGCCCTCCACATTTGTTCACAATTATTATGCAATGTTTGAATTACAACTATTTATAACCATTACTATATCATAACTAATGATTTCCATACATCAGAGACTGCTTTTTACCTTATACCCCAGACTAGCCAACTGAAAGAGATGTTTTGAGATGTTTCCTACATATTTCAGACACAAATTTATTTACTCCTACTTATATCCACCATCACAGTATTAATTTTGTGTATTATTTATGTACTAAGTCAGGGCTGTCCAACTTCTGAGCAGCTGGGAGCCATATGACGGGCAGGCCGCCAGCCCTCCAGGCCTCATGTTGCACGAGTCCCGCAACCACATGGGATGTACACTGCATGGGTTCCCGAGCCTTGCAGGCCACATCACTCCACCCCCTGATTTGGAGAGTGGCAGCTGGGCAGTGAACAGGAGTGAGCCAACAAGCCAAGAGTTGGACAACCCTGTGTTAACTCTTGAAACATAAACTGCTCTTACATGCAATAGTTGTAATCATACACATTTAAGCTTTTCTACATTATTAAACTTTCAATGCCTTTTCAATGCCCTTAACTAGCTTTGTTTCTTGGCACAGAATTATAGGTATTTTAGCTCCCCAATAAAGAAGCAGCACAGCCCAAGCAAAGGACCACCAGGATTCCCACGTTCACAGTTCTCTTCAGACACTATAAACATTTTGAGCTATAATTAACTTACTTAAATGAAGACTTTTCTTCTTAAGAATGATGGAGTATCATTTTGTTATTTTAGTAAGTAAAAGGGGATCAAAGGTTTATGAATCATTTTAGCATGAAGGGCCTTCACAATAACCCATGCCAGTCTTAATCTTCTCTGGGACTTAACTAGTACATAAGGCTTTGTACAAGTCCCTGCACTGATGCGGTTTTACTCCCATATAAATACTGTATGCATTTCTCTTTTCTTAAGTTAATATTAAGAGTCATTATTTTGCCGATATACTATTCTCTCTATATATAAAGGGCTTAGTCAGTCTGTCTGTGCATCTGTCTGTAATGCTCTTGGGTGGAGTGGCTCCAAGCCAGTGCTGCGCACAGGGAAAATTGCCCATCAAGAATGATGGCGCGGACAAAGCATTGCCATGACTGGGGAGGGGAGGGGGAAAATGACAGAGGGGATGGAGCACCACCATGACAGTGGGGACAGAGTGGGACAGCTGAGTGCCGCCATGATAGCAAGGACAGAGCGGGGGGAGGCGAGGGGTGAGGCCAGCACCACTGGCATCACCCTGCCCCAAGCCCTGCTCCTTGGAGGCAGTGGCAGCACAGGGAGGTGGTAGCACAGCATTGGCCTCACCCTGCCCCTCTGTCCCCACTGTCATGGTGGCACTCCGTCCCCACCATTATTCTTGATGGGGAATTCGCTGGTTACAGAATAAAGTGCTGGTGACCATTCTGCAGTCACAAGCAATTAGAGGTGCACCAATACACTCAATTTTCTTTATATCGAAAATCAGCCTGATGTGGCCAATAATTTGGTCAATAAATGCCTGTGCATGCTCGGCAGCTTAGAATGCTGTGTCCAACTGGTAAGTCTGTTGTGGTGGAAGGGGAAGGGGGAGGGAAGGGGCATGGGGGGGGAGATAAATGCCCCCTGGGGTGAGGGTGGGAGTGGAGCTGGGACAGGTGCTGCCCAGCTGGGGCACGGCACGGAATGAAGCCATGGCTTGTTCGGGAGGCTTCGGGGGGGGACCGGCACACACCCCGGGAAGGCATGGAGGGTGCCCTCAGATTTGTGCAGGGCATGGGCAGGGTGGGCTGCAGCTGCAGCCGGTGCTGGGCTCTTCCTGGCATGTGGCGGGGAGGGAAGGGGGTTGGGATGGGGCTGCGCTCGGGGCGGGCAGTGGCAGCAAGGGTTGTTATGGGGAGGTTATGGCTAAATTTGGGCACTGCTGCTGCCCTGAGCACAGCATGGTCCAGCTCCCATCAGGAAGAGTCTGGCACAGCAGCAGCCTGCCCTGCCTCACCCTGCACAAATCCAGGAGCACACGTCCCGCCCCCCCATGCCCTCCCGCAGAGCACACAGTGGCAGGAGCCATCCCCCGCCTCACAGAGTGGCCATGGCTCCATCCCACGCCCCGCCCTGCCCCAGGTTGGGCAGTGGCTGCCCCAGCCCCAGCTCCACTCCCACTCCGTCCCTCACCACGGGGGGCATTGATCTGCCCCCATTATGCCCCTTCCCTCCCCCCTCCCCTTCCACCACAACAAACTTACCAGTTACATGCAGCTGTATCGGAAATCAGATTGGTATCAGTCGATATGCCTCCTTAAAAATCGGATATCGGTATCAGCCCCCAAAATCTCTATTGGTGCACCGCTACCAGCAATGTTGGAAGTGAAATCCACGCACACTTATAGCTATGAAAAATAATACAGATAATCCAAGAGCAACAATTCAAAAGGCAGTTTTGTTGTTTCACCTTATGTAAAACAACATTACCGAGACCTTACCAATCCTTTTCCACACTCCACAAAGCACTAGTATAATCTGTCATCAAAAAGCATGTTGTAATTTGCTGTGTTTAAGCATTACTAACATTTTAAAGTGGTCTGGAGAGTGTCTTGGTAATACGGCTCCCATGACTGTTTGGGGTAGTCCAGTTTCCCTGCAAATTAGACGAAAATTTTCAGAGATACAGCAGAATCATCAGCAGTTATTTTTTTCAGACTTAACCCTATATGAACTGATTTAAACCAAGTTTTCAATTATTAATATTTAAAAAGAGAAAGTGTCTCTCAGATCTGTATGAAGAAAACTTGCAGAAGTTATTAAACTAGCAAATGGCACATTTCTCCCATATTCATTGAGAGAGAAACCGGATTCACATTAATTATATTTCTCAACTAAAGTAAAATGTAATTCTTTCTACCAGAACCGAAATTAGTGCACAAGTTAGCAGATTACCATTTCTATATGTGCTTACTATTGCTGTCTGAAGGATGGAAAGTATTATGCCACCTCAAATACTTAATAATATATGTAGCTCTTGCTTTCTGATAGCTGGATATGGCCAGCGTGGCAACTGAGGATCACTCCTGGAGTTCAAACCTAGAGAGGATCCACATCAGGGAGAATGTTCAACTCAGAAGTTATAAAAACTTTCACTTTAAAGTGGGATCCCTCTGATTTGGTGGATGGATGTCCCTGTACCATTCTTCTTATTTACAGATCATTATATCTACATATGGGATCAAAGGAGAGGTGGTCCTAAGTCCAGTTTATGATGCTAGCATGAATAAAAGGAAAATCTGGTGAGGGGACCTGGTATGTTCCATCAATAATTGGATCCAAGGGAAGAAAGTAGAAGTGATATATTTTTATCATTCTTTTTTATGCATCTGCCATTTGAATGCAAATTCTGTAGTGCATATGATATTCAATATAATATACCTGTCAATAACACTGTCTTCAAAGTTATCTTCATTTAGCATGGATTTACAAATCTTCATTTCCTTATATTCTTTATTTGTAAAGGGTTGAGACAAATGATCCTGATATGTAGTGACCCACACCTAGAAAATAAAAGTCACATGTAAAAAGATAACTGCTCTGAGAAGAAAAAAAAGAAACTCCTTTCTGTAGATGGTGTAAAATTTTACTTGAGATGGTATAAAATTACTTGTTGTTTGTTATTTGATTATGTGGACACTACACCTCATAGCCCTGATTTACCTTGTACGTGTTGGGCAAAAACACCTATGGCCAGATAACAGCTATGTTTGAACACCTGGGCTGATCCCTAAGGCTTTGTTTTCACTGGGAAAACTTTTTCAGCAATGGTGAAGCCCCACCATTTCTACCAATGGTAACAGCTCCAGTACAGAGATGACACAGGTAGTTTTTACCCTGTATAACAGTTATGTTCACAGCAAGGATCTACAGCTCAAAACTGGTGCTGAAGCCGACCCAGAAAATGAATCAGTGAAAAAAACCCAATTGGCACAGGTACTGGAAATATTTAAGTTATAAGAACTTGTTTTATTTCATGATTCCAACATTGTAATGAGTTTGCAAAGCTATAAACAGTAAACCAAAAGAAAATATAAACTGATTATGCAGTATTGTTAAAGCAATCAATGAACTTATTCAACAAGGGACAAAAACACTCATCTTATTTGATTTCCATTCTTATTTTTCTTTAGAATGGCATTACATTGTTTTGCATACTTTGAGAAACCTCCTTTTACTTTTTGGCCAATGAAATTCCAGTAAAGAACCAACTAGCTGATAAGGTGACCGATAATTTAATAAGGAAACAACACATTTTTCAAGGAAGTGCAGAAAAATCTAATGTCCTTTAATCAACTCTTAGTACTTCCAAGTAATATAGAAAATTATAATATTGGCTAAAACATAAGACTACATTATAACTAAACATTTTTCCTTACTTAATGCTTCAACTATCCTTCTATTGTACCAGCATCTACTAAGCACACTGACAGCATCTCAACTGAAATGAACATTTTTTTAAAGGCTGATTTAATCAATAAAGTAATATTTTACAGTGGAACTTATTACCTGGTTGTTATCTAAATGCTAAACGTATCTGTCCTTGAAACTTATTACCTAACAACATTAAAACTGCAGATAACAATAAGATTGTTAATAGAAGTTTAGGCCCTGATAAAGGCTTACTGCTTCTAAAATAAACATCTTGGCTTAATCTCAGTATCTATTTTTAAGCATCACATTGCACTAACATTATCAATAGAATAAATATACATCACATGCCTATTAGAAAATGGAAGATGTTATCATCATATGGAAGCAAAGAAGAAACATGTTTTAATATGCAATACGTAAAAGTACTCAACATGTTGTATTATCTTCTCCCAAGCAGCCTCCCCTCAGTGGAGTCTCTCTGAGTGCTGTCTTTGGAAGCAAAGTGCTGTCTTTGGAAGCAAAGATTTTGAATACCATATTTCCTCACATACAACACATCCCAGAATAGGGATGTGTTGAAGTCAATAGTTATTCTGTTAACAATTTCTGGATTTGGTTTGGAATATCTGGAGACAGAGAACCTGCCTGAGGCTTTAGCATCATGATTCTAGCTAACTGAGACACTACCTGAGTGAAAAGATCAATATGGTCACTGTGAGCTCCTCTGTCCTGTGTGATTCTTCACAGAGGCAGGACCCCAAGATGCTAATCTGCCTAAGAGCCCGAAATCCAAATCATCTTCTCCTGCTCCTATATCTGGGCTCCAGTTGCTCCATCAGGCTTTGTGTAGCTTTATCACACAAAAACACCAGGGTGAGTCAAAGAGATTCAGGCCAGCCAGATTCAAGATTCTTCATAGTCAGCTACAATTTAACATTTGCCTTCACCTGGTGGGAAAAGGGGATCCCATAATGGCCAGATAATTATGGGAAGAGACTGTTCTAAAAATCTAAAGGTTTTATCTCCATTTCTTAAACAATGAGAGTAATCCAGCATCTATATTGGTATCAACATATTGACACAAAACATGTATGGTTCCAACAGTGGTCATTATAACATGATTTTGTTCACCTGGGTCAGCTGTTTTGTAAATCAAAGGAAATCCTCGTTAAAACGTGTGAGATGTGTTTAATTTGCTTTAACACACTCTTGGCAGAATATACAGAGAAAATACCAAGCTAAGTGTTAAAATAAATCTCCTAACCCATTGGCTTAAAAGTATTAGTGCACCCCCTTGTGTTATAAATGATCACTCTAAATCTTTCACGCTTGTCTAGCCTACAGTTCTACTGATTCAAATTGTACCTTTAAGGATGCAAGAGGTCCATCAAACCAACTCTCACTTCTAACCACAGTGAAATTCATTGATGTCATACAAAGGTACATAAAGTGTTAAGCGTTTACCATAAGACACAGCTGAAGAAAGAAGAGTGTTGTGCTCTCTTCACTACCAAATTAAAGCCTTGTATAGCTAGCCACAAATCTAATTAATTACTGAAGAGAAAGATGCCTACTTGAGGAAAACATTGTATAAAAGTTAGCTTTCATAATTTAAAAATAATATTAAATTATAGCATATACACTCTACACAGGGAACTAGTTTGTACCATACGCTTACAGTCCCAACTATTTTCTACAGTGCTAGAAAAGCTGAAAAAATATGCCTGATTCTGGTGGAAATTAGCTGCATGGATCTCCCCTACTGCCTATTCTTTTTTAAATTACAGCAGATTTAGGGGAATTTGACAAAACTAGAAATGCGTGATGCACAGAAAACCTATTTTCAATTAATACAATGTATCATTTATGTATGTCTATGACTTTCAATAGCACTGGAAGTTAAATAATTCTGTTACAGGTCACAGAATTACAAAGATCTCAGAGGTGTCACAGGGCCCAATTCCAATGTAATCTAAGATTTTTACATGATTTTATTTTCCTAGAGACCTGAATAATAAGAAAGCTAGACACAGAGATTTAGTTGACATATTTTACTGTAGTTACTGTTCCCTTGGAACATGTTCTTTATTAATTGGCAGGAGTGGCAAAATGTTTCATTTAGTAATGGTTCACCGTAAAGGATAATATTCCCCTATTGTTTTAAACAGATATGTATTTTGTATTGAATGTGCTTAAGTAGAATTGAGATAAAAACACAATACTAAGACTTAACACAAGGGTGTCAATGTCAGCCTACCCCCTGGGCAAGATCCAGACCATAGGCTTTTCACAGGCCAGATGTTGATGCAGCAGCAGAGCAACAATTGCTTGCCCCTGCATCACAAATGCATTTTGATCGCAGCCCCCGCCCTATTTATCAGCCCCAATTTACTGGATTCCTCAGCAGAGCCTACAGCTGCAGTGGGGGAGCAGAGGGTAGAGTGGGGAAAACAAGAGGCACAGGGGTGGGGTCAGGAGAAGGGAAAGCAAACTGCAGGTGCCCGCACAGCACACACACACGCCATGGTCTCTCCTGCACTCCTCCTGCCCATGTGCACCCTCCCCAACCTAATGAACCATTCCAGCCCAGTGCAGGCAGCAGCTCTAATCAGGCTTCAGCCCCAAGAACCAGGACAATAGAGCTGAACCCCTACCTGCCCCAGGCCAGTACTTGAATCCAAGACAAGTTTTTTTTTTCCCCCTTGCAGACTGGGGGGGAAAACCTCATCTTGGATTCATGTAAATATGGTATTCCCCCTCCATCTGAAACACCTACACCAATTATAGACTTAGTGCTACTTTTGATGCATCTATGCTATATTGGTTTTTTTAGATACTATACCCATATTAAAATTACAATCTGTTGCTTTTTTAATGTAACCATATAATTCAGTGCATCAAACTCTGTTGCTCTAACAAAGACAGAATTGAGACTCTGTTCCTGCTCTCACTGAAGTAAAGATTTACTTCAATAGGAGCAGGACTGGGTTCTTAAATCAACAAGAAATGGAAAAGAAAAAAGTTAAAACTCCTTAAGTAACAATAATTTATTTCTTTTGGGCATGTCCCAAAACCAAAATACTTTTTTTGTAAAAAATACATGGAACATAATTGAAACCAGTATACTAATCCACCACTTCATCTGTAAAACCTCTTAATGTAAAAGCAATATTTAAGGCTATCCTAAATGTCATCTTTTTTACAAACATTCTTATCAAGTACAAAGAACACATGCATTATGACAGTACAAACACCTTGAAGGTGATCATTATGCAAGATGCACAGTAAAGAATAGTAAGAACTCCAAGAAGGATGGAACTTGTAACGGGAGCATCTACATGTGAAATTAACGCATATAAATAAACTCTGGAGTTCATTACTCTGAAGTTTTTAGCTCTCGGACACACTGTTTGAACATGTGTCTGGGAGCAAAAAACTCTGGAGCAATGAGCTCTGGAGTTTGTTCATGCGCAGCACATGGGGCCCAGTGAGAGCAGCCTAGGGGGCTGGTTGAGACATGAGGATGCTTCAGTGCAGGGGCTACTCGTGCCTCAGCCAACCACTCCACAGCATGTGGAGCCCCGTCGGAGCAGCCAGCTCCAAGCTGAAGCACCCTCATGTCTCAGCTAGCATGAGGGCTGCCTGCCAGCTAGCATCCTCGTGCCCCAGCCAGCCTGGTCACTGTCTACACTTGCGTTTAAGCACAGTAATTTACTGTGCCATCAGACAGTACTTGTGGCTGACAGGACTATCCAATGGCACAGTAAATTAGTCTACTGCGCAGTAAAGCGCACATGTAGATATGCCCACTGATTATATATCATCTTCATAAATAACGTAGATTCAAAAACCATGTTTCAAAAAGACTTTGATCCATTAAAGTAATCTAGAGTTAATCAGAGTGAGAAAGAGGAGGAAGATGCCAACTTTGCACATTAGTAGCCAAGAGAGACAGATTTAAGCATGGAATATTTGGTATTTGTGAGTCAGATAAGTGAAAAATGCTCTTGAGTGTCACAACCCAATTAATCAGTGCCCATGCCACTAGCAAGACCATCCTCATTTCACACACTATAGTCAACCAAGGGTTAAAAAGAAAGAAGTCCTTGCCAAAGACTTAAATTTATGCCCACGTCACATCCAAGAAATGAAACTTAAGCATAATTTATGATTGGTTAGAGGAAAAGGGGATAGCCCTGCCATAAATCCCTGCGATTGGTCAAGAAACAAGCGTAAGCCCCTCTCATGTAACGGACAGAAAGCCTGACCCACTACCTTGTAACCTGATAGTAACCTGAGAGCACAAAGAACTGCTGCTTGCCAGATAATTAAAGATTCCACATAGCAGTTCATCATTGGACACCTTCGTTAGACACCTCTGTCTATAAATAGTTTAGCAACTTCCGCCCAAGTTGGAGAAACTCTAGGAGAACTCTGGGAAATTCAAAGAGGAGACACCTAGACACCTAAGCTCATCACTAGAGTGACTGACAGTTTGATCACCCGTCAATACTCCCCGTCAGCGCTAATTTTGACGTAGTAAAAGCCCTGCAGGCTCAATAGCACGCTTTCAGCACTCCGTCCGTCATTAATTGATTGTGTAACCTGAACCCGCGCGCTCAACTATATAACTGAAGCAACTGTAATGGGACCAAGGCTCAGCCTGCGTCGTACGTCACTATCTGGGCGACGTAAGTAAACAATCTCCTGTAACCAACACGCGTCTGTGTCTGGTTAATTTCACTCATCCATCACCTACCCACCTGTCAGGTGAAAGTTTTATTACCCCAGCTCCGGGATTCAGAAAGCAGCAGCGGCCGGCTGCTCTAATCCCGACATTGAG
Organism: Alligator mississippiensis; assembly: GCF_030867095.1. NCBI lineage: Eukaryota > Metazoa > Chordata > Crocodylia > Alligatoridae > Alligator > Alligator mississippiensis. Next base: position 194,027,735 of record NC_081826.1, on the reverse strand, counting down.
AAGAGGATATTCTAGTTTACTGACACCTTTATCCTAGAAATGACAGTGTGATTGACTACAACTTTCTGTAGTAAATTGCTATAATACAATTTTATCTTACTATAAGGTTTCATTAGAGAAAATGTCTCTGCTTACTGTTGGCAAATTCATTTTTGTTTCTCTATGCTAGATCCTCAAGTGGTGTAGATGAGCATACATTTATTTCTGTGGAGCTAAACCCCTTTCCACTAGCAGGATACATGGCCTGGACATTTCCTAGCATTGTAGGTTGTATTATATTATATATTTTTGAAAATGTAGTTGGAGGGGGGAGGGATTTGCGTGCTTCCATAATATCAGAACATTTTCCCATGTTTCTTACCTCTTTGTTGTTGTCATCATTACATTAAAAATAAGCATAAAATCAGTCTCATATTCATAACTCTAACAATAAACCACACTAAAACACCTTCAAGGAATTTGGGGAAGTAGTTTTTATATAACTAAAAAAAGTCTTAATTTGCTGGCAGCGAATTCAAATTTTAATTATACTCTCTAGAATGAAAGTCTCCTGTTATGCTTATGTAACTGGTCCATATCTGAGGCCCTAACAGTAGATTCTCCAAAATCAAAACCAGACTTAATCTTGAAGAATGATTTTATTAAATATCTTGAATTTAAAAAGAGAAAGTGAAATTACTTACTTCATCCATATTTCCAAGTCTCCAGTAAGTAGATCGACATAAATTCTTTGAACCCAAAGGAACTTGGTTTATATTATAATCCTTAGGTTCAGCCTCTCTGTCTTGAAGGCTTAAAAAAATGCACATTTATATGTTTATTTGTAAAAAGACAAAAGAATTATTAACTCTTGCTTTGAATGCAAATTGAAATTTCACTAGACATACATAAATATGAACATATATCTTACACTCAACACTACTTTCTCTCTTATGCTACTGCTATTATTATTAGTAGTATTAATATTATTAATTATTATTAATAACTAACCAATCATTCAGTCCTTCTTCCACTTTCAAAACTGTCATAACTCAAAATGGACCAAAAAAACCCAACAACAAAAAAACAAGCATAATCCAATTTTAGAACAAAGCATCTTTTGATAAGTGAACATATAGCATTTACTGAAAAAGCACTATATAAATTACAGTACAAAAACACTACAAATATATTACTGCATTATGTAGTAAGCCAGAAGCAAAGTACAGCTGTGCATTTTTCTGTCAAGAACTAGCATTCAGAAATGTGACATGTCCAGTAGACATTGATTCACAATTAAATATGATGCACAAACCCTAGAAGTTTTTCTAATTAGAGCAGTATCTAATATTCAATTCAAAGGGGTCCATACCTCCATTTGAAATTTTTTAGGAGTCCGCAAATGAAAAGAGGTTAAAAAGGGTTGGAGACAAATGTTCATTTTCCCCTCATTTTAGGATTAAAAAAAAACAACACCCACTTTTTGAATGTATGGAACTACTGTATTTTCTGACATAAAATACGCTCCTGAAAAAGATAAGGACCTTAGTTTTTAACGGCACAATGAAGTAAAAAAAAAAAAAAGTTTCCTTGAAAATACTGGGAAAGCACAGGCAACTGGGTAGGGGACTGAAGAACAGTGTGGCTGCTGTTAACCCCCAAACTGCAGGATACTGCAGGTGCTTCTAGCTGAGCCAAAATGCCCAATAACTCTTTTCTTCTCCAGCTGAGCTGGGTGGGGGAGCCAGCAGCACTTACCGGGCCAGCTGAAGGCCCATCTGATCCAGCAGGAGCTCTGCCACAGCACCCAGGGCTTGGCTCCACTTAAATAAAAAAAAACAAAAAAAAACTTCTATACTAGAAGCCTCTGCCACAGAGAAAGAGAAAGTCTCCACATCCAGCAGCTAGGTATCCCTGCATGCTCACTAGACTGCCCCCTGTGCAACACATGTAGCATTACTTTCTTTTTTCCCCGGGCAGAAGCTTGAGCAGCAGGAGCTGTTAGTACCACATTTCCTTGCTTAAAATATGCATCCTGATTTTTTTAGAAAGAAAAGGTGCATTGTATGCAAGAAAATATGGTAACAGAAAAACAAAAGGATAACTGAACAAAAAACCCCATATTTGGACACCAGTTACAGAATTCAAGAATAAGTTTTTCCTTTCCTTCTTGCCTGTAGGAGAAGCACATCAGTCAGTGTGGGTGAAATCTGGGTCTTACCAAATTCAATTGGTGTTCTGACACTGAATTCAATAAAGTCAGGATTTCATCTCACGTGCACGTGGGTGGGCAGAGAAAAAATGAGCAGCTGAAGCAGAGAAAGTATAAATCGGACTGCCATCTTCATGTTGGAGATAAGGTTAGTTCTGAGTCCATGGCACTGTCAATTAGTCTCACCTGCTTGGCTGTTTTGGGAAGCAGCCGATATGCACAGATAAATAGCCTAAGTAGGTCATTTGTTGAACTTCGGATGACCTTCCTACTTGGGAGCATGCTTAGTTAAGCTCAGAAGATGCTGGGAGAGAGTGCCTAGTACACAAAACTGTGTCGTGTGCACAACCCAGTGGAGCTATGTGCACTTTTAGTATATAAAGCCAGGTGTGTGCATCTGCTGGTCTGGCTCGGCCCATGTCAATCTGTGTACTGAGAGGGTCCTGTGAGCAAGAGAGAGACTGTCATTGTCTGAGTCTGTTGATTTGGTGTGCGTGAGAAAGTGATAAAAGTGTGCTGAATGAATGAAGTGGAAATGGTTTGGTGGAGTATTGGTGTGTTGGGGTGAGTGACCGTCGTGTGGTGTTGTGCCTTGGGCTATGCCGCGACTGTGGATGTCCAACGAACTGAGGACACCATTGGCAGTGAGGCCGCCATAGAGCTGGCCATCATCCCCACCGGCTCCTACTCCTGAAATTCCACCTGTCCTCAACGCTGCTGGTCTCCTGGTTGTGATCTCCCAATGAGAGTGGTTAGGGTTGGCTCCCTGGATTTTCTCCCTGGATGCTCAAAGAGCTTAAGTAGCAGCCCTCTGCCCTCCAGTGTAAGTATCACCAGCTCTTGCTCTCCCCTTCATTCCCTTCTCCTCCCTTCCCTATAGCAGAAGGTAAGAAGCCCCTCAGATAATCACCCTTGGTGTTATCTACACTCACTGTGACCCTGAGTGGCAGAAATCCAGTATTTAATAAAGTTTTCCCCTCATATAATAAAGTTCATCCCCATACCTGAGTCAATATTGCCTCCAAGGTTATAGTGTTTTATTGTGCCCCTATAAAAATTGAATTGCAAGATAGGTATTAGATTAGTTAGGTATAGATTTTAGGAGTTATAGGAATAGTTTTATTGGGTGTGTACTTGGTTTCTAGTCAGTGCTGTTATTTGATGTATCTGTTGTCCAAGTTATTTATATTTACCTGTTATTAATAAACTGATCAATTTGTTTCAATTACACATCAGTGTGTGAGTTTCCTTATTTAGTCATAGTACAAGCGGATGCCGGATTGATAGGGTGGTGATACATATGCGTAGTCAATATGTTAGCCAGTGCAGGGCCAAAGATCACCCCACTTGGAACCAGACTACTGGGTCAGCCATTAATTGGGGAGTGCTAATTAGGTCCAGGTCCAACATTCATATTACTGGCTTGTCAACCTGTGTTGTCACATTAGCCCTCTCAACAGTTCCATGCAGATGAATAATATGAGGAATATGGCTGAGTGTTGTTGGATTTGAAGGCTTTATAAGGTGGGGGGAAAAAACAATGCATTTCCCTTAACAACCTTGGTCTATTTATTGCACATGCCAAGATGGGGCTCTGAACTGAACTGAAGTCTGTAATGTAAAATGCCTAATTATCATGTAAATCAGGGCAAGAGATTTTGAAAAGAAATCAATTTTAAAACATTAGGAAAAACCTCAATATTTTGCAAAATAATCTTAAACTGTTGGCACAGTATTCCTGAAATTTAAATTATTAATAAAATACCAAAAACAATGCTCATGGGTCTACCTTAAACCAAAAAGGCTACAGCTGGCATTGTGTGCCTAACCTTCACCTTTGTGGCTTAGTATTTTTTTAGTTTCTAGAACTGCTGGTTGGTCATTGAAATTCTTCAGGAAAGGGACCTTGTCTTGAATAGAGAAGCAGATCAAAATCTGAAATCCTCCCTATATATTTAAATCTTAGCCAGTCAATGTGTATCAACTTTGCTTGACACTACAACCCTGTTATTAGTTGGGTCCTGGTAGGTTGAAGGTAGACGGCCAGTTGTGATCTCCAAACAGAGAAAAGGCCTGGGACCTCTGGGAAACTGTTTCCAACAATATGGAACCCAGCTGCAACAAAAGTTTCCTTCTGCAGCAGTTTTCAGGGAACAATGTTGCTAGTGGGTACTTCCCACAACAGGGACAATACGCCACATTTCTAGCTACTGACAGGATCAGATTTAGTACTATCCTACTTGGAATAACATTAATTTTTATTCAGCTATCAAGTCCAGAGGGGAGAATACCATGGCATAGAGTTACCATCTTGTACTCAGACATAGTCTCATGACTGTAAAGACCTAACCTGTGGAGTAGGAGCAGATGGGTTTCCAAAAATAGAGAAGGGACTGCTCCCCTCTTCCATGCTCATCAAAACTATGTTTTCACTGTTTCGATGAAGAGATCCACCATCTCCAACATAAAGGTATGCTGGCGATAAAAGGGAGACACCATTGCCATCTCTGAAAAAGCCAATCATGCATAAACCTCAAGGTGGACAATATAGTGGCCTTCAATGGACACACCACTACATTCGTCCCCAATACTTCTCAAACGGAGCAACACTATGAGTACTTTTTAGAGGAATGCAGAATGGAAGAATATATTATTAGGACAATAAATAGGAATAGTTAATCTTTACATAAACCACCCTCCGTACAATTCAAAAGAAGAATTAAGTGTGTATATGGGGGTGTTGTTTAGTTTTAATATTGGCTCTTTTCTTATACCTGTCAGAACCAAGTAGTTGTATGCCTATGGCACAGTGGAACATTCCTTTGGTTTGATCCTTAGTGGAATCTCCCGCCATAGTGGAAGATCCCGCTGTCAATCATTCTAAATGCTATGGCGCAGTGGAAAATTCTGCTATGTCAGAACCCAGTAACTATATGCCACAGTAATGGAAAGTTACAGCTTAGAAAAAGTTCCCGCCAACTTTATGCAAACATGCACACCACCATTGGCCAGTTCCAAATTATTCATATTTGGTGACTAGCGATTGGCTTGTTAGTCATATAAAAATTAGAGCAGTTTCCGCCCACGTTAGAGAACTCAGAGAACTCCGCACATTTCTCGGAGTTTGGAGAACTCTGCATACACCTTGGAGTTGGAAAACTCAGTGCTTTTCTCGGAGTGAACCTGGCGCACTGATCACCCACCAGCGACTCCCCGTCACACAACACTCCTGACGTACCCTGACCCCAGTACCGCAGTAAGCCAATTACGGGAACTTCATCCCGGTTCTCTCACGTGTTTAAGAGAGTCTTTGTAACTCATTTGCAACTGCAACTAAGTCTGTCAACTCTGCCTGCGCCCATACATCTGTGGCATAAGTAAACAATCTATTTGTTACCAATATGCATCTGTACCTAATTCCACTCCATCGGTCAAAAGTACCCGCCTGCCGTTTCGGGGCTACTGGCCACAGCCCGGCCTACCACTCGACCGCCACAATATCTTTGTGCTTTCTAGTTGGACTCAAAATGCTTACAGCTTTATTGACTTTATTGAAACAAGGAAATGTTGAAAATATTGTCATGAAGACTACATTTGCAATATCCTCACCCTCTCTGTGTGTAAGTGATCAGACTAATGAAACAGAATTCTGCAAACATGAATTCAGCATAACTCCCAATGAAGTTATAGCAGTCTTTTCAGTTAAGGAGCTGGGCTTGTTAGCAGCAGGGCTCCCTAGGCTACTTTAAAAGCATTCATGCATTAAAATAAAAATAGAAGAGAATATAAAAGCACTGAAGAAAAAATAGGGTTTTATGCCAAACAAATCAGGATAGTTCTCTATATATGTCATACTTTGCCTTTCAACAAGTTTTAAAACTGAAGTTCCAGATCACTCCTACAGCTCCAATGGCCCTATTTTCAAAAGTAAATGTGTTAAACCTGGCTTTATTGATAAATTAAAAAGCTGAACTACTTATATTCTGCCTATTTGAAATCTCCCATTCTAGTGGGAACTAAACCACTAAGAGAAACCACGCTTATAACATTTTCTAGACTTGACTGAAATAGGGAAATGTTTAAGGCTGACAAGTTATTCTTCATTTCAGAAATGTAGCTTTTTGGAACTCAGCAGTTATTCTGAGAAGCCACACAACTGATGAGGCCAGACCCTGATGGCACAACAGAGTCTTCAAGAGGCCACTCTCCAGTCAAGTATGCACTATGCCCTTATTTATAGTGTATCCCAGTGATTCTTAACTGGGGTTTCACAAAATCGTTTTAAGGGTGTGCAAGGTGGGAGGAAGCAAGTACATGCTCAGCCCTGCCCAGCCACTGTGTGAGGAGGTAAGTGCTCACCCTTCCCCACTCCCCAACTACCTGGCTCCTGTGCAAGAAGATAAGCACTGTAATAAGCAAACTAGTTTTTGAGAAGGGGTTCTGCTCAATTCACAGAATTATGGAGCCTAAAAGGACTAAAGACCACTGCCACATCCACAAACACAGCCAAAGGTCTAAAAGGTCTTGCACTTTGAAATGCATATTTTCTTTGAGACGGATACAGGCTAAACAGGAAATTTGCACTGAGTTTCAAAGTCTCATGCCCCAACAGTTTAATAAAGGTATTTAAAACAGAAGGAATCCCGCACCCTATCCAGGTAAACATACTTCTGATTAGGAAGCAACAATAGCTGAATAGCATCTGGGAGAACACAGCTCTTCATTCTGCTTCATTAAATTTAAAACTCCTTATGATTGAGATCCATATACTGATTGATTTGGTAGCAAACAGTGTAAACGGATAGGAATATAAGAAAGTAAGTGGAAGATAGCTAAGTACAGCCGCAGCGAACTATAGAATAAAAATCTGAAAAAGTTATTACTCAGAGTAATTCATACAATAATTGCTCACACTAAAAAATAGATGTATAGCTAGGGTGAATATACATCCCCGTTTGGCCGGGATAGTCCTGGATTTTATAGGTCATGGTGGTGTCCCAATCAATTGGTAAGAATTGAATCGGAAGTCCTGGAATCACAGGAGTGCAGTCTGGCAGAGAGGTGAAGGAGTATGGTGCACCAGGCAGGCAAGCACCACTGCTGCTGCACATGAGAGGCAGAAGGACTGGAGCAATGCCTAGCCCAGCCTGCCTCCTACATCTACCCGCTACTGAAGAGGAACCAGGCTGGGCACGTGCAGGCAGGGTAGCACCTGTTCGTCCATCCATCTGGCACACCACGACACTCTGCCTCCCCGCCAGACTGCACCCTGACTGCTGCCTGGCTGCCTCTGCTACCAACCGCACCGCTGATTTGAGGGGGGGCATCCCAGATTTCCTTAAACATAATATAGCCACCCTATGTATAGCTCAACTTCACTATAACAAATGCCCACAGAACTAAAAGAAAAGAGGTATTTGCTACAAAAAGCGTTAGTCAATGATAGGATGGACATATGTCCTGGTTTGATTGGGATACTCCTAGATTTCATAGGCTGTCCCAGCCAGTTGGTGAGCTTTTAAGTAAAAGTTCCACCTTGGGGCCACCCTGCCCACACATGCCTGGCCTGGCTCCTCCTGAGCAGCCTGGAGGCAGGGGGCAGGCTGGGCTAAGCACTCCTCCTCCTACCTGGTGGTAGGAGCCAGGGCGGGGAAGGGGGAAGCCAGGACCACAGCCTGGGTACCTGCACAGGGTGAATCAGGATGGCAGAATGGGATGAGCAGGACAACATGGAGACTCACAGCCAGACTTCATTCCCCATATTCAGAGGTTGGACCCAGCTGGAAGTGACCCCTGTGTGGTGCACCCCAGGCTCTGCCAGCCCATGCTGCATGGCCACATGGCACCTACCCCCCACTACCAGCAGCCTTATGCCCTGCCAGTGCAGCCACTGCTGAGACTCAGGCAGCTGCCAACAGCAGGGAAGAGGTGCTACGTGGCTGCACAGTGTGGGCTGGCAGGTGCCACACAGAGGCTGCTCCTAGTGCAGTCCAGCCTCTGTGCACAGGGAATAGATCCTCTGTGCACAGGGAATAGATCCTAGCTACAGGTCTCTGCACTGTCCCCACTGCCCCACTCCACCAGCAAGGCTCCTGGGAGCCAAGGGGATCAGGGCTGTGTGTGCGCACATCTGTGCGGGAAGGGGGTGCAGAAGCACAAGGTGCGCATGTGTGTGTATGCACGCAAGCCTCCTCCCCGCCTCCGTGTCCCAGATTTCCTTACCTCATCCTGGATTTCCCTAAAATTATTATGGTCACTCGAGTCAATGGTGCAAAAAGTCACTGCCTGTTGCTTACGCTTGTTAAAGGTGGGAGCTTGCTATTAACAGGGTTTGTTCAGAGGAAGTAGTATTGTATATGCTGCAATAAAATTATACAGACTTAGAACAACACAGCAAATAAAGATTTAAAAAAAAAGTCAGATCACTCTACAGTAAATTTGAAAAAAAAATATCAAGTTACTTTAAAGTTGCTCGGGGTAATATAAAAACAATCTACCTAAAATGAAACAGCAATCTAACTATTACAGGTTATTTATTTATCAGATATATCTTTTTCTGATGTCCTTAAAAATGCAGACCTATTGGTAAGCACAGCACAATTTTCATGTATTTTAGGATCATAAAAAAATCAATTTAGTAAAATTCAGTTTTATAAAAGACATGCCAGAGTACAGAGAAAAGTAAAGGTTTAGGTCAAAAAAGTAATGTCTCATTTTCACTCTAAACAACAAAATCCATTCCCTTTATTGAATTTGAGAATCAGGCTGGCTCTCTTATTAGCTCAGCACTCACCAGAACAGATAAGGTTATCATACTTGTGCACATTTCATTCATGGTTATTTCCATCCTTTTGTGAACTATTTTATTTAATGTTTTATTATATTTAAGCAATAATTTAAATTTATTTTGCACATAGACATTACAATGAAGCAGTAAGAGATCCATTTCTCCAAATTTTGTTGCACTGGCAAGAAATGTAACAACCAATTATGAACCAGATTTACAAAAATGGAAATCCATATAGAAAACACACACACAAAAAAGCATATCTGCAATTGCATGCACAGTTACTAAGTTTTCCTTTACCTGATTTTGCATGTGCACAAACTGTTAGAGAGCTAAATAGCTTTTCTACACTTGCAAGGATATTTTACAAATAAGATTTTTCTATATGAATCAGACTTCTAACCTTTAAAAATAGACTATATTCCCCTCTCACTGTGCAAACAGTGGAGTCTACAAAATAAATACTGACTCCATCTATCCCACTGAGACAAGAAGGAAATCAGCAAGAGCTGCATCAGAGTATGACAGAATTTGGACTGTTATTCTCTCTGGCTAAGTGCAGACATTCAGGGAGGTTAGATCATGTTAAAAATAGCCACCTGATCTAAGGTAAATTGGGATGGGAGGGATGAGTGGTGTGGGTTGGGGGTGGGACACAGGGCAAGCAGGCTTTGGAAGGGGGGTTAAAGGTGGGCAGGTAGAATCTGCAGAAGTGATCAAGGCTGGTGGGGGGGCCAGGTGGCATCCATGGGAAGGATGGGGGGCAGGTGAGGTTCATGGGGGGGGGGGTTGCTGGGGTCTGGAAGGTTTGGTAGGATCAGGGGGAGCTCATAGGGTCTGCAGTGGAGCTTGGGGGGGGGACCTGTTTTTAGCCCCCTAACCCCCGCCCCATGAATACTTACTTGCTCAGCTCCCAGCAGCAGCGAACGCTGATAAATCTGGCACCTGGAATGGCTTGAGGGACTGGGAGTGATGGGGGGACTGGCTGGTCTACGGTGGGGATGGCAAGAGGCCAGGGGGGCTAAAAATTGCCCAGTGCTATGGGGGCAGATACAAAAAGTGCAGCCCCAGGGCCAGAGCCAGCAGCTGGGTTTTCCCAGCCCCGGGGCTGTGAAGGTAACTGTACAGAAGTTACATGCACCAGTCTAATCTAGATCGATTAAGTCTGAGTGTACATCAATCCAGGTCTATCTAAGACTGGGTTCTGCCATTTTTAGACTGGTCTGTATGCGTGGAACTTCTGTACTGTTATGCGTTTAGATTGATTTCCGATCACTGAGACCAGGTCTAAGTGTAAGGTCCATACCTTGGCAAACAAAGTAGATTGGGTGGCCATTTTTAACCTGATCTAACCCCCCAGCCCTCCCAAATGTTTGCATTTAGCCTCTATGCAAGAACTGATCAGAGCATGTATTAACAGTAAGCTTTAAAAAAGAAAAAAAAAAAATCAATAACTTCTGGAAAATGTCAGAAGTACTCATGAAAGGTAGACAAGAATAATTACAAGTAATGAGATTTGGAGCCTAGACTGAGAAAGATTAAACATAAACATGCTTAGGAGTCAACTTGACTCCTTACAGGAACCTGAAGTTACTGAGGTCCCTACCAATATAGCCCTTCAAAACCTTCATTAGCCCATCCTTATTGCCATTTAATCTAATCTTTTTTATCCCCTTCATTTTCAGTCTACTTTTCCATTACCCACACAAGTCCACATGACCCTCTGATTCTCCTTTCTTTAACAATCTCATGAACCCCATCCTGTTATACTGCACATTCAGTTGCTTCCACATGGACTCTAATCTTTAATTTTTTGTTCCCCCATGTACTCAGGAACAGCAAGGTCTGATAGAACAGGAACATCAAAGGACTAGAAAGGCAGAACTGCAGGAGAATCCATATAAGCTGGCATTTAGCCAGAGGTCTAAAGAGTTGACAGTCAGCCAACAACAGATGGTAGGCAATCAAAAAAGCTGGTAATAGTTATGTTCCACAAGATATCAAACATACAGCCCACAGGGCTCCTTCAGGGGCTGGAAATTAATGGGTGGGGGTCCACTACCAAATTTTGGACTATGGGAACTCATTTAAGTGATGGCACAGTGAACAATGATTGCATTAACTCCTATGGCTCCCTGAGCTTGACAAATTATCGCTGCTGCTGCTAAGCCTGCTAACAGAGTCCAAATTTGGCCCACAAAGAGACCCATGGTCCAGATCAGGCTTGTCCAACATATGGCTCACAGGCCACCATGCCGTTTTCTGAGGCCCAAGGTGCTGCGATGGGAAACAAAAGTAAACACTGTTTACTTTCATTCCCACCACTTGTCCCTCCCCCAGTCCCACAGCAGCTTCCTAATGGCTGGGGAAGGGACAAAGTTCCCACACGCACCGTGTCAGCTTCACATTGCTGATGCAGTGCAACTCCTCCCCTCCCCCCTAATTTCACAGTGTCGCTCCCTAGCCCCGCCCTCCCTTCCTCATTTGCATGCTGGCCCCGCCCTGAGCCGGTCCCTGCCAGCTGCACAGGCTGGAGCAGGTTGTGGTGCAGTGGGCAGGTGGTCGCAGATGCCAGTTCGGAGGGATGCTGCAGCTGGGCCCGCAGGAGATGCTGCTGCCGCTGCTGCTGTGACTGTCAGGGTGGGAAGCTGGCACCGCTCCCACCTCCCCGCATCCCCCCACACCCGCGGACATTGCGCTGAGGGTGGTGAGTCGCAGGCCCCAGGGAGGGAGGGAGCCCTGCCACTCGGGCTTGGGCTGCCCCAGGGGAGAGGGAGCAGGGGAGTGTCCCTGCACGTCCCACACCCCCCTGTAGGGTCCCCACATGTCCTCCTGGCTGCTGAGCCCAGGCACGCAGGTGTGGGAGCATCCTCGAGGCCGCCCAGGTGGCAGGCAGGACATGGTGAGGTCAGGAGGCACTCTTTGACCCCTGCGCGCCACGGCCGGACTGGACAGGCTGCGTGAGCGCCCGCTCCTGCCGGCCCACTGGGTGATAAAAAGTTCATGATCCAGCCCTACATTCAAAAAGGTTGGACACCCCTGGTCCAGATTCAGCCCAGGGAGCCGAACTGCTTGAGATCCCTGCACTACGATAAAGATGTTTAAATGTGAGAGGAGACACTCAGGACCTCAAGAAATGGTATAAATTCAAAGGCTACTGAGCCACACTACAAAATTCAAGGCCAAATACCAACTGCCCCATCAGAACTAAATACAACCTCCATCTGTACTGCAGCCCTCCCACAATAAGAGTCTCACTCTCGTGCAATTAACACTTCACCCACCCCATTTAACCCCCTTATGCCAGTGTTTTAGTGGCAAGGGAGAACAACAGACACACAATAACTTTTATTTTTACCTTTGTGAAAGAACAGCTCAGATGCTAAAGCAGTGCAGTCTCAACCTTTTTAGAGTCAAGGCACTCCCCACAAAATGCTAGCTCTTAATTTCCACTTGTATTTTGACTGCAGGAAAAATACTAGAGCCATTCTTCTGTTGCAAAGAATGCAACAAGACCACAGCAGGTCAGGATGTTTGTGTCACTGTGGATTCCTACTTGAAATCTATGGGCTTATTTTGTGAACGATGTGTAGGTGTTTGCACACCTAATTGTGCTGTTTTTGCATGGCACCTCATCACCCTTAAAACACTTATGGAACATTAGTTGAGAATCACAGTGCTAGAGTTAAAGGTATCATATAAGAATGCAGCAATAGGCGGGAAAGTTGAAGAGAGTATGGTAAATTCAGTAAATACAACAGCTTCTATTAGAACCCTTAAAAATGAGGGGTGCTAGCAGCTCCAAAACTGGCAAGTTCCTTTAATGTTCAGGGCAACACCAGCCTGAAACTGTCAGAAGTTTAAAAATGAAATTGCTACTAAGTATCAGGACTGCAAATTCTACAGCACAGACAGCAGCTCAGCTGGATTATTCTTAATGAGTATTAATTACATTAACTTTGGGCAACTGCATAGCCTTGTTTCAGTCACAAGTCTATGCAATTAAATTGAATATACTGTAATCAAGATATAGCAATCACTAAAGAGAAACCTAATGCAAAACACAAATCAGGAGAGAGAATGAGGCAGAAAGTTTTCTTACCCACACTTATTCTTATCTATCTGCAATATAGCTTGTGTCAGTTATGAGACAGACTCTAATTGTTAGGGTAGAAGTTGGCAAACTGCTGGTAGGCAACACCTCAGTAGGAAATAGTGAAGAGACCCATTGTTGAGGACGGACACTGAGGAGAGTTAAAACTGCTGAACCACTTTAAAGAGCAGGTTGGCAATCTATGGTCCAGGGGCCAAATGAGGCTCATGAAGAGGTCTGATCCAGCCCATGAAGGTCTGATCCACCACAGGGGAATTAGAGGCACAGGCCTGTGCCATACCACCCATTCTTTCTACACTAATTCTCTCCACCATGGAGCTTGCTACTCTGCCATGTCTGATCTTCCCTTGCTGCAAAGGGGTCAGGATAATCTGCAGCAGGAGTGACAGCAGATGGCAAATCACAAAGTCTGGCACATGCCAGCCAAGACTGCTAACCCCTGCTTTAAAGGCCCATATCTGCCATATTTGTTTTTATGCCATGCACGCCCTTCCTCCAAAAATTAGCCTTCCAAAACTGGAGTGCATGTCTTAAACTGGAAAGCTGATTTTTCTTTCCAGAACAGAAACACAGAGACATTGTAAAATGGCTCCTATTTCTATTCCTTCTCTCCCTCCCAGGAACCACAGAGAGAGAAGCAGCAGCCACAGTTTTAACTTTTTCACAGCTGAACTGAAGCAGAGTCTAATCTTCAGCTCACTCACCCCTCCCTTTCCTGCACAGGCAAAAGCAGCCAGTTCAGCTGTGAAAGGGTTAAAACTAGCTTTTGCCATAGCAAGAAAGGGATGTAAGGAGAGCTGAATATTAGGCTCTGTCTGTGCTCTGGCAGCTGTAACTGTGGAAAAATAAGTTTTTCTTCATTCTGCCTTTCCCCAAACAAGATGCATATCACATTTGAGGTGGGTGATATACAAGAAAAATACAGTATTTGGGCTCTGTTGAGATCATAATAGGTGTTTACACCACCATTCATCCTCAAAATATCATCTCAGCACTTTCCAACACATTAGTAGTGTGATGCCTTTTGAAGTTTCGCTCCCCATTTTTGCTTGGGGATAGATTTCTCCCATTCTTGTCATGCTCCTGCTACCATTATGAGTACATTACTTACCCTAGTAGTTATTGTGAGAAAACAAGGAGAAAGAAAAGAATCTTATGCAAGCAAGGGAACTTACAATACACACAACTTACCATATTCCTTGCCTCCCCCTGCTCCCACAACTACAGAGCCAACCCTATCATTATTTACTGGGTGCACAAATAGACCCTTAAATTACCCCTATACTCACTGACTGCTCATTCTTGGGAGACCACTAGCTTCTAAACATAGGAACATGTCATAGACTGTTCCAGAAGAGTAGGTTAACTAGGGCCGTAATCCTCCAGCACTGACTTTGGCAGGAGGTAGAAAAATAACAGCCACCACCACCACCGTACCACTCATGGAGCCAGCCACCAGTGCCCCCAGGCATCCATGCAGGATAAAATGACCAACTAACCACAAAAGGCACATTTATGGTGGATCATCTTTGTGGCTAGTCCCTACATATCAGGGACAAAGCATAGAGGGTGCATGTGAGTGCACGTGCACCCCCTGAGCATGGCGGTGCACCCCCTGCAAAAAGGCAGTCACTTCTCACCACCCCACCAGTAGTGTCTGCGGGTGGTCAGCAATCCCCGCTGGCTGCCACCGACACTGCTAGCAGTGTCTGCGGGAGCTCCCTGCTCACTGCCGCCGTGCTCCCATCGCTGCTGCCAGCACAGCCATGCCCCCCCAGCTGCCGGGGGCATGCGCCGTTCATGGCACATATGCCAGGCGCACTCCTCCCCACCAGAAAGACCTGAGGCTGGTGGAATGAAAGGACCAACCAGCCCCAAACGGCGCTACATTTACGGCAGACCAGCTTTCTGGCTGGTTCCAAAGCACCATACATGGCATACATGTCATGTGTGCCAGGCCCCCTTACCTGGGCAGCAGGAGGGTGGTGTTGCTGTACCGCGTGCAGCCTGAGCGCAGGCTCAGCGCCCCCTTGCGCTCCATCAGGTCCATCCCACTCCCTGTCGCAGCACCCACCCTCCAGTGGGAGCTCTCGATGTAACCCTGCGCCTGGCTCCCCCCCCACCAGAGAAAACAAATAGTCCCTCAAACTAGCTGCACCGAGTCCCTTGACGTCAGAGGATTCTCCCCCGCAGGCGGCGCTGCTGCATCTCCCAGGCAACAGGAGACGCTGAACTAACAATAGGAAACGCTCCGCGCTTGGCGCCGGAACTACTTCCCCGCGTGCCTCTTCACACGGGGCCTCAGAGGACGGTCCACCTACACCCGGGAACGGACTACATTTCCCGGCGTGCGCTGCAACTGCCGGGTTCTCGTAGCTAGGCAATAGGGATCACAATAGGCGGAAGCGGTTCTTCCCTAGACGCCCCGCCCCCTCCTGGGGGCCGGCGTTGGCATCTCCGCTCAGTCACGTGGTAGCGGCGCGCGGGTGGCCGCGGCCGCCTCACGAGGGTGACAGTGGGTCGCAGTACTAACCGTTGAGTCTTTGATTGACCCGGGCGTCCCGCCCCTGCGGCGCTCGGGCCAATCGCTAGGCAGCAGGCAGCTCTGTAGAGCGAGTAGGAGAACCCGAGCCGGCCGGAGCTGCAGTCAAGCTGTCTGATGACGTAGATTCCGACGAAACGAGCTCTTGCTCGCGGTAGCTTGTGCAGCTGACTCAGTTAGTCTCTGAGGGGCAGCAGAGCCCTGCCCCTCCCCCCTCTCATGCCGTGACTTGCAAGACTGTGGCTTTTCTTGGGGGGAGGATTTACAGCTGTAAGACAATAATATTTCCTGGGGCTGACTGCATCATTCCCTTTGAGCAAATTAGGTCTCAGCAGGGGAATTCATACACCAAAAGGACTCAGGAAGGGTTAACATGTTAACCCATAAATGTTTCACATATGAAAAGGGGTCTAGGTTGCAGCGATTTTGGTCTAAGGACAAAGACAGACAAGGTTCTTTGGGTAAATCCAGTATCTTTTCTTAGACCAATGCAAATAGTTGGAAAATTTCTTTACAAGCTTTCAGGTATAAATACGCTTTGACAGGCTGAGGAAATGTCTGCAGTTGGTTTTTGCCCTTCCTAGATGTACTAGTAAATGCCCGTATGCATGTGATAAAGCCAGACAATGAAAACATAAATTGGTAGATAGTATAGAGGTTACCTGGGGAGTCAGATGTTAGGCAGGTTGTGTGTCATAAATCCAATGTCTATATTTAGTCCATGATTTTTTGTATCCAGTAGGTTAGAAATAAATGTTTCGGTTACTCTAAACGCCAGAAGATGCTTTTGTTGCCTGCAGACCTCTCCAGCCTTACCAGAGCCCTGCCAATGCCATGCTTCTGGCACACCCAGGGGCACCAGTCAAAATCAAGAAACAGACGCACAGGCAGCCCACAGGATCCACCTGGAATAGATCTACAGGACAGAAAATACCATCTTTACTGGAATCCAAGACAACTTTGAAATTAAGGCTACCCGTGCAATAATTAGATCCTCTACAGGAAAAATGTATAATTTTTGTTATAATTTTCCATATATAAGAGCTAATTATTGGAGGGTTGTATTTGAATGTGCCCCACCTATAGAGAGAGGCAAGCAGTGGTAGGGAGGCAGGTAGTGGGGGAGTCAGAGTGGCTTGACCTGGGAAGTGGCATAAGCAGGAGGCGGCAACAGGGGAGGTCTTCTCATTCTCATTGAGACAGTAGGATAATCGGCTAGTTACCTTGGGTGTCTGTACACACATGCACAGAGCCTGGGAAACAAGCAGGAAGAATTGTAAGTCCTTGAACAGTCATGGAGCTGATGTGATTGGAATAACAGGGGCTTGGTGGGATAGCTTGTGTGACCATAGCACTGTCATGGAT
This sequence comes from Alligator mississippiensis, assembly GCF_030867095.1. Lineage (NCBI taxonomy): Eukaryota > Metazoa > Chordata > Crocodylia > Alligatoridae > Alligator > Alligator mississippiensis. The sequence goes on along the minus strand of NC_081826.1, from coordinate 194,010,736 downwards.
GGGTACGCATTCTTCACAAAGGACTGACAGGAGAGAAGAGGAGGAGGAATTGTGCTTTATGTAAAAGAGCCATATGATTGCTCAGAGCTCCAGTATGAAACTGGAGATAGGCCTGTTGAAAGTCTTAGGGTCAGGGTCAGCAGTGAGAGCAACAAAGGTGATGACATGGTGGAGGTCTGCTATAGACCACCAGACCATGAGGATGAGGCTTTCTTCAGTTAGCAAAAGTTTCCACATCACAGGCCCTGGTTCTCATGGGGGACTTCAGTCCCCGTGACATCTGCTGGGAAGGCAACACAGCACTGCACAGGCAATCCAGGAAGTTTTTGAAGTGCTGGGATAACTTCCTGGTTAAAGTGTTGGAGAGGCCAATTAGGGGCTGTGCTTCTCTTAACTGCTAGCTCACAAACGGAAGAATTGGTAGGGAATGGAAGTGGATGTCAACTTGGGCAACAGCGACCACGAGATGACCGAGTACAGGATCCTGAAGAAAGGAGGGAAGGAGAACAGCAGAATATGAACCCTGGATTTCAGAAAAGCAGACTTTGACTCACTCAGGGAATGGATAGGCTGGATCTCCTGGGAAGCCAGTCTGAGTCCAGGAGAACTGGCTGTACTTTAAAGAAACCTTACTGAGGTCACAGGCACAAACCATCCTGATGCACAGGACGACTAGCAAGTATGGCGGAAGACCAGCTTGGCTTAGTAGGGAACTCCTCAGTGAGCTAAAACACAAAAAGGAAGCTTACAAGAAGTGGAAACTTGGACAACTAGGGAGGAGTATAAGAGTCTTGCTTGGGCATGTGGGTATGAATTCAGGAAGGCCAATTTGCAATTGGAGTTGTAGCTAGCAAGGAATCTGAAGGGTAATTAGAAGGGTTTCTACAAGTATTTCAGCAAAAAGAGGAAGATCAGGGAAAGTGTGGGTCCCTTACTGAATGCCGGAGGCAACAGAGGATGTGAAAAGTACTCCGTACCTTTTCTACCTCAGTCTTCACAGGCAAGATCAACTCCTGGGTTACTGTACCTGACAGCACAGTTTGAGGGGGAGGTGAGCAACTGATAATGACAAAAGAACAGGTTAGGGATTGTTTAGAAAGGAGTTGTCCAATGTGATTGCAGAGCTGCTAGCCATTATCTTTGAATACTTTTGGCTTTTGGGAGTGGTCCTGGATGATGGAAAAGGGCAAACATAGTGCCCATCTTTAAGAAGGGGAAGATGGAAAATCCAGGGGACTACAGATCAGTCAGCCTCACCTCAGTCCCTGGAAAAATCATGAAGCAGTTCCTCTAGGATTCCAATTCTACACACTTGGAGGAGGAGAAGGTGATTAGGAACAGTCAGCATGGATTCACCAAAGGTAAGTCTTGCCTTACCAACCTGATTGTCTTCTGTGACAAGATGACTGGCTCTGTGGATACGGGGAGAGCAATGGATGTGATATATCTTGACTTTAGCAAGGCTTTTGCTATGTTTCCCACAATATTCTTGCAAGGAAACTTAGGAAGCATGGGTTGGATGAATAGAGCGTAAGGTGGATAGAAAACTGCATGGATCACCAGGCTCAGAGGGTAGTAACCAATGTCTCGATGTCTAATTAGCAGTTGGTGTCAAGTACAGTCCCCAAGTGCAGGTTGGTCCTGGGGCTGGTTTTCTTCAATATCTTCATCAACGACCTGGAAGATTGGATGGAGTGCAGCCTCAGCAAGTCTGCAGATGACACCAAGCTGGGGGAGTAGTAGATATGCCAGAGGGTAGGGTTAGGATGCAGAGAGACCTAAAAATTGGAGGCTTGGACAATCCCATGCACCAGTACAGGCTGCAGAAAAGGAGTTAGGGTACTTTACTGGTCTACTGGGCTGACTTCCTCCTGGGGAATGTGAACCCTCTAAAAAGATCATAGGATTGTAGAAAACAGAGCCGGAATGGACCTCACACGGTCAAGGCAGGAGCATTCATTCTTGACTAAACTATCTCAGCTAAGTGGCTGTGTAGCCTGTTTTGGAAAAATTCCAAGGATGGAGATTCTACAGGTTCTCTAAATAGCCTATTCCAATTTTTCACCACCTTCACAACCAGCAAGATAGAAACAGGTTCAGAAGAAAATGGGCAACTTGAATTACATAACTTTAAGGAAAAGATAACTACTCAATTTCAGAACTTTTCATCCATGGAATGAAACACTAGGTGGTGAGCACTACTGTGTCCCTTCATTCTACAACTTAACTTGAAGGAAATTTTAAAACAGAGGCTGTTTGAAAATAAAAGTAGATGCTGAGAAATTAACTTTCACAATGGTGAATGCTTGTTACTTTCTGGGGAGAAGCATTTATTTAAAAAGTATTGCAAATGGGGGTTACATTGGACTAGAAGCTGAATATGAGCCAACAGTGTGTCTTATAGGGCTGTGCAAGGCTTCGGACAGAGCTTTGGATCCGGAGGTGCTTCGGACGCTTCGGTGTCCAAAGCAGCATGTCCAGATGGAAGCGCTGGCTTTGTTAGGCCTTCCGTAATGGTTCAGCGCTTCCAAAGCGCTTTGGAAAAGTGTCAGAGCCGCTTTGGAGATCTGGCCATAGGGTACAATGGGGAAACAATGAAATATCTATAAATTTGTTGTTTTTTTGTCTGATTTGGATGAAATTTGCAGGGATTGTAGTTTCTGCTGAGAGCATGAAGCCTGCCAAGTTTCAAGATCAGTGCGGGGGTTCGGGATGAATTGCACCCCAAATTCTTGAAAGCAAGATTAGTGCAGGGGTTTGGGGGAAACTGCATCTCAAGCTGCAGACGAGCAAAACTAGTGACATGGGTGACACTGTGTTAACGTGCAGTAGAGTGAAGGCTGCAGGCCTGCTAGCCCTTGCTGTGGGCACAAAGCTTGCCAGCTGTCACAGAGATTGGTGCAGGGCTTCTGGCTTCTGGGGCCCTGCAACTCTAGCTGCTGACAGGCAAAACTCATGACATAGGTGCTTGTGCAACTGACTCTATCTTGGGGCATGGGAGACACTACTGCAGGCCTGGCTGCTAAGCTACTGTGTTACCAGTTACCAATCAATTTCACTTAGGGACTCTTAGGGATTCACGAGTTACCAACCAATTTCACTTAGGGACACTTAGGAATTCACTTAGGGACCAGCTCAATACACAGGACCTAGCTAATGTAGCCAGTTAATTACCATCAATTAACACCTACAAAAGCAGAGACTAAGGAGAGGAAATAATCAATACAGACAATCAACTGCCCCAAGACAGAGACAGTCAGTTGCACAAGCACCCATGTCACGAGTTTTGTCTGTCAGCAGCTAGGGGTGCAGAGCCCCAGAACGCCCCTGCACCAATCTTCTTGACAGCTGGCAGGCGTCATGGCCGCAGCAGGGGCCACCATCCCTGCAGCTTTCAGCCTGCTGCACCTTAACGCAGTGTCACCCATATCACTAGTTTTGCTTGTCCGCAGCTTGAGGTGCAGTTCCCCACAAACGCCTGCATTGATCTTCTTGAAACTTAGCAGGCTTTTTGGCCTCACCAGGAACTACCACTCCTGCAGTTTTGACCCCCCTGTGTTATAATACATAGACGTGACATGAGTTTGCTTTCAAGAATTTGGGGTAGTTCCCCCCAAGCCCCCATACCGATCTCCTTGAAACTTGGCAGACTTCATGCTCTCAGCAGGGGCTACCACCTCTGCAAGTTTCATCCAAATCAAACAAAAAACAACAAAGTTATAGATATTTAATTGATTCCCCATTATACCCTATGGCCAGATCTCTGAGGCGGCTCCAAAGCTTCGGAGCCACTTCGGCCGGATCGAAGCAGAAACCCAGTCCAGAACTCCAGATTGGATCGCTAGCATCTGAAGCGGCCGGATCCAAAGCCAGATTGGATCGCTGCCGACTCGCACAGGCCTAGTGTCTTGTTGTCAAGGCTAACAGCATACTAGGCTGCATTAGTAGGGACATTGCCAGGAAATAGAGGGAAGTTATTCTATTCCTCTATTCACCACTGGTGGGGCTATATCTGGAGTACCATGTCCAGTTTTGGCCCCGCCCCCACAGAAAGGATGTAGACAATTTAGAGAGTCCAGTGGGACAACAAAATGGCTAGGGGGCTACAGAACATGACTTACAAGAGACCAAGGGAACTAGATTTATTTGGTATGGAGAAGAGAAGACTGAGCGGGGGTTCAATAACAGCGTTCAACTACCATGGTGACAGATGACAGAACAAGGAGCAATGGTCTCAAGTTGCAGCAAGGGAAGTTTAGGTTGCCTATTAGGAAAAAACTTTTTCACGAAGAGAGTAGTATAAGCACTGGAACAAGCTACCCAGAGGGGTTGTGGAATCTCCATCCTTGGAGGATTTTAGGACCCAGATAGATCATCCCAGCGAAGGCTTTGTCTAACTGGGGATAGTCCTGCTTTGAGCAGAGGGTTGGATTAGATGACTTCCTGAGGTCCCTTGCAACCTTCATTTTCTATAGGCACTTTTACACGTACTCTGGGGGTGGGGGTGCCTTAATTAGAGTGGTTCTGAGAGCCAGTCTAATTAAAGCTCCGCAGCATCTCATGTATCAGAGTCCCTGCACTTCAAAATGGCAGCAGGGGTGTTTGAACTAAAGCTCATTGTACGAATTTTAGTTCAAGAGCCCCCACCACCATTTTGAAGTGTGGGGATGCTGGTACAGAAGACGCAGACAGTAATTACCACACTCCAGCAGACTCAATGAAATTGAGTCTGCTCCAACCTGCTTTCCCCTCCCAATTGTCTGCCCCTCCCCCACAGTGCCTGTACCCCTTGACACCTGCTTCCTCCTCCAGTACCTGTACCCCCTGGCATCTGCCCCTGCCCTTTTGCCCCCCCCTCAACCCTGGATCAGAATCAGAGTTTGAGCTGCAAGCAGCTGTCTGTCCTTTTTGCTGGTAGTCAAATGCAAGACAAGAGGCTTTTCCCCCCACATCTTAAATGGAGAAAACACCTTGCCTGGTATTTCAGTAAATACAGTATGTTACCTGTTAAAAATATACATTGTTTTTGTAGCAACATTTATTAAGTGAGTCCCTTTCACTGAATTAGTGATACAACCATATAAACAAACAGAGGATCTGTCTTCAAGTGGATATATTTTCAGAGAAGATGCAGATAACATATCATCACCTGCAGATTTACCTTATAATTTTAGAAGGATGTACAACATGGAGATGTATCAAGTAGAAAACTTTAAATCTTGAGAAACTGCCACATTAACAATCCTGAATTTGTGCCTCGTCTCTAGTCACAAATTCTTGACAGACTGTCACAGCCCTTAGACCACATCCCTCTGCAGCCACGGACAAGTCACTTATCTACCTCTCAGTTTCCCACCCATAGAGTATTGTTTAGTTGCACTGGATAGGAGTCATAAAGCTATTTGTATAATAATGTGAAAATGAAAACTGCTAAGGAAATTCAAAGCATAGTTACCAAATATAATAATGTTAAAGTAGATTAAATGATTGGCCCAGTGAGCATAAAAGAGCATCCTTTTATTTAAAAGACATTTTGATAGTTTGAAATAAATACAAAAGTTTATAATCTATGAGATTTTGTGTCATACTGGAAACAAATAAATTACCATACATAATATGCATATCACTTTGTATCAAAAAGTAGTTTTAATCTTTGAGAATTCTCCCAAAATTTTAGTGTATATACATGTTGTAGACAAATATAAAATTAAGAATAGGCCAGTCAGTTATTAGTTAAAACCTGATTATCCATTTCTTGCAATTTTATCAGTACAGAAAGATTCCTGCTCACAACCATTCGAGACTAAATGTTAAATAATTATATCTTCCTACAGAGCCAAGCAATGGTGTTAGTAATTGTGGTAAGTATAAGTCTAGATTTTTGTTTTTAAATTGTGACAGCAGCTAATTAGTATAAATCATATTGAAATAAATCGTGAAACATTTTGTTCCAGGTGTTTCTCCTTCAGGACATCTTTTTATGTCTCCAGGCAGCGTTGGAATATTTCCTCCATCATGTTATCAATATATACATAGGGTTTATTTTCTTTCTTGGGTACCAAAGTCCACCTTCCAGATTTCCTATGGTATATTCTACGGTATCTATTATAAAAGGAAGTGAAAATTATTTTTCTTATGAGAAAAAATATGAATCTAATTTAAAAATATCACATATCAAATAACCATAGCAATAAATTTTGTTCCAGCTTCTGAAGACTTGAGTCATACACTGACTTGCAAAGGATCATAGAAAGTAAGACTGGAAGGGACCTCACAAAATCATCTAGTCCAATCCCCTGTTCAGGGCAAGATCATCCTTGACTAAACCATCCCAGCCAAGTGTCTGTATAACCTGCTCTTGAAAATTTCCAGGAATGGAACTTCCACAACCTAAGTAGCTCATTCAATGCTTGACAAACTTCATAGTCTTAAAGTTCCTCCTAATCTTTAAACTAAATTTCCCCTGCTGAAACTTAAGGCCATTGCTCCTAGTCCTGTCCCCTACAGCCACAGAGAAAAGCCCCTCTCCTCCTTCTTAAAATCATCCTTCAGGTATTTGAAGATAGTTAACAAATATCCCCTCAGTCTTCTCCTTTCCAGACTAAATAACCCTAGTTCTTTCAGTCTCCTTATAAATCTTGCCCCTAAGGTCTCTAATCATTTTTGTTGCTCTGCACTGGACTCCTTCCAGATTGCCCACACCACTGCTCTTTGGTGCCTGAACTTGCATAATTAAGGACTATGACATCAGACCCTACAATCTGCCCAAAAGTAATTCATTCCTTATTCCTTTTGTTCGTTAGGTGAAATCAGTGAAGTTATACTAATTTAAAACTACTGAGGATCTGGTTCAATGTGCTTTGTCCTCCTGATACTTGAAATGGGAATACTACTTATCTACCAAAAAGGGGTGCTCTAAGGCTTACCATGAAAGTAATACATAGTTATCCAAAATTCTTAATGAAGAGACAGATACCAAACAACACAATAAGATGGAATATACTCACCCAGTCATTTCTCCTATCACTCATATTGTAAAAGCCAATTCATGCATGCACCCGGTCTCACACAGGTCTACATGCAGCAAATTTTCTAGGATTTTGTAGGTCATTCTTTCAATTGAAACTTAGCTGACCTTCTCTGTGCCAGAAGCTAGTAATTATTGCCAGTATAACAATAGAGGTGGAAAGGGATCCATATAGAGCAGGGGTAGACAAAATATGGCCCATGGGCCAGATCCAGCCCACAGAGGGACTTTGTCTGGCCTGCAGCAAGTCCCTCAGTCCCACCTGGTGCAGGCTCCTTCCGGCCCATGGGTACACAGTGGGGCTGGGGCAGCTCCAGAGCTAGACTGCCTTTCTAGGCAGCCCAGATGATGGCGGCTCCTTCTGACTGCCACCACTGGCTCCAACCCTGTGGTACTGGCAGGAACCCACATGCACAGCCTCAACCAAGCCTGCCCCACACCCACTCCAGACCATCTGGAACCCACACGCACAGCTCCAACCCCAGCCTACCCTACATCTGCTCCCGACTCTCTTGCTTACACTGAGCAGTGGCAGCAGCAAAGGCAGCTGGCCAGAAGCTGCTGCTTGGCATGGGGGAAAAGCAGCCTCTGCCCTTTGCCGTTGCTGGGCCCTTCTTGCTGCAGCCACCCGGAGCCTGCACCTAGGCTGCCCTATGGCACCTCTGCACTGTCACTGCCGTCCTGCTGGATGACCTGGAGGTGGTGGTTACCATGGCAGAGAGGAGCTGAAGAGCAGCCCAGGCACAGGCTCTGGGCAGCTGCAGTAAGAAGGGCCCAAAAGTGGCAAAGAGGAGGGGTTGCTTTTCCCTTGCATTGAGCAGCAGCTTCTTCCCAGCTGCTGCCACTGCTCAATATACAGGTGCAGGTGGGCTGGGGTTGGGCCTGTGCACAGCTGGTCTGCTCTGGCCGTAGGTGCGGAGCAAGCCAGAGTCAGGGCTGGACATTGGTGGTGGCAGGGAGAAGCTGCAGGGCGCAGTCTCTGGGCTGTTTTTAAGAGAAGGGTGCTGACTGGCCTGCAGCAGCTCCCCAGAACTGCCTCTATGGCCCATGGGTCCAAATAATTGCCCATCCCTGATATACAGCATTAAATGGACTAAAAAAACCCTATGTGAGATGGAAAAGTAATGAATACCATCATGGTTTTTTCCATGGCTCTCCTTCATGACTGGAACTAGGATCATTCTAGCTGCTGGAGATTGGGAATTGGGCTAGGGCATGTGTTTTCTGAGCATATCTGAGTACAGAAATATCTGTAACCTTGTGTGCTCTTCCACAGAAATTACAAAGAAACCTGAACTTAGGTTAAATATAAAGAAAGAGTGCTAAATTTTCCACTGGCAAAACTATATTGAGAATTTGTCCAATAATAAATATATATATATATATATATATATATATATATATATATATATAATAATACAGGCAGAGATAATTGTTTATGCACTTATTTTTCAGAAAGTCACAGTTAATTTGTTGTAATGTACAAACTAAGACAAGGGAAATAAAGTGTAATAGACTTACATTAACTGATTTTGTGGGTTGTGCATGGTTTGCCGGTTCAAATGCATATTGTAATCAATTGCTGCCAAAAAACATCTTGCTCTGTAGACAGGGTATGTGTATTCATATCTTTTGGTAGCATACATATGCACATGCTGCTGAAACTGCTCCAGATCAAAGATGGATCTTTATGAAAATAATATATATGTTTTCAGAAGCACTTTAATATCTTAATGTCAGGAAAACAATTATTATATAACTATACATAAATGTTCAGAAAAACTTAAAAAAAAAAAAAAAGAGTAATTCCTAAGTAAGCAATGTTTTTTTACCTTTATTTTCATTTGTAATTACAACACTTAGAATTAATTTAGCTTTTATTTTGTTCATGGTGTAACACTTCTAAATAATAGTTTGAACAATTTAGCATATAAGCAAAATTATATTTTTGCCATACATTTTCCACTTAACTGAAGCAGGGAGGGAAGAGAATAATTTGGAGGGAACAGACAACCTATCATCCACAATTCAAGTTCATTATACCTAAACTGTAGAAAGTATGGGATGTTTCTCAGAAACTTTTTATCCAAAATTATTCTGCACATTTCAGTGTGAGGTTTGCTTCCCTTTTCTAGCCATTCCTTTTCTCTTTCATCCATTTGAGGACCATGTTTGCACCGTCCCTCAATGATGCCGTTTCCACTAGCCCACTGATGTTCATTGACCACATGGTGAACTAAGCCACACCACATTCCCTACAATGTTAAGAAACCATGATAATAAATATAATTTATTGCAGTAAAATACTGTATTGGAATATTACAATTCAACTCTAAAATTACAACTTACTATAAATTTTTCATATGAACTAGCTTCCTTGCAGCAAAACCAGAAATAATTGACAATATCTGAGCACCAGTGTAAAAGATGTCGACAATCTTTCTGTCTGCTAGCCTGAAAAATAAAAACATATAATTATTAAAAACAAAATGACATGCCTGTGCGCGTACACTTTCTTGTGTTAAAAATACTGGATTTAAAGATTTGACGGCAGAAATCCTATTCTTCTAATGGAAAGATAGATGGCAAGTTTTTAGGAGGCTGGGTTGATGTGTCAAATCTATACAATACCTACCAATTTTTTTGTCCATTACATCATATAAACAATCATAATAATAGTACAGCACATATAATGACAATTCAAGCTCCCTCATGTCACTGAAGGCAACTAACAAAAAAAATCTCAAGAGAAGGAGAGATTAGCTTACACCCCATGCAAACAGTCAAGCTGGATGCCAGTTAGTAATAGCTGTGGTGTTTTCTGCTGGAAACACTGAGAAGCAAATCTTTATCAGGTATAAACTTTTCATATTTTCTATTTCATAGAAATTAACCATGATCATCCTATATCTGGCCACACAGTCATTAGTGATCACATTTTACACCACTGCTGACCTGGGCTTGCTCTGAACCTGTTATAAACTCTGCATCCTATTAATACTGTACTAGAAATGCACAATGATCAACTATACCACTGTAAGAAACTACAAAAATACACAATTATTCTATACTTATCTGAGGAATATTACCTCAATTAATTTGTTTCCAAGGTTTTTGGCACCACCCCATATATCATATGAATGGATGACATAAGGAAATTTCTTTTCTGTCAATATAGATATATGAATTACATTAGTTAATTTTACATAGGGGTTATGAATAAACTGAAGGGCAACAAGACAAACGCATCTGTTTTTTCCTGCTAAATTTAAATTATAGTACATTAGCAGAGCATATAAAATATAACCTATTTAAGACTCAACAATCGCTACAGAAATTTACACATGTGAATAACACACAGTATTTGCCATAGCAGCTAGCTAAATACCCATGCCACTCTTTTGTACCTTCCCCAACATAATAAAAGTACATAGTTTTTAAAAAGTAGATTTTATACAGGTGATTTAAACAAAAGAAAAGTACTATGTTTCAGTACTTTTTACACCAAAAGGAAAACTCAGTTCTATAAAGAAGAATTACTGTGAACCAATGTCATGGTTATATGCAATAACTCTTCTAACTTACAAGGAACATCAGTAGCCCTATTGTGAGTATTCAAAATATTCTGGTGGCACCTTATGGAAGTTACGTTTTGGTACTTCAAGTCTGCATTCTGTTCTCTGAGTCAGCCTCCTTAACCCAACTATCTCCTAAGGTACACCACCTTCCCTCTGCAAGCAGGGAAACTGATGCATCATGAGATGGCTACCTGGTTGCAATACCAGTCTACAGAGGAGAATGAGAACTTGAAACACCTAATGATAACTCCCATGGGGCATGGCAGCAGCATTTTCAAATTGAAATAATTCCATTTTCCACACACAATCCACCCATTTCAAATGAGCTTGAGCAAAAACTATTTTAGAAACCTGAAAATTAAATGTCATTACCTCCTATTTCCACCCTTTCTATTTGAGGTGTGTGTCCCAAGTGTGGAGGCTGATTTCTGTACCAGAATGGAAGCATGGAGATGCTGGAGTGGCTGCCAAGGTCTGTGCTTCTCTCCCTGCAACCAGGCACCATGGGCAGAGCCCACACTTCAGCATCAGAGCTACAGTTTCAACCCTCTCCGCCACTGCTGAATTAGCCATAGCTTTTAGCTAAGCAGCCAAAATCTGATACCAATTTGTCAACAATGGTGAGGTTAAAACTCTAGCTTTTGGCACAGCAGCCAGGGAGTGGCAAGTGATGCTGAAGAGTGGACTCTGTCTCTACTTCGTGTGGTCAGCATTCGGCTATGACAACAGAAAAATATTTTTCTTCCTTCTACCATCCCAAAACAATGTGTCCATATTATTGGGAGCACGTGGTATGAGAGAAAACACAATATTTTAAGATCACTTTGTGCATAGTGTTAAAGCTAAAAGCTGACAATGTTACTTTCACAGTCAATTACTTATTTTTTAAAAAGGGATGCAGGACCCAGGCCCTTGGGGCAAACTCTTAAATCTCTTGATCTTCAAGTAGTAAACTGCTGGAAAGCCCGCAGTTGACACCCAACAGCATCACACACACACACACACACACACACACACACGTTATGTAACAAGCCCCTCCTCCCCCAAAGACACCTGTATAATGTATTTTTCTCACTTCCCCAATCTCAACAAAATCTAAAAGGTCAGCAGATATTTAAAAAAAAATATTTTCAGCTCAATCAAATACGGACTAGTTTAAACCATCCAACAGTACACTGTATACAGCTCATGTAAGTTTGTAAAATATTAGTAAAAAGTTAAGAATGGATAAACAGAACAATTACTTATCAGAGCTGAAATTTGAGCATGTGCTTCAGTAACCACTTCTTTGACCATTAGCTGTTCATCCAACAACTTTTGTAATGCTCTCCGGAAGGCCTCCTTCTCCATAAAAGGGGAATTCAGTTGTGTTTTACGTTTATCCACAATTTCAACACCTAATATTTGTTTGGTTTCTAAGTCCATGAATGAATATACACAATACTGTGCAGAGTGGCCAGGTCCATCCATGTGTCCATCTCCTGCACATTGAGAATTAGAAAGAAGTTTTATTTTAAGTAATAAATAAAATCAAGGTTACTTTTTCTAACAAGTGTAATAAGAACATTTGAAAATCAAAGATAAAACTTGAATAAGGTTTAATTAAGTTTTGAAAGGCTTTATTTACCCATAATGACCACCTCCTTCCCATGTAGTTCCTCCAAAATGTGTTGCTTCATACGACACCAGAAGGATTCTATTGTTGGAACAATAAAATGGCGTTGCAGTCCGAAGAACGTATTTGCACTTGTGAATGTCAACTTCATAAAGTTTGCCATTTGTGAAATTTTTCCAAAATTGTTTCCTGATAGTATGACTGCAGAAGATAATGCAAGGTCTCCTGCATATATCTGTCCTTTTATCAAAGGTTGGGAAGACCATTCAAATGCTACATGTCCTGCACTACATTTCTAAATATAGTTGAGGTTAAGCAAAAACAAAGAGGGAAAAAAAGATGGTGAGGCCATACGATGTATTGTTTGGATATTAACAAGCAATACCATTTTAAAACTATCTGGAAAGTTTTAAAGTGCTAAAGTGCACTTTCAATTAAAACAGTTGGTCACTTTCATTTTCAGATTCATTTGTTTAGGAAAGCCAGGCACTACAACACAATAGTGATTTTTTTAATTGTGGAAATTTCTATCATCCTGGGTTTTTTTAAGTTTAATTTGACAATATATAAATTTGGGGTCCAATTCAAGATACTTGCGTCCACTTGATAATACATTCTATAATAAATATACATACAGAAAAGTACTCTTATAACAAAAAAAAGCCTATTTCCTGTAAACCTTTACTCATGAAAGCAGTCATTCCGTAAATAATAGGATTACTTACATGAGTAACTGAAAACTTGTCATAAAAGTTAGCTATGCAGAGTCAAGGCCAAACTATAGTAAAAAAGAACAACAATGTAATCTGGTCTATATGGGTGGACTTTTGCAGAACTCCGCTGACCTCAATGAGATTATCTGCAGGTACTTGTATGGAGTCACATTTAAGTCACTGTCATTCCACAAGGGCCTACTCAGGCAGATCTGAGCAGGTCCTTAAAAAATTAAAATGATAAATTATTGTGAAACAGTTACAGTATAATGGACAGAGATTAACAAGGTATATTACTCACCCATATCAAATGCACGCAGGAAGAAACAGGCTGTATAGAAACATCAACTTCACCAGCACAAAACAAACATTTTGGCATAACAATCTTTTTTGCTAGTTGAAGAAGGCAGTGATCATATACAATGTGCATTTTTTCATGAGAAATATCCTGGGCGTCATCCAGAGTCATATCATGAGTTGTTTCCTCAAAGCTTTCTATAAAGTCATCTTGTGACCCAGCATCACATTCATCTGTGATACCCAATATATCCTCTGCTAGAGACACATTTTTCAAATGTTTAACTGAAGAAAAACTAAATGAATAAAGACAAATAGAGTGTGCATAAATATAACACATGATTTAAAACATAGTTGGTCATTTAGATGCCAAACATGTTTAATTTCATTTTTAAAAATATAGTATAGAAAACCTAAGATTAAGGAGTTTAAATGTAAATATAGACAGATTATAAAAGTACTCTACAGAATTAGAAATAAGAACAGGATTGTGCAAGTACATGAGAATCAAAAAGAAATTATGAGCAAGTCGGACCAGCCTAAAGCACGGTCTATCCTGCAAGAAATTTAAAAGTAAGCATGTTACACAAAGGAAAAAAAAGAACATTTACAATTATTTTATTTAGAAGTATACAATTAGCTATTTGCAAGATCATAATAAGTTTTAAAAATGTGATTTTTGTCTTAACGACTACCTCTTTAAGTAAACATGGCACCACAGGATGTGTAATAGTCAAAACACTGTCATTTCCAATATTTCTAAAAAAATATATAACAACATTAAATGCTACTTACCTTTTAGAAAGGTCATATTCATTATCAATTGTAAATTCTTCCCCCGAGTTGTCTGTGGAATCATCCTCTAAATCTTCACATGGTAATCTGTTAAATAAATTTAGCTGGAAGTAACATTTAATGTAGTGTAACTAGAGAACTGCTTTCTTTTTTGAGATCCTATATCCCACAGCAAATCGTGGATACACCTTATTATTAAGATTAAAAATTCTCAGCTAAGTACACCACTTCATTATTCAAAATAATAAGCATACCAACCATAAAATAAAACTTATAATTCCTTCTGCTGGAAAACAGATTTCTACTACATAAATAGGATAATAGTAAATGTTACTGTACTTCAAAAGATGACAGACTCTGCATAACAAATTCACACAAAATTTTGCCCCTTTTTTGCACAACACTACACATAGCAAGTTGGCACCTAAAATAAACTCGATTCATTAATACTGGAAAGGATAAATGGAGCAAGAATTGCATAGTGAGAAAGTTATAATCCATTCACTGGACATCAGTTTTATTTATTCTGATCTCTTTTACACTGAGCATATATGAACTACTACCTGGGGTCTTTATAATGTCTGATTTCAATTCAGTTTGCTCATCTGAAAATAAAATTAGCATACTGAATATTTACTCTTCCATATAGTTAAGTTATGTCTGTAAAATATAAAATATTCATTCCCATTACTAATATTGCATCATCCAGCATTGCATGAATCATAATAGCAAAGCTGTTCTCTCTATATATTCATGAAACAGTTCTGCTACGTTGATGCCTGACTCCACCAAATTAAAGTACCCTCCATTTTCTTAGAAGACATAGCAGAATAGACTAACTGTTCAAAACTAACAATTAATTTCTAAGCCAACCTGATGTGTGTGTGTGTGTGTGTGTGTGTGTGTGTGTGTGTGTGTGTGTGGCACTTCCTTGGAGCCACACTCAGGGAGGGAGAGTTATTAAGAGATGAAGGAAGGTGGAAATAGGTCCCTCACAGTCAGCATTTATGTCAGGGGTGGGCAAAATATGACCTGCGGGCTGGATGCGGCCTGTGAGGCCATTCTATCCAGCCTGCGGAGCCCCTAAAAAAGGTAGAAAATTAATATTTTGCTGCCCTTAGTTCCTGTCAAAAATGACTGGAACCAAGGGCAGTAAGACCCAGGGGAAGCCTGGCACGCTCCAATAACAGCAGCCTGCTCGGCCCCGCCCCCAGCTGGAAGCCCCTGCTGCAGTTTCTGGGCTGGGTTTCTGGGCTGGGAGCACATGACTGCCCCGTGCCGGAACCGCAGGTAAGGTTGGGGGGGGGGGGGAAGGGCAGGGGGGACCCAGGCAGGGAAACAACGTGGGGTGGGGTGGGGTGGGGCGGGAAGCAGCCCCTTCCCCATCCCGTGGCTGGCGCCCTGTGCTGCAGCTGCTCACAGCCCATGTGGGCCTGCTTGTGCCTGCTCCGGACAGCCCTGCGGGCTGCGAGTGCCTGCAGCAAGGAACATTGGCCATGGGGTGAGGGAGGAACCATTCCCCCCCGCTCAGCTTTTTCCTGGGCTCTTTCCCTGCGCGGAGAAAAGTGGCCCCTCGCCTGCCCCATGGCCGGCGCTCCCTGCTGTAGGCGCTTGCAGCCTGCGCGGGGCTGTCCGGAGCAGGCACAGGCAGCCCCAGGCAGGCTGCGAGCGGCTGCAGCGCAGGGTGCAGGGCATGGGGTGGGCAAGGGGCTGCTTCTCCCCCACCCCATGCTCAGCACCACCTTGTAACCTGGCCCCACTGCCAGGTGGGCAGCAGGGTCAGGTTACAAGCTGGTGCTGAGTGTGGGGAAGAGCAGCTCCGCGCTCACTGTGTGGCCGGTGCCTCGCGCTGCAGCCACTCACAGCCCGCATGGGGCTGCCTCTGCCTGCTCCAGACAACCCCGCACAGGCTGCGAGCAGCGAGCATCGGCCATGGGGCGGGTGAGGGGCCACTTTTCCCCACGCTCAGCACCAGCTTCTTCCCTGCTGGCAAGCAGGGGGTCGGGGCTGTGCACCTGCCCCCAACCTGTACCACGGGGCTAGGGGGCACTGGGAGCGAGTGGACGGGGAGCCAGTGGGAGCACGGGGCCCACACTGGTGCCCTGGGGTCAGTGCCAGCAGGGCCCAGAACAGGGTGGCCCAGAACAGGGTGGCTCTATGGACCTGGGCCAGCTCCCCCGTCTCCCTGCAGGTGCAGCCCAGCCCAGCTCCACGGACCCCTGCCAGCCTGCACTGCGCTTTGGGCCCCACCAGTGCTGGCCCTGGGACACTGGTCCCAAGACACTGGAACATTGGTCCCAAGATGGTGACTGTGGGTGGGGCACCTGTCAAGCGGTGGGGCAACCCATGTGGCCCTCAACAGCCTGCCAAAACTGGGTAAGCAGCCCTCTGTCCAAAATAATTGCCCGCCCCTGATTTATGTAATGGTGCACATCTTCAGAGGGGCTATGACCCTTTAGACCTAATTTAGCTTCAGGAAAGCCAAGTAGGGATTTCACCTTGGAGATGCTAAGTACCCCAAATTTCAGTGAAATTCAAAGAGCCACTCCTGCAATTAATATGAACAACTCACACAAATCAAGATAGAGCTGGCCCACAATGAAGCAGGAGGCAGCATAGTCCAGCGTAGCATTTCTCAACCTGTGGCTTGCCACCCAAAAGTGGGTTGCAAGAATACATGGAAGGGTCATGAACAAACTTAAAAAAAAAAAATGTATCAACAAACTTTAAAAATAGATTCTCCTTTAAAAGAGAAAAATGTAGGAAACCACAGGTTTCCCCTTGCAGGCTGCAGAGTTCCAGCCTGCAAGGGGCTGCTTGGGGCTGGTGGGGAGCAGGAAGAGGGTGATCAAGCAGGGAACATCACGTGCATGTGATCATGCACATGGCAGCCAGGCAGTGTGGAGAGCAGTCCCGTAGCTCCCTACAGGGAAGTCTATGGGTTGGAATGGAGTGGGGGAGGGGGCAAAAACAACATGTCACAGTAGCAGGAGGGCACAGGTGACACCGCCTGCCCCTCCATCTGCTATGGGGTAGAGCCGTGGCCTGACGGGAGTGCTGGCGGCGGCTGAGCCATGGCAGTGGGGTAGAACCGCAGCCTGGTGCATGAGGGGCTGGTGATGGGAGAAGGTGAGGGCAGCATGGCCCTTCCATCCCCCCAGTCTGTTACTCCTCGTGATGCTGGTGGCATGGCTGGTGTGGGGGTTCCAGCAGCAGTGGCAGCAATGAGTCTTGCTGCTCCACTCTGCCCTCCTGCGCTGAGTCCTGCCCGCTGAGTTGCAGAGGCACTTCCTGCCCATGCCGGTACAGCCAGTCTGCAGCCTCATGTCCACTGTGGGGCACAAATCTGGGGGGGGGGGGGGGGAGGGAACATGCCCCCCCATGTTGCACACACCCACCCCCTGCCCCACACACTGTGGGGCTGGGGCAAGGGGCACCGGCAAGGCTGGGGGGTTAGGGGACTGCGAGTTGGGAGTGAGGGGCAGGGTTGGGAGCGAGGAGCACCAGCAGGGCCAGGGGGCTGTTTTCTACTTAAACTATCGACTGGATTGGACTGGCCAAATCTATCTGTTTACAAATAGATCCTGGTACAAAAAAGGTCGAGAACCACTGTTCTAGAGCAGGGGTGTCAAACCAGTTTGGCCCCTGGGGCTGGATTTGGACCATGAGAGACAAGGGGGTTTTGACACCCCTGATCCAAGCTAACTCAAAGAAAACAACAAGTGTGAGCACATATTCAAAACAAGTGCTAATAAAAACCATTAAAATTTAAAATGTAATGGCAGTTGAAAATGGTATTTTATTGACTTTTTATGCTATTTCACAGAACAACCACAGAGAAAACACATTAAAAAAAAATTAAGTCACCTTTCAGTAGCTGATGTTGAAGAGGTCTGTGGAACATCCTTTTCTGCACTTAATGTTGAGTTTCTATCCACTTTCTGTATTTTGACTTCAGATTCCTTACATACAACATCTCTGTTTTCATAACTGTCATATCTGTATTACAAAATAAGATCAAAATCTCATAATGACACAACCAAAACGGAAGTTGCATTTTCTTTCAGATATATAGACTTCGTTTACTTACAAGTCCAATAAAAACTTGGCAACTTCAGCATGCGAGAAGACATTAAGTGTTTCTCTAAGGGACATCCATCTTCCTATTTGTTCTCTTATACATATCCTTGATTGAGCCCTTTTCCTCTCCAGACTCTTTCTCCTCCTCTTCTTTTCCGAAGGGGAATAGATAGTGGGTCTACCAGGTCTTCTTGGGGGTGGTGATGGTGAAGCTGAAGATGATGACGATGATGACATTGCAAACTTTCAATGAAAGAGAAGACTTAATTAAGCATAATTAAAGCTTTTTACAAATTTCATATTCTGCAATGACTAACAGGTATAATACACTATAATTTTTTTTAAATAGCAATGAAATACAAGTGTTATAGTTTAAAAGCAGGGTTTAAATCTTCATTTATAGCAAAGTTACATCTTAGATAGGCAGGCATAACTCCCTCTGACATACAGAAGAAACAAACAGACATCTGAGGACATGATTTGGTCCTTGCAGAACTAAACTGCATATTAAAAATAACAGATGTAAAAACTGCTAGTCTCATGTACAGATAAAGCAGTAAAATAAAGGTATACTTCAAGCAAAGGACTAAAGAAAAGAAAATGCATTTTAATTACTGTATAAAGACAGTGACACAAGATTTAAATGTAAAATGCATTAAGCAAAACATCAGAGGCTCTTACGTGTTAAGATCTGCATCCTGGAAATACTTACATGGTTGCTTCGCATTATTTTGAAATCACTTGAACTGCTCACGCTCATGTTCAAGTTTTAGGATGCAAGTGTTTGAAGGATCAGGGCCTAACATATTTAAGGACTTTTATGATTTCCAACACAGAACAAGCCTATGGTAGGATTAGGCTGGCATTTGTGTAGGTGATTGAACCTTATGCATTAGCATCGTTGACCAGAGTAAGCTAGAAGACCTTCCCCATGAGCTCTGGCAGAAGGAAAGAATTAGTTTCAGTCACAGCAAGCTCTTAACTCCAAGTAGAGAAAGCAGTTGGTATCAAATGGGAAACTGGGGAACCTACAAGTCGTCCCACAGGACCTAAGAAACCCTCTATAATTTCAATGGAATCACTGTATCCTGCAGTGGAAGACTACCCTGGTAATATCAAAATAAAGGTAACAAGAAGGTAAATGATCCCTCATGGAATAACAGCAAGTTTACATGCCTTGTATACTCAAATCCAGACTCTGAAGTTTAACATTTATTAGGCTCATGGCAGGGTATGTTGGCTTGTTTACAACATTGTGTTTGCTCACCTACAGTAAACTTTATTGTCCTAGGTAAAAATCTTGAAGTAAAGAAAGATTCTGCTTGTGACTACCTATTAAGAAATACTCCAGACCATACTATTTGGCTATCCAAGACAATCTAACAATATTTTTATTTACCAGAAAAACGGGGGGGGGGGGGGGTCTAGTTTGTCTCTTAGGGGTATGGTTTATGCTTTTTAAATATATTTTTAAAAATACAAGTTTTAGGTTTAGGATAAATTTTATCATGTCATAGGATGTTCAACATTACTTCTATACATGCAATTGTGTGACATTCTCCAATGTCAGACTTAAAATGAAGAAAAAAATGTTTGATATCTGTAAAAGTAGTGATCACAGTTAAAGTAATGCCCACTGTTATCTGCACACTGCTCTGGAAGGAAAGAATCCCAAAATAAATGTTAAAAATCCAACAAAAATTAAAAGAAGAAAATAACAAAGATAAAATACATAAGAAATCCCACTTCTTAACTATTTAATGGACAGAGCTGACAATGCTTGATCTGACGCCACACCACACCAGCGAATAAGTTCGCTGCATCACCTCTCTCCTTGGAGAACATCTGTCCAAACTTCCTTGGACACTTTCTTAAAGAAAGCTGAAAAGACTCCAGAAAAACCTGCAGCCAAGACTCCTGAGAAGACTCCAGCCAAGAACCCTTCAAAAAGTCCAACCAAGAGCCCTTCAAAACATCCAGCAAAGTCACCTCAAGAAAGTCCTTCCAAATCAATATGATTGTTATTTACAATATAAATACATTAATGTAGCTATATTACCCATCTGTAATCGACTGAGTACAAAATTCTGGGTTATTTTTGGTGAAAATAGGGTATCAGACCTTTGCTTAGGAACCAATCCCCCATTCAAAACATTGTTTCCTATGGCAAAATCATTTCCGAGTTACAGCATTTCGACTTAAGACGCAGTTTTCAGAAACCAATTGTGTCGTAAGTCTGAGGACTGCCTGTACACTCATTTTATGGGTTCTAAAATTGACACTTGTAATTGTAATGTGTAACATCTGACCTTTCATAAAAATAATTTGATGATGGTTGCCTCAGGATTCTTTTTCTCTCATTTTAAACATGTTTTATACATGTATGCAGATAGACACACATTTGCTTTTAATGAAAACTGATGTACAGGAAAGCACAATTACTGCTTGTCAAGTAATATTTTTGAGACTGACACACAAGAAATTGAATGCTGTCACTCCACTGCCAAGCACTAACAAATTATGGGGTACTATAGCTTAGTTTCCCACCGGCAGGAGTGATATGGCAAGTTCTAGGTATTTTCTCAGTATAACTTGCTTTATTTGCCAGCTTGCTTCCACAGAATCCTGGCTTCATTCACTGTACAGTTGGGGTGGTGCCCACTGACTGAGCAGCCTTCAAGTTTCATCTTCACTGTTCAATGTGTGGCCCTAACCTTTTTTTTTCTTTACTGCACACTGATGAAACCCTGCTCTGAATACAGAAATATTTCCTCACACTCTTTTCGATGGCACTCATCACCATAGAAACTGAGCTCTTCACACACGTTAATTAATTTATTTTTACAACCCCCCTGCAAAGTGAAGCTGTATTATAATTATCATTTTACAATTGGAGAATCAAGGCCATGAACATGTCCATTAATTTGGGGTCCATAATTTGAGGTACCTATGGACAAATTTTCAGAGTACTTGGTATTATCTAGTATTCAGAGAGCAGCTTCCACTGATTTCAGCTGCAGGTATATCAGTCTGCATATCAGTGGCCAGCATCTCAAGTTCTGAGGATAGGACATGAGAACACAATTAGGGCCCAGCTATGAAAGTAAGATGATCCAAGTGATTTGTCAAGTTTCACAGGTATTCATTTCCTAGCTTCTGAAGGCTTGATTTTACAATTATAAAAGCTTTTTTTTTTGAAGTTGCGTGTGGGTCTAGAAAAGTTCACAGAAAAACTAAGCTCCATCATGTGGGATCATAACAATACCCATATGGCTGGTCAGCGGAATAGGCACTTTTAGATCCATAGGTATATTTTCACTGTGTTTTACCGTAGCAACCTGTGAACTCTACCCTGAATTAACTGTGGTAGAGGTCTACCTAAGCTGCTGGCACAAAATTCCTTGTCTCTTGAGCTAATGGAGTAACGTATAGTAATATTAGGTTGTCACCCTCTATTTTGACCAGCTGTTAGTGCAGGACAGATGTGTATTCTGTGAAAACCACTGGCAGATTTTTGCTGGCAGCAGAGCAATGCTGAGACTCCATCCAGAGTCTGAAGTTTCAATCCAGATTCTGGAAGGAAGCATGCTCTAGAGGAAGCGTAACTTCCAATTTATCCCAATCTTGTCTCTGCCACTCCCCACCAAGATCTTGTCCCAGTACCTTCCACCTATGTTTCTTCCCCCTAGGCACTTTTCCCTGTCTCCTTGACCATTCCAAACCCTATTCATCCCTCACCTTGCCAGCAGCAGGTGGCTGAGAGCACAGAAGAGACTGTATCCCTGCTTTGAGTCCTGGCTCTCAGTGCAACAACAGGCAGGAGCAGTAATTGTAGGGAAACTTCCGTTCACTGACTGTGGTTCTGAGCTGGAGCATGCTCATAATCTGAGAATTGTGTGAAGAGATAAGCAGGGTGTGAGGCGATAAGCAGATACCTGAAAGCTCAGGCTTGTTCCTTCCTGGCCCATTCCCCATCCCCACTGCTCATCCTCTCTCAAAAAAGGGTATTTGATGGTATTTTTTAAAGCATCTCCCTTTTTTTGAAGAAACTGTTTGCTGATTAGGCGTTTAGTAATTTGCTTCATGAGAACAGTTAGGCCCTGCAATCCTGTCCTCACACATGTTTGTGCTGAGCCTACAGAACACAACCTATAGAACCTATAGATCATATCCTAATTTATTTGGGTTAGACATGGGCCTGTCACAAACCCCTAAACTGAAAACACTCACAGTACAGGGATATGTGGGGCCAAACCATTCTCTGCTACAGGTTAATTTTTGCCCTCAGATTCACACATCCAGATCCTACCAATTCCAGTGGAAGTTGGGTACTGCAGCCCTCTCAGTAGAATTTGCCCTAAATACTGATGGATATGTTTTACCTTGCAGACAGAAAATGCTTTGGGCCATGCTAAAATTAACTCTAGGGTCACAATGACTGTTTAGAGCAATTTTATCAGAGAAGTAGGCTGGAAGGGACCTCCAGAGGTCATCTAGTCTAACCTCCTACCTGAGGCGGGATTATTGCTCTCCAAACCATCCTATACAATCTAGGTTTATCTACCCAGCTATATCACTACAGGATGCAGTTTTGTAAATGAGCAGATATAAAAACTCTCCAGTTCCATTAATTATAGAAAATGAGGGTTGGCAGGGACCTCAGCAAATCATCTAGTGCAACCCCCTACTCAGGAGGGGGACCATTGCCAACTAGCTCATCCCAGCCCAAGGTTTACCTGGCCAGTTATTGCTGCAGGATGCAATGTTGTAAATAGGTAGAGATGAACGGAACTGGAGAGTTTTTCTCCTAGAAAACGAAGGTTGCGAAGGACCTCAGGAGGTCGTCTAGTGCAACCACCTGCTCAAAGCAGGACCACCCCGACTAGATCATCCCGGCCAGGGGAGACTCCACAACCTGTCTGAGTAACCGAAACCGGGGGCTGCCCCTCACCCCGCTCCGGGGAACCAAAGCAATGACACCGGACCCCTTGGGGCGAGCTGCTGCTGCAGCCCCCCGGCCCATGTCCCCGGAGCCTCCCTGCCCCTTCTACCGCGCCCCGCCCGCACGGGCCCGGCAGAGGCGGGGGCAGAGGCGGGCCGCGGGGGGAGGATCCCGTGCGCCCGCCCGGTTACCTCAATGCTGCCTCCGCCACTCCCGCAGCCGGCGGGCGGCCCGCGCCGAGCCGAGCCGAGCCGAGCAGCGTTGCGCCGTCCCTCCTGCCGGGTGGCTGACCCGGAAGCGCTGCGCCCCGCCCCGCCCCGCCCCGCCCGGCCGAAGATGGCCGAGTCCCCGGAGGAGGTGGCGGTGCTGGTGCGGCGCGTGGTGCGGGACATCCGCACCGCCTTCCAGCGCAACCCGCACATGTGAGTGGCGCGGGTGGGGGGTCGCGCCCCTCGGACCGGCCCGGCCCTGCTGTTCCCCAGCCTCTCGGCCGGGCCCGAGCCAAGGGCAGAGGGAGGGGGGTGCGGGCTCGGGAGATCAGATCCAGATCTTGTTGGTTCAAATGACACTTTGACTCGGCAAAAAATAATTAAAACCGGTTCATTGGAAGAAGCAACCCGATGGGAGACACCCCTCCTCGCAGGTTATGATTTTCAAATCTTGCAGGGGGGCTCTCGTGTCTTTTGGGGGGGCTCTGCCGGCCCCCCCGTAAGTCGCACCCGCCTTACTGTGATTGCCACATCAGCGTGGGGTCGGGCACCTGCTAACCCAACGGGAGGGAAATTATTTGGGCATGTTACAGAAAACAAAAGCGGCCCCAAGCCTGCTCTGCTGCATCTCTTTCTAAGTACCAGGGGGGAGTGTTTCCAGGTCTTTAAAATCTCTATCCAGAAATGGGGCTGGAGGTCATCTGGGGTCCAGCATTGTGGGTGGTGGCCCAAAAGTGGATTGCAAGACTATAGGAAAGGGTTGGGAGCAAACTTTAAAAACAGGTTTGCCTTTTAAAGAGAAAACTGTGGGCAGTGGTGGCTCTTCCCTTGCTGGCTGGCAGAGGTCCAGCCGGCGAGGAGGCTCCCCCTGCCCACGCACCCACCTTCTGCCCCACATGCTCGGATGGCACTGGGTGGGCACTTGCCACTGATGTTTACAAATGAGTCCTGGCACAAAAAGGGTTGAGAACCACTGATGTAGTCCAGCCCCCTGCCTGAGGCAGGTTCACCCCCTTCCAATCCATGCCATACAACTCATGCTGCCCTTGACCCCGCAGCTGCAAGCAAGACCGGAGGGAGGCTTCCTAGTTCCTGACTGCTTTCCTAAGGGCTTGTTGGTAACAGCTGAAAATTGAGTGCATTTGAAAGAGCTGCTTTTACCCTTCGCCTCCTTATGCTTTTGATCCCTATTTCTGGGGTGGGGGGTCCCCCCCATTCATTTGGCATGACAGATTCACCTCTTTGCTCTGAGATTTCTTTTTTTTTTCTTCCCTTTGGCTCTTCTTTACCCCAGTGACAGCACAATGTCCACACTGTTCACCGTTCCACTTCTATTTCTAGTCCGTGGCATTGAGGAGGGGTGTGTTGGCCTGGTTTCTCACACTGCTAGGAAATGTAGATCTGCCGACCAAACGGGAGAAAATTTATTTGCATGTCAAGGAAAACAAAAGTGATCCCAAGCCTGCTGCTGCATCTTTTTCCAAATACCAGTGGAGGTTATTTCAAGTCCTTAAAATCTATATTTGAAACCCATGTTGTCCCTTTAAGGAGAGGTAGTTAGCCACATTAGTCAGAAGTCTCTCAGAAAGCAGGGTAGATGCGTCCCTTCATAGCTGAACTAAATAAACTATATCTCAGCACAAGCTTTCATGAACCCAAGGTCACTTCATCAGATGCTGATGATCCCTTTAAGGACTCAGGCCTGCAATGACATCCACCTGGGCCTAGGGTTCAGCTATGTTGATAAGCGTGATTGGGGCTGAAGTCCCTGATCTTAAAATTGAGCACACAAGTGTACAGAGCCCCTTTGAAGTCAGTGGATCCTTACCTGTGTGTGTTAGGATGTGGAGCAGAAAGAAGCAAGTATTGATTCACTTGCTGAGCGTCTTAGATAAATCACTCAATTTCCCTGTCACTCATTAAACAGGGTTATAATTCTCCAGGGTCGGAGGCTCTGTGTAAATACAGATTGTTGTGAGTTAAAAGGCAAGTTTGTCTAGGGTGGACTAGGAGTCAGGCCATCTGGACTGTATTGCCAGCTCTTGCATTGACCTGCTGTGTGATCTTGATCAAGTCATTTCACCCCTTTGTTTCCCACTCATTTTGCTTTTCAGGTTGTAAACTGAGGCAGGGGTGGTCTCTATGGGCATTTGTACACATGCATGCGTTGCAGCAGTGGGCTCTTTGAAAAGCACCCGGTGCTGCAGGACATGCAGCTGTATAAGCGGCGAAATGCATGTCAGCACTGAGAAAATGGTGGCAGCATGCTTTTGAACTAAAACACATCAGAGGTTTCATAGCTTTTTTAGATTTCATAGACGTTAGGGCTGGAAGGAACTTGGTAAGTTCATCAGGTCCAGCACCATGCCCAAAGGGCAGGAAGTCAGCTGGATCAAAGGATCCCAGCAAGATAAGCATCCAAATGTTTCTTAAAAGTGTTCAGAGTAGGTGCTTGCACCACTTCTGGGGGAGGAATCTATTCCAGGCCTTGAGGGCTCGGACAGTAAAGAAGTTTTTCCTTATGTCCAGCCCAGTGCTTTAATTCAAAAGCACACTGCCAGCATTTTCTGTGCACTGACATGCATTTCACTGCTTGCACAACTGCATGCGGCATAGTGCGGTTCACATTAGCTCACATGCAGAGCAGACTTGATTAATTGAGCCTGCACCGAAGCGGAAGATATCCAGTGTGTCATGGAATGAAAGTGTATGTGTATAAATGCTCTATGTGGTTACCTTGGTCTTGCTTGTGACTCCTAAGTACCGCCATAATACAAAAAAAGACTCGACAAAATATAGTACTGTAATAAAACAACGGTCAATTTTGTAGGCCCAAGAAACTTATATCTGTGAGGTATGACTGTCCCTTATCCCTTTCACAGAGACTCAACAAACCGTGCTGTTTGACAGTTTTATTTAACACTTTGGATGGAGGAGAGAGCTTATAACCAAGATGTATGGTTTTGTAAGATTATGCTTACAGGTATGTTTCCTGTGTTTGGCAGCAGCCCCTTCAAGCATGCCCCGTTTCTCCATGTGAACTGCCCCTGGACACAGAAGCAGGGTGGCTGCATCTTTGTGGCCCTTTGATCTGGCTAATTAATGGCAGTGAGTGCCCTCCCATCCAGATGAGACTAGGCCGCTTCCCATTTAGGAGGCAGGCAGCACATGGCAGTACAGGGTGTTTGGGGAGGGGCAGGTTGTTGCTGCTACTGGATAGATAAGACCCAAATGTAACAAACGGTTTTGGTCGGTGGTCAGGTTTTAAAGTACAGTAGTTGGTGCTGTCGGGAAAAGAAAAATACAACCATAAAGTTTCCCTTGAAGGTTGTGAGCTGTAATGCACTGTAAACAGTCTGTAATTTGTGTGGGGGTTATATGAGAGGACTGATCTTTTTCTGTTCAGTGTAATGGCTGCTGTTCTCTTTGGTAGTGGCACATATCAAGCCCTTGTTCTCTAAAAATATGCTTCTGTTGCCACTTTCCTTCATGTACAGATAACAGGTGATAAAAGTAGGACAGAAGCAGTATTTTAGACAGACCTGCTATGAGGGAGCTTTTGCGGCTGCTACTTCTGTATATTTGTTCTTTGCATAAATAGGCGATTTCTGTGTCTGTAACTATCAAGCTGGGCTCCTTGAGGTGAACATGGGTACATGACTGATGTGGTCTTGTCCTTAAAGTTGCTGCTTCAGTGGAAGGAAGGAGACCCTGAGGCATCTCTTTCTCTAGCGTGCCAGTTTGTAGTTGCCCTTCCAGTTTCTCCCCAACATCTTGCTTATGTTCTGGCTGCACTTTCTCCTTCATCTCCCATCTGTGCCCTCTGTTTTCTCTGTGGCCTCACAGACTTGCAAGACCTCTTTTCTTTCTGTCATGTTGGCCAAGATTTTTTTTTTTTTAAGGAAAGCTTTTCACATTCCAAGCCAAATCGGTCAAATCGATTCCAAATCCATGAGTCGTTCAAGAACCAAATGTGGCCCTAGTACCGGCAAACATCTTCCACCCCTGCCTAGGACTTCATATGTTTCCAAATCCTTTGACAGGCATCCTACATGCAGGCCCAAGCCAGAAAGCTTGGGGTTCGCATGCCCCCAAGTTTGGCTTACCCTTAGCCAGATGGCTGCAAGAGCAAGCTAGGGAATGGTCTCCCATCTCCTTAAAGTCGGCATGTAGCCAAAATCCTTCCAGTGGAAGCTGGTCGGTGGGAAGCTAATTACGGAAGCTTTCGTAGGAAGTCCTGTCTGCAAGCAGACAAGGATGCAACCCTCCACTACACAGTGCCATTTTAATCACATTACCTCTGTCAGGGTATTTCCCCTGCCACCATCGTGGTCATGGTATTTTCCCTGTTGCGTTGGCCAAGATGGTTGTACGGTAGTTCAAGAGGAGGAGATGGCATGACAGTCAGGTGCCTTCCAATGTGAAGCCTATTTCTGCTCTCTCCTTGTACAGCAGGGTCAGGCAGACTGTCTCTGGATGAAATTCGCTGTCTCCATTCATTCCTTTGTGAAACAGCTGCCCAAGATTCTCTGCTGGATGTCCCTTTTCTGGGCCCACATGTTGGACTTTTGACTCCCACCCTCCACCCCCTTCATTTTTCAGTTTTAGCTTTTGTAGTCACCTATGGCTGATTTATTCCTGGCTGAGAGCACTTCTGCATTTGAGGAAATGCACCTTTGGTTTTGTTCAACTCTGCCAGGGTTTTAAATAGGCTGGTCTTACTGAGTAATCAGCATGTTAAAAGAGAGAATATTAAAAAAACCCCCTAAAATTCTGAATTAAAGGGGTGGTCATCTCTCATGTTATATTTAACATTAATACAGAGGAAAATGTTGCATCTTGTTAATGCACATTTAATTCTGCTGTAATTAAAAATTCAACATAAAACTCTCTAACTTTCTTGCTGAATCATGTTCCATTTACGAAAATGGGGCCTGCTGTCTCTGCATACTATGTTCTATTTTTGAACATCTATAATTTGTCAAATTTATTGCAAAATGTCTTTGGCCATAGTCCTACAAACACTTAATCAGATGTATAAAATTACTTACACAAGTAGTTCCATTGAAGCCAAATAGAGTTGCTCCAAATCAGCAGTTATGTAGGTACTGAAGTGTTTGCAAGACTAGAGCCTTCTGATTTTAACAAGTGCCATGTCCCGCTATTCTGCTGGTGTAAGTGGAGCAGAAACATGTTTTCCATCTCAGTGACATGGGACCTGTCCTGCTACTAATTGCATTTGTTGTCTTTTGAATCTGTTGTCAAACTGAAATTCTGGCCCCTTGCAGCAGTGAACCATATTTCCTAGGCAAAATCCATTTTGGGATAATGAAAAGATGATCTCATGCAGATAACACATGCCTAAAACACAGGAAGTTTGTTACATCTGGTTTTATCAGTAACTACTTGTGTGACCTTGATTAATTTGGTTTCTTTCTGTTGTTTCAGTTTCCTGTTAAGTGTGGTAATAAATAATGCTTTATTTCATTTTTGTAGTAAGATTGCAAGCTTTAAGTCAAAGACTGCCACTTAATGTGTTTATGCATATTGCTGAGAGAAGTAGTTCATCCTGTTAGTCTGGAGTCAGGCAGAAGGCAAAGTAAATTTTCACCTTTATAAACCAATTAAATCAAAGATTAGTAGAATTAGCTGTCATAAGCAGAAAGCTTGTTTTATCAAATGCTGTGAAAGAAGCAAGAACTGCTGAATAGAAAGCAGTGATTAGAATACAAAGGGTAGGAAAGTTGGGAGGATAAAAGGTGTGGCATTGCTGAGAGGCAATGTGGGAAGGAGAGAGAAAACAAAGCAGTTAACCCATTGAGGGACAAGGTTTATAAAAGCTAATCCAAGTAATGGGATAAAAATCTATAGTCTCAGTTTAGACCATACTTAACACAATCCAGACTGTGAAACAAGGAATCATCCACAGTTTCTTATTCAAATTCTGAATTGGGGATGTTAAAGTGCCTGTACCCAAAAACTTGCTAAGAATAATTTTTCCAACTATTTGAGTTGGTCTAATAAAAGATATAGGATTTACCCAAAGAAACTTCTCTGGCTATGCCCTTAGATCAGGGGTAGGCAATGTTTTTTGGCCGGAGTGCCGAAAAACACCACAGTGCCTACCTTGGAAGGTGCCGAAGCGCTGGCATGCCAGAAAAACAAAATGAGGGCAGGGGGTACATGGTAGGGTGCTCTACTTGTGCCCCTGTGCCCCCCAGCTCTGCTGCCCCTGCCCCCCAGCCCTGCTGCTCTGTGCCCTCCAGCCTTGATGCCCTGTGCCCCCCACCCAGAGCCCCTGCCCCCCAACCCCTGCAGTCGCTGCCAGCTTGGAGCCTGGTACAGCCATTTGCAGCCTGCTTGCTGCAGCTGCCCAGAGCCCGGGTTGGCTACAAACAGCCGTGCCAGGCCCCAGAGCCCAGTCACCAGCTCTGTGCCGGGAACCGGGGAGAGACCGGGGTTGCACTGCCTCAGGCCCCTCCCCTACCGGGACTCTAAGGCACACGTGCACACTGGTACAGTGCTGATGCCTGGGCTATGGAGCCCAGCACAGCTGTTTGCAGCCTCCTGGCTGCAGCTGGCCCTGGCTCTGGGCAGCAGCTACCCAGAGCCGGAGCTGGCTGTGGCATGCCGAGCAAAATGGCCTCGCGTGACATGCTCGGCACACGTGCTGGGGGTTGCCGACCCTGGCCTTAGATCAACACAGCCAGGGTAGTGAATGCAACCTTGACAGGAGCAGAGCGGAGCTGCAGGCAGCTTGTCCAGAGCTTGCAGGGTAGCGGTTCTTATTTGCTGCACACACCCCCAGGTTAAGCATGGGAAGCATGTGCCCTTCCCAGATTTGTGCATGGGGTGGAGGCGGGCTGCCTGCTGTGGACTCGGGAATGGGAGCTGCACTGGCCTCTTCCTGGCAGCAGGGTGGGGGAGGAGGGGGAGGCTTGACTAGGGCTGTGCTCAGAGTGGGTGGCTACCCCAAAATTCACCATAGCCGCCTCTCCCAGTGTCGCCGCCTCCCACCCTGAGCACAGCCCTGGCCAAACTCCCCCACCAGGAAGACAGGAAGAGACCAGCACAGCCCCCAGCCCTGAGTTCGCAGTGGGTAGCCCTCCCCGTCTCCCCCTTTTTCTGCACACAAATCCGGGGCGGGGGGGCACATGCCCCCCATGCCTCCTCCTAGGGTGCACACTGCGGTGGGGAGCTATGCCTCCTCCCCCCTGCCCGCACCCCCAGACGAGCCACCCAGAGCTCCGGCCCACTCCCAACGGGGTCACATTCACTACCCTGTCTGGACAAAGCCTGTCCCCTGCCCTACTCCCTAAGGCACAGTGGGGTCTTCAGTCTGCCGCCCCCCCCCCCCCCCCCCCGGCATAGCACATACCCAGAAGAGGTATCTCGTCAGTTTGACCAGGCTCGTCCAACGTTTGTATGGATCATGTGCTTCAGTGGGGCTTTTGGGCGCTTTTGATTGAATCAGCTATTAGATAAAAGTGCCCGGAAGCCCCACTGAAGTGCACAGTCTATATAGACGTTGGGCAAACTGGGTCAAACCTACGGTTCACGCTTCCTCTTACGGTAGAGTGCTGTTTTTTGTGGATGGGGGTTCACATCTGTCAGCAGCTTTTATGTCCTTGTGTTTGTGAAGTACCTTTTACTCATCAGATTGACATACAGGGTCACTACTTCCTGGACATTCATTTATTCTCTTAAATTCTAGAACAAAGGAAGATCTTACGTTGCCAAAATGTATACAAATACAACATAATAATGAAACAAGAACCTAGTTTCACTATTTTTATTTTGGTATTAGATGGTGGGGAGAGGAAGTTATTCTGCTTTCATTAGTTTTGAATCCACTGGTTTAATTGTGTTTAGTTTAGCACTTGAGTAGATTTATTTTTTATTTTAAAAGCCTCAATACTAAAAATGCACATCCAAAATTCTGGGTGGGTTTTTCTGAATTTAAATCTTGCCATAGATTACAAGAACATTCAGTTGCTTTAAGTTCAGTATTTTTTGCCATTTCTGTCATAATTTAGTCCCACGTAGTATTATGGTATCTGAAAAGATTTCTAAGCCTTTAACAGCCCAACATAGTGCCTTGGATTCACCTGAAAGGCCATGGGCAACTAAATACAAATCCTTGAACCTGAGAACAGTTACAGGCTTCAGTACACACAAAGGAAAAATGTAATGTAATAAACAATAAGCAATATCAGGAAATCAAGTACATGAAAAAGGTCATATCTTAATCTTACCATAGATAATGTTTCTATTAAAGAAAAATACTTTAAAGGAACTTACTTGTTCTCAGCATTTTAAAATCACAAATTGTAGCCCCCTACCCAGTTTCTGAATGTAAGGCATGGTTTCAAAATTGCTTTTTATCAGAAAGACTACCAAAATGACATTGTAGCCTACCCAGCTACCAAAAGATGGTTTCTGATTTACATTAATTTTTCTGGAATATGGCAACTTGTACACAGCTTAAAACCAATTAACACAATATGAACTGTATTGAATTTCTTTACACAACAACAGTTTATATAATAGTCTCCATTTTAAAAGTGTTGCATCTCATACAGCCTTGTGCATTTCTGAGCAAGTCCTACCTATATGTAAAATATTTAAGGCATTCATGCAAAAATCCAGTCTCCTGGGTTGCATTCTTTTTGTGTTTTGTAGGAGTGGGGATGGAGTGCTTTTCTTTTTCTCTCGTCATATCGCTTGAAGGCTTACTTACAGATTTGGCATTTTTAGTGGTTGAGCATGGGCCGCTAAAATTATATAATACATTTTCAAGGTTGTTGTGGTGGGACAGTGTTTTGTTTTGTTTTTGTTTGTGTAGTTGACGGTGATCTAGAGTTAGGTAACTCTATCACCATTTCCAGCAGAGAATATGCATCCTTTGGTGCAAGGTTGATGAAAGCTTGCCCAGTAGCCACAATTAATCTTCATAATCATAAACTATAGTGACTGTAGATCCTAGGATGCACGGCTCTGTCTTGAATCAAGCTGCTTACCTAGATCAGGGGCATCAAACATACACCTACAAACCAGGTCCAGCCTGCAGAGCCACTCCATCCAGTCTGCTGGGGTTGTGGAGGGCCAGGAAATTTGCAGTGTGACTAGCTGGAGGTAGCACCTGCTGCAGAATCCAAGACCCCATTGCATATGGCCCTTGACTGCAGGGGAGCAAACAGCCCCATTGACTCTGCAGTTGCTTGGTCTGCAGCTGCTAGCCTGGCCACCACTGCCACTATTGTCAACTCTTCCGTGGCAAGTGGCTGCTTGCCATGCTGCTGCCAGTGCCTCCATCTCCACTGCTGGCCCCACCACAGCTGCTGCTGCTTGCCCTGTGAATCCAGCCTATTAGAAAGTGTATGGTGTAGATTCAGCCTGAAGCACCTCACCTTAGTGATGACTGTGGCTTGCTTAATGTGGCTGATAAAATTTTATAGTAGTATCCTTTCTCATATATTGGAAAAGCTGGTGAGCCAGTGGGAGGGGAGAGATTTGGGTATCAATTTAAAAACAGAGCCAAGTATCTTTCTGATTTCTTATCAGGGGCTACCTGGAGCCTCAGAGTTTGTGATCCATGTTGCAATTAGATAGAATAAACTTGGAATCCTTTGTAATTTTTCTGGATTATATTTCAAAGCATGAGCCAAGCATATACACACTTAAGCACATTGCAGTGTTTCATCATTAATTAGTTTAGTAATGATCAAATTGAAGTCATAACTAAGCCTGAATCAGATCAGTATGTTCAAATAACCAAATTAATATAGCAGATATCAAATCCAAATTATGACACGAGAAGAAATTACTTTGTGTTAACCTTGAATTGAGAGAATTTGAGGCAAAGCCTGTTTCCTTTCATTCTGAGACTGCAGCAAGGCACCACAACATGTTGATCTAGCTCAGTGGGGGCCAATCATTTTTGCCGGCATACCCCAAATCAGCCATGCACCCTCATCAATCCCCTTCCCCTGCCTGATCTGCTACTCTAGTTTTCTGCTCCCTGTTCAATCTGCTGCTCTGCCCTATGTTCCCTGCTTTATCTGCTACTCTGTTGCTTGTCCCCTCCCTGATCTGCCACACACCACACACAGAGACTGCCAGTGCTACTTGCAGCACACATGCTGCAGGTTGGCCACCCCAATCTAGCTTATTTTCCCACCACTCTTGATAACGCAGAATATTTTCACTGACTTCGAACCCAGACAGAGTTTCAGTCATACAGAACTGCAGCATTTTGGCTGAAGTAGAGCCATTCAAAATAATCTGTGTCTAATTGTAACCATTTAGTGTTTACCTTCAGTAAACCAGGGCCATTCAACCGATGTTCTGTGTGTGGGCTGCCTGTGGCCCCTGAAGGGTTAGCATGTGGCCCACAGCTGCCACAGCTCCCCTTTCCTGTAATTGCTCCATCAACAGCAGCTGGTTCTTCAGGTGCTCCTGCTCCTGGGGGTAGGGTTGTACAGCAAGAGGAGACCTAGAGTGCAAGAGCTGCATATGTAGTAGGGGACCATAGCTGGGAAAGGCAGAAGCCTGGCTGCCCACACCTCAAGTGGGCATGTCCTGGGGGGGTGCCAGGCTGCCTATGTTGCAAGTCAGGGCAGAAGGGACTGCTTGCTCAGCATGCATGGCCAGGAGGTGGTGGGGAGGAGCCAAGCTGCCTGTTAGGGGTGCAGTGATAGAGATTTGGGGGGGTTGATACCGATAGCTGATTTTTAAGGAGGCATATTGGCCGATATCAATCCGATTTCAAATACAGCTGCTTCCAGCTGGTAAGTCTGTTGTGGTGATAGGGAAGGGGGGAGGGAATGGACGTGGCGGGGCAGATCAATGCCCCCCCACAGTGAGGGATGGTGTGGGGCTGGGGCAAGTGCTGCCCAGTAGGGGCAGGGTGGGGTGAAGGGTGGATCTGTGGCTCATCCAGGGGTGTGTGGGGGGGTGGGAGGCAGCTACGAACTCTGTGTTGCACTCCGGGAGGGCATGGGGGGCATGTGCCCCTGGATCTGCATGGGGCAGGGCGGGTTGCAGCTGCGGGCTGGAGCCGGGGCTGCTCCAAGCTCTTCCTGGCAGGGGCTGAGCTGGGCCGCTCTAGGTGCAGGCAGTGACGGCACTGGAAGGGGGACAATGTGTGTGTGGGGGGGTGGCAGCTGCAGCCACCCCAAATTTTGCCGTAGCCTCCCCATAGCCCCTCTTCCCAGCGCCGCCACCACCTGCCCAGAGTGCAGCCCCAGTCCAACCCCTGCCCCCCCCCACACTGGGAAGAATCCAGCACAGCCCTGGCCCCCACCTGCAGCCCACCCCACCCATGTCCCTTGCAGATCTGGGGGGCACATGCCCCCTGTGCCCTTCTGGGGTGTATGCAGCAGCAGAAGCCGCCCCCCACTCTCTATGCCCCCCAGACAAGCTGCAGTTCTGTCCCATGCCCCACCCCGGTTGGGCAGCACCTGCCCCAGCCCCACTCCCTCCCCCAGCATGGGGGGCGTTGATCTGCTCCCCCCACGTCCCTTCCCTTCCACCACAACAGATTTACCAGCTGGACGCAGCTCTTCAAGCTGCTGGGCTGTGCTCTTCACTGCCTGAGTGCTGTGCTGTGGCTGCACACATGCACGAGCATTTATCAACCAAATTATCAGCCATATCAGGCCAATTTCTAATACACTCAATTTTCTTTATGTTGGTGCGGATCCGATATCGGTCCAACGTATCGGTGCAACTCTTACTGCCTGTGCTATGTGCGCGGAGGAGGTAAGCGAGGGAAGGTGTGCTGGGCCACGTGTGCAGCGGGAAAAGCCTGGGGGAGGGACCGCCCACATAGTGAGCTGCCTTCAGTCAATGACCAGCATCTTATGTGGCCCCCAGGACTGTGGCCTGTTCAGCACGTGGCCCCCAGCTTCCTGGAAGTTGGACTGTTCTTCAGTAAACTATGATAGGTACCTTTCCTATGCACGGATGCATGCATGCATGCACTAATGGAAAAAAAACGAGGGGAGTTTGGGAGAGGAATGAAGGTAACCCTTTGAGAACAAAGATAAAAATGGGATCTTTCACTCATGCTGTTGTGAGTACTAGTTTTCTGGAGGTTTGGTTGAAGCCTGCAATGCACGTGGGTCTCTTTGTTAAGTGACAAACTAGTCAGGATGATTCCCTGGAGGAAAACGCATCTCCCACTTCTGTTTCCTCTGGGTGGCTTTTCCAGGGAAGTGGGAGCCATGTAGCCTTGGATATTGCTAACAGCACAAGAGGAAAAAATCTATTTCCATTCTGCCTGACCTTTGCTTTCATAAGGATTTTTTCCCCTTGCTGTCCCTCATGGATTGCTATAAGGCAAGTTCGGTGACCTCAAGTGTCCCGACAGCCAGTGTGGTCCCATCCTCTCACAGGGGAATCCTTAGGCCTTAAGTCATTGCGGAAATTTTCAGTTGTTAAATCATTCAGCTTAAATTACAGTCTGATCTTCAAAAAATATGAAAAACAGGGCATGTGAACTTGGCTGCTAAGGAAATGGACGACTGACTTGTCAGTTAATACAAATATATGCAGACAATTTTTACTATCTCCAGGAATGAATTTTTTTAAAGACAGGTCATTGTGTTCAGAATTTGCTGAAATATTCTGGACTTTCCAATGACAAAGAATTGGGAACTAATATAAATTTCTAGCTTGTCCCAATGGCTTTTGATCTAAAAATTAGAAGCCATTTTATGTATTTTATTAGAATATATTTTTAAATGCATCGACATTTTAAAAATATAAGTTTGTCCCATGCAAATCCATGCTTGTAATTAGGAAAAGGCATATTGAAGTGAGATGTTTGGGATGTTTCCAGTTGTAAGTTCTTACATCTGAAGTTCACTAAGAGCCAAGTAGGTATGTCAACATTAACAGGCGTAGAATTGACTGACCCAGCGTAGTGTTCAATCTTTTTTCCTTGGTAGGCTGCATGGGCAGTGCCTGGTCTATCTGCATGTCAGATCTAGCCAGTGGCCCTGATCTGGTGCCCAGGGCCCCATCTGGACATATGGAAGGAGGTAGGGGGCAACCTGGGTCCAATCCAGCTGCATGGGGGGAAACAGGCATGGCCCAGCCCCGATTCAGCCATGCTTCAGGAGGGGAGCATGGCCTGGCCCCCAACCCATCCGTGCAGAGAGAACAGGGCATGGCCCAGCCCCATTTCAACTATGTGGGGCGAAAGGGGTCTGGGCTAGCCCCAGTCTGGTTTGTGTGGGAGAGGGGGCACGGGAGTTTGATATTGGAGGAGGGTGGCAGCATAATGGCTGCTGCTCCCCCACTGTCAAATTTCCTGACCTATGGGGAACCCCATGGGCCAGATGGGTGCTTCTGGGGGTAGGGCAGTGCACCATTTGGCCCACAGGCTGGAGGTTGAGCACCCCTGGACTAACAGGAGGAAAAAGAAGGTATACTGAGCAAAATGGGAGGAATTAGCAGACTGTTTTAAGAACAGTAATTGGTGAAAGCACTGAATAAATTAACTAATTACGTTATTTGTGTTTTTTACATTTTAGAGATGAAATTGGATTAATCCCCTGTCCTGAAGCAAGGTATAACCGGAGCCCCATAGTGCTGGTACAGAACAAACTTGGTGTGGAGAGCTGGTGCGTCAAGTTCCTTTTGCCATATGTCCATAACAAGCTCCTCCACTATAGACAAAAAAAGCAATGGCTCAACAAAGACGGTAAGTACTTGATTGACTAAATTCCTCTCTGATTCCTAGTGTGTAGTTTTTTATTATCTATTGCGAAATACCACAGACATTTTAAGAAATACTGTGTTGGGGAGACTACCCAATGCTATATTGGAACAGCTTCATGGCAGAGAGAATGGATCTATTGTACAAGCTAAATCTCCAGTTTCTTCTACCCAAGCTGAAACTCCATTTCATTTTTCTTTTTCCTAAGCTGGCAGCGATGTAAAGAATGAAACAAGTAATTTTACTAAATTAGGACAAATGTTACTGTCCTTAGAGACAATTTTATCTAGCTCTTCTCGATCAGATGTATGGTCATGGTGCTAGGTAGCTCTGAGATGGAAAAGGAGCACAAGATTTTCAAGGCTCAGAGGATTACATGGGGAAATATTAGTTGTATAAACAGCTTGATATTGTACAGTTCCTGTTTATTAACTCATTTTTGTAGGCGTGTAAAGATATTGTTGACTTGGAATGGTTTCTGCATTCCTTTTTTTATCAAAAGATAGTAAATGTATAAATTAGGAGAGATAAGTTGGTATAAAATTGACACACCATTTTTTTTACTGGGCAAAAATCACTTGGCTGTTTCTCTGTAAAACACAGTTGTGTTTGGTGTAAGATACAGCTAGAAGGTTAGATCCATCTTAGCAACATGGAATTTCTCATTGTTCTACTGGACTATCATAGACTTCACTCTCTGAAAAAACTGACGTGCTTCTCTTACATGGACTGAAAAGCATGCTGGTTGGATGGGTACAGTGTTTGGGATGTTACAACTACAAATAATTTGCATTGTGAAGAGTGTAAAAGCCTGTAAAGCTGTAGAATCATAATATCATGTTTACTTGAATCTAATATGAGGCTTTTTTCCCCCATTCAACATGTGGGGAGGGAGCCTTTTGTCTTACAATCAAGTATAAGTTGCGGGGGTGAGAGGAGGAACAGAGGCTGCAGCTCTGACTGCAGCCCTGAGCCCAGGGCTGGAGTTGAAACCATAGCCACTGCCCCCCTTGCCACCTGCCCCCCCTTCCCCCCTACTCCTGCAGCCTCTGCTCCCCACCACTGCTTACCTTCCCCTTGCAGCTCTGGCTCCTGCTGGGGCCTCACTCCAGCTGGGAGCACAGAGTATGTGCTGCCACCAACCACAGCCTGACTACACAGCAGCCACAGCAGCGCTGGCCCCAGCTCCAGAAAAGCAGCTGTGTGGCCAGGCTGGGGCTGGAGGCATCACATGATGCATGCTCCTTGTCTAGGGCTGGAGCAGGGCCCCAGCAGGAGCTGGAGCAGCAAGGGAAAAGTAAGCAACAGTGGGGGAGGAAAGAATTAGGTCAGGCATTGGTGGGAGGGAAGGGAGGACAAGTGCCACAGGCACCACAGGGGCATGCAGGAGCGGGGGCAAGTGGCAGAGGAAGCCAAGCAGGGTTGGCAAGCACTGAGGTGGGGGGGCAGGGGGGGCAGGTAGAAGGGGTACAATTAGGGGATAGGCAGCAGGGGGTGCAGGCAACACGGGAGTAGGTGTGGGGCATGCAGTCATTGAGTAAAGGGGTCAGGCAGCCAGGGCGGCAAGGGTGGGGAGAGGCAGCAAGGGACAGAGGTCAGGTCACTTGACTCCCTTGCTGTTTGACCCACTACCACCTCCCACCTCGCCACTGCTTTCTCCAGGACAATGCTGGGGCAGAATGAATTTAAGATAGCCTTCCAAACATTAGATTCTAGACACGTAAGATGTATAATAAATTTATAAACTTCCATGTCTAGAATTAATTATTGGGGGGTCATCTTAAATTAATTATTGGGGGGTCTTGGATTTGGGTAAATGTGGCAATTTAACAGAATGTGAATGGAACGGGAAAGAGTTGTGTTGAAAACGTTTTGTTGCATTTGATTGGGCCCCTCGGGCCTGGCACTGCCCCTGCATGCCAGGCTTGGGCTCTGGGGCCCAGTGCCACCCCTACCCAGCCCTGCACACTGGATTGGCCATCTTATCCAACATACAGGGCCTGGGGCTCCCTATAGATCCAGAAGTTTGGCAGTAGGGGAATGGTGCCACTGCCCTCCCCCTTTCCCCATCCCCCCTGCCGAATTTCCAGACCTGTGAGGAGCCTCATGGGCTGGATGACAGTACCGTGGTCTAGATCTGGTTCACGGGCCAGGGCTTGAGCATCCTTGGTCTAGAACATATGTAGGCAGAATGCACAGGTCCTCAAACAGTTACTTATAAGGAAAGCCTATAAAACCAAAGTTTGATTCCTGGCAAATTGTTTTCATCAGGAGGAGAAATGGATGGTGGAGCATTCACCAAGCAGCACCATCAACAGCCCACTGCCCTCACAGTTCAGATTATTAAATAGACTAGCACATGCCTCATTTTTTTTCTTTCATTTATCTGAAATAAAGGTGGATTGTTTCAACAAGATTTAATCCAACCTAAAATGCATTGAAGGCCCTGTGTGTTTTTTTTAATATATTAAAAACACAGTTCTACAAGTAAGAGTACAAAACATCTTCTCCTTGAGGCAGTACCAAAAATTGAGAATCAAGCCAAACAGTATCCCATCCCACTCCCCATCAACTGTCTTTGGCACATTTTTTTTCTTACAAAGCCTGGAAAACATAGATATGCTTTGCAGTGTATCCTTATTAGTAATGAATTTGAAGTGTTTGAAATCAAATGTCAGGCTGTCAGGTCCTTCTCTGTCCCGCAGGATTGCAGCTGTGGCTCTGTTATGTTTGCATGCACACATATGCGCACACATGCACATGCACACACGCGCACACACACACACAGCTTTCTTGTAGGTAGGTTCAGAGACATTTAGAAATTTAAAGGTCAAGACTGCTACCTTTACATAACACTGGGCAACTGCTAGGAAGCTAATCCAAATCCTGGAATGCTGATGGTATACTTTTAATTAGATATACCACTTAATAAGTGAGTTGCCTCATTTTTCCCCAGCTTGCATTTCCAGGTGAATTTTGGGTATAGCTGCAAGTAGGGTTTACTTAAGTAAAAAAAACAGGTCTGCTACCTAGCCCTGACTTTTCCCCAGGTTAACATATTTCACTTTAGTTTAACCAATTGAGGTCCATGCTAAGCTCCCCAGGATTTATGTTTGCTAGGAAGGTGGTATAGGTCAAGCTGAATGCCATCAATCTCTTGTTGGCATGCTCACCCCTTTTGAAGTGCCAGCTCTCCCAAGAGTTTTTTCTATGGGTTTTGGATACTAGGAAGGAAGATTATTGCGCCTTTTGGGAGGTAAGCATATTGAAGGTAGAGGAGGATGTCCACCAGGGCCATTTCACTTGGTCTCAGCATGGGAGACCAGAACTATTTCAGGTACTCCAATTCACCACAACAGACCCTTGCAGGCAGAACTGTATTTTGTGAACAGTGGTCTCAAACACCAGAGATATGAGCGTGGATGTTTATTCCTTGTCTCTGGACTAAGGGAGTCATCCTTCAAAACAGTAAGTTTTGCCACTGTCTAGTGTAGGTACAGCTCTAGGGCAGAAGCATTTGCTGGTTGCAGACAGTGTACCAGCGCGTGTGTCACAACCTGTGACATATGCAGAGAGATGAGACAGTTCTGAGGTGCTTGGAATTGTTTTGCCACAACTCTACATATGCTTAACCAGAAATATAAGAGAAGATGCAGGGTCATCCAAGTCAAGTAATGGTTTCATAAGCAAATGTCAGAAACCTCCTCAAAAGAGGCCAGCAGTTATTCTGTCTCTAAGGAAGGCAGGTTCATTTTCTTTCATTAGGACCCCAATTTCTCCCCAACCAGAATTAGGTCATTGCTGTTAGATAACTGCAACCCTGGTACTGACATCCAGCTCAAGTGGCAGATTATGTCCCAGAATTAACGCTCTTCTAAACAGCCAGTCTGGTGTAGTACAGTTACGATGAGATTCTTGGGATGAGGGAAAGATATTCTCTGTTTCTGACAAATAGACTTTCACAAAGAGACATCTGCTCTTGTTTCTGATCTTGGGATTATGCTTGCTTCAGTTGTCTTAAAATAGGAGCTGAAGGCTGGAGGACAGGGTTGTTTGGGTTGCTATCAGAGGCAGAGACTGCCGACACAGTTCTGCATGCTCACAATATTATTCTGACTTCTTTGGACAAAATACTGAAAATCTAAAGCAGGCAGAAAGCTGTAAGTATTCTGTGTAATGATGCATGACCAGTTGCTTTTTGTTAGACAAATTATCAAGGAATTCCCAAATCATGTCACATCATTACATGATTTGCATATGCAAAGTGCCCTTTTCTGGTTATGTAAATTTAGCATTTGTCTACTCTGGTGACCTTTGAAAATTTACCCCAAACAACCTATCTATATTTTCAAATTGTTTCTTTGTTGAAGCTAATTTCAGCTTTTTACACGATAAAACCTCCTCTTTTTAAAAGCAGCCACAGCCACCAGTAGGTTGTTATTGTTGCAAAGGGTAATACTATCACTGTTTTTTGCTAACCTGGTTGGTCAGGCTTTGGGGTAAGCAAAACTGAAATAGCGAGCCCTGTAACTATGGGCCCCTCAACATGTGCAGGCACGATGGGCTCTAATGCACAGTCCACACAATCACACCCTCTGCCATGCCATACCTGGATCAGATCTCATCATGCCTTATTGCTGGGCTCCACCTGCATGGCCAGAAGCAAGCTCCTGCAGCTGGGAACCCCCCTCAGCTGCTCTACATGCCCCCACAGCTGAGAGATCACATGAGCTGCAGTCTTCTAGCTGCGGGGGTGCATGGGGCTGGGAGCCCTGTCAGTTGGGAGCTCCCAGGCTCAAGGATGGACATGGGCCTCCCCAGTGGGGAGCTCCAATCAGCTGATGGGACTCTCAGCCACAGGGGCCCCTGGCCACAAGTTTAGTTAACAGTGTGATAGGAAGCAGCTACAAAATTATTCCACATATTTTGTGGAATAACTTTGTAGCTTATTTCTTTTTAGCGCACCATTAATTGATTGAATGTGTAGCCAGGTGGCCACTTAAGGTGTTGTTATCTGGTTAAGAGTGGTCTGTAGATGTTGCCTAGTAAAGGTTCTAGCTACACATTACACATATTATGCAGTTACCTTCTTAATCCCACAATACATTTAGAACATCCCCCATGTACAAAGTAATTATGACACCATAAAATTGACAGTCCAGCTATAAAAAGAGCCAGTTTGCTACAAAGTTAGTGCTTGAAAATATGTAACAACTTTATAACTGGTTTCTAATTAAATTTAATTTGAAAGTGTGGCAGGGCCCAAATGTTTAATCTGACATCTGATTTTCTGCATAATTCCATGGACTTCAAAAGGACTATTCAGGTGCTTAAACACTTTGGTGGACCAGGTGTAGGTGAATTGGTTTTAAATATGCTAGGTTTAGGGGTTTTTTGTTCAAGTATTATGTAAATATGGGTGCTGCTACTTGAATTTGAAGTATTGGTAAAGCAGCACAATGTGTCTTGCATCAGGCATTTACACAGCAGCCTTTAGGCAACACTGGAGCCTCAGGTGATTAAATTCACCTTTCCCTGGCAGAAATCCCAGTTGAAGGATGCATCTGACCAATCTAGCACCTCTTTCTGCTGTTGGGGGTCAGTGTGTTTTATGGCTCCATATAGTCAGCTGATTGTTAATTTCTGATTGTGCAGTCACCTCAATTGAACCAACCGTGGATTTAGCTCAGTGTAGACTCCCCTCCTTTCCCCCTCTCCTCTTCCAGCTCTTTTCTTAAAACACATTGTGGTCCAATGCCTCTCCTTTCTGGAGATGCAATTAACTGAAAATAACTTCAGGTTTGTAGGCATATCACTCTAGTGTACAACCTACTGAGTATTTTGAATGTAGGGTGAACAGTAGGGAATCTAAACTAACAGTCTTGGCAACGGAAACGGTGATAATTATGCCTAGTTTGTCAGAGATTTTCCTCCCCCTAATTCAGCTCATTAAGTCAGCCTGTAAATTTAAGGATTGTGGCTGTAAGAGAAGATTAACCAAGCTGATCTTGTGACTTTTGGAAGCAGGGGTTAAGGAAACAAACCCAAGATATTGTGTCTTGTCTCTGTTTTACAAGGAGATGCACAGAACACTAAGCTTTTTTATGTTGGTAGGCCTCAGACTAATTGATTAGTGCAGCAGAGTGCAGGGGGAAGAGGAGAGACAAGGCTGGAATGGAATTACTCTTCTCTTGTCAGCCACCCACATAGCTCTCCCTAATTTTATGACATCATTAAATATATATACATCTGATCTGCAGAGTTTTTAGAGGGAGTGAAGCAAACAGATATTTATAGATGCTTCTGTTTATTGCTTATTTTGTGAATTAGTCAGAATAGCTCAATCTGTGGAGAGGCAGCCTGTTCAGAATACATTAAAAGTATTTTCTGTTACATAGCTGTGCATCTAATTAAATGAATTAATGTGCAGTATTTGCTGCTCCTAATTCATAATTATTGTAGTTTTTTCCCTTTCACAGATAGAATTGTTATAGTATTTGCAGTTACATAAAACTGAACAGCTAAAAAGAGTTGCCATCTGTAGCTCACAGTTCTTGTATCAACACAGTCCTTCTGCAATAGCTGTGATAGTTTTAAGATCTCATTCCAATTTTTTGTGAAGAATTCTGTGCGTCTTTACACAGTTTTCAATCACTAAATGGACTAGCATGATTACAAAACTTTACATTTTTTAATCATATTCATACAGCTGGAAGTAGCTCATGATTTGCAAATGACACCAATTTGAGTGGAATTACAGACA
This sequence comes from Alligator mississippiensis, assembly GCF_030867095.1. Taxonomy (NCBI): domain Eukaryota; kingdom Metazoa; phylum Chordata; order Crocodylia; family Alligatoridae; genus Alligator; species Alligator mississippiensis. The sequence goes on along the minus strand of NC_081826.1, from coordinate 193,966,991 downwards.
TTCTGGAGGGCAGGGCTTGGATCCAGAATGACCTGCATAAACTGGAAAGGTGGTCTGCGGTCAATCAGATGATATTCAACAAAGACAAGTGCAAAGTCCCATACTTGGGACAGAATAATTGCATGCACAAATACAGACTGGGAATGACTGGCTATGTTGCAGTACTGCAGAGAAGAACCTGGGTATTATACTGGACCCTAAGCTGAATGTGAGCCAAATAAAAGCCAACAGCATATTAGGTTGTATTAGCAGAAGTGTCACTGGCAAATCAAGGGAAATGATTCTTCCTCTCATTTCAGCACTTGTAACATCTTACCTGAAGAACTGTGTCCAGTTTTGGGCCCCACACTTCAAGATAGATATGGGCAGATTGGAAGGAGTCCAGCAGAGAGTGACAAAAATATTAGAAACCTGGGAAGCATAACTTACAAGGAAAGGCTGAAAGAACTAGGATAATTTAGTCTGGGGAAGAGAAGACTTGGGGGGGGGGCAGGGATTTGATAATAGTCTTCAAATACCTGAAGTGCGATTATAGAGAGGGATAGAAATAGCCTTCTTTCTATGACTGTAGGGAATAGGACAAGAAGCAAAGACCTCCTCAAACTGCAGCAGATGAAAAATAGGTTGGAGATTAGGAAGAACGTTCTGACTCTGAGGTTGGTTAAGCATTGGAACAGACTACCTACAGAACTTGTGGAATCTCCATCCCTGGAAATTTTCAGCAGCAGGTTAGAGACACTTGGCTGGGATTGTTTAGTTAGGGCTGATTCTGCCTGGAGCAGGGGACTGGATTAAGTGACCTTTATGAGGTCCTTGCAGCCCTGCTTTCCTATGATCCTATAATGTAGTGCATAGATACTAGTGTACCCTAGTTTAAGAAGTTGCATTATGCAGAGAGGGAGCTTTAATTTACATTCCCCCATTTGTGCCAGCACTTTCTCTGGAATAGAAATGAAGAGTATCTCCAAGAGAGGTACCATTTAAGAACATATGTCATGGAGAAGAGGCTTTGCGGAGGTTCAGGGTCTGAGAGAACACAAAGGGAAGAAATGCTCAAGTTTTAGCACTGTTAATCTTTGATGGATTTTTTTTCAATCTTTTAGAACTGATAGATGTCACATGTACGCTGCTGCTGCTAAACCCAGACTTCACCACTGCATGGAACGTCAGGTATGTCACACTCAGCAAATGACTTCAGAAAGAGCTTGGCCAGCTGCCTTCAGTCTGAGTCAGCCATAAGCTTTGTTTTAAGTGGGATTTAACAACACAGCAACAGCTTTTTGGATAAGATGTGCTGAAACAATATTTGGAACCTCTTCTGTTCTGATGTCCCTTGTAGCTAACATGTCACATTTCACACCCTTTTTTTTTTCAAATGCAAATTAAAGGTTATGCCACTCTATTTGAAAAGAGATCTTGGATAAATAAGTTATTTTATGGAAGGACTATAGCTGCTGCTTCCACCCATCTATTGGTCAGCATTTTCATCTTGGTTTAAATTCCTGTAAAATTCCACCTCTGTTTGCTAAGATTTTTCATTCTGAGCCCCTGCATTATACGAGGTTACCTTTGAAGAGTAACTGTGTTATATGAGAAACGTTTCTTTGTTTACAGTGAATGAAACTGATTGTAGCTGGCAAAAGCCTTATCAGTGGGTGGCTTTTCTTCTGTTTAATAAATGAAAAAGGGGAATTAAATATTCAGATTTTATATTACATGGAGCCTGGAGTGTCCCTTTTGCCAAGACGTCATGTTTAATCAGCATTTTGTTCATTCTCCCTGGCATCAGATAAACCAGAGTTTCGTTTTGCACTAAAGAGCATTTCTAAACTAACTTACCTTATGGGGTAGTTTAGAAAGCACTGAGCAGTCTGACCGTCTTAAATCCTAACCTGTTGCAGATGTGAGGAAATGAGTTAATAGAATACAGATATATCTCCTTCTTCCCAAGCCACTGGGGGAAGAAAGGAACAAAGCAGTCCCGAAATATAATAATAGTGCTTAAGACTTTTGTAGTGCTCTACATGCAAATCAGTAAGTACACTTAGGGAAATGGAGACAAGCCATATGTATGGTGAATTAGTCTCAGGCTCTGAACTGAATACTTTGACTCCTCTCCTTTCCTGCATAACAAAGGACTTGCCTACTGGATTAGACTAATGATTTGTCTAAATGATCCATCTAGCCTAATATCCTATCTCCAACAGTAGCTAATACTAGGCACTTCCATGGGAGCTGTCAAATCCTCATTAATGGTCAATTAAAGAATAACTTGCCTATAAGAGAAATTTTTGCCAGGCGTCAAAGTGGGTAGTGAATTTCTTAAGAGATATTGCAGCTGATGTAACCATGGAAGTTATCTGTGTAAATGGCTAACCTGCCTTTATTGAGTTCTGCTGGGCTGTTCTTTTATTTTTCCAAAATCTAGGTCTTTATAACATTTTGTGGCAGAGTTCAACACATCAGTTTGTACAGAAGAAAAAAACAGCTTTCTTTTCATCTGTTAAGATAGCCTGTTGCCTTTTTAATTAGGTGTTTCTTTGTTCCAGTATTAGAGGGTGCCCAGTTGACCTTTGCTGTTGTAATTGGCTTAAAGTTACCTCTGCCAGGATTGTGCACCTTTATCATTTTGAGCCTCTGGTAGTTCACTCTCTAGCACAGTAACAATACAGCTCATCTGAGTTAAATATCAACAATTCATGTTCTGCCTTTTAGACATCCCCCAAAGTGAAGGGAGAGCTCTGGGACTGGCTTTGATCCCAGGCATCTCTGCAGATCCTTCAGTCCACATGGGAATCTACATGCCATATCCTCAGTCATGACAGTGTAGCCCTGCTTCCCCAGTATATGTGAAGAGGAAACAGGAATCAGCTTCCTTGCTCCTGATGGTGAAGCAGTTCCTTACATTTCCCTAAGTAAAGAGACTAAAGCTAATCTTAGGTCTTGCACAGAGCGCTTTAGTAGGAATAGTCTCTTTCTGCCCTTCCCCCTATTTCTCACCCCCCTTGAAGGATAACTGGAGGGGTTTCCTAAAAATGCAGCTCTATGTCTGGGTAGATTAAAGTGCTTACAAATACAGGTTTTCTGCTGTTCAGATGGCTTCATGCAGTAGGAAGAATGCAGAAATGAGTCCATTAATACTGTTTTTCTAGTGAGTAACTATCAGATCCAGATAAAGCAAACTCCATTTTTTTTCTGTCTATAGTGTATTTATCAAGGTTTCTGCTGCGAACCAATTCTTTGAAGTATCATTGATGTAAGAAAAAGGGAAGTAAGGGTCATAAAAGGTTGACTCTATTGTGAGAAAAATGTATCTTTGAGTATTCTTGAAATGATAAAATTGATGGGGCATTTAAGTTGAAAAATAGCTTGTGATCCCGTTCAGTAGCATTACTGTGTGTCAACTTCTCAGGAGTTGCTTTCAGTAATGTTCCCTGTCGCTGTGCTGCTGCTGCTTAGTTGAGCCCATTTTTTCTAATAGCAATACATCTCCTGTCTGTCCATCCTCATCACCTTATATTTTAACTGCTTGAAAGCTAAAAGGGTTTGCAAGTGCAGTCTGTTAAGACCATTTTATTTTGAGTCACAAATACAATTTGGATAAATGCCTTGGCAATAAGGATTGTACATTCCTTCATGTAGTGCAATCTGTGTGGTGGTTCCTAAATCTAAATGAAGAAATGGTCATACTCCCATAAACTCTGAAACAAACTGGAAATAAATTATGTTCTTATACTCTTAAACAGTTGTGAAAGATTTAGAGCAATGGTACTCAACCTGTACCCTGTGGACTGGATCTGGTCTATGGAGCCATGTCATTCAGCCCTGGTGGCTCACCATGGGTGCAGAAATTTGGCAGGGCAGTGGGGGAGTAGTAACAACATAAATTCCCATAGTTCCGAGAGCCACAGCAATTAACACTGTCACTGATCCCCCACCACCAAATTTACAGACCCATATGAAGCCCAAATAGCATAACTGAGGGAAGATGACCAGGGAAGCAGTCCCAGGTGCTGCCTTTGGAGGTGAGGGGTGCAAAATTAGCCACCACCATAGCAGTGCGTGACCCCACTGCTGCCATCATCATGGTGGCAGCCAGTGCTGCCCTATGCATTGCAGCTTCCTCACACATGGAGCTGCCCTGCTACACCTCGAGGAAGCTGTGCTGGCCAGCTGACATGGCCCTGCATGCCTGATATGAAAGAGAAACACAAGAGAAGACAGAGTGGAACAGTAGAGCAGTTATCAGTCAGAAAAGGTGGATGGGCCTAGGGGATATGAGCCACAAAAATAAAACACCAGCAGAAGCACACAGCTGAGCGCACCAGAAAATGAAACCTCCCTCTGACTATGTTTGTTAGTGATCAAAGACCTGGGGTGCCTGAGAGAGAAAAAGATTGGATCTGAGTTTTTCAGCTATAGTTGAGTAGTACAGCAACAGTTAACTTTATAAAAAAGGTAAGCACTAGTTTAATTTTCTAGCCAGGCCAGAGTATACTTTGCAATAAAATAAATTACAGTTTGATTATGTGCTGCTATGCCAATGCACAACTTGTTTTTAATTTTAGGAGATAGATGGCTTCTCTTTAAGAGCTCATTAGTGTTGCCATTACAAAGTTGGCCACTACAGCTAGGGCCAGATAGTTTAATTTGCAAATTTGTCCTTGACTCTCATGCTATTTTATACACTCACATAAAACCCATGTGTATTTGGATGGACTGGATTTGACTTTTTTATTGTGTAAAATATCTGTGGAGGGAAGAATAGGCAGGGAAGTATTTTCCACTGCCAGTTCAGGTTATACTGGAAGTTTATGGGCCACATAAGAGTGAATCCAGTGGCACAGAAGTATATGGTACAGTTGAGGGGTATGATAACTGAGTGATAAATGCCGTTACCATAATGGATGGGAAACTAAATATTCATGGAGGAAAGAGAGACCATTTGGTATAGTTTACAAAAGAAATAAAAGCTCTTGTGAGAGCAGCTCTTTCAACAGTATGTCCGAGCCTTTAGAAATGATTCCTTCAATGTACCCACTTCCTTTGCTATTCTTATGAAATGTGGAAGCAGAAAATGTTGCTTAGTCTGCAAGGTGATTCTGTTACTACATTTTTTTCTTAATATATAACAAGAAGAGAAACTGTGTTTCTTCACCTTGTTTAATGCAGCTTGCACAGTAACTAAACACAGTTTAAATGTTAGAGGTTTACTACTGTGCGGGCTGGGAGCGATCCGGGCCCTTTTTCACGCCGCGCGGGCTGTGGCCAGCAGCCTGGGCACACTGGGTCGGAGAAAGCAGGCGACACGCTAGAATTAGGCACAGACGCTTAATGGTTAATTTAAGATTGTTTGCTTACACCGTAGATGGTCGTGGTGCAGGCGGGAAAACTTGCTTGAGTTGCAGTTACAGATAGAAAAGAAGAGAGGCGGACTAGAGTTCCTTCCCGTGAACATTCTTCTAGCCCATCCGGTTGGAGGCTCTAAACTGCGAGCCCGTCGCGCCAACCGAAGAAAGTACTCGAAACAAAGAGCTCTGAATAGACTCACACAAAGTTTGCTAGGTTCCGTGGATCCTTTTTGCGCGCAGGGAAGAAGGATACATCGAGGATTGCGCTCGGTGACGGGGAGAGGCTAGAGGCTGATCAGACCTCTGTTGCCTGCTTGAAATACGCTGGGTCCGATAGGCTCCGCAGCGCTTAGAGATCTTCACGCAGCGTGAAGATCCCTCCTCCTGGTGTTCGTGGAGTCCTCCAACTTGGGCGGAAACCACTCAAGCCTTTTATACAGCTAGCAAGCCAATCGCTAGCCGCCACGCTTGAATAATTTAGAACTAGCCAATGGTGGGGCACAAATTTGAATACGAATGGCAGGAACTCCTTGCAACGTGCATTTCTGTGCTGCAACAAAGAAATGCACCCTGCAAAGAAAGCTACTGGTGGCAGGAATTCTTTTGCACCGGGGTTCTCCTCTGCAGCAGAAAACTCCACCGTGCAAAGAAGCTGCAATTTAGCGGGAACAATTTAGCAGTGCCGAAGCACTCACAAAACAAAAATCACACCCTTGGGTTGTGACAACTACTACTTCCAGGCCAAAAAGTAGCCTTAATTTTGAATCAAGCTATTGAAACTGGAAAGGGACTCTTTCACTCTCTTGAGAAGGTATCACAGAGGTGTATGCAGAGAGCTAGATTTATTAGAGGTACTCACTGGTGGAACCACAGATGGGTAACTGAACAAGGGTCAGCGTACATCAGATTGAAAGTGTCTCAAAATAAATTCAAATTCTCTAAGTCCCAAGAGATGACAGCAACCTCAAGCTCTTGCTAATGGCTCTGAGGCAGTTGAGAGGTATCCTGACATTATTTTTCATATAGGCTAGAATACTAAAGGCAATTAGAACAAAACAAAAACCAGAGTCAGTGACATTGTTGCCCAAGTTTGGTATATTTTTAAGGAGCCCAAAGAAGGCAAATTTGTACGCTTGTTGTCTTTTGAGATGGATTTTAGTCACACCTATAATTGAATCTGTTCTTTTTCAAGGGGGTGCTTTCATGTTGAGAATCTGCAAAACCCAGAAAGTACTATGCTGCTACTGCAGCAGTGAAAGACAGCCAGGCCTTTATGTTTGGAAATCTACCTTGAAGCACTGAAAATTAAAAGGGCAAGTACTTTTGGGACTGTAGAGTTGCAGACTATTATTCACTGGCTTCACTGGAGATCAGTCCACTATATGTGGACTTGCAGCATATTCAATAAATCATTAGCCTCTTAGTGCAACTTATGTAGAATTTAGGTGCCTTCATTCAAAAAAACTGATCTACAACTCCCAACATAGTTTAAAGTTCTGACAGTCCTTAGATACCTAAGTTTTGTGTAGTAAAGTTACTGAGGTGCCTAAAGTTCTGTTGTTGTCTGTGCTCAGAGATACCACTTCCTTGGCTAAGCATATTGGTGCCTATCACATGCATAAATATGTTTGGGATTTACAGACTAGGTACCCCAGTGCCTAACACCCCTGAAGGCCACAAGGCAGAGCATGTTTAGAGCATGCCTAACACATGCTGACAGCCACTTTCTTTCAAAAGCAAACAGACAGATCTGGCCCATGGGCCAGAAGTTGAGCACCACTGGTATAGAGGTTAGAATGCTCTCCAACAAAATTGGAGACCTGTGTTCTAGTCCTCCTTCAGTAGAAGGGGCTCAAACCCATCTCTCCCATCTTCCAAGCTGGAGGCTAAACTGAAATGAAACACATTTTCACCCCCAGTGATGAAGCTGGCTGTTCTACATCGCAGAATGCAAAATTCCCTGGGTCAGATAGAGAGTAAGCAAGACTGTACTCTAGATTAAAACCATATTTGTGTGGGTGAGGAGATTCATAGATGTTAGGGTCGGAAGGGACCTCAATAGATCATCGAGTCTGACCCCCTGCATAGGTAGGAAAGAGTGCTGGGTTTAGATGACCCCAGCTAGATGCCTATCTAACCTCCTTTTGAAGACCCCCAGGGTAGGGGAGAGCACTACCTCCCTTGGGAGCCCATTCCAGACTTTGGCCACTCGAACTGTGAAGAAGTTCTTCCTAATGTCCAGTCTAAATCTGCACTCTGCTAGCTTATGGCCATTATTTCTTGTAACCCCCAGGGGCACCTTGGTGAGTAAAGCCTCACCAATATCTTAGATTCTCTTCTCTGCTTCAGTGTTTATCCATTTTTATTTGGTATTATAATGAAAAATGTTCAAACAGTGTTGGGAGGAGGCACAAAAACTGAGGACTGCTCTATGTTTCCACCACTTTCTCAACCAAAAAAAAGAGTGAGCCAGTTGCTCATTTCCAAAAAGAACATCTTGAGTGCCTAAGTGTAACAAGTGGGCTGTCCTGGGGCCGGTCCAAAGGTTGGCCCACACACCTATCTAGGGCAGTCTGCCTACCTGCCTTGCCTGCCACACCATTGTTGTAACTAAAGATGTTCCTAGGTGAAAGGCTGCCTATGTAATTGCCCTGAAGCCAAGGGCGAATACACGACTCTGAACCTCCCCTTATAATGTCCCATGCCTTGCAGATGGCAGCCACCTCCACTAATACTCCCCCGGCCCCTTAGCTGGGCAGCACTCAGCCTTACCCAGCCCAAACTTGGCCTCAGGCGTCCTCAGATGTACCTGAGCCCCATGCCCCCCTCACTGGAGCATCTTCCCATGCCCTACTCTTTAATGGGGCCTCAACACCCAGCTCCCTCACTGGGCTTCTACCCACTTGTTTCCCCTCAATTGTGTCCTCTTCCCCTGTCCCATGCCCCTCTATATAAACCCCTTTCCTTCTGCCAATCCATTCATAGCATCTGACAAAACATGTGGTCCAGCATCTGACTGGGCTGCTGGGCCTAATGCCCCTTGGGGCTCAGGCCTCACTCAATGGGCCTGGGCCCCATCTCTTCAATCAGCCTGGACCTTGCCTCAGGCCCTGCTCGGTGGGCCTTGGCCCTGTGCTTTTCTGTCAGGGTGTGTTCCGACAGTCAATGGTCAGGGTTCAGTTTCAACAGGGGACACAGATAATTTGCATAAGCCATGATTTAGTGCTGCCAAACCCAATGATTTGACTGTCGGAACGCACCCCGACCATTGAACCCAATAATTTGAATGGGGTGACCATAGGGGCACCTGCAAGGCAGCGGGGACTGCAGCTTTCCAGCACCCCATACTCACCCTTCACTGGGGAGGCACAGGTCTGGCATTTCCTGGAGACTGCCCCATCACAAGCAGCCCTACCACAGGTCCAAAACAGAACTTAAAAGGTCAAAACTGGGGCCAAAGAATGAGGAAGCTTCATGAGGCACAGCTGTCTAAAGCAAATCAAGAAGAATGGAAAGAAATGCTACCAAACAGTCATAGTAAACAATGATATTTCATTTCAATTTACCTAAAAGACTGAAACTAATTCAGAAATTGTCACCCATATTGTCAGGCTACTAGAAAGTCTTATCTGCCTACAGTAGAACAATTAGGATTTTTTTCACCTATGTTCTTCTTAGGGGTCTGATCTTTTTCCCCCAACAAAAAACTGTTGATCAAGCATTTATTTCTGCATGTGCAGACCCACATGAATTCACATCCTCATTTTGATTACAGGGTAAGAGCAACACTTGTACCAGCAGCTCAGATGCACTGAGGTCTTAGAGCTAAGGCCTTAGAGGAGTGATTCTTAACGAGGGTGGAATGAGATCCTTTTGAGGGTATTCCACAAAGGCCTCATACAGATATTCATTTTCTCCTGGGAGAGTCACTGCTTTCCCAGGAGAAACCACAAGTACGCAGATATTTAGTCTTTTTCTCCCAGAGTAAAAATGCTGCTCCAGAAGATTAAACTGGAAACAACCAGGGTTAAATCACTCCAGGACAGTTTCTCTTGGGGCAGTGAATGGCTGTACATGCTGTGGCTTCTCTCAGAAGAGAACATGGTCCTCCAGCATACTTTCCTCTCTTGCCTCCCAGAGAGAGAATGTCATTCACTGGACTCTGCTGCTCCAGCACAGAGCCAAACGTGCTCCCTTCACAAACCCCATATTGTGCTGCAGGGTATTAGGCTGACTATGTGCAGTTGACGTTAGCGAATCAGGGCTGCCCTGTGCATTGCTTACATCTATCACCAGGCAGACTAAGGGAGTCTGCGGATCACACTGCTGTGTGTGTGCAGCACCCCCCACCCCCTCCCCTACTGCATGTTGTCAACACTGCAAGCTTGCCCCTATTCAGGGCCTCAACATTCAATTGCCTATAAATGCAGCTCTGGCTAGGTTTTTCTACAAGGAGAGCAAACCTGGGAGAATTCTCAGGAGAGATTATTTGAATGTGTGTATGCAACCAAAATTAGTATTATTAGCAAATAGATGATTCATAAGATAAACCAGAGATTTCAAATAGGAATCCATAGTGTCAAAAACATTCTGACCTGTTATGGTCTTTCTGGATTCCTTACAACAGAAGAATCGCTCTATTATTTTTCCATAGTTAAGAAACAAGTAAAAACAAAGAGCTGGCATTTTCTGAGGGGCTCCTTGAGCATCTTTACACATGCCTCAGGATGCTTTAATTGGAGCTCTTGGGAGCCACTCTAATTAAAGCACCTGCAGCATCTCATGTTTTCAGTGTACCACACTTCAAAATGGCCAGTGGGGGCGCTTTAATTAAATCTCATTCAAGGGGCTTTAGTTAAAGCACCCCTGCCACCATTTTGAAGCATGCGATGCTAAATACATGCAACACTTAGGCTGCTGGAGCATGCTAATGAGCACTCTCCAACAGACTCAATTAATCAAGTCTGCTTCGACATGTTCTAATCCGCAGGTGTGGGGCATGTGTATAGGTGCCCCTTGAGTCTAACAAGGACTGCCTTGAGTCTATAAAGGTAGAGGACCACTACAATAGCTGATATTGTCCAGGTCAAGTTAGAGAGCTGAGGTTTTAAAATTTACTTTAAATGCACTATACTTGGTTGCAGTGCTGTGCCTTCATCCACTAAAGGTTTGTTTATTTTCAAGCTTTATATTTTGGGAAAACATAGTTATATTATGCTTCAAAGAAAATTACTTGCTTCATATTTCTTTTTTTTTAACGAAATGTATTTTTCGTTAAAAAAATTGTTCTTTGTTTTTACAAATGTATTTTTCTTTTTATTTTGCAGGAAGGAACTAATATTGTCTGGCACTTTAAATCCACTTAAGGACTTACATCTTGGAAAACTGGCATTAACTAAGTTTCCGAAGAGTCCAGAAACATGGATTCATAGGTTTGTCCTTTTCCCACCCTCCCCAAATTTATATACTTCCAGCTCTTTTTCTCTACTTTCTCTTCATTAGGGAAAGTGGTGTGGGCATTTGGAAATAGGCATAGATGATTGTGGGCATTTGGAAATAGGCATAGATGATTGTGGGCATTTGGAAATAGGAAATCTCCAAGCCATCTATAGTAAAATTTACAGCTTTGGCTTTGAAAAGAATCCTCTCTACCATGTTTTGGGTTTGCTATTTAAATAATATGCTTCTCTTTATGTTGTAGGTGTTTGTAATATAGCCATAGTAGTGTATAATTTCCCCAAAATTTTGTATTTACAGCAGCACCCAAAAGCAGCTTGAAAATTGCCATCAAACTATATATTTTCAAATTTTTAACTTTTTTAAGTACTAGTTTTGTTTTACAGACCTGCCAGAAAGATAGGATAAAGTAAGAATTAAGATAAGTTGTAACATTAATTGTATGTAGGTTTATATTCCTTCTTTAGTTTCTTTTTGTGCAACAATCTTATTTTCACCATCAAGAAGATTATTCAATGGCACCATTCAAAGATACTGCATTTGCCGCATTGAATCCCTCTCTAAAATCAAAGATTGTGGTTGGTCTTGGCATCCTGTTTTAGGTACAATAAATGTTTGATCATATTCAAAGTTGTAAATATATGTTTGTTCTCAGTCTTCATTTAAAAATCACACTTAGGAATTTTACCTGTCTACTCTTTCTTTGAAGTAACATCCATTACTGAAAGAGTTTATTTTATGTATAGTCAGTTTATGGTTAGTTAATTGCATTATTTTCCTTCATGTCAATGACATTTCATAGATTTCATAGACATTAGGGCTGGAAGGGACCTCGGAAGATCATCGAGTCCAGCCCCCTGCCCAAAGGGCAGGAAGTCAGCTGGGGTCATAGGATCCCAGAAAGATGAGCATCCAGTTTCATCTTGAAGGTGTTCAATGAAGGCGCTTGAACCACCTCTGGTGGCAGGCTGTTCCAGACCTTGGGGTCTCGGACAGTAAAGAAATTCTTCCTTATGTCCAGCCTGAAACGATCTTGTAGTAGTTTGTGACCATTCGACCTTATCATCCCTTGGGGCGCTCTGGTGAACAAACATTCCCCCAGATACTGGTGGTCACCCCTGATAAACTTATAGGTGGCCATCAGATCCACTTGCACAGTAAGTAAATTCTTGCACAGTATAACAAAAAAGAGAGCCACAGTAAAGCTGAAACATAGGAACAATTAAGAATGTTCTTGTAAAATAAGAAAGGAAGTGGGCAGGAAGTGTCAGGAGCCAGTGGAGACCTTGAAACCGTTCTTTATGCAACTAATTGGACCTCAAGATGATAATTTCACCTCACCACTTTCAGACATTTCTGTAATTTTATGATTGACCTTTTTTTTGAATGGCTAATTTGTAAGTTGTAGAGCCTTTTCAAAGATTACTTTTCTGCAAGCTGATGGGTAGTGTTGGTGGCATTTGAAATGGAAGTGAGCCAGGATGAAGTATACAAAAGGATGTTAAATTACATTTTTTACCTGTTGGTTATTAACTTGCAGGTTCTTATCCACAGATCTGTTCAGTTCAAAAGTTTTTATTAAAGAAGTATCTGATAAGAAACTCCTACATATTAACAGGGTTATGATCAACATAGCCATTGCACATTTGAAGCAGAGTAAAATGCTGTTATACATTAACAAATAAGTACTGTAGCAGGTTTAGCACTATGATGCCGAGTCTAATGTCACCTGGTGGTTGACCCTGCCTGCTATGCACTCTAGCCTCTCTGATGCCTCCCACTATCAAAACTTTGCTGCTATGTGTCATAATTTAGGAGGCTACTCTCAGTTGCTGCAGCAATTTAGGTGCTTTTCTCTGCCATTCTTCTCATCAGATGGCCCGTCCAGCCTAATCTGGACTCACTGTAATGAACCCTAGCAACAGCTGCCTCCTGGCTTTCCAGGTTCACTCTGTTTCCAAGCTGATCTAAGACATTATTAAGCCTAATTGGATCCCCTGCAAGATATGGACCAGGATGAGCTCCTCAGCCTAGGAATCAGACTCCACCTCCTTGTGGTCACATGATTTCTGATGCTCAAAACCAACCACAAGGGTTACTCTTTATCAGCAGCAGCATCCCACTGGGCCCTGCTGTAGCGGTTCCCTAACTAGCTGCCTGGAGCTCTGAATCCACCTGTTTTTGCAGCTTTACAGCTTGGGGCCCTGCTGTCCTTCAGCTGTACTTAATTAACAGAGATTAAGAGCACCTGTTACAGTATTAAAATAAAATAAATCACTTGAAATACCTTGCTTTTCTTGGTGTTTCCATGTCATATATGTCTAGCTTAGTAACAAAAAGGATGTTTTCTAAGGCTGCTGGCAGAAGTTAAGGCAGTCACACAATCAGGCTGGAGAACTTTATGCTCTAGTCCTCAAATCACTTGATCTGCCATGTCCCACACATGCAAGTCACATGATTCTGCAAATGGGGCATAAAATTCCTCAAATCCCAATTGCGTGACTGCTGTCTGCCAGCTTGTAGAGGCGGACACCAGCATGCTCCCTCCTCCTCAGCTGCATTCCCTCCCGTCTCAAACATGGAAGCAGCAACTGGGGAACTAGGAGCTCCCCATTCTCCAGGTGCTGTTTCCACCTGCACCCAGGAGCATAAAAAAGTATACATGGAGCTGGGGCTCCCAATGTCACTCCCAATGAAATGAATGAAGTGAACTACCAGTGTTACACAGAAAGGAATAGAATCCCTTTCGTTTGCTTTTAGCTGTACTGACAGGTGCAACACGCAATAAACTGTTTTTTCTTTTGTTACTCAAGTCAGCCAATACGAGTAGATTTACATGGGGTTTCAGAGCAAAAAAACTAGTTTTACCGTAAAACTTTTTTCAGCATAAAAAGCTCAGGTCAGTATTATGTAAGCCTTTTCAAAAAGGAGTTCTTAAAAAAAAATTTAAACATCCTTTTGCAGAATGTTTTTGTTTTCAGATTCTTTTTTTTTCAGTTTGTTTTCACAGTTATACAACTAGATATGGCTGATAATTAGAACCAAGTACATTAACAAGTCTAGAGCTGGATCAGATGCTGTGAAATGTTTCCATAAACTGACGGCTTTGGCATCTGAATAACTCACAAGTGTTCTATTTCATATGTTTCTTTTCCAACCTTACAGTTTCATGTTAATTCAGATGAAAACTTAAATATGACTTAGTCGCCTTAAGCAATGAAATAAAGAGCAAAAAAGTATTTTGTTTCTTGTGTTTTCCTCTTAAAATTGCATTATTAACCCTGTGCACCATTTAACCAGACGATGGGTGCTGCAACAATTAATTCAGGAAAACTCCTTGCCCACTCTTGTGAATAAAGGGAACATGGGAACAGTGCCTACAGAAAGAATTCAGCGGCTAGTGCAGGAGGAAATGGATGTCTGCTGCGAAGCTGCTGGGAGATATCCAAGCAACTACAATGCCTGGTCCCATCGTATCTGGGTTTTACAGCACTTGGGAAAGCTCAATGTCAAGGTACAGTATAATGACAAATGCACTGCTGCAGCTAAATATCTGTATTTTAAATGCGGATTGTCAAAGGGCACATCATGGAGGGAGAAGTGAATAATCACCAGTGTGGAGTGGCATACACAGCCAATGTCTAAAGCATTGTAGTGACGAAGATGGTTCTGGCATTTTCCTACCAAAGTACCATGCATTTCTCAGGATTTAATGAACCAGTAGAGAGTAGATGAGAGTGTGGGAGAAAGCAGAAAAGAGCACTGAGCATAAATTATGTGCAGGCATAAACTTTGAGAGTCCATTAAAATAAAAAGATGCTACGTGGCACGTCATTCCAGTACTATAATGTTCCTTTTTTTGTTTTGCTTCTTGTACTCTGTCATCTTGAGCTGTCAGAATGTGCATGAAGGACTCAAATAGGATAAAGACACCAGGCAATTTAGAAATTGTAAAGTGGTGCTTATGAAAATGGTTACAAGATCCAAGGGCACCCTTCAGCAGAGTTTATGCTGAGTGTAATGAATTGTCATATCAAAAAGGCAGAACTGGCTAACAGGCCTGTAGTGTGCCTCTTCAGCTTCCACAGAAATGTCTTTTGAAAATCTTCTTGTTGCCCCTCAGGCATATTCATAAGGTACAGCCTATAACAGAATGTACTTAGGACTTCCAACAAGGTGAGGTGGTTGACGTGATGAGATCTAAAATTAAAAAGGACATTTTTCTAATTACTACTTATGCTGTAGTTTTCTCAACTGTGAAGTGAGACGGTTTCCTTTATTTTGCTGACAGTGACCTTTCTTGGTAGCTATATCTGGCTCTTCATTATTTCAGCCATGAATATGACCATTTGTCACCCCATCTGTGTGGGGGTTTTTTGGGGGGGGTTGGGGGGGTTGCTAGGAGAGTGCTGACTACACCTCTGAACTCTGGCCCTCATGCTCCCATTTGGCTTCTAATATTCCATGTTCTAATTTGTCACCAAAAACATTGTTTTTAATCTGTATGAGTTCAATAATAACCTGAAAAGTATGTCATAGTCCAGATATTATAGTCCCCATATTATAGTCCCACAGTCTGACTACCTGTCTCACTTAACTTCCAAATAAAGAGTAAATGTGAAAAATGCAAAAGAATAACAGAATGTAGTCAGTGTGGTGATTATGAAAAGGATAGAGACTTAAGAATCAGGGATTCTCACACAAACTCTTGCTTGGTGTGCTTTTTATTTCGGTGCAGCTAAATGGAGCATAACCATTCCCTCCTTTAATAGGCAGCGGTTGTCTGAAGGACAGAGCACCATCCCTTTTACAACTCTAGATTATAAAACATATATAAAGGCAGAGGGAAGATGCAGCTTGACACAACCTGTTCTTTTTGGAGCCAAATGAGATTCGCTGTCCTCTGTTTCGGGTTCCTATTCACAGAGCTCTGTGAATTGCATTGAACAATGGCAGTTCACAAATAATTAGTGGCAAAGGAAATGCAGGTTACATACTAACTGCCTCCCTGTCAAAGATTTTTTTTTTCAAATTTATGTTCTGAAACTCCCAATTCTCTCTGCTTTCTACTCATCTTGGCAGTCCTCCCAGTTCC
Organism: Alligator mississippiensis; assembly: GCF_030867095.1. NCBI lineage: Eukaryota > Metazoa > Chordata > Crocodylia > Alligatoridae > Alligator > Alligator mississippiensis. The sequence continues at coordinate 193,951,088 of NC_081826.1, read as the reverse complement.
CCTATTGGTCTCCTTTTAATCCTGAGGAAAGATCTATATGCTGATTCCAGAATCCTTTGCAACAAATGCTGATACAGCACTTCAGCATCATTGCTGCCCTGCATTCGATATGGTGCTGGATGCATGAAAGCTTTAAAGCTGGGTGGGAAGCCAGGAGGACTGGGGGAAGGGTCTCAGGGTCTCTGTAACTTGGGGAACATAAATAGACAGAATTAGAAAATGGGTAGTTTTAACAGATACAGAATTAAGCAATGTGAAAAGAATTAAGGAAAAGACAAGCCAAAATAAAGAAACATGACTGAAAGACTTTTTTTACTCTTTTAACTGAGACATGAAGGACTATTTTTTTAAAACTGGTCTAATTTGGCATCCTCAGTTGGGCTTAGATTTGTATAACATACTGTGAATGTATGTTTATAATATTTTAGTGTAGAGCTCCCTTTTTTGCGACTAAGAAGAAAATAGAACTCTGCTTTGTCCTTTATCCCCCACAGCTTTTAGTGCCCTTAGTTTTGCAACTAAGTTGAGGTCCCTTTTAAACCTTTGGTTCAATATTATTATTATTAAAATATGGATATTTACACCACTACACTGTCCTAGAGACCAGCTGGGTTTTTTATTCTATTTTTTTCTTAATCTAGACCATTCTTAAAATTAAAAAATGTAAATATATTTCAGTTAATTCTGACAGACCTTGTTTTTGAAAGAGTGTAAGAAGTATTAGAGGAGAGAGTTTGATCCTTCATGTAGATTTTATTACAAACATAGCCTCATTCTTATTTATGGAGGTATGAAAATGGTCTGTGTTATTGGATTCTAAAAATCTCAGCCTGCTTATGAAGTACACCTAAGACCAAGAATCCTACTACAGGCCTTAAATATTTTATCATGCTAGTGTTAGTGGACAGGTCTGTATCATCTTGGCGGGAGGTGACCAGTGGTGTCCCTCAGGGTTCAGTTCTTCTTCCTCAGTTCTGTATCATCTTGGCAGGAGGTGTCCCTGTGCTGTTCAACATTTGTATCAGTGATTTAGATGCATGCTGGCCAAGTTTACAGATGATACTAAGTTATGGGAAAACTGGTCATGCTAGGGGTTAGGATGCAAATCCAAGTGAACCTGGACAAGCTGGAAAGGTCGGCAGAGTGAAACCAGTTGCTGTTCAATAAGGATAAATGCAGAGTGCTTCATTTGGGAAGAAGTAACCAGCAACATGGATATAGGTTAGGAGTGTCGGGGCTGAGGGGCTGTGGCCAGCAGCCCAGGCACGTGGGCCAGGGAAAGGGTCAGCACAGCGAATTAGAATTAGGCACGGACGCGTAGAGGTTGATTAAAGATTATTTTACTTACACCGTAGGTGGTCGTGGTGCAGGCAGGAAAACTTTCTTGAGTTGCAGTTACAAAAAAAACACACACACGTGGAGTTTGCTAGGCTCCACAACACAAACTCGAACAGAGCTCTGGATACACACTCACGGAGTTTGCTAGTCTCCATGGACCGTCCGAAATGAGAGTCCGAAAGGTGACTCTCCACGATCGCGCAGGGTGGGGTACGTCGAGGGATCGTGCGGCGACGGGGAGAGACTCTTGATGGGTGATCAAGCCACCATTCGGTCCGAGATATACGTAGAAGTCCACAAGGTAATCGTGGACTCTTTGCCGGAATTCTCTCGGATTTCTCCCAGAATTCTCGGAATCGGGGTTCTCAGGATCCTCCTGAGATTCTCGGAGATCTCCGACTTGGGCGGAAACTGCTCAAGCCTCTTATACGGCTAGCAAGCCAATCACTAGCCGCCACATGGGAATAACGTAGAAACAGCCAGTAGTGGGAAACAAATTTACATACAGGTGGCGGGAACTCCTTTGCACCGGGGTTTTCTCTCTGCAACTGCGAATTGCACCGTGCAAAGAAAGCTCCATGTGACGGGAAATAATTCTGCAGTGCCGAAGCGCACACAAAATCATACCCTTTGGGTCATGACAAGGAGGAGATGTCCTGGCCAGCACGATGACTAAAAGGGACCTCAGGGTTATGGTTAATCACAGGATGAACATGAGCCTCCACTGTGACTCTGTAGTCAACAGACCTAATAGCATGCTGGGATGCATTAGCTGATGTGTCACAAGGCTAAGGAAGTGATACTTCCTCTCTGCTTGGCATTGTTGAGACCCCAGTTGGAGACTGTGTCCCGTTCTGGGCACCGCACTTCAAAAAGGACATGGAGAATCTTGAAAGGGTCTAGATAAGGGTCACAAGAACGATTGCGGGCCTGGAGGACAAACCTTTTGAGGAAAGAGTAAGGGATCTTGGACTGTTCAGCCTGGGGAAGAGAAGACTGAGGGGGGACTTAGTGACTGTCTATAAGTAAGGTGTGAATGTCAGGAGCTGAGAGAAACTGTTCACTAGGGTGCCCCTGGTGAGGACAAGCAACAATGGCCATAAATTTAGAGGATGGTTTCAGGTTGGATGTAAAAAAAACTTCCTTATGGTAAGGGTGACCATAATCTGGAATAGACTTCAAAAGGAAGTGGTGCAGTCCCCAACCCTGGAAGTCTTCAAGAGGAAACTGGACATGCACCTTGCTGGGATCATTTGATCGCAGCAGTATTCCTGCCCCGAGCAGGGGGGGATTGGACTCGATGATCTTTCAAGGCCCCTTGCAACCCTTAATTTCTATGATTTCTATGATTTCTAAATCACTTCTATATGCATGACTCACAGTAAAATGGGTTAACTTTTAAAGTAGTTCATTCCTGTAAAAGATGTGACCTTCTAGGTTGTACGTGCTGGTCCTCTGGTGGATCTATCTGTTTCTGTTCAGGGAAAAGATCATTGTGATGGTTTCAGGTTCTAGTTCAATGCATTCAGGACTCTTTTGCTCTATCACTAGAATCCTATATAGGCAAAAGGTAAGGCATGGTGGCACCTTAGTTCATAAAGGCATGAGCTTTCATAGGCAACCATCTTCTTCCATAGCCTAGTAAAACCTACTAACATCAACCATAGGCCAGGTGAGGCAATCCCTGTATAAGAGAATGGATGACCATTGTTTCGACATCAATGCCAGAAATGCACAAAAGCCCATGGCAGAACACTTTACTATCCCATCACTGGCCCCAAAGTAGCTGTCCTTAAATAAATAAATAAAACAAGACTTGAACTTGAAACTGGGAACGAAGAAATCATACACAGACTTGATTGTATTAACCATGGTCTCAAAAGGGACTACATATTCTTTATATCTGAACTAGCTGTTAACTCCAGTACCCCACAAAGCGTTAACTGCCTTGTTCATCTCAATTGATCTAATCAACCTACTTTTTAGCTCTCTTAGCATCCTGGCATCCCCATCACCCTCCCACTCGCATGCCCCCATCCTTTTACCTTCTATATAAAACCCTTTCTTTCTGTTAGTAAATTCATAACATCTGATAAGATAGATTGTTGCCAATGGAAGCTCATGCCTCTCTGTACCAGTTAGTCTGTAAGGTGCCACCTTGCCCTACGTATTGCCTGATTTCAGACTAGCACGGCTAACTACTATAGGATCCTATCTACATAGGGTGACCATACATCCTGGTTTGGCCAGGACACTCTTGGATTCCATAGCCCAGTCCTGGCCAAATGTTTAGAAGTCCAGGTCAGAGTCTGGTGAGGAGGCGAGGCAGCATGATGTACCAGGCAAGCAACCGGGCAGGCACCACTGGTGCTGCATGGGGCAGCAAGGCCATACCTCATGCGGGCAGGGTGGCAGTCACCCCCTAAAATGAATAGTACATCTCTTACATTAGAATGGTAGAGGATATGTTGAATATTGGAGTTGGGATACTTAATGTATTGCGCTCGCATCTATTTGCCATGCTTGAATATCAGGTAAAAAAATAATGCTGGGGTTCATAGGGAACAGGTTGATGAACAAAACACTTTGTATAGCATTATGCTATTGCTTGAATTCTTCCAACATCATCTCTCTCTTAAGCAGCAAGCGTCTTCCACTTCTGTAGAGTCTATAAAACTCCGAGACAGTCTCTTTTCTCAAAAGATCTAGTGATTTAGTGGAACTTTGTAAGCCTGTTTTTTTAAAAGATATGCTGCAAGTCAAACAAATTCCTATGGCCTGTGCTATACAGGATGTTAGACTAGATCTGTCCAACTGGCAGCCCATGAGCCACATGTGGCCCACAAGAGGTTAATCTGTGGCCTGTGGTCTCCCACTAGGCCACCATTCCTCCTATTGCTCAGGCTGCAGCAGCAGCTGCGGTCTCCAAGCTCCCCGCTCCCTCCTCCAGTTTCTATTTTCTGTCCCCATCCCAGAGTGCAAGATGCTGTGTAGCTCAGTCTAGCCAGCAGTGCTGGGGGATATGGCAGCCAGGGAGCTGAGGGGCCCATACAGCGCAGGCCACCCACATGGCGTCTAACTTAGGAAGCCCATGGCAAGTCCCAGTGTGGCCCCCAGGGTGTACAGCCCTTGCTAGTGCAGCCCCCAGCCACTTAGAAATTGGACAGCAGTGGACTAGATGATAGTTGGTCTCTCGTTTAGTTTTATCTACCCATTTTCTTAAAAAACAAAGGCAAAACAAACCAGAATCTGACTTTTTCATGATACACATCAAATGCAACATGTGTTATAGAGGTTCTAATGGCTTAAACGTTGTGTTTCTGTTTGAAATATGAAGACAGGGCAAGGTTGCACCTTAGAAAACAACTGGTTTGGAATGGCATAATCTTTCATAGGCAACAGCCTACTTTGTCAGATGCTGTGAAACATCTGCCCTGGTCTTCCTTCTGCCTGACTTTAGGCTAACACAACTATTTCTCTCTTATGGCTCTAGAGATTGTCATTGTCATAGCAAAATTGTAAAACTGTAAAAGGGAGAGGGAAGTTGGTCTCATGGTTAAAACACAAGATTGAGAGTCAGCAGTTCTGGCACCTGTTCCTAGCTGGAAATGATAAAGAGAAGAGTGCCTGAAATCCTGCCCCAGACTTTGGTACATACCTGCAACCTTGAGTTAGGTACCTGTGAGAAACTAAGATTCACAGTCAAAAATCTGTTTCTCAATTATTCCTTTGTCTACAGTGAGTGGCTCACTCTTTTCTTTTAAAACACTGATTGAGGTGACCTCAGACTGAAGGGGTTCACACTCAAATCTCCCATCTCCCAGGAGAATGTCCTAGCCATTAGACTGTATGCTAGGTTGAGACTGGGCCATCCTCTGGGTTTGCTGTTTAAGCTGGTTTACTGTGTAGAAAAGAATAGAAAATCCATGGCAACAGAAGTGAAACTATGTCTCTAGCCCAATTATGAGAGTTCTTTGGTTCTGGTCCCTGCTTCCAGCAGGTTTTGCTTTTTTCATTAAAGAATCATTGGATACAATGCATAAGCAGTCCTGGCAGCAGGGACCATAAGGAAATAGATGGATGGGTACCATTGACATTAGATGGTTTTAAATTTCCATATTGGGAATAATATGGGGAAAAGATTAAATCCTCTAAAGAAATGCATCACTTAGAACTAGACATATTTTTAGGCAGAAATAAGCAAGAAGAAGCACTATCCAATAGTCAGACACACCAATCTCTCTAAAAATCAAATTTAGTGTTCAGAAGTTTTCAAAATAAATTGGGTCTCTTAACAGAAAACACATCAATATTGGCGTTGGGAAATATATTAGCTGCAGGCAATGTTCTAAATATTTACTTCAATTAATTTAGAAAGACTTCCCAGGAGTTCAGTGGTTGGCTGCTTTAAATAACAATTCTGTAGTAAAGAACATATTACTTGGTTTTCTTAGTGTTCTAAGTCCTAAAATGTCAAAATTATTTTACTGGTTATAAGTCCTTCCTGGTAAAAAGATGTAAATTATTTTAAAATCCCTTTTAAGGAACACAATAGCCAATGCTCATTAGTTCAATATATCAAATTCAACCATTGCTTCCCTGCATAGTGCATCTTGCTTTTTGCAAAGTAGCTTGTATGATAAATTTTGGATAGCCATCAACTGCAAGTGTTCAAATCATGTTTCTATCTTCTTGAAGAATCATTCACATCCCATGCTTTGCTTTGGCTTTCCTTTTAAAGTATAGTGAAAGTTGCTGGATAACATGCTTATTGTTTAGGTGGCAGGAGGCTTTTGGTTAGGACCTATTTTTAAGATCTGCCATTCAGACTGCCCCTCTTCTAATTCAGAATGTTATGTCCCCAAGTAAGATGTGAAGGGAAACCAGTCTCTGTGTTCAGGAATCTAAATTTTCACTTCCCAGACCCTGCTTTAGTTTGACTCTCTCCCACTGAGAAGCAGTAGAAGTCTCTCTGATCTCAGTCTCTGCTTCTGAGACCTGTCTTGTCAGTACAGTACCAGAGGGTCACTGTATCCTGAATTAAATGAGATTCCTGTTTTGTATTTTATTTGTTCTAAATTTACTGCACATTTACTTCACTGAATGATTCAGTGTCCTTCTACCATGTGGCAACATAATAGAAGGTATTACAATATCCTTTATAGTTTTGAGTACCCTATTCAAGTCACTTCTAACTCTTCTTTGTCAGGCTAAGTAAAGCTTGTTTTTCAATGTTCTTGTGTGCTTGTCCAAACAGTTCACATCTATCATAACTCTAAAAGATGGACACAAAATGAATGCAATTCTTATGATGTTATTCATCCTGCAAAGGGATTTGTTTGGAAAGCAATGGTTAGTTGTTTGCCAGTCTCCTGAACCAGGTAGATTTTTTTTTTCTTTTTCCTCCACTATTCTCTGGATTTTTTTAAAGTTATTACTCAGTCCTGCTTTAAGCCCCATGTGCTTTTAGCTCTGTGCCAAATCCCTTTAAAGACGGTGCTTTAAAACCTTGAAGGAAAGCTTCTGATGCCTCTTCCTTTTTAAAAGGTGGGAGATATGAAAGCTGTTTTGTGCAGAAATCCCTAGAATATCCCTCAGGGCAAAATCGTGAATAAGCATATCAGAATGCTTAGGTTCAATAATCTGGTCTCCAAATATATACTTGTCTTGTATGTAACAATACCATTTAAATCTGTTGTAAGATAAAAAGTGTTGAATAAGTGTTCTAATGTGGAAAATCTGTATTAATGAGGTAGGCATATGTTTTGGTAAAAATATTTAAATAGATTATTTCATTCTCTTTTTTCTTTAAAATGATTAGCGCAGCAGTGGTGACTAAAAACTGGCCAAAAGCTTTAAGAGACCTATTAAGAGGAGTAAATGTTGATACAGGAAAAATCCATTTTTATATGGATTATTCTACTACTTCTTGTTTTTTGTTTCAGATTCTTCTCGATGAACTTTCTTCAACTAAATATTGGGTATCCATGCATGTTTCGGACCACAGTGGATTCCATTACCGCCAGTTCTTAATAAAGTCCTTGACTGGCAGAACTGTGGCTGACAATACTGTACTGGTGCAAAATCAACTAGTAAACCAACAAAGCTCCAGTCTCCCAAAGGATGAAGAAAATGAAGCGGCAGAAGCCACATGTGCAGAAGAACAGAATGTAGATCTCTCCCAACTTTTAGAGGAAGAATTGGAACTCTGCACTGATCTTATTGATACCTACCCAGGGCATGAAACATTGTGGTGTCACAGGTAAGAGGACACTCAGAAAAGTTTGTTTGATATCTTGATTTGTTTTGAAACATAGGTCAGAGGGAAATCTAGTTATCATTGCTAGAGGTACAGCTGAGCAAAAGACGTGTTCTGCTTTATGCAGAGCATTTAGTTTAGACCTGCACATATGTTAGAGATAATAAATGAAAAAATTGATGGGCCTTCAATACCTTGTTGAAACAAACTCTGTGACTCTCCAGAGAATGGTGTGAGCAGGATAAAGCTTGGATGCTAATTGGTCTTCTTGTTCCTAACATTTGAAGGACAAAAGATGGATTAATTACATAAAACCTCCAAATTGCCAGCTGTATGTATGGGCCTGACTGGATAAAAGGTGGGATGGCTGATGTGACACTGAACTTGTTGCTAGTAAAAAATGCTCAACACTTTTTTTTATCTTCTCCATAAATAAAATACTTTTGTTACCTGAGGGGAGGAGAAAAGGATGGAGTGGAGGCATTCCTTGCATTAAAATAGCGATTCGCAAGCAAGGTGCCATGGCACCCTGGGGTGCCTTAAGATTCTTTCATGGATACTGTGGGGTGCTGCACAATATTAGTAGTGTTACGTTTAGAAACATCTCTCAGTTTATCTTGTGAATCATTTCAAATAGAAATTCAGAGTTGTGGTCTTTTCTGAGATATTTGCAACAGAAAAACCTGCTCCATCATTTTTCTGTAGGTAAAAAAGAGTGAAAACTAAGAGCTGGCATTTTCCAAGGGGTGTCTCAAGTCTATTCAGGAGTTCCTTGAGTCTAAAAAGACTGAGAACCACTGCATTAAAAAATCAAGTACAAAATGAGACCAGATGAGGTTTGAATTGTGTAAGTAGGGTAGGATAGGGAATAACATGCTATTGATGATAATCTGGCACCTTTAATGGGTATTAAATCATTTTGGGGGGCAGGAAACAAACATTAAGTATTTACTGTCATCCATCAATTCATTGAAGAGATCACTTTCATCTTGTCCTGAAAATGTTAAAAATAATTGGGAAAAAATGTTACTGCATATGTGCAGTAGTTGCCTGTCTGAATCAAATCTCTGCTTGGTGATATGACAGGCTGCAGCTTGGCTGACTGCAGAGTGTGAACTGGGGGCCTAGGGAGCTGACAATATGAGTATCTACAGCTTGAGCTAAAGAGTCCAGCTCTATAGCTGCGAGCTGAATAGGTCCATATCTTCTGTAGACAAGATCACAAAACAGTTTCTGATCACTGCTTTACATATGCACACAGCAGTGAGCATTAGTGAGTGATTTTTGGTCTTTGTGAAGGTTCCAGATTAACAGTCCAGTAGATGAAAGTCTTCTGTACAGCCTTGGAACAGGTACAGTGTTCACCACACAAATTGCAATTCCCTTCGTTGTCTGTGCAGTGTTTCCACCCTAAAGTCTGAATTCTTAGTGCTTGACACCGCTGCTGAAACTGTCATTTAGAATGCCAGTTGCGATGGTGACTTTAGTGCACTGGTGTCTGCATCACTGAGAAGTAAAGTAAAACCACCCACTCATCTGACAATATGTGAAATACCAGCTGTCAGATGGTAATATTCAGATCCGTTACAGAGAAGTGAAAAGCTTCATAACCCACTGCAAAACTGGAAATCAACTTCTTCCGTGCCAACAAAATAACATGATTTTTGTAGTCAGGCTGGTTGGGGGGTACTCACTGAATTCTAACATCATTTAATGTCTTCAGCAATGGCAGCAACTTGACTTGAAGCATATGACTTTTTAAATATTTATTTATTTTTCTCTCCTTCCTGTTTGAAGACGGCATGTGTTCTACCTTCAGCACCATTTAAACAACACACTTCTTCTTCCAAATGTATGGTTGACATCGGTAGACAGCAGCGATGGAACTCTAAATAATTCCCACCCCAGTACTGCGGTCAGTCATGTTACTCAAGCCATGGATGTTGACGGTTTGCATGATTCCAACAAACAAGGCTATACCCAAGAAACCAAACGACTAAAACGTGCCCCTACACAGGACTCTCTTGGCCTGGAAATGGAATACAGGTTCATTGACAAAATTTTATCAACTTGTAGAGATGTGGAGCAGGCTAGGTTTGCTACTGCATATAAAAAATGGTTAGTTAATTTTCCAAGTCAGTGAAGGAAAAGCTAAGACCTGCAGGATTCCTCTTTTAGTGCAATATTCTCTTTTCAGTCACAAATGCATGTCATGGTTGCAAGTGTTAGCTAGCCATGTTTTTCTCACTTTTTTATGGTCAGTGCTGAAATTCATATGCAGAGTAATAATCTTTCATTTTATTTATTTAAAAAACTGGCATATCTTTTTATTAAGCAAACATAGTTTGTTTTTCTTTAGTCCTTCAAAGATTTCAGACTATATTTTTACTTGTGGCAGCTTCATGTCATGCCATTGTTCCCCATGAACCTTTTCTGTATTAGTGTGGACTGTGAACAGAGGGGCTTAACAAAAAGATTTAAAATGATTCTGATCCAAATGGAGGGCCTGGGAAACAAGTTAGTAGATCTGTCAGCATAAAATTAGCTTGTTCCTATGTTGTTCCTCTCCAGCATAGTCAAGGCTGGCAATGACTCCTACAGAGCCAGTGGACCCAGATTGTATTTAGTGAGTTTTTACATCTGAATTAGTAACCACTAGTAAAAGAGGAGGCTGCTGTGTTTCTGCCTCCAGTGCCCCTTTTAATTCCTCATAAAGGCAACATGTATTGCTACTATACTGGAATTACGCTTTTTGTTTTATTTGCCTGACAGCTCTATCACATAAGGTCGCTATCAAAATCTAAGCTTAAGTCCATGCCAAATCTGATGCAGGTAGAGATGGGAAAACAAACTGTCTTTCTCTCATGCAACAAGCGAGTAAGGTTAAAGCTGTATGTGGAAGCATTTCTGTCTTTAACATTATATACTTTTATTTATTTATTTATTTTACCTCAAAAAGCCAGAGTTAATGACACTTGATTTACATTTGTGAATGTATTGCATTAACACTACAGAGCCCAACAAAGACTATGCAATCACACACACATCATAAAAACACAGTATACAAGCATTTTAAGTGATGGAAGTAAAAAGGAATTGTGCTAGCTGATTTGTTAAACTATACTATGAAGACAGTTAGTCAGGATTTCTTCCTTTCTGCATTTGTGTGCATGCCTGTACTTCTGTATTTCTAGCTTAGGCAAGACTTCAATTCATTGTCTTCCCTGTCAGTCAGTGGACCTCCTCCTGCCCAACACTTCATGTATATATTGTGATTATACAATTCTAAGGTAGTTTTATCCTGGAATTTCCTTTTGGTTATCAGTGCAATTAAATATGAATAGTCTGTATTGGCATTTCTTAGAACCTCTCACCATCTGCACCAGTGTAGTTGAACTCCTGTAACTATGCTAGTGCAAGCCTCATTGTAAAAATGCTGCCCTGTTTAAATGAAAGCTTGCCACAGGGCTGCTTTACTCCTAAAGTTCAAACATTTTGGAAATTTGGGAAAGCTCCTTTACTATGATCTGTGCTCGTTTTCCCTGTACAAAGTCCATCCTCAGAATGATCAGCTTCATGCTCCTGTTCTTATCATTGAGAAAGTACAATGAGGAGTAGAAATGGAGGTGTGCTGCTTGAAAAGATGTTACTCTCAGAAGTGTGAAGGGCACTGGAGCAATGGGCAGTGGGATTCCAGGGGTCCTAAGTCATGTCTGGGTAGCAGTTATTCTTGCATGTCAAAGGGAAAATAGACTCCCTCTGGTATGTTTGCTTTTAGTGATGTGGCTAAATTTGATGATTTTGAGACCGGAATGAACTAAAGAGTTATTCAGGTCATTCAGGAAATAGGTAGTAGTATTAAAACAGGGTCTCTATCATCTGGGTATGTTTTGGGTTGGGTTTTTTTTAACTCTGAAGAGTTAAACTCCTAGGCCTTGGAGTTCAAAACCACTTTGTGGCTAAAATGAGTTTGGTAAAGATGTGTCAGATTGTACCTTGTATGTCTGTAGTTTGCAGATGAGTGAGTTGAGTGACATATAGGTTTGAGCATCTCCATTGCAAAGCCTTATTTGTGTTAGTGCCTTCTCACCAGTTCTGCAGTATGTCTGGGGTTTGGGATGTCTGTGTGTGTCTGGGGTTTTATTTCATGGTTCTTGGTGCTGAGATACTCTAGGATTCTTTCCTAGTCAGTTGTATCAATTTTAGAAGAACTTGTTTGGCTTTGGGGCAGAAGCGGGGGATTGTGGTTGGGGCTTTGGAGGACCATCAAAACTCAAAAGATTTTGCTGTTTTCTTCACTGTTAAGTACTGTATTTGCTTTTTTTCCAAAATGAGGTTTATTTTCCCATTCAACATGGGGGAAATGAAGTCTCATCATAGAATTGAGTATAGGACCACTCCAGCCAGCAGCTGCAGCAAGCAGTGGTGTCCTCAGCTGATCCAGGTACAGGTGAAGCTGCTCCTTCATCGTGCTGCAAGGAGCAGCTGTGCAGGGAACCTGGCTCTGCCAGGGACATGAGCAGCGGCACATAGGTTCCTCCTTCCAGCACTTGTTCCATGCCTGGCTCCACTCTTTTTCCCCCTCCCACTCCCACCACTTCACGTTCTCCACTGGTGAGGCGTAGTCACTGGAAGGAGGAACCTGCGCTCTCCTACTGTTGTCTCTGGCTATCTGATGCAGGCTATCTCTAGAGCTGCTCCTGCTTCTTGCAGCAGGGAGCAGCTTTGTGGGGAGCCCAGCTCAGCTGGGGACAGCAGCAACGGTGCACAGGTTTCTTCTTTTAGTGCTTGCTCCCAGGCAGAGCGGGGAGGGCAAGCACTGGGAAAGGACAGGTGGTGGGGTGACATATACTAGGGCAGATAAGTGTGGGGAGGTAAGTGGTAGAGGGGGCACTTGTCCCCACCCTGGTATCCTCCCTACCATCTCCCCTGCCATTGTTTTCCTGCCCCTTCCCGCTATTTTTCCTGCTGCAGCAGTGTGGGGGCCCTCCAACAATTAGATTCTAGACATGGAAAAATTATAACAAATTTATAATTTTCCATGTCCAAAATCTAATTATTGGGGGGGGTCATCTTAAAGTCAAAGTCATCTTGGATTCATGTAAATATGGTAGCTGAGTTTCAGCCTGAGCTTAATAGAAGTTAGGGCTATAACTGATGCCTCAGCTGAGTAAACTAGTCCAAATGTAAAGTGTTAACCCCAGGTCAGATGGTTCTCTGTGTGATGGCAGGTGAGGCTAGGATGAAACCTGAGTAGAAGCTTGGGTTCAGAACATGTAGGTGATAAGTGCCTACTCAGAAAGTATGCAGGCATTTGGCTCTAAGTTTGTCAGAGACTGTTTTATCTGTGCTAAAAGAATTTACTTTTAGAGTCAAGGCAGCATCTTAATTTTGTCTTCTCCACTTTTACTCTGTGTGGGTTATAGATACAATGGAAGGGTATTGGAGGAGGGAGCAGACTGAGGAGAATTTGTGCCTTGTGGGACAAATAAAACCCCATCATTTGAGGCAGAGAGGAAGAAAGACAATACTTACTGTACTTGTACTGTAGTGACTGGATTCTGTAGAAGGAATTTCAAGGATGGCAGTGGAACCTGACTTAAAATCCATTATAATAAATATCAGTTAGACTTTTTAAACTCTCAGTCAGCCTTCCTAGAGCTATGTAGTAGAAATAGCCTGATATTGAATTTGACAGTCATTCTGTCATAAACATTTAAGGTCAAACCCTGCCTTCAAAGTTGTGTACAATTCTCATTGATGTCAGTGTGAATTATGCATGCCTGTATGAAGACAGGATTTGGTCTTGTATAGTCAAGTAGTATTACAATGCATTTAAAGCATTCCAGTAGTTCTCAGAATAAAGGTGAGGTATGGTTTTTTAAAATCATTTTACAGAAGTGCTGCCAACTGAAATGTTACCCAAATTGTAGATTTTTTTTTCAATACTGCTTCCCCACGCCCTACCCCCCCAAAAAATGTCTGATGGAGATATTTTCATGATTTTTTTAAATCTCCAGTAGAAGCAACTACATTAAAATTGTCCTCCTGTTTGTGGCGCTGAAAACCCAACCATAAAAAAGATTTAAATCTAAGTGAAGCTGATGATAATAAGTTATACTTTCCCAGCTGAAGAAAATCTAAACAGTGAACTAACAGTATCCATATTTGAAACCTAAGCACAGTTTTTTCACTTTGAAAATAGTGAAAAAAAAATACATTTTCTTAAAAATATTATTTTCAAGCTGTCTGTGTCCTTTAACCTTTATATGAACTGATTATTGTAATTTGGGGGGAATATATTTTAAAACTGAGAATTTTGCAGTGTCCTGCATGTGAAATTTTACAGCTGAGACCAACTAATCAGTCAAATTAAAATTTCTTAAGTTCTAATGGAGAGAGGTGGAATTACGGCATAGTAAAATTTTTTAGATGTCAGGTCATTGGCAGTTAATATATGCATCATTTCCTGAGCTCAGCTTCTCAATGTTAAGTAACATATATTGGCCAATTAGTATGTCAGAGGGCAGCATATCTTTAACTTTTAATGTCAATGAGTTATGCTGGGTGACTGTAACTAGGCAGCACCAAGTACTTATTCTGGATATAAATTTGGGCTTTGACTATCAATAAACTGTTTGAGTGCTTTTTATGGTTAAGTACTTGTGCTAATTCTATCTTTTGCTATACCATTTATCATTTACATTGGTGAAAACTTTAATTGTGCACTAAATCAGTCTTATAGCAATATCTTTGCACTAGAAACTAAGGAAAGCTTTGAAGAATGAATGTCACTTGGAACTTCAGAAGTGAGAACACAGTTAAACAATCAGGTGAAAGTGGACAATCTCATTTCTAAACATGTATTATTTACTGTAATGTGCATTGACTGGTGTTATGTTGGCATTTGATATTTTATCTCGTGGGCTGTAGTTGCTGGAACAAAACTTGCAGTAGCACCAAACCTGGTGACAGCAATGAACTCTTGTAGAAATTTAACATTGGGACAGGTCATGTTTTTATGTACGTGTGTGTTAACATACCCATGCCTGCTTATTACAATATTTGGTTGACCGCTTACGCATTCTTTATAAAATCTTGTTATTGTTTAAATATGCAGAAAATATACTTGTCATTTTATTGCTAATAGCTTAGTTACCTTATGCAGCACTGGTTTAAAGCAAATAGGTATAGTGAAGAATTAATATAGTAAAGTTGGGATTCCATTTTACAACTGAAATTTGCTTAAGTGTTTCACTTTGTTTTAGTGTTACATTATGTATAACTAGTAATTTATGTAAAGCAGTGACTTTGTTACTCTTCAGCTTGAAGTATTTAATTGTTTTTAAACTGTACTGTATAGTATGGACAAACAAATCAAAGTGTCTTGGAGGGGCTTGTCTACATAGCCAGACTTAACAAACAAATGTCTTAAAAATAGGTACTTAAAAACCCCCCATAATTAAGCAACCACAAGAGAATTTAACAATCAGTTTACCAATACTTCATGATCAAAATTCCAAACAAAGGTTGTGTATGGCTTTGCTCTTGCCTGTAGTGCTATTTCCACATGATCAAAGTGTTACTCATCTTTTTGGGTTTTTTCTACGTCAATGTAAAATAATACAATTGTCAGACTGTCTTCAACAGAGCTGTTGAGATTAACAGAGTGAAAGGTAAATGTGACTTTTCCATATCCCCATGTTTGACATTTACTTACAACTAAGTCTTTTAGTTTTATATCAAATGCAAAGAGGAAGAATAATTGCCATTCTCAGAAGGACATAAAATGCAGTTTAGTTGCAAAATAAGATCAGCCTACTTCTCAAAAACATGGTTCTTGTCTTTCCTATTACATTCAAAGAGTGTTTCATTCTGAACTGCTTTCCCCCACCAGTGAACATTGAAAAACTATGGGGAGGTGGCCTCATATAATGTAAGGGTAATGTCGACTACCTCCCAAAAAATGCTCTGATAATGTCCTTAAATGGAGATCATCAGGCTTATTTTATTTTGATCCTCAGGCTAGATCTAGACCCTCTTTTCAGAGGTGAAAAGCAAGAGCTTTATGTGTTAGGCCATCTAGTTTCCCCTCAAGAGTTTAAACAAATGGAGGAAATATTAAGCAGTGTTTAAAGTTGGGAAAAAACATAATTTGTAAAGGCTCTCATCAACCACTGCCTCTGACAAAGCATTATTTTGCCGTCAAACAGAGGAAACCAGTGCTTCCAGGAAAATTCCTTGTAGTCAGTTTAGGCTTTCAAAATATTACTGTGGTCACTAATTATAAACCTGACACTTCCTTGTGGCTTTTACTTAGTGTGCAATGTAACTTCTCAGGGCATAGATTATTTTAGAAAACTAGGGTACATTTTTACAGTTTATAATCATTGGTAAAAATGCATACATGTTAAATGTATAATAAGTGGCTCTTAATATTTTTAGTCTAGAACAGTATTTTATATAGCCCGTAGCTAATACTGTAGCTAGTTGCCTGCTTTAGGCCTGCCCTTCTCACCTGCCTGTATTTTAAAACATATTAGTGATTTCATCAAGAAACTATGGGCCAGATCTTGAAAGCTGCTGGATATCTATCTCCTGGATGGCTCCAAATGCATTCAGCAGGACACTCAACACCTCACATGGCCAAGTCTTTTAATACCAGGGAAAATGTATTCTGTATCTCTGATATGTTACAGATCCTGAATTTCCTGAATCTTATGATGAGTCTGAACACTAAAGTCCCATACCTGTTTTATGAGGCACAAGATTGTTATTTGTTGTCTAGCCAACACATGTTTATATACCATACAACTTTGCTAAAGAGCAGAACTCTTCATTGAAACATGGGTCATTAAGCTTCCTTATTTGTACCATCTGGAACCTGCTATTAATCCTAGTTAATAGTGAAGAAAAAAACACTAAGATCTGTATTTTGTGTGCATTGAATTTTCTGAGTGGACTATGATTATGTTGAAGCAAGGGTAGTTTTCTTGGAAGACTTAATAGTTTGCGTATGATATGTGAATAGCAGTTTAAAGTTGGTGCCTCTGCTACAATAGATTCCTTATACAGAGAAGTAATGAATGGAGAGATGCAACTGTTAACAAAGTATGGATTATCCCATTGTCAGCTGTTGAAAATATCATAAGTGATGTAAAATGTAAATACCCTGAGACAGAATATATTTATATATACTGTGACCATTCCCATTTGTTCAGGTTTTTCCTTTGTGAAGTGGCTACATTTAAAGCAGCGTTCCCCTCCTGCAACAGTGTGCCTGGGAAGGTTCTCATAATTTTATATAATAGTAAACAGGGAGCTTTTTCTAATGGCTCCGGGGAGCACTGAGATCCATGGTACTGCAAATTTCTAGGTCAGTACTATAGAACCTACGTGAACCAGTGAATATTGTTTAATTCTATAAAGCCATCACTTCCACTTCCATCTGAGTAGTATTCTTTACAGTGCAAACATTAGCCTGTCTGGGAGACATGTAAGAAAAAAAATATTTCACTTTTGTGGCTTTGGGATCATTAAAAATGTTATGGTTAAAAACTGTTTTGTTAAAAGCAGCTTTTAACCATAGTACCATTATATTTTATCAAAAACTTTGGGTAGATAACTGTGACCACTGTAAATTCACTGAAAGCTATTTGGTGCAGATGAATCAGGTTAAATTGGCAATATTAATGGCACTTGGAATAGTATGATGACAAAACAATCACAACCTTATGGCACTAGAAATAAAAAAAATATTCAGAAACATTTGCAGTATTCCAAAGTCAGGGAATTTAAAAGCATAAATTATCTTCCAGAGCTTACATTTTAATGGAATATTTTTTGCTCAAAGAGTACCACTGTAGTGAATAGGAATCTTGTTTGAATAGTATCACGAATAAACTAGTCATGGATAAATAACCTGTAATCTGTCCACTTCAGTAACTAGGAAGAGAGGTGGGGCTGTAAATTCAAGTATAGGACCCAATTTTCTCATGCCTGGGTTATTCCTGTGTGAGCTAGTGAAAGAAAATTGTGGATAATAATTCATCCCTTGGGGACAATATGCTGCCCTACTGTTAACTGCATAGTCCCATTCCATCTTTAATTTGTGAATTTTACACAGTGTCTGCCAACTTCAGGGCCTGCTCATCCACTATATCCACACTGAAGCCCAGCTGGGCTTTTTTCCAGAGAGCCTGGAAAGGACAGTGGAACTTGCAGTCCTGGATGCCCTGACAGGAGTTTTCCAAGCTGTGGAGGAGCATGCAGCTTGAATTACTGTAGACTGTGTTCCCTTATAGCATAAATGGGACAATGTGGTAGTCTGGTCAGTTTTCCACTCATTAAACTGGAAGCCCATAGAGCGTTCCTTGAGAGTCCTGCATAAATCATAGTATCATACAAAAAGTAGGGCTGGACGGGACCTAAGGAGTTCATGTGATCCAAAGGTGTCAAGCATAGGGCTCATGGGCTGGTTCTGCAGCAGTAGCATTAAACCCCATTATTTCAATACAGCACCAGAACCCAGGAAGTTAATGCCACTCACCTCCCTTTTCCCCCCACCTTGCCTGCTGCTGAAATCAGGATGTTTTAGTCACCTCCAGCAACTAAATTAGGCAGCAAGGGAAAAGGAGCGGGGCAGGGGGAACAGCATTACTCTCTGGGTTCCAGAGCCCTGTGACTACAGCAGTTTTGGCAGCCATAGAGATTAACACCCACGCAGCCCATGGGAAGCACTGCAATCTGTATCTGGCCCATGGTAAACTCCACAATTGAGATCCGGCCCACAGGACCCAAGTTTAACACCCCAGTCTAATCCAACCCCCTGCTCAAGGCAAGATCATCATCCCTTTCTAAAGGAAGGGTGGAGTATATTTTGGAAGATGCACTGCTCCATGTTCCTTTTACAAGAGTAGACGGAGGGGAGCATGAAAAGCAACACGGGTGATGTACTTCTTAGTTTTTGGTATTTCCCAGTGGCTGATCCTTTTGGGGGTTGGGGAAAAAAGTCATACTGTCCAAGATCTTTCAAAGTGGCCAGTTGTTTTGGATGCCTCCCTTTTAATTTATTCTATTGAGACCTCTTTGAAAGGGGTCTGAGCCCCACTCCTTCATCTGGCAATCCAGTCCCTGTTTTAAGATGAGCACCAAAAGTCACAACTGAAAACCTTATCCCTTGTTTACAACTGAAGATTATTGCAAAGCTGTCAAATTTTCTATCTGTAGAAGCATCATTTGCCCTACTGGTTGCTGGGAAAGATGAGTAAAAATCTGGAGGAAATTGTCAATGTGCACTTAAGTTTCAAGTTTGTTATTCTCTCTGAGATCTTTTTGAGGGCTAGCAACAATGGATACAAATTATTTTAAGGCTTGATCCTGCAACCTAAACTCACATGAATACAGGCTGCTGGATCAAATTGCTACTGCATATACTGCAGGTAAGATGTCAAGTCACTACATGATAGCGTGATAATAAAATGCTTGCTTTGATGGATTAAGTGGTTCTGCTGTCCTAAGTGAATAATGTTATGCACGATTCTAACCTAGCTTTCTTGTGGAAAGAAAGCTGTTATCGGTGTGGTATTTATCAGTTTCTGCTGTCCTTGAGGAAAAACGTAAAGTTTTTAGCTGTTAGTAGTTTAAAAAAAATGGTGAGAGTAGTATATTGAAGCATTCCTAAATGCAACTACTGCAGAAGCAACTATGTTTTGGGCCAGTATTTTTAATAGCTGTGAAAGGATTGTTTGAAATCAAGTACCCTCAGATCACTGGGAGATCAAGGGAACTAATCTGAAAATCTGAAACAAGCAATAAAGATTGTTAAAACAATATTTACTAGTTAAATCTGCCATTTCAACAGCCACTTTCTTTAGGGATACCCAGAAGGGTTATGCTCAGCCATTAGATACACAGAGGTTTGCTGGAGGGATCAGTATTAAAAAAATCCAGACATGGTGGGAAGGATTTCACCATGGCGGGAAGGATGCAGTGCATGCATGTGTGAAATATACAGTAAGATGCAGAACAAGTCTTAAACTGTTGAGATAATATTGCTGATCAATGGCTGCATTTAGTTTGACAGCTGAATTCAGTGCAAAATGCATCTTATGAAAGGATGGGTGTAGAGGTTTTGGGCATAAAAGATGCATTTGATGTAGTTTGGCTGGTGGCAATTTTAACAACTATTGAATGGCTTAATCCCCTCCCTCCCAAAAGTACACTATACATACTAAATTATATTGTGCAGTAATTAAACTGCACAGTTATCTGTTGTCTTATCATCTCATAGTCACTTATAAATCAGTAACTGTGGTGGGTTTTTTTTTAAATGTAGCTACTTCAAGTTTGATTAAGTTTCTAGAATCATGCAGTAAAAATCTTGTAATGGATAACTACTTCTGCTCCTACTAACTGCATCTAACTAACTTCCTTCACATGTTCTACATAAAACAGGACCCAACTGAGCATAGATTTTGATCCTTATAAATTCAGCTTTCCTGTGAAAGGAAGTGGAAAGTCTACAATGTTTAAAATGCCCTGACTTCCAATGCATTAGAAACCTAAGAGAGCATCCTAACGTTGTTTTTTAGTTGTGCACACTAAACTCAGTCTTGTTTATTTCAGGTATTTTGTATTACATGCCATTTTAACATGATCCTATCAGTACAAAAGTATATTAAAAACCAGCCCTAGAATCCTAACAATTCTATGCAGATGTCTTCCAGAATTACAGGTACAATCTTAATGGTGGTGGTTGGCAGAATGAATTTTCCACTTATTTATCAGTAGAATAATTTTTATATGTACTAGTGATAAAATGTATTAAGCACAGCTATAAGTTATTGTATTTCTGTAGAAATTGGAAAATAGTGTACAATTTTTTTGCTAAATATTAAGTTTTTAAATAAACTTTTCATCTCCTAAGATTCCAGTGTTTTGCTTGATGTCATATTTCAACACTGAGTTCAAATTCATTAATGGTTCACTAATAAACATGAAGCCTTAATCGGGAATATTCTATGTTTAGATTACATATTCCCTTTTTATGTATGTGGTATCAAACATAGTTCCTAATGTGTATAAGTAGTCTGTATGCACATAAATAGTAAAGACATTTTCAAATGTGTTTCTGTATATTTGGGTCAGATTTAACATATGGGCAATTTTTGCATGTAAAACTTGACAGAATGCTAGAGAACAGAGATTTTTAAAAACCCTTAGAAAAATGAGACGACAAACAGCGAACTGTACTGTAAAATATGGTGTATAAAAAAAAAACACCAGTTTATGTATCTTCATTCAGATGTCAGTGCATCTCTCTCCAACTTCAACATGGCTTTTGTTGAAGTTCTTGTCATTTCCTAAACCTGGGTTGTCAACGATGGTAGATTCTGCTACATTTAAAAGAGGCTGCATTGGACAATTTTCTTTGCTTATAATGTAATGCTAATCATTTTTTGGAGCTTAAAAGCATGAGCATACTCTTTTTAAATTAAAAAATGTGCTTTGCTAGATTCAGATTCAGGGAAATATTATAATGATGAGAATATTAAGGTATGATAATTTGATCCCAGCCAATGGACTTCTAGGAAAAAATTCTGCTAAATAAGTTGCATGAAGATAACTGATTACTAATCTTTAGATAAACCGTTGCCTGAATATCATGAAAAGCTATTTGAGATATATGCTTACTACTTGCTTTAGGTAGTAATCCTACAAGTATACGTGCTTTAAAATTTGAACCTCTTGAATTTGATTTTTCAGCCGGTGATTTCATTTCTAATGGGATTTCAATTGAAATTTGGATTTTTTTCTCTTCTTTTTTTTTTGCCTCTGAAATGGGTCCTGATTTTTCTACCTTAAGATATCTTTCATCGATCAAGTATAAAACGATACTATTATAGCACCTTGGTACATCAGTGTAGTTCAATTTTCTGTCCAAAAGATACTTTTGTTCCAGGAAGGTAACTAGATTATACTGAAATTCATTCAGTTAGCATGTAGCATTGATAGTAGCAGGCTGCTTTTCTTTCTAGTTTCTTTTAAAACATTTTCATTCAACAATTCCAGAACATGTATACAGGTAGGTAATTACATTTTTTTTTTTACAAATTTTATAGTGTACTTGATCCAAGGCCATTAATGCTCAAATTTGCCTATTTGAAAGATAGCTTCTTGGGCCATCTTCCCCTCCAGACTCAATCCCTTAAAGCAGCAGTCTGCAGCCTATGGCCCACAGGCTGGATGTGGCCTGAGGGGCTATGGCTTTGGCAGCATTAGAACTGGGAGTCTTTCTCTGCACCACATTGCAGTCAGTTGCCTGAGGCTCTGGCAAAGGGGGAGCTCTGCCTGTGCTGCACGATAGTTGGGCAGAATTGGCTCCAATGGGAGGACTGGAGGGAGGGTGATTTTTGCTGCACCATGCTACAGCTGAGTGGTAGGGAGAAGTGGTTGCAACGGTTGGGTCTTAATGCCTGCCGTTCTTGATGCCTGCCCAACTCTGACCCAGACTGGTAAAATACTGCTGACCCCTGTCTTAATTTGTTGCTACCTAAATTGTTAAATATGTGGGAAAAAGCAATTGACCAAATAAAAATAAACTAATGAATACAACCAGGAATCTGGCTTCCTGGCTATACCCCTCACTACACTTTGTACTTACATTGTCCATTCATTCCCTGGGAATAGATGTGAAATCTTCCTGTATTCATAGATCTAACCCATGGAGATGCTTCGTTCACCTCAGTGTACCTAATAATATGTTCAGGGTCCCTTATCTTGAATAGCTTAACTGAACTTTGGCTCTGGATCCCTGTGTTCGTTACCCACCTAATTTAAGTTGTTGGCAAGTTTTCTTGTACTTGAATTTATACCAAAGAGACACCCACAAGGAAAGCTTAGAAGCAGCTGTAGTGGGGGAGTGCTGCTTATTTTCAATTTAGTTCAAAAGCATCAGAAGACCCACTCAAAAATTCCTGGACTGATCTACAATATTTTCACCCCTCTAAGAGTATTATAACAGAACCTGGATCTCATTGGTCTTATCTGGAAATTGAAATATATTTGAATGGGAAAAGAAAAAATGAATAAGGATGACTAGCAGACATGCCAACAAGGTTAAGGACAGTAAGGAGCATGCAGTCATTCTCAGTGTATGCATGTCATAGCAAGATGTAAACTAACAAAGAATATAGCTACTTGAATATGCTGTGTATCCTTTTTTCAGGAAATAGTTCTGAAGCATGGATATGTGAAGTATGAGTTATATAAGGGCTACAGATGAGCCAGTAAAACATTCTTACAAATTTCATAGAATCATAGAGAGGTATGGCTAGAAGGGACCTCCAGAGGTCATCTAGTCCAACCCCCTGCTGATGCAGGATCATCCCTATCCAAACCATCCTATACAAATCCATTGTCTAACCTATTAGCAAAACTACACAGTCAACCCCGACACGGTAAAGTGGGGGAACCACACCACCCAATGGCCTGCTGCTGCAAAAGTTGTTAAAAAAAAAAAAAGCACTCAAGATCCAACAAAGAGGGCCACACACTCTTTCCACCTCCCCCTACTACAGAGAAAGGCAAAACCTCCCCACAGTCCCTATCAATCTGACAATGGAGTAAAATTTCTTCCTGACCCCAAACGTGGTGACTGGTCATAGGTAAGTTTCTGTGTTCTTCCTTTGCCCCATCCCCTTCCCATTTTTTATTTTGTTTTGTTGTTTATGCATTCTACGATGCCATTTTGAAAAGGCGTAGTAGCTGTTACTTTTCAGAGATGTGGATTTTGTTGTTTTGTGTACTTCCACTGGAGCTGTGAACTGCTGCACTTTTGAAAAACATTGAATAAACTTAGTAATTTCTTTCAGTCAAAAATTTGAGAGGAGATGGATCTTCTACAGTATGCTATGTGCTAGGGCAGGAGCGGGCAAAATGCAGCCCGGGGGCCAGATGCAGCCTGCCAGGCCATTCTATCTGGCCTGCGGGGCCCCTAAAAAAATTTAGAAAATTAATATTTATCTTCCCCGACTGCCTGTCATGCAGCCCTTGATGGCTTGCCAAAACTTAGTAAGTAGTCCTCCGCCCAAAATAATTGCCCACCCCTGTGCTAGAGAGAAGTGAAATTGCATGATAAAAGCTTTTCCAATGGAGATAGCTTAGGTGGCAGCAGCATTTTGTTTTTACCTGGTTATCACCACCACATATTTTTTTTAACATGCTCCCACTGTAATGCACCCAAGCATTGTCTGGCTAAGAAAGCAGTAAAAGAGTATCTGAGAGAGGAAAAGTCCTTTGAGAGAACTACATGGCCTGAAGTCAGGAGAATATTTTGCAAGTGAAGGAATTTATTTTGCTCCACAACCTTTCCTCTGCACTTACATACCGTGCCTCTATTCCTGGAAGCCCTAGTTCATGTCTTCCCTGGCTGATGTGGGATTTCTGGTGGCATGGAATCAGCATCTAATGGGTAGATTCCACAGCCTTGGAATTGCAGACTATTACACAGTACTAATAGCTTGCCATTTTTCTCAGTAAAAAAGACATGCTTCTCTAAATAAAGATTGACTCCTTGAGCACAGAGTCACCATCTGATCAGGCAGGGAAGTCATGAAAATACATCAGTGACATCAGTGGTTTCCATAGCAAATGTAGGATTTTTTTTTTTTTGACTGAAAGGTCAAACAGGAAAAGAACATAGATGGAGAGGGCTTTATCTCACAAGTCCTTTAGAAATCTGCCAATTATAAATGTGTAGGCATAAAACAAAACCAAACTGCCTGACACCCCGGTGGTGCAGTGTGAGATCAAAGGTATGAAAGAACAGACCCAGCTACAATCATCCTGTGGACAGAAATAGAAGGGCATAGGTGGGCGTGTCCATCATGGCTCAACTCTTGGAAATCCTTGTTAGCACTGAAGAAAGAGATGAGCAAATCTTCAGCTGGTGAAATTTGTCTTGGCTGCACTCACTTCTGTGGAGTAATGTGAACTTACAGCAGTTGAGAATCTGTCACATTTGTTTTCCTTTAAGACCTAGTACCTACTGAAGGTCCCTGCCCCCTCGCATGGCCTGAGAATCTCTCTTACATGCTCTTTGGGAAGTTCCATCAGTAACACGATCCTATCTGGGACAGTTTTCTTATGGCATGGGGTTAGGGGAGCCATGGGTTCCTACATGGATTATATAGCTTGAGGATGTTACCAAAGTCCAGAAACTTGGGACCTAATTTTTTCACTTCTTTGATCTATGTATAGTCATTTACAACCATGCTGCATAGTTGTAAATAAATAGTGGCAGAACAGAATGGAATTTTTACACCTATTTTATACTCCCTTTTCACAGGTTCAAATTAGTATATACTGCATGAAGCAATGGAGAGTCAAAATTTCAGGATTTGAAGTTCAAAAGGCTCTTTCTAAACCCAGTAGCCCATTCAGGTAGTACGGTTAAGTATTCTCTTATCTGTGACCAGTGTACACAAGGCAGATGTAGTTAGCATTAGGTCCAGCCACATTTGATGTCTCAGTCCAAGTGACTAGCTAACCATTTTCAGCTGGGTCAACTGGTAGCAGCCTTCAGCATAAATCAGACCAGGGCCCAAACTTACACCTCTGGAACTGCAGCAAGACAACTATTCTGACACTATATACCAGTATATCATGAAAGTGCATAGCCATAACTGTGCTCCTGCAACTAGCCAATCTCATGCATCCATCTGAAGGGTTTGCATTATGTTGGTACAAAGCAAGGAATATGTTTGCACAAAGTAATTACTGAGCTATATTGCCATAGTTATGCTCTGAGGGTCACAAGGAGGATTAGTATTGCCAACAATGTTTAATGGTGTCTTAGAGCTCGAGGTACTACGCATCCTTTGGCCCAGGAGTAAACTGCAAAGAACAAGGGCTAGTTACTTCATGGCAGTTTATGGATTGCACCTGCCTGGAAGCCCTTGTAAAGGAATTGTATTTTTACTTTATTTAAGCAATACAACCCGACTTGTCCTAAAATAAACTTTTTGTTTATAGAGATACAAGTTCGCTCTTTTCTGGAAAAACCAAGATATTCCCCATGTGGGGAGAGCTTCTAGAATCCCACAACATCTTATTCTTTGAATTCTCAGATCTTGTTCAATTTTGACTGAAAATCCAATGGTTTTCAAAAGGCTTCAAGGGGAACATATTTCTTGGTTCCAGCTCAGTTCCTGCAGTCCCTGTAAACTCGGTCTATTCAATTTAGCAGTGCTTGACTTGAATGAATATAGAAATTAAAATATGCTTTCCAAACCCATCCATCTGTGGTGGCACTGCCTTGCTGCCGAAACAGCAGTGGTGCTCAAATTGAGAAGTCTGAAAGAGGCAGGTGGGTGGCAGAGGTGAGTAATCATTTCCTTGGGGGCTACAGGAGAGGGGGGGGGGTGTAAAATGAAATGCAAACAATTTCTCAGTCAGCTTCACTTCACACGGGCGGGAAAGCAAAATGTCTTCAGTTATTTTCTTCCAAATCTTAGGCAACTAGTATTTTGTTTTTCCCCTAAAAGAAAACATCTGTATTATTGAAATGGTCATTACTTTGTAAAAAACTAGGGAATTAAGACTTAAAATGATATTTAATACACAATTCAACCATGCAAGCTGCCCACTTCCCCTTTAACTATGCTAATAGAAACTGGAATCATACAATACAATAGAAATAATAAGAGGCACTCCAATCTGCTCCATTCTACATACCATACAGAGTATTCTGACAAGCTAATGAAGAATCCCTTGCATTCAAACTATTGCCTAACTCTATGCCAACTACATCGTTGGTCCCATAAAAGATTGTAGTGGGAATCAGGAATCTTTGCCTCACACAATTTTTGGACCTTCATGGCTACATCACTTACAATACTATTACTCTCTACAAGAAGTTGAGGAACCATCTTATCAGTGTTCTATGCAGCAAACTGGAACAGATCAATAAAACAGACCCAGATACAGTAAAATTTCCATTTTCCGGCATGAGTGGGGAATGCCGGGTGCTGGTAATGTAAAAATGCCGGTTATCTAAAAACACTGGGGCTGGAGGGGAGGCTTGCACATGTTGGTGGGGGGTGAGGGGGTTAGAAGTGGCTTGCACTTGGCAGCGGTACAGCGGGGTGGATGGTGGCCGGCAGTAGTGCAGGGTGGTTGCACACGGCAGTGTGGAGTGGTGGATGGCAGCAGCACGGCGGTGGTGGCATGGGGCTGGTTAATAGAGTATACCAGCTAGTAGAATGCCAGAAAACATGGATTTTACTGTATTAGCATACAGAACTACTCAGACATAACAGCCATTTACCAAGAAGAGATCTCTGCATCCAGCCATGAAGCCTATCACACCTAAAGAAGATGAAGAAAGCAAAACTCCAAAATGACATGCTCCAGCAACAGCCCTACAATTCAATGTAATGTTACCAAGCTATCCAATCATACCCTTAGCCTGGTTACCTCAGTCTTTTTTTCTGCCCCACTTTGCAATTCAAGAAGATGAAGGTATATGGAAACCTTGAGGCTCTTTTCTGCCACCTAAGACTAAGGGAATACAGGCAGTCCTCGAATTTACAACATAATTGGTTCCTGAAAACTGTGTCTTAAGTTAAAACATTGTAACTTGAAACTGATTTTCCCATAGGAAACAATGTTATAATTGGGGGATTGGTTCCTGAACCAAGGCCTGATACCCTTTTTTCACCAAAAATAACCTGGAATTTTGTACAGTACTCAATTATAGATGAGTAATATAGCTACATTTATTTATTTTACACTTTACTGAGACTTAACTTTTTTCAGTACAAGTAGTACTGTAGTAGTAGCAGCGGTGACAAGCGAGCACCAGATGAGCTGCCCAATAAATGGCTCCCAGATGAGCAGCACACTGCTGCTCCACCCACATGTCTGGAAGGGCGTGGGGGGTGCCCTTGGATCTGCCCTGAGCGCAGCATCCCACCCAGATCTGGAGGCACACATCCTTCCTCCCCCATGCCCTCCCAGATAAGTGTCAGGAGTGGCCAGACGAGCTGTAGTTTCTCCCATGCCTGCCCATAGCCTCTTCTCCCAGCACTGCTGTGGACATCTGGGCAAGGAGGCATGGAGGGGCCACCCCAGCACCAGGGGCTTAAGTGTCCAAGAACAGCCCCTGCCACCCGGGCGTAAGTCTCCCTGGCTTCCACTACCCCCATTTCCCTAGTGCTTCCCCCCCACCACCACCAGTGGCCTACCCCTTTCCAGCACTTCCCATGGGGCAAGCTGGCCTCTTCCCTGCTGGCCAGAGGGGCCTGCTTTCAGGAGAAATGGCGGCGGGCCCAATCCTTGTTGCTGACGATCCTCCCCTCCTGCCACGGGGCTGGGGGGGCGCGATCTGCCAGCAGGCTGCCCAGCCCCTGCTATGCAGGGGGATACAGGCATTCCCCCCAAGGCGGCCGTACCCCCTGGGGCCATCCATGGGGGGTGCAAGCTGGGCCGCTGCTGCCCAAAACCTCAGGCACCCGATCCAATGGGAGGAGCTTTCCTGGCCTTCCAGCCTCCTGTGCCAGGTCTCTGCCAGCTTGTGCCTCCCCCAGCAGTCTCAGCTGCACCCCTGAGCTGCTCCCCAGACTGGCCTGGCCCTTCCTGAAGAGCCCATGGGTTCCTGGCAGCTGCAGGAGCCTCTGAAACTCATAATCAACTGCAAGCCCAATCCTTTTTTCCTCTAGGCCCAATCCAAGTCTCCAGGCCATCGCAGCCCTGGCACTGCCTTCCTCACCCCAGTGGGAGCGGCAGCAGGAGCAGCCAGATGAGCCATGGCTTCTTCCGTGGCCACCCATAGCCCCTGCTCCCAGGGCTGCCGGAGCGGGGCCTATGGGTGGCTGCAGGAACAGCCCAGCACTGCCCACCTCACTGTGGGGAGAGCAACGGGGGAGCAGCCAGATGAGCCATGGACTGTACTCTGGGGGTTATGCACGGCTGCAGGAGAAGCCGTGGCTTTTCCAGTTGCTCCCCCCATGGCAAACTGGGCAGTGCCAGGCTGCTTCCACAGCCGCCCATAGCCCACGGAGCACAGCCCAGCACTGCCTGCCTCACCACAGGGGCAGCAGCTGGATGAGCCGTGGGCTGCACTCCAGGGGCTATGGGCAGCCCTGCCTTGCCATAGGGGGAGAAGCCAAGGGAGCTGCGGTTTCTCCCGTGGCCACCCATTGCCCCCAGAGAGCAGCTGCAGCTCATCCAGCTGCTCCCCCGCTGCTCCCCCTGTGGCAAGGTGGGGCTTCCCACAGCTCCCAGAGTACAGCCTGGCACTGCTCGCCTCACCACAGAGCAGTAGATGGACAAGCCGCGGCTCCTCCTGCAGCTGTCCATAGCTCTCACTCCCAGCACTGCTGGAGCACAGCGCCAGCACTACCCACCTGGCACTGGCAGGAACAGCCAGACGAGCCATGGCTTCTCCCATGGCTGCCCATAGCCCCAGCTCCCAGAGCCCAGTGCAGCCCTGACTGGGCAGTGCTTGCTCCAGCCCCTATCCCAGCCACAGTCCCAGTCCCTCCCTCACTGCAGGGGCCTTGATCTGCACCCCCCATACCCCTTCCCTTTCCCCTCCCCTTCCACCACGACAGACACTGTATCCAGCATTGTAAAGCTAAGACCCATGCCAGAACTTTGAAACTGGGTGTCAGTTTACAAGTGTCACAACTCAAACAATTGTAAGTTGAGGACTGCCTGTATTTCCATGATAAAGAGCCAGACAGTAATTAATGCACCATAGATCTGAACCATGCACAGCACAGAGAAAGCTCCTGGACATCACTTGAGGGCCAAGGCCCCACTCTGGACCTGTATATAAACTATTTCTACCTCTTTGCTGACTCTGAGATTGAAGAAAAAGGAAACGTGCGCACGCGTACACACACACACACACACACACACACACACACACACACACACCACCACCACCACCACCACCAGCACTTGCATTACAACCTCAGTCCTACAGAATGAAGTGCCAAACTCTGCCTTAAAAAACAACATTGATCATCATACAACAGGCTGATAAAAGGGGATGCCACAATTATCACAGACAAAACAGCATACCTACAGGAAAATGAGAGAGAACTTTCCAACATAAAGTTTTACAAACTCCTGTCTGAGGACACTATGGCACAATACCAGAAGGAATTAAATAAACTCTTAAAGGAACTATCTCTGGAAGCATAGGAGAGGATTTGTGCTTCCATCTCCTGGGAGCACAGGCCAGGCAACTTCTACTTATTACTCAAGATCCACAAACCTGCTAACCCAGGATGTCCTATTGTCTCTGGCATTGGCACCATCAGAGAGGGAGTTTCTGTCTACATTGACTCAACCCTATTTCTATATGCTACAGGAGTTGTCAGCTATTTTTAAAGATACCATAGATTTCCTAAAGAAATTTGTTTCCATTGACAGGCTTCCACATAACACTATAATAATTACCATGGATATTACATCTCTGTACACCAACATCTCCCACGAGGATGGATTACAAGCTATAAAAACATAATCTGCAACAAGGACACTGCTTCAGTTTCCATCATGCTCTTGTGTTTTGTCTTTGCTGTAACAGGGCCCCTACCCCACCACTAAAGGAATGAGGGAGCCAGGGATCAGCTTGTTGACTCCAGCCTCATTGACAAAGGAGAGCCCTGGGGAGGAGAGAGGCCTGACAGTAGGGAAGTTACAAGGAAACACCTGCACAACCAACAGACCTTGCTCCAGACCCAGATGGCAGGTGTGCCCCCTCATCAACACAGACCCACATCATCACTTAACTAAGTAACACAGATTATTACATTTGGGGACTATTTATCTGCAACTCAACCAATGTCATATAGGCCATCACCTGCTTACAGTACCTTTACAGTGTGAGAATGAATGAACAAACACCAATCTGACATCAGTACAGGCAGTCCTCAACTTACAATGTTTTGAGTTACAACGTTTCGCACTTACAGCATTTATAAATTGACACCCTGTTTCAACTTTCTGACGTCAGTTTCAGCTTTACAATGCTTGATTCAATGCCATGCCATGCCAATGAACAAGTTCACTGTGTTGCCCATCTCCCTGGAGAACATCTGTCCAAACTTCCTTGGATACTTTTTTTAAGAAAGCAAACAAGACTCTTGCAAAGACTCCAGCCAAGAGCCTTTTAAAAAGCCCAGCGAGTTACAATGTTTCAACTTAAGATGTGGTTTTTCAGGAACCAGTTGTATCATAAGTCCAAGGACTGCCAGTACCAAAGACACGTAAGTTTGTGGCAGAGCACCTGAATCATCCTGGACATTCCATCACTGACCTCAGAGGGGGCTGTTCCTAAACAATAAAACTTTAAAAATGAACTTGAAAGGGAAATTATAGAAATCATAGAATTAAAGGACTAAAAGTCACCTGTAAAATCATCAATTCTGGTCCCCTGCCATGAGCAGGAGATTATTGGGCTCAAATGTGCTCAATGCAGTGCTTGTCCAGCCTCCTCTTGAACAACTCCAACGTTGGTGACTGCATGACCTCTGCTGGCAGTGTGTTCCAGATTCTAGATACCCTTACGGAAAATAAGTTTTCCCTTATATCTAGACTAAATTTTCCTCAATTAGCTTATGCCCATTAGTCCTTGTCCTCCCAAGGGTTGCCTTTCTGAAGAGCTGCTCCCCTAGATCTTGGTGTCCACCCCTGACATACTTGTAGGCAGCTATCAAGTCACCTCTTAGTCTTATCTTACTCCTACTGAACAAACCCAGTTCCCAGAGTGTCTCCTCATAGGGCCTATCCTCAAGCTTATCCACATCCTTCCTGAAGTGTGGTGCCCAGAACTGGACACAGTACTCGAGCTGTGGCCTCAACAATGCCAAATTGAGGGGGAGGAGCATCTGTTAGCAACACATTAGCTGATGCACACCAGAGTTCTATTTGCCCTACTGGCGACTTCATCATACTTTTGGCTCATATTCATCTTCTGGTCGATTGTCACCCCCAGGTCATTTTCAGATGCAGTGCCAGCCAGTGGACCACCACCCATCAGATAGTTATGATGAAGGTTCTTCCTACCCAGATGGAGGACCCAGCACTTGTCCCTATTGAACCTCATCTGATTGCGTTCAGCCCATAGGACCAGTCTGTCAAAGTCATCCTGGATCCTTACCCTATCCTCTGATGTGCCCCCATTTCCCTACAGCTTGGTGTCATCCACAAACTTAATAATTGTGCTTTCCACCCCCTCATTGAAGTCATTGATAAAGATGTTAAAGAGCACGGGTCCAAGCACTGATCCTTAGGGGACACCACTGGAGACAGCCCTTGAGGATTAGGCCATCCCATCGATTACAATTCTCTGGGATCAGCCTCTGGACCAGCTGCCAACCCACCTCTCTGTAGACTGGTCAAGGCTAGTACACACTAGTTTAATTGAGAGAATCTCATGGGATTCTTTGTTAAATAAGGAATCATCCATAGACTGGATAGTGTTAAGTATGGTCTAAACTGAGACTACAGATTCTACAGATTCCCATTACCAGAATTAGCTTTTATAATCCATGTGGCAGAATGCCACCTCTGTCTCTCCCCAAAAACTCTGCTCTGTGACAATTTGGTTAACATGGGCCCTGCAGAGGGCAGACGTCCCATCTCTTTAGGTAACCTGAGTTGATACATTCCTGAGGGAGTGGGGAAACCTGCTTCTTCTGCCTACGTGACTGGCTTCACATGCCTGGGTGAGAGGCTTACACTCCCTATTGTTCTAAGCAATGCCAACCTGACTGGGTGGGGGCTAGAGACCCTGCCAGTCTGCCTGGCAACCAGTGATGCATTTCAAATTGGTTGGCTGGCAGCCAACAGGTGCTGGTCTCCATTGGACCAGGTAAATGAGGTCATAAGGGCTATATAGGTTAAGGACTACCCAGGAGGAAAGGCAGAAGCCATGATGAAAACTCAGAGAGAGAAGAGTTGGACCATCTGAAACTTGCTCTCTCTCTTGAAACTGATGATCACTGAACTGCAGAGGGAACTGCCTCCAGAGGGAATCCCTACCTGTCTCTGGATGATACTCGTGAGTAAGCTACCTGAGATCTAACTAGATATATAGCTTGTAGTAACTCAGATGCGTGATCAAAGGCTACCGAGCCACCCTGCTCTATGGAATTTCTCTGATATTGCTCAACCCTGTACCCTATTTCAAAGCTACTCCTTGGTACCAATAACATTCTCCTTTGTACCTAGCATGGGAAATTTATTGGGTCTAGATTATGCCTTGGGGTCCCCTTGGTTCAGCGGACTAAGGGAGACCACCATTTGTGCTTCAGACTGAGGGAAGCACCCCACGTTCTTGAAGTGAGTCGAGTACCTTCAAGGGCTACCAGGCCTGTGTTACCCAGGGGGCACAGTGCCAGGATCAGGCCAGACCCTGGGTGGTGGCGGCACTACCCCCAGGCTATCTGGTGTGCTCCAGGAAGGGAATCAGCCAGACACGAGGCACCCCTAGGGAGGCACTCAAAGCCTGGACTGTGGTCGGGCTCAGTGAGGTGGGTGGCTTAGTGCAGGAGCACCCCCTATTGGCCTGCCCTTTGTATTCTAATCATTGCTTTCTATTTAGCAGCTCTGCTTCCTTCAGTCCCTTCACAGCCCTCTGCTTACCCAAGTTTATGCTATACATCTCTGATTTAGTTTATAAAATGCAAATCTACCCTCCATTCTGCCTATCAGAAACTGGAAACCTTACAGTAGTTTACTAATCCCTGACCTAAAAAAAGTCTGTTTTTCTAGAATCTGCAAATCATTATAAAAGAAGTGTCAAATGAATGTGCTTATCTGGATTTGTTGCATATAATAAATATTGGTGAAGGGTGCTGGGACAACTAGTTGGTTACCAAAGTTGCTAGAAAGAGGCAAAGAAAATACAATGCTTATGTCCGTATTCAGTGGTGACTGTATCAGCAGCAGCAGCATGGGCAGCGGCACTGGTATGGGCAGCAATGCCAGCAGTGATGGCAATGGCATCGGTGGTGGTTGCATTGGTGGCAGCGTGGGCACTGGCATTGGCTGCATTAGCATCAGCAGCAGCGGCTGCATTACCAGCAGCGATGGCATGGGTAGCAGCAGCAGCGGTAGCAGCAGCAGTGGAGGAGAGCCTCTGGTGCTGTGGGTGGCACCTGGTCCTGGGTTGGGTGCTTGGCATCCTCCACCCCTGCTCCTGGGGAGAGTTTTATGGCATGGCCACCACCCCACACCCCAATCCAGGCTTGGTTTGTTAGCCCATGCAGCGGCAGCTGTGTCTCATGCAGCCCAACCACCTGCGCCATGAGGGGCAGGTAAGTCTGGCAGAGGCCTGCTACATAGGTAAGGAAAAAGAAGGCCTAGTTCTTCCTTGGGACCAAAACTAATCTCAATTTGTTATGCATACAAAAAAACCTGTTTCCTGTGTGCCAGAAGCCCCAACTATCCTCTGTTGCTACTTGGAAAATTCAAGATTACCTCAATGAGCTACCACAACACAGCTGTGTATTTTCAACTCTCAAATCTCAGGCATACTTAAAGTAAGTGTGGAGGCAGATGAAAAAAAAAAACCTGAATATAATTTCAAAATAAGTAACACAATGAATTAATACTGTTATTTTCTAGTCATTTAAAGCCTTCTTTTATTTTAATGCTTACTTGAATCAACAAAGGACCTCTAGAATGAGAGGAAACTGGTAGATTTGCACCATTAAAGACTGGTAGGCATGGAGATAATCAAGAAAAACTCTGTAAGGGACCAGGCATAGCAGTCTGGCCAAATGGTTAAGACACTGAGGGAAAGCAGGGCCTAGAGCTGGGTCAAAGGGCAAGAGCCATATACCAAAGCCCGAGGGAGATCCAGAAGCAGAGTCCATGACACAATCCAGGGTCAGGATGAAGGGGTCAGATGCCAAGTACGAATCCTGAGGGCAATCCACAGGGCAAAATCCAAAAAACAGAGCTAAACCAAGGTCAGGAGCCAGGAAACAGAACTATGGGGAAAAAAGTATTATGTGGAGCATAGAAAATCCTATTTTATCATACTTCGTTCTGCACTTAATCTGAGAATAAAGACAATGTAAGGACTAGTTTTTATAACAGTTCCTTGGAGCAAGCTCCTGCATTCTGAATACTTCTGGAAAACTGGCCAATTCAGTAGGATACTTACATAGCACCTGAGTGTTTTTGATAATCTCTCTTTAAAAGTTCAGTGCTACCAATTTGGCATTAAAAACCCAACATGCCTTGAAATAGGAACCAAAACTAAGGTAAATGTCTTAATAAGTAAGCTAGCAAATCATTCTAATTCTTTCCTCCTCCCTCTGGCTCAGTCAATCTTGTGTTTCTTTCTGCAAAGTGGAATTGCTTCAGTAGGGCAGGGTAGAGAGCTTCCCATCCCATCCTTCAACTACAGCATGGGTCTTAGGGCCCTCTTCTGGAAGATGGAAGACATAGATTTAAGTTCTTGGAGGCAGAGGATCCTTCTGGGTGAAGGTTCTAATCACTATGCTGTTGTATAAAAGTAAACTTCTTTCCAAACCCCATTTGTTAAACAAAAAGGGTGACCCTTGTTTGGTTTCTGATAGAAACTGGGTGTGTCTACACATGCATTTACTCCAGCCTAGATTAACTGTGCAGTAAAATACTGCGCAGTAAGTGATTTTGAGTAGGTGTCTACACATGCAGAGACTAGACAGAAAATTTGCTGCTATGTCCCTGCAGCCCTGCAATATGCCCCTGTGGCCACCAAGGGGAGCATCAGGCTCCAGCTCCAGCTGCCAGCAGCCCTCTTTAAAAGGCAGCCCTGCTCTGTGCTCTCTGGGCAGCCTTTTCCTGTGCTCAGGAGCAGCGTGGGAAGCACACAGGCAACATATGGCAGCTTTGTCTGTGCCCACCCAGCCTCCTTGTGCTATGGCTGCCTCAGCCTTTGGCTCTGACAGCAACGAACAATGTCCCAAGATCCTGCTGGCCACTGTGATCACCCTTCTGGCCCACCACGCTGACCAATGGTTGGCCCACAGTCATCTCGCCCCACTTGGCTCCCCCATAACCAGCTACCACCTGGCCAGCTGCAGTGCACCCTTCCAGGGCTGCTGTCACTGTACACCTGCCAACACCAGGGACGCCAACGAGGGGCTTATCCAGCAGAATTGGGACAATGAGCAGTGAGTGGATGCCTTCAAGTTCACCCAGGCCACCTTGCTTCAGCATCTCCAGCCCCACCTGGAGTGCCAGGACATTGGCAAGTGCGAAGCAGGGTTATGCAAAATTTTGCCCGGCCTTTTGTTTTGAAGCTGTTTCGGTATTGGGGCAGTGGATCCCCACACGAGCTGATCTACCCCAGCCCTGCTAGCCCCAGGTGGCAGCACCCAGCTCCAGTCAGCCAGCAGGCAGATGGGGGTCTGCCGGCACCCCCAGGAGGGCTGTGAGGGGCTTTGCTGGAGTCCTCCCAGAGGTGTGTGCCCCCAATCTGCCTGCCAGGGACAGGAGCCGACAGAACCAATTTTCCCAACACTGGGTGCAGGCTGTGCCCAGCACCAGTCTGTCATCTGGCAGGCAGATTGAGGGCCTGCAGCCCCAGGAGGATTCTGGCACAGCCCCCGCAGCCCTCCTGGAGGTGCGGGCAAGCCCCTGATCTGCCAGCCAGATGAGAGGAGCCAGGTGCTGCTGCCTGGGACTGGCAGCAACATCTATCTTCCTGGCACCGGTCCTAGGTGGCAGCACCCAGCTTCTGTCATCTGGCAGGCAGATCGGGGGCCCACACCCCTGGGAGGACTCTGGCACAGCCCCCACAGCCCTCCCAGGGGTGCGGGTGAGCCCCTGATCGGCCTGCCTGCTGCATTTTATGTCTCCCCATAATAACCTAGGGGCAAAACATCAAAACAGCATTGAAACAACAAAACACTTTTAACGAAATGAAACAGAACAGTGCCTTCGGAACGAAACTCAAAACAAAACACTCTTCCATCGAATCATCGAAATGGAAGTTGAATTGGATCAGTGCTGTTTTGCACAGCCCTAGTGCCCAGCTCTCCCTGCCAACACACACCTGGCCCTAGTGCTACTGAACCTGGCCACACCTGCCAGCCTCTGGTATGTAGGCAACCTGTTTGGTGTGGGCAAGGCCACTTCCAGGGAAGCTGTCCTGCAAGTGTGTGGTGCCCTCCAGGATGTGCTGGCAGACACCATCCTCCAGTTCCACGAACCCCAGTCAGTGATGGTAGGGTATTATGCACTGGGGTTCCCTCAGTGTATCGGGGCCATGGACAGGACCCACATACTGGGCACCTGCCCACCACATGGAGACCACCCCTATTACAGTTGCAGGGGATTCTACTCCATGGTCCTGCAAGCCATCATGGACCACCAGGGCATGTTCATGTACATGAATGTTGGGTGGGCGGGAAGCACACATGACACCCACATCTTCAGCAACTTCAGCCTGGTGGGACTCATGGAGAACAGGCACTTCATTTCAAGGCTGCCAGGCCTGCAGCTGGGAACCTTGGCCATCCCGCCTCTGACTATCAGGGACCCTGCCTACCCACTCCTGCCCTGGCTGATGAGGCCCTACACTAGCCACCTGGACCCCTGCCAGTCCACTTTAACCAGTGCATGGGCTGGACCCATGCCCTGGTCAAGTGCGTCTTCTGCTACTTCAAGGGCTGTAGGCACTCCCTCACTTCCCTCCTCGAGGTCACTGAGAACCTCCCCTGGGTCATCATCGCAGCCTGTGTACTGCATAATATCTGCCAGGCCTGGAAGCTGTTCCATGAGGGCTGGATGGAGGAGGCGCAGCCTTCAGAGGCAGCCTGGCAGCAGGAGCACCAGCTGCGGTGGCGGCGGCAGCAGTGGGTCTCCCCACTGAGGCCCCAGGAGAACAGCACACCTGCCAGCGGGGACCAGGGAGTGTGGAAGGCTTTAGCAGACCACTTCCTGCAGCACTCTACTTTTAGCCTGCCTGCCCTGCCACCCATAGACCCCTTGCCCCACCTATCCCCAGCAGCACTCTCATGACAGACACATGTCTAAAGAGGAATCTTTATTCCCCTCACAACACATACCCCATCCCTTCTCTGTCCCCCACAACAAACAGCTCCCTGCCCCTGAAAAAAACAGAGCCCCTTCACCATCCTCCCCACCCATCAAAAAAACCCCTCCTCCCAGTGTGAAAACTATTTAAAAAGTCTCTGCTTTGCTGTCCTGGAGTAGGGGGCCCTGGGGTGGGGGCACCTAGGGGGCAGAGCCTTGGGAGCAGGTGGCCAGTACCCTGGCCTCGGGCTGTTCCCCCATGGGTGTGCACATCACAGCACATGCAGCAGGTGGAGGGCTTGCCCAGGGGCAATGGTGCCCAGTGCTCCTCCAGGGTGGCAGCTCCCCATTCAGCTGGCAAAGTACAGACCCAGCAGGGCCAACATTCAGGCCCAGTGCTGCACCAGGCAGCTCTAGCTCCACACCCACATGGAGTCAGGGCAAGCAGCGGGGCTGGGACCAGGTGGGTGGTAGTGGACCCAGGGCAGAGGCAAAGCCAGGGGCTCCTCCAGGCAGGAGGCAGCAGAAGACCCCCTCCTACATGGCTGCCAGAAAGACTGCAGAGCTACAGCCAGGGGCCAGGCAGCAGCAGGCACACATGAGACAGCCAGGCCCAGGACAGTGTCCAGGGTCTGATGGTCTTCATCTGTGGCCTCCACAGCCCAGTGCAAGATCCTATTTTGGTCCCACAGGACCTAGAGCCACTCCCACTCCAGAGCTAGCAGGTCAATCTGGAAAGTCTCCTCCCAGGCAAAGTCTTACACCTGCTACCTCTCCTGAAAGACCAGGCCCTCCACCTGCCACCTCCCCTCCTGGGCCAAGTCCTCCTCCCAACAGGCCCAGGCGGTGTCCTCCTACTCCTTGGCCACTGCCACCAGCCCCTGGAGGAGGACGGTCTGATCCTGTGTGTGCCAGTGCATAGCCAGTGCATCCAGAGGACCCTGGTCCTGGGTGGTAGCATTCCTGACCTGGCATCCCTGCTGGACCCAGTAGCCTGTCTCCTGCGTCCAGATGCTGGATCTGCAGAGCCAGGAGACAGAAGCTTTTTGTGAGAGTTTGCAACATTTCAGAGATACGATGCTCTGCACCATGGGTGTGTAGTGCCCCACCTTAGATTAGGGGTCAGCCATGCACTGGTGTCCAGGGAGCATGGTAAGTCATCTGGGCAGGCCCTGGCCCATGCAGCTGCTGGCCAAGCCCCCATCCCCACATGCTCCCCTGGGGCTAGCATGCCACTGGGTGCTGGCCACAGGCAGCCTGCCTCCCCTAGCCCATCCCCAGGGTGGGACAGGCCAGGCCAGGCTCCTGGTAGCACCTGCTGCCATGGCTTCAGGCCCTGCTCCCATCCCTCTCCCCCTGCAGGCTGCCTGTTGTGCTGCACTGCTGCCCAGCTCATAGCACTCAGGCTCAGGGCACACAGGGCTCCCAGACACCTGGGAAGAGAAGCTGCCCACACCCCCACCCTTCTCTCAGGGGTCCTCTCTGGGGAGGCCCTTGTGGCCAGCTCCCCAGTGCACCTCCACTGCACCCTGAGTGTGCTCTTGCTGCATGTGCCCTGGGCAGTGTGCAATGGACTATTTATGTGGGCTGAGGGGTGCCTGACCCACTACACCTTGCAGATGATGATCCTCCTGGTGTACCTGCACTCCTTGTTTGGGGCCCTGAGCTATGAAGGTGCAGGGGGCAAGCCTGAGCTGCCCCTCAACCTCTGCTGCTGCCTGAAGGGCTACCTGTGGCCGTGCTACATGTCCCTGCCCCACACTGCTGAGGAGGACATCACTGCTGGCATCAACACCTTCCTTGGTGTGTGAGAGGCCCATGGCCACCTATCTGTGGGAGCATGGGCTGCTCAGAAAAGTTTTGCACTGTGTCCTGCAATACCGTTGCGGAGGGGGACCTCAGGCCACAGGAGTGCAGACTGGCCAGGCAGGAAGGGGGGGCTAGGGCTGAGGGCAGAGGCAGAGGTGGAGAGGGTCTTCCCTCCAGTGCAGGGCTTACCATGTGTCTGGGGCTGGCAAGGTTGGTGGCTCAATGTGGTCCTCTCCATCAGTGATGGCATGCAGCTGTGTCCGGTATCCTGATCCTGCAGTGCATGGTGTGCAGGTGCCTAACTGTGCCCCCACCCCGAGGGAGTTGCTGGCAGTGCTGACAACCAGCAGTGACATGGCTAACTGATCCTTGTGGTGGGATCTGGGGTTATGCAGCTGCCAAGGCAGGTGCTGGCCAGGATGGACTGCAGGTGAACTGTGTAGCCGAGGAAGGTGGGTGGCATAGGACACTCAACTCCTGAGAGTCCCTCCTCCAGTGGCATGTGACTGGAGAGCTTGGTGCAGGGCAGGATCTCGGACAGGCCACCCACGCTGGTAAAAACCACACAGTTGTGGCCTGGGTTCCAGGGCCCCAAAATGTGAGTCAGCTGCCATATAAAGGGCATGGTTTTATGGGCACAGCTGGACCAAGTATTGTGGTCAGTCATGCCACCCACTGTCCCTGCAAAGCCTTGACCTTTATGTGGCACTGCCATGTTGACTGGGAGTGCCTTCACTCCTGCACCCCACCCAACAGGGCCTCATAAATATGGACATTTGAGCACCTGTCCAGCTTGAATTGGCACTGCACTGTTGTGTCACCCCAGAGCACCACAAGGTCACCAACCTCCTCGTGGCTCCAGCTGGGTCCCCAGGTGGAGGGCATGGGTGTGCACACATGGGTGGGGGTGGGCCTGAATGGGAAGAAAGAGGCTATCATGGGTCCTACACCTGTTCTCTGGGTCCCTGTGCAGTTGTCTCTCTGTTGCAGGCCCTGGGCAGCCGCCAGCAGCATCCAGTTCACAACAAGGGACTGGCAGCCACATAGCAGAGGCTATGCCACACAGCAGCTGCAGGCAAAGGGCAGGCTGCTGGGAGCGTGCAACAGGCAGGTGGCTGCTGCTAGAACCAACCTGAAAGCAGCCCTGGGATGCTGACAGGTTAGCCAGGGGAAGTCATCTGCTTGATAGCAGTGCCCTGGCATCCACTAGGCTGTGCAAGGCCAAGCAGCAGCACAGCTCTCCAGAGAGCCAGGCACAGCTGGGCTGTGGCCTATCCAGGGGGGCACACAGGACCTGCAGAGCCCTCAGGCTGCCTGTGTGGCCCAGGGCAAAAAATAAATGCGTGCTTTTATAGCCTGCAGGCAGGGGCTGCCAGTGAGGCAGCCCAGCCCTGGAGCAGCAAAGGCTCCTAGGCTGCACCCCTGGGGCTGGCCTTAGGCCAGCCCCCTAGTGGCTTTGCACACTTAGCAGCAAATTTTCTGCCGGGTTGTGTCTACACACTTGTTACTGTGCAGTTACTAATCACAATTAAATTTGCTACCTGCATTTAGAAGGTAGCAAATTTAATTGCCATTAGGGTTTTTTATTGCACAGTAAGCATGCGCACATATAAATGCATTCTCTTACTGTGCAGTAAATTAGGCAACGGCGCAGTAACGGGTCTCATGTAGATGCACCCACTGTTGAGGTGCTTAACTCCAAGAGGGTTCCATGTTGTGAATTCTAAGCAGGTGCAAGCTCTTTCCTACAGCTAGAGTTGTGTGCCTAGGTGCCTATGTTTCAGTGAGGGCCGAATTTACTGGCTTGTCCTAAGTCTTCCTTAATCATAGGCAGCATGCTGGCTAATGTGTATTCCATTCTCAGGCATTTAATTTATGCTATGCATTGTAAATGGGCCCTCTGTGGCTAACCTAGGGTTGTGGATTCTACTCCAGGGCCAGGCACTTAAAATTAAGGAAGTGCTGTGATGTTCATTGTCATAGAAACTAAAACATTTTGTGGAGCTATAGCTCTTCATTAA
Source organism: Alligator mississippiensis (assembly GCF_030867095.1). Classification (NCBI taxonomy): domain Eukaryota; kingdom Metazoa; phylum Chordata; order Crocodylia; family Alligatoridae; genus Alligator; species Alligator mississippiensis. Next base: position 193,909,604 of record NC_081826.1, on the reverse strand, counting down.
ATTAATTTTGTAATCTCTGCAATGCGCATGTGGTGTGAGAAGATAGCCCTTTTTATGCACAGGGATTGGCATACTGAGGTTAAGGTCAGAATTTTCAAAATCCCACTCATTTTGGGTTCCCAACTTGAAAAGCCTAGGGCCTGGTAGGCCCTAGCACTTTATGTGTTCTGACGGAAGTTTCCTTGCTATAGGTTACTTCTGTTCAGGCTCAAAAGCAGTAGCTGAGTACCCAGAAAGTGAGGAACACCTTTTGGCACATGTGAAGTTTAGCTAAATATTTATCTACTCTCCCACTGCAACTCTGTTGCAAAGGGAAGGCTAGAATCCAGTCCTCCAAGGTAAAATTTAACTCCCTAATCCTGATACCCCTTCTTCCACTTCCTATAAGCCTCTGCCTCATTCACTAGATACCCTTTAACTTCTCCAACAAATGGGCAAGGGTTCAATAGATAAAGAGTCTTCCTTAACTACATGTCACTAATTCATTCTCAGAGCAGGTTTGTCCTCTGTACTGAACAAGGCCTGGGTCCTGTGGACAAAACAGTAAATGATTATTCAGTGGAACACTGAGTAATTGTACAGTAGGGCTGAGTGAAGCTTTGGTAGCTGATTTGATTTGGAGGAGATTCCGCCTGATTCAGTGGCTGAATCTCCGAATCCGAATCAAATTGGGAGACACATTAAAAGGTCCAAATCGAATAAGAAGCCTCTGAATCAATTTGGAAGGATTCAGAGATATTTGGAGATTCAGAAAGCTTGCAGCAAACAGAAACTGAGAAGAGGGAGAGGGATGGGGTGATCTTCCATATATGGAAAAGGCTGAGATGGGGAGGGGGGGTGGGGGAAGACTGCTCTGATATTGACATCTGTAGCTGGCCAGTGACTATGATCATTCTCTGAGTTCCCTTCCAATCACAGTGCTCTGGGGGAGGGACATAGAAACAATATATAAAGCTGTGTCTGAAGTGATCTGTGCCTTTTGTGAGCTGTCTGTCTCTTGGAGCAGCAGTGTCTGAAAGGCTTAGTCTCTTGCTAGCTAGTCTCTCTTCTTGTAAGTTGTATCCAATCCTTTCCTACCTACCCTTGCCTACAATCCCTATCATTATCCCTATCCATTCCTTTCAACTTATTCTTCCCACAAAATCTTCTTATTTGTTCTTGTTAGTCTGTCTTGATTCTTTCCTCCCACAAATATAAATCTGTGTTTTCCCTGACAGCGTGTCATCATTGTGCAGGAAAGCACAATATATATTACACACACACACATTTTGCAGCACATCAAAAATGAAGCATGCTGGAAAGGCAGGTGCCAGGTCTTCTGGCAGGGGAGAGAGAAGGGGCAGAGGGAGATCTGCAAGTTCCTCCTGCTCCAAACAAGGACGCACCCTCTTTCCTGGCAGCAATGAGTCTTCTGCTGCTAGTGGGAGCAAGGAGGTGGAAGCAGTGCCTGCACTTGTACCACCATCACTAACATCACTAAACAGCAGCAGCATGACATTCTCTACCCCAATTTCAGTTCCCAGCATGAGTCTTCCAGTGCCAGAGGAGGAGCCGGATCTGGAAGCAGAGGAACTGAGGGCCATAGTGAAGGAAATTCTGGGGAAGGAGGAGGATTGTGCTCCACACCCCTCAGCATTCCCCTAGAGGCAGGTCTCCTTCTCTGGAAGGCACTTTGGAGGAGGGTGGGGGGTAGGTGGCTCAGCTCCTCCTGTTGTTGTGCCTTTGCCTGGTGAGGAGGGGGTAAGGCAGAATCCCCGCCCTCAACCCAGAAGCGGGTGGGTAGTGCAGTGTGGGATCATTTTGAGGTGACAGATTATGCTACCTACCAGCACGGCCAAAGACAGATCAGCCGGGGCAAGGACATGAAACACTTCACCACCATGGCAATGCTGCTGCATCTCAGGAGGCAGCATCCCATTGCCCTTGCTCCTCCTCAGCCTGGCACCAGTGGGAGCATACCCAAAAAGAAGTCTCCTCTCTCTCCAAAGCCCCCATCCCCATGAAGCAGAGGCAGGCCACCCTGGACCAGGGGGGAAAGATGGAGACAAAACGGGGCGTATTCCGAAGGTGAGCGAGGTCACCCAGAGCATTGGGGAGATGCTTGCTGTGAATGGCCAGCCCTTCTCCTTTGTTGAGCATCTAGGGTTTATGCAGCTCATGGCACTTTTGGCCCCATTGTACCAAGTGCCTGCAAGCACCACCTTTAGCAGGATGTTGGTGCCCTCCCTGTATGAGGCATGCAGGGAGTACTTGAGGGAGGAGCTGCACAAGGCAGGTCTGCATGTAGCCTTGCACTTCACCTCTAACATCTGAAGCAGCTGGGGTGGAGATCATGCCTACCTCTCCCTCACAGGGCACTGGTGCAATCAGTCAGGCTGTCAGTGGGCGCTGCTTCAAGCAGAGGTGATGGATGGGTTCCACATGGCAAGGGAGATCATGGTAGCTCATTGGGCAGGGTGAACTCACCTGCGGGTTCATGGTCACCAACAACGGGGCTAATATGGTCAAGGTGGTGCATGATGACAACTTTGTTGCCATCTGCTGTGTGGTACACAAGTTCCACCTCATAGTCAGGGACGCCTTGAAGGGGGACAGGGCTCCCGGTGATAGTGCCATCACTACCAGCCAGTTAATTTCAAAATGCAGGAAGGTAGAAAGCTACTTCCATCAAGGGGGGCAAGATACTGTGGGACAAACAGGCAGAGCTGAGCATCCCACAGCAGAAAATCATGCAGGATGTGGAGACTCAGTGGAACTCCACATACCTGATGCTCAAGAAGCTGGTGGAGCAACAGAAGGCCATCCATGAGATGGCCTTGCTTGGGGAGATTGGGATTAGCATCCCCTTAACAGAGCTGAATGGGATACCATCTCCCAGATCTTGGTGGTCCTCAAGCCATTCCTCAAGGCCACCAAGAGCCTCAGCATTGGTGATGCCCTTCTTAGCCAGGTGATCCCCATAGTGAAGGAGCTTGAGAATGAAATGGAGAAGTTCCAGGGGATCCATGTTTCTGGCTGGGGCAAGTCACTTTCACCAGAGGTGCAGGCATTGCTAAATCACCTGAAGGAGGGCATCAAAAAATAGCTGGATCCATTGCAATCCAGTATGGTTCATGTGCTGGTGGGCATATGTGACCCAAGGGTGAAGGGAAGCATCTGCAGCAGCAAAACCCTTGATCACTGGATGGAGGTGCTGGTGAACAGAGTCAGGGAGGCAGAAGGGCAGAGGCAGGGGAATGTGGAAGAGGGGGATCCACTTTCCCATGTCAGCACTCCAACCATGAGTCAATCTTCTCCACCACAGCTGCTGCCAATGTGGGCCAAAGGTATGGCTTCAACTTTGGGGTCCAGAGGCACCAGACCCCACCATCAGGCAGGTAGCACAGAGACCTCAGTGGCCATGGTTGCCTGGGAACATATGTCCTGTCCACCTACCAGTGTTCCAAGCGAGAGGGTATTCAGCATTGCTGGTGATGTTGTGACACCCCACTGTACCTCCTTGGATCCTGGTTTGGTGGAGCGGCTGGTGCTCCTGAAGGTGAACCTCCCGCTGCTGGGGTTCCCCAACCTCACGTGCAGAGTGAATGCCAACTTCCTCACACTACGCCTATTTGCTTTTTTAATTTGTTTTCAGAACCTTAAGGTGCACTTTCACAGAAACCCCTGCACCACTCTGCCTGAAACCTGGCAAGCCTCATGCCAGCATGAGGGGCTACTATCCCTGCTGTTTTCATCCAACTCTGCTTTAACACACACAAATAATACAAGTTTTACTTTCAACAGTTTGAAGTGCACTTTTACAGACACTCCTATACCAATCTCCTTGAAACTTGGCAAGCTTCATGCCCTCAGAAGGGGCTACCATCTTGGCTATTTTCATCTGAATCTGCAGAAAACTGACAAAGTTATAGGTATTTTAGTGATTCCCCACTATAGTCTATGGCCAAATCTCCGAATCGGTACCAAATCTCCGAATCCAAATTGGCCAAACTGAATCAGAACAGTGATTCAAATGATCGAATCGAATCACTGTCCCTCTGAATCAGCTGAATCCAAATTTGAATCCAAAGTGAATACTTGCTGCTTCGCACAGGCCTATTGTACAGCACATGTCCAAGAGGACTGAATTAAGTTTTCATGGGCAACTTCTGGCATTTCCAAATCTTACAGGGTTTGACTTTGCATAATGCTTTTTAATGTAAAATAATTTTGTGCAGCTGCAGATCCAGGAGTGGGGGGGGGAGGGGGGGGAAGGGGTACACCTACAGACACCATTTGGCCATGCTATGCATCTGCATTGAGCTCTGAGCTCACTGCCTGCTCAGCAGAGGACCCTGCCAAAGCTCCTCATATACAGCAAGCTGTATGGGCTGAGTAAAAGTTCTGGCTGGAGCAGCTGCTTTTGCACAACTCCAGAGCCCAGGGAGTACAATTGCCGCCATGCAGCCCCTCTTTTCCCCTGCCATTGAATTCAGAGGGGGTAGGTGAGGAAGGTGAACAGTAGCAGCATCCACGTCCTGGGCTCTAGGAGCCATGCAAAAAATAAGTTTGCCGGTGAAAGTTTGCACTGATCAGCTAGTGAGCTCATAGAGCTCACTGTGCATGCAGAGCTCCACCAGGAGTCCAGGCTGTGAGGCCAGAGCAGAGCTCCACCAGGAGGCCAGGGAGTGAGCTCAGAGGTCACTCTGTATGTGTGGCACAGTCAAAGAGGGGTGCAACCACACCACCACACCCCCCTGGACCCACTTTGATTGTGTGTAAATATATGTATGTATGTGTGTGTAAAATATATATAAAATCACAAAAGTTTAAATTTATTTTCAGCAACAATCTACATTATAGAGAGACATAGGAAGTGCTTAGGGAACATTTCATAAGAGTAAGGAGTCAACAGAATCTTTACCTGACTCTAAGTTAAACAGTAGCTCCTTGTAGCAGTACTATACATGAATTATAGTATCTAGATTTCCTATTGTAAAACCTTCTTTGACTGAATTGTTTGTTGCTTATAGAACCACAGACACTTGGACAATGGAGTTTAACTGCCAAAACATGGTAAGCACTTACTACAGTTTGCTTCTATTAAAACATGCCCATTAATCTCTACCCATTTTTATTTCCCCAACCGCTTTTGCTCAGGAAAGTCCCTAAAATTTTTACTTAAAATTTCATATTATTTTTTGTTCTTTAATTACCTTTTCATGTAATTGTTTCCTTGTTGTAAGACTTAACACACAAAATTCTGTACTTTGTAGGATGGTAGAATTTCACTTTCCTGCATGAAATATGTATGCAGTGTACAGTTTACTTATACGTTTTCAGTAGAAACCTGAAGGACACTTTTTATATTCATGACAACTTATATAAAGAAAATTTAATTGCTTCTTCCTCATTCACCCCTCCCCCATTTTATATACTTCAGTATTATTCTTGTAGGAGTATATTGCAAGACCCTAACAAGAACACATCTTAGAAGGTGTTACAAATACCAGTACATACCTAAAGCTAAAATCAAGTGATAAGATGTCATGTGTTGTATACATAACAAACATTTAATAGCAGGCTACATCACTTTATTACTACTGACATGTTCTGAAAGTAACTGTTTTGTTCATATCTTCTTTTATTTGTCTGTATTGCCTGCAGCCCACTAACACATCTTTTAAATATTTGTAAGCAGGTCTGTTCTTGTTGTGTTTCATTTAACCACCTAGAAAAAGGAAAATGTAGCTCTTCAGTTAAGAACAAGATGTAGGAGAGGCTGATTACAATTGCCTCTGATTTCTAAGAGGGGTGTGTATGTGTGTGTGTATAAATTTGTATACATATATGGACAGTCTATGCACACTCAAAATTAAGAATAAATGTTATATAATAGGTACCCTTTAAGTCAATGGAAGTTTTGCTGTAAATTTCATCAGCATGACCAGGTCCAGTATGCAGAGCCAGTTTTTGGGGTGGGTGACCCGGGCAGTTGCCTGGGGTCGCCAATTTTAAGGGGCCTTCAAATTTTGCAACATGCACTGTATGAAAACTGGAAAACAAAAAAAATAGCATGATTGCCAGCCAGGTTCAGCATGCATTATTTGCTAGGACAGTCAAAATTCAATATTATGTCTCCACTGTGTGCAGTCCTTGGCATTGGCTGAGGGGAGCCTGCCCTGTCCCAGCCCATTGTTTCCACTCCCCCTGGCCCCACTCTGCAGCTGCTTCTCACCCAGCCACACTCCCCACCCGCAGTCTCCAGGCTGGGGAGCTGTACAGCAGGGTGGGGGGATGCAAGGGTGGAGTGGGAAACAGGTTGTGCTGCTGCTGTGGAGACAGGAGGGTTTCCTTCCCACTCCTTTCTTCCTGCAAGTCCAGCAGCCCCATGGGGTGTGCACCAGGGGTCTTGCTGCCCCCATGCCTGCAGCAGGCATGGGTGGATATCGGTGCTGGGTGGAGTGGGAGTGGAGGAGGGAAGGCAGCTGCAGGGACAGCTGCAGGCACAGGCAGAGGCTGTGGGTTGGGAGTGAGGGGCACTGGTAGGGATTTTGGGTGCAGGGCCTGAGGATTGGGAGTGAGGGGCACTGGCAGGGTGAGAGTGGGGCTGCAGACTGGTTTCTCTTGAGCCTGGGACCCAAGCACGGCCAGGGTAGGGGGTGGGCAGATTATTATAATTATTGCGTATCAATTTACACTGAGTTATTCCTCACAATGCAAAATACTTAATATTGTTATATGGGGGAAGGGGGGGAGGGGAAATAAGTTTGCCCGGGGCCGCCAAATGTCTAGGACTGGCCCTGCCAGTATGTTAAGTGAATATTTGTATTGCTGATTAATCATAAAGCCATTGAAAAGCTCATTGTCCAAGGGAGGGTTCATCTGCAAGCAGATACAGTACATGTGGATTAAATTAAATCCTTTGCTGAAAGCCTGCCCAAAATCTATTCACTACATAAATCAAAGCATAGTCCTAGTGCAGGCCGTGCTGCATGGGGGTGAAACTCACCCACCAAATGAAGGAAGGAGCAATCCTCCTTTAATAAAAGCCATGAGATAGTATCACCTTAAGTTGGCTAATATATTACTGAGGGAAAAACAGGCATGCAGTCCATCAAAGTGCAGATCTGTCACACTCTCAAAGGTCTTCTTTCATGAACTGATGTCTCCCTGTTTTTCTAAACTTCCCCAAAACCTTAGCACTGATGCAAAGATTTCAATGCACATTGCAGAGGAAGGCAAAGGCAAATAGGAAGCTGTTGCAAAGGAAATGTACTGCCCTTTCAATGGGAATGCATTTAATTAATGAATAATTTAGCTAAAAATGTTAATAAAAGGTACTGGCCTACTGTCAGGTTTAGTCCAAAATTAGTTCTGGAAAGGGGGTATGATTTTTATTGGAAGGGATCACAAGGGATGTCTACACTACATACTGCAATGCAGAGGCAGGGCAGATGGGGGAGAGGGATGGAGAGCAGTGGCATAGATGCATGCTGCCTTCTGCCATCACTGCCACTGTCCTCAGCTGACCCGGATGCAGGCGGACCCACGGAGCCACTCCTGCCCAGCTGCAACCATGGGCTGAAGTAGTGCAGGGTGCAGTGGTGGCATCACACAGGTTCCTTCCTCCAGCACCTAGCTGCATTACATAAAGGAATAGATATCAATATTAAAAGTAAAGGAATAAAGGGGGGAAAATCACACCTCAGAACAGTGAAAAGCCTGATTAGAAAAAATACACTTTGCAGCAGGCTGGATGGATTTACATAGGAAAGATCCTATGCCTCAGATCTGCCAGGCACTTGGACTAGGTGACCTGTTGAGTTCTCTTCTAACCCTATTTTTCTATGACTCTATGCTCTGAAAGTCACCAATTTCAAGTCTGAATGTATCTCTGGAGAAAAGGGGTATGGGTTCTAGCCATGTTGGTCTAAGGACATAGGCAGACAAAGTTCTTTGTGTGAATCTGATATCTTTTATTAGACTAACTTAAATAGTTGGGGAAAAAATTTTGCAGCCACCTGGCAGGTGTCAAAGTGCCCCACCACTGCCCAAGCGTCCAAGAGGAGCGGCCTCTGAGGCCAGAAGTGATTGCGACACCATCAGCACAGCTGTGGCGTGGGGGTAGGAAGGGATGGGGGAACACATCTGCCCAGGCAGGTAGCCCCATCTCCAGCTCAGTCCCCAGTGCTGTGGACATCTTCCCAGCCCCATTACTGGGTGTGGAGAATGTGCTTCCACAACTGCCTGTACAACCCAGCCCAGCTCCCCCTGACCATGGCGCCCTCGGCAGTTGCCCAAATTGTCCACCCCTAAGGCCAGCTCTGGATGCAGTGTTCAACATTATTGCTTCTAGGGCTGTGTAATAGTTACCAACGAAACCATTTCAATGAAACAAAGGAGAAACAAAGGAAGAGAGGCGTAATTTTGAAGGATGCCAGTTATCAAGTCATTAAATAAACATGTAGAATTGCAGGAGGAAGCTAGCTGAAGGCATTGGAATACAAGAGTTAGATGCTCATTCTAACCCATTCTGTTAAGTAATGGGAGTGATGCACTAACTAATCTTCCACGTGGCATTCTTCCTTCATCTGAACTGGACCAGATTGCTGTAGTCCAACTTAGTCATGGTGAGGAAAGTGCAGTTCTTTGGTGGGGCTACATAAGAAGAAGAAGCTAGAACCTCCTGTCTACTTAAAAAGAAACTCTGCCAGCTTCCCTGCTACTTGGGAATCCACAGGCTGGCAGGTGTTTAAGAGTAGACCAGAACTACAAGTATTACCAGCAAGGGTTTGATATACTTCACAGACAGGTTGAACAGAGACAACACTGCTGGTTCTCAGCTTGTTTCATCTCTACCAATCACTATCCACCCCTATTTTCTCCATAGCAAGCTCTAGGCAGCTCACTCTTATCAAGGTTCCTATCTTAGCAAGGTCCTAAAACCAAGAAAATTGTGCTGCCTGCCTATAATAAAAAGAAGTATAGAGCCAAAAGTCATCAGGAAACTGGTGATACTGGAACCCATAACACCTTTCGATCCCACTTTATTAGTTACTGTCGCAGGGCACCTCAGTGCCTGCTCCTAGGGAATAGAAACTGCCAGGGAGAGAGAGAGCCCTGGCAGAACATAACAAGCACAGCTGTGGGTTGCTGGGGCAACTAAGGAGAGCCAGCTGCCTGTAGGAGGCAGGGCCTGACCCTTATAAAGCCCAGGGCTGAGGCCAGGCTGGCAGTTCCCTGCCAGCAGCCGGAGGGGCTCGGGCTCGGGCTCGGGCTCGGGCTCGGGCTCGGGCTCGGGCTCGGGCTCGGGCTCGGGCTCGGGCTCGGGCTCGGGCTCGGGCTCGGGCTCGGGCTCGGGCTCGGGCTCGGGCTCGGGCTCGGGCTCGGGCTCGGGCTCGGGCTCGGGCTCCTGGAGCTAGGGGGTGAGCAATGCAGGAACCGCTCTAGCTGAGAGAAGGATGGCAGCTCTGAGAGGTTTGAGCACCATGGTTTAGCCAGGAGGCTTTATGTTTGAGTTAATAGCCAGGAGGCTCGAGTTTATGTTCGGCTTTGCTATTAAACTGGTGGTTTGGGTGAGGCTATAGGGGTTGGAGGAGGCCTCATAAAGGGCCCCATGGTGGTGTGGGGGCCCTAGCGCCAGTCAAGGCGCAGTATCCTCATAAAGGGGGGAACCCCAGTGGTATGGGAACCCTGGTGCCAGTGAGGGCACAGTGCCAGTGAGGGTGCAGTGTCCTCAGGGGGAACCCCAGTGGTATGGGAACCCCGGTGCCAGTGAAGGTGCAGCACCAGTGAGGGCGCAGCTGGCGGTGAGGAGCGCAACCAGTGGGTTGTGGGCGGGGAACATAAACCCCGGGTTGTGTGCGGGGTACGCAAACCCCAGCCCCAGAGACAGGCAGCTTTGAGATGCCCTAGCATGGGCATGACGAACCCCAGAGAGGGGGCTATATTATTAGGAAGCCCAGTGTGGGCACGGTGAGCCTCTGAACAAGGGCTAGTGCTGTGGCAAACCCCGAAGCAGGGTAGAGTGCTGCGGTTGCCCCGGTGAGAGGGGGTAGTGGCACGGTGGGCCCTGGGAAAAGGGGGCAGCAGCGCGGTGGGCCCGAGAGTCAGGGGGCGTTACTGAGAAGTCCCCAGAGTGGGCACAGTGAGCCCCAGAGAGGGGGTGATACTATTGAGAAGCACAGCATGGGCATGTAAGGTCCCAGAGAAGGGGGACTATTGAGAAGCCCGAGACGGGCGTAGCGAGCCCGGCTGTAGGCTAGTGTGGCAACAGCCCTCAGATAGGCAAGGTGCTGTGGTGGTCCCCGGAGAATGGGGATAGCAGTGCGGTGAGCCGGGATCAGAGGGGCTAGCTGTGCGGTTGGCCTAAAGGACCGGAGACCCGCTAGAGGGTCCCTGAGCGGGACAACACTTTTAGAGAAGGCCCAGAGTGGGCTCGGCGAGAGTCCCAGTGGGGGGCTGTGTACTAGAGAGAGCCCAGGAGTGGGCTAGATTACAGAGGAGGCCCGGGAGAACGGGCTTGTATCATGACAAACCAACGTCCAGCACATCAGCGAGGCTTGGGGCGTGGTATTAGGGGTTGGTAGGAGCCACGCGTAGCCCATAAGGCTAGGGTGCCTGGGGAGCACCCATCCTACCAGGAGACCCCCAGGGGGTCCAAGAACACACGGGGACCGAGGTCCCAGCTAACCGTGCCCAGGGAGTTGTAGGCAGCCTCCCAACTATACATAAACATCAAAGACATGGCGGGCGAGAACTTGAGGGTGCCCTTGGGCCGACTTGGCACGGTAAGGGGGCCGTAGGGAAATCACGGCCCTCCTGGCGGACCCCGCCGTGACAGTTACATCTCCCCATTGGACAGAACAGTGGAAGGCTAGGACCATTCAGGTTCACGACCCAATAGAGTCCTTGGGGTAGAATTAGTGGCTCAACTCCACTCAATAATACCTCAACTTTTAATTTACCTTGCAGATCTCACAAGCAGATCAGCAACTCCCCTTAATACAAGTGTAATAGATTCTTATGAAGCTGAGAACTGATAACACAACCTTGGAATGCTGGTGGAGGTTTCCATCAGCATGCATTTTCAAATAAAAACAGGCCTGGAAAATCAGGACTCTCACTGCAGAACATCAAGGAAGTTTTTTTGCCTCCCTGCCAGCCATCTGACACCTCCAAGGAAGGAATTCTACCTGATCAACACATCAAAGAGCTACTCAACACAGCTTACAAAGACACCCATGGACCCAGAGGGACAGACTTCCATGTTAAACTTCATTTTTGCACAGAGGGAGCTGATTTCCTACCTATGGCGACTTTTTACCATCTTGTACCATCTACACTTTACACTTTTCCCAGAGCCTGACGAAGGGACTTTGCTCCCGAAAGCTTGCAGAAAAGGACAATTTTCTTGCCATCTTCCAGTTGGTCTAATAAAAGGTATCAGTTTGGAACCAAGAGTTTTAGTTTTTTGTAGGACTCTCATTAGGAATTCAGAGTTGTGTCAGGGTTGACAGAAGTTTTACTAAAAGGTTAGATTATAGATTTGTATAGGATGGTTTGGGTAGGGATGATCCTGTCTCAGGCAGGGAGTTAGACTAGATGACCTATGGAGGTCCCTTCCAGCCCTACTTCTCTGATTCTATGATTCTGTGAAATTAAAATTACCTTTCAACAAACTAACAGCAACATCATCAAGAATGGGAAAAAAAGGTTCAAGGCAAGTGCTGCTAATTGGTGAGGTCATTTACTGTCAAATGACTCTGTCTTGAGCAAGGCCCTAATGATTGCTTGTTTGGAGGTTACTAGAACCTCACTTGTTTTAGGGGAGCAATAAAAACACCTGTCAAAATGTGATCTAAAATCTTCACTGCTGACTTCCACCCATTGTAAGGGACCTGGGTTCATTTTGGGGGACATAACCAACAGCTCAGTCTACCAACATTACACCAGGAAATGTAGTCAGACAGAGGTGGAGTCTAAAGGTAGTAGTGTATGTTAAATCTGCTCGCATCCATTGAGCCATACACCAATTATTTCACCCTGTGAGGGAATCTATTAGTGTAACTTATGCACTAAGATGGATGAAAGGGTAAGTGCAGCTGCCTGACTTCTATGTACCTTTCCTTATCCTTCTTTCAGATATGCAAGTTAGACTCCCTTGTATGTGAAACAGCATGTGTAAATAAGTATAAGGAGGGTCTAGGAAGTACAAGACAGTCTTGTCCTTCATATTATTTTTCAATTTATTTGTCCTAGTAAACTTCCACTCCTAACTGGACACTGCTCCCAATAAAAGCAGCCAAAATTGTCTGGACCCAGCCAATTTTGTGTGCAAAGTAGGTGGTAAATTTGTCACAGGAATAAATACTTGAATCTGACCCTGAATTAAGATATTTTGGGTTCACTACACAGAATAGGCCTTCTCACTGTTATAAGAGAGGAAAAATAAACTCTCTTTGTCTCCACCACAAATTCTGTCTTGGAGAATTCAGGCTAGGAACTGAATACAAAGGAGCTTTCTGTGTGAGGAGTTCTACCCACGTTAAGCTCAAACATATATCTCTGGTTAATTCAGCAACTCTATTTAATTTTCATTAACATTATCCATTTGAAATCTAGTTAAATAAAAAAATTAGTTACAAATAGTTTTAATTATTTTTCCTGCCCTACTCCCTTCTCCCATCTTTTGTGGATTTTTCAAGTATGTTTTCTTTGTTCTGTTGCAGTGTGAAAAACTAACACGCATAACAGGGGAAATGACTAATTTACTCTTCAAGGGGAAAAATGATATGGTATCTACAAAGTGCTGTCAACTGTAGAGTAGGGTAAGTCTGATGTTTAAGTTGACTGTGTCCTTTTACTCTGTTACACAACTGTGAAAGTTACCTGCTTTGATTCACACTGAAATTTGATGCTGATTTCCCCCAGTGCTAATATACATCATGAAATGATCAATGTGGTAGATTCCTGCTTGATTATTTACTCTTTTTTTTATTATACTAAAGACATTTAATTATTTTAAAAATGATTTACCCTTTTTTGTAATTAGTTTTAGTGATCAGGGTGTATTTCATGTTAGATAACACTGCAGTTTTCCTTTAATTTAACTTAGAGAACTTCCTTATTGACAGGCAACATGAAAACTTTTAAAGCAAAATTAAGGAAATTACAGCATTTCAGGATGCTAAACTGTTTTAAATGGGCACACTGGCTTGCAAACGACAGAAAGATTGATACAACGGCAGTGCAAATGTGATTTTTTTTTTTTTTTCATATTTTCATGTGAAGTATCAACTATGAAGTCTGGTTAGTTTGTACTCGGATAATAAGTCAACACGTGCTAATCAGATACTAAGTCCCATAGAAATTCTGCAGATTTCTCCTTGGGGTGCATTCATCTCCTTGGGGAGAGGAGCAATATATGTTGCTAACTGCCCAAAGAAGGAGGCAGAATTGATAGGCTCCAGATAGAGTTGATCCCAAGTCATCTTGGTTGAAGGTAGGGTCATCCTGAGATGATCCTTTCTGAGGATAAGGAAAGGCAAAGGAGGGGGAATGTAAGAATTGTCTCAAAAAGACAAGGTATTAGAATGCCTTCTGTGGCCTTCTAATACCCTCTTAATTGTCTATGCTAATTCAGGTATGTCCTTGTAGGCTTGTCTATCATGCCTGGATGCATCTGGCAAGATGTCCTAACATATTGCTGACACTAGAAATGATTCTATGAAGGAGACTGTTGGAACTCAAGTACATTTTGGGCCTCAGCCAAAGAAGTTACAGCTTGATGCAACAATATTGGATGAAATGTTATGATTGTGTTATGCAGAAGGTCAGATTAGATTATCATAATGGATGCCTACACATGTACATTGAGCCTGCTCCAATGCGCTATAATTTGGAGCAGACTTGATTAATCCAAATCAAGTCTGATTAATTAAATCTAGTCTGCTGGAGAGTGGTAATTCACATGCTCCAGTAGATTAGCATCACATGTATCAGAGTCCCCACACTGAATAATGGTGGCAGGGGTGCTTTAGCTAAAGCTTGTTAAAGTGCCCCTGCCACCATTTTCCAGCAAGGGGACGCTGATACACATGACACTCCGGGCACTGATATATGTGACACTCCAAGAGCTTCTCTGATTAAAGCACTCCCACCCTGCCTCCTGGAGCATGTAGATAAACACCACAATGGTTCCAAGCTTAATCTATAAATCTACCTCTTCACCCTTTACCCAGCTATTTCTGCCAAAATTAAACTAGAAGCCAGAACAGTTAGATGAAGAGGACTCCTTAATAAAACTGTCTGTTTTCTTTTAGTTCATTGGTTAAGAGCTTAGAAATTTTTTCTGACTCTGAGAACATCTCACTGTTATACCACTAAGCATCTTTGCAGGAGTCTTTCCCATGCAATTCCAGCAGCAAATATTTTACAAACCACTAGAGTTTGAGACTGATGCTTTATGACATTTGAAAGCTGTAATTCCAAGCTTTCAGATGGTATTACACATTCATTCCTGTCCCTAGCGGTTCTTGAGCTACTGACCTAAAATTATGTCAGGCCTACACAGGTCTCTTCAATCTAACATGGTTTTTCTGGCTTTGGTCCAAATCTGAAAATAGGAAGTGGTGGACCTGAGACCTGCATAATTTTCAATCCTGTGGACTACATACAAGTTGACTGTCTGTTAGATCATCAGACTAAATGTCTGAAGTGCCATTTGTAAGGTTTCTAGGCAAATAGGTGCATTAATAGATGTGGTATATAGCAAGATAGACATGCTAATTGGATTCTTAAATGGCATATTTTTTTCAGCAATAACAAAGTTTTCATTTATTTTTCTTTAGAAATATCTGGACCCAATTACAGAACATAATTATGAAACCAGTTCTCCCATGTAACAGAGCCACTTCGCTTTTGTACCACTGTGCTACCACAAAATGGTTCTAAAGTTGACACAGCCAGATCCTAAAGGATCACCACAGTATGAGGCAGGGGTTGGCAACCTTTGAGCAGAGGCAGGGCAAATTAACAGAGCTCAGTCTAAGGCAGGCCACTGTCTGCAACACACCTCTCACTACTGCATGCTGCTTTGTGTAATGGATTCTTCTGCCATGTAATCCTGCTAAACTGCTGCTGTCCTGGGTCCATGGGCCATTCATGGCCAGCATCCCGCCCACGGGCAATAGGTTGCCAACCCCTGGTCTAAGAGGTTCATCTGGCAGAGCAGAGTATGTGTATCTGTTGTTCATCATTGCACCTTCCTTGAAGATGGCTAAGGTGAGAGAAGGATGTATGAGCTGTTCATTCAATTTCCAGCTGCCATCTGGGCTCCTTCGGACTTTTAGCAGACAATATAAGACTTGCTTCAGGTTGACAAAAAGTGACTAGTTGGATGGATAACTGGCCTTTCCTTGCCTTTTTCATGTCCTTGTGACAAGGTATTTAGCCAAATTTGCAGATTTGTTGCAATCTGACATGGCTGCACAATGAATGCTTCTGCTATGGCCTAATAACTAGCCAAAGATCCCTGAAATGCAAAGGCCCTTTTGTTACCCCTCTCTTCTGAGTTACACCATGCACTGCTGTAGCCAAGGATATAGTCCTTAATGATGTTAACCTATAACACACAGGCAATCTTGTCTTTAAATTCAAATATATATGAATGGATCTTTAACAAATCAATTTCCATGTGCAATGTTCAAGTTAAGTGAGGCAAAGTGTAACTTAAATTTTTTTAACACATCAGCAATGTTAAACTTATGGAATATTGATTTTTTTTCTCTGTTCCTTAGAAATGTACCTGCAAAACAAATGAGGAAGTTGAAACTTTCACTTGGTTATAATCTAATCCTCATCAGATTTTCCAGATTCAGGGTGGCTAATTTTTATAAATTTATAGTGTTTTGACATACTCAATGGTTTTATCAAAACTCTGGCTCTATTTCTTTCATTTATCTTACAACCTTAGATTTTTTACTAAAGAAAATGTTGATTTCTAATCCTCACATTAGTAGAGAAAAGGTAAATCATACAAACCCTAAATACTCAAAAAGCAGAAGGCAAATAAAGAACATTTTTATTTATGTGTTCATTATTTGCAAGCCAATCTCTTGATTTTGGAGGGATCTGACTCTTAGTTTGGTTATATTTATAACTTTAACAAATTGCTCTGTTTAGTTATGTTTCAAAGCTTATAACTTTGTCCAAAAGTTTAAATCAAGTATATGCAATGTTTTACAAACTTAAAAATACCTCCACATTAAAAAGACAGCGAATACAACTACAGAAGTGGACAAAACCTAACCATTTTTTAAAGAACTAGCACCTAACTTCACCTAAATAAATACATACGTAAAACTGTTTATTAAAAAAAGTGAACATGGCTTACTTCTCACTCCCCTACACAAGAAAATTCCAAAATAAAAATTAAATGCTACTAAGAAATGTGCTTGATGAATGCATTTAATTTATTAAATATGTCTGTCAGGGACAGCAGCTATCAAAAGCTAAGAATATGTTCAAGTATAATAAAAAAGAACCCATGCCATGTAATACTGAAGGAAATAAAGTAAGGGCCAAACTTCTTGACAGTTGTGCCACAAATTAGCCCCACAAGCTTTCCAAGTACCACCCTGATTCCCTTCCCCTCCACTCCCTGCCTGATCTGCTGCTCTGCCTTCTGCTTCCTTCCCTATCTGCTGCTGTACTGCCCAGTCTACTGCAAGCCATACACAAAGCTACCTGTGCTATTTGCAGCACACATGCTACAAATTGGCTACTCCTGGTTTAGACAGTCAGCTACTTCCACAGATAGTAAGCCCTTTGGAGAAGGTATTGTATTTTTAGTGTGTGTGTGTACATAGCAGCTTTCTTTAGGTGCTACCATGGTAAAAGCTGGCAGTAATAATAACATGGTATCTCCATAATTCATATTTGGGGTGAGAGTGCTTTGCAGATTTCTATTGTTTCCACTCCCCATTATAGCTGAAAGTCAATAACTCAGTTTAATCCAATGCGATGGAAAGTACTGCTTCACACCTATTTCTTTCCTGTGTACCAAACAAGGGAAAGAAACAGAGGAGTAACAGTAGAAAGTGCATGCTGGTTCCGCCATTCAACCTGGAAAGCTGTTAGAAGTTGTGCCACTGAGAATATCACAGTTTCAACTGGGTAAGTGCAGTTCATAACTAGGTAACATAACTGTTTTCTCCTCACCTTGATGATAATCAGAAGCCTACTGGGCAATGCCAATTCCTTTTATTTAAGAGTGCTAATACTGTTGAGTTAGTATACCAGCATCTCCTCAGGTTCACAGGGAACCGGTGCTTTATCAGGCCATTTATTCTAATGTAAGAGCAGAGATGATATGAAATGGAAGTGTGACAGGGGAAAAAACAGAAAAGCACATTTAATTATATTTTCCTGTCAAGATTCAACAGTTTTGTCAAGGATCAATAGCTTCAGGGTCTTACATACACACTGTGCTCCTGCCAGTTTGTGGTAGGATGTACAATCAGATGATGATGATGCATTCCACAGAAAGGCACATCTTTCTTTGCTCTGCCCTGTGCCCCTTCTGCAGAAAGAGTTTTTCTCTTCTCATGAGTTTATGAAGGTAGGCAACATTCCCAGGAGGGAGGAAGAGAGAGAGCATGTACATTAGGTCATGAAATAAAGACAGCAAGCAAAGGAAACATGAAATTGTGGGGCGGGGGGTCGAATGTGCTCATTGTAACAAAGGGAGAAAGAAAAACCTGGAGCAGTCACTGCCTAAGCAGAAAGCACTGCAGGATTGTTTGCAGGAGATTTTACAAAATCAGTCTTTCCACCATGCTTTTTTGCAGTCTGCACATATTTGATATGCTTTGCACTTCTAAAGTGATGTAGTGAATGGACTGTGGCTCTGGGATACAGCTGGGCTCTACTGAATGGAATCAGAAGGGCTCAGATGTGTCAGAGGCTCTCCCCTACTAAGATGTAACAGTGACATTCTTCCATGTTGATATCTATGTCTTAGGATATCAGCCTCAGGACAAATGAAGTTCTTCTGCTGATACCTTTAGATTCTAAATTAATATGGTGGATAGTATAATAACAACTGTTCCATTACTAGCTAGGTACAGGTTAGTAATGCTTAAAATGGCTTAATTATCACAGCATTTGTGAGAGGTAGGGAAGTATTGTTAAGCCTCCAAGTCTCACTGATTTGGGATGGGGATGCCATCATTCAATCAGCTTTTAAAATCTTTTTCGTAAAATAAAAACAATTATAATCTTATAACTAGAGGCTTAGAGACCTCCCTGGGCATGAAAAAAACCCAACACATGTACATATAAGCCCCCCCCCCCCCCCCCACGCACTCATTCAGTCAAATGAATACAGTCAAATAACATGCACTTTAATGCAGCTAAATACAAGATAATGGATTTGGCATCCAGGGTAAATTTACAGGATGGAAGACTGTCTCAGAAAGCAGTGACTCAGTGAGGGACTTAGAGGTCATTAGGGATAAATGCCTCCATGTGCCTCCCTTGTGTAAAACTATAGCAAAACAGACTAATCCAATGCTTATTTATAAAAGGAGACTATCCAAGAGCAGGGAAGTGATTTTGCCTCTGTGCAAATGCTTGAATGCTGTGCCTATATCTGGTGTTCACATGGCTAGAAAGGGATAAAAATACTGGAAGAAGTTCAAAGGAGAGCCACAAGCATGAGATCTAAGCACTGAAAAGCAATCTTTGTCGTGTGAGTCTGAAGTGGCTCAATTTATTCAGCTCATTGAACAGAAACTGAGAAGTGACTTGATTGCTATGTAGGGATACTTGAACATAAAGATGTTTGGTAGTGGGGTGCCTTTTTCTGATATCCTGACATGACTGTAACAAGATCCTGTGGATGGAAATTGAAAACAGATAAATTCCACTTTGAAATAAGACACAGCTTCCAGGGAACGGGAGTCATGACACACTGGAATATCTCATTAGAAGAGATGGTGGCCTCACCAGCACTTGGCTTCTATAGGGTGGATGGATATATCATTTTGAAAGATATGCTCTAATTTGGCTTTTAGAATAAATTCTTCAGTCTGTGTGGAGTGTATGGGCCTAAGTAGGATGGAAAATGATGTTGATCACTTCAGCAGCCACTGAAAGTTGTGGATAGCAATCTCCCTGTTTATAACCTTCTTTAATGGGTCCTGGAATGACTGGGTTTGTCTACATTGGTTTCAACATGCTCTTAACAATTGCAGTTCTGCATTAAGACAAGTACTTGAATAAAATCTCCTGCTTCAGGCAGTTGCCTCCAGGAGTCGAGAAGGATTTTTTTCTTGCATAATGCATAATATAATTGCTTTTTTTTTCTTTTCCTTCCTGCTTTCTTCTAAAGCATCAGATTGGCCACAGGTGTCAATAGGAAATAGGATGGGGTATCTTGGTCCTCTGAAGCAGTATAGAAAATCCTTTCGGGTCCTGGGACGTAAGTCTTGTTCATATAAGGTGTATCATACTGATTACAAGCAATCCTTGGATTTACGACACAATTGGGTCCTGAAAACTGCATCTTAAGTCAAAACATTGCAACTTGGAACTGATTTTCCCATAGGAAACAATGTTGTGAATGGGGGATTGGTTCCTGAACCAAGGCCCGATACCCTACTTTCACCAAAAATAACCCATAATTTTGTACTCAATTATAGATGAGTAATATAGCTACATTAATGTATTTATGTTGTAAATAGCAATCATATTGATTTGGAAGGACTTCCTTGAGGTGACTTAGCTGAACTTCTTGAAGGGCTCTCGGTTGGACTTTTTGAAGGGTTCTTGGCTGGAGTCTTCTCAGGAGTCTTGGCTGCAGGTTATTCTGGAGCCTTGTCTGCTTTCTTAAAGAAAGTGTCCAAGGAAGTTTGGACAGATGTTCTCCAGGGAGATGGGGGATGCAGAGGATCAAGCATTGTAAAGTCAAAACTGATGTCAGAAAGTTGAAACAGGTGTCAATTTATAAATGTAAGTGTGAAATGTTGTGATGCGAAACATTGTAATTCAAGGACTGCCTGTACTAGGTTCAGGTTGAGAGGGAGTTTCTGTTCTCTTGAGGTCAGGTTGGTATGGTCCTCATCTTTCTCTACTGGGAACCTCTGAGCATGTCTCATCTAATCAGTTACTTGTTAGTGCAGGACTTCAGGGAGTGGCACTTTGGTCATTCCTGTACTCTGCTTGTGGCACACCTTATAGGTTTTGTGTGCACTGGACTATTTAGTATCGTTTACACTGCAGATTTCATTTTGGGTGTTTGAGTGAAGCCGGCTGGTTTATGACATGGAGAAGGACTAACAGGATGATCTGATGCTGTGTTCTGCCCTTCTATACGTCTGGGAAACCACACTTGAACTGATCAACACAATTTGGAGCATGGTTATGAGAATCAGGTAAACAGAAATACAGATATCTCCTACCTGACCTTCTAAGTCACTGCAGGCTGCATGTATTTCATGATGCTGGCCAACACACCCAGCAGTAGCTGTACAGATAGGTTTTGCTCCCCAAATGTAAAACATGAGTAAAACCCCTGCCTGTGTTAGCTCTCCCTTGTCTCCATGAAAACATGAAGAGTAAAACCCCCACCCTTGTGTCAGCACTTCCTCAATGCCATGAAAACAGGAACAGTAAAACCCCTGTCAGCTTTCCCTCTGCCATGAAAACATGAAAGCGAAAACCTGTGCCCTTGTGTCAGCTCTTCCTCAATGCCACAAAAACATGAAGGGTAGAACCCCCGCCCTTGTGTCAGCTCTTCCTTAATGCCAGGAAAACAGGGAGGGTAAAACCCAGGTCCTTGCGTCAGCTCCTCTTCAGTGCCACGAAAACGTGAAAGGTAAAACCTGTGCCCTCGTGTCAGCGCTTCCTTCATGCCAGGAAAACGGGGAGGGCAGACCTGGTGCCCTTGTCAGCTCTTCCTCAAAGCCAGCGAAACATGAGGCGTAAAACCCCCAGCCGTGTGTCAGCTCTCCTCAGTGGCATCCCTATTGTGCAGCTGGGCAGAGGGGAAAGTGGGGACCAAGCGGGGGGTGAACACGGCCTCGCCCCTGCCGAGGGGGCTGGCGGTTGTGGGAGGGAGGCCGAGGGGCCCGGCTGCACGGGGACACCCTCTCCTCGGGCAGCCTGGCTGCGGGCACCGGGGCGGCGGAGGCGCAGGGCTCGGCCCTCGCCCCTCGTGCAGCGCCGCGCGGGGCGGCCCCGGCGGGTGACGCGGGCGGGCGCGGGGCGGGGCGGCAGCGAGAGGCGGGGGCGGCGCGGGGACGGGCTCCGCCGGCGGCTGCGGAGCCCGAGCAGCGGCAGGAGGAAGATGGTGGAGCTGGGGCCGGCGCTGGAGGCAGCAGCAGCAGCAGCCGCCGCCGAAGTGCCGGCGTGTGCCCAGGCTCGCGGCTCCCGCCTGCAGCCGCCCTGCCCCACCGCGGCCTGCTGAAGCGGCCCGCCAACCCGGTGAGGAGCAGGACAGCCGGGGGTGGCTGCACCGCGGTGCGTGCGGGGCCGGAGGAGGAAGCGGGCGGGATTGCATCCGCCCCCGGCTAGGGCTGCGCCTGCCGGGGATGCTGCGGCGGGGGAAGCAGCGGCCAGGCTTGGGCAGCGGGGGAGGGGAGGCGGATGGGCGGCCGCCTCCTGCGCTGCAACGCAAGAGACCGAGCCAGGCTCGCCCCATCCTCGCCCTGCTCCGCACCGGCACCGGCGCCGGGTCCTGCCATGTGGGGGTTGGGGCTGCCGCAGGGAGCACGTGGTGCTGGCCTGACAGGAGCGGGCTGGGAGGAGGGCATCTCTTCCTACAGCTTGGGCTGCCCGTCCCCCCTGGATGGTTTTTTTTTTTTATGTTGTTCAAGGCCACATCGTTTCCAGATCCAATTGGGCAGAGCCCGAGAGTCAAGTTCCCAAATTCACCTGGGCAGAGCTCGATCGGCAAGTCTGCGTGTGGCTCTACCCCCTCCCAAACCATCCCTCTGGGCTTCGGGGACTCCCCAGACCCAGGCAGGCAATCTTATGTGCAAGCCCTAGGCCTGGAGGCCTTGGGGTTCGTGTGTCCCCGCCCCCAGTTTCACTTGATCCTTGCCAAAAGGCCGAGGCAGTCGGGGTTTGCAAAGAGGTGCCAGGGAGCCCTCCTCCATCCGCCTTGCTGCCTCCCTGCACTTCCCCCCTCTGCTCTCCACCCCTGCGCTGGGAGAGGGACCAGCGGCTGCTGCTGTCACTGTCTGCCAGCAGATTTAGGAACTGCTATTCTTCCCTACCCCCCACCCCAGCCACATCTGCACAGCGCTGTGGGGCCCTTCCATTCAGTTACTGCAGCCCTCTGTGTTTCACTTTTCCCAGAGCTCGGTCTTGTGGGGCGCAGTTCCCCAAGGCTTGTTTTTCTGTCAGCCTGTGTGGAAATCTGCATGGGAGAGAGAGGCCAGGATGGAGGCCTGTGTCTTTGGAAGCGTGATGTTTCGTCGTTTTGCTTCCTTGTGGCTTTATGGCGCTGAAGGATTATGGCTCACTTCACAAGGTGTGCCATAGATCTCTGGCTGTTGTCATAGCTGCCCAGGAACTAAAGCAGTGGGACTAGAAGGCGCGGATGTTTTTCTGACTGCAGGCATTAAGGATGAGCTAACATGGGGCAAATCAGGCATATGGTGTGGATTTCTATCTGCACTGTACATTTACCTTATGCCAGGTGCCAGGAGCCCATCCTACAATCAGTGTTTTGATACCTCTTTGTTAGCATGGATCAGAGGGTCCCAACCAACCTGTTCTGGAAAATATTCCAGTCACAGTACTTTAAATTCTACTGCATTGCTGTCAAAATCTGAACTGGCTGCCCCTGTCTTTGCAGCCTGTGGCTGCCATACCTCCAGAAACAAATACGCAACACATCGTCACCTTTGTTGTTTGGAAAATAAAGGTGGAATATCTTTGTCGCTATTGCAGTGGAGGGATTTAGAAATATTTAGGGGTGAGGTCAGTTGTACCTTTAAATCTATCAGTCATTTTAGAAACTTCTAGTGTCCAAAGTCTACTTATCATTTTAATTTTCTTTTCTTTTTTTTCTACTGTTGCATCATAGACATCTGCAAACCAGACAGTGCAAAGCACAGCTTTTATTTTTGGTTTCTATACTCTTTAGTTATGATCCAAAGTTGTGACAAATTGTGCTTTGAGTAATTATGCAAGATTTAGGGGTAGATTTACATAAATGGAAACATTTAAATCTTAAATCTGTGTTCATGTGTTGGCTTTTTTGGAACTGTCATCTAAAATACAGACTAGTTAGTTTTCTCCTTTTAAAAGCTCTTCCTTGCCAATTAAGAGTGAGCAAGCAGTTACCAGTTTTTAAAGCACCGCTATCAGCTGGTGATATTGTTGGAATGTATATGCTGAAAAGTTGAGTGTCCAGTAAATTGTAATGCACTGACATAGGTAGTTGTAAATTGTGGTAAATTGATCATTTTTCCTGCACTTTGAGAAGTTTTGATGCATTTCTAATTATACAATATAAAATGTATAGAAAGCTTAGTTGAAAGAGAGAATATCTGACTTGTTTAGATTGGAAAAATGGTTAACAATTGGAAATAGTGTGGATTAAAAAGTGGATATAAGCTTTACATTTGAACAGATTCATTAAATGATGGGCAGACAAGGCTTGGGGTACAGCACAAAAACTATAATTCACTGGACTAAGTTATTGTCCTTTTCTCTTGTAGCTTGCAGCAATGCATTTGTTTTGCACTAATGCGTTGTCTTTGCTTAAAATAGCAGTAATGTTTTCAGACTATTATTCTGTGTTCTATCAGATGCAAAGGCCAGCCTTTTAGAAGCCTATTAAAGAAGAGATATTCATAGATTGACCCTTTGGTTATAAAGTGAAAGATGCCAACAGAAGTACATTTTATTAGAAGGCCCTAGTTAGCTAGGAAAGAGCTGTTCTCTTGAGGGGGCAAGGTCTGTGGAGAAAGCAGAAATGCTTTCCAGGCATCCTTTTTCAGTTTCACAATTACTTAACTTCAAAGTATTGTTTATTATATTAGTGACATTTTTTTTTTTCAAATATCTATCTAGGTTTTGTCATTCCTCACCTTTCAGGAGGCACTGGGAGAGATCTGCTTCTAAAAACGTTCCTTGCACATGTGCACACACACTCCGATGTGTAATAGCTTGGAAGCTGTCATCACATTCAATAGCATCACAAAATGTAATGGTATAATGGACATGCTGTCGTGTTGGAAATCCCTAGCCTCCATGGAACCAAAGAAGAAAATTCTGGCAGGTTCAGTTCATTCTCCTGAGACTGATATATTCAGTTACATGCAGTTAGGTGGATACAGTTTTGGGGTATAAAACTGTAAACGTAAAGGTCTTGTTTGCTTTGTGTTACTATGAAAGATTGTGTAACACCTTCAGTTAAGAAAGGCTTATACTTCATTTCCTCAGTTTAAAATGTGTGAGAACTGAGTGAACATAGCAGTAACCGGGAACCTATTTTTTCTCTACATACTGTTAAATTAGGACCCATTGTCTTTAATGGGACAAGTAATGGGATCTATAATTTTCTAACACCACCTCTTGTATGTTGTTGTATAGCCTAAAATAATGTATACCTCTAACAATGCAATACATTTTAAACAAGATTTTGACCTAAAGAAAAGCTGGCAGCTTGAAAATTTTGCTGTGTTTCAAAATGCTTTTATCTGACAGTTTTAAAGATAAGACCTAACTAAGCATTCTAGAATTGCTAGAGATGAGAGGGGAAAAAAAATCTCTGCACTCACTACCTGTTCTTTCCTGTTCATTTACTAGGTGCGTTTGTGTATAGCATTTTGAGTATAGACAGTTTCACTGTTTTAGTCCATGTGGGTCTTTAAGAAAGCATTATGACAGATAAAATCAAAGTGTGGTAGTTAGTCTGAAGTCAGGAAGAAGGCAGAGCATATTTATACCTGATATGCTATACATCTCTGATTTAGTTAGTCTAAGTTTTTGTAAGCAGGGAGCTTACTTCATCAGGTAAAATTGGGAAACTGTGATTTTAAAACCACAAAAATTGACAGACGACAAATCACCTAATCCAGTGCACTATACTACTGCATAAACGAAAGGGTAGATTTAGGACATGAAATGAATTCTTACTTTTTATTTTAAAGTGAGTATAGATTGCAAGGTTTCAGTGTCCCTCCACAATGAAAAAACCAAGAAAATCAAAATGAAGGCTGAAGCTTTCAACCCACATTTAGATATCACAGACCAGACTCTTTCCTTTAGCTATGATGTTTATTGCTATAATGGAGTTACTCCTGATTTACACTGGGTTATATGAAAGAAGAATTGTACTGTCAATCAGTGAATGATTTTACATATACTTTATGCTGAAGAGTGAAGGGCCACCATTCATTAGCTAATTAAGTGAGATGTACGTCTGAATAGGATCCTGTTCATATACCTAGAAGTCAGACTTCTAATATTACAGGAGTGCATTTTTGGTTGTTTTTATTATTGAATAAAAGTGGCAAGTCTTCTAATTACTATGAGCTATTCTCATCTGAAGTAGAACAAATAAATGTAGATTGGATTGGGTTGGGGGTGTTTGAAAACAAAGGATTGATTAATTTTGCTTCATAGTATTGAATTGGTAAGCCTGCTGCTCAGAGCAGTGCAGTAGTTCTCACTGACTAAAAATGTGCTTTTCTACAGAAGTGCATTTTTGTGTTGTTTTACCAGAAGGGGCTGGGAACATTCTTTGTGTGCTGCTTCCAAAATAGATATTTAGCATTTTCACTTTCTATTTCTTTATTCATTTATTTATACATGATGTTGTTCTTATTCTAAACATAAGCTTCATATATCTTAATGAAAAATCACCCAGATCACCTTGCTACCTATACAGACATAGTGCCTACAGAACATTTTCCACCACTTTGTCCAGACTACCTTCAAATGTCTTGAAAGAAATGGTTTCCCCTACAATTCTTGAAGGAAATTTCTGTCCTTGAATAGATCTCACTTTAAGTAAGCTTTCCCCTAATCATCAGTGGGATTTTATGCCATAGAAAGGGGACTGACAAGAGGGGGAATAATAACCATCTCATAGCAAAAGAAAAAGGGAAAATTTGAAAATAAGATGGCAAATTAAAAACTGATAGAAGGAGATACTTAGATGCACAGTGGGCATGTCTACACCTGCATTTGCACTGGCTTAAATTCAGTGCGCAGTAAGTTAAAGTGCATGTGTTAAAGCACATTAGTGTTATGTGTGCACTGACATGAGACTGACATTGGTCCCAAGTCAGGCCACACAAGGTAGTGTTACTCCGCCATAAGGTGTCTATACGTACATTACTGTGCAGTCATTAAT
This sequence comes from Alligator mississippiensis, assembly GCF_030867095.1. Lineage (NCBI taxonomy): Eukaryota > Metazoa > Chordata > Crocodylia > Alligatoridae > Alligator > Alligator mississippiensis. The sequence goes on along the minus strand of NC_081826.1, from coordinate 193,883,242 downwards.
TGGGCATAAATTTGATACTTCTATGATGCAGGTCAAATTTACGTTCAAGTAGGTATAAGTTGCCGTATTTACTGTGCAGTATAGGCAGGCACATGTAGATGCATGCCCATACTGCACAGTAATTTCGGTTACTGTGCAGTATATGCACACACGTAGATGTTCCCACTATGTAATTAAACTGTAGAACTCACTGCCAAGAGCTGAAACCAAAAGACTTACATGAGGATTCAGAATGAGGCTGCTCATTACTATGGATAATTTGAGTATCCAAAATTAAAGCCTATTTATATTTTGGAAGAAATATTAAATCTCATGATTAATATCTTAAAACCAGTTCCTAACTACTGGGGATTAGGAGGATGTGTGTGTGTGGGTATAGGTGGATCTAGAATTTTGAAAAGAGGGGTGTAGATGGTGAGGTGCACCATCACCTATAAAACAACACATTCTTCTCCAGTTAAAAATAAATGAGAAGCTTTGCTAATATGCTAGGGTCCCAGGGCTATATTATTCAGTTTAAGACTGAAGCAAAAACAAATATAACTTAATTGAAATGTGTTAAAAACCAAGCTGCAGGCCTGTGAAATAGAAGCTTCATCACCAAGAGCAGCTAACAGACAGCAGAACTGCAGAACAAAGGATAGTTTGGTGGAACATCAAGACCATTTAAAAGGAGAGAGAGTCGTAAACACCTGTGGAAGGAAGAGTTTAGAAGGTATTAGGTAGATTACAATGAGCCATGAAATCATCTGACTCCCTCAGCACTGCCTGACTAGAAATGCTGCTGCCATTGCCTAGCAGCTGGTTTTAAATTTTGGGTGGAGTAAGAATCAAAGGAGGGGGGAGGTGCAAGTGCACCCCTGCTGGATCTGTCCCTGTGCGGGAGGACCAACTTTATCCCACATCTGTCTAATGTGAGTCTTATTCCACATGTCTCTGAATCTAGGAACTGTCCAGCACAGATGACTAGAAGGTAACCTTTGATTCTGGCTCAGTATAGTGATCTTGGAGTACTGAGAAGGGAAGTTTAGGTTAGATATTAGGAAAAACTTTCTCACAAGGAGGGTAGTAAAGCACTGGAATAGGCTACTTGGAGAGATGGTAGAATCTCCATCCCTAGAGGTTTTTAAGATTCAGATAGACAGCCTTGGCTGGGATGATATAGTTAGGATGGTCCTGAGCAGAGGGTTGGACTAGATGATCTCATTGTCGATGATTCTATGCTATGTCCAGTTTGGGGCCCCACACTTCAAGAAAGCTGTGGACAGATTGGAGAGAGCTCAGCAGAGAGCAGCAAAAATAATTAGAGGCCCAGGAAGCATGACTTATGAGGAAAGGCTGAACAAACTAGGGTTATTTAATTTAGAGAAGAGAAGATGGAGGAGGGATTTGATAACCATCTTCAAATACCTGTGGGGCAATATATAGATGAGCTTTTTTTCCATAGCCAGGACTAGGAGCCAGTGGACCCAAGCTGCAGCAAAGGAAATTTAGGTTGGAGAATAGGAGAAACTTTCTGATTATGAGGGTGGTCAAGCATTGGAACAGGCTGCTTAGAGAGATTTTGGAATCTCCATCCCTGGGAGCAGGCTGAGCAGACATTTGGCTGAGATTGCTTAGTCAGGGATGATCCTGCCTTGAGTAGGGGGATGAATAAAATGACTTTGTGAGGTCCTTTCCAGCCTTACTTTCTTATGATTCCTATGATCCGTATATTTCTAAGAAATGATTTTGCTGATTACATATAATTTCTCACCTATTCGCTATCATTTTGTTAGTTTCATGCACTGAACTAAGTGATTTATTCTACTTGATGCTGGCACCTTAGAGGATGGTTTAGGGCTCTAGATTCAAAAGTCAAAGCAGCTGAGTCGTCTTCAGGAGGTCTGCTGCTTTTACATTATGACTTTTGCCTCTTCAAAGAATTGAACCATAAAAATAATCTTCTGAACTTCTATAGCATCTTTTTTATCAACCAAAAGCTTCCTTGTTAGACTTGCTATTCAGACTTGCAACTCTTAAAATTGGGAAGCAAATCCGGAAAATAGTTAAGATAGCAGAGCTACGAAGTCCGAGAAACCCAGTTATCTGTCACCTGGATAAGAATGGCAATTCCCTTAAATTTGACTCTAGTAACAAGGAAGTTTTCAGTACTCAAAATGCCTCTTCATTTTTTTTAGATGAGTTTTATTTTGTAGTTAGGGACACTGAACTGAAGCTAGATTCAGTTCCCAGGTCTTCTGTAGACTCCCTGTGTAAATCTGGAAAATTACTCTCTGGGCAAATCTACACAAGATGTTTACTGCATAGTTGACTAATTATAATTAATTGCTCAGTATACATCTCCATGTCTACATGTGTGCCCCTATTAGGGGGTGAAGGAAACTAATAAACTCCGCAGCAGGGTAGTACTTGTAAATACAAGTATTACCCTGCTGCAGAGTTGTTTTGTGTGCAGCAGCGTATGTGTAGATGCTGGCTGGGGCACGAAGGTGCTTTAGTACTGGGGCTGCCTGCCAGCTAGCCCCACACTGAAGCACCTTCATGCCCCAGCCAGTCCCTCTGCAGCACATTGAACCATCCCCAGGCTGGTAGGGGGACCCCTGTGGGGTCCAAAAGGTGCTGCAGTTTATTGCTGCCCCTGATAGTATGTGTAGATGTGCCCTCTGACTTCTTATTTGCATTTTTACAGGTGCACAGGTGGAGAGAAAGGAAGCAGTAGTTAAATGTCTCTGGTCTATTTAATAGAGCTAGTAAAAAATCTTTTATCAAAAGTTTTCTTAACGGGAAATGCCTTTTCATGAAAATTGGTTGAATCTTTTGTACTAACACCTAACTTCATCAGCAAGGAAGAAAAATAAATGTGTGTAGTGGGGGATGGGCAAGACAAGTCAACACATCCCAAAGTCTAATAACTAATCACCAATATCTAAAAGAATTCAAAATAACAAGTGGATGCTTGTTTGCAATACTCAAGAGGGGAGAAAAAGCAAATAATTCAATTTTTAGAAAAAATTGAAATCTGTTTCTTAAAAAAATTATTTTGTTTTTTCAACTAATATATTTTAAAATCCGAACTGTAAACAAAGCATGTTGTATTTTTTCTTTCTAGCATTCATCTTCACTAGCTAATGGATGAGAGAGTACAACTTACTCAACATGACTGTAAACAGTGTATTTTTTGCTAATATATTTTTAAAATATACCTTTTACCCTAGTTTAAACAACTCTTTTGATGATAATAAAATCAGAAGCTGCATATGGAACTCTGGGATATTTTTAAAGAATGGAAAAGCCTGAACCAATTATCTTTTTTCCTGAGTGGAATCCGAGATGACTTGCTCTAGGGTTATAGGTTGTAGCCATGTTGGTCTAAGGACATAGGCAGACAAGGTTTTTTGGGTAAATCTGATATCTTTTATTAGACCAACTCAAATAGTTGGAAAAATTCTTCTTTGCAAGCTTTTGGGTGTAAATATCCTCAGCCTGACAAAGGGTATTTATACCCAAAAGCTTGCAAAGAAGAATTTTTCCAACTATATGAGTTGATCTAATAAAAGATATCAGATTTACCCAAATGACTTGCTCAACATTTTTTTTTAAGTTTTCAAAATACAGTCCAACAGGTCCTGATGTAGCTTCAAATTAACCTTTGGTTATCTGCCTAAAGAATTTTAAAGACATGGGGCGCATCCAGATGAGTGCAATCATGCAGTATGTGGTGCTGCAAACACGTTTGCAACACCACATACCACACAGTTCGGAGTTCTCCACCGTGCAAGGGCACACTGCCCGAGCATGTGCTGCTCCATTTTTGGTTTTTTCCCACAGGTTTTTTTGACCCCGGATATCCAGAAGTAAAAAAAACAAACAAACAAAAAACCGTGGAAAAAACCCCAAAGCAGCACATGCTTGGGCAGCATGCACTGCTAAAGAGCGGAGCCGGGCTGCCCAGAGCCATGCTGTGGCTGCTGGCTAGGCTCTGCCCAGCATGATCACTGTGGCTGCAGATCCGGGAGGTCCCCAGATCCCCAGGTAAGACTGCTGGGCCTAGCACAGTGCTGGCTCCAGCCTCTCCTATGCCACCCAGGGCCACTTGCCATGCTCCAAAGCGCGTGTGGCATGGGCGTTCCTCAGGGACAAGAAGCAGTGGCTCAAGTTGTGCCGTCATTATTTGTCCCCAGGGAACCAAATGTCCATGCACATCTGGATGTGCCTATGCAGTTTACTTAACCAGCTACTATTGTTGAGAAGAAGGGTAGGAGGCAGACAGCATACTTACTCAGAAGGAAAAATGATTGCTTCCCCAGGAATCTTCTAACCATTGTACAGTAGTTGGGAACTTCATTCGGTTTAGAAGGCAAGTAATCAAAGAGTAGAGTAGTAACATATCCTTTTAGCCCCAGTTACCCTAACAAGCTTTAAAGAAATACCAAGTTTTGCATACTGAAGAAGTGCTGAAATATTAAGATATGTAAGGTTAGAGAAACTCAAGTAGAAAAGGAGTCTGAAGGTTATTTTTTGTTATTAAATTAATGGTTGTTTGCAATTAAAATGGAAGTGCTATTTGTTCAATGAAAGATTTAAGGAATTTATTTTCCTGCTTTTTATGGTATGCATTTAGTTTCGGGGATTATGTTTTACTTCATAAGAACCTCTTCAGTAATTTTTATAGCGTCTGATGAGGTCGTCCCACTGCTTACAAAAGTTTACGCTGTATGTCTCTGATTTAGTTAGTAAATATGGTACAAATCTATCCTGCCTTCTCTCATGGTCATAACTGAGTCCCTATAGTCTGTGTATTAAATAAGAAAGTCTATACAACATAATATTTTAATTCTTTTTATGTAACTCAAACACTCTAAACATTCTTAATATCTTCTCCTTCCCTTAGTGTCCTGTCCTGATGTTCCCAGCTATGATACTTCTCCTTCACTGTCATAGCTAAGCACAGCTAAACTCAGGTTTCTGCTCTCACTCAAGGAGGCATTACCTTGCTGATAGTGATAAGTGACTAACATACACCACTTAAAAGGTTATGGTGACACAATTCAGTTTGTTTAATATTAAATAAAATTAACCATAACAAGGTGAGCTAATTTTATAGTTCTTAAAAAGCTTTCTATTCTAGAAGTATACTGAGTTTAAAAAAAAACAACAATGAAGCTATTTGCTACCTTGCTACATTACTTTTCTAACAACATTCAATTAATTGCTTATGATAGACTGTTAGTATATATTATAGTTATTACTGAACTAATATTATTTAGGTTTCAACTTTATTATGTCTTTAGCCATGACCTTACAATAATTAAATGCTGTCTTTGCACTCAGTGGGTGCATTTACACAAGGCATTTACTGTGCAGAAGACTAATTAACTGCACAGTAAATGTCTTAACATCTACACATGCGCCCTAAGAGGGACGCATGAAACTAATAAACTCTGCAGTAGTGTATTTTTGTAAAATACAGGTACTACCCTGCTCCAGAGACTTTTTCATGTGCAGGAGCGCACACGTAGCTGCTGCCCGACTGGTTGGGGCACCCCCATCTCCACGTGCTGCTAAGTGGCTGCCTGGAGCACAGGGTTTCTCAGCACAGGGGCTGCTAGCCCCGTGCTGAGGCACGCTGCACCCCAGCTGGCCAAGACAACATCTTCACATGTGCTACTGTGCACCAAAAAACTCTGGAGCAATAACCTCTTGAGTTTAGTCTTGCACATTCATTACATGTGTAGATGGGCCCAGTATGTAGTTTAAATATGCAAAAAAAATACTGTTTAACTTGAAAAAGCTTGACATTAATTATTTGTGTGCTATAATGATAACTACCTGCAGTTTCATTATCACTGTAAATTGACTGAAATCACCAATTTTAATAATGATTGAAATCAGCAAGCAGGTAACATTAATTGAAATAATAGATTTTATTCTTGTTTTTCCATTTATACTTTTAAGTTCCTTTCCTAAATAAAGGTTCATTCTCATTGTTTGGTAACCATTAGACTTGTTAATTTGTAACTACTTATAGCCTTTATACACATCTGACACCAACTGGGGTACTTCAATTATCACAGTGTTTGCTGAGATTGTAAATCATGCACACAATCCAGCAAGACTTTAGATTAAATTTGGCACAGTTCTTGGAACAGATTATAAAGAAGCCAACTGGGGGGAGGGGGGGGGGCTTATTATTTGTTCCTTATTCATAGGAAAGAATTGTTTGAGATTAAGTATCTGAGTTGGGGGTTTTAAAACCTGCATCTCCCACTTCCTGGTCAAGCACCCCAACCACTAAATTACTGGAGATAAGATATGGAAGGGCTTTCCTTCCATCTACTTCCTAAGATCTGCACTAAGGCAGTGGGGGGAGGGGCAGCAAGCTTTTTGACAGTCATGCTACAAATCAGCCCCACGTCCTACACCCTACCTGAGTGCCACACCAGTCCTCTTTGCCTTATCCACTGCTCTGCCTTTTGCTTCCTGCCCTGTTTTCCTTTCATGATCTCCTGCTCTGCCTTCTGCTTCCTTTCCTATCTGCTACTGTGCTGCCTGTCCCCTCTGTCATGTGCCACAAAAAGAGATTGCCTAAGCTACTTCAGGCTGGTTACCTGCACTAAGACATGTGCATACATAACTATGTATCTACTCAGCCAGTGTTTACCCTGCTCTGAATGCCCAGTAGCCGTGTGACATCCACACTGTATGAGTAATAGAATAGAACTCTGCATAAATGCCAAAAATGCCATTTATGAGACTGGAAAGCTTGCATTTAGGTACATAAAGAATAATAGAATTCCACCTTAGAAAGATACTTGATATGCATAATTAATTAAAGCTTAAATGTATATCTATTGACTGTCTTAAATATGTACATTTATTATATTAGAAAATTGTGAGGTTTTTTTTACCTACCAGTTGATATTTTTTTAAACTTTTACATAGAAATTGGAATTCATTTAAAACTGCAGAAGACCAGCATTTTAAAATTATTCTAAGTTAATTAAAACATTATTAGATGTGCTGAATACATAAGGAAAAAGGTTTATCAAATCATGTTTTACCTTTAATACTAATAACTTTAAAAAAAAAGAGTATTATCTGTATTTTGTGAATTGAACCAATTGTTTCTGGTCACCAGGTCCTTTTGGATTTGAGAAGTAATAGATCTCAGTCTCAGAGCTAGTTTTATAAATTGGAAGAGAAAAATTAGTATTCTTGGGGGGAGGGGAGTGTTCTGCTACTAATTTCTTTCTCACCAGTGAAAAAGCTGGTTATTGAACAAAATAAAAGGAGACATTCTCTGTGCACCTTCAAGAGAGAATGTAATACCAGAAGTTGGTCCTGTACCAGCTATAGTTACAAAGTTTATTTCATTCAGGGCTAAGATGTTCCTTTTTATTTCACTTACCTTGTGGTAAAAGCAGTCAGATGGATAGTTAAAATGTTAGCTATTCCACGGCAAGTCTTTTTTGAGTCCTCTTTTAGCTTGCTGTGTGGTTGTTTGCCTGATCTCTTCTTGATAGTGGAGGAAACTCCCAACTAGTTCTGTAGAACATTAAATGAATGACCCTTCCATGTATACTACTAACCAAAACTGCATTCATAGCAGAGCAAGCAGTTTTTTTCGGGCAGGCTAAATATCTTACGCAAAATATTGTTATTGGTGTTTCTAAAGAAATGTAAAGCCCAGACTAAAGATTCCAGTTCACATTGATACCTAGGGCATGAGTTGTTCCCATGTACCCCCTTTTTTTTTAATGACTAAAAAAAGCAAAGTGTGTGTTTTCAAAAACGCATTAAACATTGCATCTTTTAATAATCAGGGAATACATGGATTTTTAAAGTTATACTTTACCATCCCAAACCCTCTTAAAATAATAATTAAAAAAACAGATTCAGAAGCATTTATTCAGGACAAATATATGGGTTTTTTGCTTAACTTGAAAATCTTGCAAATTTCTAGAAAGTAGCATTTGAAGCAGAGATGTCAGCAGAAGAAATTGAAATTCTTAAAAAAGATCTGCCTGATGGCAGATGTCCAGGGCCATAGTGGCATCTAACAATGAGTTCTGCAAATCTTTATGCTAGCTTTTAGTGTGTCAGATACTTCAAATGTTCTATTGTTCCCTTGAAGAGAGAGCATTTCCCAGTTTCTGTTTGGAAGCCCATGTGAAAAATATAAAGAAAAATCCCAAAGGTGGTAATTGTAGCCAAGTCAGAGGAGGTCCTAAAAGACTGTTAGGGAATGTTGAAGATTGCCCCAAGACGTGGCTTTATTACAATTTGAAAAGTTCAAAATTAAATTTTACATACCTTGGAATGCCTACATGTAATTGTAAGAGAGGCCCCACAGATATCCTGTGACTTGATCGAAACATAAGACAATTACAAACCACAGACACACACTAGACTTTAGAGATGCTGGGATTATGTTCAACTGTATCATTCCATTACCCAAAGTATTAGCACTTGTTAACTTATAATGGACTAAATGGATATGAGAGAAATTTTATTATTTGGAGTTTGTAATTACTAGGGCAAATGTACTTGAAAAAGAGAGGGAGAAAACAAAGCACTTAGTCTGTATTCTGAGTGCTTTCTTATGTACTATGATTTTCCTTTTTAAAAAGGTGGCAGGAAGAGTAACGCAGGAGTAGGATGGATTTGGCTTTAGTTTGTTTTTCAATTCAGTAAAGCCTAAAAGAAATGTTACCACTTCCTGCCCTATAGCAGCAGCATTGAATGGCAAAAGCTGTAGAATGGCAGGTGTGCAGGGAAGGAGTGGTAAAGGCTGTTGATGCCTTGGACACATGGATCATGAAGGAAAGCTATCTACTATTTCTTTTGTAAGTCTCTTGCTACAAGCACAAAATGAATGAGGTCATAAGGGATGAAGAGGAAGAGGAAAAAAAGGTGAGAAGGGTGGAGGTGAATAATTCAGGGCCTCATATAAGATCGAGAAAAACAGGTAGAAAGGTTTATTTAAAAAAAAGAATGTTTTGAGTGGTTAATAATTGCATGAAAACCAACTAGGAAAAACTTAATGATAAAAGAAAGAGATAGCAACACAACATTTGAAAAAATGAACCAAGGTATTTGTAAATAGCAATGAAACACATGGCTAAGGATTAAAAAAAAACCCCAAACACAAAAATTAAGTAAAGTAAAAATCCTGCAAACTCACAAGGTATATACCTAACATCACCTTAAACCTTGCTTTTTTTGTTTTTGTTTTTCTGCCTCCTTAGATTCAGAATGGGAACTTCCTACAGTGTGTTTTTGCACAACAGCTAGCACAGTTACAACTTTATTTTTAAGCATACCAACTCTGCTGGTGGTCTTCTGCCATTACATTTATAGGAGGGAACAAAACCCACATCGGAGATAGCGCAGTCTTAGTACCATGGATAAAAATCCATTGACTTGTTTGATCTGAATCATAGTCCAAAGAAATCTGTGGGAGTCTTTCCATTGATTTCAGTGGTCTCTGTCACAGGGGGTGGTGGTAGACACAGCAAACAAATATATAAACAAATGCATGATGCCACTAGATATTTGAAGTCCTCATACCGAGATTTAACAGTTTATTTTAAGTGACATGCTGTAAAGTTGGTTATAATCATTCATCCTTAGTTTGAACAGCACGAAGGAAACAGTTGAATTTTTATGAGTGTACAGAAAGAGGGACCATATTGCTTATAGAGTAAAGATGAGCAGTACAGAGAAGAGATTTCTCTAGATGATTCTATTAGTAACTTCAAGTTAGGCTACTTGCCTGGAGGTTTCCAGTGAGTGTCACATAAAAAAAAAAAGAAAAAAAGGCCAAGCACTAGTATGGTTTGGTGGAAAAGAAGTCTGGCTCTGTAGTTTATCAGTCCAGATTTTACGTCTTTCAGATTCTGTGAAGGAAAAACATGAATGTATATGTAAAAGAAAAAAGATTTTTTTGAGGAGGTATCTCCCCTCCTCCTCCTCCTTCTCCTCCCCCACCCCCGCCAAGAAAACAAGTGGTAAAAACTCATGGATGGAACTTTACTTGTAGGTAAAACACGAAGGAACATTGTTGAATTTGCAAGCCTGTCTTGAGCAGTTCCGTATCTATTTTCACAGTATTTACTGCACTCTGAATTATTATGTTTACATGGAAAAAGGCATCAAAATAGGTATCTCGTTTGGTACCAGTGAAGATCTTGCATGTATGGGATCTTATAAAACAAGTAACAAAGGAAGATTGATAGGCGAAATAAGCCATTTGTTTTATCTAAGTCCCTCTGGTCTGTAGATCTCTATTACACACCCATACACACACAAATATGTGTGTGTGTGTATGTAATATTTATATATGTGAGTATATATAATATAAAAATGATACACGCACATATATGTACAGACACACGCACATACATAATAAAGTCCTAAGATCTTCAATGGTACCAATAGAGATGCCTACTTCACTGGCTCATTCCAGGTAAATGTATGTATGTATCTATGTGTGTTTCCTCATTTACCATAGTAAAGAACATGCAAGAGCTATAGCAGTACATTTTTGCTTTGTTTTTTATTTTATTCTAGTAGGTCAAAGGTCCTGAAATTTTGACACCTCTCACCAGATACCTTCCCCTGATTTTTAGTACAAATTACTAGAACAGCAACTATATTGTGATGAGTGAGTCATTTTCAACAGGAGCTTCCATACTGGGTTCTGCCTCTTTAAATATAACCCTGTCATCAAAGTAAGAATAGAAAAATTATCTTAGACTACAGGTAGGAGACACTTTGGTTATCCATCCAAACCTACCATCAGCTTTATTCTGTTGTGTTGCCACATTGTCCTGGCATGTCATGGTTGCTACTGCTGCTGTTCATTTTACAGTGACAAACATGCTGCTAGTATTGAAACTTTCAGGAAGGAACAGTCCTTCTGCATACAGTTTACAGCTTAGACTTGAACTTTACAGCTTTGTTACTGGTTCAGCTGTTTGCCATCTCATTCATGAATTTCATCTTGTGGGGGAAACTCTCAAATCTGACTGTTAAAGAAAGCTATGGCCATAGATTCATGAGCTCTATGGCCAGTTTAGTAATACCTAGAATTAGGACACCAGGGTGGATAAAAAGCAACACTTAAAAAAAAAAAATCAGATCTTTTTTGTTTAAATGTAATCATATTTTTTTATGTTTAAGATACTTTAAAAAAAAAAACCTATATAAAAATAGTTTTAATTTAAAATATGTTAGAGCTCAAAGATATCATCATAGAATAGGAATGATAACTTCTAATTAGATACTATTTGAGTATATAATGTTTATATTCATGTAACATTTTAGAAAAAATATATAAATAGGTCACAACAAGCCATGGACTATATTAGGGGCCCAATCTTATGGGGTTCCCAGAGCCTTCTCTATAGATTAGTAAAGATTAAAGAAAACCACTCTACTCAATGGGATTCAGTGTTCAGTCTAGAACAGGAGTGGGCAAAATATGGCCTGCGGGCCAAATACAGCCCACCAGGCCATTCTCTCCAGTCCACGGGACCCCTAAAATTTAGAAAATGTATATTTATCTGCTCCTGGCTGCCTGTCAAAGATGACAGGAGCCAGGGGCTGTAGGACCCAGAGGGAGCTGGCACGAGCCAGCAACAAGGCCAGCCCATCCCCGTCCCCCCAGCCCTCCCAGTCTCTCTCCTGCCCCTCAACCAGAAGTCTCTGTCTGCTGCAGCTTTTGGACTGCTCCAGCACCACATGGCTGCATTACTGACCGTGGGAGCATGGACCGCACTAGTACCCCAGGGCCAGAAGTAGGAGGATGGGTGTGTGTGGGTGTCTGTATGTCTGTCGGTGCAATGAGGGAGGGTGAGAGACAGAGACCGAGAGCAATGAGGGAGGGAGGGAGGGGGAGAGAGAGAGAGAGAGAGTGTGTGTGTGTGTGTGTGTGTGTGTGTGTGTGTGTGTGTGTGCGCCTAGGGCAAGTCCCAAACACACACCCCATCATACACATGCACCCATACCCCCCCTTGCACTGCCATACATGCATACCCCCTTACACACCCCAGCCACCCTCCCCCCACACACAGTCCCCCACATATCCACACACATGCTCCCTCACCCCGCATACCTATTAACAGCCCCCCACAAACCTATCCTCATGCCCCCACCCTCCCACAACATACAAGTGTAAGACTTCATTTTAAGCTATTGTGTAATCACCTCTATGTATGCTATACAAACACATGTAAATCAGGACAAAAATATTTTTAAAAAATCAAATTAATGAATGTTGTAGATGTTTGATTTTTAGAATATAATTTGATATTTTTTCTGGCTCCTAGATGGCAAAACCCCTTTGCTGAAAGCAGTATTTCGGGGGGCAAGGGGAGGGACTTCTGATGGCAAAAGTTGGGATTATGGGTTGGGACTTCTGGTCACAAGATGGTGACCAGGGGGTGGGGCACCTTTCAAGAGGTGGGGCTACTAATGCAGCCCTCAACAGCTTGCCAAAACTCAGTAAGTGGCCCTCCGCTTGAAATAATTGCCCACCCCTGGTCTAGAAGATCCCATTAAGCATCTCTGTGATGCTTAGTTTCAGTTCTCAAACTGGATTTGTGTCTCTAGAGATAACATCCTTGTTAACAGCAGTACAGGTTTCCTTTGCTTTATGTGGGTTCTGTACGTGCGAATTTGCTCTTACGTGATGACCCTTTTTATACCAAAAATTCGTTATATGCGAGGTAATTTCACTCTTATGCAATCTGTGTGATGGAAAAATGCAGTCAACTGCTTTGTGTGGTGCATTGTGGGAGTGACGAGCACCCAAATATAGTCTCCTGTGTAGATCTGTGCTCCTTGCTCATTGTCTGCGACGTGTTTCTGTAGTTGCCATCCCCATTATGATAGTGCCCTGTGCTTGTGTGTACTGTCTGCTGTTGGAGAGTACCAAAATTGTCTTGTAAAAGTTGTAGAAATGGATCTGGGGGTCAGTACAGCCAAGGTCTTGGAACATATCCCTGTTTGTTACATTGTAAAGTGGGTTCCCTTTATGCGAATTCGAGTTATGTGCTGTTTTCCAGGAGCGCATGTACAGCATACAGCAAGGGAAACCTGTATATGGAGATGAGAAAGAAGAGACCTGGTTATCTACCCATCAGCCCTGTTGTTTCTCTGCAAGTTTGTGTACAAAGTCAAGCCCTTACCTCTCTCTAAAAGTGCAAAGTTAAATGTATAGAGGATTGTTGGGGGTGGAGTAGATCTGGGTAAGGAGGAGGAGCCTAGAGATAAACGAAGGTGGGACGGACAGTAGAAACAAAAGAGAAACATTTTGAGCAGAATATCCCAAAAGTCTTGAGGGATAAATTTCTGAGTATAGCCTCTCCATTGATTTGAGATCTAGTGAGGGAATAACATGGTAGAAGGGAAAACCTATCATGGCAGCAAGCTTGCCAGGCCATAAAAGAGACCCTGTTTGGAAATATTTTACTGAAGGCTATATCAAACAGCAAGAATGCACTTTTTGTAGAAAACAATGATTCATAGATTCATAGATTGTTGAGTCAGAAAGGACCACAATGGATCATCGTGTCCGACCCCCTGCCCCTTGCAGGAAAGAGGACCAAGGTCAGATGACCCCAGCCAAGTGACTATCTAGCCTCCTCTTGAAGACCTCCAAGCTAGGTGACAGCACCACCTCTCTTGGAAGCCCATTCCAGATCCTGGCCACCCTTACTGTGAAAAATTTCTTCCTAATATCTAACCTAAATCCACTCTCAACTAGTTTACACCCATTATTCCTAGTCACTCCCTGGGGCGCCTTAGTAAACAGTGCTACCCCTATTCCCCGTTGACCTCCCCTAATAAATTTATAGGCGGCCACAAGATCTCCCCTCAGCCGTCTCTTGTGAAGGCTGAAGAGATTCAGCTCTCTCAACCTCCCCCTGTAGGGTCTATCATGATGGCCACTAATCATGCGAGTGGCCCTTCTCTGGACCCTCTCGAGATTCCCCGCATCCCTCTTGAAGTGTGGTGCCCAAAACTGGACCACAGTACTCCAACTGTGGCCTGACCAGTGCCGCATAGAGGGGGAGCATCACCTCCTTTGTTCTATTAGTCATGCACCTGCTAATGCACGACAAGGTGTGATTGGCCTTGTTGATGGCCTCGTTACACTGCCGGCTCATGTTCATCTTGGAGTCAATTATGACTCCAAGATCCCTCTCTGCCTCCGAGCTGCTAAGGACACTCCCCAACCTATAGGTGTGCTGGGGGTTCCTCCTTCCCAGGTGGAGTACCGTACATTTATCTTTATTAAATTGCATCCTATTTCTCTCTGCCCATTGATCCAACCTGTCCAGATCAGCCTGAATCTGCTTCCTGCTCTCCGGTGTACTAACTTTGCCCCATAACCTGGTATCATCACCGAACTTGGAGAGGGTGCTCTCCACGCTCTTGTCCAAATTGCTGATGAAGATATTAAATAATATCAGACCGAGGACCAAACACTGCGGGACCCCACTGCCCACGTCCTTCCAGGCCGAGAAGGAACCATCCACCACCACTCTCTGGGTGCGGTGCCTAAGCCAGTTGGCCACCCACCTGACCGTGTAGGCGTCCACTCCACAGTCTGCTAGCTTCCCAATGAGGATAGGGTGCGAAACTGTGTCGAAGGCCTTCCTAAAGTCCAGGAAGATGACATCAGCCTCGGTTCCCGCGTCCAGGCAGTGTGTGACCTGGTCATAGAAGGCTGCAAGGTTTGCTGGTTTCCCCTCAGCATCGTTTCCCCTGTTGGGCCTGCACAAACGTGTTCTTTGATTATTTTCTCTAGCATTTTCCCAGGAATAGAGGTAAGACTGACTGGTGTAAAGTTACCTGGCTCACCCCTTCTCTCTTTCTTGAAAATGGGTACCACATTGGCCCTTCTGCAGTCCTCAGGGACCTGGCCGGAGCACCACGAGTGCTTGAACAGCTGTGCCAGCAGCTCATCTATGACTCTGGCCAATTCTTTCAGCAGCCATGGATGGAGGTCATCCGGGCCTGCTGATTTGTACCCATCCAGCTCCTCCAGGAGCTCCTTAACTATTTCAGAACTAACCGTAGGCAGACTGGTACCCTGTGGACATCTGTCAATGATCGAGGTGGGGGAATTGGCTTGGTTGGTACATAGAAATACTGAAGCGAAGAACTCATTGAAGAGCTCTGCTTCTTTCCCCGCGTCAACCACCAACTGTCCTGATTTGTCCTGCAGGGGCCCTATGTTGCTCTGAGCTTTCCTTTTGCCCGCTATATATCTGAAGAAGGACTTTTTATTGTCCTTGATTGTTGAAGCCAGCCTGAGCTCAAGCCCCGCCTTGGCCTGTCTAACTGATTCCCTGCAATAGCACGCCAGGGAGATATATTCCTCCTTGGTGGCCGCTCCCTGCTTCCATTGCCTATATATCTCTTTCTTTGCCCCCAGACTCTCCTGGAGTTCCCTGTTCAGCCAAGGGGGCTTTTTTGCCCCCTTACCTTCCTTCCTACGTAATGGGATAGACTCCTTTTGAGCCCCAAATATCACTCCCTTGAGGTACCTCCAGCCCTCCTGGACCCCCATTTGCTCCATGGTCTTGAGTTGCATCCCCTCACTAACTAGCCTTCTAAGCTTGCTAAAGTTGGCCCTTCTGAAGTCCAACACCTTAGCCCCACTAATTACTTTACCCACCCTTCGCTGGATAGTGAACTCGGCCAAGTGATAGTCACTATCTCCCAGGCTACCATGTACTCACATGTTCCCCACGAGATCATCCCCTGTTGGCTAAGACCAGGTGAAGCAAGGCACTACCCCTGGTGGGACTAGACACCACCTGGGTTAGGTGGAGGTCCTGCACACAATGTAAGAAACTCCATGAGCAGCTTGTTTTGGCTGTCTGCTCCTCCCAGCAGATATCTGGGTAGTTTAGATCTCCCATGACCACCGCCTCCCTCGCCTGTGTGGCGTCTGCTAGCTGCCCGGAGAATACATTGTCTAGCTCTTGATCCTGATGAGGAGGCCTGTAGTAGACCCCCACAACCAAGTTCTTTTCCCCAGGTCCCCCCTGGATCCTGACCCACAATTCCTCGGTGTTCCCCTCCTCCACCCCCGCCTTAACGGTGGAAGACGTAAACCAAAGCTTTTGCTGACCATTGATTTTAATTGTGATTTAAATCTATTTGATTTAAATCAGATCCACCCTGCAGGACAGAATTCTACCATGTCCCAACTAGCAGAGGACTAAGCCTATTGGCCAGAGTCCAATGAAAGATAAGGTTAAGGAGTTACAAGTGAAGGGTGACAATAATGCCCTAGTGAAGTCTGGTTTGCAGTGCACAGGATTCCTGCAAGAGTGCTCCCCTTGTTATTTGCTCAAGATCTCTTCCTTTCATATTGACCTTTGGTTAATAGATAGATGGTGGCTTTCAATACTCCCAGTGTTTAGCCTCTGAAAAGGATCTGTCTTGCCATACCACATTGTGTGCTGAATGTGACTGCAAAGGATGATGTCAGGAATGAGCTACTCTGTGTCTTCAGCATTTTTTAAAGTTCCCAGCCTGTTTAATAGCTCCAGTACCTGTTCTTTCTGATGTTCACCGATCACTTACTATCAGCAAAAAGATACCTTATGATTTGTGTTGGTTTTACTCCTGGAAAACTTGTTTCTGAGCAGCAGGAATGAAAATGACCAAAATCTTGTTGATTTCAAGCTGCTTCTGAAGAAAATTGAAGCAGTAGCAGTGGTTATTTAGGATTCTCCTTGCAAATCAGGAAGACCACACCGCTTTGGTTCATGCTTACGGGGATAGCTTCACAATCATAATCTCTCTTCTCTTCTCTCTCCCCTGCACCTCACACATGGAAGGAAGAGTCTCCTATTTGCAGATGAGTGATAGTGTTGTTGTTTTTCCAAATCTTGCCTTACATAATTTGTCATATATAGTGCTGTGACTTATGAGAAATCTAAAACATTAAATATCAAGTACTTCTTGAGGACTCAGCCACCATGATAATTCAGAGGCTTGGTAAACATTTCATGTGCTAAAAAAGTTCATGAAAAAATCTTCCTTCCTAGGATATAAAGATGATCTGTAGCTGTTGTAGTGCCCCAGCCAGAATTATCCTCCTTTTTTACTGCTTTTTCAGAGAGACAACAGGTTCTTTAATCCACTAGTACTAATTTCAAGACCCCTTCTGAATTTCTCTCTGTTCAAGGTCCTTTCTTTTTAATCTTGGTCTTTTCATTTTTAGCCTTTTATTTAGAGAACAAAGGCAGAGTTCCTTTCTCTGCTTTTATTCATCCCTACCCAGTCATATAGCAATAAATATCTAACCTTCCAATCCTTCATAGTATCCCCCTTTGGGCTGACTGTCAAATTTGCTTTTCAGAAATGGGCTAGAAATGTTTCAAATGGTGCTTTCAGATATTGATGTATGTGATCACCACATCTAAAGGTGTCTGTGATCAGCCAGGGCTAGAGAGTCAGTTCAGTTGCACATTTTATTCTGCATATGTAGTATTTGGAACCATAAAATTACTTGGAAAGCTCTAGATGTGTTTAAGACACAAGGTTGTAAAGGGCAAGAGAAGAGGTGGGGAAAATGAGTTCAGAGAACCTATTAATTTGGAAACAGTTCTAAAATAAATTTGAATTATGCAGTGTTTGGTTTAGAGTTTACTTACCAAGTTTTTTGCTTACAGGAGAAACAAAACACATTGTGAAAAAGCTACCAGAAGGGTGTGGATGGTGTAATGGCTAGGGTACTGGCTATTTGGGACATCTGGCTTCTATGCCTGGCTTTGCCTTAGAGCAGGGGTGTCAAACTTGCCCCATGCCCCAGACCAGATCCAGACCAAAGGGCTTCTTGCAAGACCGTGGCAGTGGTGGGGCGAATGGCATTGTGTCAGTGCTGCTATCACTGGTCTCCCTAATGCCAAGCCCATTTCCTGCGGGATCCCAAAGCCCTCAATTCTGTAGCAACCCCCACCCTGGATTTTCTGGCACACTGGGAGCCCTGAGGGCCAGATATGCCCATGAGTCTAATGTTTAACATTATTGCTTAGAGGTTAATTTCTGAGCTAGGATTTCACCCCACATACAGAGCTTCATCATTATTTTCACTTATCCTTTTTGTTACAGAGAAGGGCAGTTCTTCCTCCTCTAACTTTTACCCTTATTCTAGCTGCTTTCTGCATCCATGATAGGCTTCTGTGCCTGCATATGACTTGAAAAACCCACTTGTGAATAGGAACCTTAGAAGTTGGGAGTCAGAATGCAGTTTGGCAAGGGAAGACCCAAGAAGCTGTAGGAGAGGCAGAGAGTGTGTGCGCACGTGATTACTTTTGCTTGTTGTTTGTTCTGCTTCAGTATTTAATTTGCTTTAAAAAACCTCCTGGAAAGCCTAAAAGAATCTTGGACTGCGTTACAGTTAACAGGGAGCCTTGGTATGTAAAGGCTGGCAGAAACGTTGGCATTGTGATAGAAGCAGCTTCATGAACCACAGTTTGGAACCACCAGCATCTAAATGAATCTTTTTGTCCTTTTCATACTAAAAAATTGGCACTGTGTGGTTGCTGCTCTGTGAAGCTTCAACATCCAGAATAACGAAGAGTCTGTTCCATGCTCTGTAACATTAAGGATGTATCTTCTAAATATCTTGGGGAGGTCTTTTTGGATTTGTTTTAGGTGAAGAGGAATAGTTTTTGCTTGATGACATCTATACATATTTGCATGATGGCTGATGGGCAAGATGGCATAAAATGTTTTTCTGGGTTAACTGCAAAGACTTTCAGATGTAGAAATAGATAACATTGTAACATGGATGGCAATGATTAGCAGGTTTGTCCACAGTGTGCCAAATACGTGGTTGTGTGGCACTAACTGGTAAGAAACAGTTCCTTCCTCAGTACCACTACAAATGTATAGCTGCTTTACGCTGTAGTTGTTGAGGGTTTATTGATTGTTACTACAGTTCTCGTAATGTGTCGGTTGGTGTCTAGTAAAGTGCCCTCCCCACCCCTTGTATATTTTTCACTTCTTAGAAATGAACAATAATGATCACAAACAGAATTCAGGATCTTACTCTTACTTCAGTAAGTGAAACTTAAACAAGTAATATTCTTAAATAATGCAGTTCAGTAGTGTTCAACAGCCAGCCTATGATCTGAATTCAATTTAGGGGGTTGTGTCAACTAGCCTGCCAGGCTCCCCATGACTAAGTACAGACAGTCAAAAAGCCAGATGCTGAATCGATTCAATCTTTGCAGGTTAGTCTAAACTGCATAAATTGAACTGAGAAGCAAGTGAACAGACATTCACTTTTGATTCCAGAAATGCAGCCACATTCCTGTAGTGGCTCAGGCCAGAAAGCGGGGAGCAGGGGAGGCACCAGAGCATGCCTCCCAGCCTGCCGGCCACAGGCTGGGAGGCCGGCGGGCTGTGAGAGAAGCCCTCCAAGGCTTTTCCTCCCTCCCTGAGTGGAGGGGGAGGGGCATGGCCAGGCCCCATTCTGGGGCCAGCATGCTGAGGAGGCAAAGGGGGTTTAAACACCTTTCCTGGCCAGCATGGGACCCCAGCCCTGGCCTATCTGGGGGGAGGGCAGCCCCTGCCAGGCTTCTGCCCCCCACTCCCTGATTGGGGGAGGGCAGCCCCTGCCAGGCTTCTGTCCGTCCCTGCTTGAGGAGCAGGGGACAGCCACTGCCAGGCTTTTGCCCCATGCCCTGCTCCCTGCTTGACTGGAGAGCGGGGGACATGGCCATGTCCCGGCTGGGGCCAGCACACTAAGATGGGGAGGTATTGTGGTTTAAACCCCCTCCATGACCCGCACTGGACCCCAGATGGGGTCTTCCTGGGGGAGGATAACTCCTGCCAGGCTTTTGCCTCCCTGGCTCCGGGCTCCCTGCTCAAGTGGAGAGCTGGGGACGTGGCCACACCCCAGCCTGCGGCCAGCACACTGAGGTGGGGAGGAAGGGGACCCCAGGCAGAGTTTGCCTTGGTTGGGCAGCCCCTGCCAAGCTGTTCCCCTTGCTTCTTGCTCCCCACGCAAGCTGAGAGTGGGTGTGTGGCCATGGCCTGGCCAGGGGCTCACATGCTGAGGCAGGGAGAGAGGGGGAGTAAACCCCCATTCTCCACTTCCTCATGTCAGTCTGGGGCCAGGATGTGGCCATACCTCTGCTTGAGCAGGGCAATGGGGCAAAAGGCAGGTACAATTTAAGATCACTTAAATCAACTAAAGCAAGTACTAAACGATTGCACAGTAACAACTGCGCAGTTGGGTGTACGTGTAGATCTGCCTACTGTGTTCCAATGACCTTTCCAGTGTAATCCAGAGTTCCCTTGTTTTCATATTGTCTATCGGTACTCTCTTCCCTTTCCCCATCAAAAATCCTTACACAAATAAGATACCCCACCAAGCGTATCCCATACCGTCTAATAAGGGGGAAGTTTATTTTTGTATGTGAGAGGGGGAGAGGATATGCTAAAATGCCCTCGAAGAAGATAGTTTTGTTCTATTCTTAATTCAGATATTCTACAGATCATACTTAGTTTTGCATGAGGGTTTTGTTTTTGTTTTTAGCAGCTTATACATATTTGTGGCCATGAATACAGAGACCGACTTAAGGTTAACTTTACAAGCTTAATAGCAAATTCCTTAAATTTCTAGCATTAAACTTTTAACATGCTATTAAAACTTAATTTCCTTTAATTATACAGTTATAGATTTCTAATCTCAGTGTTACTTCAGTATTGCTTTAATGTTCTTTGTCTTGGAATGTTCTCTAAGTACACATTAGAAGACTAGGACTGATTTTAAACAGTTTACAAGAAGACTGAATTTTCATTCTGCTTGGACACATCCAACTCAAATCCTTTTTCCTGCCAAAGCTCCAGTATCTTGCTGAAAGGAGTGGGAGACCCAACTGTGAACAAGTGTAAGACAGTGAAATAGGTATATGGGCATGACATTCAGAATAAGAAAATTTAAATCTTGGAAAAAGTATTCCAACAGTGAGATCTTTTAGATTATGAAATAGTCTCCTAAGGGACATAGGGGAAGCTATGCCGACATTATGAATTTGTTACCAGACTGTACAATGCACTGAAAAAAAATATCGCAGGGAATGGACTTCAGCAGAAGGACCAAATATATGGCTTTCTTTCTCTGCCTTCTGGGATTAGGTATGACACTGTGGTGTTCCAATTGGTTGTTTGTAGCATTTCAGTCACCAGATACCGATGTAGAGTTTCAACAGGGTGGGTTTTTCCCTGAGTGTATACCTTTCATGTCATAATTTGTCTTCCATTTTAGTTTTACCTTCAAAACAATATTTGCCTTCTATAATTGAATTCTGGCATGATTATTGTATTTCTACTTGGTCTATTTGCTTGATTTTAAATTTAAAATTCCAATCATCACTCTATAGTATATTAAACTTTCCATTCTGACCAAAGGAGACTCTACTGTGGCAAAATCAGGAGGAGATCTGAGGGGTGATGGTGGGCGTGTTGCATGTGATCTTGTAATGGAAAACCAATGGCATTCTTGTAGTACCTGCAACACCATTTTTATAAAGCACTGAGATTTCTGAAGGTGATCTGCTGATCATAATGTGAAGAAAGGTAAAGTGAAATGATAAGGGGTGGACCAAATGTGAATAATGAAGGGATCTTAATTTATGCAAGCTGTTTAAAAGGAGATTAAAGGGAGACATGATAATACTGTATCTTCAAAAATATATCCAGGGTGGAAAGGGATCAGTTACATTTTCTGAGAGTATAAAACAAGAAATAATGGCTGAAAACTATAAATATGTGGAGAAAGTCACAGTAGAAGTTAGAAAAAATTGTAGCAATAATGCTTGATTAGATGAAATGCTACCAGGGAATATGCTGGAGAATGATTTGTGGAGTTCAAGGGGTCTGCCTAAATAGGCTAACAGCTTTGCAGTCTTATCATCCCTAATTTTGTGATTAGTCTTATAGGGCTGGAAAGGTTTTTGGTATGTTCAGTTGTCATGGATATCCTTGTATTTAGGGCTGTTGCACATTGGGCATTAACTTCTGATTGCTTTATATAAATAGTAATTACACAGTGCCTTGCACTAGCACAGATTGGCTTCCCCTATTAACCATGTGGGGAGTCCCTAGTGGTTCTGTTGGAGTCCTAAGGATTCTTCTTTTTGATTGTCTGCTGCATCTTGTCTCCTCTCTTCTCACATTCTTAAAGCCTAACATTATGGCAACCTGATGAGGTTTCCATGGGAGTCTGTCATTACCTCTTGGTGGGCTCACTGGTGAATGGTGTGGCAGTTTCTCACAGTCAATCTGTCTTCATAGCTATGTTATTTAATGCTAGCCATCACCGTGGTTTCTAAGCATGTGGACTAGAGCAGGTTGTTTTCTGGAGCAATTGCAGCCCCTATTTGCCCAGACTCAAAAGACAGTTACTTTTGAGCAATGTTGTATGGTGAAGTTATGAACTATGACTAGGTAGCTGGCTTGGCTCCAGTAACACTGAGAATTATTTTGCTCAGTTGTGAAGTACAGTATTACACTAAATTGGCTTATTCCACAGCCATTTTCCCCCTTTCCATTCATGCATGTATGAGGCAATTATAATAAGGTTTTTACTGCAGCTTTACCAAAGAAGCTGCATATTGAAGGCCAGCAGTGAGCAAAATGCAGAATCAAGCTGGGGTAGGAAAATGACACTCAAATATCCCATCTCTTGTTTCAAATCCTTTTTCTGTTTGTTTGTTTTTTTAATATTGTGTGTGAAATTTCTTAGGCTGCCAAACTGTGATCCTTGGAGGTGGAAGCAGCAGAACATTTTTTTCCTTCCTCGCTTTTAAGGCATCACTGCAAGGATGGAGAAGGTAGTTCAGTCTTCTGGCTTTTGCTATCCTTGGGCTCACCATGGGATTGCGATTATGGCTGTTGTAGTAGTTTTTGGTGTGGAAACCTGTCCACTGAGCATGAAGTTGTTGTTCCCTGATGTATTTTTATTTGTTGATGATAAATGGCTTTCAATCATGGTCCATGCATGCCACATCTTCTTTACTTCTGTAGGGATAACTTGGAGATCATAGGCCTTGAAAATGCGGTAGTAGCTTACCTACAGTTTTATTTAACCTATAAATTCTGGAAGTCGTAAACTTTGTGTATTAAGGTTTCATGCATAACCCAACGTAGGGTTAGGTGTTTTTTTCTATACTAATGTTCTGAATTTGTGTTTGAGGAAAATGTATTGGGAACACTGTCAACTTAAGGACCATTCATCTTTGAAAATACTTCCCTGGTTTTTGGTATGTGTAGCAAGGGTACTGCTACTGAAAGGCATTTCAGTAACAATTGCTTGCCATTACAATGGCAAGAAATGACAAGAACTGAAAGAGATTTCATTTTTTTTTTGTGCATTTTACAGTACCGTTTAAATGGTTTGTTTGGCTCTTTCACACAGGAAGAGTAAAGAGAAGGAAAATGTGATTGTTAGCTCACACAACTGGATAAGACAGCAGTTATCTGAAACTCACTTTTTAGAACTTGCTAATGCTTACGGTGCCCTTGTACATTTCAGCAAGCTTCAGTGTATTCAGGGTATTCCATACTACCCATTGAAAGTTTGAGAAATACATAGTTCACTTTAATTCAAAGCCCTTGGAATATAATGTAATGGAAGTAATGAAAATAGTAATATTCAGGAATTTGTGCAAAGTTGCTTTTCTCTCTTTAGGAAATTTGTATGAATAGCAAGTTAAAGAGACATTATGAATTAACATTTGGGGGAAAAACACTTAGCTGATGCTCTTGAAAAAAGGAAGGAAAGAAATGGAAATTAAAGGTAACCTCCTACATGTAAAATAAACATTTACTTTATTTGTAGTGTAATTATTATGTAGCATGCTTCTGTTTACATTTTCCCTAATTGCTTGCTTTAGAAGTACTCCTAGAAATGCCCCACAGAGTTCAATGCATTAGTATTTTCAGAGTAATGAATAGGCGGGCAGTGCACAATGTTATGGAAGGTTCTGAATAGTAACTAGGACTATGCTTTTGAACGCTAACATCCATAATCACTGAGGTGAACATTAGAGGAAGTGAAAGATACTATTGGCAATAGTCATTCTACGTTCAGCTTAGTCTTTCCAAAGTAACATTTCTTTTCCAGTGACCTCAGTATTGCAAACTTTGAAAATTTCCAACACCAGTTTAGTTTGGGATGGGATGGGAGGGATTAAGAAAGAATTACTGAGTTTTTTTTTTTGCCTGAGAGTTCACATTCACCTGCAATCAAAATACTTGCCCATTACAGCCAGTTCCTAAATATAGCTTTGTATTCTGTGCTCTAGCAATATTATCAAAGTCCGGAAGAGGGATTCCATATAAACAAAGCTATCCACCAAGACCTCTCTATAACTAATCATTTATGTTTGTGGACAGAATGACATATTGTCAATAAAAACATTTCTAGCCAAGTGCAGCCATTAGTTAAACTCCCATGACTTCTTCTGTGGTGGGTTGCCCTTATCCCAGCTCTTTATTTCTAATTGAGATAGTTGGTATGTATATAAAAATTTAAGCTGTCACTAGCTAGTATTTCCAAAGCAAGAACTTTTATCTAATAGTTTTAGAATCATCTTGCTGTTTTCATACAAAAGATATTTTTTTCTTGTTGTTTGTTTAGTTGTCACCATGAGCAACCTAAAAAATATAGGAAAACATTTAAATTTTTAAAAATGTTTATCTTGAATATTCATAAAAGGTAGTATATGTTTTTGTACCTGTACAGGAATTGCCAGTGACTTAAAGCAAAACTGAACTCAGTGGAGCTGTACTATTGGAAAATCAGTTGGGAATCTATCCTTTGGTGTATATAATACATGTTCCCTGTTCTCTGCTTATCAGAAACCTGATTTTAGTATTATTTTTCTCTGATGCCTTACAGTTATTTCTGAAAAAGAACAAATATTCTACTTTGAAGCAATTCTACTGAGTACTTTTCTTTTTCTTTTTTCCCTGTAATTTAGTACTTGAGGTTTTCAACAGAAACCTGTATCTCAGGTCATCCTATTTAAAGTAATTGAACCGTATTCTATTCACAGTTATGCCAG
Source organism: Alligator mississippiensis (assembly GCF_030867095.1). Lineage (NCBI taxonomy): Eukaryota > Metazoa > Chordata > Crocodylia > Alligatoridae > Alligator > Alligator mississippiensis. The sequence continues at coordinate 193,858,127 of NC_081826.1, read as the reverse complement.
CTTAAATCCAAAATGCTTGGTGGGTTAATAATAACTATAGTGACATACAAACATTATGGTTTTACTGGGAGAATTGCCACTCTCCTGATAGAAACTAGGAGCGTACAAATGTTCATTCAGTTTTTCCCAAAGGAACCAGACCCAATCTGGGAGAGAGATCTTTCAGCTTGACACCTGTAAGGTCTCCCTTGCAAGAGAGTTTCTCTTGCAAGAATAACCACCTGTATGCTGCTCCACTTGCCTCCTGGTCTGATCTGGGAGGGGAGTGGAGCTGCAGGGCAGTGCTCCCCACCTCTTCCCCAGCAACCCCCTAGCATGTTTTACAGATCAGGCAGCTCCTGGAAATGCCACACAGAGTCCCTTACATTAGCATTTTCAGAGTAATGGTAGTAGTAGTGCGCAATGTTATAGAAGGTTCTGAATAGTAGCTGAAATTATGCTTTTAAACACTGACATCCAGACTCACTGAGGTGGAAATTAGAGAAAGTGAAGGGTATTATCTATGATATTCATTGTTAATTTAGCTAAATCTTTCCTAAGGGCAAGGTGCACTGCCTGGTTTGGGGAACAAGCTGGGGGTTTGCCCTGCTACTCTCTCCACTACATTCTGAGCAGAGGAATTTGCTTTCTAACCATTCCCCAGATTGTACATCCCCAGTCTGTAGAATGTGCAGGGAGTTTTTCTTGATGCTCAGTCGTAGGGTCCAGGAAGATTGATGCAGCCACTGCTTCCCATACCTTACCCAGTCTGGGATTGCCCTGGTCCAAGAACGCCTCAGCTGCTCCATCTCCTAGCAAGGTTTCTCATTGTGACTCGTTGTCCATCTGTGTCATCAGAATTAATTGGGGGTTATAATGTCAAACTTAAAGTGTTACATCTTCATATGCAGAGGAAGAAGCAGCAGAAGTTGAGGAACCAGCAAAGATGCTATTTTGTGTTTTACAGCTGCCTGTAAAACACTGAGAGAAGAGAATACTAGCTGTGTGAGCACAATTGTTTCTAAATAGTTTCCTTTTCATGCTCTTTCATATTGGTTTGTTCAGGCTCTACACTGTCTTAAACAGATGTATTTATATAAAATATGGGTTAATGGATTGATGCACCTAGAAGTATATTTAAAAAAGAAAAATCCCACTAATCTGAAGCAAAGGTTTCTGTTTCTTTTGACCATGTTCTTTCTCATGTAAAAAATATTAGCCTTCATCTGTGATTAGTAAATTCAACAATTTTGTAGATTCAACGCTAAGAAAGAAACCTTACATTTAAGGTTTTTTTTAACTTTTGAATGCTTTCCTTTTTTGCAACCCCACTGGTACATTAACAGTGGTATTTTGCATGTAATAAAATAGGCTGATGATAATAATAATAGTATAATATCTTGGTATCACAGAGAGAACTTGATTTACATTACAAATGAGCCAGCTATTCAGAGGGGAGGTTGTCAAAACAGGTTAATACTTACATGAAAAGTAGCTAAACAAGAAAATAATTCTTCCATAATTAGTTTTTCACTTGTCTGAAATATTTTATACTGACATTTCAGATTAGCTGTGGAAATTTGTCTTATGAATCCTTAAAATAAGGCATGGTTGGTTGTGTTCTTGTATAGATGCCACATGCAGATACCTAAGCAGGTTTTAAAAGAAAATTTCTTCTGTTTCATTACCAAAGGCATGTGTGTTGTTCATTTGAAAAAAAAAATTGTTTATAGAGCTAGCTAGTGAAATGCCCCATCTTTGTTTTCACCAGGTTGCACATTTTACTAATCTAAATAATGCAAATTTGAATGGCTCATCTGGAAAGGGGTGTCATTCATTCTTCATATATTACTACCTTTTTGCCATCTTTTGTTCCTAATATTTTTATTTATTTCTTATTTTTTATTTTTATTTTTATTTTTTATTTTTATTATTTTTTTTTGCTCCTATAATTTTTCTTCCTATAAGCTTAAGAATGCTTATTGCCCACATTAAGGGGGCAGGACAAAATACACTGTACATTAATTTATTTACAATATTCTGCTGATTCTGGTTCAGCTTATTGCCAGCATTGTTTTCACCCAAGAATATCAAGTCAATGCATATTATTTTTCCATTGTTACTCTTTTCCTCAAGTACATGATAGCATTTCCTGCTTCCTCTGCTTGGCCCTTCTATTAGAGATGGAAGTGAAATTTACAGGAACTCTGTTTTCAGAACTTTTCTCAGAGGTGATAATTTAAACACTGAAAAGTGTATATTCTGGAAACACTGACTTTTAATGTCCTTCTTTGTCATCTTTGACTTGCCCTGTTATGCATAGACTTCTGAATCTGATCTGTGTAAAATGTTGTGATAAGGAATATTAAAAGTGGAGTTTCAGCCTCAGCTTTCATTTTTCCTCCCTTCCACCCCTGTCCTCTTGCTCTGGTTTGTGCTGCAACCTTAAAGATTGGGAGAGAGGAAAAAAAGAGTCATTTTGGAGCAGGGATGAGCAATTATTTGGGCTTAAGGGCCACTTAAGTTTTGGTGAGCTGTTGAGGGAGTGCTGACCTGAAGTTTTTGAGAGTGGGGAGATGGAGGGGGTGCTGACCGGGCCTCAGCCCCCCATCATGGCTGTTTACATCCCCCGGTGCAGCGAGGGGTTAGGGAGTGGGAGGGGTGGAGCGGGGCTGGGAGATTCCAATTGGTTCTACCTGGCCCTGTCTGCCCTACCACCACCACCAGGGGTGCTGGATGGTGCAGGTGGGCCTCCATGGAGACTGGCCCAGGACTCCTGTGGAACCAGCACCTGTCTCGGGGATGTGAAGGGAATGGATTGTGGCTCTGCCCTGTGATGTCACTGCCCCACAATCCTGGCCACGGCCCTGCCTGCATGTCCCATTCCTGGACGTTGCTCCCCACCCTCCCACAGCCCCATCCTATCTGCCTGGTCAAGCACACCCTGCCTGTTGGGGTACTGAGCCAGCCTCCATGGAGACCCCACCCAAGCACTCTGTCTGGCACTCTCAGTGGTGGTGTGAGGCATGTGGGCTGGGGTGCCTGGGAAAGAGAGCTGGGTCCAACAGTAGCGGAGGAGACACTGGTAGCAGCAGCTGGAAGCAGCTGTTGCTGCATGGGCTCCCAGGAAGTAGAGTCCAGCCACACTCTGCTACTGTGCCCCACAAGCTATAGCTCCCGGTGTGCCCAGGAGCCATGTGTGGGGATAGGAGGGGCTGTGTTCTGTGCCAGGTGGCACCTCCGCACCTGGGACAGCAGGACTGGTTGCACATGCCATGCCCTGGGCTGTCTCCCGCACCCTGGCTGGGCAGGGCTGAGGGACCTGCCGCAGGCTGGATAGAACCACTTGGCAGGCCGGATCCAGGCTATGGGCCACATTTTGCCCACTACTGTCTGAGAGTTTCCAGTGTACTTTTCCCGATAGAAGGGAGAAGACCAGAATGTCACTCCAAATATTATTATTTTCTGAGTCCATAATGTTGGGTAAGATCCTGTTTCCATTGACTTGAAGGAGTATTTTTGCATTGACTTCAGATGTGATTTATTCATCTGAAGTCATTGAGTTAATGCAATGATAATTTCTTAATTATTTGGTGTTAACCCTATTATGACAACTGTGAAAATGGGTCACGAACATTGAGATCCAGGTAAGCAAAGCTTTTCTCTGTGCTAAGGGGAATCTAGACTAAAGCTTACCAACTTGTACAGTTATCAAGTTCTGTGATTTTGGTTTGTTTTCAGACTTTCTTAAGATCTCAAAAGCTGGTTTTATTTCTAGCTTTCCAGCCTCCTTTCTTCAAAGAAGTGCTGAACAAACAGGTACAAAAATCATTACAATTAATCCCTTTCAGGTGGGAGACAAAGGGGCATTGCCATAATGTTCTTTGTTTTAACCCTTACTCATGTGAATAAATTACCACTCTAATCCAAACATTGCTGTCACTTGTAGTGGGATAACTTTTGTTTCAGTATGCTGGATGCCCATCAGCTATCATTTAATATGGTATGGAGAGCACATAGGTATGCTCAATCGCTGATCTTTGAGAGTTCTACAAAGGCCAGAGATCAATTATGATATATGTTGGTCTGGTGAGCATGTCAAAATACCCTTATTCCATTTATGAAGAGATCCTGCTGAACTGCTTATTAAATTTGAAATGGTTGGTTCTGTGCCTTGGGGTCTGTGCTTTTCCCAAAGGGTGTTTTGAGTACAGTTTATTCATCATGAGGATTCTTCATCATTGAGTTTCAAGTACCACAGTTGTCCTCCCTGCCACTACTTCTTCTGTGCAGTAATGGAAGCTTATTGCATTAAATTATGGTGTATATATGAGCTATTTTACCATGTTCTGACATTGTGGAGAAAATGCTTGTACTGTCCCAAAATGAGTTTGAGATTTTTGAGAGCATTTTTAAAAATATGTCCCTTTTCATTGAAAAATTGCAAAATGTGATTTTTGACCCCTCTGTCAGCATATTCACCTGTAGGTTGGGGGTTTTCCTTGATAAACCATTTCTCATTTCAGTCATCTACAGCTCTATGAAATTCAAGATGGACTATTATTATTCTTGGAGGATACTCTTTAACTACTGTGAAGTTTCAGTTAGCACATGGGTAACATCCTGCCTCTGGAGTACATTTAGTATCAGCACTCCTATTTGGGGCTCTGTGTACTGTGCTGCCTTTCCATCTGCTTCCAGGTGCAATTCAACTAATTCTTTTGAAGACCTGTGTGATCTGGGGGTTGGCTTTTGCAGATCCCTCTCTTCTAGAAATGATCACCAATTGCATATTTGTTTTCCAGTCTTGAGAACTAGAACTAGAGTGAGACCCTGGCCCATTATAGTTAATGGGAATTTTGATAATTTACTAAATGAAGCAGGACTTCCTCTATAGTATTCTTGGTAAAGGGTCCCCAGCTATGTTGCATGTTCCTCTGGTAGTCTTTCAGCACCTGAACTTAACCCTCGGAACACAATGCAAGATGCATGTTTTATGCCTGGCTTCACTAGACTAATCTGAGCTAAGGCATTTTTACTTCTTTCCTATTGGATAGTTAGCTAATGAGAGAGAATGGGTGTTACTATCTCTTGCTAGCAGCTTGTGTTTCTTTTGTGTGATGAGTTTTTGCCCTAAAGTAAGTGAATACTCTGTAGTTTGTTAAAGCAGAGAAACCCAAACTATTAACTGTTATTTTTTAAAGCATAAGATTCATTGTACAGTATTCCACCAGATTTAACGTAGTGTGAAATTGCTCTTCACTAATGCAATGTAATGCTGTTAGAGTTAAAGAGCTGAAGAGAGGTTAACAAGTTTAAGATGATGTATAGATTTTCTTTATGGTGATGGTGTATCAAAGGGTTGATGCTGAAACACAGGCTAAAGGTGAAAAGAAGATCATGTAATTCAATAACGCTTTTATTTTTTAGTCTTTTTTTTAAATTACTCTGAAAGCTTTGCCATGTAATTTCACTAATTTCAAGTCTTCTGCTGTGATATTGTCAAAGATAATTATTATGATAATGACCTAGTTTAATCTATAATTCTCCCTCTGGTTGAGAGAGAGAGACAATGATTTAAGAGGGATGGATATTATAAGGATTGATTAGCTTGATATTGTGCTTCAAGGCTTTTCCCTGGTAGTGTAATAAGAGACAAATCAGTAAGTTTGTCCTAGGAGCTACAGCAAACATTTTTTTTTCCCTCTCATTTTCTTTACCTTGAAAAAAAAATGATCAGTGCACTTTGGTTTTATAGTTTTTGTTCTGTGCTTTTGCTTAGTGGGAAGGTTGGGTGAATTCCACTGGGAAAAGGTATTGACTGTCCTTTTAAAGTTAGGAAAATCATCCAGGGTATAAAGCAGAGGTGGGCAAATATGGCCCGTGGGCTGAATTAGGTCCACCATCTGATTGGATCCAGCCTGTGGAGGGTGCTCACCAATTGATTGGATCTGGCCTGCAGCTGCCCCTGTAGCACTCTGCTTGACCTGGGGCAGCCACACCTGCCAGGCCAGCCCTGGCCAGCGCACACAGCTTACTGGCAGGGCTGCTCCTGGTGTAGCTGCAGCCACTCAGGTGCTCCTCTGCTCCCCTGGCCTCCAGTGGGAACTCTTCCTCCTGCTTTTGCTGCTCTGCCCTGGGCCAGGGAGAAGCTTCAGCCAAATGGCTCCTGCCCCAGGGCGCGGGGTTCAGGCTCCAACTCCCAGCTGCCTTCCACACACTCAGCTGCAGCCTCACTGCCTGGGTGAGTTTTGCTGCATACATCCCCTGACCAGCTCCCCCGATCTAGCGCCTAAGCAGCCCACCCCCCCAACACACACATGCACACCCCCCTCCATACCCCCTATATTTCTTTACACAGCAGGGGCTGCCCCATGACCCTGCCCTGTGATCTTGGCCTTACCTGCCTGTCTCAGTCCCAAGCACCACCCCCTGCCCACCCGTGGCCCCATCCCACATAAGGAGTTTTAGTGAATTGTTGCAGTGGCAGGTGGGAGTGGGTGGTGACAACTCATCAAAACTCCCTATGTAGCTCCCTAGGCCCAAATAATTATGCACCCCTGGTATAAAGTCTGTTCTTATTGGAAGGTGCTAAATGCTCCCATTAAGAGAATATATAAAAAGTCAAGGGACCTAGGACCCAGTTAAGCAACATATTTCATGGCTTTGACTGGTGTAATTAAATAGCAGGCTGTGAGTGAGTGTAGTGTCAGGAGGTCTGGAGAGCCTGCTGGCCTCAGAGTACAGTTTATATACAGGTTTTAAATTCATGATGATACTGGGTGTGTCTTTAGAAGATGCTTTACTGTGCAGTAGACTAATCACCATCTACCTGCACGCACCATTTACTGTGCAGTAAATTAATCTAAACTAACTATGCAATAGCACATGTGTAGATGCTGACCTGGAGCAACTTTGCTCCCAATCAACCCCAACACCAGGGGCCACAGGGAATGGGGAACTCCTCCAGACTTGGCGCTGCTCAGCCTCTGGCTCCCCACAGAACCTGGGAGCTGAGCAGTGCCAGAATGGGGTAGCTCTCTGCCCTACCTGTCTTGCTGCTGCTTAGTTCCCAGCTCCCACAGGAGCTGGAAGCCGAGCAGCACTGGAACTGTGGAATTCTCTGCTTCTCCGCCCAGGCTGGGGCTGGCCAGAAGCTTCTGGGGCAGCTCCCAGCCAGCCCCCAGCTTGATGGGAAAATCCCTGAGCAGCCTGGGGCTGGCTGAGAGCTGTCCTGGTTCTGGGGCAGCTTCTACCCAGCCCCTAGGTGGGCATAGACATCTCCAAGCAGCTTGGTGCTGGCCAGAAACTTTTCCGCTTCCAGGGAAATCCCGCTAGGCTCACGGCTTGTCCCTATATACGTGGGTCTGGGAGAGCTCTGCAATTCCCAGCCCTGTGCACATTGGGACCAGCCCCCATGCTCCCTGCCAGACCCTGGCCTAGCCCCCAGGGGGAGTCTGGAGCTCCCCTTTGCTCACTGCAGGGGGCCAGAGCAGGGTAGAAACAGCCCTGTACTGGGCTGCTCCCGTTGGGAGCAGACTTGCTTCTAGGGAAGGCTAACTGCAGAGTATTTTACTGTGCAGTAAGCCTTTATAGCATTGATAGTGTGTGTAGATGTACCCCCTGCCTTAAAAGAATAGTTTTATATCTTTTACCACCTTTCCATGGAACAAAGCAATTAGCATGTCTTCTGTATAGAATGAGTGGTATGTGGTGCTCCTAATAAATACACAGTAAATTAGTACTGTGAAGTAGAAACCTGTATTAGGGGCATTTTACTTTTTTTTTTTTCTTTAGAACAATTGACCCATAGTCAATATTGTAAACCTGTCTATGGAATTAGTAAATCTTGGATTTGTAGTCATTGGACTAAATTCATCCCTGTTTGAGGCTTCATTGGCTTCAGTGAAATTACAGTGGACACCAGTGCATTTTTACACTTTTGTAAATATTTGGTAGAATAATCCCAGTTGCTCTTTAGCATGTTTATAGAACTCTCTGTGTTGCCACATCATTTTACTACTGTGACATTATCTGATAGGCATTTTTTCCTATATAAAAATGTGATTGTTGCATGCAATTTGCACATGCACAACCCAAAGGATTGAAACAATATATGCATTTGACTGGATAGCAGCAGTCTTTGCTGTAGAACTCTGCCTAGTGTGACTGCTGATCTGCAATAGATAATTTAGATACTGGGTTCACAAGTGCCTTAAATATACCTATGATATAGTTAGGACAGATATGCATATCAGAAGCACTGGAGGATCATCTTGTAATTTATGATTTAATAGTGGGAGTCTTAAGCACTGCATGACAATTATTTGTATATCAGTGCCACAAACATGTCTTTTTGTGGGGTAATTTATAAATGCTAGTTATTTTGTATATTAGTTGGAATACACATATATAAACACACTTCTTCTATGCCTTGTCTCTAAAATTGTATGTGGCTTTTCTTTTCATTTTTGTTTTTCAGCTAAAAGGGAAATTCTAGAATAATTATTAGCCTGTACAAGTTTCCTGAAGGACTCAAATCCTTCAAATGTCTCCATGTAGGTTTTTTTCTCACCCTGCACAGATACAGTATAGCTATTAAATAAGCAATCTGGTCTGTAGGTATGGCATTTGAGGCATGGTTGGGAAAGGACATTTGCTCTCAGTAAACTGTGATTCTGGGTTGTTTTCATGTTTTTCTTGGAATCTTTCAAGTTCCAGGATTTAGATTGAGACTAGTGTATGGGTGCTTCAAATTAAAAATGTCAAGACCCCAAAATAGAGCACAAAATAATCCGCTTAACAGACTGTTTTCACTGTCACTCCTTTATTTCTGGTGTCCTCTCCAAACTCTGCTCTTCTCTACCTTCCTTCTGCTGGATGATTATACTTCAGAGAAAATGTCCAAGATGATTCCCAGAGGAAATGAAGAATTTCATAAAAGACTGGTCTTGGTGCAAAATGCTGTCAGATCTCTGAGAAACAAAGAATTGAAGTATAATTCAATTCATGTCACAAATAGAACTGCGTGCCTGGGAGAACGCAAATGGAAATTGTTTATGCAGAAAGTGAGAGCAAACTGTGTTATTTTGGGTTCTGTTTTTGCAAATGCAAATTGCAAATCCTATTCTTCTCAGATTCTTATTTGGTGCCCATCTCTGTGGTACCACAGTGGTTGGAGTGAATTAATAAGCAGCATGATTAATCTCTCTCAGCATTTCTGTGCATTGAATTTCAGTGTTTCCCAAATTGTGCCTTGGGACATCTCGCCCTCTGACTAGGTGTAAAGGTTGTTTTTGCTCTGCAAGGAGGTTGTCAAGTTTGAATTTAATGAAAGTGTTTCAAATGGCAGCATTCCCATTTTTACTAAAACTAATCTAATAAATGTGTGTGGACGAAGTGGCTGACCCTTAACATCTAGCAATTGCTACCCTCTTTTTAGTGTTGTTTTATATCAGTGGTTCCCAACCTTTTTAGATTGAAGGCATCCCTCCAAAACTTTTCAAAATGTAGTGGCGCCCCATTTTGAAAAACTAAAATATGTTATAGGCTTTATAATTCTATTCTTAATATGATAATAATAGTTTTAATCATTATATTTACCTCACTGCTACTGCTACCACTGCCACAGCCAGGTGGAACTATGGTGTGCATTGCCTACACAGCCAGATTGGAAATTAGCTGTAGCAGGAGTGTGTGCCCTTGCTGCAGACCTTCTTGGTCTGACCCTGCACTATGTCTCCCAGAAACAGAAGGGCAGATGGCACTGTGTTATATACCTCTGTCTTCAGAAGACACGTTGGAGCTGACCTGAGAAACAGCTGCAACAAAAAGGCACACCTGCCTGCAGTACCTACCTAGGCAGTTCTGCCTGGTGGCACCGGTAGCCTGGAGAAAAGTGCCACTGTCAAAAGCTAGAACTGCCCTTCATGCCCTTGTGTTCAGAAGGCACATCTGAGCTAAACTGGAAAGAGGTGCAGCAGAAACAGTACGCTTGTCTGCCTAATGTAATGCAGACAGTGTGTCTTTTGAGCTGCAGAAGCTTCTCAGTTTGGCTCCAGCGTGCCTTCTAAAAACAGAGGCACATGAGGCAACTTCACCCTGTCTGGAAGCAGCGAAGCTGGCTTTGTGTCCCTTCCCCCGCCCCAACAAGTTCTCGTGGAACTTCAGGGTGCTACAGCTCTCTACTTGAGGACCACTGTCTCTCAGATCACTGGGTGTTTAATGGTTAGTAAGCAATGATTTTCAGATAGTCACTGCTTTATCTTACATCCATGGAGAAATGCATGTACTCTACTCATGCTGTGCATAGAGGAGGGAGAGGGAGCAGCACCCTTCTTCCCTTGTGCAGCCAGGTAGTAGGTAGGTCTCAGAGCATCAGTGCTTTGATCTCCACCTGTAGGACTGCTAGAGTAAACATGACTCCTCTTTTTTCATTCTCCCCAGCTTGCTCTGTTTGTGATCAATGTCTTTCTGAAAGGATTTCATTTTTATTTCTTGTTTTACAAAGAAAATATACACCAGTAACAATGTGCTATGCTCTAAAGCATCGGAAATAATCAACACCATTCTTATATAGACCTGAAAAATAATCTTAAATATCCATTTACAGGAGAGGGAATTCTCAGTCCACAGAGAATTTCGGCTTTATGGCAGAGGGGTGAATCTATACTGCAGTGGGGCTTAGTCACCTCCCTGGAATTTCAGCCATGGTTTTTGATACTCCTTGCTCTAAATCTGTAAGGGATCTGTAGTGGGTCCTGAGTATCTGGACAATCAAAATGTGAATTTTCAGAAGGTTTGATTGATGGACATCCCAGTGTTAATGTCTCCCCCAGTGAACTGAACAATGAGTATTTAGAAAAGTGCTTTTTTCCATTTGCAGCATGCCTTTTGTGTTGTGACATGTGACAGCTGACAAAACAGCTTGTGATACATCTTTTAGTGATGGAAAGGCATCCTGCATGATACCCACTTCAGCATTTAGCAACAATTAATATGTAGCTGTAGTACATTATATTTAATTGGCATTTACAGCAATCAAGAATATGATACAGTATGAGAAATGAGGGAAGTCTCTGTGTTATTTTAACTCTTGTTGGATTTGCTCCTTTGAATTTTGTTTCATTCTGATCTTGATTACTGCCTAAAAAGCATGTTCTCAGCCAGACTACCAAAATATGTGATCAACCAAAATGTGATTTAAATGTGTCACATAGAAGAACAGAGTGAAAAGAGTAAACTCATCTGAATGTAGACATAGCTGTGGGTTATACACTGATAACTTTTATTAGAATTGAATATACCAAACCACTCCCATGGTCAGATCCACACATCTTGAGCTGCCAAAACAGAGGAGTGTTAGCTATGCATGCAGCTCAGAGCATGCAGAATTGAGCCTGAGGTCTCAAGTCAGTAAAATGTATCATGCAGAAGTTTGCTAGAAGTCTTCTGATATATATGCAAAAAACAAATATCATAAATAATGAAAAATGGAGGTTTTAACAGTTTTAAAAAGCTTTAAAAATCTGTTATGTACTTTATCATGGCTCCAGTTAGTGAAAATAAGTTCCATATATTATCATCTTAATGCTCTCTGACCTTACTACTCTGGAGCTTTACCTTCAGGTCTTTAGTTAGCCTCTGCTGTAAATATCAAACTAGAAGATGAAGCAGCATAATGGAAAATCAAGTTTTATTGTAAGAACAATAGAAAAGCAAAGTAGTCCAAAACACTTTAAAGGAGGGGGATAATATCTGAAAAGAAACAACTTATTGCAATTGTGTCTTGGACAACTTGTTTTTCAGTTACTTCATTTAAAAATATCTTTTATTTAAAAAAAAAAATGCATTCCAGTCTGAAAGCTGTGTTCTGGTATCGAGATCAGTAGTTGCAGGTTATCTTTGAAAGGTAGACTCTGAGGCTGATGTACCTAAAATTACCTCCACTTGATTAGAACTTGATTCTACCATCATTATTGACTGTCTTGTTCTATGAATAGGGCTAGTGATTTCAATAAGCTAGTCTCAGAATGAGGTAAGGCTGCCAATATTAGGCCCTTATAGCAAATGGAGGATTAGGTCCTAAATCTTTATGTGAATAGATCCTTCATACGGTCAGTCTCCTTGAAATCCATTGGATTCCAAGCAAACCCACTGGTACTTTTCTGTGAATCACACTGCAGGGTTGGGGCTTTTAGAACATGGGTTGCACTAACATTTGTTTTGTTGTGAACGTGTTGTACGTGTAAAAAGATGTGAGATGGATAGCCCTGGACTCTGAAGTCCACTTTCTGTTGACAGAACAGATACAGCACAAGCAGCCGTTTCTTAAGCTTTCCCATGCTGTCCCACTGGTATGCCTGTAACCTTAATGTCTTGTGGGGATGAAAAACATAATCCAGTCCCATATCACCCCCCAAAATCCAGTTTTTGGCCTTGCTGTGGAGAACATGAATAAGAACTCCAGTTCTCATCATTTTATTTCATGGTTACCTGTCTACTAGGAACTGGAATTATTCACCTGTGTTTATTGCTTAAGTGAATAATTGGGCAGGGAAGGATTCAAGCATTATATTGGGAGTATCACGTACTGTAAGCAAGTTATTTGGATATTATTTGATTAGCTCTAGTCACTACCCATCAACTTAAATCTTAACTGGCAGTCTAGAAGGGAAGGTTTTGCTGCTTGTGACACTGATTTCTTCAGCCATCTGTTCATTCCCTCTGCTGTCCCTTTACAGAAATATAAGGGCGTGATCCTGCTGACATTTACTATGCTGAGTACTGCTGGCCCATCAAGTGGGGCCATTGCATTGCCTTCAGTAGGAGTATGAACAATATACTTCCAAAGAAAGAAATAAAAGTGCCTGGGGGTTGTCATTTAGCTGGGAAGCTGGGATTTTTATCTGCAAGTCTTACTTGGAAAGACACACACACACACACACACACACACACACACTTTTTTTTAATCTTGAAAAAAATATGAGGTTAAAAAAGTAAGGTACATTAAAACTGGATGATAACATGACTGTGGTAAAAACTTCTTTATGGCCTCTAGTGCTCGTAACAAAAAAACTGATTTGTAAGTCTCGTCTTGATTAATGGGTAAAAAATAAAGAAAACAGGATGTTAAAACAAATCCTGAGATTAGAATCTTAGTCTCATCTGTGTTCTTGTTTATCACCCATTCAAATTAAATGATCAGGCTTAATAAATTGCCCGTATTAAATTAGCTCAATAAAAAGGAGTTTTGTCTGGATTCTGTTTGGGTCAGCAGTATTCTAAAGGAAATAAGTGCTTTGGGGCTGGGATTTGAAACATTGTGAAAAAATGAGTCAGTCTAGGTAGCATCCTATCCAGGACCTGTTCCTTTGGCTGTAGTTAGAAGCACCCATTGCACCCAATAGCAATTTCTCTATGCAGACTAGTTGTGTGATTAGATTCAGAGCCTACATGTCTTTGTGGAGTCAGGTGTTAGGGCAAAAGACAAAGCTACTAAAACTACTGTTTTGGTGTCCCTTAAGTAATCTTTTATCAGAAATCATGAAATGTCTGCATTGGGCACATTTAGTTTTGTATGGTGCATTTCCTGAAAGAGAGCCTTCTACATTTTTTTGATTGAAATTGTCCTCTTTTCTAATAAAAACATTTGTTTAAATCTTCCAAACTAAGGAAAACTATTCATGTTAGTAATATTACATAGGGGAAAGTTGTTCAATGACTTTTTATGTAAATTAAATGTTCACTTTTCTCAGTTTCCAAAACTGGTACAGCATATACATAAGGAGAACATAAGTGGGGCTTAGTCAACAAATGGACAATTAATTTTCATCATAAAACTCAGTGGCCCTGATCTTGCAGTGAGCTTTGTACCAGCAAGTGCCTCTTATCAAAGTCAGTGCATGAGTAGGTTTTGCATGGTGTAAAGAACTGTCTTTATAGATAACAATACAGGATTGTCCAGCCAGCCTAAAAAAGGGCATCTGATGATATCAAGTGTCATTGGTAGAGCACTTACCAAACCAAGTCTTTTGACCTAAGAAAGGGATCAACTTTCAAAGGCTCAAGTACCAGTAAGGTTCCTGACTCTCACTGACTTTAGTAGGAGTGGAAAGCCTAATTCCCTTTGTCTTTTAGAATTATTCCCATAATGTCTAAAGAACCTCCCCATCTTCTTCCTTCTCCCCCTTCCCCATGAAGCTTTCAGTGAAGCTTCACAGCAGTTGAATGTGGTTCAACAAACTATCCATGAGCCCTCTCAATAGAGAAACCTAGTAATGAATACTTGATGAATATTTTCATAAAAATCACAAGTAATTTTTCCGTGATTATTTTTTCTACATATGATACCTCTTGAAAACCAGATAAGCAGACATAATTTTGAATAGGGATCCATGTTGTTTAAATAAAAAGAGAGCAACAAAGGGGACACCAGAATGTGACAGTATGTTTTGCAATTAAATTCAGTTTCTATAAATAGTCATATATGTCTGTCACAGCTGTGCTGTCTGACTTGAGTATCAGCCAAAAAAAATTACATTACACATAATTAACATGCTTAAAAGGCATCTTATTTAATTATTGCTCATGCTATGTCCAAGTACTTGTATACCACCTATACATTTCCAGCAAATTTCTGACTCTCTTCAGAAGATAATGCATTTCTGGGAGACCATTTTTTTATATTCCCAAACTGAATACCTAAGCAGGCTGACTTCAGTTGAGCCTTATTTTGTCCCTGCTACAAAAATAAAGCAGCCCAAGGAAACATGGTTTGACTTTTTCCCTCTTATAATGTTTTTATTTCACATTAATTGACTCCCTTCCTCTTCCCAATTATATTTCCTGGTGCAAATGCAGTGTCATATCAAGAATATTTGGTTGAAATTGTGCTTTTCACCTGCAAAATTTATTACAAACATTCACTAATGAATTTTTCCAGCAGTCCTGACAGCCTAGGACAGGGGCAGGCATTTATTTTGTCTGCAGGGCCACTTAATGAATTTTGGTGAGCTATTGAGGGCTGCAAGGGTAGCCCTGCCCCTTGACAGGTTCTCTGCCCCCTGGTTGCCATCTTGGGACCAGAAGTCCCACCCCTTAATCCCTGAGCTTTGCCACCAAAAGTCTCCCCTTGTCGCCGGAAGTACTCCTCGGGGGGCAGGGGGTTCCATCTTGGAACCAGAAAAAAAAATCAGATACTGAAAGTCAAACATCTACTATAACATATTTTAATTGTATTACAAAAAATATTTTTGTCATGATTTGTGTTTACATAGTGTATATAGAGGTGATTGCATAATAACTAAAAAATAGTCTTAGTGTTGTATATATATTGTGTGTGTGTGTGTGCTGGGGTGTGGGGGTTGTGAGGGGGTGTATCTGTGTGTGTGTTGGGGAGCAATAGGGTATGCTGAGGGCATGTGTGTATGTGGAGGGCTGTGCATTTGTGGGATGTGGGGGGTGGAGGGGGGGGACCCGCCACACAATCCCCTCCATAGTGCACAACGCCCACTGGTGGCAGCAGCGGCAGGCGGGGGTGCTTGGGGCGCTCGTGCCTGGTGCAAGCACTGCCGTCCAGCACCGCACGGCTCTGGCCAGCACTGCATGTGGGGGCAAGCAGCACAGCCAGACCAGTCCGCCTCTATTGCGTGGAGCTCACATGCATTTCCCACTCACAAATGACCGGGAGGAGCCCCACGTTATGGAGCTAGCTGCCTTTGCTGCTCCGTGCTGCGCAGGTCCCAGGACTCCGCCAGAAGTGGAGGGGAGCCCCACCCCCTGCTTCCCTATAGAGTCCTGGGTCCTCCACAGCAGGGAGCAGCCAGATCAGCCAGTTTCATTGTGTGGGGCTTCTCCCAGTAGCATGTGTGTGCAGGAGATGCATATGCACTGTGGAGAGCTTCACACAATAGAAGCGGGTCAGCCTGGCTGCACTTCTCGCCCCCACATACAGCATTGGCTGGAGCTGCACACTTTCAGTGGCAGTGCCTGCTGCCGCTACTGCCATTGGCAGGGGTTGTGCGCCATTTGGGGGGGGGGGGGGGGGGGGGGGCTCCACATCCCCCTGCCCACCCTCACACCCACACCCTGCCGAACCGAGCTCTGCACTCCTGCTGCCACCAGTCTCAGCCCCATGCTCTGCACTTTCACCCAGCTGCAGCTCCTACCTCCACCCCTGCCGCTTCCCTACCTAGTGGCCAGAGCAAACGGGATGCCAGGGAAGCCACGCAGATCCCCAGAAGCTGCAGCAGTGGCAGCAGCAGCCCCACCTGGAAGCTGCATGCTGGCTGGGCCAGGCCCTTCTGCCCACAAGGGTGAAATTGAGGTACAATAGAGTATGTTGGCTGGGGGGGTTGTATGTATGGATGCCTCGCTCCCATCCTCATGGGCGCAAGGGCTGGGTGGGGGACCATTAGAGTTGGTGGGCACCCATGGGAGGGATGAAATTGCCTGCTGGGCTGGATTTTGCCCACTCCTGGCCTAGTAAGTGTTGTTGTTTATCTGCTTATTACAGGTGGGAGAACCTGTATAAGAAAACTTATGCGACTTACCCAGGATCCGTGAGGGAACAGAACTTGAGGGTGCCTGGCTCCTACTCCTATGCTCAGACCATGTGTATCTGTCTACTTACAAATGTAGTGAAAATCTTTAGATATTTCAGATTGATGCAGAAGTGACCAAATAAATCACCAATGCATTCAGGTCAGTTTTAATGCTTTAATGGTTCTTTCATATATAAATTTTAGCATATAAAATGTGTTTTCCTTCTAAGTGCTTTTTAATGATAATTTTTACTTCATCTGTCAACATTTTGTAGTGTTTTAATTGTTAAAAGTATTATGTTGAATTAATTTAGTGGTATATGTTGCACTACTTAAATTGCCCATGTCCCAGAGAACTTTCATTACCTGTTATATTTTGTGCCATTAATCACTTTGTGTCACCTGCAGAAGGTCCCTGGTTCAAAAACAACCTTGTGCAGGACTTGTAGCAATAAGGTGTGATCCATTTCCCATGGGAGTCAGTGGATATTTCTCTGTGGAATTAATGAGGAGTGAGGGGAACGCCTTGCTGAAAATGAGCTAGATCTTGTTGTTCTTTAATCTTAAAAGTTAGAGATACTTTTAAAAAATGAAAATATTTTGCTTTAAGCTTTTTGTAGAAATAGTAGGTTCGAAAGGGTCCTTGATAGATGATCTATTCTAGTCCCTCTTGCGCTGAGACAGGATAAGCATTCCTAGACTATTTCTGATGGACATTTCTCTAACCTCTTCTTAAAAATATCAAATGAAGGAGATTCTACAACCACTCCAGGTAGTCTGTTCCAGTGCTTCACTACATTTACTGCTAAAAAAAGATGTTCATAATGATCTAACATAAATCATCTTTGCTGCAAATGAAGCTAATTTCTTCTTGTCCTTTCTGCAGTGGATGTTGTAAATGCTGTCCTCATTAGGACAGCCTTTTGCATGTTGGAAGACAGTTAGCATTCCCCCCCCTAAGTCTTCTCTTTTCTACACTAAATAAACACAATTTTTCTTTATATGTCATATTTTCTTAAACCTTTTATAATTTGCATTGGCCTTCTGTGGACTCTCTAATGTCTATAATACTTATTCTGCTTCTCGTGGTTCTGTCATTTCTCAGAAGAATGCACTCTATCATTCTGTGATCACTTTCACCAAAGCCCCTGGCAGGCATTACAGTTAAGATGGGATTAGGCTGTTAATCACACCATAAATAGCAACCCAGCCACACATTCAAGGAATGAATGATGCAGAAAAGGGGAAACTGGCAACAAAAGCATTCTACAAACTATATGTAAGATTTTTGTGGCTGTTTTCCATTGCACCTTTAAGTTTAATGTGTGGCAGGGTAATGAGAGCTGGCTCAGACTTTGGTGCAGTCCCAGACCCCTGATCACACTAGAGTCTTGAGTCAACCCCCCTGTAGTTCCCAGGCTGGGACCAACAGTCAACTGATGCCCTTCATTAGCTAATAGTCAGCCCCAGCCCTGAGACTGCATTGGGTTCTGGAACTGACTACAATGTTTTCCCAGGGCTAGCACTGACAATCAACTGATTCTTGGTCTTGGCTCTGGGACCACGCAAACTCAGTCAGGCTGTGGGCACCGGACCTTCAGCTGCTGATGAAGGGGGCATCTGGGTTAGCTAGTAGTGATGGTGTCACTGGGAGCTGATCCTTCATCCCAAAATCATACATGCATGTATGGCACAGCAGAAGGCACAATTGTTGTGGTTGGTAATCAGATCTCATTGCATCATTAAGGCTGCTTACAGATGTGAGGAAAAAAAAAAGTGGCGCTTTACTTTCAGCTCGGTGTGTCCACACCAAGCGCAGCGCATGCCCAAACAAGGCATCACATTAGTTCAACCTGGCTCACCCAGTGTCTGTACAGACTGGGTGCTTCAGTGGGATTTTTTGGTCCTTTTATCTAATAGCTGATTGAATGGGGAACAGGATCAAACTAATGCTCTTCTTCTTTTGGTAAAGTTCTAGGGTTATTTGGGTTAGGGGTTTTTTCATGTCCATCAGCGGCTTAAATGTTCCATGTGCTGTGGCCCAAATTATCTGTCACCTTTAGATTTTTAATCAGTTTCTCCTTATTAGAACCACATCTAAAGCAGCAAAATCCCTAGTAAATTCCTCCTACTTTTGAGACAAAAGCTGCCCCCAATCTATTGCAAGAGCTTGAGAAATTACAGCTCTGCCTGAAGATTTTGATGTAATTAAAAGTCCCTCGTTACTAGCAAATTCCGGTCCTTTGGATACCTCTGATGGTTGATCACAGAAAGTAGGCCTGTGCACACCATGGGGCAGCCTTTCCCCCACAAGTTGATGCCCAGGGTGGCTGCCCTGGTCCCTCAGGCTTAGTTACATGACTGACACCATAGTCTTGTCCCATATCTTGTTCCATCAAAACTTTTTGATACTGCGTTTAATATACAGTGTCAGTTGTGAGCTAAGCCTTGCAGGTTAGACAAACATTTATCTAGGATGTTCCTACCTTGAGCTGGACTAGCTGTTTGTTTTTTATGGAGTTTTGTTCCCCAGATCATGGATGTTTGGGATGTTGCTCCATTATTCTCCCTCTTCTCCCATGCCCCTACTGCAGTTTCCCATTCCCCTCCCTCCCCTATACCCCCCACCCTCTGCCTATTTCAGACCTTTACAAGTTCACATTTTTAACTCATTTATACACTTTTATTGCCTCCCCCTTTCAGCAATCCTTACTAGTTTGGTGAGTTGGTATTGTAGGATGCTCTTACCCTTCTTCATAGAATCATAGAAGTAGGGTCGGAAGGGACCTTGTAGATCTTCAAGTCTGACCCCCTGCCTGGACAGGAGGAAAACTGTGCTCAAATGACCCCAGCCAGGTAGGCATCAAGCCACTTCTTAAAGATCCCCAGGGTAGGAGCCAGCACCACTTCCCTTGGAAGTTGGTTCCAGATCCTAGCCACCCTAACTGTGAAGTAGTTCTTATGGATGTTCTTCATCCATGGAATCTATCTCTTTGTAATAGTCTTCCTTTGTAGAACTTTTCTGCATCTGAAGAAGCCAGAGCACTCCTTGTGAACATGCTCCAAGCAGTCATGCCATTCTCCTGCAGTATTTTTCTGTCCTTACCCAGGTTTTTACACTCAATTACATCACCTGTGTCTCTGACTCCTTCTCTCACTCCTAGGGCCTTATAACCAGGACTGTGCCTGTCCATATCATTGCGCCCCATGAGGATGAGTGGCTGTATGAAACTTTTTCTAAAGCAGACACTCCTTCAGTATTGTGTGAAATTGCCAAAAGCATCCAAGTCATTTTAGAAGCTAAGTTTTCTGAAGGTCAGTGAAGCTTAGATTCCCAAGGGCTAAAGCTACTTTTGAAAATAGGACTCAGGTTCTTGAGTTCTTTTGAAAATGACATGCTTCAGAGCACCATTGTAAATTGTTCTTCAGGTATCAGATTTAATTGCATGTTGGCTTGATTTTCTTCATTCTTCTGCAAATTTGTGCTGTAGACACCTGAGTGCTGGTCCTAGAGCGAGCTCCATTTAGGCAGAAACCTGTGCCTTCAGACATACTTAAGTTACAGGAGCCTCAGCTGGTATATGGACCTATCCGTATTGAGGAAGTTGCAGGAGTGGGCTTCAGGGCGGAGCTGGTGTAACAGCCCACATCTCAATTATGTGTCTTTTAATCTGTTATGGCAGCTACACCTTCTTCAAGAATCACTAAAATATAACCTTGCCATAGGGTACTGATCTCTCATTGACAAACATACCAAAGTGTATGTCAGAAGAGAAGAGATGTTGAAGAGAACCAGAGGTGCTTTCTGTTGAAGCTGGCAATATTTGTTTCACTATTTTTATTAACAGTGACTCTTTCAGTACTTCACATGTCTCCTGTTGGTTGATATGCCAGTTTCTCATGGATTCTGTGCACAAGAGTGACAACTGTTCACTGTTCCATTAATGACGAAATGTATTTTGCTTATCTTGGGAAACTTGTAGCAATTAATTCACAAAAGTATAGGTTTTAGTAAGTATGCGGGTCTCTGGTATATTAGCTGCTCAGTGATTGACAGAAATCATATTATTCTTATCAGCTTTCATCACTAAAGTAAAAGGTACTTATCCAGCAATACGGTAGATAGATCATGTTTTTAATAAAAGGGCACTGCTGAATAATTTGGTCAAATTTTGATATGTTTGCTTTCAAATCTAGATGTATTAAAATGAATTCCATTTTACCTGATGTCTCTTACCCTGCTCAAATCTAGGCTTCATGGTGTTCTGGGTGTCTTTTGTTAGGCAAGTCTTAATAATTTATTGTTAGGTTCTGTCTTGCAGTTGAGGATTTTATGAGAACCTAAATCAGTGCTGTTGCTTAAAGTGTATGTAGTAAACTAGGTGGAGAAAGATTGAGGGCGAAGTGTGCGAGAGGCTTTAATTTATCATCGACATTATTACTATTCATTATGCTATTATTATTATTATTTCATTGTTAATTACCTTATTATTGTTTTATGGTGGTGGTTGTTGTTGTTATTAGGCCCAGAATGTTAAATGTCTTTGTACAATAATAGAAGAGTTCGGGGAATTTTAAGAAGATACTGTAACTTAAATCACATTTCTTTCCTTAAATCTGTTGAGGTATTATTGTTACAAGTGTCATAAGGGGACTGAAAATGAAAAGAAAATATTTTTGTGGGTGTTTTTGTGGGAGGGTGCAGATTAAGCCCTTTTAGGCTATATGCAGCCTGCAGTCTGCCAGTTGCACAGCTCTAATGTAAGCAGTTGAAGGTGGGAGAATGTTTGGCTCTGTGGCTGTGAATGGACTTGGAGGCTGGCTGTGATTCAGTGCCTTTACCAAGGTAAAGGTCCACATTTGGAAAGTTTGTACACTCTTAAGGACTTGATCTTTCAGACATGCTTGCGTATATTTAGCTTTTTCAACATGAATAGCCCAGATGGATTTCTTAATACTTGATCAATTGATTTTAAATATCAATACTTGATCAAATATCAAATGATTAATTGATACTTAAAATAACAGTTAAGCATGTGTAATGAGTTTGCAGGATCCGGGCCAAAGTTTGAAATTATTAGGTGGGATTTTAGCATTGAAATGGGAAAAAGAGAAGTATTGGGTGGAGAGTGGAATAGAAAACGTGATTATTAAAATACAAAAGCTCAGGGAAACGAGACAGCTGCAGCGCATGAAACTACTTGTCAATAATATTGCCATATTGATTAGATTCCCAATGGATATATATTTAAATCTTGGTATAGACCTCAATAAGGACATCATCAATCCAAGTACCATCCTCTTCCCTGGACACACAAGATCTGACAAAAAGAATAGCCTTTTCCCTCTTAGATGCAAATTTGCATCGCTGACATCTGTCCAAAAGGGGATTATCACTGACTGGCAAGGAAAGGGGAAGAGAAGGGAATTAAAAAAAAAAATGAATTCCTTTAAGTAAAACAGAGACTCCCAAATTAAATCAAACCTGCTTCATTGAAACACGTTCAGTTATAGCTGAATTTGCTAAAATTCTGGAACCAGTCTGAGATGTGAAAAATCTCAGATATGATATTATAGAGTCTGACAACTAGGAAATTTGCCCCTCTAGGACTTATGGGGATTTTATGAAGTAGGGATTTACCATACTGATTATGGCTTAGAGCCAAAGCACCCATCAGATCCTCACTGCTCTGAACCTTTTTACTGTTGTCTCTTGCATTCATTTAAATGTTATAGTTCACTGCAAGGTCTGAACTGATACTTTGCCCATCCTCCCCCTTCCATTTTAATGTTTTCTTTGATTTAAATTCTGTCAGTGTATAGAGGGTTATAGATGTTGATCTTCCTGTCAGGTGACTGTCTGCACTAATGTATCTTGTGGGTTAGCTGTTCTTGTTTACTGAGGACAATAATATCCAAATCTGTGTAGCCTCCCATGCAAGCTGCTCTTTTAAAACCTGTTTGTATGCATTGCTGAGCCCTCTTGTCATGTTTCCTCTGTCCATCACTGTGCCAGGTTTTTACCAGCCTCTGTTGACACGTAAATAAATTCCTTAGTTTCTTACTCCATTTTATTACTGGTATATGGGGCCTGCTATTCTTTCTCTTTCTCTTATGTTCCAGTAAATCTGGCCTGAATCAAATTCCCAAGTGGCAAAGAGTTAAATATTTTAATACAAAGAACCAAACATAGAGCTTGTAAGCGTGTTTCCTTATGGCTTTCCCTTCATGAAGCGAAGGGATTTTCTGCAATAACTTATGTTTTACTTGCTCAGTTTAATTGCAGCAGCTTTAGTGTGTAGATTTCTTCTCTTCATTCCTGCTGTTGAATTTATCCTATGTATCTTATCTATGTCCAGTTTTCTTCTGTTTAGTCTTGAGATTTACATGTGTCTTTCCTTGCATAAAATGCAATGTTTCTTGTGTTGTTCTTTCTGCTGTGCCTTCCAGTTTAGTAATCTTTGCAGATTGTAAAATCTTGCTGTTATTACTGTTATCAGGTCATTTCTATATTTGATTTTAAAAAGTCATGATTTCACTACTGATTAATGTAGTTTCCCAAATTTTTCAAGCTTGTAATCTGTCCATTTATCATTTCTACTCTGTCTCTTTGAGAGAATTGTGAATCTAATATGCGCTAATTTGCTGTCTCCTCTGTGACTTTGCACCTCAGATGTTGCCTCTGTTGCAGCATTTTGCTTCATGTTTTCAGGCTGTCAGGGTTTAGCTATCAGCATGCCTCCTTTGGTTTGCTCTTTTCAGTTCCTCTAGCATTCTACTAAATTGCTGCCAAACCCTATGCTCTGATATGCACCAGGCAAGAGCCAACAATACTAAAATAAATGGTACAAGCCCTCAAAGGAACAGCAGCTTTGCTAGAGAGATCCTCAAGAGCAAACCTGGGAAAATGTTCCTCTGCTTATGGATTCTGGAGATCTGTTGATTTTGGAGCTGGCTTCTTGTACTGCCTCTTTACTCTCCAAAATCGCTTCCTGCCCTAAGAGTGTTCTTGGGGCCTTCTGTCTCTCTGTAGTGGATTGGCCTGTGAGAGGTTAAGATGTGGCCTTCAGGCTTGATCTGTGTATTCCCTGACTTGATTCCCTAAAGGCCTGTTGTCCTTTGGCTTATGCTAGTGTGATTCTTCCATCTTTTTAGCCATTAACATTTTTTTCTGATAGCAGCTGGATTGACCTTGATTTGCATTTTTTTGTGAATTTATACCAACCACGCCATAACAAATATAAAACATTTTTGTGTCTATAATTTAGCCTAGATTAATCTTCCATTGCCAGCATGGGGCTGGTAATTGTGCTTGAAACTGTGTTTAAAAGTAGTCCCAGCTATTATATGTTTTTGGTTTACAGTTATTGTGGATCAAGCTGTCATGCTCGCAGCCTTAACTATCAGCATGCCTCCTTTTGTTTGCTCTTTGCAGTATGAGTAAGCCCTGTAGAATGGCTTCGTCAGTAGTAGTTCTTAACCATCTGTAGGTCAAAAGAATAAAAGGTTTTTGTTTTACATAGAGTGCCTTCTCCTTTTTGTTACTAGTTACACCATTCAAGACTCGTGACATTACCAGGAAAAAATAGTTAAACTAAGGATTTACTTTCTTTTTGTTGGCCGGTATTCATTCATCAACTGAAGAGCTGTCCATGGTTGCTGTGGTCTTTACTGCTGACTGATCGCTCCCCACCTTGATTATTCTTGATAGAAATACCAGATTATACCAAGATGAATATTTAAAGCATCTGTTTAGAGTTTTGAGGTGGCAAGCCACATTAGTCTGAAGTCAAGATAGAAGGTACAAAAGGGTGGTACCTTAAGAGACTAACTGGTCTAGAGAGGAATGTGCTTTTGTAGGCAACAACCTATTTAATCAGATGCTGTACCTGGGCCAAAAACCCATGACTACCAGGGAGAAAAGGAGCAGGGCAACTGATGTCCTCTTTATTCTCTATCCTTCTTAAAAAGTGTTGAGGTCCTCTCTGTGCAGGGGTTTCCAGGGGAAGGGATAATAGTTTGGTTTAAGCAAAAAAAATTAGAAATGGATTAATTGGAAGGAAAAAAAGAAAGGGTGGCCAACCTATGGCACTCTGTAGCATGTGTGCCACAAGTGGCATGTCAGTGCCTGTGTGTGTTATGTGGTAGACCAGGGAGGGGACAGGCAGCACAGCACAGATAAATCAGATGGAAGAAAGCATAGCAGCAGATCAGGCAGGGAGCACAGGGCAGGGCTCAGAAGGATTGGAGTGGCTCTTGGGGAAGATGGAAGCCTAATTTGTGGGATGCCTACCAAAAGGCTGGCCTCCACTGCTCTAGTGCATTGACAACAGAATTGGAACTCCTTATCTGCCTGGCTACCTGTGCTACTTCTTCCATGTGTGGTGCTACTCCTCCTCCTTGCGCATCTCTCATCCCCCTCTGTAAAAGGGGGAGGACATCAGCACTGTCACAGGAAGATGCAAATAATGACTGACTGATTGAAGTTCTTGTGTTGCTGCTACCTAAAGCAATTGAAAGCCAGTGCTTCCACTGTATTTATTTCAGGGAGAAATAAGGTCTGATGTTGCTTTGGCTGAAGCCAACAAGAGATTTTACTGCTAATTTTGGAAGGAATAGATAGGGCCCACATCCTGAATTTTCTTACTTGCACTGGTGACCCTTTGCTGTCACTCATGCTGTCCCAAAAGATAACGTCTGAGAGGTTCATCACTCATACCCAGGTGCCAGAGTATAATTTAATAAAACTAAAACATTAGCTGTGTCTTCAGTACTGCCTGCTTTTCAACTCTTTTTAGATTCAACAGCAGTCACTCATGTTTGTTTTTGCAAGTTTTATTCATATTTTTATTTTTAACTCCTCCTTTAGTGCTCACCATTGTTCAATGTATTTATTACTGCTGTTGAAGAGATGGATTTTCTATCTTGCTCTGAAAAGGCCTGTTTAATCCAATTTCCTGCACCAAGGAGTTTAAATTCAAGGTTGCTATGCCCCTCATTCATAAGAGCTTAAGTCTGGTTCTGTCAGTTTTAGCATTCATGTTGATCACCACATCTTTGAAGGTCATCACCACCGCTCCCACAATAACCACAGCCCACAACAGAACCATCACCATTCCTGGATCTTACACCTGCAGAAAGGTAATATATCTCATCCAGTGCACTAAATGCCCTGATGGAAAAGATGTAGGAAAAACCAAACAACAACTGCGTACCAGAATGAATGCACACCAAAAATCCATCAAAGACAAAAATATCCAATTACCTGTGGGTGCACCCTTCTCACAAGACAGTCACTCCCTCTTTGACTTCTTGGTTCTTATCCTCAAAGAGAATTCGTGAAACACCTTTCATAGACGAGCCTACGAACTTCACTTCATAAATCTACTGCATGGTAAAAAAATCATGGACTAAATATAGACATTGGATTTATGGCACACTATAGCCTGCCTAACATCTGAAAACCCCAGGTAACCTGTCTGCATTTTACCAGCTGCATTCTGTCATCAGGTCAACATTCCCCCTGCCTCCCCCCCCTCCTGCCTTGCACCCATTGTCTCCCATGGCCTCTGATCCTCACTGCCACACATTTCCATTTTCACAGACCTGCATTTTGCATATTGGCTTCTATTCTACCCAGGAGAACACAAAATAATCACAGACTCTCCCTATGCCTGAAGAAGGGTGTTTGTGCCCAAATGCTTGCAAACAACATTTGGTTGGTCTAATAAATAGATATCACATTTACCCAAAGAACCTTGTCTGCCTATGTCCTTAGACCAACATGGCTACAACCATCATCTTTTATCTTACAATGCAAGAGATACTAGAACTGGTTCTATGCTGTCGTGGTTTGTAATGTCAGAGAGAAAATATTGGGATTGTTGTTTAACATGAAACCAGCTTACTGCAGTTAAACAGAAATTGCTAGATAACTTATCTCCAAATACTTGATCTATCATTTTAGTACCTCTGGACTCCAAATGTCTGGCTCTCCATGGTGCAAACGGGGGCAGGGGGAAGAGGGAAGAGGTCCACATTTCTGTCAGTGAAGAATTTTAAATTGTCTATGGAAATCTTAGTGCCTTGGGACCCACCAAGGAAACACCAACTAACACACTTTGCTTATAGAGATTTGCTGACATTGTTAGCTATGTCTAGTAAATTTGTATGCAAACAAGAGGGGGAAAAGATCTATATCAACGTCAGTGGTTTTTAAAAGACTGAATTGACAATGTATTTGTTATGGAATAGGACCTTTTATGTTCAGTTTCCTTCTGCAAGCAATGACTGCAAGGACATAGTGCCTGCCATTGTGACTAGGTAGCACCATTCTTGTTAAGAAGTTATTGGAATAAGGAACTTAAGGAGAACAGAAGACAAACAATGGAGCATAATGTGTATGCACTATGTGTGAAATTCCTAGCCTGTGCTTATGTCTAAAACAGTTCCCCATGTAATTCAAAGGCACCTACATTTATGGAGAACAACATTTCAATGGGCCAGGCAAATTTTCACTGTGAGATAATTAATCATACTTTATCAAGGATGTGGTAACTCCTCTTACACTTGGGAGTCCATAAATCAACAACTCCTTACTAAAGAGTTCAGGTCAGAGTCCTATGTCATTGTACATGTGTAAATGGTGCTTCCCATTGCATAACTGAAGCCCCAGAAACCCCGATGACTGCTGGAGCAACAGGTGAGTGCGGAGCTGCTGCTTATTTTTTTTTATTTTTTTTAAGTGCCGGGACACTGGGGCCAAGTGGGGCAGTCATTGATGGGGCTGGGAGAGCAGGTGGGGGATGGGGGCCTGTTCGATTCGGAGATTTGGCAGTGGCTGAATCTCCGAATCTGATTTGGCCAAATCGATTCGGAACAGTGAATCAAATCACTGTCTCCCAAATCAGCCAAATCCAAGTCCGAAATGAATACTAGCCGCTTTGCAAAGGCCTAGTATTTAATATTCATTCAATAAAAAGGTACAGAGCAATGAGGAAGTTTTTGCCTTACTTCAAGCAAGGGTCTGTCCAGGCCAAAACTCAGAGTCCCCCCTCTTCCATAGAGGCAGCAGCCATCTCACTGAGCATCACACATTCTAGCTTGTTTTCTTCCTCCTTGATCTGTGTATGTTGTCTGTCCAAAGGACCAGCTTTAAAAGGAGTGATGAAGAGGGGACTAGAGAATGCCTAACTTATGGCCTAACAGTTAGAGCATTGTGATAGGAACCTGGCTTTCCCACTTCCTGGTCAATTGTCCTCCTGCTAGTCATGGGTTTTTGCCCAGCTACAGTTTGGAGACAGGCTTACCCAGCTAATCACATATAGGGGTGTGTACCTGCCTGGCCACAGCACAGCCTACTGCACATCCTTAGAAGCTGTGTGAACACTTGCGTGTTCACTCTGCACATATAGTAGGGCAAACTGTGCATAAGTGCTAAAAATGTCAGTTATGTGGCTGGGTTAGTGCCATGTTGCTGTGGAAAATTAAATGGGATTCTGCCCATAGGTTCTAGTTTAACCTAAAATCAATCCAGAACTTCTGGAAGAAATCATCTGGCCTGTGTTATGTGGAAGGTCAGATTAGATTACTGTAATGGTCCCTTCTGGCCCTAAAGTCTGTGTGGATGTATGCATGCATGCAAAGGTTTACCTTTTAGTTGAGAGGCAGCATAAAAGATTTCAGCCCCAAAGATGATTTTGTTCATAAAGTAAATAAAGTGCTTTCTCAACCATGACTGAAGTATTATGCTCAAGCAATTCTGTAATAAAAATAACCTCATGGCCTTTTTGAATACAGTTAATGGAATATTGCATTCCTCTGGTTGGAATATACTAAAAGCAATGAAAGAAATAAAATTGGAGGTGGAAGGATTCAGTTAGCAAGTTCAACAAAAATATACAAAAGCTTCTTCAAAATAATTATTTCAGTGTTTTAAACTAAATGATGTATTTGCAGTACTTGGAAGCTTTTTTATTTAACATCAGAGAAGTACTTCAGCCAGAATGTGAAGACCATAGAAGCTGAAATTCATTAGAGATTTAGAAATAATATATGGCTGGATTTTTAAAAGGAACATAAGGGGGTTAGGTTTTTATCTCCCATTGAAAGTCAGTGGAAGTTTGGAATCTAAGTGAAATGGCCCTTCTGTAAATCACTGGAGGAATATGTGGTTCAGTTTATACTCCTGACCTTTTATAAAACTAATCACACACGGTAAGGTGTTACAGAATGGACATTTAAGTACTTTTGGAAAGTTCTTATCCTGTGTGTGACTGCGGGCACGCTCTGGGCCAAGTCTCAAGTTGGCCCACCCACCTGTCTATGGGGCAGTCCACCCAGCCTCTCCTGCCATGATTTTGCTCTTACAATAATTTGATGATAAAATGTGGGATGCTTCCCATTACATGCCCCAATGCCAGGGGGCACTATTCACAGTTCTGTACCTTCCCTACACCGTGGCCCATGCCTTGCAGATGGCATCATAAGCTCTTAATGACTCCGGCTCAATTCCAGACTAAATTTACCCACAGTTAGGCCTCTTTCATTCAACATGGTTACGGACCTCATGCATACAGCCCTCTTCTCACAGGGGCCTCTTTTACTCCCCCTGCTCTCGCCAGGGTCTCTCTCTCATTCTGCCCCTCTTGGGCCACACACACCCCACCCTTGCTCCCTAAGTAGAGTGGCCATCATAGAGGACAGTCTGCTTGTCTTCTGTCCTCTATTGATACAAAACCAGACACCTATATGTCTTCTATTTTTCTCTTGAAGAGAAAAATAGAGGACATAAAGGCATTGGGTTTCATATCAATACAGGACAGAGGACAGAGTAGCAGAAAACCAGAATGTCTTCTATGATGGCCACCCTATCCCTGAGCGACCCCATAAAGTCATCAGGCTTAATCCCCTGTTCTCTTCAGCCAGCAGGGATGCAGCCTTTTGGGTCTCTCTCAGGCCCTCATCTGAATGGATGCTGAGTAATTCGCAGAACTGAGGCTGAATTCACTCCACACCCCTTTCCAGGCCACTTCACTGCCCCTATCACTCTGGGGCCTTCATTCATCGCCTTCTCACTGGGGCTCCACACTGCCCCCCTTGCCGGGGCTGGGGCTGTCTGGGATCCTCTATTCACACCACCCCCATAGGCTCAGATGCCTGCCTAGATGTGCGTGGCCCACCAATTCTAATTAAAAACCCACCGGATGGTGGGGTCTTGGATTTTGGTGCTCTCCCCCACTTTCCACTGGAGAGGCAACTGGCCTGGCATTTCTTGGGGACTCCTGCACCACCAGGAGCCTCACCAAACCATCCTTTCCCAGTAGGGTACAATTTTAGATCATACCCAGGACTACTGAGGCCTCTTCCTCCCATAGCCTCCCCTAGACCTCCGAGGTGTTCCTGGAGCTGGAGCTCAGCAGGGAAATATTTCTTCCCTGCTGGCTGGTCACAAACTGCTCCCATCAGCCCAGAGAACTCGGAATTAAAAGGCTGCCTTAATCAGTCACCTGCCTTATCCCTGGCCTAGCGCTTAAAGTGACAGGCACCAAAGGTGCTCTGTCACACTGTGCTTGTAATTTTATTTTAATGTCTTAATATTTTATTTTTTACAAATGGAAAACACTATGTCTGGATGGAAAACATTCTTGAAAAGAAAAGGAAATCATTTGGGTGCAAACAAAACAAAAGCTGAGCATAGCCTGAGGTTTAATAATAGGCAAGCATTGTCTAAATCTTGTCTCCTTTAGTATCTTTTTTTACAGGGAAAGATTATAAAAATATATGAATTGAGGGTAAGAAAAAGGTTAATATAAGCAAAACAAAAAAAAAATCACTCACAGGAAAGATTATAAAACTAAACACTTGTAAAAATAGTGATATTACAGTACATCTAAAATTGCTAGGATGAGGGATATAGAAAAAAGAAACTAATAACAGCCAATAATTGCCTTGCTTGTTTTCCATCTATGTTATGTCCATGCCTCCCATCCTTCTGCTGTTTAGCCTCTAATCCTGTAAACCTTTTAGCACATAATTTTAAGCACATGCATAGCCAAAATAAGTTACTCACCTGTATTAACAAATCCAGGCCTGATGTTTTTACTTTGCACTAGGGGTGCACCGATAAAGATTTTCTTGGCTGATACCGATAGCCAATTATTAACTAGTCATATCGGCCAATATGGATCCAATAGCTGATTTACAGAAATTCAGCTGGGCAACTTGGAAAGCAGGGCTGGGGGCTGGGGCAGGGGCCCGAAGCAGCTTGTCCAGGGGACGCAGGGGAGTGGGGAGCAGAGGGCAGCTCCTCGCTGCTACACCCCCCCCCCCAAGGGAGGCATGGGGGGAATATGCCTCATGGATTGGGGTGGGGGTGGGCTTCAGGCACAGGACCAAAGCCTGTGCCACCTTCATCGTAGTTGCGGGGGTTGGCTGGAGCTGGGCTCAGAGTGGGCAGGAACAGGGTGGGCTCAGCTGTGCAGGGTTGGCACCAGTGGCTCTGGGAGGGGTGTTTACAGGGGGACTATGGGGAGTTTTGGATGGCTCTACCCCCAAGGTGCCCCTGCTCAGGGTACTCCACTCGGCTGCCTTCCCCTTGGGAGCCCACCACTGCAGGGTGGGCAGGGGGCATGTGGCCAACGCAGGGCTCCTGAGGGAAAGACAGCAGAGCAGAGTGCCCCAAATACAGGCAGCACAAGGGGGAGGAGGGGATTGGGGTGCTATAGCCACCCCAAAATTCCCCATAGACCACCACATAGCCACCTCTCCCAGCCCTGCCGCTGCTGCCGCTACCCGCTCCACACAGCTAAGCCTGCCTGCTTCAAGCCCAGCCTCAGCCCAGCCTCCTTGCTGGGAAGAGGCTGGCGCAGCCCCTGGCTCCGAGCCTGCAGCGGGCATCCCACCCTTGCCCCATGCAAAAATCCAGGCAGGACACATGCCTCTCACGCTTTCCCCGGGGATGCATGAAGTGGCAGGGAGCCACCCTCCACTTCCTACCCTCCCTGTACCCACTAGATGAGCCGCCCATGGCTCCATCCCGCTTCCAGCTCCAGGATCCCATTCACTGCCCTACCTGGGCAGCACTTGTCCCTGCCCCAATCCCTCCCTCACCATCGGGGCCTCAGATTGCACCCCCTCCCATGCACTTTTCCTCCCCATGCCCCTTCCGCCCCCCCACAGACCTGCTGGCAGGACACTGCTCTCTAAGGTGCCGGGCTGCATGCATGGTGGCTGCACACATACACAAAGCATTTTTCTGTGACGTTATCGGCTACACTGGCCAAAAAAGGCCAATTAACATTAATTTTCCCTTTATTGATGCTTACCAGATATGCTACTGATATATTGGTGCACCTCTACTTTGCTCAGCATGATATAAAAGTAATTGGTACTGAATTCTTTGCTACAGCCATTAAATGGTGTGCAAAGAAACAAAAACTGCACTCATCCCTCAAATATTGTTCAACTCCCTTCCCTTCTCACCCCAGTTTTTAAATCAGTAAACTTTAGTTATCAAAGATGGGCTTTCCTTTGGTTAGTTTAGAATTGCAGTAAGAACTAGCTAATTACTTTGAAAACTTGGCCCATTATGAATATTGTTTTTTGCTCTCTGGATAACTTGCGTGAGTGTTCTTAAACAGCTGTCTGAGGTGCTCTCAAGGCCTTTGATGTTGTTTTTCAAGTAGAAAACAAATATGGCGTTATTTAAAAAGGCTAAATGGAACAGTCGAGGCCTGTCAGCTTGACGTTGATTCTGGGCAAAATTATAGAATGGATAATACAGGACTGGCAATTTTAACATCAAGATTTGATGTTTTTCTAAAGCATATTCATTCAGAGATGTCTCATGGCTTATGGAAGAAGTCAGGCAAATGTCATAATTGCCTTCTGGCCATATAAACCATGACTCTCTGAAAGCACTACTCTATACAGGCAAACCCTAGAGAATGTAATGGTTAATGGTAAGCATTCTACAGAAATTTTAAACCAAGCCATGGGATTCTACAGAAAGGATATCATCTCTAGTTAATTCTGTAGGTTGGTTTAAGACCCTATAGCTAGTATCTACTTTCTTATTATAGTCATAACTTACTATAAAAATGTCTATGAAAACTCATTTAATTTATATAGAAACCTCTTAACAACATCCCCATTAAATTCCATAGCTTTTTTTCATATGGGGTATATCACTTCCCAATTAATTTTGTTCCCAAATAAAAATATAGGTGTCTGGGTATGTAGGTGTATGTATATGTATATATTCATATGTGGGTGTGGGTGGTGGTGTATTCTAATATAATAAAGCGCTTTGTCTGTCTGTCAGTAACTGAAACAACCAATCAGAGTGCTCCAAGAGCATTCCGGACAGGAGGTGGTGTGGCATGGGGTGGTGGGTGGCAGTGCTCCATTCCCACCTGCCCACCCCCCATCATTCCTGGTGGGCAATTGGCTAGTATATATATAGAGAGAGAGAGAGACAGAGGAAAAGAAAAAGTGATTTAATACACCAGGGGAAAAAATCTGAGGGGTGAACTCAATGGAAGTATGTTTAGAAAAGTCACACTGGTACAAAGATGAAGAACTTAAAAGATAGTTTGAAACAGCACATTTGCATTGTACAGTGCAGAGAGAGGGACAGGCATGGCTTTTCATGTGAGTTAAATACCACTGGAGAATAGAGATTTAAAGTTTAAACGCTGTGTTTAAGCTTAGAGTTTGAAGGAGAGGAGTCATGCCATGGTGGAAAGGATGATCCTTTCTTGAAAAGGAACAAGAAGATAGTGAAATGGCTTAAATTTACCATTCTTCTTTTCTATAGAATTTGTTGTATCCAGATTTCATGGAATCTTATAAAGAAAAAAATAAGAAGGCTCATAATGAAACATAATAAAGCAACATAATTAACATTTTCAATTCCCAGAGAGAGAGAATGTTCATGGATTTCTTTTGAAATACATTTTTTTTTAATAATTGACCAAAACTTGTTATTGCTTTTTTTAAACCATCTGCAAGAAAATAGTAAATAGATTAATTTTTAGATGTAATAATATTTTAAATTATTAAAGTATTTCAGTTGCACTACTTTTCATTCAAGTTTACCCTTGAAAAGTATCCACATTTAACCAGCTATAATTGCATAAACTTGGATGAGTTACTAGCATCCTCAAGGTTTAGTGAAGATTTTAAGCACCATTATACATGTGTTACAAGACATATGCTTTTACCAAAAGCTAGAGATTGATGTATAGCAGGGGTGGGCAAAATACGGCCTGCAGGCCAGATCCAGCCCGGCAGGCCATTCTATACAGCCTGTGGGGCCCCTAAAATTTTAGAAAATTTCTATTTATCTGCTCCTGGCTCTCTGTCAAAGATGACAAAGAGCCAGGGGCAGTAGGACCCAGGGGAAGCCAGCAGGATTCAGTAGCAAGGCGCATGTATTTGAACTTTGCTGCTTGACTTCTAACTCCCTTATGACCACTTATATATGACTCCCTTATAACTTAATATACTTTTAATTGTATTATGTTATTGTTCTCCATTTCTATTTTTAAGGATAAAATATCTGTTGAGTTATTTTTTGCACATTTACTTGTGAGTTTCTTTCTTCATTTGCAGTGAAAATGAGAGAATCTATGTACATGTAAGTTTATCCCTCTTCTTTCCATAATTATGTTTCTGTAAATTTATTTTCTTAGGGAGGGGAAGAAGGAAAACAAGAGCCTGGACTGTTTCAAGTCTTCAGCAGATTGCATCTGTTTTATGTTGTGTTGGTCTACATGCTCATTGTAGTAATGTGTAATTTGGTTAAGACTATTAGTAGCAGTGAAATTTTGGCTATGTTTTCAATCTGTCAACTCTCTCCTTTCCTCAGATTTGAGGAAACTGTGTGATGGATCTGATTCTCGTTTGTATCCAGCACATTTCCAACACCCTTCATGTTCTGGTATAAGTTGCAAATGTGGAGAAATGTCAGTCTTCATTAAGGTGCAATTACTCTGGAAAAGCAGACTTAATTGCCTGTGAACAAGTGGTTCCACCCACAGAAATTTGTAATGGAAAAAAGAGGTCTGGTCAAGATCCTCCTTAATGGGAGGGAAAAACAATTAATCCACCTATAGACACATGCTCCTGTTTGAATAATTGTCTTTTCTCTTAATTGGTTCCAATAATGAAACATACTCATATACCTTTTATCTATTGAATTCATTTTAAACACTGAATGTAATTATAATTTCAGTCAAAGAAATGTCCTATTGTTTGACAGCCTGAGACAAGCAAAAAGTTGGAGATTACAGGGACATGCCACTCATCATAGCCTACCTGCAGACAAGGTGCTGCAGTTGAAAGATTTTGATGCATGGTGCACTGCTTCTGAAAATGAAAACTGGCCTGCCTGAAAGGGGCAGAAATAGATGAGGTGCCTGTTTAATACAGTTTTGCTAATGTCTTCTTCTGACCATCACACCCCGTGTTTTGGGAAGTTTATATGTGGGCAAGCTGTCCCCAAAGTGTAGTGTGGCTGCAATGGTCCTGAGTATGAAAATATTAATATTAGCATGGCACACATAGTATAGTATAATAGGTATGGCATTATTAGCATGGTATAAATACTGTAGTATAATACGATAATAATACATGGGAAAACTGAACCAGGAGGTCAGTTTCCATTTGAAACCTTTGGCTGGTCACATGAACCAGTCAGTACTCCTGGGATTTTTAATGCAGATTGAATCATCAGCTTGTCCTTGAGATGGAAGAGATGTGAAAGAGAATTGATCTGCAGATCCCATTAGACCGTAAACTGGTGAATCTGGAACATGAAAACCCCAGTCATAGCTAAAACAGTACTATAAAAATATAGCAGTAAGATAAATGGGGGAGATGATAGGTGGGAGAGAATTTCATTAATCTTTTTTTTAGCTACATCTGAGCTACCCCATACCCTTATTTGTGCATGTGTTGTTTTGTTTCCCATTCTTTGTCCTTTCTATCTTTTTTCCTTTTTTGTTAAGATCAAACATTTCCAGCAATATTTACATTCTAAGTTGCTTGCTGCTTGAAGCCTATGTAAAGTGGTATTATTGAAAATATGAGTTTTGTAAATCTGATTTTGGTTTTTAGCTGTAGCCTTAACAGAGAGACTTTGTCAGCAGATACCATATTTCTTGCATACATATATACATGCACCTGTTTTCCAAAAATCTGCAGCTGGAATTGGGGTGAGCACAGGAGCGAGGAAATATGGAATAACATCTTCTGCAGCATGAGATTGCTGGGAGAAAGAGAAACTTGCATCACAGTAAGCACACATGGCTCCCTAGCTGTTGGGTGTAGACAGCATGTTCACTGTGCTACCTGTGTGCCTGTTATTTTCCCTTTCCCACCCTACTGCAGAGACTAGTGCTGCAGAAGCTGCTACTGGCTCAGCAAAAGCCTTTGTCCCACCACCCAGGGCTCAGCTCCGCTGTATTTCTAAATATGAGATTATTATATATGTGGTTTTCTGCTATGTACCCATCTCCCTGTTTTCTATACATTCTATTCAATACCTACCTTCATAGGAATGACACTCAGTTGCTCTCCCTTGATTCAGGGAAGTCCAGTTATCCTGGCATGCTAATATTCTGGAATCTCCACTTGGTTGTTTAACAGATTTCTTTTGCGGTGATTGTATAGAGACTACTCATGTACTGAAGTTTCTTCTTGCAAGCTTTTTGCAGAGGACTGTGCTCCTATTTAACATCATCCAGATGGCTCTCTGCATTTATGATACCGGGTTACCTCATTCTGTATCTAGCACAGAGATTGTGGCGTGTACATGATCAATGTTTCCATTTCTTTGAGAGGTCCCTAAGACTGCCTGTGCTCCATGACTTTGGTTAGCTGCTGATTGAAGAAGGTGCCATTCCTGATTTCATAAAGTCCTTTTGGCTTGTTCCTCTTGGTGTTGAAATTCCTTCTCGGAATTGCTGTAGTAGATTATTACCTCCAGGTGTGTAACTTCATAGCTTATATCAGTGCCTCGTTTCCTTTGGAGAGAGAGCTCTGGGGAGAAACACTCCCCTCAGGCCTTGGCAAATAGAACCGGCAAAAAAGAAGGCATACTTTTGTGAAAATTTCTCTGTCCCCTACAAGTCATGAAGTCTGCTAACCACCTTAATTTTTCTCTTGTCTAGATTCAGCTTCAGACAATTAATCCACAAGAAATCCCTAGCTGTAGCCAGACACTTGAAAAGGCCTGAGACTGTAGCGCCTGGGTTGGATAAAAAGGAGAAATACAGCTGGGTGTCATGAGCATACTGATGGCACCTTACTCCAAATCTCTGCATGCTTTTGCCTAGTGGCCTCAGATATATGTTGAAAAGAAGGGGCAACAAGATGGAGCCCCCAAACAGGGAAAGCCCCGAGTGGATAACAGAATATGTGAGACCCTACCCTGCTGAAGGGAGGTTTTGAAAGCCCACACCAGCCGTGTTTCAGCTCAGTCTCCTGGTTGGTCTCCTGGATGGGCCCTAATCCAGTTCACAACTGGCCACCTACATCCCCAAGCATGTTCTGTGCATCAGTGGGTGATAGCAATTGAAACTAAATTGATGGTCCCCAAGCTGAGCTGAATGTGTGAAGTTTTGTCTGGGGCTACAACCTTGATGAACCAGGGCATCCACCACCTGGAATGGTCCCACCAGATGGCACTATGAACACATGGTATTAGGGGAAAGAAAAGTCTCTTTGCAGCTGCCACAGCATAATCCTTTAAAAAGGATCTATGCTGTAACTGATTGCTTTTGATATGGGTCAAGAGCCAACTGCTCTTCCCTGCCATTCTGCTTAAGGTGTCTCAGCTCTGCCATTTGCCATAGGGATCTGTGCCACTGCAGTTATGGGAGGAGCCTGGGTGCCACTGTGTCCAGAGTCAGGTGCTATTCTGCAGTTAATCAGATCATTATCTGTTAGTTGGTGAAAATATCTCCCAGAGAGTTTTGGAAGTTCACTGGCTTCAAGAGTCTCCAGTGCCAGACCAACTGAAATGGTCCATCAGCATACTGGAGACCCTGGGGGACATTGATCCTTATCTTAAGAATGTAATGGTCTGACCAAAACGGAGGTATCTGAACACCTCCGCAGTGATCACTCCTCCTGTTTCCCGGCAGGTGTAAAATGTAAGTCCAGCATGTGTCCTGCCTCGTGTGTCAGAGCAGTTGTCTGGGATAGCCCTGTGGTTATCATAACCTCCATGAAGTCCTGTTTCAACCCTGAAGAGCCAGCCTTGGTATGAATGTTGAAGACAGTAAGTATGGGTGTCTTCAACATCACTTATGAGACCAACTCGCCTAGCTTGGTTATGGAATCTGTTGTACTGTGACCCTCCAGTTCTACGCTTATACTGCACCACACACCTGGCTAACTCTGTCTGGGCAAACACTGGCCCTGATGCCTCTCCCAGCCAGTCTCAGTGATAGAGACAAAGTTGGCAGCCTCATCCTGAATAAGAGCAAAGATAATTGATGTTTTATTAACCACTGATCTTGCATTAAGTAGCAACAGTGACAGGTTGAACTTTTCACTGGCCATGACCCCTACATACTCCAAATATGTTCACTGTCAGTGCTCACCACTTCCTCCCACTCTTGGTAATTTCCACCCCTGGGGCTGCCAATAGGTTCTAAACCATGATCTGACTGGGGGAGAGAGTAGTTGGAGTGTCTGAGCTGAGCACACTGGGATGCAGACTGGGCAGCCAAGCAGGTAGATAGAAATTCCACCTCACCCCACCCACTCCCACATTGCCCACCCAGGAGAGTCTCCTCCCCACTCCAAATATCCCACCCATGCCTACACCTCCCTCTTTCCAAGGAGGCCCCCCTCTGCTCAAAATCTACCCATCCTCTTATTTCCCCCCAACAAATATATTCCTCACATGAAAAGAGCATTCTGTAAAAATGTTGAAAGTCCCTCTGTTCCCACTGAAAGTTGACACCAAATGGTTCCTTTGAGTATGGGTGAATTTTGAAAAAGGGGGGTGCAGGTGATGGAGTGCATCATCATGTATAACGCAACACATTTTTCTCCGTTTAGAGAGACCCTAGAAGACTTATGCTAAGGGCATGGTGCCATCTTATTTAGTTTAAGATCAAAGTAAAAACAAATATCACCTTATTGGAATCTGCACTAGTCTCCTAGCTTATGTATTAAGTTTAAGAAAAACACAACACACTAGGCAAAAATAGTCCAAAAATACTGTTTAATTGGTCCTGCAGTCATTATAGTTAAATGTATGCGTCTTATTCAGATTTATTAAAAAAAAAAAAAAATCTAGTCTTGTGCATCTTAATGGCAAATCAACATGTCACTGTCAGTCATTTCCACATCTGAGTTAATGTTCACCTGAGTTAATATTACCACACCTGAGTTAAGGTTTTTAGCTAGAACTAAAAACAGTCTATAGGGCTGTGAAATTGAAGAGAAATATTAATTGACAAGAGATAGCTGACAGACGGCAAAATTGCAGAAGAAAGGATAACTTAATTAATGGAATATCAAAACCATTAAAAAAGAGAGTGGGTTATTAATACCTGTGGAGTGAAGAGAGATTAGCAGGAATCGGGTATGTTATAATGAGCCATGAAGGCCATGGATTTCCTCAGCACTGCTTGAATAGAAATGTTGCAGCCTCACCCAGGCAGCTGGTTTTAAAGTTTGGGTGAAGCAGAAATCAAAAGGGGGTGCAACTGCACCACTGCACACATCCCCTGGATTATGCTTTGTAGGGACTGCATGTTGGGGGAGTCATCCTCTCCTGTACCATGGGTGGCCATGGTAGTGCCTATGCTGGGCCCTGCCCCTCCAACTCTGTTGATGACTGAGAGTGAATGAAATGACATTGGCTACCTCCAACAGGGGTGAAATGATATTGGATGCCCCACCAGGGGCATCCTGCTGCTAAATTTTTCCTTGGCTAAATTTCAACGTACAACATTTTTCCAACAGCTTTAAAATGTTATTGTCACTTACAGTGATTTATGACTTAGGGGTTCCCTTGTACAAAGAATTTGTGAAAGTTGCTAACCAGGGACATGGCTTTGGAGTTGAATACTAAAATGTGGAGTTCATTCAGTGACCAGGAGGTCAAAAAATGCAGTCCAATTCAATTGTAACCAAAAATCATGGCTGCATAACAACTGATGTGAGCTTAGTGAGCAGGATCCTTGCCTGACTGGGCAACTATATGACACTGCCTCCATTTTTTGATGCTAGCTGAAGCTCTTGGTAGATTTGGCAAAAAATTCTCATTATGGTTGTGGATCAGGGTTGAGGTACTCTGAGTCAGCATGTAACCTTGGCCTACACTTTACCTGGAGAAACAGGAATTCTCTTTCCAGAGTTCCAGGTTGTTTTTATTTTTCACTAACATCAACGCCATCTAAAAGGAAATGGAGCATTTATTTTACAGCTGCATAGATCTCAGTGTACATTAACATAATATTTATGTAGAAAGGATGAGAAGCAAAGGAAGTATAGTTTTCATCACTTTGAAAGTGTGTGGTTAATGCATTTTATTATTATGTACAGAAAATATATTTAGCATAAATGGTCACCATTAAAATGTCAGCAAATGCCAATAATTACCACATACTGCTCTCTGAGGTACCACAGCAATTTCCTTTTTCTGCAAGGGACGAAGCACTGTGGTATCTAACAGACCACCATGCAGTAAATGTCAGCAAATGATGACTTTATAATGTCAATCTCAGTAGCAAAGGTTGTAGCTAACTTTCCAATATAATCCCAGTTAATGCTGTTGCACTTTGACATTGCCTGTGTAACATTTTAATTTACCTTTCTTCTTCAAACACAGATTTTAATAATATATCATGACTTAAATTCAGATGTAGCAAAACATCAGTCCTAAGCTTTAGAGGCCAAATTCTGTCCTTCCTTTTGAGCATCCAAGTGGTTTAGGCATCCAAGTGCAGTTGTATTCTACCCTGTTCAAGTCCATGAAAATCGATTAGTTCGTCTATATTTGTAATGCACCATTATCTAACCCTTCAGATTGAATGCAGACAAAAAGTCAGGAGAAGAACGACCCACCCACTTTTTTGCAGCAGTAGTTTTGCAGGAACTCAAGCATGGTAGAGCAGTATCACACTTAGGCCCCCTCTGTACTTTATATCTACTACTCAATTACCCTGTAAATTGTGCAGTAAGTTTTGACTGGCTACATGGGCAAATTAACTACAGTGCCTAAAAAGGTCCAGCCAGCTATAAAGTTATGGCTTGAAAGTGTGTAATAACGGTATAGCTAGTTTCTATCCAGCTTTAATTTGCATGTGCAGGCACTCTGTAGCTGGGAGACTACAGCTGCTGTGATCTTTCAGCAGCTGGGGAGCACAACACACCCCTGAGGCTGGGAGATCCCAGGCGCTGTGATTTTTTTCAGCTGTGGGGACCCTCCACACAGTGGTTGGGAGATCACAGCTGCTGTAATCTCTCAACCATTGCTATCTTCCAGCTGCGGGGTGCTCCACACATCCCAGGGGCTTGGAGATCACAGCAGTGCCCCATGGTTGCCAAGGCTGAGAGTCCCACAGCTGACGGGACTCTCGATTCCCGCTGCTCCCCACCCATAGCTGGGACTGAGAGTGCCCACAGCTGATAGGAGTCTTGGTCTGGCTGCCCATGTGGCTCAGCCACGCTGAGAGTCCTGTCAGCTGTGGGGACTTTCCGGCCTAGCTATGCATGGTCCCCACAGCTAGGAGCCCTCTCAGGAGAGGGCTTCCTGATGTGGGAGCCAAGGATCAAGCTCCCCCTCCACTGGCAAGAAGGTGTGATGGGAACTAATGTGCTGTCCCACAATCCTGCCTCCTGCCATGCAATGTCATGGCAGGGGCCACAATTGTGTGGATTTCATATTAGATCCCATCATGCCTTTACTTGCATGTGTAGAGGGGGTCTTGCACACCTAAAGCCACTTACAAGCCTGTTATTTGGAATAGAATCTGGCCTCAGGTTTCCTGACAAAACCACAGTGGAAGCGTTTACACATGCATTAAGGAGCTTTTCCTAATAAGCATTACATTTTAGCACGTCCAATGTGATGTACTCAATATGCGCATTAGGCTGCCTTAACGTGCATTAACAAGTGCGCACGGTTTTTAAGTGATGCTTGATGTGTGGTAGCCTATTTTACTGCACTTTAGCATAATAGCACAGCTTTTTACATGATGCTTTAATGTGCAGTAAAACACGCTCTTGCATATTAAAGTGCACAGGTAGACATGCCCAGTCTATAAGACCTGAAAACTGTAGTAGGCATCTAATAGCCACCCACTGCCCAGAAACTGGAAATCAGCAATACTAAAATCCCTGCTTCTAGGCTCTCTCAAAATCCTGGACCCCATTTAGTAATATTATTTGTGTTGCTTTATTTCCATCATTCTGTTGACAAGCAAATTCTTTCATTTGCACAAAAAATGTCTTGCTCTACTTGGGATTTACTGATCCCTTGACATTTGTCAACAGCCTTGAAGGTTTGTTAATGCAGAGCACATGTCATTAATCAGAGTGTATAGTGTATTGCTGTATCTCGCTATACTTAGGAAATTATTTTGAGAATGCCTGCTCAAAAATGTTGTCTCCACAGTTTGTTTATTTTATTTCCTTTTTCTGTGTTCCCAGATGGTGGTAATCTTCCTCTGGTGGTAATCTTCCTCTGGTGACAGGTGCCTGGCTTCAACTCCTACTTGCACCTTTTTACTCTCTTCCGTATTTTGCTAAAAGTGAGGGAAAAGATGGCTGGCCCTGGAGAAAAAAAAACGCTGTCATTTTCTTTTATCACCTATAACACCTTGTGGGGGTCTGTTATATATAATTCATAAGTTTGATATTGCATTATAAGTCTCTTGCTAAAACTCAGGTTTAGTTTTGAGCAGGAAGGGAGAGTTTTTTTCAGTGGGAAGGAAAGAGTCCATGTGTGCGCATTACCAGGGCGCCTCTTGGTGTTACTAGAAACAGTGGCCATAAACTGAAGGAGAGTAGATTTAGATTGGACATCAAGATGAAATTCTTTACGGAAAGGGTTGCCAGATTATGGAATGGGCTTCCAAGGGAGGTGGTGTTTTCC
Organism: Alligator mississippiensis; assembly: GCF_030867095.1. Taxonomy (NCBI): domain Eukaryota; kingdom Metazoa; phylum Chordata; order Crocodylia; family Alligatoridae; genus Alligator; species Alligator mississippiensis. Next base: position 193,815,479 of record NC_081826.1, on the reverse strand, counting down.
CCTACCTTGGAGGTGTTCAAAAGGAGATTAGACAATCTGATCTAATAGGTCCTTTCCAACCCTAGAAATCTATTAAATCTATTAATAGACCTATAAGCATGCGCATTCTAATTTAATAACAAAAGAATTTGGGGACTTGATCATATGAGATGTATGTTCTCAATGCCTTTCCTTCACTGGGAGCTGGAGGATTTTATTTTCTTTTTTGACCCTTAACCTGTTAGATTTTTGTTTCTGATTGCTTAAATATTTCATGTGTATCAAACATTCAGTAAGTATGGGCAGCAGTGGAGTTCATCAAGCTTAATAACTATGATGTAAAACCAAAAACTAAACATCAGAAATTGGAAATATTGTCTTCTGAATTCAGTGCTGCCAACCCACTATGTTTTATCCACTGTAAAGTCTTATTAAAAAGGGTTAAACATGAATTGAGAAAGTATTGAATAATGTATCCTTTAATAAGCTGCTAAAATCACAGCTGTTTCAAATTTAATAAGGTACATCTTCTTTCTTGTGCCTGATGGTATATTCTTTGCACTGAACAAAGGCGCAGAGATATTTCCCAACAAACTTATGATTTCTAAACAGACTTTATACAATTTAATGGTGTTGGAGTAATGTTGTAGCTGTGATGTTCTAGGAAATATGCAAGAGGTAAGGATTTTTGTTGGTGATATCATCTGAAGAAGAATGCATTGCATTCCAAAGCTAGTCTAAGTCTATCCCAACCATGCAGTTGGTCCAATAAAAGATATTATCCACTGTATCCGCCTCCGCTCTACCAGGTGTTCGCGCGCCGCCTTTGCCCGAGCCCTGGACTTCGTGCGCCCTGACTCTGGAAAGGTACCCCAGAGGTTACCCCGGCTGGTATCAGGGGGGCCCCTGAACTCACCTGCCACGACTTTGATGATATCTTCAGTGGGGGGGCCCACCCTTGGAGTACCCACCGGTGTCAGCACGTCCCTCGCCAGGTAACCTTGGGGCTCCATCCTCCCCTACACCCCGTCCACTCGCCACCTTAGGCTCTTCCTCTTGGGGGTCTCCACGTCGCCCCTGATTTGTCACCCCCTCGCCTCAACACGCCATCCGTCAGCAATGGTCTTCGGGCTGGGCGTACTGCCGATGGGGACGCCAGCTCGCTCCCTCCGTCCTCGTACCTGCACTCCCCCAGGGGTCTGCGGGGGCACTGTCCCTCCTGCCGGCTCTGCTCTGTATTAGGCACCCGGTTGCCTCACTGGTGCCTTCTGTTTTACTGCAGCTGGCCTCCCTGCTGTTCCTGTCGCTCCTGCTGCAGCTGCCCTCGCTCCCCGCTCCGTAACCTGGGATCCAGCGAGCTCCTCCTTCCGTCCGGCTACCGGCGCTGCCACCGGCTTCTCCACCGGTTCCGCCGATAGTCTCAGTGCTGGCCTCTCCACCAGCACCACTGCCAGCTGCTCTGCTCCGCTTCTCGGAGCCGTGCCTGGCTCCGCCTCCTCCGCTCCCACACTCCGCGGGTGGCGGCTGACTCCCCGCTTGCTGGGGCTTCTCTCCCCAGCCTCCTTCGTCCAGCCGCCCCGTTGCCTCGGCAGGGCCGCCTTTTGTTTCTCCCGGCCGGCGTGCCCCGCCCCCGCTGCTCAGCCGCAGCCAGATAAACGCCCGGCTGATGACCCATGCCGGCAGCGCCGGCGCATGGACTTCCTTCGGCTCCTCCGGCCCTGCGGGAGGTAAGCAGAACCCTTTTCTGCCGCGGGGGTTTCCCAGCGTCCCCGCTCCCCTGGGACACAACCCCCCCCTCAAGATGCCTTGGGGCGTTCCTATTTTACCTTTCCGGGGCAAACTGGGGGAGTTGTCCGCCTTGTTCGTCTGTGGTTCCATTGTTTTGCCCGAGTCGCTGCTGTTGCACCTAGACAGGAAATCTGCCACAGTGTTTGATTTTCCAGGCCTGAACACGATTTGGAACTTCTAAGGCTGTAGGGCCAATGCCTATCGGGTGATCCGGGCATTATCGGTCCTGGCAGTGCTTAGCCATCGGAGCGGGGCATGGTTCGTTACTAGCTTGAATTCTCGGCCCATTAAATAATATCGGAAATGGTCCACGGCCCACCGTATGGCCAAACATTCCCTCTCTATTGTGGCGTACCTCTTTTCTGCCGGCGTCAACTTGCGGCTGGCATATGCTATTGGTCTTTCAATTCCTTCCTCGTCCTGCGTGAGGACGGCCGTTTCGGACGCGTCCGTCTGTAAAACGAAAGTTTTCCCAAAGTTAGGAGTGTGCATTATCACGTCCTCACAGAGGGCCCGTTTTAATTTTCTAAAGCACTGCTCCATCTGCTCCGTCCACCTTACCACCCCGTTCTTCCTCCCCTTCAATGCCTCTGTTAAGGGAGCCGTCAGTTCCGAAAAGTGGGGCACAAACCTCCGGTAGTAGTCAGTCAGCCCCAGGAATGATCGGAGCTGATGGCAATTTTAAGGGGCTGGGAAACTCCGCACCGTTTCTAATTTGTCGGCCAGGGGTCTGATAGTGCCTCTACCCACCAGGAATCCTAGGTATTTGGTCTCCCTTTTTGCTAAGGCGCATTTCTGCGGGTTCGCTGTAAGCCCAGCCCGCCTTAGCTCCGACAATACGGTCCGGAGGGCCTGCTTATGGTGCGTCCAGGTTGGCGAGTATATGATTATGTCGTCGATGTAGGCCGCCGCGTACCCCGCGTGGGGTGCCAACAGTCGGTCCATCAACCGCTGGAAAGTTGCGGCCGCCCTGTGTAACCCGAAGGGCATCCTTATGAATTCGTATAGGCTCCAGGGCGTGCCGAAGGCCGTCTTGGGTCGGTCGGCCGGGGCCACTGGGATTTGCCAGTATCCCTTGGTCAAATCCAGCATTGATATATATTGGGCTTCTCCGATTCTCTCTATTAACTCATCCACCTGGGGCATGGGGAATGCGTCGAAGGCTGCCAGTGCGTTTAACCTTCTATAATCAAAGCATAGTCGCAGTGACCCGTCCGACTTTCGTACGGGGACCAATGGGCTTCTCCAAGGGCTTCAGGAAGGTCTCACCACTCCGAGTTGCAGCATGGAGTCCACCTCCTCCCGTACGGCGTCTAGCAAGTGGTGCGGAATGGGCCTCCACTTCTCCCTTACTATAGCCCCAGGGGGTGTCTTAATGGTATGCATTGTGCCCTGGACCCACCCTGGCTCTTTGCAGAACACATCCCGGAATTCCCGAATTACCTTCTGTATTTCCTGCTTCTGTGGTTCAGACAAGTGGTCTCCTATCCCGATTAGCTGCTCTACCTCGCCAGATGGTGTCCCGTCTCGCTGTTGCCCTTGGGGCCCCAAATCCTCCCCTTCAGTTTCCTCAAAAGTTACCCAGCCCGTCAGTTCTTTCCATTCCCGCAGCAAGTTTACGTGGAAGATTTGCTTCTCCCGGCGATGTCCTGGCCGGTGCACTTAGTAGTCCACGGGCCCGACTTGCCGGAGGATCTCGAAGGGGCCTTGCCATTGCGTTAGGAACCAGCTCGTGGACGTGGGTAATAGCACTGGTACCCGCTGCCCAGGTTCGAAGACCCACTCCTTGGTGTTGTCGTCGTATCTCTCCATCTGCCGTGCCTGGGCGTCTCTCAAATTCTCGCAGGCTATGGTCTGGGCCGTTCGTATCCTTTTTTGGAAAGCCTGGCGATACCCTGCCGGGTCCTGCAGCCCCCTGGCATCCCGCTCCCACTCTTCTCGGAGGACCTGCAGCCATCCCCTCGGGCGATGCCCGAGGACCAGCTCGAATGGGGAAAACTTCATGGAGTCCTGAGGGGTATCTCTGAGAGAGAATAGGACTAACGGCAACAGCAAATCCCATTTCTGAGGATCCCCCTGGATGCACCGTTTCAATACTCTTTTTAGGGTGCCATTCAGGCGTTCCACCAGCCCGTTGGTTTGGGGGTGGTACACCGCGGTTCGTATCTGCCGTATTTGCAGGATCTGACGCACCACCTTCATGACGCCGGACATGAAGTTCCTGCCCTGGTCGGTCAAGATTTCTTTAGGGACCCCCATTCTTGCAACCCATTTTATCAATTCTTCCGCCACCCGGGGAGCCGTGGCGGCTCGCAATGGGACGGCTTTGGGGTACCGCGTCGCGTAGTCCACCATGACTAGAATATACTGGTGGCCAGACCTGCTACGGGGGAAGGGTCCCACAATGTCTAGGGCTACCCTCGCAAAGGGGGTATCTATGACCAGCATTGGCTGTAAAGGGGCCCTAGCTGGGCGCTTGGTCGGGTCTTCTGGCACTCTGGGCAGGCTGCACATTGGCGGGCGACCTCCTCTCCCATCCTGGGCCAAAAGAACCACCTACCTTGGCCAGGGTTTTATCTCGCCCCAAATGTCCCCCCACTGGGCTTGCATGGGCGAGTTGCCAGACCGCCTGGCGGAACTGTCTCGGGGACCACCAGCTGCGCTTCTGCGGGGCCCCCCCACCTGGGCCCTGGCACACGATAGAGGAGGTGGTTCCTTACTTCGAACTGGGGTTGCTCTCCTCTGGGTGATGTGGCCTCATCCCCGTCCTCGTGGGCTCATCTCCAGAGGGTTTCGAGTTCCGGGTCCTCCTTCTGCGCCTCCTGGAACTGTCGACTACTGGTGATACGGCTTAGGTCGAGGTTTATAGGTCCCTCGATGTCGGCCGGATCCATTTCTTTCTCGCCCAGCCACCCTTCGCTGGCTCCCATCTTTTTACGGGCGAGTTCTACGTCTTTCACTCGCTCCAGCACATCATAGAGGGGTGCCCAATCCCGGCCTAGTAGCATCTCGCACGCCAGCTTCAGCACCACTCCTACTAGTAGCTCCCCTTGGTGCTCTATGACGCGCAGCTGTATCCATTGTCGCCTTACGCTTTCGGTCTCACCATGGAGGCAGGCCACCGACACTGGTGGGGCCTCCCTTCCGTCTTGCCATCGGACCATGTCAGCTCTTACCATAGATTGGGCGCACCCGGAGTCGAGAGTGGCCCATACAGGCCGGCCGTCCACCCAGGCTTTGACGGTCGGGCGGCTCCACGTTGCATTTCCCTCACAGCTGGCATAGCTGCAATCCATAGGTTCCCCCACCTCCGTGTTGCGGCGCCGGTCAGGGAAGCCTCTGGATTGATTAGCTGGGACCCATCGTGCAGCGGGTTGCGTGGGGCATTCTCGCGAGAGGTGCCCCCTCTGCCCGCAGCGGAAACATACTATGTCTTTGCCAGCACCCCGGATAGGGGCCCGCCACCGCTCAGCCTCTTTCGGCGGCGGTGACGCTGGCCTCGGATTTCTCTTTTCCTTCAGATAACTCGCCTCTGCAGCCGCGTAGGCTTCTGCTAGCTTTAACGCTTCCTCACAATTCTGAGGGGCGTGTTGCCGCACCCAGCACTGCGTCCTCTCTTCCAGGTCAATCTGGAATTGCTCCAGAATGACCTGATCCACCAGATCCTCGTGGTCGGACCCCACCGGGCTCACCCATTTGTCGAGCAGGTCCCGCAGCAGCTGCAGTAGCACCCGGGGACGCCTCTTGTCGGGCCCTTTCTTAGCCCGGAACAGGTGTCGGTAGTAGTCTGGGCTAATCTCCAGTCGATAGAGTATGGCTTGTTTCACCCGTTCGTAGTCCTGGGCCTCCTCCCATGGGATGGCCCAGTAGGCTGCCTGTGCCACCCCGACTACCAGGGCTCCCAACTGGCTGGCCCAGTGCTCCTGGGGAAGGCTGGTCATCAAGGCGTGACGCTCGAAGGCCTCTATGTATGCCTCGGGGTCATCATCCTTTGTCATTTTTGGCATCTTAAAAGATACCTGGCCTCGCCTGAGCCATTCTTGCTGTTGGTCAAACATCTGCTGCTGAGAGCCGACAATTTGGGTGAGGGCCTGCAGGTTTTGTCCCAAAACTTCAAGCGCTGTCATAGGCACGGGTTGGGCGCCGGTGTAGGCCGCCATGTCTGGGTCTTCCATGTTCCCGGCCAATGCACCACTTTGTACCCGCCTCCGCTCTACCAGGTGTTCGCGCGCCGCCTTTGCCCGAGCCCTGGTTTTCGTGCACCCTGACTCTGGAAAGGTACCCCGGAGGTTACCCCGGCTGGTATCAGGGGGGCCCCTGAACTCACCTGCCACGACTTTGATGATATCTTCAGTGGGGGGGCCCACCCTTGGGGTACCCACCGGTGTCGGCGCGTCCCTTGCCAGGTAACCTTGGGGCTCCATCCTCCCCTACACCCCATCCACTCGCCACCTTAGGCTCTTCCTCTTGGGGGTCTCCACGTTGCCCCTGGCTTGTCACCCCCTCGCCTCAACACGCCGTCTGTCAGCAATGGTCTTCGGGCTGGGCGTACTGCCTATGGGGATGCCAGCCCGCTCCCTCCGTCCTCGTACCTGCACTCCCCCAGGGGTCCGCGGGGGCACTGTCCCTCCTGCTGGCTCTGCTCTGTATTAGGCACCCGATTGCCTCACCGGTGCCTTCTGTTTTACTGCAGCTGGCCTCCCTGCTGCTCCCGCTGCAGCTGCCCTCGCTCCCCGCTCCGTAACCTGGGATCCGGCGAGCTCCTCCTTCCTTCTGGCTACCGGCGCTGCCGCCGGCTTCTCCACTGGTTCCGCCAATAGTCTCAGTGCTGGCCTCTCCACCAGCACCGCTGCCAGCTGCTCTGCTCCGCTTCTCGGAGTTGCGCCTGGCTCCGCCTCCTCCGCTCCCCCACTCCGCGGGTGGCAGCTGACTCCCCGCTTGCTGGGGCTTCTCTCCCCAGCCTCCTTCGTCCAGCCGCCCCGTTGCCTCGGCAGGGCCGCCTTTTGTTTCTCCCAGCCGGCGTGCCCCGCCCCCGCCACTCAGCCGCAGCCGGATAAACGCCCGGCTGATGACCCACGCCGGCAGCACCGGCGCATGGACTTCCTTCGGTTCCTCTGGCCCTGTGGGAGGTAAGCAGAACCCTTTTCCGCCGCGGGGGTTTCCCGGCGTCCCCGCTCCCCTCGGACACCCACAAAAATCCTTGCCTCCCTTATATGCTTATGTTTATATGTACATGTAGTTTATATGCTGTGGTAAGTGCAGTATTGAGCATAATTTTGAATTGTTAACTGTACTATCAATCTGGTCCAAATAAAGGCTGAAAACCAGTCAGTGCATAACATTTAAAAGCAGATAGTGAAACATTCTGTTTGGAACCACTTTGATATAGTGCAGAAAATGGGTTATCCATCATCCATGTAATCCTGACATTTCTGTATTATATAGAAGGGTTGTGTGACTTGCGCTGTCTTCATTTGAAGAAGAATAACAATAGGCAAAATGAGATTTTTAGAAGTTATCTAATAGTATTTTTTACATTGGAAGCTGGAATTCAATTTAAATTTTCTATAATTCAGGATTTTTGCTGTGACACATTTTAAGGACACTTCTACTGAATGATATTGTAAGTAACCTCTCCTGTCACAGAATTTGGTAGGTTGGTTATACCCAAAATAGATTTAGAAGCAGCGGAGAAATAGCATCTTAAGTTCTGTTTGTTTTTGAGTCAATTCACAGCTAAGTCAATACAGTTTATATATTTGATCTACGTAGTTATTAATATAATATATAGTATATTCTCAGTGTAGGAATATCAATCATTACTCCAAATACCAGACCCAGATTTCTGCTCATCTTCCTGTGCAAACTAAATACTGTGCTTTCCTTTCCATGTCACACTTTACCTGTTAGGACTGCAAGGATCCCTTAAGTTGAGTTGCTGCTTAAATGGCTATGAATCCAGATCTCTTCTGAGTTCTCCGCTCCCAATTTTTGTGTTTTGGGCAGTGGGAAATCATTGCTTTGTTGAAGCCACTGAAAGCTCTGACTTCAGGGCTAGGGCCAGACATTACACATAAACTGGTTTAAGTGATCAGAAACAGGTTTAAACCTGTAACAGAACAGATGTTCAGTGCACATAAACCGGTTTGAGAATGGCTGAAATTGGCTTGAGATGAACCTGGTTGAATGTAGTATCAGACTTAACTGATTTGGCTTAAACTGGTTTATGCAGTGTCTGTCCCAGATGCCTTGCTGGTTTAAGATAAATCAGACACCCCCAGCATTTCTGCATGCTCTCTGGGCTGAGCAGGACTCTCTACTCCATAACAGGACTGGCCCCTCCCCTTAGCTCCCTGGCTGCAGCTCCAGCACAGACTGTGGGATGCTCCCCTCCTCCCCTCACCAATCTCTGCTAAGCAGGAATTCCTCCCTCCTCTCTGCCTTGCGGAGAGGTATCTGTGTATTAGCTAGCAGACCACATGCTGGCTACAGTCGCTGCTGAATCAACAGGCAGAATCAGCAGGTAGCTGGTAATGCCCCTCTGTTGTTTTCTTAATGGGATGATAAACACTGAATTAGGGGGTGATAAACACTGTTATCAATTCCCTGCTGGGCTAATCAGAGCCTCCTGCCGGGGTCTGGCCATGCTCCTCTCAGCTCAGTACTGTGGAAGGAAGGAAGGGCTGTTCTACGTCCCCCCCGGCTTCTAGCCTGAGCCACTGCAGGCATGTGCCTGCATGTCTGGGATGTCTGTACAGTTACAAAAAGGTTCAGCGTAGCCAAGTTAAACTAACCTGTAAAGATTGAATCAATTGAGGCTCAGGCTTTTTGAATGTCTGCCTCTAGCCCAGAGGAGCCAGGATTTTGCATTAATTTCAAACATGCCAGGATTTTACCCATACAGTTTGATCCTTGTCTAGTCATGGTCCTGTTAGCAATGCTTTCATTTGTTGCCATGGTATGATTTCACAAATATGGAATTGCATGGAGTTCTCAGCTGGTGAAAATTCTCAGTGGTTTCAGTAGAAACAGTAAAGAAATTGACACCAGTGACTAGGATTAAGAGTAGGGTCCAATAGGAGGAGAGGAAAGGTTGTTTGAAAATGCTCATAGTTTCTTATGATTAATGATTGTATTAGGAAAAGAAAGTCTGGTATGACTGGAATGAAAATGCACCATCTACAAATGTTATTAATTTGTGATTTTTTTCTAGAATAAAGGAAGAAATAATAATGATAGCAAATATATATGCATATGATACATAGACCAATGTGAGTAGGAGCAAGCACTATTGCTAAGATTGCATATTTTGTTCCTTCCAGTTTTAGTTTGCATATAGCTTAACAAAATTTCACCACTGACACTGCAATTGGCAGTGCTAGGTTTCTGCTTGAAGAACACCTTTCTTCAAAAATTGAGCAAAAGCTGTTAAACTGCTTTTCAGGGAAATGAGTGTGGAGAAAAATGCAGTTTCCTTATGAACAGCTTTGCAGTCACAAGCAAACAAGTAGAAATAGAAGTTTGGTAAGAAAATAGCATTGCTTGAAAAGATACGCCTTTTAAATATTCTGCTGAAAACAAGTTTTGATTTCAAAGATATTACTAATTGAAAATCTCCCTTATTCTATGTGTGTAGAAAACCACTTTAAAAATTTACTTGCTTGCCTAGGGGAGGAGGCAGAGGAGAAATACATATGCTATCAAATCCTCAATAATTTTTAATATAAAAAAAAATTCTGCATTTTTGTTTTTTAATTTAAAGATCATTTAATCTCTTGCCCTTCTATTTAATATATTTTTAAAATAAGTTTAAGTTTTAAAATAAATTAAGTTTTCCAAATCTTTCTTGTAAATTTTTTTGTTTCTGTGCTTTATTTGTTTGGTTAGGTTTTTAGATCTTTTTTCCCTTTGTGGCTCTATTCTACTTTTCCCTGCAGAACTGATCTACCTTGGTGTATCTATCCCTACCTTTTTTTCATTAAAAGTGTTCTCTTGTCTTCCTCTTCCTTCATTTCCTGTTGTTCCCCAGATTGCATGCTTTCTCTCTCTCCTTTTATTTTATGGCAGAGTCTGTGGAAACTTTGTGTTTTCAAATAAAATTAGGTTTTGAGGAGACTGGTGACTCAAAAAAGTCTTTCTGCTTGCTTTGGGGAGGGCACATTTAAGTCCTGCTGCTTCTAATGATCCAAAGAGGAAGCTGAACCCTCAGAATTCAGAGAAGCCTGAGGATTTGAAGGTCAGGACTCCTAAGACTAAAGTTATGCTATGCCTTTTTGTGCTTTTCACAATGTTGAAAAGTCCATGTACCAGTTTTAGAACATTCAGTGACAAAAGGTTCCCAGTATGTCCCACCTTCCACGCATAGCAACTTTTAATTTTGCCTTTGCAACATTTTACTCAATGTTCACAAGTGATGTCTTTTAAATAAACTTATTTTCACGGTGGCTGTTTCTAGGATACCAGAATTTTTACTAATGTATTCAGTATTTTTTGGGAAGAGATCCCCTTCATCACCTTATAAAGAAGAAGACATAGAAGAAGACAACAATCCGGCTTCCCAAATAGGTTGTCACTTGAGGAAAAGGGGAGCGTTGCCCCAATAGTAGGAGAAATATTCATTAGAAATTCTATCGAAGGAGTCACTGAAGATGCTATCAAATTCTAAGCCAGTTTTATTCATCACCTTCATGATGAATAAAATGGAACCCATTTTTTTAAATGAAAAAAAAAAGAATTTAAAAGAGCCTATTGAAGGAGAAGCTAAAAGAAAACTACTTGGAGTTCTCCATGGATTAAAATGCCTCTTTTCTTTTTGAGAAGGAATGGTGGTTATTTTAAATGGGTGCATATATATAAAAATACAGTTTATAGAAATGAAACTTCCATTGCATTTAGGGGACATAACAATACAAAATTGAATTGCTTTAACAGATAGTTGCTGGATAATTTTCAAAACATCCATCTTTTGTGATAGTTAATACTTTTTTGCTTGTGAAAGTGAAGGACTGATAATATTGCTAGATTCTAACAGAATACAAGCAGGTGTTCTGCAGAATTCCTTTATCATCTATGCCAATGCATCTTGCTCCAAAGATCTGTTTCCCTTGTTAATCCAGCCCTGAATGTCATCTATAATAGCATGGCTTCAGGTTGTGGATAAATATGCACTAAAAAGAAATAATTTTAGGAGTACCACAGTCCCATTAACTTACCTACTCAGTTAGTATATTAGTCTTTTTGTTTAAGACCCACCAGAAGAAGTGAGTATATTAAACTTTTAAGTTCTCTATGCTGTGAATGAAAATATTTAATAAAATATTGACATGTATGTGAGCAGCTCTACTGGAACTATTACAGTTCAAAACTTCATTTCAAAACCAAAGCCACATTGTTTGTCAGCTTTCCTTTGGGAGCAGTGCACATATGTATGTGTAAATGTTTTATTCCATATAATCAATAACTAGTCCCATGATAGGGAGGTATGGGCATATTCAGTGTAAGCTCCAGAAGAGCAAACAGAGGGCTATTTAAATGTGATGCTGTTACAAAGATAATGCTGAATTAGCAGAGAGCCATATTTGGATTAAGGGAAATATTTCAGTTTTGCCTGTTTTTATATGTATAATTGAGGAAAGGATTAAAACTGCGGGATTTAAAAATACTTATACCTGATCCTTCAGGGTTCTTTCTTTCCTCATCTCACTTATTGCTCCATTTAGTTTGGTAACTGATGTTAAAGGAATTGAGAGGTAGGAATACCTTTTCATGGTACTTGTATCCAAAAAGAGCCTGTGTTTAGTATAAAATTTGAGTTAAACTCAATTTTTAAGTTATCGTGATCTTTCTGTAAAATGTCCAAAGGTTTGAAGAATTACATGTAGGTATTCTATTTTAGTAAAGAAGTTCCCTTAACCTTCAGTAAAGGGCTGGTTGCACAAATAGTCAACCTCTGATTTCTCTGTTTTGGAGATGGATCCATCCATCAAGGTTTGAGTGCAGAGTTAGGAGTGCTTAGAAAGCACTTTCCCATATGTGCCTGATTATTAGAGCACAGCTGCTGCCTTGGGTAATTAATGTGAGAGTGCTGCATCTTTCAGATGTGTAGTATGTCTTTATTTTCAGAACCACGTGGTCTCTCCTGCTTTTGTTCTCTTGCATCTTATAACACTGACATTTCACTGATGATGGGTTCTTGGATGTATGGTTTCTTTTTTGTTGGTACCTGGTGAGAACAACCAAAAAGCCTTGTATCTGCATGGGAGAAGCTTACTGCTATTACCAGAAATCTGGTTCTTCACTATATATACCCTCTAGCCATTCAGCATTTAAATAGTTTGGCTGTCCTCTGTTATCTGAAGTACAATATTGAATTAAGAACCTGAAGTATCTAAATAAGCCTGGCAGCCCATGTCTCTTTTAAAAGCATCCAAACTCTTAAATCAAGTAAGTCTTATTTGCTTTCAAAGTGTAATCCTAGAGCTTCTGTTTTGTTAATAGGAACTTGTATAATATTCACAATGTTTTTCAAAAAAGAGGAAAACTTTTTATTTCTGGTTTTTGCTTTTACTTTTTAATGTGAAAATTTGAAGCAATTTGGTAAGTTTTTTAGGGAAATAGGACTCTTGATCAAAAGCCTTTTTCAGTCAAAAATCATTGTGCTTGAGTGAAAACCAAGACTCAGTATTAGAAATTATTTTTCCCTAAATTTCAGCTTTCACGGTTTCACATTCTTTGCTTCAGAAACCATTTCATGCAAGAAAAAAATTGAGTCCTCAAAATGGTAAACAAAATTTAAAGGAATAGTTTCTATAATTTTTTTAATCGTTATGTCTCACAACTGTACCTGTCTTCAGAATATCAGTATGTTGAAATTGGTCTGGAACTGCCTGCCTTCCAAGTAGGAAGCAAGCTTTGGATATTGTCTAAGGTCCGGTCTTAGTGAAGCTGTAAAGGGGTGTGTGTGTGTGTCCTCAAGAGTGAGGTATTATTCTTACAACTGAACTGTGAGTTTGTTCTGAACCCCCACTGATTTCAGTGAAGACAGCATAGCTCAGCACGTGAGGCAGAGAGGGGAATGCAAGACAACAAATCCTGTTTCTAGCTGTTCCACAGGCTTTATGTGAAGTCAGGCAAGTCACTTATTAATCTATTGGCACTCCTTGTTGACATCTGTAAAATTGGGCTACTTTTGAGATCCTTCCATTAAAGTTGGGCTTTTTTAAAGCACTCTATGCTGGTTTAATTCTATCCCCATATGGACCATAGAGACATTCGGTGGAGCAGGGAGAAACTATCACTTGAGATAGCAGTTTTGAAAATTCTAAGCATATATCCTGAAAGATATGCGTTGTTATTGCTCCGTTTCAGGTTTCCTGGAAAAATGCACATCTAGTTACCCGTTTTCTACACAAAATCTTTACTAGATTCATGGAAAAATCATTCCTTTGCCATTAGAGGATTCTTATCCACCTTCTTCTGGCTAACATGGATTTGCATTTTCTAATACTTCTCTTGACAAGGTGTCCTAAGTGAGACTTATCCCATTTTATTTTTTTTCTTTAAGAGGCTCAAACAATATTTTTATGCCTTATTTGAAAATTATACTGCAATTATGATTTAAGGTTATACTTTAAGGTGTGAGTAACATCTTGAAAGTTAAAGACAACAGTCTGTGGTCACTGATGCCATACACTAACTTTGAGTCTCAAGTAGAGGCACCAAGTATGTGGGTGCTCGAGGGCCCTGGCCCCCCTCAGGAAGAGGGCTGTCAACTGAAATGTGTAAAACTGTCCTCATGTCCATCATCTAAGGCTCTCCTCGAGCAAAAATGAAAGTCAGTGTCCATGGTCTGGACTGGAAAGTTTACTTGAAAATCTGGGTATTTTTATTTCCACTTTTGTTTAAGGAGGACTGGTTGTACAAACCACTGTTGGTGGGATAACTTGAGATACCTTACATGGAGTAGAAGGCTACTTAGCTTTTTTGAGAAAACAAATCAGTTTTTAGGGTTGATCAAGTATAGAGCACCCAACTTATGAGATACCAAAATTACTAGTCATTTCATCAAAACTTGGTCAGGGTTGTGCCAGGATCTTTGATAGTGATGATTTAGGGACAGGCAATGGAGAGTACTGGCCACTGGAATTGGACAAAGGGTGTGCAAGACTAGGGCTAGCGCAGGCATTCAAAAGGCCTGAGCTTGAATTGATTCAATCTTTGCAGGTTACTCTAATCTGACTAGGCTGAACTGCTTTCCAATCGCATAGACATTCCCTCTGGACTGAAGAAATGCAGACATATGCCTGCAGTGGCTCAGGCTAGAAACCAGGGGGCGCTACAGGAGTCCTCCCTTCCCTTCCATAGTTCTGAGCTGAGAAGGGGTGTGGCTAGACACCCTGGTTAGGGAGGGGTTCCCCCCCCCCCCCCCGGCTGCTCCTGATCTGTGAGGGAGCCATCAGGGAGTTGATAGCACAGTGTTTAGCACCCCATCAAAAAAACAAAAGCCTCTCTCAGTTCAAGCTCTTCTTAAACAACATTTTCCAAGGAAGGAACAATGGGCCATTACCAGCTGACCTGTTGATTAGCTCCAAAAAGCCCTAAGTGGACCCTGTCATGTCTGCCTTACACAGATACCTCTCAGCATTACCTAGCATACCAGATGCTGGCTACAGTCCATGCTATGGGAGAGGGGTGGGGGGAGTCCCTAGTTGAGCAGGGAGTGGTAAGGGGGATGGGGGGAGTAAGGGGAAGCCAGGCAGACACTGCTGTGTCTGCAGTCTCTGCTGGAGCTCCAGGTAGGGAGCAAAGTAGCCCTGCTCTGGAGCAGAGAGCTCTCCCCAGGGCTGCAAAGCATCTGAGATTTTGGGGGACTCTGGTTTAGTTAAACCAGGAAAGTGTCTGGGACAGACTTTGCATAAATAAGTTTGAGCCAAATCAGTTAAGTGTGATACTACATTCAACCAGATTTATCTCAAACCGGTTTATGATTTCCATTTCAAACTGGCTTATGTGCACTGAATGTCTGTTTTGTTACAGGCTTAAACCAGTTTCTGATCACTTAAACTGGTTTATGTGTAACATCTGTCCCTAGCCTAAGACGACTAAGAGTATGTACTGAATCAGAGGCTGCACCCAGCAGATCTCATATGGAGCTGAAGTACAAATTAAAGCTGCCCTTCCCTTTCAGGCAGAAACTCTCACAGAAGGCAGCAGAAATCACTGTTGCCTTCTTTACGCAAGAAAATTCCCCCTGTGGCTTAAAGGACTCATTTAGTGCAGCAAGGTGTAATTCAAACCTCTCTGCACCAGTTCACTAAATTTTCCTCAAGTTCAACATTATAGGAGTGTTAAATATGTTTTATTGGTATCTGACACACACATTTATAGTAGCTTCAAATTATAAATCTTCTGACAGGCACCTTTCCCCCTTATAGTTAGTAATAAACCACAGGCTAAAATTGTATTTTATTCTGGAGTACGTGGCTTGACTGTTGAAATACCTGAGAGCTTATATTTATAACACTGCATTTTTAAAGCACTGGGCAAGGTTCAGCATAGCTGAGACAGGCAGGTGAAAATGACACTTTCTGAGCTAGCTAAGGCCATTTGTACTGAGGGGGTTAGTGGTTCACCCTCAGGAGACAATGCTCCATTCTTATACGGTTTGGTTTTTTTTTTCTATTTCTGCACTCTGAATAGTTGTTTATCATTATTTGTCACAAAATGAAAGTGTGGCTTGGCACTTGATTTGGCAGGGGTCATGTTTATAAATATATTAAAGTCTGCTTCTTGTTTTAGAAAGGATGCTAGGAGATTTGAGTCCTGCCACATAACAGAGTCTTTGTGGACTTGACATCGGTGCATCCCTCATTTGGTGTGACTCAGGGCTCAGGAGTGCACTTGGCACAGAACCAGAAAGTCAGGATGGTAGACAAAGGTCTTGCCTTTGTCTCTCCTCTTTCGGAAACTGTCTGCAGGCTTTTGAATCCCTGGCCCATGTTAGCAGCTCTGACTTTCATACATACAGTTGCAAGAGCTGCCAAGTTACCTCTTAGGCCAGAGGTGAGGGGGGTGGTCTAGGGTGTCATGTGACAAAGGCTCCCTTTTGTCACTGACTAAGCCAGCTCTGCAGCTGCCTTGACCATCTTGCCACCAGACTTCAGGGCCTACATCTGGCCAAATATTACCAGCTCTGGTATTACCAAAATGAACTGGATGGACAAAAAATATATTTTCTAGTGGGTTTTTTTTTTTTTTCGGTCTGTTGTCTGATTTTTGAAGCTGTTTGTGAATTCCCCCCACCCAAACACACAACTCCCAGCTACAGTAGGGACTCCACTCTCTTACCCCATGGGCTCGAACCAGGGTGAGCACCCATTAATCATCTCTCATTTTCCTCCCTGATTATTCTTAAACCTCACATTTCCCAACCCATCTCGTATTTCTGTGCTGCTTCACAGTCCATATTCTACCTCTGCTCCTGCTCATTCATCTACCTCACCTGCACTTCCATACCCAAGTCTGCTGCCAGAAAGCACATACCAAATCCCTGGCATAAGGTACCATATATCTGGTTTATATCAGTCCTGAGCAATGCACCCAGGGCTGTTCTCATGCTCTGTCTCAGCAGTGCTCATTGGTGTGTTCATAGCCATTTGAAGGCTGTTACCTTGCCTCATTTCTGGGGTTTGTGTGAGCAGTGGTCTTGGGGACAACGTGAAGACGTACTCTTAGCATCATCAGTCCTTCAGTTTCTTCCTTACATGTCTTTCAGCTTTCTGTCCCCTTCTCTTTCCCTCCCTTTCTTCTCTTTCCTTTGTCTTCAGTTATTTGCCCAAGGGCTGGGGTGGTACAGGCACTAAGGTGCACAGTTGACCACCCAGAAGTTGCAAATTTGAAGCCAAAGCAGAAACGTTTATGGTGTGGCCTGTCAGATTCCAACGAATCTGCAAATTATGCTAAATACCTTGTCACAAGGACATAAAAAAAAGGAAAGTTATTTTCTCCTCGCTTCATGTTCCACTTCCTTTTCACTGCCATGCTGTTTCTCAATCTCCTTTCTTGTCCTTCCCACCCTTCTCTGTTCATTTTTCCTCTGGCCCCTGCCTCTCATATTTCTCTGTGCTTCCTGCCACATGACTTCTCCATATAACCATAACCTGTATCCTGTCCTCAAGTGATGCAGGATGGCAGCCATTTTCAATAGAAGGATAAATTGACAATAAAACTGCAGGGTGTCAGGAGATCATGAGGAGTTTTACCAGAAAATAAACAAGATCATAACAGAGTAAACTAGAACTGAGAGACAGTATTGTGAGAGTTGCCAACCTTGCTTTCTGTCAGTGTGCTAAATTGGGAATGTGTGCATACATACCCCCCCCCTTTTTTTTTTAAGTAACAAAAGTATGTGCTTGTCTTCCAAAATGAGAAGAAGAAAAAACAATTAGTATTTAGTTAGGTGCTGTATGTAACAATAGAAAATGTCTTCTTTTTTCTGCACGTGAAGGGCTAAACTCTGATCTCGGTTACTCCAAACTCTTGTTGGCATAACTCCAATCCAGTAACTAGAATTAATCAATTTTACATTACTTCAGCTAAGACTGAATTCTTTCACTTGGAATCTGTCCATAAAAATGTGACCCATCCAATTACTGTGGGGACCAAGACCTCATGTTCAGATGTACAGCATAGTTGTTAGACCATCTACAGGACAATCCATGTTCTGCAATTGCTGCCTACTGAGTCTAGTACTGATAAGGCTGTGAGCCTGTCTGTACAAAAACAGAGATGCCCTTTGTTTCTACATTATTTATTGACATCACATGGCTTCCTAATGGTGTTTTATAATAACTCTTTATCTTTTTTCTTTTTTTTTTACTTCTTTCCAGTCTCAGTAGACAAGATGTCAATAGAATAAGTGGCCTATATTCCAGACCTTGCCATGAACCATTTGGTGGGACCACCTGAGGGGGAGGTGAATGAAGAGCCAGCAAACGTAGAGGTGAATGAGTCAGTGGAGGCTGACCTAGAGCATTCTGAGGTAGAGGAGGAACAGCAGTATGCAACTCATTACCCAAGGCATACCAATAGCAGCCAAGGAGGACAGTCTGGGCAGGAGGAGGAAGGAATGCTAGCTCGATCAGCCAGCACTGAGAGTGGCTTCCACAATCACACAGATACAGCCGAAGGGGATATCATAGCCACAGCAGAGGACAGCTATGACATTGATAGAGTTCAGGAGAATGAGGATGAGACCGCCTATGCAGTACAGTATAGACCAGAGTCTGAGGAGTACACGGAAAATGCTGAGGCTGAGCATGCCGAGTCCATTCATAACCGAACTCTTCCAAACCGCTTACACTTTCACGCCATTGAACATGAGGAAGCCATGAATGCAGCCTATTCAGGGTATGTCTACACTCACCGGCTCTTCCACCGAGGGGAAGATGAGCAGTATGCTGAGCCTTATGCCGACTATGGACTGCAGGAGCATGTGTATGAGGAGATAGGAGATGCACCTGACCTGGATGTCAGGGAGGGTCTCCGGCTTTACGAGCAGGAAAGGGAGGAAGCAGACAACTATCGCAAGGAAGCTCTTGGTGCACGCCTTCACCACTATGATGAACGGTCTGATGGAGAGTCTGACAGCCCTGAGAAGGAGGCAGAATTTGCTCCCTATCCACGGATGGACAGTTACGAACAAGAAGAAGATATTGATCAAATTGTAGCTGAGGTCAAACAGAGCATGAGCTCTCAGAGCCTGGACAAGGCTGCTGAAGACATGCCAGAATCAGAGCAGAACTTGGAACGTGCCCAGACACCCAGTGGCGGGGGGCATGAGAGTAATGGCCAGCTCCCAACTGGCCCTAGGCCTGTAGTCAGCTCAGGAGAGTCAGTGCAGAGATATAGCAAGGAAAAAAGGGATGCAATATCATTGGCCATCAAAGACATTAAAGAGGCTATTGAGGAAGTGAAGACAAGGACCATTCGTTCTCCTTATACGCCTGATGAACCAAAAGAACCCATATGGGTGATGAGACAGGACATCAGCCCAACCAGGGACTGTGATGATCAGAGGCCACTAGATGGAGATGTAAGTATATAAAGCTATTGGCTTGCTCCATACAATTAAAGAAAGAAGGGATAGGTAATATAACCCTTTCTTGGCATACACTGCCTCTCTCTCTTTCTTTCTCTCTCTCTGTCTCATTGCAGTATACATTATACTACATGGCTTATTCTGTTACTTGTCAAGTGTATAACACTTTGTCTGTTTCACTCTTATATTTTACAAGCTGTTGTGTTTTACCAATGGAGTTTATTTCCAAACTCGTAGGCCTATCACTGATATAAGTAGAGTGGCTGCCAACCAGTTTACCTCAGACTTATAAAGTCCTGCATGCTTCTGGTAGTTTTGCATTTCTTCCAGATGACATGTAACCTTGCAATGCTGTTAGTGTTTACAGATTTCATTTTTTTGCTATGGGTTTTTTTTCTGGTTTTGTTTTTGTTTTTTTACACAATGTATTTCTCATGGGTCTTACAGAAGTTGGGTGCCTCAGAGACATATCTGAAATCATAGAATCATGGAAAAGTAGGACTGGAAGGTACTTTCAGAAGTAATCTAGTCCAGCTCCCTGCCCAAGGCAGGATCACACTACCCAAACCATCCTATACAAGTCCATTGTCTAAACTACTGTATTTACTCAAATCCAAGATGAGGGGCTTTTTTCCTCATGTTGCATAGGGAAAAAAATCATCTTGAAATCAAGTACAGGCTGGGGGGCAGGGAGCATGTGCCAGGGCATGCAGACAGTTTTGGGAAGAGGGGAAGTAGGAGGACACTGGTGGAGGAGACAGGCAGCAGGGAGCAAGGGGCTGGAATCAGGCCACTTGACTTCCCTTCTGCCTGCCCCCCATAACTGCTTGCCATACTGCAGTGGTGGGGGGATGACACAAATTTAAAGTTAATCCTCCAGTAATGTGCTTGTAGACATGGAAAATTATAACAAATGTATACATTTTTCATGTCTAGAATCTAATTATTGGGGGAGGTTATCTTAAATTCAGAGTCATCTTGGATTTGGGTAAATATGTTATTAATAAAACTACAGTCAACCTTGACACAACCACAGGACATAACCTAAACTGTCACAGATAAAGCAGAGGGACAGCAAGAGCCAATGTCCTGTTGCTGAGAAGGTTGTTAAAATATGCTCAAAACATCCAAGGAATAGGACCATGTCATCTGCTACAGAGGAAGGCAAAAACCCTAAAACTGTGCCCATCTGATCATGGGGTAAAAGTCCTTCCTGACCCCAAGCATGGTGACTGGTGTAACCCTGGGCAGAGGGGCAACATGCTGTAGCCAAGAACCTCCAGGTTTAAGTCCCAGCATGCTTCCAAGGAAGGGAAAAAAAACCCCAAAGCAATCCTGACATATGTAGCAGCAAGAGGGGAGAAAATTTCTTTTTAGCTCCATGTGGCAATCAGCAAAACCCAGGAGCATGGGAAATGCCAATAATAGAGAGTCCATAACTTCCCTAGGCAGTCTATACTGCTGCCTCATTATTCTAATAATGAAGTTTTTCCTGGTATCCAATCTAAATCTACTTTGCTACACTTCAGGCCATTGGTCTATGTCCTGCTCTCTGCAGGAAAATAGAAAAGGTATTTTCTTTTTTCTTTATGGAAGGCTTTCAGATATTTGATGACTAATTTCATGTACTTTTGATGCAAGCTGGACATGCCTGTTCCCTTCAACCTCTTGTCTTATAAAGGGCTTAGAAGACCAATCATTTTTGTCACCTGCATCAGGACCCTCTCCAACTTCTCCATGTCCCTTTTGAAATGTGGAACCCAAATTGTACACAGTATGCCAGATGAGACCTAACCAGTGCCAAGTAAAGAAGCACTAGTACCTGCTGTGTCCTGCACCTAATGCTTCTATTGATACATTCCAAAACTGCATTCATCTTTTGTGAAACTACATCATACTGCAGACTCATACTGAGCGTATGTTCTACCATGAATCCTATATCCTTCCCTGTAGAGCTGCCATCCAGTCAGGTGCCACCCATTTTGCATTTGTATTTTTGATTATTCTTCCTGAGGTATAGCACCTTTCGTTCATTAGCACTGAACTTCATTTTGTTAGATCCCATCAAGATCTTTCCTAATTGCATTCCTGTCCTCCAACATGTTCACAGTCCTTCCCAGTAAGAGTCATTTGCAAATTTGCTGAAGAAGCTTTCTATGCTAGCATCCAAATCATTAATAAACATGTTAGAAAGCATTGGGCCCAGGACAGACCTGTGGGATTCCTTTTGAAACTTCCTGCCATTCTGACATGGATCCATTTATAATTACCCTTTGCTTGTAGCTATCAAACCAATTGATTACCGTAGAGTAAAAATTACTTCATAATAATTTTTTCTAGTGCACATTTCTCTATCTTGTTTATAAGAAGGTCATAAGTGACTTTGTCAAAATCCCTGCCTAGTCCAGATACATTATACCTGCTCCATTCCCTTCATCTACGCGGATTACCTCTGATCACTGTTACCCAGTTTATGTTATAATAAAGTGTAGCCACTCTAGGCTGCACCTTAGTATAAACACCTCACTGAAGAGTTTAACCAGCCTGCCCAGCCACAACTGCCACTGTTGCTGTCTGAGCTGGGCTTAAGCCAGAGAAGAGCAGCAGCCCAGCAGTAGCAGCAGGGGGTTGGGCAGGCAGATTACCCTTTCCCTGCCAGCTCCCCTGGAACAGACAGCACAGGCAGCCCATGAGTAGGTGGGGCAGGGGAAGGGAGGAGCCCTGGTTGGTGGAAGGGGGGATCCCAGAATTGGAGGTAGGGGGATTCTTACCTTTCAGTCCTCCAGGCCCACTGGCCTGAAGTGCAACTGGTCTAAACTTGAGTTAGCACTAACACCAATCAACATGTATGGCTCACAGTGTAAGGTGTAACAAGGCCCTTACTGGAGCATATTATAAAGCAAATCCATTTGTAAGCATCTAGAGGAGAAAAAACTGATCACAAGCACCCAGAACAGATTTACAGAGAATAAATCCTGCCAAACAAACTTGATCACATCCTGCACCAAAGTAACTACTTGTGTAGATGAAGGGAATGCAGACTTAAATACTTGAGACCCACCAAAAGCTTGCTGACTCTTTCTTTTGTTATCTCACCTCTCTGCTTGTCCCCTTTCTTATCAAAATAATTCTTATTAGGTATCTGATAACACCTTAAATTTTGTGAAGACTGAGGCAAAGTAGCTGTTGAGTACTTCCATTTTCTTTGCATCTTCTGTTAAAGAGTTCATCTTGGCTATTTAAAAGTGGACCCACAGCTTCCTGGCCAGCGTACCTCTTCTTGTTGTCCTTAACCTCCCTTACCAGGTGCAGCTCATTTTTTTTTTAACTTTTGCCTTCCTGGTATGCTTTCGTGGTGACCTGCCCATCTTTCCATTGCCTGTATGCTTTCCTTTTGCATTTAAAGCATCCATAAGCAGCAGCATTGGTCTTCTACTATTCTTTCTGTGCTTCCATCATATTGGAATGGTATCTTGTTAGTTTCCAATACCATGCCCTTTAGAAGTTTCTGACTCTCCTGGGTGCCTTTATCCTTCAATCTCTTTTCCCATGGCACCATGCCTATTATTTCCTTGAATCAGTTGAAATCTCCTTTTATAGTGTTTTAGTTCTGCTGACCTCATACTTTTCCCCATCTCAGGATCATAGATTCTGTCATGTTTCCCATGACTTTCACATCTTCCACCAATTCATCCCTATTAGTCAGGACAAGATCCAAGATAGATGATCCCCAAGTTCTATCCTTCACCATCTAGAACAGAAAGTTGTCTTCCACATCAGTTAGGAACTTGCTTGACACTTTGTTTGGCTGTATTGTTCTTCCAACAGATATCTGGAAATTGAAGTCTGCTATCAGTACCATCTCATAGTTTTTGGATAATTTTGTCAGCTCCTTGAAGAGTGCCTCAGCCACCTCTTCTTCCCTATTTGGTGGCCTATAGTAAATTCCTACCATTATTTCAGTGCTGCATCCTTTTCCTTTTATCTTCACTCAGAAACATTCTGATCGTCTTTTTCCTCCTGAACCAAGGAACAAGTATATATATTTTTCACGTATAAAGTGTCCTCCTAAAACCATGTTTAGCCGTTAGTGTTGACATTCTAGTTATAAGATCTGTCCCACCAGGTCTCAGTGATACCAATCAGATCATAGTCATTTTCACAGACTGTGAATTCTAGGTCATCTTGTTTATTCCCCATACTTTTCTAATTTATATATATATATACATTAGACATATTTTGAATTTCGACCTATCACTTGATGCTGCCCTGTGACTCTCTGGCTCTTTACTAGGGTAGAGCTGCTTCTTCCAGTCCTTTCCTATCTGTTTGTTCTGTTGTTGGAAGCTTTTGTTCACTATCCCCATAGAAACCTGTTTAAAGCTGTCCTTTGAGCCAGACAACACCCAAAGATGCTCTTTCCAGTTTTGATTAGATGGATCCTGTTTCTTGATAGCAGTCCTCCTCCCCAGAACATCTGTCCACTCTCAAATAATCTGAAGCTTTCGTGTCAACACCACCATTTCAACCATGTGTTTATTTGCATGACACAATGGTCCTTCCTTGGGCCTTTGACTTCCACAGGGAGGATTAATGAGAACACTACTTGTGCTCCAAGCTCCTTAATCCTCCTGCCAAGAACCTTGCAGTTGCCACTGGTTTGCTCAATCATTCCTGGCAGTATTGTTGGTGCCTACATAGATGAGCAGGAAAGGGTAGCAGTCTTGATGGATGGGTGAGCTCTAGCAGTCTTTCTGTAACATCCTAAATACAAGCTGTAGGCAAACACCACACTTCCTGGGACACAAAATCCAGATGACAAATTGGTGCTTTTCTCTCCCACAGAAGAGAGTTGCCAGCCACCACTCCCCTCTTCCTTCTTGGTGCAGTGGTCTAGAGCCCCCATCCCTGGGGCCTTGCGTTTCCTGCTCTCTAGGTTGCCAAGTCCTTCAGGTCTTGCCTACTGATGTTTCCTCAGCTGTTCCACTGAAGAGTGCTTGAAAGAGTCTGCTGACTTCAGTCTGTTCCTCTTGAATTCTGGGGACCTCCTAGTAGTCACATAGTGCCACTTCTTCTCATTGCCCTTTGATCTCTCTGGTGCCAGCCTCTCTCAACTTCTGTCCAAGAAATCTTTATTTACCTTGGTAACACATAGTGTGAATATCTGTGCTTCCAACCTTTTGCTGTTTTCCTCCAGGATAGATACCAGCTTACACTTGATGTAGGTGAAATGGTCTTGACCCTCTGGGAGAACACGTGCATGGAACATTCCACTCAAGTCATAATTGCTAATCCAGTCTCCATTTATGCCTACTTTGCTCCCTGGAGGACATCTAGGATGTAAACAAAGCAAAAAAAAAAAAAAAAAAAGGAAGAAGAAGAAAAGAGAAAAACAACAACAAAAACTCACCAAAAAGCATCAAACACACACACACCTGTGCATCCACACAGAGTCTCCTGCTCCCTGTTTTCCTCCTGCAGTGAACTCCCAAGAAAACTTCTTCCCCATTCACTGAGTTAGATTGCAATCTCTAGAATTTACTACAATCTCAGATGCATTGTCATGTAATTGTAAAATTTATCACTTCTGGGACCTGGATATTAAAGGCTATTGTTTAGATTTACAATCTGTGGTAGTTCATGAAGTTTTTTACGCTTGGAGATTATTACCAAATTACAGTAGATTCAGTCCAAAACCACTTAGCCTGTGATCTTTCTCCTGGCAGTTGCAGAAGTTGAGTTTATACCTTTTCGTGTTTCATCTATTTTTGTTTTGGAAGCAACTTTTAATGGCGTTAAAATTTATGCCTGAAGTGAAATGGACCAATAGATTACATTCAGTGGACCCAGAGTGAACCTTTGAGAAGTGAACCTTTGAAAAATCATCAGAAATCCAAAACTGTTTAACTTCTAGGTGAATTGTGAATGCAATTCAGATCACATCATGTGAAGCCAATGCTATTCAACAGGCAAGGTTAATACAAATAATCGATTCCTATTGTGCCCCTA
Source organism: Alligator mississippiensis (assembly GCF_030867095.1). Lineage (NCBI taxonomy): Eukaryota > Metazoa > Chordata > Crocodylia > Alligatoridae > Alligator > Alligator mississippiensis. The sequence goes on along the minus strand of NC_081826.1, from coordinate 193,790,605 downwards.
TATGGACAAATCCTGGTATGCTTGTGGTCCTATCTGTAGTGTGACATGAGGTAAGATTGAAGCAGGATTTGACATGTAACCTGGTTTTAACATCCATCTTCTACAAATTTTTCCTAGTTCTTGTGGATGGACTCTGTGTAAAGGCATTTGAAATAGCTATATTTTTACAGTTATATTTGCATATCTTTTTCTTTCATACATAGACCAAACTTTGAAGTAGTGAGATACTCAGCACCTCTGAGAATCAAACTCTTTATAGAGTATATCGTTGGACATCAGTAGTCACATGGCATTCAGATATGAAGGGGCAAAGTGACCCATTTTATTTTGTATTGCAAAACAATTCTTACTTTTATAACATGGTGTTTCAAATAAAAAATCATTATTATTTCTCTCCTACAATACAAATATGCATCGCACTATTCCATGCATTATCCTACTGCAACTTTTGGGCAACAGGCCAGGTGTGGTTTCTTTCTTGGAACAACATTTGCTTAAAATACTGCAAAAGCTCCATTATCCGGCACCCATGGGAAATTGGGGTGCCGCATAACCTAATGTGCCAGTTATCTGAGAGGCGTCTGCCTGGTCAGGGAAAGACGCCTCTCCCGGGGCATCCACATCTCAGATTAACCGTGCCGCCCTTCCCTCCTCTCTGCTGGTGTCAGTTTGCCAGGGGAAAGGGACAGGGGGCTCCGCGCAGGCTGCTTTACCCCAGGCTGTGGGATTTGACAAAACTGGAAGTCCCACTTCCAGTTTTCCTTTTGCCATGTCGACCAGCGTCAACTGACATGCTAGTTAATAGAGCATGCTGTTTAATTAAGTGCCAGTTAACGCGGCTTTTACTGTACTTCCTGTTTATTGCCTGTTCACAATCCTAAATGCCAGTGATCTCCTCACATCAGGCTATAGGGATCCTATGATGGGCTGCACTTTTTCTGATAGCTGCCAACAGGGCACCATTCCCATTGACTTCACATTTTGTAAAAATTCGAAGCCCCTTCCAGAATAGCAAATTTGCAGACTACGATTCATAATTTGGGGCATTTGTCCAGTGATAAAAGCAGCTGTTTCCTTAAATCCACGTTTGTGACTTTTATTAAAATACATTAAACTACGAGTTCTCTTTGACAGGCATCAACTTTTATTTTATATTTGTACAGTACCTAGCCCAGTGGAGTCCTCTGATTCTAACTTTTAGTGCTGCCTATGATGCAGATAATTGATGATGATGATCATTGGCTGAAATTGCAGATAGATTTTTGTCAGGTATGCAAGGAACCTGAATTCTGGGGAGCAGAAAGCGTGATCCTAACCTGTGATACAAAAGGATAACAGGAGACTGAGAAATGTGCCTGTCAGCCGAGGAGAACAGAATGTATTGTGGAGTTCTTTCTGTTTGTTTTCTTTTTCAGTGAAGGTAATTGCTTCTACCTCTATTTGCACTTCTTCAGTAAGGTGCTTGGTACAACACACAAGTCTGAGCAAATCCATTTTCGCATTGAACTGGTTAGCAGCATGCTGAACAAAATAGGATTGCCTTGATTAAGTGAACACAAGGGATCGATTTTTGTAATAAAAATATAGTAGAAGACAAGCCCATTTATCAAAACATGTATTCCCCCAGCCCCCCCAAATAAGGTTTTGGAAAAGTCGGGGGAAGGGCTTTCCGATGTAACTGATGCATGCCAGACATATTACTTCACCTGTAACGATGATGCATGCCAGAGATATGACTTCATCTGTAACTGAAATAAAAGCAAATTAGATCAAAGGAGGTGTTTTTTTACTGAGGTGGTTTTGCATGCTTCTTTGTTTTTTCAGAACTACCAAATACTTACTACTCTGACTAAAATCCATGCTTATTACTAGTATTGTACATCGTATTCTTTCAGATTAGTTCTGAAAACGATTCCCTCCCCCATTCTTTCATAAGGAAGCTGAAATCAGCTTTTTGGTTTCAAGATAAAATCCTTTTTTTGAATATTTGTAACTATTTTGTGCCATTAATGAAATAATGAATAAAACCTTACAGCTTTGGCCAAGGATTAGAATAACAGTCCCACATCACCTAGCTCGTAGTTTTCCTCAGAGAAAGCGATGAAGCCATGGAGACAGAAGAATGCTTTGCAGTTGACAATATTTAATGTGGCAGGTTTTTCCTTTGCCTTTTTTGTCTGAGGAAAGTAAATGTCACCCTGTAGTATTCAGCATATGGATCAAAGCTGGATGCTTCATAGGGGATGGATCAGTAGCTGGGATAAGAGACTGGATCACATTGGGGTGCTCAGTTATGTTTAAAAAGCCAGCCTCTGGGAGAAGGGTTGTGCATTATGCCTTAGAAACAGCAACAAGGAAGAATATAAATGAGGTACTTATGGGAAACCCTACTTATGAATAATTATGTTTATTTCTAGGTTGCTAAGGGTTAAATCTGCTAGCCAATTCCTTCCATTCCCCTTGCCCCCCCACACATGCACATAACACTGCCAATCATCTAGCAGTCATGAGCATGTCCATATGATGAGCTGCTGTGATCAAGTGTTGTAGAGAGTAAAAATCAGCTAATAAATAAAATACCAAGGCATCCATTTAAGACAGAATGGGTGCATCTACACAAGACGTTTACTGCGGAGCTGACAGTGTGGGGGCTGCGTGTCAGCCAGCCCTGCATTGGAGCATCCTCATGCCCCAGCCAGCTCTGCCACAGCACATTGAGCCAGACTGGGGCAGCCCCAGTCCAGCAGGCTGACCCCCTGCCCCTTCCCCAGGCCCTCTGCCAACTGGAGCTGCTCAGATTCAGCTCAGTGTCCTGGGTGCACATTCAAACAGCATGCCCAGAAGCAATAAACTCCAGTGCAATTATGTGCCAGAGCTTATTGCATCAAATTAATCGCAAGTGTAGACATGCCCAATGAGGCAAACTGTACTAACTCACACCTTGTACAGTGTCAGTCCTTTCAGTGGACTTTTGCAAGGGATAAGTGAGCCCAGAATTTGGAACCCTGAATTTTTATTCACAGTGATGCAGATTTACAAACACACAAATTGATCTGTATTTCTGGACATTCAACTTCTTATGCAAACTGGTGGTTACAACAGTGTATCTTTTGGTTTCCACCCATTTTCACGTTTGGTAGACACTAGGAATTTTTTCTGTTATCAGAATTTACATGGTTAGCAATTTAAGTAACTTTCTTGTTTCTGTTAAACAGAAGTCCTTGAAATTTCCTTGCAACTCAGCCGTATCTGGTTGCAGAATAGAACCCTATAAAGTATTGCCTTTTCAGATATGCCATCAGTTAAGCCTGTATAGACTGTGGCTGAGCACTTAAGACACTAGACTGAGGAGACTGTGGAGCTACAGAGTTAGGTTTCACCTTTCAAGACCAAAGAACATCTAATCTCAAATGTGCAGCTTATTCCCCTCCTGAATAGTGTGCATAGAAAGAAGCTCTAACAGGGAAAAAAATTCCCCAAGGATCCCTTCAAGGAGTTTTTCACAGATACATGTGTGGGGTTTGAAGACAGAGATTCCCTATAGAAAAGGCTATGCATGCCATCTCCATTCTAGCAGAGCCCCTGTGATGCATGCAGCTCTGTAGAGCAGACTCATTTTTTGTGGAGGACCAATAGGTTTGAGCTAGCTATGGCCACTTACCCAGTCCTTCTATATTTTCACTAGAGCTAAGCTATTGATAACTTCTTGATGGCTTCAGGTAGGGGAGTCTCAAAGACCAGACGCTTCTGCATTGTAGCAGGGGAAATCCATGTCTAGATCATCCCTTCAGTGCACAGACCTGGTAGCTGGGAGGGGTCCAAGCTATTGAAAAACTAGGTTGCAGCTTTGTACAATGGTAATATTAAAATTCAGCAAGGTATTCTGAAGTATAACTTGTCCAAAAGGCCCATGTCAGCTTTATAAAACTTCAAACTAGCAAGAACAACAGGATATTCAGTTAAGGATTACTGAGTCTTCCTACAGAAGGCTAGAAGAAGCCAACTGCTTTTCTAAAACAAAAACCGTCAGAGCTGGTTTACAAGGCAACTCATCTAAGACCACCTTTGTCTTCCCTTGGTCAGAGAAAAGGAGCAGGCCTCCCCTACCATCATTTGCCATGGTACATAGGAAACAGTGAGTGTACTTTGGGTGGGGACTTTAACTTTAGGCCTAGGGAAGGGAAGTTGCTCTCTCCAGACCTTCACCCGTCATCCATCTGTAGTGAATCAGTGAACCAGACACTGTTGACACATGTGCCCACTTGGCTCCTTTGGTTCTGCTTCTAGTTTCTCAGCTCTTTGTCACTGGTGTCCAAAATCTATGTTAAAAAGACTTTTTCCTATGCCTGCCAGTTTGAGATACCAAAAGGTAATGTATGCTGCTGCTATTGTATAATGGTAAATTGCATGTATGGCTGGATTGGTTCTGTGAAGCAAAATATAACATTAGAAGACAAAGTTTCAGGAACCAAGGAGCCAAAGTATAGTGTGTTTCTTTTTGCTTTGGGTTGCATACAATATCAGATTCATTTTGTTGAAAACTTAAACTTCTCTGCACCAGTTTTCCTCAGTTCTTATCATGCTGTCACTAGAGCAGTTTCACAGAGATGAATGTGTTTCTGTTTTTTTCCACAGCAGGAGTTATCTATTATTAATTAGGGAATAGAGAAGTCTAGTCTAAATTATTAAGCAGGTTTCAATACTAGATGAACTTTAAAAAAGTGAAAGAAGGATAAGTGGTTGGCTATATTAATGTGATACTGTTTTCTTTTCTAAGCAAAGTTTTCTGAGTTTCTTTTTGGAACACATTTGAAATTCAAGCCTTCACTGGGCTGCATGTTGCTGATATGAAGTTTTACTATTATACAACATGCCTAGTAACAATGAACATTTTAATCACTAGGGCAAAGGCTTTGTGTTGGTTCATCAGCCACATAGAAGAGAGATGTTTATGCATTACTGTGTTGGAAGATGCATACCCTTCTCTGCCTCCCCCACCCCCCAAAAGGAGCTAGGGATATTTAAGTTATGGTGAATGTTTGATTCAGGTCCTAGTAATTATTTAGGGGAGAGGGGTTGACTTTTTGTTGTTGTTCTTGTTTATTTCAATTTTAAATAATTTATGGAAAGATGAAAACAACTTTGATTTTCTACATTGTAAACTAGAACACCACCTATGATGCAAACAATTTTGATGTCTTCTGAAAAAACATGGACAAGATCTGCAGTAATTGCTTTAGAGTGACACATGAAGTGCTGCAGTTGAAGTCAAGCTACAAGTTAAAGTCAAGGTACAAACATTAAAAGTGGAGGAAAACCACATTTACCATGATGAGGTAAAAAGCCAGGATTAAGATAGTTCCCTGCTATTTCTGTGGTTTGCTGGAAAGATCTGACCTACTTAATGTGTTTTAGTGAAAAGTTTCTAGCTTTTCTGGTTGCAAAGAAAACCTTCCAATGGACAAAATTCAGGCATGCGTTGTTGCCGCAGTCCTCTGAACAGGAATTTTTATGCAGTCAGCAGTGAAGGTTCTTTGTAGGGACCACCTGCAGCAACACAATCAGCTGCATTTCATTATGATTATTCATTCAAGCAGACCTTACCAGGGCAAATGCAAATTTTGCATTTCTTGATGTTTAGGATAGATATTAACATACCTGGAGGATTTAGTAAAGCTAGTACCTTACAAGTGGAAATAATTACCTTTTGAAGACTTTAAAAGAGGTATGCACTTAAGGCTAGAGTTAAGGGACCCAACTATAATCTAGTGGAGGTTAACCAGTTTTTTTTGGAGAAATTCACTACATATAAGAACATAATAGCTCAATAGATACGACATATTCAGTAGTGTTGTCTTTTCTTACCTCCGTTTTAATTATTTTTTTATTTTGATATAGCCTAACAAATCAAAATAATCCAATACATGTACTAAGAATTAGTGATGGAATAAAGAAGTTTTCACTTACAGGTTTCAATGTACAAATCAGCCTTGATAGGAAGCTGTTAACCATCTAGCAGCTATTTCTATATTCGAAAAATGTAATATTTTCAGTCTAGTTTTTAGTGGGCAGGTCCCTAATCATTAAATTAGTGGTTCTCAACTGGGTTCCCATGAGACCATGCCAGGGTGTTGTGCCCTGTGGTGAAATTGCCCTATGCGTCTCTGTTTTCAGGAGGCACATCAGAGCCATGCTGAGAAGTGACTGCAACAGAAAATTGGATGGCAGGCACACTGTTTCTCCTGCCATAGCCACTTCCCAGTCTGGCTCTGTAAGAAATGCATGGTGCGCTTGCATCTGGCTGCAACAGTGGGGGCAGCAGGGTGAACTTAATATAATTATAATAATCTAATAATTAATAATTAACACTGTCATGACAATTTTATATTGCTATATTCATAATATATATTTATATTCGGGGGGTTTTAAGGAATGCCACTAAAATTTTGAAAAGTTTTAGAGGGGTGCCTTGCTTGTAAAAATGTTGAAAATCACTGTATTAAATGACACCTTTGGGTATGTCCAAACGAGGACACGTGTGGTTTGTGGCGCTGCAGATCCATCTGCGGTGCTGCAAACCTCATGCATTGCACATGCAGGTATTTGCCACTGCTAATTTGCCCTACAGCCATGCTGGACTGAATGCATCTGATTCATCTGCTCCTAGAAGCTAAGTAGTCCTGGGCCTGGTTAACAGGTGCTCTTGTTGAACCACAATTCCTTGGCTTCTACCACTTAGTAAATGTTAGACCTGAGAAACCAAATTCATGGAAAGGTTCATTTGGCTTCCTTGTAATTTATGAGATGATGGATGGGTAGATGCAAATAGTAGCGATTGAGTTTAGTAAAATAGGGATGCATGAATTTCAAAGAACTGTACTATAAATGTTAATCATGGAGCATTAAGCAACCAATGCAGACCCTTTGGCTGGTACTAACTAGCTTATCTGAGAGACCATCATTTTGATGCATTCAGCTGTGCAGCCTGGTTTATGCTACCTTGCACATTTGGATAGTCTGTTCTAGAGACAAGTCTCCTGCACACAGTAGCCTTACTTGTAATACTCTATCTGCAATGCCACAACTAATCCCATCTCCAGTCAGAGATTCTGTCAAGTTCCCGAAAGCACAATTCTTACTTAGTCTCTTTAGTTCAGTAATACACACACACACAAATTTGTGTCATTCAAGGAACTCGTTATTTTTTGACCCTCAGTACCGCTCAGATTTCAACAGTATTATACTTAATTGCATATTTTGGCCTCCTTCAAAGGTAAACAGCCAGGAGTTCCTCCCCCACAATACACAGAAAGATTAAAAAATTGACTTTGTCATTTTTCTTTTATGCCCCTGTGGCTGCTAGGTACTGTTCAAATTTTGTCTGAATGCCTTCAGGTTCTCTGCTTTACTGCCTGACATCAGAAGGGCAAAAGGAGGTTGCAATGTTTCCATGACTAACTGTCCTTTAATGTAGACTATAACTGTGCAGGCAGATCACTTACAGAGACCTTTGTCTTTCCATGTTGGCTGCATTGCTCCACTTGCTCTCAGGTTCCAGCTTTTTCAAGTTGGAACTCAGTTCTTTCAAGTTCTAATCCAGGGGTGGACAGTTATTTCAGGCAGAGGGCCGCTTACAGAGTTTTGCCAAGCCATCGAGGGCCACAGGACAGGCAGCCAGGGGTGGATAAATATTAATTTTCTAAATTTTTTAGGAGCCTCACAGGCCAAATAGAATGGCTTGGTGGGCCGCATCTTGTCCGCCTCTGTTCTAATCCATTTGCCCCTTCTGGCACCCTCTAGTGATCACCAGGTTCAGTAAAACACAGGCACGCATCAATGAGAAGAACTAAACGGTAACTTTATTCATGCAGTAGTAAACAACCCTTGCAGACCCTTTGCCTGGCTCTAACCAGCTAACTTATTTGAGGAACCCTCATTTAATTCCCATTCTCTTGTAGTTTGAGAAAGGAAGCAACTCCACACTACAACCTTCTTTATCTAAGGAAAGAAAAGTCAAAGGACTGTGGATCAGAAATGTTGATCTTTAAACTGAGTATCACTTATGAAATTCTGCTATGATCAGTTATTGGATACTTTTTTCCCCCCTAAACCTACATGTGTGACAGTAAATAAGCTCTTTTTGTTGTTCCCAGATACCTGGCCACTAGCAATGGGTAAATAACGGCACTTTTTAAAACAAAAGCAGTTTATTGTGACAGTAGTTTCACTAGCTGTGGAACGTGTCTTCACAGTAACCTAAGGACCTAAATGGATAGGTTTGACATAATGCAGTGCTCTTGCATCTCCTATTACAAGTTCCATTATTAAACCAAGTTCACAATAGCAGTTAAGCACTAGTTTATCTCCAGTTTGTAAGTGGAGCACACTCTAGTTACAACAAAACTTCACCAAAAATCAAATGGAGAATTTTTGGATATACCAAGCTGAGTATCGTAGGAGGATGGTAGGTAGATCATCAAAGAAAAGAAAAAAGGCTGCCATTGCTTACTTTTTCACAATTCTAATAGCATATATAATATTGTTACAACAGAACCGTTAATATATATATGTTTTGCTTGGGTCTTGTCAGATTTTTTTATTAGGTTTCTTAAATCGTTTAGTTAAAGGATCAAGTAACAGTTCTAGTTATTCTTTTTAATTGATACTTTATAAAGAGATTGTTTTGGAGCAGCTGAGCAAAACGTCTTTCTACAACCTCTTGCTGAGTCTGTATCAAACTGTCCAAGCATAAAAACTACCTGTAGGTTGCAAGCCTCACTCCATATTATACTTTGTACCATCTGCTTAGAGGATGATGATTAAGCCAAATAGATATTATGCTCTCCCCAACTGACGCCTCCTTCACTCACGCCTCCACAGGGACAGTTTTTGTAGTAGCTAATAATATTTTTATTTATATATTGTGTTTTATAGGAAACTATATCTTGTGTTGTATGCTTTGTTAATTAATTTATTTACCATTTATTATTCTTTAATATTTTTGTTCAGACTCCAGGTATAGCTGCGACTTTTACATCCGGAATACCAGTGCTGTAGATAGAAGACATTTTCTATGATCTCTTACGATAAGTGAATAATTCCAGCGCTACTTAGATGAGAGTAGTTTGGCATGAGTTCACCTATAGCGATTTTTGTAAAGCTACTGAAGCAGCACTGTGCATATCTTAAACAATGCTGAACTACTAAATGTATAGGATAAACTAACAATCAGATTTATGTATTTTAACGTGAACATGTGAACTCGATAGCATTGAGGTATTTTAAAGAACTATTTGGGGGATAATTTAAGTGCTAAAATATTAAATTAGTTCTTGTAGCTGGGTGCCTTTGTGGTATCCTTAATTCATTCTCAAAACTGGAAATACATTAAGTACCTGTTGCTCATGGGTGAGAGCTACCTTTTCATAATATTTTCCTGGGGAAAGAGGTCACACCTTATTTTGAGTAAGAAAGAATCTTAAGCCATTTTGTTTTCCCTGCAGAGTCCAAATGTTCAGCTGAAGTGGGGACTCCAGCAAGAAAAGACTCGTAGGTTAGAGATGCTGGTGTTCCAAATCAAAGGTTGGGCTTGTCGTAATATAACGGCATTGGATGGCCCAAAGAAGAGGCATGTCACAGCTGCTCATGCAGTTAGGAAAGTAGCAGTCAAGCATTTTATGATCTGCTCAATTTTAAAGATTCAGTGGGTTGATAAAATTAATTAAGGGTCCAAACTTTTGTGCATTAGAGGGGATCACATTGGGTTTCAATTTGTATAACTTAGTGGCAAAATCTTTCCTTTAGCATTTCATTACAGTAGCTGTGAATGCATATTTGGATGTTCCTCATAAAGGTCTGGTTTAGAAAACAAGGTTCTCTGGGTTAAATTCTATGAATACTTGCACATTTTGCAATTATATTGTTGTCTCCATTTGCCTTAAAATACTTTCAGTTTTGCCTTAAATAACTACTAATAGCTTTCTCATTCTGAGCAGTGCTTCCTACGCTCCCTTCTAGTTACAGTAATTTCCCCAAACCATACTCCACAAGACACGTGCTGGTAGCCCATAGAGAGCTGGTTGATCATATGATATCAGTTCTCTTTGCTATTCCCTTAAGCTTCAAGCTTTAATTTAAAAAAAAATAAGATGACAAATGTTTTCCTACTGTGACTTTCCTGTATAATCAGTTGCTGCTGAAAGTTGCTGCAGGAAGCTATGTAAGCCTAGCTGAGAGGGAAAAATGATTTTTGCAAGAATGAAAAGGGGGGGAGGGAGGGAGGTGGTACTTGAGAAAGTTTCTGCCTTAATCCTTTTTCCACATGCAGAACCTAAGAATGAATCTAAAGGAAGTGCTCTAGAGTGTTCTAGAGATTACAAAAACTTGGGAGGGTCCATCTTACGACAGGTCTGTGTCTGTATGGCAGGCTGCTCCTGGGTGCTGAATGGCCAGAAGTGGTGGGGGATGGAGCCCCCTTGCCTCAGGAGCCTGGCCTGGCTTCCCCCAGTACCTGAGACAGAGCAGCTGGGGGGGCTGGATGTGAAGTGAGGGGTCCCTATTTCCTGTCCCATTCTCCACCACACAGATCTTGCCATTCAGCAGCTGGGAGCTCCCTCTCCTTCCCCCTCCCTACCCATGGCAGCCCAGGGAGTAGAGCTGGGCACTAGCCTAGCCCTGCACAGAAAATTAAAACTGGAGGGAACATGACTTCCCTATGGTGCTCTGCTTCTCTGTGCCTTAAGGTAATACCTGCTAAGACCAGGGTTACTTTTTCACACAATCGGCCATTTTAAAACCACTCTACAGCTGTGCACGTGTGTTTTGACCAGGGATCCAGGTTTTCTTTTTCCCATGGAAAAACATAGATTTTCTCTGTTAAAGGAACAAATCACAGGAGAAAAGGCTGGTAAATTATGTGTTTCGCTTTGCAGGCTGGTAGAGTTCCAGCCTGCAAGGGGCTGCTTTGGTCTGGGGAGGAACAGGAGGAGGGTGATCAGAGGCAGTGGGTGCCATATGAATGCATCCATGCACACATGCACATGGCTGGCAATGCAGCCAGGCAGCATGGTGGAGAGCAGCTCCTGCAGCTCCCTGTAGGTAAGTCTAGGGGGTGGGGGCATAGGCAACATGTGGAGGAGCATAGATGATGCACATATCCCCCCAGATTTCTACGCCCACAGTGGGACACGAGGCTGCAGCCTGTCGGGACCAGCACTGGGTAGAAGCTGGGTCCACAGCCCAGCTGATGGGACCCAGCACAGAATGGAGGAGTGGGGCAGGGACTCTCAGTGCTGCTGCTGCAGCTGGGAGCACAGCACTACCATGACCACCAAGGCCCCCTGCCCATCTGGCAGCAGCAGGGAGGCACAACTCCGCACCGCCACTGCAGCACTTCGCCTTGGCAGCCTTGGCAGTGAGCTGGCACAGAGCTTACAGTGACAGCACGGAGTTGTGCCCTCCCTGCTGCTGCTGGGTAGGCAGGGGGTGCCTCACTTAGGTGGCCATGGTAGTGTGGCACTCCATCCTGCCCTGGGTCCCTCCTACTGGGCCATGGAAGTGGCTCCTACCCAGTGCCCATCTAGCCAGTTTGCAACCCCATGGCCCATTGTGAGGAAATAAATTTGGGGTGCATGTGCCCCACACACCCACCCCCTGCTCCACACACACAGTCTTCCCCACACTGCAGGGCTGGAGATGAGGTGGGAGGGTGGGGAGCAGCAGGTCAAGAGTGAGGGGCACCAACAGGGCTGGGGGAGGTGGAGGACTGTGGTTTGGGAGTGAAGGGCATTGGCAGGGCCAGGGGGCTGCAGGTCAGGAGTGAGGGGCACCAGCAGAGCTGAGAGGGATGGGGGGCTGTGGGTTGGGAGTGAGGGGCAATGGCATGGGCAGCGGCAGGGCACAAGCATATCAGGGCTCCTCAGCTCTACAAAGCATTGGAGGGGAACAGCTGCAGCTGGACCTGCATCCTGGTGAACAAAGGAGACAGGGGGAGCTCTGATTTTTCCGTGATTAAAAAAAAAATCAAACACCGAAATATATAGGCAATTAGAATTTATTTTATTACAATGACTGAGGCACTGGTAGGCTTCCAAACTGCTTTAAAATTTTTAATATATCAATAAAACACTATGTTCAACTGATACCTATATATAGTGGTGTTTCATTTTAATTGCAGTAAAATGGACTTCGGGGGTTTTAATCAGAGAATTTGGGATTCTTTATCAGAGATTTGTTTGTTTGTTTTTTTAAACAGAAAAAAAACAGGCTCTGTAGTTGTGACATGGATATAGGGTGCTTTCAGGGGCCAGATAGCTCAAAAAATGTCACTTCTGTCTTGCACCCAAAAAAGCCAGTTAGGCTGTAGGAGGATGACCCGGAGTGTGGCATTTGGTGGTTCAGGATAAATAATCTTAAAGATGCATCTTCACTTTCTGACCATGGTTACTTTTTCATCTTTATCGCTTCATGTGTTTTACCATGTTTTTTCAGAATATGAAGCTGAATTGTTTGCAGTTTTCATCTAGCTAACAGGCTAAGTTGTTTGCATATAATACAGATAGCCTTGTGTGGGTGAACGTAGTGTAACTGCATCTTTATTCAGTGGCTGACAAGAAAAAGTATATGAAAATCACATTCATTCAAGCCAGGCAATACAGATTTCTCCTATTCAACCCCAAAAGACATATTCTCATGTCACACTTTTGGAGTCAATGTTGTTTACCCCAGATACAACTTTTAATTATTTTTTTTCAAGATATTTAAAATAACAAGTTATTAACCAACAACATAGTCTCCCCTTAAATTTGCAGCTGATGTGATTAAAAGTTGCAAGTTCTGCTTGTTTGTTAGAACATGAGACCAAGCTTGTAATTATTGCAGGCCAAAAATAATAACTGTTATTGGTGATGGTTTCTATTCATTGTTTGTTTTTCATCTTTGATCCTTTTTCTCTTCTTTCAAGTTAACAGAAAAAGGGAGCAAGATTTTGACATTGGTCACTCAGATTTTTATTTCGTTTTATTTTTTTTATCATGTCTAGTCTCCATCTCCTGATTCCTCTTCTCCCCGCGGCGCTGAATCGTCAAGTAGGCAACATCATCAAGATGTCTGCAGCACAGCAGAACCATCCACAAATAAAGAGGTAGGGTGCAATCTTTTTAAAAGCTGCAGTCCTGTTCTACTTGCTGCTCATGCCTTTAATTTTCCTCCCTTCCCTTTCCTTAGTATATGTACAGAACACTGGCTCTGTGTACCTTTCCTCTTCTCCCTTGTGCTTATCTCTCTTCGAATCTCTAACTTACTAACACTGTTTCTGATGGCATTCCTTGACTTGCAGTATTTCGGCTGCAGTAATGTTTGTTTAATAGATTTAAGGGTATTGATTCATTTAAGAGCAGCCAATATCACCTCTGGATTTGGGGTAGGAAGAAGCAGCTTTTCCTTTTCTCTACCTCTGCAGAATGTCTTGCCACAAAGGAAATTACATTTCTAAATTGGGCGGACAGGCCTTCCAAAATAAACAATAGCATGGAAAAGCAGATGTCCTAGGCAGATGTATGTGTCTGTTCAACTGTCCACATTGCTAGAGTCTCTTTAACAAAAAATGGGAATATTATAGTGCGGCTACTACCATGTGAAAAGCTAATTCTATGCATAAGATTTCATATGACTGGAACCTGGATGATTGCACAGATAGAAAAATTACCATTCTCTTTGTTGTTTGTTTAGGACTTAAACAAATTTAAAGGTAACAAAAAAAATCTGCATAGAAAGTAGGTACCATCTAGCCATCAATTAAGGATGTGATATCTGTATATAGTCAGTAGGAATTGACCAAGTATCCTTACAAATGTTGGTTAAAATTGAAAAACTGATTAATAATGAATAGTTTTTCTTTGTTTTTTCATGTAGTTAAGAAAAGCTATAGGTGTGCTGCCTATGAACTATGATTACTCTCTCTAATCTTATATACATATTGAGAGGTAGAGGCTTTCAAAAAAATTAAACATAGTTTATACTAATTTCTCCAAATCTTCAAGAATATTAAATTGTAACATTGTGCTTTGATTTGCAATATTCTTGGCTCATTATAGCCTTTGGCTTTAATTGTTGACTGGTTTAGGTACCTCATGTAGTTCACTCAGCTGCTAAGTAGGGATGCACCGATATAGATTTTTTTGGCTGATACCAGTGGCCAATTATTAACCAGCTGTATCAACCGATACCAATCCGATAGCCGATATGCAACCTGGCAGCTTGGAGAGCAGCGTCCAGTTAGTAAGTCTGTGGGGGGAAGGGGTGTGTGGGGGGGGGGTGCAGATCGAGGCCCCCATGGTGAGGGAGGGAGTGGGGCAGGGGCAGGGAAGGTGCTGCCTAGCCAGGACAGGAAGCAGGACAGAGCTATGGGAGCCTCATCCGGGAGGGGGAGGGGGTAGCGGGGGGGGTGATGGGAGAAGGGAGTTGGCTCCCACCACTGCTTGCACCCCCAGGGGAGGCATCAGGGCCATGTGCTCCCTGGATCTGTGCGTAGGGTGAGGGTGGGTGGCCCACTGTGGGCTCAGGGCCAGGGGCTGCACCGGCTTCTTTCCAGCAGGGGCTGAGCCAGGGCATGCAGCACTGGGGCAGGCGCTATCGGGTGGCTACAGAAAATTTTGGGGTGGCTCTAGCCCATCCTATAGCCCCCATCCTAGCACTATGGCCACCTGCCCTGGTAGACATTATCCCTGGTAGAGGGGTTTCCTATGTTTAAAATACAATTTAGTCATTTTTGTGCAGAAAGCCAAGTATTACAAGGATGCCCTGATATCCTGACTGGGCTTCCTGCTTAATGAACCTTTTTTCTACCACCAGCAGTTGTTTTTTATAGGTAGGCAGTTGTAAAAAGTGGAAAGATGTGACCTTTTCATAGTACCCTTGTAGTAGGAGATGGAAGAGACTGCCTAGTACATCTCCTTGCCACTTAGGATTGTATGCCTAAGTAGATCGCCCTCTTTTCTTTTCACAAATATGTATAATGCTAGATGCACTATATACATTAATGTACAGAATTACTAGTACCTAATCTGAGATACTGGGTGTTATCGTAATTTCATACCAGTTTTATATCAGTATAACCACACTGAGAAGTCAGTGAAATTAATTTTTATCTACTCTGCTGTAGAATCAGAGTTAGGCAAATCAACACCTCGATAAACTTTGACTTCCTTTTGTTACTAATGTATAACAGCAGCACATGTCATAATATACCATATTAATCTTGTTGCAGTGCACTGCATTATCCAATGTATTTTGATGCATGGGGTGCTTTTAACATATTCTCTCATACAAGTTTATTTCTCAGTGTAACTAAATGGTTAAGTACCCTGAAATCAGAGATTCTACCTGTATGACTTCCAATGACTTTCTACCAAATTTCAGGTGTACCTATTTATTTATTTTGGTCCCGTGCCACTCTAATCCATTACTTTAATTTGAGACACATCAGATTCCCCACCCAACACAAACAAGCAAAGGATATATCTAATACTCACTATCAATGTTCAATATACTTCTTTGTTTTGTGTTAAGTATAGTATATCTGTCATCATTTTAGAGGCCCTATTAAAGGACATTACTCCAGAACATTAAGATTAATGCTTAGATTATTAAAAAAACACCAAGCATACTTAAACTGGCTTAACTCAGCTCCTAATTACCAAATTATATTTAATCTGTTAACTGATTCGGTCTGTGTATACTTTTTTTGTCTAGAATTATTGCAAGGCTGTTTAAATTTTCCTAGATTTCTTTTTTTATTATTATTATTACTTAGAAGTTCTTTGGAATGTGATTTTATTTGCCTCTTTCTTGTTTGTGCTATATATAGATCACAGCACTTCAGGGTACTCAATAAAGCAGCTATCTAATACCAGTGACTGACTAGAAACTGCGTGTAAGATTACCTAATTAATGGAACTGCTAACGGAATCCACAACACTTCAGGATAATAACCCTCTAATAATTGCTGACATTATGAATTTAAACACTTTAAATTTTTTTCTAACAAACCGTCAATTGTCCTTGTTTAATAACTGTAACTGTGATTTTTTTTTTTGATTTTTTTTTTTTTGCACGGAAGGATTTTAATGCATATTTGAGCATGCTTTGTTTTGTTTGAAATCCTGTTTGTCTTAATTACAGTCAAGAAAAAGCTTGGCTTCATTCCCAACTTATGTTGAAGGTAAGCTGCAAAAACATATTTAAAAGTATAAAACCGTTAATATAATTATAGCATTTTACTGCACCATTAAAATAATTTTGAAAAATCTATTTACT
Source organism: Alligator mississippiensis (assembly GCF_030867095.1). Classification (NCBI taxonomy): domain Eukaryota; kingdom Metazoa; phylum Chordata; order Crocodylia; family Alligatoridae; genus Alligator; species Alligator mississippiensis. The sequence goes on along the minus strand of NC_081826.1, from coordinate 193,774,291 downwards.
GCAAAGGTAAACATTAACAAGGGTTGGATGAACTGGTTGAGAGGAAGTAGAATATGTCTAGGATTTAAACCAAGGCCCAGAATTATATTTTACAAGTTTAGAAAAATTTAATTCCCTTCTTCTTGTAAGTTTTCATTGGTGGTCCCTGTGGCAGGCCAGTAGGGGGCGCTCCTGCATTGAGCCACCCACCTCACTGCGCCCAACCACCTTCCAGGCTCTGAGTGCCTCCCTGGGGGTACCTCACGTCTGGCTGACCCCCTTCCTGGGGCACATCCGCTAGCCTGGGGGTTCCACGGCCACCACCCAGGGCAGAGTTTGATTCTGGCTCTGCGCACCCTGGGAAACAGACCTAGTAGCCCGCAAGGGTACTTGATTCACTTCAAGAACTTGGGATGCTTCCCTCAGTCAGAAGCACAAGTAATGGTCTCCTTTAGTTAGCCGAACCAAGGAGACCCCAAGACATAACCTAGACCCACTCCCAATAAGTCTCCCATGCTAGGTACAAAGGAGAACTTTATTGGTTACAAGGGGTAGGGTTGGAATAGGCTACAAGGTAGGGCAATATCAGAGAAATCCCATAGAGCAAACTGGCATGGCTGGGTAGCCTTTGATCATGCATCTGAGATACTGCAAGCTATATATCTAGTTAGATCTCAGGTAGCTTACTCACAAGTATCATCCAGAGGCAGGTGGAGATTCCCTTTGGAGGCAGGCAGTTCATTGATCATGAGTTTTGAGAGAGAGAGCAAGTTTCAGATGGCCCAGCTCTTCTCTCTCTCTCAGTCTTCCTCATGGCTGCTGCCCCACTCCTGGGCAGTCCTTAACTTATATAGCCCTTGTGACCTCATTTACCTGGTCCAATGGAGGCCAGCACCTGTTGGCTGTGAGCCAACCAATTTGAAATGCATCACTAGTTGCTGGACAGACTGGCAGTTCCTAGCTCCCCAGGGAGCAAGCCCCTCACCCAGGTATGTGATACCAGTCTTGTAGGCAGAGGGAGCAGGTTTCCCCCCTCCCTCAGGAATGTATCCAGCTCAGGTTACCTAAAGAGATAGGGTAAGGTGTGTATCCTCTGCCGGGCCCATCCTAACAAAATTGTCACAGAGCAGAGTTCTTGGGGAGAAACAGAGGTGGCCTTCTATCACAGTCCCAAACTAGTTCCTAGTGAATGGATATGAATATTACCTAAAAAACCACAGGAATATAAAATAAACCTTAGTCCTTTTTTGGAATTCAAAGCAGATGTGGTTGTGCATGGAAACCTGAAGTACCGTCTAATGTCAAGGGCCAGAGGTCAGATAAGTTGATCATAACGATCCCTTTGGGCCTTCAAATAATAATAACAATAATCTATCCATCTTGCAAAGCTGAATCTTTACTAATGCTGAGCCTGTGGAGTAGCAGGTGGCATTACTATTGCCTGTGGACATGTCCCCTGGATAGAGGACTGTTTGTTTTAGAGCCTCAACATGGTATCTTTCACTAGTGCCACATTCTTGCAAAATTAAAATTAAAATCAAAAAGAATGTTCATCCACCACTAGAGTTAATGTGTGCCTGCGTGTTCTGTGTGTACACATAATTATTCACCTGCATGTATTAAAACATAATTAAATAATGAAGTAATGGAAGCATGGAAGAAACAGAAACCTCTAAGTGAATTGTGCTATTCAGATCTTCAAGCTTTTGAATTTCTCCCTTTCAGTATATAGAATGGCAAAAGTTGGAGCCAGCAACAGGGCTTCCTGAATTGAACATCCTGGTATTCCTTGAATTGTTCCAGTGTGCTGTATTTGGAAGGGTACACAGTCACTCTTAAATTCTGTAAAATGTGACTGATTCAGTCTTTGAGGTGCACAAAACATCTTCTTAAAACTGGAACTTGAGTCTTAGCTGGAACAAATTGTCATAGGTCCATTGAAGCCTTTGGAACTATCTATACCATAGGAAGATCTAACCTCAGATTTATGAACCACTTCTGATCCTCTGACTGACAGACAAAACTTAGGTCAGGGACATTTTTTAAATTTCCTGTTTCGTTTTCAGGGAAGCTATCCCAGGTGCTAGCCCATAAGGTGGTTGTTACAATTAACTCTGTGTTTCTTTTCACTGGATGGATATCTCCAATGCCTATAATATATTCTTATCCAACAGGGAAAAGGCGCTATTTTAGCTTGCTTATATCAAATTTGGCACATAAGGTGATTTTTGTGAAGACAATTTCTCTGTTCTGAATTTGTGTGCACATAATGGACAAATAGGAGATGCTTCTTTCCCCCTGTGAATATACTTCCTGGTTGTACTACTTGAAATATCATATAACAAATAGTGGCATTTGTAATAATGTGTGTTTTCAAGGTTTTGGTTACAGTGTTCAAAATTGTAGAATCTCCAAATGTAATGAAGTCCTTATTTTAAAAAGTGGAAGAGGGGACCCCTTTGGGCCACATTTTTTTTAAAATAACTAATCTAAGTACTGAGCTGCACCTCTGAAAAGCAGTTTCAAAATAGGGCACCTAAAAATTAGCTGTCCTAAATCACTAGTTACTTCTGAAAATGTAGACCTTTATCTTTAAGAAAAACATGGCAAGAAAAGCTGCTTAATTTATAGCATTAATAGCATTGCCAGGACCTTTGGGTATAACACAAGTATGACTTAAGGATTAGCTTCCTTACCCAACTTCACTATTTTTGCTTGATCACAACTTAACATTTTTGGAGGGCTAAAACTTTCTGTGCTCTAAGTGGCTATAAATTTATTATTGGAGCATTAATCAAAACTGATTGAGCCACTTTTGAGTTATGCTCAAAGGATAGACCTCATTGCCTTTTAAATCTCTTTAGATAGTTCCCAAGTCAATTAAAATTGTTTCACAAAATAAATTTATTCGCTGCAACCTAACAGTTTGTGGGGCTTTTTATATACCTGACAAAAATAAAATGTAATATCTTTTAAAATTTCATGACAATGCTATATTGATCTTTTTTTAACAAAAATTATCACTAATGTAAATACTGTGTACATTTAAATTGTTCCTGAACCCGGTTTTTTTTATCTGCACACCAATAAGCAGCCTCTTGCATGAAGCAGAGCATGTCAACATGAGACGTTTACTGTTCAGTAGACTTAATTACCTGTGCAGTAAACACCACGTGTCTACACGTGTGTCCCTATTCGGCTGAAGTAAACTGATTTACTCTGCAGCAGGACAGTACTTATATTTACAGCATAGTCATTGTAAAAAACTCCACACACATGGAGACACTGCCCAGCTGGCTGGGATACAAAGATGCTTCAGTGTGGGGGCTGTCTGCCAACTAGCCCCCACGCTGAAGCATTCTTGTGCCCCAGCCAGCCCCTCTGCAGCCTGTTGAGTAGGGGAGAACAGCCCCAGGCTGGCAGGCTGACCCCTGCCCCAGACCACCTGCCAGCTGGGCCTGCTCTGATCCGGTTCAATGTGCTGCGATCCCAGGCACACATGTAAATGTGCACCTGGAAGTAATAATAAACACCAGAGTTTATTTCAGCACATGAGTATGCACATGTAGATACAACCACAGTGTACAAGATCATGAGAAGTTTAAGAGTTAAAGAAAGAAATCCAATCTGTCATAGATTAAATCTTTGAGATAGAGAGGACCACATCAGTTTTAAGTAATTAGCCTGAAAATCTTTAGCCCATCAAACTATTACAGGAACTGAGCCTGTAGTAGGAATTAAGATCATTCAGCAGCTTGCAAGACTTGAGCCAGTCGTTTGATACTTTTATACTTACATTCAGTTAAAAATCCCTTACATTTAACATCAGTTCATATATCAAGGCCAGTTTCTTTATCAATATTAAAAATTATCCCCTAATCCAAACCCTTGTATGATTGTTGTAAAGAGGTCTGGCAACAAGTATGGAACCTCGAATATGACATGGCAGTTTTTTTAACTCATCTCTCAAACCAATCTCAAACTTGTAGAATGCTCTCAGGCGATGCGCTGCCTTGTTGTTCCCTTTATCACCACTGTTGAATGAGCAAGTTGCTGGTAGTTGTCTCTAAATTACACATTAGCCTTCTTTTTATTTCTGACTATCTTACTGATGATGTGTTTACCTTAGGCAAAACATAAGTATTGGAAGTGGGAAGGGACAAGTTAAACAGGTTGATGTCTGTGTACTTACATAGAAACAGAGGCTATTTTGCTGCAGAGTGAAACTTGCCTTAGAGAAGAAAAAACTTCTGCCAGCCAGAATGGATTAGCAGTTGCAGTTTCCACTGTAGAGATGCTGAGAGCATGTGCTCAGTGTTTTGTCTGTCTTGATTGAAAGTGTTGGATGTCCTGCTGTCAGGTAGCACAGGGCAGCTTTTATAGCCATCAGATGCACGTTCAAGTAGTGCTATTGATGTTTCTTTCCATGGAATAATACATAATTTTGCTCAGCAATTTTGTTTTCTGAATTATAGTACCTGGACCCTGTGATCCTGAAGACTTAATTGATGGAATCATTTTTGCTGCCAATTACCTTGGCTCCACTCAGCTTCTGTCTGACAAAACTCCCTCTAAGAATGTGCGAATGATGCAGGCACAGGAAGCTGTCAGCAGAATCAAGGTGAGGTCCCACGGTTTGTATGACATGGTGGGGGTTTTTTAAACTGCAGATGTGTAGGTCACATGCTTACACCGTGCTAGTTTTCTAATGCTGGATAATGCACTGTTTCAAAGTTTAGGTATCTAACTTCTCATTCTGAAAGATGTTATTACCACTTGTTTAATACTGATCTTGGGGTGGGTTGAGGAAGAAAGGATAAGTGAGTTTGTACAGGATGATAAAGTCTATACTAACAGTGGTCTAAGTTATTTTCACAATATACGTATCATGTATAATAGGTTTAGGGGAGACTAATAACCCATATACTTCTTTTACAAATTGGGTGTGCAGTGAAAATTGTATTACATTAATACTTACATGCTTTTGCTAGCCACCTCTCACGGAGGTTACTGTTACCTAATTGTAGGATCAGGATTAAGAAATTTTATCCCAGATCCCAAAAGTCATGCATCCTGTCATGACACACAAGTATCATGTGCACATGCACATCACACACGTACGGCAAGAGATGCAGTTTCGGGGATCTGGGATAAAACTTGTCAGATCCCGATCACACAACATGGAAGTGGGGAGTCCAGCCAGCCCAGATGTTCATAGGGCACCATGGAAAGTGTGGGGATTGGTTCTGATGCCAGGCTTCTCATGGTACCGTTTCAGCCTGCTAAATGCCAGGGGAACCCATCAGCTGAAATTCTATATAATGCAGAACATTTTTGTGGCTGGTCTCTTCTTTTGTCTTACCATTAATTGCTTGAATGTGTGGTAGAATTACTATCTATGGTGTGATTAACAAATTAATCACATCATAAGTGTAACATCTGAGAGGGGCCTAGGTGGACTTAGGTGCCTACATATGACTCTATTCCACCCTGTTCAAGTTCATGAGCATGTATTAATGTATCAGCTTTTGTAACATATTGCCATCTTACCATTAAGATTTAGCCACAAAAAAAGCAGTGAGGAGAAGAAAGGCCCACCCACCTTTTATAGTAATAGTTTTTCCATGACTCAAATATGGTGGAAAAAAATTGTACTTAGGCACTTACATTCAGTTAGATACCCAGTAGGGACACTACTACAACAAAAAGTTGTGAACATCCTTTTTAAAGCATACATCCAGAATCTATTGAAATGTTTTCCTTTTAAAAATGGCTAACAAAGGTTGTGAATTAATAGAGCATCCTTTCTCTCTTTTTTTTTAAGAATGTAAAAATAAATGGCCTGATTTTTTCTTAAAAGTGCATACATCTTCCATTGAAGTCAGTAGCTAATTTTAGGTACTTTCTGAAAATGTTCCTTTTCTTTCCAATAGTCCTTGGTAAAGTTTTCTGGTAATTAAGAGAGAGCTTCTCAGTACACAATTGCTCAGCTTGTCCGCGTTGCAGATCTTTTCCCCTCATTTTTGCTTTAGTCGCATACCTTTGTGTTATACATAGAAATATTTTTTCTTGGGCCCTTTTTGCCACTGTATTCAGCCAGGTTATAAAAGTGCATTACTTTGAAGACATTCATCTACACATTGGTAACATGAAGAATCTATTGCTGTTTCCACTTAACAGCTCTTTTCCCTTCACCCTTGTGCAACTAGTCTTTCAAAAGCAAAAATGGATCCATATCATACTTTTAATGATACTGAAAAAGTTCTGTTTTTGTTAAGAAAAGGAATTATATTGTAACCATTCAAAGATTTGGTTGACCAAGGAAGATTCTTAATACAAATTATTTTAAAAGTAGATGTACTATTAATGGGTACTATTAATGAGTGCTGGGTGAAATGTTTGGAAAACAAAATCTATTCATAGGACAAATACCACATGGAGGACCTTGATAAGACCAGTGAGCATATTATAATGCTTCAATAAGTAGTTGGTACATGGGCTGCTACAGAGCAAGCCTCTCCTTGTCATACCATTAGTGTGGCTTTTCTGTAGACTGGAGAGACCACTTCCAGTGAAAATGAATTAGTTTCATCCTTAGGATGAAATTAATCACTGAATACATAGCCAAGGCACCAGAGAGCTCTCAAAATACAGTTTAAATAGTATTTCAGTGGCTCTACACAAGGATAAATTTCAGTGTCCATTAGTTTGTACAACACTCTGGATACATCTACACAAGAAGCTTTACTATGCAGTAAGCGTGTGTGTCTACATATGCACATGCTTACTATGTAGTAAACTTCACTAATTGCAAATAAATTTCCTACCTGCAAATGCAAGTAGCAAATTTACTTGCAATTAGATACTGTGTGGTAGCACACACAAAGATGCCTGACTGGGAGCAAATCTGCTCCCAGTCAGCCGGTCACCAGGGGGCAGGAGATAGCTTCCTGCCCCCAGGAGCTCCCTGCTGCTGGGGCGGGCTCTGTCACTAGAGCCTGGGTGGGGACTGTGTCCTCTTACCCTGGCAGTAGGGAGCTCCAAGGCCCCTGCTTTGCCATTGTAATCAGGGAATAGGGAGCTGGGTGACCCTTATTTCCCAGCGCCAGCCCCACAACCATGGAGCCAGCCCTAGGAGATAAAGGTCTCCCAGCACTGGCCCCACAATCATGGAGCCAGTCCTGGGAGCTCCTTGCTGGCAGGGGCTGGAGAAACTGGCGAGGCTGGCCTGTTCCCCGCCCAGCTCCACCATCACCTGTTCTCCAATCACAGAGCTGAGCAGAGAATAGGCTTTCCAGCCCCCTTCCTGAAATTGTGGGCGGGGGCTGGGATCTGTCCCAGTTCGGGGCAGGTCCCAGCCCTGTGCCTCAATTAGGCAGTGAATCCACGTGCAGCTGTGGGCTCACTGCTAGCTGCCCCACTGGCAGATCGGGGCAAGGAGCTGGGACCTGCCTCTCCCTTGCAGCTCTCTCCAAGTCTTCTGCCCAGCTGGGGAGCCAGGGCCAGGAACTTCCTGCTGCTGGGTCAGGGGGACATTGTCCCTGCCCTGGCAGCAGGCAGCCCCTGGGGCACAGGGGGCAGTTCCCAGCCCCAGCCAGGAGACAAGTGTCTCCTAACACCATGTTCCCTGCCAGGCCATGGGCATGAGCCTAGAGCTCTCCCTGGTGGTGGCAGGGGCCCACTGCAAGGCTCTAGGAAGAGGGAGCAGTTTGCTGCCATTAACAGCAAATCTGTTCCTGCTTCTCTGCATGTGTAGACACCTGCCCAGGAGCATTTACTTATGAGTAGTGTACTCATGAGTAACCTGCTCCTGGATCTAATGCACTTGTAGAGACACATCTGAGAGGATAATGCATTATAAAAAGACTAAGAATTATTGTTTGTTTGCTTCTGAAACAGCAGCAAGCATAGTATCAACAGGACACTATAGTGTTTTTGCAATATAGACATTACATAGTTCTGACATGTATATTGGGTCCAGTTTTTAAGGTTTGCCTTTTGAAGGCTATAATTTCCACTCACTACAAGCTTGAGAGAGTATTAAATGGGTGACCTGGGATATTTAAAGGCACTCGTTACACTCTTTTCTAATCTCTGTACCCTCCCTGTGCACAAATCTGAGGGCATGTGCCCCCTACCCCAGGAGTGTGCACAGCAGTGGGGAGCTAGCTCCCCCACCCGAGTCCTGAGCAGCCAGCCCACATCTGCCCCCCGCCCCCTGCCGTGGACTCCATTCCAGCTATGCCATGGGAAAGGGAGAGCTGGGCTCCACTCTGTCACAGCAACCACCCACAGGCAGCATCTGGGGTTTAGGTACTGCTGTGTGGGGCAGGGGGCTGCAGACCTTGCCCCTTCACCCTGGCAGCTGGGAGCTCCCTCTGGCAGGGCTGGGTGAAGGGTACAGGTGGGGAGTGAGGGGCACCACCAGGGCTGGGGGTCAGGAGTAAAGGGAAATGGCATGGGCAGGACACCAGCATATCAGGGCTTCTGAATGCCACAAAGCAGCAGGCAGGGGGCAGCCATAGCTGAATCCATGTCCTGGTGAGCAAAGCTGTCAGGGTAAGCTCTGATTTTCCATGATAAAAAACCCATAATCAAACACCAAAATGTATAGGTATTTAGTATTTTATTATTATAATGATTGAGGCACTGGTAGGCTCCCAAATTGCTTTAAAATTGTAAATATGTCAATAAAACATTGTGTTCAACTGACACCTATATATATCCGCATTTCATTGTAATCATGGGAAAACGCAAATTTTGGAGGTTTTAATCAGAATTTGCTATTTTTGTCAGAATTTGCAATTTTTAAACGAAGAAAACCAGGATTCCTGGTTATAAGGCAAATTAAAGTGAAATTGTAGATGACCTTTTTAGCTGCAAAATGAAGTTTCTTTTAAAAAGCATTTTTAATTACATTCTTTAGACACTACAGACCAATCGTATATAGATAAAACATACCAAATATTGCCTACACAAGTTGGAATACTCTGAATTTGTCTTTCCTCGATGTATTTGTTAAAAAAGAAATATTTAATTTAGAATATGAGTACAACAGAACCCATGTAAGGATGTCAAAGAGACCCTTAACTAATGTATTGAGAATTAATTGTATAATCTGACAGATTATACAGATTTCTCTTTCTTGCACAGAAGACATTTTGATATCGTTTTCACTGACCTCGTTTGACAGCTACAGATTTCAGCTGCATTCATCTTCATTTTCTCTGCAGCATCAGTTATTTTTTAAACACAGGTATACAATTTTTTAGGGTTTTGTGACATGTTTGAAAGTGGTAGTCCAAAAAGGTAAAATAAAACAAAGGTCTGGCACTGCTTCCAGTGAAGCCAAGAGCAGAGTCACAGAAAAATTGAGTAAAAAGTTATTTTAGCTTCCCTTTAAACTGACTATTGCTGCACACACCCAACAAGCTTTTTTTTCCCTTTCCTCGGTGACTGGCACGCTTCTTTTGAGTCTTGGTGTTGAGACAAGACATTACTTAAAAAACCATGTTCATTACTTTTCAAAACAGTAATAATATCTCTGATTTGCTGTGACAAAAAAATTAAAGCAAAGATTTTAACCATGAGTCAGGTCTAATGGTAGTAGTTTGCTGTTGCCATACTTTACCATATGTTTTAATCATGGCAAGAGATGAAAGTTTGATTTTGTTGGTAAAGAAAGAGCAACATTTTAGGTAACACATTAACTGCTGCTTTCAAAGCATTTTAAAGTAATACATATAGAGTTAACTGGTGCAGACCAATATGAAATATTCAGTGTATTTATGATCCAGAGATCTCTGGACCAAATTATTAGTAATATATTATCATATGCAAAAAGACATGATAGATCCACATACAAAGCACGCACAGCTAATTAGCGAAATTGGAACTAAAATGGAAATCTGCCGGCATGGTGAGTATTGCACTTACCCAGTAAGAAGGACCATAAGAGCAAGCCATCAGATTTCTTGGATTTTTACTTAACCTGGTAATATTTGCAGGCCATTTATAAATGCTTGCATGATAATATGACAAGAATTATGATTATTACTGTGTGTTATAATATAGGATCTCAATCTCTTCTCATGAGCAAGATAGAAAGTCCCTTTGGGTATAGCCCAAACACGGATTATTATAGTTAAAAGCTTTACAATAGCAGACTATTTCCAGAAGAGATGTAGAGGGGATGCTCTTCTCCCAGAGCAGATATTTGGATATATCAAGAATAGTATGGGAATATCCCTGTCCAATTTGTGAGGGGGGACCTGGTTCCCAAATTCATGATCTTAAGGCTGGCAGAGGTATACCTGGGGTTGTGCAGAGAACAGTTTCAATATAGCCTTTTCTGTCATTACTTTTGGGGGGGAAAGTTTTAATGTTTTTGACAGTATTTTCCTTTACATTTAGTCTGTATATATTGTTACACAGCCTGCATCTAGGCTCTTTAGATTGGAGAGAGCTTAAATATTTATGGCTCTGGTCCTTTTCTCACTTATACCAGTTTTACATTGATCTATCTCTGTTTAATTCATGGGAGTTGAACATGATTTGTAGCACCGTAACTGAGAATAGGCCCTCTATTTTTGAAGGGAAAAGAACCCACAGCAATCTGGTTTTAAAAAGTAACCTTTAAATTAAAAATGCCTTTTTAATTCTCTTTCTTTTCTTTATGTTCTGAAACCTATTGTGGTAAACGTGAAACTTTTTTTTCAACAAACAGGGGCAGGGGGGAGGGAATCCAAGCAGAGACTAACTTGGAACAGCTACTAGACAAAGCCCTGGCACTAGTGTGTAGACCCCTGCTTGACTTTGAGTCTCTGCAAGTTCTGCTCTAACCATTCTCCTATCTCTGTTTATTCCATGCTAAGCAGATGGCCCAGAAATTAGCCAAAAGCAGGAAGAAGGTGCAGTACAACCTCCATCAGCTTGGTGTTATGCCTGTTCTTTTGGTTTTTATTTATTTATTTATTTATTTGCCTTTCTTACTTTTGATTTTGTGTTTTTATTTTCTGCATCCAGCAAGTTTTTGTTCAAGTTTGTTTCTGAGTCACCACACAAGTTGACATTTCTCAAAAATCAGTTGCCTAGCTGGCCATTTTTTTGTTGCTTATCATTAGCCATTTCATGTTAGAAATAGGGTAAAGATTGGATTTACCAAATGGAAACAGGCAGTAACCAAAAGTTCCTATTAAGAAACAGGAATGATATGGCGAAGGTTCTACTTCTGTAAAATGTCAGACTAAAAGAAGTGACTTTTTTATTTTATTCCTCTGTAAAGAGTGTTTTTGGTCAATTTGCAAATATATTAAATTGCTGGATGCAAAAAAAAAGTTTACATATATACACACGATTATACACTGAGATTGACTCATACTTTAATAATCTGTTTTGCTTATGGAGTTCTCGGGTGCTTTTCAGCAAATCTGATCAGTTTTAAAGTACAAGCATTTGCTCTGTGTCTTTACAAAGGTACAACTTCTGGAGTGGGTTAATGCTCTCTCATTCTATTCTCTGACCATGAAGACCCTCTTACCAGAACTGCATTATAAATTGCTTAATCTGCACCTGCTACATGCATATTTCCCACAGCCTGAGCAGTTGCTGTCATTAGCTCGTATAGAAACCCTCTAGGCAAGAGCTGCCCATAGTTATTACTCATTTGAAAAACCTTTCTTAAAGATGCATACATGTTAAAAGAAAAATCATTTGGATTTCCATGGAATGTTTATACAATTCATGATGCTCTGTGTTTTTTTATTGGCTGCGGGGTCAAAGGCTGTAATATCTAATCTAGCTTGCTATCATTCCTTTATATAGTTTCCATAGCTTTGTGTTTAGCTTCTGCAATCAGACACTCTATTTTGCATTGCTGTTCTGGTGACTGTGTCTTGGTGCGCCCCTGTTTGTGATCTAACATTGCTATGAAGGATGTTCTCTAAAGCACATATTGACTCTAATCCATTTTATTTACAGGCACCAGAAGGTGAATCTCAACCAATGACTGAAGTGGACCTCTTCATCTCGACACAGAGAATAAAAGTATTGAATGCAGACACACAGGTATAGACAAAGAGAAACTTTTGCCAGGGTTGGCACCTATAACTGGCTACGTCCAGATGAAAGTGGATGAGAGTTCCCCAGGGAGAACTAGTGATGGCGCGCCTTGTGCCACCACTACTTGTCCCTGAGGAAGACCCGTGCCACACATACTGTGGCCCACGGCAGGTTGCTCCAGAAGGACTAGGGGAGGCTGGGGCCAGCACTGGGGTGGCCCCAGCAGCCTTAGCTGATGTCCTGGGGCCTCCTGGGGCTGCAGTAGCAGCGATCTTGCTGCTTGGAGCCTGGCCAGCAGCTGCAGCATGGCACTAGCCAGCCAGGCTCCGATTTTGAGTGGCGCATGCTACCTTTGCATGCTCCACTCTGCATTTTTTTTTTAGTGTTTTTTTTTTTACCTCTGGATATCCAGGAGTCCAAAAAAAACCCCTGCCCTGATCCCTTGCAGTTCAGAAAACAGCTGAACACGCAGTATGTGGTGCCACAGAGGTGTCTGCAGCGCCACATACCACACGGCTGAGCTCATCTGGATGCAGCCATTGAGAACAATTGAAATAGACCTGCTGCTGAGATTCTTATTTAAACTAAACAGTTCATATTACCTCGTTTCAGATAGCCTGATGCCATAATTTGCTCAGTGTCATTTATCACCAGGTTACTTTAAAAAAGCTTGGCTTTGATGGCTAAATTGACATCTTTAGTCCTCTGTATGTAGTGCAGGTTCAAACCCTCAAAACTGGGTCTTTGTCTTTGAGGTTGTTTCACCTCAGACATAGTAGCATTAATTAAAAAAAACAGGAGATTTGGTTCATTTAGTGAAATAGAAGCTGGCACTTCCTTTTGCTGGTCCCTATTTTAGAAGAAACAAAGGAGTTATTCTGTACATATATATATAATTCCAGTTGTTCTTAATATGTCATTTGTATTTTTTCATAATACCGCAAGTATGGTGAGTAATTGCACAAAACAGACACTGATCTTAGTATTTCTCTTCCCCAGGAAACTATGATGGATCATCCTTTGAGGACTATTTCCTACATAGCAGATATTGGGAATATTGTTGTACTGATGGCCCGTAGGCGAATGCCACGATCTAATTCCCAGGACAATGTGGAGGCATCTCACCCTTCCCAGGATGGAAAGAGGCAATACAAAATGATTTGCCATGTCTTTGAATCCGAGGATGTAAGGAATTATTTTATTACACAATGTTACTGTCTTTGGGCACTTACACACATACTTTTTTTCCAGCAATGCGCCAGAAATCCGCCACTTCAGAGCAGACTCGATTAATTGAGTCTGCTCCACACACAAGCTGAGGCGAACTGTATTGTGCCACGTGCAGTTGTACAAGCGGCAAAATGTGCGTCAGTGCGCAGAAAATGACAGCAGTGCGCTTTTAAACTGAAGCACCTCCGAGACACCGCCACCTTTTCAAAGAGCCCAGCGCTGCGACACACACGTGTAAAAATGTCCTTTGAGAATATAAGAAGCATTTTAAATAGAACTGAACTCTCACAGATGGTCCTGCGTATTTTTTACATGCGTAATAATAATCGGTCTGAAAAGAGGAATGCCCCCCCTCCTATTTTGGGCTTTAACTTTTGGCTTTCAAAATTCACAAAGAGCCTCCATTTATAAGAAGCAGTTCTCGTTGTTTTTAAATTTATCTTTCTTTTCATTCTCAATGCAACACTTTCCGTAGACATTGAGGGGCTGATCCACAAAAAAATGGTTAATATCATATTCACTTTACAGCAATGCAGGATCTGCTCCTGAGAGTGAACATCTCTCATAACAAGTGATTTTTAGAGGGGACTCATAGCCATGAGCATTGTAATTAGGACTATAGATTCATGCTGCAGAAGTGATCTATTGTGGATACTGGAGTTGAGAAAGAAATATTAAAAGCATTTTAGGAAACCCAATCAATAATATTGTGTATACATTTCTTAAATGCCCTGCATGCAGACATCTCAGAGCAGATGAATAACTATTTCATAAACCTATGTCGTGACTTCACAATGTAGAGGGGTAATTGAATGATCTATTTTATCTACTCTGCTGTCCTTGCTGTTTGAAGCCAAAGTAACTGGGAAAGAAATACCAGCCTACACAAGTTCCAGTTTAATATTTTAAACTAATTTGAATAACAAAAACCAAAAGAAAATAAAGCACTTAAGTAAATTAAATTAAATGGCTTAATAACAAGTCATCAATTGGTCTAATTTCCCATTCATTTAAAATAAAATATGATTCCATAAGATTTGGAGAAGGGAGTAAAACTTTGTTTGTTGTCAACCCCACCCAAGTTCTAGGATTTTATAAGTCCCTGTGGCACCTGATATGTCAGTCAAAGGCTGACGAAGGAAGTGTCGAATCACTCCAAAGTTGAAATTAACATTTAGAAGACAGCTCTGATGTCATTTGAGGAAGCCTGCCTAAATTACATGCGGTTAGGCAAAAGCCTATCTCTCTTCTTTGCTACCATGCCATTCATAGAGTTCTGTAGGAGATTTTCCAGTAGAGTTCAAAATTGTACTTATTCAGCTAACCAAAATCTAAGTGAAAATAATAATGTCCCAGAATTCAAACACCTCATGAAACATGTACATGTGAGATATTTCAGACAGCCAAGTTATTTAAGTTAGGGATGTGTTAGAGGTATTTGAGAAACTAGTTGCAGGCACTGTTCACAGATACAGTCTGTGGGTTTTATCCAGATGTGCTCACTCTGTCCCACTACCAGTCACCTGCTGGAGTGAAAAAGAAATACATGGGCAAAACATGTCGAGGCATCCAGTTAGTACCAGAAAAAAGCCAACACAGAAAGATGATTCTTATACAGAATGAGAGTCACAACTCTGTACTTTCATTCAGCTTAAGGAAACTGATGTGTGGTTGAAAGTATTACCCAGTGTTTGGGGGGGAGGGGGGGGGAGGTGCTCATCTTTCTAACATCACTGGGTTTCTTGACTCATTACAGACTGTTGTATATGTGTCTAGTGATGAATGTTGTTCATGGTGCAAAGAAAGTAAAGGTCTATTTAACCAGGCATAGTGGCATCACACAGCCACAGGCCGGAGCCTTATGAAAATAGAAGTCTGGATAGATCTTCCTTTTCCTTTTTTTCAGGAGTTCTTTGGATTAGGTACTCCCCTTCTGATGTCCCTGGCATCACCTAGTGTGGTTTAAATCTGTTCATGTTTGTGGAAATGCTCAAGCTCCTCCCACCAGTAAACATTAGCTTGAAAAGCCCTGAAAGTCAGGAGATCCAAAATTATGTTGGCATTTAGTCAATTTGGCAGGTCTTTGAAAATATTTTGAAACATTTGAAGAAATAATATTAGCTGTCCTCAGTCATGAGCAATTCTATAGACACTGTCTCAATATCTGACAAAAAGTAGTACCTCGAAAATCAGAAAAAATTGTGTTAGTGAAAAGCTAGAACCAGAATGTCATTTTACCTGTGAGAAGCAGAAACAGAGAAACAAGCTTTTGGGCACAAAGCGCCCTCCCCGCTTCCTGCCTGGAAGCTTATCTAATATCTCCCTTCCAATGATACAGTTGGTCCAATAAAAGATATCACCAAAAAAACAAACCCTTGCTTCTTGCATATGGAGGAACATCTTGGCTTCAACTTTCTGTCTTCTGGCAGCAAAGAGCCCTGTCATTCCAAAGGTTGTATTAGCTTACAATTTTTAGTGCAAAAATCTGTATGGTCTTGTGGACATTATCTTTACAAGGACTGTTAAGTAGCTCCAAAAGTTTTAGTTTTAAAATGATCTTAATCTATACAAGAATTAACTGGCAATCATTACATCAGCAAACAATGAGTAGTTGATAAAATTTGTCTCCATTTTCAATAGTTCTAATCTATTGAGGAACACTAGAGGAAGTAAATGCTTAAATGGGAAAAAAAGCAATCAGAGAAATAGATTTGGTTTTTAAAACTTCTACTAAGATAATCTTGGGCAATGGAGACTAAACGGTTAATATAGGCCAAACTTTTAAAAGAGCTCAGCATCAGATTTCCAAATGTTCTCCATCTGTAATGGGGACAGACTTTTGTAAAAGCTTGGCTCCCAGGATCTTTGTTTTATTGTCTACATAGCAGTCAAACTCCTGAAAAATCCAGCCCAACAAGTTAGCATATATGTAACTGATACAGCACCACTTTAAATGCCAGTGACCATCTATTGTTACTAGTGGAATCCAGCTCCAGATTGAGAGTAGTTTAAGATCCTTTCAGTCCTGAGATAAACTGAGGCAACAATTACAGCCTGCTGTCTTTTTCCATCAAATATTTTCACATACAGCTGGCTTATAAATGGGTGGAATGGCTTGGGCTAGAAGGCAGAATCATTTGAGAGCTAATATACTTACTCGACACATTCCTCTTTCAAGTTCAGCTACCTTTATGGTTAATTTAGCAGTTCCCTTCAGTAAAAGAAGGGCCTTCTATTCTTATTTTTCATTTGAAAATGCTTGCCTTGCTGAATTAACTAAATGGGCTGAGGAGAAAATGTTTGATTTTGTGTGTGATTGTTACTATGGGAAAAAGTTTTCAAATAGATGCAAAATGTTTAACTATTACCAGGTAGGGACCATTTTCAGCATGATTAAAATGGGGGAGCAAGATCATTTTTTGGTGCTGCATGTTTTATTTACTTTTTTCTCTTTTCTTTGGAAATCACTCTAGGCGCAACTGATTGCTCAGTCCATAGGCCAAGCATTTAGCGTGGCCTACCAGGAATTTCTGAGAGCAAATGGAATAAATCCAGAAGACCTAAGCCAGAAGGAGTACAGTGACCTGCTCAATACCCAGGACATGTACAACGATGACCTGATCCATTTTTCCAAGTCTGAAAACTGCAAAGATGTATGTGCCGTTCTTCTCATAACAGCATATTAGGCTCATCTGTCCCAAATGCAGCCCGGTGCTGGTAACAATTAGAAAACCATTAGAGTTTCCCACAAATGACTTCATTAGGACAGAACATCCTCTTCCCTGGTAGGATACCCTGTGGCAATTCAGTTCTAAGAGTACACAATGAACCCTAAATTTATCAGCATTAAAATGATTTCCCATCTGTTCTGTGCTCTTTTACCAAACAGTTTTCAAACACATGGGACATTGCACATCAGTGCTGTGGGCTTAAAACAAACTGTTAAGACAGTAGTAAACAACATAAATTTTATGGAGACATTGTGGTGGGTGAGAGCAGTTGTCACCAGGTTTGTTTTAAAGTTCTATAAATTTTCCGCTTGTTTTATTAATACAGATGAACCAGTGTACCATTTCAGTGAGCAAGTTATTGCTTCCCAATCTGTAGGAACTAGTGCTTTCAATCTCTGATTATGCTTCATCCTGGAAGTTTACCCCCACCATCATTCCTTGCTATACACCCATGAGGTTTATTATGTGCATGTGAATATTATGAGGCAAAGGCTTCTTATGTAAGAGACCAATTTATCTCACATTAGGACTGAATTACAGAATTGTTGATTCATGTGTCTCATTATTTTTACCTTGGATTGGGAAGGAGACAAAGTGAGGGAGACGATGGAGGTCTGCACATATTTGAACACTGACTGTTTCAGATCTTAGAAGGATGTGAAATTGTATTTTTAACTCCTGATTCAGGTCTACATTGAAAAGCAGAAGGGAGAAATTCTAGGTGTGGTGATTGTGGAGTCTGGCTGGGGATCCATCTTACCCACAGTTATTATAGCCAACATGATGCATGGAGGACCAGCAGAGAAGTCTGGAAAGCTAAATATAGGAGACCAGATCATGTCAATTAATGGTACCAGCTTGGTGGGCTTACCTCTGTCAACATGCCAGAGCATTATAAAGGTACAGAGAATATTTTTAAATTGTATGGGAACAGCAGTAGAATGTGAAGGTTTTAAAATTAAAGATTCTGTTATCTACCCGTGCTTCTTAATATACATTTTATAGTAGGATCCATGATCTGAAAGCCCTTCACTAGTTTACTAGCCCCTGTGAGAGAGGAAAAGTCACCATCCCTATTTTGCAGATTATGAAATGAAAGTGCAAGAGAAAGCGAATCACCCAAGGTCACACAGGAAGTCTGTGAAGGATTGGAGAATAAAGCCTTGACCTCATCTTTCCCTCTCTGCTATCATTTGTGCTGCTCGGTTCATCCTTCACAAGGTTCAGAAGTATTCAGGAGCAAAGGTCAAATCCTGAAGGCATAAATATTTTTGCCGTAACTTTGAGCAGAACTTCCACTGAAGCTGATTTGAAGCTTTGCTTGAGTAAGGACTGACAGAAGGGGTTTGGGGATTTGTCCCATGGTAATGTGACTGATAAAAACAAATATAGCAAACTGAAGAATTGATTCATTTTCTCTTTCCAAATTATTTAAATCATATTTGTCTTTTCTGTAAGCATGGAGTTAATTTGTAGATATTTTGAGGTGTAATTTGTTTTCTTAACTTCACTACACTTGCAGCCGCATAATTGGGAGTGTGCTGTCTAATTGACATGAGAATATGTAATTGCAAAAAGCAGGCAAGTCAACTGGAAAAGAAGAGCCTATAGGGCAATGGCTGTGTATAATAGAGCAGGCATTCAAACATCAGTGTTCCAGGGAGGGGAAAAGATGCATCAATTGAGAATGTCATCAATTCCTCAAAATTGGATTCAGGGGTATTTATTGGAATAAACAGCTACTGTACAGTTGCTGTACTGCAGAGCATGTAGGAACATAAGGCAGGGCATGCTCCAGGGGTGGGGGTGGGGGGCACTTTAATTAGAGCGACTCCGAGAGCCGCTCTAATTGAAGAGCCTGTAGTGTCTCGTGTATTCAGTGTCCCACACTTCAAAATGGCGGCAGGGGCACTTTAAATAAAGCTCGTTCGATGAGCTTTAGTTGAAGCGCCCCCACTGCCATTTGGAAGTGTCGGGACACTGAATACATGAGACATGGATGCTGCTGGCCCACAGTAATTAGCACGCTTCAGTATACTGCTCCGATGCACTGTAGTTACAGTGCATAGGGGCAGTGTCCCTGCATGTCTACAGGCACTCATAATCTGGTGCTAGAAATCTTTCTCTAAATAAGCCTAGCAATATACTTGGTAAAATTGGATATTTTTTTCTCATTCCTGCCAGGTGGCTTGTTACATTGTTTGTCTATTTTGGACTAAATCCTTTTTGTGTAGTAATCCATAAAGTAAATGTCTTCCTGCCCCTTCCATCTCGTCTCTGTGAATGGTGTGTGTTTGACCATTTGAATAAAAAAATGCTAAGAAGACTTAAATTATTTGTTTCAGAAAATGAAAACTCTTTACCTAGGCAGTTGCATAGAAATATCTGAGGTAACAAGCCCTGCAAGTCTACATTTAATGGGTTCAAATCAGAACACCAATTACTGTCTCTGTCTTCAAACCCTGGTAAAAGCAGTATAGTTTCCTGGGAGAAAAATTCATAATTTTGTCTGGCACCTAGAAATAAATCTGAACATGTAGGGATCTAGTCAGTTGTTTCCTCTGCCTGGGCTTTCATTAAACATGGATTCCAAGCCCATAATTTTCATTTGGTTAGGCATTCATGTTTGGAGCTCATTTGGCCCTTGGTTAGGCTTTGCTGGCAGTGACTTACAGCATACCCTGAGGGTCAGGAGAATAGATTCAGGAGAAGTGGCACAGCCCAGAGGAAAGCTTTACCAGGGTGGGTGTGTAATCAGTAGGGCTGTGAGAAACTTCAGCAGCCATTTTGTTTCAGAAGTGTTTTGGCCCATTTCGGCACCTGAAACACTGAATCTGAAACAAAACGGAACCATCCGAAGTGTTTCGGAATGTTTCAGCGGTGCCCCCTGGCAATAGTCTGGCACAGCCCCTCAGCCCTCCTTTGAAAGTGCCAGGAGGCTGGGGCTGGTTGGGCGACAGGGCCGGGGAGGGCAGCCATGGGGGCTTCTCCCACAGCTCCCCACACTAGGGCAGAGGTAGGCACAGCCAGAGGAGCCATGGGAGAAGCCCCCGTGGCTGCCCTGCCCAGCCCCATCCCTCATCTGGCCCCAGCCTCCCAGCACTGTTTAAAAAAAAAAAAAGAAAGCCCCGCACTCACCAGATGTAACAGCAGTGATCAGGGCCTCTGAGGGCTCATGGCAGAGCCTCTTCACACAGCACAGGGCAGTGGGGAGCAGCAGGGATCCTCCCCTGCCTGGCACCCGTGTGACAGGTGCCCCATGGCATGGGTGCGGCACAGCTCAGCAGAGCGCTACACGCTATCTGGGAGCTGGGGCTGAACGGTGCTGGACTCCAACTGGCTGCCGGAGCTGCCTCAGCTCCAGACAGTGTGCAGCACCCTGCCGAGCCACGCTGCACCCGCACCACCGGACAGCTGCTGTGTGGGTACCAGGCAGGGAGGGGGTGATCCCTACTGCTCCCCACTGCCACGTGCTGTGCAGGGAGGCTCTGCCCCAAGCCCTCAGAGGTCCTGATCACTGTTGCTACAGATAGTGAGTGCAGAGCTCTTTTTTTTTTTTTTAAGTGCCGGGAGGCTGGGGCCAGGCAGGGCACCCATGGGGGCTTCTCCCACAGCTCCCCCTGCCTGGGGAGAGGCAGGCACAGCTGGAGGAGCTGCAGAGAACCTGCAGCCGCCTGGCTGTGCCTGCCTCTCCCCAGCTGATCCAAGTCTCTGAATCAGCACCGAAACAGCATCAAAACTCTGAAACAGATTCGGACAAATTGAAATGGAGCAGTGATCCGAAACAGCGAAACAAATCACTGTCCCTCTGAAACAACCAAATCCGAAATGGAAATGAAAGATAGACTTTTCGCACAGCCCTAGTAGTCAGGGCCTTATTCAGCATGTCCTGTTAATGTCTGCTAATGGTGTGACTGCTAAGGATATTGAAGGCAAAAACTGTTTTCTCCTTATTTCTTATTGGAAAGAGGGTTGACAGAAAAAAAGATCCTTGTTTCTCTTGGGAATGTTGCTGTCACAAAAAGGTTCAGATGCTTTAAAAAAAAAAAAAAGCAAAAAATAACCGTCTAACTTAAGAAGGTCTTTCCCATGCTATTATCAAAATCCTTAATGTTCTCAAACCTGCCATGTTGGTTCTAATTCTAATTTTGGAGATAACATAGGATATTAATCCTATGTTATCTCCAAAATTAGAATTATTTTCACTCCTCCTTCAGAGCCATTGCAAATGGACTGCTGCAATATTGTCTTGAGAAACTCCTTGCTTCCTCATACAAGGCAACACAGCTGTCTCATAGCTCCAGAGGAACTGTTCTGACATATATTTCTATTCCTTTCTCACTGCCACATTCAGCTGTTGTCATAGGAACTGGTAGTTATTAATTGTGCCCTTTTAAATGAGAAGATGGCTTGTAGACTGCCATAAGGAGCAGCACACTGATTAGGAGCTGTTCATCCATCAGTTCTGAATCACAAAAAGGTAAAAAACAGTCAAAACACAGTCAGAGGTTGTGTAAGATCTTATGATCAATTGCAAAAATTCTTTGATATGTTATGAAGAGGGCATAGAACTATCATAATTACATTAGATATTTTATTTAGATTTCTAAACTCTCATTATTAATCAATCATAAACAAATTACTAGATGACAGAGCTACCAAGAAACTTTCCAGTGTGGTGATATATTCAACAATGGTCCTATGCTTCTTTCATCTTGGTCCATTTTCTGAACTGTTTGAATCATTAGTTAGGTCAAATGCAAAAGTTTTTCTAACCAAAATTCCTAAGACATAAGATATTGTAAACTTCACAAGTTTGAAAGATGCATTGTATCTGGGAAATCCGGAGATTACTAAGGGTCACTTAAGATGTTTTGTTTGTTTTTCTAAAGCATACGAAAAACACAGTGCAGTTGCATACTTAGTATTGTAGCCATGATTAAATGCAAAATGGGTAGCTTCTGTTGGTCTTTTATTGTACATGTTGTCCTGAAGGCAAATTGTTCAGTGGTAAATAAGCAGTCATTTAATACGGCTACTGCAGTACACATGGTAAATAAAATGCAGCCACCGAATGTATGGTATGGAGTAGAGCAAAAAGAGATTTCAGGCCTTGTGTTCCAGTGACGGCCAGATGGCTTGGAACTGCCTCTTCTGACTTCATAATCTCATTTTCATTTGCCGTCTTTGCTTCCCAGAGCAGCCTCGCCACTTGCAGCCAACCTTGATTAATGAGCTGAGCAGAGCATAGTGCTGTGTGGAAACCAAAGGTGAAATGCTTTGGCAGTTGACGTCCTCCACAGTTTGTCCCCTCAGTCCTGAATTTATGTGTTTAACTGATCTGGACATTAACGGACTGTTAGATGCATAGATAGGAAAATAGAGCCTCTTGGGTAGGAGAGTGAGATGGCTCTATGGATCTTTCCGTGTTAAATATAAACTAAGTAATCACCCATTTCCCAACTTAAGATCAAACTGAGTGTGACCAGACTCGTTTCTTCATTCTAATAGAGGAAAAAGTTCAAGATGGTTTTAAATCACATTTTATTGCATTTGTATATGAGTAGAAAAACTAAATAACATCTCTCATTTGTTCCCTTCATTTTGGAAAGACCAATGGGCTATGTCAGCACTGGTGACTATGTGGCAGTGTTTCTGCCTACCACATGGGAGATCCAAGTTCAAGTCCCAGCTTTGGTGACTTGGGATGAGTGAGCTAACAAGGAGAAACTTCTCTTGCAGTGGAGAGGAGCCATTGTGTTATTGGGGGACCAGAAGGGTTTGGGGGAGACCTTGTTTCCACCAGCGCCCCCTGGGATAACAAGAAATAATGGCCACAAGTTGTTGGAGAGTAGGTTCAGATTAGACATCCGTAGGAACTACTTCACAGTTAGGGTGGCTAGGATCTGGAACCAACTTCCAAGGGAAGTGGTGCTGGCTTCTACTCTGGGGGTCTTTAAGAAGTGGCTCGATGCCTACCTGGCTGGGGTCACTTAAGCCCAGTTTCTCTCCTGCCCAGGCAGGGGGTTGGACTTGAAGACCTACAAGGTCCCTTCCGACCCTACTTCTATGATTCTATGTCTATGAACAGATAAATAGGCACAACTAAAAGAACCTTACACAGAAATGGATAATACTAGTAGTCGATGGTAAGCATCTTCCCCATTTGCATTAAAGCAGAAGTATTAACTCTCCCCAAATTAACCTGATCTCTGAAGAAAAGCAGGTCAGTTACATTCTACAAAAGAGAATGTACCCCTTCTTTCCTGTGTGCTACAGGAACTATTTTTCCCCATACAGATTCTGTGAATGAAGATTTCCCTCTACTCCTTTTTGATTCCTCTACTTCATGGAAATGGAATTCCATACAAGCTAGAATGTCCCAATAAAGCAACCATATAATCAGCAAAAGCAACAGGGAAAACTGTATGGAAGAGACATAGGGAGGTTAGCATAATTCCCACTCCAAATAAGAACTTTTCAGATAATGGGTGAAATCCCAGCTCTGTTAAAGTCAGTGGGGAAAACTCCCATTGGCTTCAGTAAGTCCAAGATTTCACTCTTTTGTTTGTGTAATGAAGTCAAAGGCAGGTATCAGTATGTTGATAAGATAGTCTTCGCCTTCTTGCATGTTGATGTAGCATTCTTTTTGGGGTAGGATGAGTTTCTTGGAGGTTGTCTTTGCTCATGGCTTGCTTGGTATATTGAAAATATTGCCTGTCCTGTGCATTGCTTGGGCAGAAGACTGCATGGGTGCCTCCTGAGTCTGGGGGGGCACCAATGCAGTGGGACACAACCAGAGAGGGTGGTCCCCCAGTGGCTAGCCGGCGACCAGGGGAGGGGCTGTCCCCTAGCAGCCGATCGCCGAGTGCACTGGCAGTGCAGTGGCAGCAGAAGTGCCGGCACCTCCGCATGTGACATAGTGGAGCCAATTTCAGGGGGGGCACTCTGTGCCCCCTACCAGCTGGAGTGCTCACTGTCTGGGGGGCACCAGCACTCTTGGGGGGGCACGTGCCCCCCCCCGTGCCCCCTCTATACATCACCTATGAAAGGCTGTATTTAAGTGCAGATAAATATGTTTTAAGCACTGTAAAACAAGATACATAAACCTACCGCTAGTATTAATCTGTAGGAAAGAGCTCTGAGGACTTTGAATTATATAAAGGTATGACAGAGACAGTTATCTTCAGTTTTATTATTTTTTTTTCTGTTTTTATTTTGTTTTTCCCAAATTTCAAAGTGAAATATAAGCATTGCTTATACAAATGATAATGGGCAAGAATTCTGCTTGTTGAATTGAATACTTGCAACCAGGAAAGCTACTTTATGCAGCTATCCTATTGCATATTTAAGACTTTAAAAATTGCATATTTAAGTCTCTGAATCAGCA
This sequence comes from Alligator mississippiensis, assembly GCF_030867095.1. NCBI lineage: Eukaryota > Metazoa > Chordata > Crocodylia > Alligatoridae > Alligator > Alligator mississippiensis. Next base: position 193,749,901 of record NC_081826.1, on the reverse strand, counting down.
CTGAAACAGCACTGAAACTCCAAAACAGTTTCGGATAAATCAAAATGGAACAGTGATCCGAAACACTGAAACAAATCATTGTCCCTCCGAAACAGCCAAATTGAAAATGGAAATGAAAGATAGCCATTTTACACAACCCTAGTAATCAGGGCAAAAAATTGCATATTTAAGACTTAATTTTCATAGCAGACTGTGTGGTAGTTTTCTGCTTACTTGCACAAACCTACTTCTTTTTCTTTTCTCTGCTGTTTGTCTCTTTTTCTTTTCTCTGCTTCCTGTAGAACAACATTCTGTGTTCCACAGTAAAGAAATTGCCTATAGGAAGTCTGAATTCTTGGCAGTTTAAGATGACTCTGTCAAAGTTGTTGACAAGCAGAGGTTGACAGTGTTTCACTCATTTCACAGGATTGTCTTATTGCTTGTGTCTGGTACTTAATTAAGGGTCCTGTTTCAGAAGGATGCATATGTAGCAAACTGATTAAATGTTAACGGGGAAATAACACTGAAACTATTGCTTTTTTCAATGCCAGTTTAAATCTGTCTCAGCATATCTACAACCAAACTTTTCATGGTATTATATTTTTAAAGGGTTTGAAAAACCAGTCCCGGGTTAAGCTGAACATAGTAAGATGTCCTCCAGTAACCACTGTCTTGATCAGGAGGCCTGACCTCAGATACCAGTTGGGTTTCAGTGTACAAAATGGTATTGTAAGTAGCTTCCAATATCTTTAGTTTTGTACTGTTATTTGCATATCCGTGGCTTTTTTTCCCCTGACATTTCAACTTGCCAAGAGCTATGCATGCATGTTAAATGAAAGATCAAGACAATCAACATGTTTCTTTCTTCAGCAGTCAATTGAACTAATTCCTTCTTGCCAACAAAAGGCAAAAAAGAGATGTTAGTTCTGAAATAGAGTATCAGTCTACTAGAGGAGTAAGCAGGACCTTCAAAGTAGGCCAGTGGTTTTCAACCTTCCTGGGCTTGATGCAACCTTCGCTGGACTTGAGGCACCTCTCCACAACTTTTTTGAATTGAGTGGCACACAAATTTCAAAAACCATTTAATATATTACACTGCTTGCTTCCTTGAAGGGGTGCAGGGCCATGGGGGCAGGTAATCAGCCAGACAGAGATAAGCCTGAGCTTGCACTTATATGCATAGCTACTCACATCTCACGGCACCATTCAAAGGATCTCACAGCACCCTAGGATGCCACCCTGGTTGAGAATCCCTGGAGTAGTCAGTGTACAGTCTGCATCATTGGTGTGTCTGACTGAATTATTATATGTTATTGAAAGAAAGAGAGCAGCTGTCTTTGATTTTTCTTTTATTGTAAATAATGAAATTCTAAATACTATAGACCTACCCAGTCATCTAAATAATAAAAATACTAGTGTCTGAATGGACTGTAGTTTTCAGTGCCCATCTTCTTTTGTCTTGGAAATTTTTTGATTATTTTTTATAATCTTTATACACACTTTGTAATAAATATTCTGGTACTAGACATCAGTAGCTCGCAAGCTTTCTTTTTCCGTGCCCCGCTGCTGGGAGTGGAGTGCGGCGGCAGCCCAGGAGTAAGGGAGCACCTGGCATGCAGCACAGCTCGTCTTTTCTGTGCAGCGCCACTGGCATTGCCCCCACAACCCTCATTTAGGTTGCAACCCGGGGTTGGGAATCGCTGCTATACATTGTACTCTGGGATGGTATTTTATTATTTTTAACATGTTCTTGGAAACTAATGCCTATAAGCTTGGAATGCGTCATCTGTCATTGATGGGCAAATGCAGAGGCTAAAGTCCCTCTTTTTCATGGTTTAACATGTTTAACACTGGTAAAATTATTCTTTCTCTTCAAGATCTGTAGCCTTATGAGAGGAGGCATAGCAGAGCGAGGAGGAGTCCGAGTGGGTCATCGGATCATTGAAATCAATGGACAAAGTGTTGTAGCAACGCCCCATGAGAAAATCGTTCACATTCTCTCCAATGCAGTTGGTGAGGTAGGAGCTGGCAACACGCTAAAATGATATTCCAGGTCTCAGCATTGTTGCTTTTTCTGTCCTGTCATCCACATGTAAATGCTGGAAAAGCGCAGAACTAAACAGGAAGGCTTATTTTATTATTTTTATACAGTGTCTAGTAGGGAAGTCCTGAGCACCTGTTGGTAAGGTTTGTGAGAGCTCAAAATATTTTGAGTATCCAGCCCAGTGAATTTTAGTAGAGGCAGGCATGAAAACACTCATGCTCTTCATCTCTACTGTGTCATGTCATTAAAGCTACTTCCTCCCCCTTCTCTGCTCAGTTCCTTCTGTAGACACAGTATAGATCCTGAACAAGAGATTATCCACATCCTTTTATTGCCAAGGCTTTGCAGCACGTGCATGAGGAGGTTTGCTTAACCTGATTTTGTTTCCCCTCAGATTCACATGAAGACCATGCCAGCTGCCATGTACAGACTGTTGACTGCACAGGAGCAGCCAGTTTACATCTAAGGCCCATACCTCATCTTCACAATGTGCATGGAGGATGTTGTTCCTCACTAGTGGTTGTGTTTCTAGTGCTGCATTTCTGTGTCTCCAGAGACATCTCTCTCTCTCTCTCTCTCTCTCCAACATTTTGTTGTGTCCAGGAAAAACAATATCCATGAGACGTTTTTTGTTGCATCTCTTTATGAGTAAAGCTTTATGTAATTCCTCACAGAATAGAACAATAACAACTAAGGACTGACTACACTGCTTCAATACATGAGCAATTATATTTCTATGGCCGTACTTTGATGATTAAGTACGTTCAGTGTTACTAAGTTAGAAAGCTCGCTTTACCAAACAAATCAAATCATAGGGTAAAGTTTTCCTCTTGGACTCCGCATAGATGATTTTGATTCACACTGTTATCCCTGTATGTGCTGCATTTAACATTAGCAGCAACAAGCTTAGTGCATATAGGGAGAACAGAAAACCAGGAGGAAATTTTTGCCTTAAATGAAGAGTTAATTGCCTGTGAAGAATGAGTGAGTGACTAAATGAGGATGTGACAAATTCATCTTTCAAATACACATCTTTTATTTTCTTTTATCTTCATTCTTCAGGATAAAATGACCACAAAGGTGGTTTATAAGTTGCTGAAAGATGTAAGAGTTGCTTTGCCCACACTAGGAAGTACTGGAGATGCACTTTCACTGTTTGGTCCCAAAAGTATCTGAGCCTTCAGCTCTAACCCCTCCAAAAATGCCTTTGTGTTTAAGTATAGCATGTCTTTAGCATCGCCTTCCCCTTCAATTTCAGATATTAAGAATAGAGGAAGTGATCTATTAATATCCAGCTATATTTTGGGGGGCTTACATTGAAAATCTAAATTGAATTTCTTATTGGCATACACGGGAGCATGTGTTGTGGTTGGTGTATCTACATTTTTAAGATGTGTGTACTTGATTTTTATAAAGTTTAAAAGAATAGGTCTGCACATAGTTCTAAGTAGTTTTGCTACTCTACGTCAGTTTTAACATATCTTTGGTCCAAAGACTGTCTTATTTTAACAACGTTTTTCTCTGAGTCATGACCTAGGTAACAGTGGGGGGGAGATAGTGGGGAGGGAGTGGGGTGAAATTAATTTATTTTGTAATTTATATACAAGTTAATTTTAGGTTCTCTACATGTATGACACTTAATGGGTATGCGTATGTACTATATGCACTTGTACAAAGAAGAAATGTTGTAGTAGGGCTGCATGAAGCCAAGGATTTGAGTGGTTACTAACTTTTGTGTTTGGGGGGGAGGGCGTAAAAGAACAAGACGGAGCAACTCTTTTTCCTCCAAAAGAAGAGAACTCCCTTCTATGTAGCTATGTTCCATTAGAGCTATGTAGGAACATTTTACAATCAAATAGAACCAGAAATGTAAACCGATCTAATGCCTTGAATTTAAAGCTCCGTTTTTGCTACGTCTTATGCAAAGACTTCATGTGATAAAATCACAGGACCCAGAAAAAAAATCCCATTCTTCTTTTTTGTGTGTGGGATGATGGTCACAACCATTTATTTCTCATTTAATGAAGGATGGACTGTGCAATATAAGCAACATGGTTATAGACTGGAAATGACATTGAGAATTGTCTCCAGCAATTTTATGGGTATATATAAATATACAAAGGTGTGAATTTCTGATAGGTGAGCCATGAAAACTGCCTTTATTTGATCAGTTGGTTACCATCTATTGTCAGAAGTCCAAAACAATGGGATGAGTGAAGAAAAAATAGCTTTTCAATTTCAAGTGGCAGTAAAAATATTCAAGGGAGCTATTGGAATGGTGCATAAACTATTGTAGTAAGTAAATATGTTTTTCTGTAAAAGTACATGTGTATAATAATTTGATTTACTGCGTTTTTTCTTATTATATCATTTAATCCCAATCTCTGGAAAAGCAAAGTTCACAAGAGAATGGTATTGATATTCCTGGTTAGTATATACCTCTGCCATCAGACTCATACAGCTAGATTGTGAATGATATAGAGTTACAATTTTAGGCATCTGGTTTATGAGGATCATATAAACAACATTTTTCATAATTTCCCATATATATAGTAATATATGTAAATATGATATATACCATGTATAATTTAGATGATTATATACAGTGCAGCCTTTCCATAAATTGGTTAAGTGAAAAGCTACTCTTAAAGGCATAGATACCCCATTCTTAAGTCCCAGCCATGTTAACCCTTGCTAATTTGTCATTTGCGAGTCTGTCCAACCCAGAACAATAACAATGGAGGTCCCACTGGAGGATCTTTCTATTGACTCAGTAAACAAAAGTACCTCAGTAAACATATGGCTGAAACAATGAACGATTTCTAAAATCCAAAGCCCCTGTCTTAAAAACATACATTTATCTCGAACCACCCAAGTAAACCATTGATACTACACATTCATACTACACGTGTAGTATGCTCATTCATACTACATATGTGAGTCAAGTTAAGCAGGTGAGTGTTTGCAGGGTTTAATCCTAGTGTAGAATTTCAGTTGTTCTGTTACAATAGGCTTTGTTAAGATTCTAACAAAAAGAGATGCATGCACTCCCAGCTATAGTCTTGGAAGCAAACAGTTTTGGTTTGCAAAGGGAAAGACTGTTTCAAGAAAAAATATGAACTCAAAAGGGACAGATGAAACTACTCAAGTATATTTTTCCACTGATATTTAAAAGATACTATGCTCCAGTTCTAAGTGTTATTGGTGAGTGAAATTCTCCCTGGTTCAAAGGAAAACTCTTCCATTTTACAGTCCCTCTTTTCTGAGAAAGGTCTGCAAAGTTGTCCCTTCCTTGCTCGCTACACAATTCCTAACTCGTCAGTGTTTACAATAAGGATGGAACGTCTTTTTTTACTTTTATTAGCAAGTTTCACAATTGTTTGTCTGAATCTTGGTTATTATTTAAGGCTTGGCTAGCATTTCTTGAGTGCAGTATTTTGGTTTGGTTTTGTTGGGGTTTTTTATTTTTCTAAATGAAACGAGTTTATGAAGATGGCAGCGTGGGTGAGATCTCTTGTATATATTTAGCACAGTACCTAGAATATGAAGTTGTACTATTGTTCTGTAAAGAGGGTGAATAGAAATTATTGTAAAGCGTTGGGAAAAGTATAGTATTGTATTTGTAACAATATTGTTCTTTGTAAACACTAAACTCAATGATCTCTATATATAAATATAAATATATATATATAATATATGTGAGCCTGGAACGTTGATACTGCACATCTACTGAATGTAATTCCTCTGACTTTTTTTGTCACAGGTCTCTGACCCTCTCTCTGTAATGCAGCTGCAGTGGTTTGACTGACTCTTTATTTTTATTTTATTTTTTTATTTTGGAGGGTTTGATTTTTGGGGGTTTTGCCAGTTATTTTGTTGTGATGTGTTTACTGTGCTACATTTGTTTTATTTAACAGAGCGCCAATGTCTGTAAGATTTGTAACAATAAAATATAAGACAAAATCAACATGAATGAAGCTGAGATTTCACTGATACTAATTTTGGAAGTAATCTACCACTGTTGTAACGGATGCCTAACCACTTTGGCACTCCCATTTTATAATGAATGGCACATGAGTAATCTTATATACAGAATTAAACGCATGGTTTGGGTGTTGGGTTTTTTTTGGGGGGGGGGGGGGGTGAGGTAAGAAACTACCCAGTTGCGTCTAAGCTGTACAACAATAGCTAGTTTATAGTGGCACCACCTTACATGTTTTCATTTTTCATTTTAAACTCAATCCCAGTTGTATGAATCTTTCAAGAAAATCAGTGTAGAGATGATGGTTTCAATGTGAGAGAAAAAATGTTTTAAGTTTGACATTAATCAGACAGTATATTTCATCAGTAAGCCTTATCTTAAAACCACCTTGTCTCCTTATCAACCATCTTCTCTCATCCTTTCATTCCACTTTTTAACTATTCTCTTGGTCTTCTGTCTTTTGTTTTTCAACCCCTAACCCAACCAAATTGTAAAATTCAGACATTTTAGACCTTAGTGTTTAAGGAGAACAGACTTATGGAACTGTTTGTTCTAGAGTTGAAAGAAAATAATTTACTTGAGGTTAAAATAAGAACAAACTGGGGATATTTGAGAGTTCATACACACATGCACACACACACACACATGCACACACACCCCTTCAGATATTGTAATCTTTACAAAGGGTCTCCTGGAACACACAAGTAACTTGGAAAATGACCACCAAAACTTAATGTTGGTGTTTCAGTAAAGGTTATGATTCTTGAAACAAAAATTTTGTGCTGGTGATTGACTGAAAAGAATGGCCCACGCACATCTTCAGCTGTGGTGACTGTAGAACTTTTAAACATCCCGAGCCCTGAGAAAGAGAGAAATCCAAGCAAATAAGTCAGTATCAAAGTCAAAATCTGAGTCATCTTAGAACTTTGTACATGCATAAGATTGTAATGAATGTTTGAATCCGCAAAAATGTTAAAGACCAGGAAGTGAGTCAAAGAGCAATTGAATTTTCAGTTTTATGCATTGAATCTGTAAACATAACATGAAATAAAAACATACTTGTCAAAATAGAATTAGCATGTGTGTTGTATACCGGGAACCTTAAACAAAGAGAATGTTGCAGTTTGCAAAGGAAGAGGAGAATGAGGAGAAAAAACTTGGAAGGGGAAGAAGTGTTTAGTAAATGGTACAAACTTGACCTCTGCAGGAGGCTTACCTTTGTTCTTTTTCCCTGGATATCAACCCCCATTAAATGTAACTGTCTGCTAATCTTTTTGTGCACTTGACTAAAAATCTGCATCCTGACCTCTAAATAGGAAAGCTCTCTACTGACCGACTAGTCCCAACCTGGCCTTTCCCAGTACTGGATACAGACCAGAGCAACCCAGATGCTATCTCCCTCATATGGGAGATGGGAGTTTTCTTCTACAGTCTATTATGTTGTGAATTGTAGCACTCCCTCCTTGGGATCCAGGATAGGATAAGGAAATCCTTACCATCTCAGTCACAGGCACCCCACTAGTCTGCAGCATCAGGGTGCAGGCGGACGTTATGTTTGTTGCACAGTCAGCCTTCTGAAAGCACTCTATGGCCATGCCTTGTCACCTGCATGGCTGCAGAGCACTTTTAAAGTTGCCAATCATGCAACAAATTAACTTAGATTAGATCAGATCAGATTAAAGCACTCCACTTTAGAGCACTTTAGGGAACTTGTGTTGCCTAAGGTTAATTTGTGGTATGGCATCAGCCCAGCCCCGCACCTGAGGCTGTCAGCAGGAATGGAGTGGGGAGGGGGAGGGGGTGAGCTAGGGTTTGCCAAGCCTGAGCTGGAGAGAGGGGGCAAGTAGATCAGAGCCCCCCGCCCCCCCCAACCTCACAACCTTCCCCTCCAACTTCTTCCCCCCACAAGTTTAGGCCAAACAAGTCCCAGCCCACAGCTCACTGAAGCGCCAGAAGTTAAAGCAGGGACCTGAACATCTGTCAATGCCACTGTAGAGAGGAGTCTGAGATACCACTGTTCATGACATAGGCCAGAAAAGAGTATATTGTTTATACTGTAATTTAAAAGATGCATAATAACTACGTGCCTGGTTCCTATCATGACATTAATTGGATGCGTTGTCAGTTGACTGGGGCTTCCAGCCGTGGGGATACATCATGCGCCTCCAAGGTTGGGAGCCTGCAGCTGATGGGGCTCCCAGCAGTGGGAGCTTCCTACTTGCCTCATGATCCCAGGCTCCCTCTGCACTCGTGATAAGGCATGATGGGACCTGATGCACAATCCCACAATCATGCCTCCTGCCATGTGTGTGTGGCCTGGCAGGAAGCACAATTGTGTGGATTGTGCATCAGATCCCATCACACCTTTACCTGCATGTCTGGCAGGGGCTTCAGTGTGGCAATTGGAGCAAAAGTAATCTCCCACTAGTAAGTGGAAGTATGGGTGGGGAAAAAGACCAGAGTTAGGATTACCCTTAATGGCACATTTCCAGACTGTGTTTATTCAAAAATCAATTTATAAATTAGATTCCCTTTTGTTCTGAGGCATTGATTTTGCACAGTCATAAACCTATCTTATTGAATGCCTATTTTATCAGATGACAGCTTTTACCACTGACTGCAAAGTAACATTTTTGTAGGCTGTAAAATTGATAGGTCACAGTGTTCTTGGCTTCTCCTTTACAGTAGGGATCTGCAACATTTTCCAGCCGCAGGCCACAGTGACCCAGATCAGGTCTGAGGCAGGCCAGGACTAGGACCTGGCTGCCTCTGTTGCTTTTCCCTGCCACCTGTTTGTAGCATGGTGCAAGCAGAGCTCCCCTTCTACCAAAGCTCCTAGTGCCCATCTGCAGCTGGGAATGAGCCCTGCCCCCCCACCAAAATCTTGCCAAAGCTTTGGATTCATGGCCCAGATCCAGCCCATGGGCCATAGGTTACTGACTCCTGCTTTACATCAACTGACTACCGTGAGAGCTGGAAACTTTTACAGGTGCGATACAAAACCATTTCTCTTTTACATGTTAAACAAGATGCCAATTTGTGGATGGCCATCCTCAGCAAATATCCCTTTTTTCATTTGAGATACTGTAAGTGCTGTAACATAAAGACTTCATTGACCTCAGCAGGGATAAGTGACTTTATTGGTGACTTTATTTATATTCACTTGGCATTTATTCCTATAAGGCATCAAAGGAATTGTTTGTTGACTGGAGAGCATGCCATTGACAGAACTGCTCTGCAGTATTATATGTACTAGCAAATAGGATTATGAGTCAAGAGATTATCATGGAATCATAGAGAAGTCAGGCTGGAAGGGACCTCCCGAGGTCATCTAGTCCAACCCCCTGCCTGAGGCAGGATCACCCTTATTCAAACCATCCCACACAAATCCATCATCTAACCTTTATAGCAAAATTTCCATGGGGTTTAATCCAGGGATCACCAAACTCTGGGCCAGCAGTGACTGGCTCCAGTCTGCAAAATACCCCTGAATCATTGTGCTTACTCTTCTGGGGGAAGACAGTATTTCCTAAGAGACCAAAGAATCTAGCAGTCAATATTAAATGGTGCAAATATTTTCAATCTCTCCCTTGTCAATGAGAGAGATTGATTTCACCTCACACAGTCTATTTGACTAAGTGTTCTGTTAAACTAAAGCTAGTCATGGGCAACAGCTACATTATTAGGGACAAAACCTGGAGCCATTGGATTCATGCCTCTCTAAAATCACCACCATTTATAACCTGCATCAGTTCTATCCTGGATCTCATTGCTTGAGGTCTTCTAAAGGATTTGCAATGTCTGCAGCTGTCTCGTGCTCATCACCTTTGCATTCCCTTTTTGTGTGGGTTGTATTACAGCCGCACGCCATCTAAACTCCATTTTTACATAAAAGTCTCTTTTTAGACACTTTTACAGGTAATAAAATAGGGTTACGATTAAGATTACATAGCATAATATAAGGGAAAACACCTTAAAGAGATAAACAACCCTCAAAAAAGTATTAGAAGCTGATAGCTTAAGATTAAATAGACATCTAGGCAAGTTAATGGATGGAAATGCAGACTTAAGAGTGTCTAGTTATCCAGAACTCTCCCCTGCAGTGAAGCCATGTACTTGCTGTAGGATTGATGTGTAGTGGTGTTTTTATTAAGAAAACATTAATTGGATTTTTAAGACATACTAAATTGTCTGCCCCTCATAAAATAACTTTTTAAAGAGAAATTCACAACGATTTTTTTTTTAATTGGTTACAATTCTGCACTTATTCTCAATTGATCTTAAGCCACAAGCTGCTTTCCTGGCAGATAAGAGTGTAAGATACTAATTGGAGGGAAAAGGACCCACTGTAAAATGAATTCATTCAGGGGGTTGGGCTAGATGACCTCCTGAGGGCCCTTCCAACCCTAATTTTCTATGATAATTGTAACCCAACAGACTTGGTTGTACATGTTCTGAACCTTTGCTTGGTGCATGGAGAATGACAGTGGTACATGTGGGGGAACTTGCATTACATTTTTCATATGTGACAAAGAGCTTGAATATCTGCCTAAAAGTAATGCAGCTCAGCCTTAGCTATGGTCCCTTCATAACACTTCCTTCTAAAGAAGTCAAACAGGAATCCCCCTTTCTGTTCTGTGTAATCTCCCTGATTCTGGTGGTGTAAATCAGGACTTTATCAGCAGCTTTGCAGTAGATGTTTCTGTGGGCCAAATAAAATATAACTGTTAGTCTCTCCTTAGGTACCTGGCAAGCAGGGATGGATTGATAGGCCTTGCTCTTGCTCCTAATGACACCAGTAGAAAAACTTGGTGACCTAAGGCAGACAGCAACTAACCAGAAATCACCCAGGACCCATCGAAAGGCATGCATAGCTGTGATTCCTGCCAGAATTGCTTTTGTGCACTCCAGTGACATTGGGACTCTAACCAGTGTCTATTTAAGTTATTCTATTTGTGCCTTTGCAGTGATCTGTATTAAAAAACAAAAATAAATCTGTCCAATTCTTAAGTTGTTTACACATTCCTTGTTCCCCTTCATTCCTCCCTAGGGATCACTCTCACTGCTTGCACCACTCCAGCCCATTTCTTTTCTATAAGATTCACTTATACTCTTTGTCTCCCCTCCTCTTCTTGCTCTGTTTCCACCTTATCCCTCCTGCTCCAGATTCCCTCTCTCCTTCTTTGCTCTTCCCACATTTTATCTTTCCAGTTTTTCTATCTTTCCCCATGTTCTCTGCATGCTCTCCACCTCAGTCTTTCCTAAACCCTGCACATTTATTCTTCCCCTTCATATAGAGGGAAGTTAAGGAAGTAATCTTTGCTTTGCTATCCATGGAAAGAAGCCCAGTTTGGGGGTGACTTTTCTTGTATTTATTGTACTGCAATGTAGATGGAGTGGGCCATGCAATAGGGAGCTTTCTGCCTCCTCCCTCTCTTTGGACTGAGAAAGTCTGGACAGGTGGAGGCCCTTTCCACTTGGGTATCCAAACTATACATCTCTCTGTGTAGCTTTCATCATTAAAATGTTGTACAAAAATCAAAACTGATTGTATTCTTAAAAGGGAAATGGATCTTACTAGTTTAAGGACCTTCCCTTTCTGGTTACAGCAAAGGCGATCTGCATCTGCAATTGGACTGTAAATAAAACCTCTGGGGAAGGGGATAGAGATATTTTTCAGCAAGTCGGGGAGGGGTTTTATTAGTTTTTTAAACAAAGTAGGAGGAGCTAGGACCTGTGGCTACACAATTTGAAAAAGGACAGTGTTGGGAAGTTTGGCTCTGTCTAACCAAATGAGGTTCATCATATGCAAGGTTTGCATAACCCTCTCCTTGGAAAAAGAAATATTCATCTTGCTCTTCTGAAGTTTATTTTATTCCCTCCATCCCAAGCACTGCTCCGGCTATTTTCCTTACATGGGCTTAGATGAGACAAAGTTAGCATGCAAAAATCTAAGCTAATAAATACTGATCTCTTCACACATTATTCTAGTCTGACAACTGACTGTGGGGCAGAATTGTAACGATTAAAACTAGGTGTTGGACAGCTTGTAGCTCTTGAAATCCAGGCATAGGCTAGAATTGCTGCAGAGGCAGTTGAATGAATAACAGTCACATTTGAAACCTCAAGGAGACACAAAAGCAATGTCCCATTCAACTCTTTATTCTCCCCGCCTGTAGCTCATCACCTTTTCACCTAAACATGCTGCATCGGCTGCATGATCTTCAATACATCTGTTCTTACATTTTCAGGACCCTCCATCTTTAGGTTTGCCTATAAATATTAGAACAACGTGCTAAGGGGTGAGCTAGCCACAGTTTGGAGAGCAAATCACTGCTCCCTGGTACTCTGTTCATAAACTACGGGATGGTTCATTGGCTTGCCACTCTGCTGGATTTTAATATGCTCTGGGTTGTTCTAGATAAGCCATCTGTAGTTCTGCTTTTCTTTAAAAAAATATGATTTTTTTTTCCAACAAAATTGAGAAAAAGGGGTCAAGTAACGAACTGGGAATAAACTGCAGCCTAATTAGTATGGCTGGTGCTAAAAAGCAGGTAAGGAGTCATTTGGGAAACCTGACTTTATAAACCAGCCAGTTTGATGATAATTAAGTATGCCTTTACCTAGGAGGATTACCTAATGAGAATTAGCTGTTTTCTTTAAAAAGGTTAGGGAGATTTCAGAAGTCTTCAAAAGATATTTTGGGGAAATAAATGGAAAGAAAGGAAATAAATGTGTTACTGTTTATTTGTTTAGTTTTCTCCTTTGAGAGAAGGGAAAACAAAGGAGAGTCCTACCACTCCTTTTCCAATGAATTCAATCGACACAGTTATTGTGATGGGTCTTGTCCAGTGGGCTGAGCGTTGCTTTGTGAAACAGGAGGGCTGGTAGTCTAATTCCAGCCCAGCTGCTGACTCCCTCCATAGCTCTGGGTGACATTTCTCTGCCTCCTTCTTCATTCAGTAAGTGGAAATGGTACAACCCCTCTTTTACTTAATCTGTGCAAAGGACATTGAGTGTAAGGATGAAGTCACGCATTATGCTTAGACCATGCTAAATCTGTGTAATGTTAAGCAGTGTTAAACTTATAATGTGCTGTGAGCAGTTGCATGTTTCATAGTTTCATAGTTTCACAGTTGGTAGGGTCGGAAGGGACCTGAGCAGATCATCAAGTCTGACCCCCTGCCATGGCAGGAAAGAGCTCTGGGGTCAAACAACCCTGACAAAGTGTTCATCCAGCCTCCTTTTAAAGACCCCCAGGGCAGGATCCAGTTGGATCTGGAACCAACTTCTCTTGGAAGTTGGTTCCAGATCCTAGCCGCCCTGACAGTGAAGTAACATCTCCTGATGTCTAGCCTGAATTTACCCTCTGCCAGCTTGTGGCCATTATTTCTAGTCACTCCTGGTAGTGCTCGGGGGAACAGGGACTCCCCCAATGCCTGCTGGTCCCCTCTGACTAGTTTGTAAATGGCCACCAGATCCCCCCTCAGCCTTCTCTTGTGGAGGCTGAACAGGTTCAGGTCCCTTAGCCTCTCCTCGTAGGGCCTGCCCTGCTGCCCCCTGATCATGCAGGTGGCCCTCTTCTGGACCCTCTCAATGCTGTCCACATCCCTCCTGAAGTGCGGCACCCAGAACTGGATGCAGTACTCCAACTGCAGCCTGACCAATGTCACATAGAGGGGGAGGATCACCTCCTTGGACCAGCTTGAGAAGCATCTGTGGATGCATGACAAGGTGCGGTTCACCTTCCTGACCGCGTCCCCACACTGTCGGCCCATGTTCATTTTGGCATCAATAATGATTCCAAGATCCTTTTCTGCCTCTGCACTGGCGAGAAGGGAGCCCCCCAGCCTGTAGGTCTGCTGCTGGTTCCTCCTCCCCAGGTGCAGTACCTTGCACTTGTCAGTGTTGAAACCCATCTTGTTCTCATCTGCCCACCCCTGTAACCTGTCTAGGTCCAATTGCAGCCTATTCCTCCCTTCTAGCATGCCCACTTCCCCCCACAGCTTAGTGTCATCTGCGAATTTGAACAGGGTGCTTTTTACCCCCTCGCCCAAGTCACTGATGAAGATGTTGAACAGTGCGGGCCAAGGACCGAGCCCTGGGGGACCCCACTGCCTATGTCCCTCCAGGTAGAATAAGACCCATCCACCACCACTCTCTGGGTGCGGCCCTCCAGCCAGTTAGTAACCCGTCTGACTGTGTAGATGTCAATGCCACAGTCTCCTAGTTTTTTAATGAGAATGGGGTGACAGTGTCGAAGGCCTTCCTGAAGTCCAGAAAGACTATGTCTACCGCGACACCTGTGTCTAAGGATTTTGTGACCTGGTCATAGAAGGCCACCAGGTTGGTCTGACAGGACCTGCCTCTAACGAACACATGTTGGTTGCCCCTAAACTTAATCTCCCCTGCTGGCCCCTCGTGGACATGCACCAGGATAATTCTCTCAAAAAGCTTCCCCAGAACCAAGGTAAGACTAATGGGCCTATAGTTTCCTGGGTCCTCCTTCCTCCCTTTTTTGAAAATGGGAACCACATTGGCCCTTTTCCAGTCCTCTGGCACAAGACCAGAGCACCATGAGTGCTCATAAAGCCATGCCAGGGGTCCCACAATGACCTCTGCTAATTCCCTCAGCACTCTGGGGTGGAGATGGTCAGGACCTGCTGATTTAAATATGTCCAGTCCTTCTAGAAGTTCCCTGACTAGGTCCTCACTGACCCTAAGCCTGGGTGCACCTCCCCTGGGGCCTATGGGGATCCCGGTGCGGGGGATGAGCTGGTCCCTGCTCAGAAAAATGGATGTTAAGGGTTAATATCATTTCTTGCCTGCACAGCTCTGACTTGCCACTAGAGGGGCTGGTGAGCAGGGCCATGACTAGGAGCCAGGGCACTTGGGCTCTATCCCTGCTGGGGAGGAGTGCATCCTGGGATGCTGGTGGACTACAGACAGCTCATTTTATCACAGTGGAGCACACTGAAGTTACCCTAACACAAGCTAGGTAGCACAGGCTAGAGTTAACCCTCGCCTGAAGTGGCATAGCTTTGAGCCTCGCAGCACAACTTAACAAGCTTTGATGTGCAGCCCCTTATGTTTGAAGTGCCCTTATAACTTCACTCTGACAAGTGTACAAGAGCTCAGCGTGGTAGCCGTGGTCTATCTAGACAGAGTACCTGGTGGCTTGGGTTGTTCTGCAGGACAAGCGGTATAAACAAATCTGGACAGGGCGGCCAAGCTCTGACCAGTAATGTTCAGCCATGGAAGTCCTGTTGCCCCTTTGTTTAAAGAAGATACCAGCAACACTGGTTGAAGGAAAGAGTCTAAACCTAAACCAACTTTCAGGCTGAGAGTTGGAGCTTATACTTCACAGGAGGTTAACTCCTCTCTTTATTACTTACCTGTATTGCCCCTACCCGCACAAGGTGTCCCTGATCCTTCATTCAGCTACTTCAGTGCCACCATCATAGCATAATAAAAAAACACCTTGGGTAGACTCCTCTTCTACTTTTCACAGCTGGAAAACTGCTTTTTGGGTGTGTGACTGCCTTTGTTGGCACTTTTCCAGTCTATGGTATGGACATACACAGCTCCCACACACTGACTGGGCAGGTAAATGACACAAAATGGAAAAACCTGGGCTTAAGTCCCAGGTTCTGGCCAGTAGAAAACCCTCCACATTCTAGCCACAATAGTAGAGCAACTAAGGCACTCGGCCAACTGGAGCCAGAGGGGCATTAAGTGTGTGTGTGTTGCTCTGACTTCCTAGCACATCTCTTGAACCACCAGACCACACATTCAATATAATCCAGTCCTCCTTTTAAAGCTGAGCCATTGCACCCTGTATTTATTGGGTAAGTGGGCTCAGCTCAAGCGTAGCCTTATGCGTTCCTGGCAGGGGCAATACCATGATCACCACAGTGGCTTCCTAGTCACACCCGGAGAAGACCACTCTGCTTGCATGGGATAGTACCCGTATAGGTAATGCATAGTTAACCTTGGTGTTATGCCCACTTTATGGAAAGGGGAGACTCCTCCCTAGCTTGCTCCTGGGGCCTTAGGGCTAAAGGTAAGGAAAACTCAGGGGCAATTGAACCCCAAGCCTCCGGGCCTGGGCCTGCAAATAGGATTCCCGGCAAAGGATTTGGGAACATCTGAAACCCAAGATGGGGTGGAGGATGGTTGCTGGTAATAGGGCCACTTTTGGTTCTGGACTGACTCATGAATTTAGAAGTTGTTTTGGCTAATTTGTCCTGGACTACGGAAAGTTAAATAAAGAAAGAAAAAAAACCCCCACCTGAAATAGAGAGCAGTGAAAACATTTCTGCCTTTTTGAGAGTCAAGGTCCAGATCAGAACCACTAACCCACTTTCTTCCAGTAGCAGCAGCAGCCATTTCACTGAGCCATGCACCTCCCAGCCTGTTCTTTTTTCTCCTAGCCCCATATTCTTCCCTCCCTTCCTTGGCTGGGAGGCTGGCTTCAAAGGGGGGACTGGTAAAGGGACTGGAGAATGCTTAAATTGTATCCTGATGATTCAAGCACTATGCTGAGAAGTAAAATAAATGCAGGGTCAGTCCCCCTGGATTAGGGGACCTAATCTATGTGCTTTCTACTTCCTGTCTGAGTATCCTAACCATTCGGTTACTGAGGCTAGAGCATGAGCAGAGAACCCCCACTTCTAGACCCTAATGTCTGATAATCATGGGCTTTGGCTGGGAAGAATTGAATGCTTGTGTTCACCCAGCATATGCACATACAGAGCTGTGTACCTGCCTGGCAGGAACGCAGCCTACTCTACGTGTTCAATAGCTTTGTGGATGCTTAAGTGTGTAAGTGCCAAAAATGCCAGTCACATGGCTAGGAAACCACCACATGGGTGTGCAAAGTGAAATAGCATTCTATCTATTGTATATAACTAACTGTCTGGGACCATTTTTGGCCCAGGTAGACAAGGTGATGAGTGTAAATCCTAGGATTGCAACAGACACTTGAGAATAAATGAGCTGAAGCTTAGCAAGGATCGAATGGGTTTAGGTCTGAATTGTGCACAGTATACTGAAAAGCTCCTTATGCATGAACTCATTACAAATAAATGCACACACTTGTTAATGGAGCTGTCAGGATAAAAGCCCTTTTGCCTACAGTTCCTGCCATCTGGACTAGCCATCCTGGTGTTCTGCTTGTCAACTTAGCAGCTCATTGCAGTTGATTGCATTTCCCACCCTATTTTTTTAACTCTGTAACCATCCTAGTCCCTCGATTGAGTGTTCAGGATACAGACCTGACTCTCCAGCCTTCAGTGGATTCTGGATCAGATGCTTTATAGTATTATACAAAAACAACACCCACACAGGCAAAATGGCAACTCTGAATATGGTTCAAATAATATGGCTATTTTTTTGTATTGTGGAACAGCTGCTACTGCTGCACTGTTGTTCTCAGCGTGTCTGTCAGAGCATGACTGGCTAGTTCAATAGTTCATGTTATTAGCTGAGTTGGTTCCTTAGTGAGTCACCATTTAACTTGATTGATGGGTTTCATAAGTAAGTATGTACGTTTCACCTGCCCTGGAGTAATTACCCTGCCAGGTAGAAATAAATTGATGTGGTAAGCAAATAATTTGGTGAAGGCTGATTTTTCTTTCTCTTAGCTGATGACCCAGGAACCCATGCCATTTTCTAAATTACTTTTAAAGTGCATTGCCACTACATCTGCTGACTCTTTGGTGACACAGTGGGGTTCTCACTCCTGTTGTTTCTGCAGGACCAACAGAACAGAGGGGCTGAGCAGGCTTTTATTCCTCCTGTGGGCCACCAGGAGATTTTTTGAGCATTGATTTCCAATCAGGTCCATCTGGGCAATCTACTGCAAGCAACAGGGTTGCACAGCTGTCGCTGAAGGCTAAATGTGTCCTGCATTACTCCCAAGACTCATTCTGAAAATAAAGTGACCTTAGGTCAATGCTGGCAGTCCAAAACAGCAGCTAGTTAGTCAGAAAAACTTCCCCCTCCTGTAATCTGTATGCATAGGATCTGCTGCAAGGCAACTTTTGTTTCCATAACTCAGTTCAGAGGGGAGGGCAGAGGATGGGGCAATATCTACATTACCCAGCTCCAGGATAAGAGTTATTACTGCAAAGGATTCCTACTGGTAGCTCTAATATAGGGCATAACTACCCTCTCTCATTCCTTCCCAGCTTCTTCCATCCCTGAGTTTGGGATGTTCTGGGATAGTCACAGAAGGAGAATGTTAAGGCTATTTCCTTTTCCCCATCTAAACAGCTATCCCTCATCCATACACCTTGAAGTGATGACCCAAGTCTGAGGAGAGTGAGCACTCAGTAGTCCTCTACAAATCCAGAGATGCCCAGGGTAAGATCATGCTGAGACAGTTTTGCATGCAATCCAGGCAGGGATGGCAGCCAGTAGCGAAGCACTGGGCACGTGAGTCCTACAGAGGGCATGTTACTGCAAGGGCAGCCAAGAGGCAGGAGGGGTGGGAAAGGATTACACTGGGCCTCTCTGCAAATAACCCTGGTCTCTCAAAAGGCATATCTACTCTGCCACCTGCGACTTGAGTACAGCCTGTGTGGATGTATCTGAGCTAGCTTTATCTTGGCTGTTAAGATACAGTAACATGGACTTCACCATTGGCTATGAATCCCATTAGATGCTAAATTCTCCCCATGCACTGCAAAAGGAGCCTCAGCACCTAACTTAGGTACTTGGGCCCTGTCAGGTAAAATCCATGATCCTAATTCTCTTTCATGATTTAGTCTTGGGTGCTGAGATTCCAGTAGACAGAGTGTACTTGAAAGTTAGGTGTCAGATTGGTGATCATTTTAAGATGCAAGTTTAGCACCCCGCCCCCCCACCTTTTGCTTCCTCAGTGAGGTGACTCTTCAATAACCAATGGTGATGGTTATAACTTAATTTACCAATGAGACCAGAGACTTATCAACAAGGCAAGTATTAGTTGAGGACAAATCTGTTCTACTCCAACCACAGATCCCAAAGCTTCCCAAGCTGTCTTTGTCACATTTTCTGTAGAAGACACTGAGAATCAGGGGTACCTGCCAACCCCAATCCTGTATGTGAAAGGAGATGGAGGAGCACTGGATCCCAAGCCAGATCACTAAAATAGCATAGGCATGACAGCAAAGTCAGGGAGCCAGGACCATTCACCTGTTTGATTTTTAACTTTTTCCTTTTGCAAAATGACAAAACTACTTGTTTGCATCAGAATCTGAGCACATTTCTGAGGAACTCAAAAAGACTCTCCTTACAGGCATATTGGGGAAGGTACCTTCTCACTCCTACACATATTGTAGCCCTTAGCTTGTACAGCACATTAATGTTGGGGATCTTATCATCTGCAGGCAGAGACACAACTCCACCCTTGGAGTAAACATGTACAAACATTGATAAATCTGGCCGCAAGTAAGCAAATGCCATAAACCCTCTTTCTGGTATAGTACTAGAAAATTAGAGACTAAACACTTCCCTTTTTGAAACAGGAATGCCTCTCTTCATGAAATGATAAAAAGTCAGCTATACACAGCAATCTCAAAACTGCCATAAGGCGTCTGACTTATTTGTCATCAACTATTTATGTCCAGAATCTACTTAGAACATCAGGCCCTCTGGTTAAATACAAATAACCCCTTTTCAGTGCAAAACCTGTTAAGTGCCTCATTTTCCCAGAGAGAGACCCAGTTCTACAGATGTCTCTCTGGAGGATGAATTGGTTGTCAAAGAAAATAAGTGGAAATGGAAGAGCTGTTGAGTGATTCGCATATTTCTTTACAATTTTTGCTCACAGGTGGACCTTGCAATTGCTGCATTTGACAGTCTTTGCCATAAAGTGTTCCTCTGATGCCCATTTTCTGCTCCATGGACTAACTCTGAAGAAATGGGGGAGGGTTGTTGTGTGCAGCAAGGCCAGCATCCTCCTTTTGGTCTGCCTTACACCATGATCACAGACACTGGGTGTATCTACATGAGGCATTTACTGTGCAGTAAACTACTCAGCTGCACAGTAAATATCTCAGCATCTACACATGCACCCCTATCAGGCTGGAGTAAACTAATTCACTCTGCAGCATGGGATAGTATTTGTAAATACAAGTATTACCCTGCTGTGGAGTAAAAAATGCAGCAGCGCATGTGTAGACACTGCCCTGGCAGGCTGGGGCAGGAAGGCACTTCAGTACAGGGTTGCATGCTGGCTAGCCCCATGCTGAAGCACCCTCGTGCCCCAGCCAGCCCCTCTGCAGCATATTGAGCCAAGGTACACAGCCCTGGGCTGGCAGGCTGACCCTCCAGGTCCCCTGCTAGCTGGGGCTGCTCCAACCTAATTCAATGTGCTGCGGTCCTGGTTGTACATTCAAAGGCCAATAAACTCTACAGTTTATTGCTCCAGCATTTATTGCTTCCAGGCGTATGCTCAAATAGTGTGCCTGGCAGCAATAAACTCCGGAGTTTATTGCTTGGCGTTAATGACACATGTAGACATGCCCACTGTGGGGTTTCAGTTGCTGTTTACAGCCACAGTTCCTATGCAGAGAAAATTGCTCTCATTCCAGTCATGCAGACAAGTCTTACCCTTAAATCTAGCTCAGCTGCACAGGACTTACTTATGGGTTCCCTGCACAGGTACTTCTACATGTTTCCTTATTCCTTCAGTAAAGTGGAGGCAAGATTTGCTTAAGGCTACTGCACAGGCAAGAAAAGTCACAAAAAACTAAACCTTTCTTTCACTGTTTGTCATATGATCTGCTTTATATTTTCTTTGCCCTGAATAGTGGCCCATACTTGTGTCAGACTCTATTTATATGGGATGTGTGTGTTTGGTAGGGGTAGTGGGGACAGATTTGGGGTTTTTTTACTCTCAATTCCTTTCAGGTTCTCCATCCTGTCAGCTGGCAGGACAGGACAAATATGTTTAAAAGAATCTGTTTAAAAAAATATTCCATTCAAAATGACTCAAAGGTCTTACTCCTAAAAGATAATTTTTCTGGTAGTCATGAATTACCTTCAGCAGTCAGGTAGAGCACTTAAGTCCCTGTATATCTCCATTAAACACAGAGGCAAGAAGGTGATGTTAATCATTTTACCAATGAACAATCAGCCTGGGGGAATGTTAAAAGTGACTGATTAACAACCTAACAACTGTGACTTTGGATGGATGGTAGACAACCCTGTCCAAGGTGTTCTTAATGGATTGGCATGGCAGCTGCTGGGCAAAGCTATTTCTCCTCCAAATGAATAATTATATCTTCCACAAATCAACACAAAGGCTGCTGTTTTTCTGCGTAATAACAACTATTAGAGAAGCAGAAGCTAATCCTGGGATGAATGCCAGAGGGGAGCAGGGGCCTGGTAGCACACAGCTCATTGCCGCAATGGGCCAGAGCCCTCTTGGACCTGAGGCTTCTCCCTCAGGATCCCCATCAACATGAAGAAACCACACAAACAAAGTGAATACACTGAGTCCAGGTATACAAATTAAACCTTTTATTTCTTAAGTCTACTTCTCATGTTTCAAACACCAATAAACTGAACCAATGTGTTCTCCTCCTAAACAGACTTAATTAAAACTTATAGTTTAAAGCTTTTTTTTGTTTTTCCCTAGGAAAAGTGGTTTAATAATTACCCTAAGTGAAGCTTTATCATTACAGTAACAGCAGGAATTTTTAATCAGCCTGCTTAAATGACAACTCATATCTTGCTGAGATGCAAGAGGCTGTAAGCTGCTACAAATGGCCTTGATAGTACAAACTATGAGCCTGATCGAAAGCCCTTGGAAGTTAATGGAAAGACGCCTACTGACTTTAATGAGCTTTGGTTTAAGCCCATACATCCTTGCCAAATAGAGAAGCAGGGCTGAAACCTGTTCCTGGTTACCAGCAGTACCTGAGAAACTAGTCTCCAACTAGGAGTTATTTGAGGAAATTAGTGCTTTTTTTCTGCTCAAGAATTAGTTGCAAAGAGACTCTTATGAACCTGTATGTTGTTCAGAATGACTAAATAACTATTTGATGCCAGTTTAAAGCAGCCTGGGCATGGCTCTCAAACTATTCACTGGGACTTGGAGTGTTTGGTGTTCCTAATTAGCTGTTTGGGCTGTGTAATTGAGGGCACCAAAACAATGTGCTGTCATTTCAGCTCCCCGACTCCCAAGCCCAAAAAAAGGTTTTCCAAAGGTTGTGGCACAAGCACTTTCACCAGGAGGATGCCTATGAAAACACATACTGTTCTGGACAAATACAAATAGGCTGGAGCAAACCCATCAGGCTATGTTCATGGCTGAGGTAAATCACCCCAGCTCTGCCACAACCAAGGGATTTATTCCAATTTTAACGAGCTGAACAGCTGTCTCATTTACTTCAATATTTTTATTTCAGATTTATGCAAAAGGGAGAGCATCATTTGGCCAACACTCTTCAGTAGGACAAGAAACAAATGAATGTATGTACAGTGACCTCACCTCAAATGATAGAACTCAAGGCATAGAAGCATTGTACTGTACAACGTGGTTTAGTCATAACATTGCAATCCCAAGAAGCCATAAACTATAACGATCCTGGACTACACTAACCACACCTGAATATCCTTGTTTTAAAGTCAGTGAGGAACCAGAACAACAAGAGGTTCTGTTGAATTAATTTTCTCAAAGAGTCTCCAGTCAAAAGTTCCAAAAACAATGTTAGGAGACTATGGGGGTGCGGGGGGGAGGAAGTAATAGTGACATTCCCATCACCCTGCTTTTCAAAGATGGTTTTCCTATGCTGTGCCTTTGTCTGATGGAGGAACTCTGAGCTAAGAATTAGAAACACACCAAATCAAAGGACAGTTTCTCGTACAACTCCAATGAGACTGTGAGGTCGCTCGTGCTCTATTCTTTGGTTTCTCCTTTCTGATACTTGGTTTTCTGCTGTAGTGAAAGTGCTCAGATCTCCACAGCTTTCCAGGTGTAGTAGTCCTGGGTGTCTTCTAAATGGCAGTGTGTGCGCTCTTGATGTAGAAGGACAAGCAGGAGTCATAATCTTTACAGAAAAGAAAAAACAATCATCAAATGACACGCGTTACAGCAATGCAGGACAAGCCCCCAAGCTGGGTGGCATGCAGTTCAAGTAATGATGACTAAAAGAAAGAAAATTGTGTTAATGACTGAGGGAAAAAATTGAAAGAATCAGCAATGTGGGAAAGGTTGTAGATATATTATATATATTCTGGATAGAAATGTTCATTTAATATGTGATTCATTAACTGAACAATTTGATTTTACCATGGGGTTTTGGTCCCTATTAGTTCAGATAATTGACTCTCTACTGTACATTAAAATGAAATTACCTCTGACCCAACTTCTACCAGAGTGGGAAGAAACAATCTGTAGGTTTGCCTCGTATTTCTTAGATGATTATGCATCAAGCTGTTTGACAGTCCATTAACCTATATCATAACAACACAGCAGGCAATAATGGTATTAACCATAAGCAGATTTAGTGATGAGGTTAGGGGTGTAAGAACAGGTCCTTCCACCTTGTCACTATTTAGTTAGTATTTCCCCACAGGATTTGTGTGTTTTCACACCTCATATCCCCAACTTTTTTTTACATAGGTATTAACTCTGGTATTAACTCACCCCAAACCAAGGCAAGTTAAGTTAACTTTCTGACAGAGTTAAAACAGTTGGTATGTCCTCTTCCTCCTTATTTCTATCCTTTTTTTCATACAAAAATTATCACTCACTGCCTAGTATGCTCTGAATCAGCTCAAAGGAGCATCGTGTTACCTGGAAGTCTCATTCTTATGTATATAATAAAGCTTTCAGAGTCCACTGGGAGGGGGAAGCAGAAGTGGGGACAGGAGAATGCACACTGGAGAACAGGGATATGAAGCATTGTGGGATGATGCTCACAGCCCTTTTCAATCAGGGTCCAGGGCTGGTACCCTGCTCACCCCACCCTAGTTATGCTACTATCGTCATGTATAAATTACAATGAGAAACCAGTGAATCTCTCAGTTCCTCTGAAACTAAAAAACAAAGCCAAGCTTCTTGGGTGAAAACCCAACCAAACCAACAGCACGAGAGTTGCATAACGTAAGGTGTTTGTTGTGGGAGACTCCCTCCTGAGGGGGATGGAGGGGCCAATCTGCCACCCTGACCCCTTAGCCCGGCAAGTCTGCTGCTTCCCAGGGGCCCGCATCCGGGACATTGCGGAGAGGATCCCCAAGCTCCTCAAACCCACAGACCACTATCCCATGCTCCTTATTCATGTGGGCACCAATGACATGGCTTGGAGCACTCCCAGCCAGGTCATGAGGCGCTACAGGGATTTGGGAGCAGGGCTTAAGTGTCTGGGGGCACAGGTGGTGTTCTTGTCAATCCTCCCAGTCTCAGGCTATGGGCTGAGAAGGGACAGGAGGATCTATGTGGTCAACCAAAGACTGCGGCGCTGGTGTTGTCAGGAAGGCTTTGGCTTTCATGACCACAGCCCGCTCTTTGGTGAGAGAGGCAGCGAGCTGCTGGGAAGAGATGGTCTCCACCTCTCTCCCCTAGGGAGGAGGCTCTTCTCAGCCAGACTGGCTGACCTGCTCCACCGGGCTTTAAACTAAGCCCGCTGGGGGACGGGGGGACTACCGCCACTGCTGGCCCGCTGAGCAATCCTTGCAAAGCCAGCGGATCACAGCACTCAAGGGAGCCCACCCCAGCCCCAGCCCTGGTAAAATCTGTGGGCAAGGAAGGAGCCCCCCAGGGGGCACTTGCCTGCCTGTACACTAATGCCAGGAGCCTGGGGAATAAGCAGGAGGAACTCATTCTCCTGCTCAGTGCAAACAATTACGATGTCATAGGGATCACAGAGACCTGGTGGGACTCCACCCATGACTGGACCACAGGGATAGATGGCTATACCCTGTACAGGAGGGATCGTGTAGAGAAAAGGGGCGGGGGTGTAGCTCTCTATGTTAAGGAAAGTTACGCGTCCCTGCAAGCCGATATTGGCGACCAGGGTGGACGGCTGGAGACCCTCTGGGTTAAAATCCGTGGGGAACACGGCACAGGGGACACAATGGTGGGAGTCTATTACAGACCTCCCACCCAAAGTCCTGAGCTAGACCAGGAGTTTGCCCAGGAACTGGCTGAGGCAGCTTGCTCCAGGACCATGGTTGTCATGGGTGACTTCAATTACCCAGACATCTCGTGGGAGGATCGCTCAGCAAAATCTGAGCGGTCGCAGAGCTTCCTCTCGTGCGTGGATGACCTCTACCTGACTCAAGAAGTCTATGGGCCAACGAGAGGCAAAGCGCTGCTCGACCTGGTGCTGGCTACTGGGGAGGACCTAGTTGGCGACCTAGTGATTGATGGGAAGCTGGGTGACAGCGACTACGAGCTGATCACCTTCACCATCCGCTGAAAAGCTGGCAAGTCAGTCAGCAACACGGAAGTCCTTGACTTCAGGAAAGCCGACTTTGACAAGCTCAGGAGGCTTGTCAGTGAGGCCCTAAGGGACTGTGATCACAGGGAGAGGGGAGTTCAGGAAGAGTGGTTGCTCCTCAAGGGAGCGATCCTCAATGCACAAACTAAGTCTATTCCATCTCGGAGGAAAGGCAGCAAGAGGGCACAGCAGCCCCCCTGGCTCTCCAGGGACCTAGCAGACCTCCTGAGGCTAAAAAGAAAAGCCTACAAAGGATGGAGGATGGGAGTCACCTCCAAGGAGGATTATTCTGCACTGGTCCGGTCCTGTAGGGAACAGACCAGGAAAGCCAAGGCTGCAACTGAACTCCAGCTAGCTTTGAGCATCAAGGACAATAAAAAGTCCTTTTTCAGATATGTGGAGAGCCGGAGGAAAAGCAGGGGCAACGTTGGACCCCTGCTGAACCAGATGGGGCAACTGACAACTGACGCCCAGGAAAAAGCCAACCTATTAAATAGGTACTTTGCGTCGGTCTTTCATCAGCCCCATGGGACGCCCATGCCTGCTACTGGGCCGGGAAGTCCGGGTGAGGGTGATCCCCTGCCCTCCATTAATGCTGACTTCGTGAAGGAACATCTTGAGAAGCTGGATACCTTCAAGTCAGCCGGCCCTGACAATCTTCACCCCAGGGTACTCAAGGAGCTGGCGAGCATCATAGCCCAGCCTCTAGAGCGGATCTTTGAAAACTCTTGGCGCTCTGGTGTAGTGCCCGAAGACTGGAAGAAGGCCAATGTGGTGCCTATCTTCAAGAAAGGGAGGAAAGTGGATCCGGCTAACTATAGGCCCATCAGCCTGACTTCTATCCCGGGGAAGATCTTAGAAAAGTTTATTAAAGAGGCCATCCTTAATGGACTGGCCGACGCCAACATCTTAAGGGATAGCCAGCACGGGTTTGTTGCGGGTAGGTCTTGCTTGACCAATCTCATTTCCTTCTACGACCAGGTGACCTATCACCTGGACAAGGGAGATGAGATTGATGTCATATATCTTGACTTCAAAAAAGCCTTCGATCTGGTGTCCCATGATCGTCTCTTGGAGAAACTGGCCAATTGTCGCCTTGGGTCCTCCACGATCCACTGGCTGGAAAATTGGCTCCGGGGTCGGACCCAGAGGGTAGTAATTGATGGAAGTCACTCATCGTGGTGTCCTGTGACCAGTGGGGTCCCCCAGGGCTCTGTCCTTGGACCCATACTGTTCAACATCTTCATTAATGATGTGGACACTGGAGTCAGAAGCCGACTGGCCAAGTTCGCCGATGACACCAAACTTTGGGGCAAAGCATCCACACCAGAAGACAGGCGGGTGATCCAGGCTGACCTGGACAGGCTCAGCAAGTGGGCGGATGAGAATCTGATGGTGTTCAACGCCGATAAATGCAAGGTTCTCCACCTTGGGAAAAAAAAACCTGCAGCATCCTTATAGGCTCGGCAGTGCTATGTTGGCTAGCACTATGCAAGAAAGAGACTTGGGGGTCATCATTGACCACAAGATGAACATGAGCCTGCAATGCCATGCTGCGGCTAGTAAAGCGACCAAAACGCTGGCTTGCATCCATAGATGCTTCTCAAGCAAATCCCGGGACGTCATTCTCCCCCTGTACTCGGCCTTAGTGAGGCCGCAGCTGGAGTACTGCGTCCAGTTTTGGGCTCCACAATTCAAAAAGGATGTGGAGAAGCTTGAGAGAGTCCAGAGAAGAGCCACGTGCACGATCAGAGGTCAGGGAAGCAGACCCTACGATGACAGGCTGAGAGCCCTGGGGCTCTTTAGCCTGGAAAAGCGCAGGCTCAGGGGTGATCTGATGGCCACCTACAAGTTTATCAGGGGTGACCACCAGTATCTGGGGGAACGTTTGTTCACCAGAGCGCCCCAAGGGATGACGAGGTCGAATGGTCACAAACTACTACAAGATCGTTTCAGGCTGGACATAAGGAAGAATTTCTTTACTGTCCGAGCCCCCAAGGTCTGGAACAGCCTGCCACCGGAGGTTGTTCAAGCGCCTTCATTGAACACCTTCAAGATGAAACTGGATGCTTATCTTGCTGGGATCCTATGACCCCAGCTGACTTCCTGCCCTTTGGGCGGGGGGCTGGACTCGATGATCTTCCGGGGTCCCTTCCAGCCCTAATGTCTATGAAATCTATGAAAATAAACCCTGTGTGAACCAAAATCATTACGTTTCCTACAGATTTAATAAAGAATTACTTGTTCTATATTCTAAGCCACCTACCAAATGTTCCACCTCTCAAGGGTATCCATGATCTTTGAGAAGAAAATCTATGGCATATGTGAATTTTATATCAAATAATGAGAGAAGACATTTCTGGATACTCATCCTGTTAATGCAAACATCTGTTGTCCACTGTCTACTTTTCCCATAGATCATTGGACTTTATAGTTTATTCAAGATTTCCAGAATAAATAAGAAAGACAAAAGTCACCTCCGGTAGAGTTCATGCCACTAACCTCTAACTGCTGCTGAATCCTACAAATTACCTACACATCAGTCTCCATGAGATTAAAGGATGGAAGGGAAGAAAAGCCAGCAAGACAGTCTTGAGATAGAAAGCTAGAAGTATGGAGATGAGGTTCTATGCCTATCTTTGCCACAAATATCTGTGTTTTTTCACCTGTTCTGGATTGTATCCGTAGATGGCTTGCCAGTCCTGCCTTTTGAAGCTGAAATGGACTAGTTATGAAGAATGCACAAATTCAGTGCACTGGTAAATTGTGTGTGTGAAAGAGAAAGCAGCCTCAGAAAAGATGAAAAGAAAGGCAGTATGTCAGCTTCTCCATCTTATTTCTTACAGACTGTCTCAAGGATATGCAGCACTTGGTGACCAGGAGGATAGTTAGCTTTCTACGCCATTAACCAACACAGGTATTTATTGTTTCCTGACTGCAGTGGCAGTCTGATAATGTTTTACACACACACACACATAGACACACACACCCTTCCCCATGAAAGGGAATATAACTAACTGGTGCAGAAGAGGTGCAGAATAAACCACTTAGGGAATCTTCCTTTTGAAGTGAAATCACTGTGCCTTGCATTTAATAGTCATTTGATAACAATTAATGGGAAATAGTGGGGAAGTTTCTGCCCCACCAGGGGAAAGGTTTAAGCTAAAACCCACGGCCCTTGCTTCCTGAGCCACACATGTTCTAGGTTGCTCTCTGTCTCCTGGGCTACAAATAGGTATCACATCTGTCCTGAGAAAGATTATTTTTTCCCTGGACAAAGTGAGATTGTTCAGATGTTCATGTTTGTTGCCCCACAACAAACTCAATATGTGTGTATATGGCAATCACAGGATTTTTTTCTGTTCTGGGGCAAATGCAGGCACAATTTGTCTTGGGACAAATGCAGTCTCCGCTCCTAGTCAGTCTCCTATGACTATCAAGGAGTCCAGCTTCAGAAGTAGGGCTAACAAAGGGACTGGATAATGCCTAATCTCTTAGATTATGATAGTGCCTAAACCTTTCAAGATTCAAAGCACCCCTTGGAAAATGCCATCTCTTAGCTTTAACTCATTTTTTGACTACAGAAAAATAATACAGCTATTCTTCTGTGGCAACGAACTCAGAAAGATCACAACAGGTCAGAATGTTTTTGATACTGTGTTTCAAATCTCTATGTTTATCCTGTGGCACTTTTGCAAGTGTTTGCACATCTAACAGTACAATATTACACAGGATCCTTGCAAAGATCTCATGGCACCTCAGGGGGAGTACCCTGGGCCTAACCGAGTGGTTAGAACACTATTCTGGGAAACAGGTCCAAACCACCTGTAAATGAGGGTTTCCTAGACCCTGGATCTCCTATCCTGGGCAAGTACCTTAATGACTCAGCTACTGGGGCTAAAACATGGGATGGCCCCTTCTCCTCTCCATCCCTTTGTCATGAGTTTTGTCTGGCTACACTTTTGTGACTTACATGCAGGAACTGTGTGCATATATGTGGCAGTGTGCATCAACCTATAATGCATCTGCAGTATACAAGCACACACTTATGTGTCTACACTGCATAGGTCATGGAGGGTTGGGGTGGATCCAGAGAGGGTGCAGTCACACCCCCCTTTCAGAGCACACTATGGGAGCACCAACTGGAGGCTTTTTGAGTCCCTGAAGCAGGTAAGAATCCACCCCTCTCAGCACCCTCTGTGCTCAATGGCACCTCCCTCCTGCTCTCTGCCTTCTAGTGTTGGTAGCCATTTGGGGGAGATGGACTGAGCTAGGGACAGTGGTGGCAGCAGACAGATTCCCTGTCCAATACCCTCAGGTGTTCCCCACCAGCCCAGGACCAGGTGCAGAGAGGGAGAACCCGTCTGCCAGCACTGCTGTCCCCAGCTGAGCCTACCTCCTTGTGCTGCCACTCCCTGCAGCCCTGGTTGCAGTAGGGCAGGAATGACCAGGACAGCAGCAGCAGGGGGTGGGTCTCCCCTTCTTGTGCCCAGAAGCATAAGTTGAAAGTGTGAAGAAGGGAGGAGGGGGAAGCTGAGAACAGGGATACACCCCACTGAAAATCCTGTACCTGCATATGTAGAGAGTAACAGAACTGCAAACTGTGCCAAAAATGCCACTTACAGATGGAAAACTGTCATTTATGTGCACAAAGGGTAACAGAATTCTGCCCTCTGGATCCAATGTAGATTTATCAGTGTCGGATCTGATTTACAACTGATTTATAAAATACAAAGAAAAATGAAGTGATCAAGCCTGAAATGGCACTAAAGTGCTAAGAAAGCGTGTAAGAAAGTTCATACTAGGAACAACTGACTAATGAAACCAACAGGTTTATCTATTTCATAATAAGGTATAAAACATTAAGTTAATGGAGATATTTTAGTCCTGGGTTATTAGACGATGGCAGCAATTAAGATTTTTATATCTCTTTTATAACTCTAGCACCTCTAGATACTTAACACACTATCAGCCTTTATATTTCATATGTGCATTTATCTTTGCTGTGGGGTAAACATTTTAATTCATTTTATTGGGGTGGTTTTTTTCGGGGGGGGGGTTATAATCTTGATTAGTTTATAGGAAACAGTGACCATTTATTACATTAAGGCCCCCTCTTCATGTTACAGGTAACTAATTAATCACGCAGTTACCTTAAGACTTATCACATGATAAAAAGCTCCAACCAGCTATAAAGTTAGACCTCGAAAATTTGTACTAACTTTACAGCTGGCTGCTATCGAGCTTTAATTTGTACATGTAGCAAGGTCTCCTCTGCAACTGGGAGCCCTGTCAACTGACAGGGCTCGAAGCTGCAGGGGTGCACCATGCCCACTGTGAAACCCCCAAGACCTGGGGATCAAGGCAGCTGCAATTCCCAGGATTCAGGTGGGCATGAAACCCCCACACCTGGGGGATCCAGACAACAGCAATCCCCCAGGCCCAGGAGTTTCACACACCTCCAAGCTTGGAAGATTGTGGCTGCCGTAGTCACTGAGCCCTGGGGATGCATTGGGGCCCCCATGGTTGGAGTCTCAACTGAGGGGCTACCAGCTGCAGGAGTTTGATTCTTGCCAGTGCAGGAAGAGCCCAGAATCAAGCTCTCCCTGCACTGGCAATAAGGTATGATGGGATCTGATGCCACAATCACACCTTCTGGCATGCACACATGGCATGGCAGGAAGCGCAATTATGTGGCTCATGCATTAAATCCCATTGTGCCTTTACCTGCATGTATAGAGGGGGCCTAATTATAATAATATACTCAGGTCTCCTTATGGTGCATAGTTCTCTTAAAACTTGATTTTGCTTTCCATTTTGGAATGAAAACATTCATTACTGTTTTGATATAATTCTATACAGGCAAAGTGTTCTTAATATTGGGACAAAGTACATTGAACTGTTTCTCTCCCCCTTTTCCCCCACTTGCCAAACAAAGCTTCCCTCTGCATTTTTCAACTCTATTTTAGAGCCACAGTACATGGCTGCTTGTACTCTCCTAGAATAAAGCTGACATACCAGCAAACCTTCAAACACTGAATGCTGCTATCCAGAGAGTACAACTATAAAATGAGCAAATTCCTTTTACTGTAGAGAAACCAATTAACAAAGTGAAGTAATACTGAGGTCTTTACCACCACAAACAAACTACCTGCTCAAGGAAATTGGCACTGGTGATGACTTCCTCCATGTGCTCTTCATCTGACTTTAAAACGGATTTGATATTTTCCACCAATTCATGTATATCAGGGGTCATACTGCAGGAGGACTGCTCTAGGAACCTCGCCACAAGAAGTTTAGTGTCTATATATGACTTATAGTCTATCAAGGACCGTGGTCTTGCTCTCAGAGCTCTTGCTCTCAAACTCTTCCGCAAAATGACAGTAGCCAGTTCTGGTTTTAACTCTGTTTGAGTTGCAGCTTCACAGCTTAACACTGGACCTGAAGAAAAAAGATGAAACGAGATAAAAGAAACACATTTTCTCTATTGGGACTGTTGAAAAACAAGTGTTAGAATTGAGATATCAGCACGGATGTCCTGCACAAAATAACCAAGTGAAAATTACTGCCCAATGATTCCAGTTTTCTGACAAGCCTCAATCCCTTTTGATAAATATTTGTGCTTTGGATGAACATTTCTCCCTGTAGAGAATGCATATGAGAGAGAGACAGAGAGACCATGGGCACATCTATATGTTGCCATAGAGCAATGTTGCTACTTCCAAAAGGAAGTACTAAAGTATGACACCGTAATTGCCTGTACCATGCAGTGTGCACAGCACATGGTTAGATTTTGCCACTATGTTGCCAGAGTGGCACGCTAAAATGGGGGAGTGCACCACTCCAGCAATGTAGCTGCCAATCACACGTAGACCCACGTGATCACTATGTAGCCATAGCATGCCATACAGCGACAATGCACATCGCTACAGCAATGTAGGACGACATGTAGACATACCCTGTGTGTTGGGAAGTAAAAGAAATTAATCCTCTGGCCTGCAACCAAGCAACCGCAATCATGGCTACACTGTAGCCCTCCCAAGCCCATACACCAGCCAATAGTCACCTCCTCAAGGCTTGATGTCTTCTGTCCCTTCCCAATTTGTTAGCAGTGGGAAGGACTGTTCCAACCCAGCTCAACATGCTGCAGCCCCAGGCTAACGTGTAAATACAGCACCTGAGAGCAATAAACTCCAGCACAAACTGTGCCAGAGTTTATTCAGCTGTGTTAATTTCATGTGTACATGCGTCCAGTTTGTTTTCCAAACAGGGTTAATATGATCTTGCTAATATTACTTCTATGCTTAAACTCTCTACCAAATGCAAGTCACTGGAAAGACAAAGTTAAGCTATTGAACCCTCTGCACTAAAGCACTTCACAGAGTGCTGAGAGCCCGTACAAGCACTTTTAAACGAAGGGAATTTCACCCATTTGCAAACAACAGTTTCCCAGGAAGACACACACCTCTGATTTTTCCTCACCCCTGCTGCATTCTGCTACCACTGTCAGATACAGCAGCTGTTGATTTTGATAAATGTATGGGAAAGAGTCAAGCTGAAGCTGTGTAGAGCCTGACAGACAAGCTAATGAGAGGTGGACTGAATACATGGCTCCTCCCATACCACTATTATTTCTGTGTATTCCTTCAAGTTATGATGTATTATTCTTGTTCTAATGCTTTCTTTGCTTCCTTCTATGGCTTACAGATATCAATGCTCAGAATGATTTGTGATGTACTATTCAGAAACTTTTTTTTCTTAAAACCAATACAAAGAATGACAGTACCGGCTGTACGTATATTAAGAAAACTCTTCAAAATGACCCTAGGAGAACTAAACAGAGGAAAAAAAAAATCAATTCCATGGCACATTGGCTAAATACAATTTGTTTTGTTTTTAACATAAAAGTGCCTGTAGATTAATAAAGTAGCCCTGGAATGTGGGCATTATGCCAGGGATAACAGTAATTCCAGGAGGAGTTCCAGTACTTCTTATCAAGGGAGATCAAACTAAATGGGATTGACTTCTGTAGTTACAGCAGCTGAATTCCAGCCTTGCAGCAGCTGGGTATTTCACTTTCAGGTCCAAGGCTATGCTGCAGAGAACTAATCTCAATTACAAATAGAACCAATGCCATCAGAAACCCAAGGTACCTGAAAGCTGCTGACTGATGGCTTCTATTTATAGCACAGGGCACCCCTCCCTTCCACCATCACCCAACCTGCTATTAATAGGTGATTGATTCATGTAATTTAACCATTGCTTCCAAAGCAAACTCTAGAAGCTACTGAGGTGGAAGAGAAGAAAAGAGGTATGGAAAAATGGGTGCAGGAAGAAATATTAGAACTAAAAGATAATCAGGCAAGCGTATGCTAAGTATAAAACAGTGATAAGTGTCTTAGTTATTCAAAATGGTCAGAAATTGTAGTCATTTTATTATTCTAGGAAAGAGTCCATTATTAAAACTTATAAATAACTTATTTTGTAGGAATTTAATACTCATCAGCACCTACTAATGAAATTTCAGAGAGCCTGCTCTAACTAGTAGTAATTTTGAGGACTGTAAAAGAAAAGTTATAATTTGTGAGACAGTCTTGTAGTAGTTGTTCCTGGAAAACAGTTTTGCTTTTATTGACTGGCCAGTGCAAACACAGATATTGTTAGTAGAAGATATTTCAATTCTGACGTGTGAAAAAGAAAGAGCACAGGGTAGCAGCTCACAAAATACCTGGTTGAAACAACAAAGAAGAAAGATAGGATCTTCAGATGCTGATACCATTGAAATGAAACATAAATGCATTGACGAAAACACAAGATCTTTCCTCCTCAATTTTTTGTTAGCAGCTAGTAATAAAAACATTTGCTGAAATAACTCCTGAATGTAGTAGTCAGTCAAACCAATTCTAATACATGACTTTGAATGGTATGTATATGTATTTGTTTTTAACATATATGCTAGCATCCCTGGAGTCTTCCCAGACGCTACATGTGATACTTTAACATTTCTGCCAGACAAACATTTCTAAAAGTCATAGAACGTAAGTACAGTCAGTGCTGGTATAAAATAAGAAAATTAAGTCACCCCTAGGTGGCAAGCCATGGAGCACAGGGTCACTTTTTGATCTCTTTCGCAGAGGACTGAAGACTCTCTTGAATGCTACTGCAGGCTCTGGGCTTGGATCTGAAGGTGGAAGGCTCTCTCTACTGGAAAAGCTGGGAATATCCTCATGTACTGAATAATGGAAGATAGTAAAGATGAAGGAAAACAAGTCAGAATAAGTTAGGTATGCAATAGCATACAGCAAACAACAGGTTGTAGTTGCCAGTTAGGGGCTATATTTCTTATTGCCATTGGTTTCATTGAGAAATGCATGAATAAAAAAAATCTATATAATTCTGAAAAATCTCAGAAGCCTTGATAAAAATACCTGTGGATGACCCATTTGCAATGGGCACAGCGGAACCATGTGCCAGAGTCATATTAAATGCAAAGTTAGACCTGGACAGGCTACATTCAGTAACATTTGGAGACACCAAGGTTGAAAACTTCTCACACAAAACAATATTCAGCAGAAGTCCCACATTTCAACAACTGAAGATGACAACCTTTATCACAACACTGTGGTAAATAGGAGAACCTGTTAATTATAAGCAAACCATTTACACACCAGTGTGTGGCATTTTAAAATCCAATTTCATACTCTTAGCTAAAACACAGAGAACTCAGCCAAATATTTAGGTTGGTTCATTTTTTCTAAGTAACCAAACCCCCAACAGCCTGCTGCATGGAATTATATGCTACTAATAATACAGAACATATGATCGTGACAGCAAGTGGTGCAACATATTATGTTCCAGAGAATTCGACAGAGGTTGAAGTTGGATTTTTTTTTTCAGTGGTAATTTCACAACAGTCTGTGACAGCAACTGGTACCTCACATGGAAACAAAATGTTCTTGTTTATGTGAGAGCAAAGGGCAGTGTTAATGCAAATCATCACTTTTTCAGAACCTAAAAAATGGTAGATCTTGACTGTCTGGCTAGTAGAAAAACAGCAGTGACTGAAATCACCAAGAACAAATATAAATCTAAAAGAGATTAGCTAGTAATCTCCTCCACTAACCCTTAGCCCTCCACCCCCAGAATTTAAGTGTATCTTGTCTGCTACTTCAGTTCAGCCTAAGAATCCAGATAAACAGGACATGATGAGAAGGACCACAAGGCAGCTATCAACCTAGAATGTCAAAATGTGGGACCAAAGCTCAAAACCTGGAGTTAATAATAACAATGACCTATAGTAGACAAGGAAGTAGGAAAATGAAGCAGGAAATGGAGCAGAGTACAGAATTATGTCCATCATGACTGTACCTGGGCTGAAGCCAATACAGTTACACAAACATTTGAGTACACCAGTCCAGTCCTACAGTCTGCAATAGTGTTGATGCTCTGGGTGATTTTCTACTAACAAAGCTAGAGTTGACATATCTTCTTGCATATAATGTGCTCCTGGAACATAATATGCCCCTTGATTTTGAAAGGCAAAATGAAGGCTTCCAGAGTGATGGATGCATAGAGCAGGGACAGAGCCTAATCTTCAACTGATTCACTCTCCTTTTCCTGCTTAGGCTGTGAAATAGGTGGACACCAGGAACAGCTAGCAGACAGAAAAACTGTCCTAAGAAAGGTTAACTTGATCAGTGGAACTTCAAGACCATTAACAAGGATACAAAGTCATTAACACCTGTGGAGTGGAAAAATCAATTGACTCTCTCAGCTGTCTGAATAATAATATTACAGCTGCTACACTGTGGGTGTGTCTACACATTGCCCTACGGCAACTTTGTTACTGTGCCGTGCCTTAGTACTTCCAACCTTTTGGAAGTACTAAAGCACGGTGCAGTAACCATCTGTACCGCACTGTGTGTGCGGCACATGGTTAGTTTAAGCCGCTACTTTGCTGTAGTGGCACACTAGAATGGGAGAGCGTGCTGCTACAGTGAATTAGCTGCTATCACATGTAGACTCATGTGATCATTACATCACTGTAGCACGTCATACGGCGACATACCACGTCGCTATGGAAACATAGGGTGACATGTAGAGGTGACCAGTAGAGAGGAAATAAAAGCAGAACGATTCAACTTGTGGTCTAAATATACTCAATCCCACTTTGGGGTGGGTGGGGGGGATGAGGTAGGGAAAGATGTGTGTGGTATGCAAGAAAACAGAGTAATTTGGTCTTATGACCTTACAATAAATAGCTGTACAAAAACTTTCATCAGTCCAAATGTTGATATAAACAGATTGCAGCAGCTAAAAGCGGGATGATGTTAGAGGTAAGTTTGCTTCTAGGATTGTGCAATACATGAGGATGTAGGGAAAGTGCCCAGTACTATTAGCTAACAATAAAGGGCTGGAGTCTGCTTCCACTGCAAGCAATGCGTAACCCTGGGATACTCTGATGACAGCAACCTTGGGTTCTGTGGGACAATACATCTTAGCTGGCACTGGGATTCTTGCTGCATGATCTTATTGTCACCCACTGTGCGAAGGTAGGTGGGGCTTCCCATCCTATGCTCTCTCCATAGTTCTTGCTGAAGGATCACAGACTTGCTGGTGACTGCCTTGAACTGGGAAATCTCTGAATCACTCGGACCTTTTCCTTGCCATGAAACCCCAATGGAAGCAAACACTGTGAACCAGCCAGACCTATATGGATTTTTCTGCCTCTGTCAATGCACATGAAATCATTTCACATCAAGTTCTTAACCAAGCTAGCAAATTTCTTCATTGTATGACACCTTGCTTCTTGTACAACAATGTGGGAAGGAAAGGTTCACAATATCCTTTTAACTCAACTGCCTTAGAAACCCTGGCACTTGCATGTAGAAGTTGCATGTTGCTTTAACATGGCACTTGTAATACTAAGCTCACATTCATTCTGAAGTTTAAATGGTTCTTTGCAAATCATTGCAGTGACCAAGCAATGCATTTGATAATGCAGGGTTACAAACTGGATTTTAAATAGAAACAACAAATTGATTACAGCTTCTTTTGGGCAGATTTTCCAGGCCTAATACAGGTTAAACTTTCATGTAATATAACCCAATTGCTTCATATATAGCTTTCCTGCATTCTTTTGTCATCACTTGGATTGCTAGTTATGCAGCCAAATCTAGAGGTCCTTTCTTAGTTTGTACCTGGGCAAAATGCCCAGGAGAAACAAAAGCAGCTTGCCTGTGTAAAGACTCCAATATTTAACCTCATGTGTTCACTACCATTCTTTTCCATTTATCTCTGGTCATCTCACTGTAGGCCAGCATGACCTTAGACAAAACAAAGTTATTATTTTCAGAGGTTTCAGATAGACTGATAGATTATGAGAAAGTCTGAGAAAAATAATTAGCCCACTGAAGTATGGTTTCATGGGAGTCAACATTTTTTTCATCACTTCCAAGAAACTTTTTCTACACAACCTCTATCATTTTGAAGAGTTAGCTTTCTTTTTCCATTGAACTTTCACATTTGCAAACCGGGTAAGGTTTCACTTTTTGCTGCAGATTTAATCTCTCTCAAAACTTCTACTGTTTCCTTAACCCCACTGTTCCAGTTTAGCTTTTTAAACAAGTAAAACACATATTTTGCTTGGAGAACAAACAGAACCTATTGATCAGGGTTTTCTACTGCTTTCAGCAGCTCTAACTGGGACGGTACAAGTCAGCTCCTATGGCAGATGTTTGGGGGTTTTTAAACATCCAACACTGTAACCAGGGCCAACCCTAGGTGGGTGTGGGGCCCAGAGCAAATCAACCTGTGCAGGGCCCCCTTAATACCACGTCAAGCCCCTGGAATCCCCGCAAAGGCAGGGCACAGGCTGGATTGGCCTCTGTACTTTGTCCACAGCTACACATGGCTACACATTCATATAATCTAGGAGCCCTTTTGCACAATCCTTGCTACCATGTCTTGGGACCAATTTGCAACACAGGTCCATCTAATTGCAGAAAAGAGATCTGTGTTACAGTTAGGGCCGTCCCTAAGGTATGGCAAATCAGGGTGACCACCCTGGGCCCTGCGCTTTAGTGGGCCCCGCGAAGCTGGGCAGAACGGCTGTGGCCCCTCCCATAGAACCCACCTGGTGCTAGCAGCTCTGCCCTGCAAGTGGTGTGCCTGGGAGCAAAAACTCAGGAAGAATAAGCTCCAGAGTTTATTCATGTACACTAATTGCATGTGTAGACACACCCACTATGATGTGCATAATAGTGGCAGGTTAAAGAAAAATTACTTAATGATGAATGACTGTTGGAAAGGAGCACAACTTAGTTTAACTGTTAATATACACCAGAATAAACCATGATTAATGATGATTAGGAAAGTAAGGTTGAAACCCATTGGTTGCACCAATTGAGGCAGATCCCTTGCTGACACTGGATT
Organism: Alligator mississippiensis; assembly: GCF_030867095.1. Classification (NCBI taxonomy): domain Eukaryota; kingdom Metazoa; phylum Chordata; order Crocodylia; family Alligatoridae; genus Alligator; species Alligator mississippiensis. The sequence goes on along the minus strand of NC_081826.1, from coordinate 193,711,026 downwards.
TAGGTAAAGGGAATAATGATATTGTGCTCTGGTGAGCTATATACCATAGCAATATTTAAACACTATAGAGACTTCCCATGATGCAAATTAGGGCACCTCTGGCACTTCCTTGCTACACTGCTCTGTCACTCCATCACTGAGTCTAGCAACAACTAAATGGTGATAAATGCTCTCACTGTTAATCTAGTTTTGGTATTCAAGTCTTTGGTTTGGATCATTTTGATTCGTTAGAAAAGCTCTTCTTTGGTTACCTTGAGAGGTCTGTGTATCATTCAGTTCCGGAGGAACAGCAACAGCTTCAGACCCATCAGGGATTTGGAATGCACCTTCCTGCCATACAAGATCAGCAGTAGTAAGAATCACTGATAATAATAGTAATTTTCCTTTGAAAGCTTCCCTTAGCACTTTACAAACACTTACATTCAGGAATTGTAGACTCTACCTCTAAGGTGAAACACAGCAGCTTTTAACAATGTGTAGCAATCCTTTATAAAACAACCATGTACGTACTGTTAAATTTCTACAAATAGCATCAATTGTTGAGGTCAGCCAGCAATATTATACTGACCATTTGAGGAGCAGATTGCACTCTCTAAGGAACATACTTGTGGGAAAGGGCTTAGGAAAACTGAAACCATACTTTGTAAAGCTCTCTTAAAACACTATCCTATTTGAGAAGTTAAGGGGAAACAGTGAAGCTGTGTTATCTGACCTGCTAAACCCACATATCTTCAGGGAAAAGAATCCCCATTCCCACTGCGGAACTGTCCCTCCTCCTCACAAACCCCCTTCCACACACAATAAGTAGGAACCTGCAATAGGACTGACATTCCTGTCCACATATTTGCCCCTTTCCAGCTAGCATCAGTTGTTTCTGCTGTACTTTGTATGCATGAGCAAAGGGTAGTCTAGGACTCTTAGGCCTGCTGTTGCTTACTATGGCCGCATCCAGATGAGCACGGCCATGAGGCATGTGGTACTACAAACAGGTCTGCGGTGTCACATACCGCACATTTAGATGTTCTCCACACTGCAAGGGCATGCTGTTTCTAAGTTAATTTAAGTCTGTGGGCTGTCTGTGGCAATGCATTAATTTGGTGCTGGCAATGCCCCAGACTAATGCAAGGATGTGCCTTGTGAAGAAGTAAATTAATCTTTCACTGTTAGGTACTAATGACTGGATGTGAGCACTAATGACACTTTTGCCACATTTACACATGGGCTGCAGTAGTAACGATGCTGCTACGCAGAGCCTGGCTGGCAGCCAGAGCATGACTCTGGGAGACTCAGCTCCTGTTTTGAGCTACACACGCTGCCCGCTTTTTTTTTTCCGCGGGTTTTTTTTTGACCAGGCTCTGTGTGGCAGAATTGCTGCTGCTGCAGTCCTGAGAGGCCCCCAAGACCCCAGGTAAGGCTCCTGGGGTCAGCCCAGTGCTGGCCCCAGCCTCCCCTGCCCCACCCAGGGTAACTTGCCGCTTGCCAAAGCGCACATGGCATAGGCATTCCTGGGGACAAGCATCAGCTGCCACTACTTGTCCCTGGGGAACCAAACGTCCACACACATCTACACAGCTATGTGTAAATGTGGTAAAAGTGCCATTAGTGCTCACATTCAGTCATTAGTGCCTAACAGTGAAAGATTAATTCACTTTTCCACAAGGCACATCCTTGCATTAGTCTGGGGCATTGCCAGCACCAGATTAATGGATCACCACAAATAGCCACAGACTTAAATTAATTTAGAAACAAAGCAACAGAAAGATGTGTTCTCTGCTACATTGTAAAATGAAGGGAACTTAGAGCACCATGACTGACACAGAATAATAGAAAAGGGATTCTAAGAAGTAATTTAATTGTTGGTTCTGTTCCATTATCACAGGGGAAGGCAAAGTGCAGCCCATGGGCCAAATCTGGCCCACCAGGCCATTATATCTGGCCCATGGGGCCCCTATAGATTTTTGAAAATTAATATTTATCTGCCCCTGACTGCCTGTCAAAGATGATAGGAGGCAGTGGCAGTAAGACCCGGGAAGGCTGGCAGCAGGACCCAGCCATGGCAGCAAGGCCCGCCAGACCCCTTCCCCTCAGCCCCCCCCACTCCCCCTGCCGAGCCAGAAGCCCGTGCCTAACAGAGGCTTCTGGCCTGGGACACTGTGGCTGTTCCTGCCTCCCTCCACCAGATAAGAAGTTGTGGGGGGGAGGCAGGGGAGGACCATGGGTGATCGCCCCAAACCTCAGGGTCAGACTGGCTGCTGCGGTCCCGGCACTGCAGCCGAGAACCTCATGGTGCTAGAGCAGCAGGTGGGGGACGGGGAGGGAGGGGTAGAGAGGAGCAGTAAATGGACAAACAGAGTGCAGCGATAGCTGAGCAGCAGTGTGGGGCCTGTGCCAGTACTGGAGCCAGCGCCAACAGGGGCCCAGAGCAGGGCAGCAGGAGCATGGACCCCAGGCTGGCAGCAGCTCTGGGGCTAGGCTAGCTCCCCCTGCCCCTGCTAGCACAGCCCAGCCCAGCCCAGCCCAGCTCCAAAGAGGCCCTGCTGGCCCGCACCCCACACTCCCACCACCCCTCTCTGGGCCCCGCCGACACTGGCCCCGGCGCAGCCCTGCACTGTTGCCCAGTTGTCACTGCTCCACAAGCCCGCTCACTCCCACTCCCCCTGCCTGCCGCAGTCATTTGCCTGCTGCTGCTACCACCCCCCTCTGCCCTCCGCCCACCACTTCAGCACCAGGTGGTTCCCGGCTGCAGCACCAGGCTGCAGGACTCAGCAGGAACTGGCCTGGCCCCTGCAATTCTCAGCTGGCTCCATGTGGTGCTGGCTAAACGGGTCCAGCTCCTGCTGCATCCTGCAGTCTTGGTGGTGCAGCTGGGATGCGGTGCTGAAGTGTTGAGTGGTGGGGGAGGGACAAGGAAGTGGCAGAAGGGCAGTGGTGGCAGATGGAGGGGAAGTGGCTGCAAGTGGGAGCATGGGACTGTGTCAGTGCCCCAGGGCCAGGAGCAGCAGGAACACAGAGCTCAGGCTGGCAGGAGCACTGGTGGGGGCTCTGCTTGCCACGGGGGGTGGGGGGCGCTGTGGGTAAACCCTCTCCCTCTACATATGACACAACCCTCCCCAGCCACCCTCCCCCCACACACTCATAGCCTCCACAAACCATATACTCACCCCCACAACACACCAAATATCAACACACACATGCTCCCCCACCCCACATACACCCACACTCATGTTTATCCACCCCACCACAAACCACACCCACACCCTTCTCCTATATACCCACATACCCACAGTCCCTCACAAACCTATACCCACCCATCCATGCCCCCTCCCCCCACAATCTATAAGACTCAGACTTTATTTTAAGCTATTATACAATCACCTCTATGTACACTACATAAACACATGTAAATCAGGACAAAAATATTTTTTAAAATCAAATTAATGAATGTTGCAGCAGATGTTTGATTTTTAGAATATAATTTGGTATTTTTCTGGTTCCAAGATGGAAAACCCTTGCTGAAAGGAATACTTCTTTGGGGGCAAGGGAAGGGACTTCCGGTGGTAAAGGTCAGGAGTGAGGGGGGACTTCCATTCCCAATATGGCAACCAGGGGGCAGGGCACCTGTTGAGGGGTGGGGCTACCCTTGTATCCCTCAACGGCTTGCCAAAACTTGGTAAGTGGCCCTTTGTCCAAAATAATTGCCTGCCCCTGCATTATCAACTATATCTAAACCATTGCAGATATATATTTGTCTGACCTGCTTTCAAAAGCTGCTGGCTTTAAGAAAAAAAAGGCAGCTTCTGACCCTAGTGAGAATTTAATGACAACAAAGCCAATTTGTAAGCACAAAACATTTATTATTCATCAGCAATAACTGTTTTTTTTGTTTAAACTGGCAAATGAGCAATGTTGCAGAACTGCCTTTGATAATTCATCCTTGCCTTGTGCGTGACTCACCTTATCCCCATGCAGGAGGACACAGGAGGACTTTCCAACATACACAACAAGATGATTTATTCTCAATCACCTGCAACCAGATTGCCTACCTTGTTCTTGATTCTCATGCCACAGAAAAAGCAGAAAGCCACTAAGCCATTTAAAGGTTTACAGGTATGCCCATCTGGTCTTGAGGAGGTGCTCTCATGCCACCTTGGAATGTGCACCTGGGATTGGCTGCTGCATTTGTTCCTGTGGTCTCAGCGTGGGCTCACGTTCTCCCTGAGGGAAACCAAGAAACTCACCTACCACGACTTCAATCTTCCTTTCAGTGGTGGGGTCCCCTCCTGTGGTCCCTCGTGCGTCGGTTGCACTTTCTGGTGGGTATTGGTGGGGCTCCACCTCCCCTACACCCCAGTCATGGGCCAGCCTCTAGGATGGCCACTTGATGGTCGGTTGGCTCACCCTCCAGTGTTGACTCCTGCTCTCTTCTCATCGGCTGTGCTCCTAATGACCTCTCCCATCCCTATGTCTCTTCAGGATGCTAAGCCACCCCTGCTCTTCAGCCAGGTCTTTCTTTATTGCTCAGCTTCCTGCCGTGCTACCCCGGCTGCTCCTAACCCCAGAGTGTTGCCTGTGGCTCTGACCCTTGCCTCAGGGTCCCTCTAGGCAATCCATGAAAGGAAAAGAAAAGAAGGAAATAAACAGAAATTAACAGAAAGGACAAGGGGGGTAGGGCCTTGGCCTGTCCCCCACTCACAGGTCCGGCATCTGTGGCTCCTGCAGTCCCTTAATGCCATCCTCACTCCTTCACTTTGTTGTGGACCCCTCCAATAGGTCCATCCCTGGGTCCCTTGATGGCCACCAGCACAGTCCATGCCCGGCATGGAAAGAACTTTTGCCACCTCCTCCCTGCTGTGCTTCCCCAGCTGTCTTCTTGCCACTGGCTTTTATTTCAGGCAGGCGGCATCCTGAGGTGACATCATCTGCCTGTGCTACTTTTAACCAGAAATAAACACAACTTATGAACCACGCAGACGCTCTGTCCCAGTGCAGCTCACCCGATTCTTCCTGGCCTGAAATAGGTAAGTTCACCCTGTCTTCAGGGCTTTTCTTGCAGGGATGGGCTGTCTCTGTCCTGGGTCCTGCATGGAAGGGGTCTCCTGTGTCCTTGTTTCCATCCCCCTGGGACAACAGGGAAGCATCAACAGTCTTCTCAGCAGGCGCATCTTCACGAAACGTGTATTGGGAAGTTGCCTAATTAACTCAGCAGTAAACGTCCCTGCATCTACACATGTGGCCCTATTAGGCTCCAGGAAACTAATAAACTTCACAGCAGGATAGTACTTGTAAATACAAGTACTGTCCTGCTGCAGAGTTTTTTTTGTGTGCAGCAATGTGCATGTAGATCCTGACCTGGCTGGCTGGGACATGAGGTGCTTCAATGCAGAGGCTGCCTACTGGCTAGCCCCACACTAGAGCACCGTCATGCCCCAACCAGTCACTCTTCAGCATGATGAACTGGGTCAGAGCAGCCCCAGGCTGGCAGGCTAATCCCCAGATCCCCCTGCCAGTTGGGGCTGCTCCAACCCAGCTCAATGTGCTGCAATTCCGGTCGCAAGTTCAAACATTGTGCCCAGGAGCAATAAACTCTGGCATGACATGCACTAGGAGTTTGTTGCTCCACGTTAATTGCACATGTAGATGCACCCAATGTCACCTATCCTTGAGCCAGACTAAACCTCTTGTTCTTGTCAAGGATTTCTGGAATTAAGCATTTGTCCTCTAATTGATTTTTCAGTTTCCTATTTCTGCATATTCATCATCCAATCAAAATTCCATGTGTCTTATTAAGAAGTTAAGTTCTGATTGATATGACAGAATACTAGTGAGGCAGCATCATCTATGCCTTTGACCAATAACAACTTGATGAAATTGCACAGTTGGCCAAAGAATATTGAGAAATCTTCAGACACGAAAATTCTGAGCATCAATGCTCTGAAAGATCCTGCTATATGGTCAATCATCAGTGACAACATTTTTCTTTTGTTTGTGAATGCTGGACCAGTTCAAATAAACTAAGAATTTTCCTACCTTTGGATAGTAACAGAAAAAAATTCTCAGCTTTTCATTTTTCATGCCAATTTTCACATGGAGACTCTTTAAAATGTGCCTAGTTTCCCTATTTCTCTTCAGCTGATTCTTCTGCAAGTTTATTAAGTCAAGACATTTTGCTTTAGCCAGCAATGGTGTTTGAGACTGGAAAAACATAAAATGGATACTAGTAAATCGTGGAAAACCAGGAGCTCATAAGAATAGCCATCACTAGTGGAGAAACTTGGATATTAGACAGAAGTAAGATTGCATTAGTGATAAATTGCAAATTAATTCTCCAATAAAATAGCAGCAAACTATTTTGGAAAGACTTTTTGATTTGATCAGCTGAATGAACAGAAGACATTTTCCTGCAAGGTCCCAACAGCAAGCTCTATTCTTCCCTTAATGGAATATTTTTAAATTTGTGAAGTGTCTTGGAAAATACAACCTTACAATGAAAAAGCATTTCCTATGAACTGCCTTGAACAAAATTCATGATTATTATCTGGGCAGAGGTATTCAAAACAAAATCATTCAATCCAGAGGATGATCAAAAAAGAAATTATTTCTACCTTGAAGGCTGCCAAGTATTGCTCTATTAAACATGATTGCATTCAAGACATTAGTAACTAAAGGGAAATGGCAGTGATGGTTAATTTGTTTCTACAGAAGCAACTAAGGCAAGAGAAGGCAGCTTTGTGATCAAAGAACACTTTGCTGGATTTTTTAACAAGATAAATTCTACAATGCTAGAATAACAAAAGCACCCCTTGAACAATTAAAGGAAATGGGAAGCTCACTCAGTAAATTGAGAGGTCAAGGCTATAATAGTGGGGTGAATATGAAGGACAAATAGTGGAATTCAGAAAAGAATTCAGGGCCTTAGCAAGAGAGCATATTTTGTTCCAGTCTAATCACATTCTTTAAATATTGTCCTTCATGCTTCATCCTTCTATTGTAGCAGAAAGCCCCCTTTTCCTCTAATGTAGCAGAAAGCCCCCTTTTCCTCTTGACTGCATTTGCTCTCCCCTCTTTGGATATGTTTCTCTTTTTCTACCTTTTCTTCCTTCCTCTCTCTTTCACTTTAAGATAAGGAATTGTATTTTAAAATTTGTGTGTGTGCATTTTGTATCTCCCCTTGTAGTTTGGTATTTTTATCTATTTGTGTGCCATGGCATTTGTAGCTTATATTTTATACTCCTCACCTTTCAACTTTCAACTAAATGTGTTTTAGTAAGTTATACATTGTAACATTGTTAACAAAGGCAGGAATCAAACTGCCCTTCCCTGTATCAGGCTGGCCTCTGAAAGAGTGAGTGAATCAGTGATTGAATGTGTAACATGGAAGCAGGCAGCAATTATCACCTGGAAGCTGAACTCAATAGAAGACAGTGTAACAACCAGGAAATCTCTATACCTCACTGATCAAGGGCTAGAAGCCCTGGCCTGACTTAATCAACACCAGAGACCAACTTTTGGGCTGAATATCTCCAGATCGACCACTCCCAGAGCCCTATTCTAAATTCATCAACGGACTCCCAAACCTGCACATACATGCGGACGACCCCTGGGGCTGACAGATGCTGTCCAGTAGCCACCGAAGGGGGGAAGTCCCACGAGGGTCAATGACCCCTGGATTGGGCAAACCAGAAAACTGGGGAGTCACCAAAGTCTGCCAAGGACAGATAAAAGGCAGTGAAAAGTGACCCTCAGTGGCTCCCTCTTGATCTCCAACTCGACCAGACCTGTCCAGCCAGAAGGACCAGCCGGCGACCCCCTTCTGGAAGATAACACCACGCTGAAAGAAGCCTCAACGACAGACTCCTGCGCTTGTAGGATAGGTATACCTGACTCTGTAGCCTGCTACTGTGTGTGTGTGTATGTGTGTGCATGTGTGCATGTGTGTGTGTGGACCAGCCCCAAGGTTTATGATTACAGTGTTTCAATCTGCCTAATAAACTAGAATTTTAAGGATCCCGAGTTGGACATTTGTAACTGTTCAACACTATGAAGTTGTATTTTTCAATGTGCTTCAAATGGTTGGTTTGGTACTCTTTTGTAGTGTTGAAATGATAGGGGGTTTGTGTGGCTTTCCTGAAGCACTGGGATGCAATGGGCAACATGTGAATAACTTGTTTCCAAAATCTTTAAGTGAAACGAGATGAGAAAGCTGAGTTTATACAAACTGTCTATTTTGGTACCACATTTTGGAAGTCTATGACATTTTAATTTCACCTGCCAGTAATTCAAACCTCAAGGAACCAAAACTCAAAGCAATGGCTCACAAGATCTACAACTGTACATTTCTGTGCAGTGTGGCACTAGGGCATGATATGCTTTATGAAGTCAACATCACAAATAAAATGCTTTAAGAAGTTGAAGTGGATATAAAACAAACTGCATCCATCAAAGCCTCAAAGGATTTTCTGCAAAATACCATTGTGACAAGGGATTCACAGAATTCACAGTCACATCCCTGACTGATGCCAAAGAACTGGCAGATGAGCTGGAAATCAATGCTAATTTTCCACAGGAAGAACAACTTAGAGCACAAGTAAATAAAAAGTAAATAAAAAGGATGTTTGTTTATCAGGTCAGATGAACTGTTTACTAATCTAGAAAGGAACAATAAAGATATATTTTTTGTTGCATTTTGAATCCTGCCACACAGTCACTTGAAGAAAGATTTTTTTTAAACTATGAGGAATGTGATAAACTGTTGGGTTTTTGCATAATTCCTCAGAAACATTAAAGGTGCCCATAAAAATGACAATAGCAGTGCATTGTTTGAAGGAAACCATGAGAAGACAGACAGACAGCATGGTAAAGAGCTATTTCTTACATAAATACCCTGGAACATTGTAACAAACTTGGCAAGGGAGGCAAGCCAGGCAAGCTGGAACATGCCCAAAAGCCATACTGGAGTTTCTGAGCTTTAGTCCTTGTTTGCAAACATACAATTGCTCTCAAGACTCCATTAACCTTCCCTGTATCTGTCACAAGAGAAAAGCTTTTTGAAACTGAAAAGGTATATTTATGTGCTACAATGTCTTAGTGTTGGTTGCTGGGTCTTCCTTTAGTTTCATTTGAAAGCCAAATCAAAGAGAGTATTGATCTGAAAGATGCCATCCACAAATTTGTATGCATTAAAGCATGAAAAGTTAAATTCGTGGCCAGTTCCTAGAAAAGGGAAGATGGGAGTTGGAGCACTTCTTTGGGTGGTGGGAGATCAGCATGAATACCTTACCTACTAGGGTGTAACAAGACACCCTGCTGTTTTCTAGAAAAAAGAAATAATCTTGTGTGCAAAGATCAGATGACAGGCTCCCAGCTCCTAGGTAAACACCCAAAGCTCTGCCAATGGAGATAGTTTCCCTCTTGGCCTTGCTCCCTGGCTTGATGAATTCTGCCTTCCTGTCAGCCCGGTGGCACAGCTTCAAGAGTTAGGACTTCCAATCCCTGAAGCCATTGCCAAATTAGCCGGAAGCATGCTGATTAAGTCCCTCTCTTGGATGATAGGAGTCCTGGGTCCTCAATTTTACTTAGAGGACCCATTATGCATTTTATATTACACAACCACTGGCTTAAGAAAAGAACTAAAAAATCCTAGGCACAGATACTAGAACCCATGGCTAACCACAGTGAATATATAGAGGACTGGGCTACAAAGTCCAGCTCCTTGTATACCACTCTTCCTAGCCCTCTTATTTCCCAGGAAAGTATCTGAATGCCTGGGTTAATCCCAGGGGCAGGAACACTCGCATCCACCTGTTGAAACGTGGGCGTTTTCCATGAGACAGAGTGAGCATACATGATTTTTGTAGTAACAATCACTTTTAACCAACAATCATACAAACATACCATTTCATGAAAACATTACAGGGCAGTTCCCATCCACAAATCCCTTTCCTTCTTATGTCAGGGGGGAAACAAGTTAGGGCAGAGTTCATGGATGTCCCATCCCATTTCCTCCCCACTCTCACTTATCATCCCAATATGTCTGACTGGTCAGAGTTGCCCCTTACAGAATAGCACCACAGATCAGCCCAATTTCTTTCCCACCTGTGGAGAAGAAGTGAGCTAGACTTCCTCCTCTTTCTCTCTGACATCCAATTACATCTTGAAAGACCAATCTGAAATAATAGATTAATTGGAAAATTTTCCCTCCCTTCTCTCTGCTTTCCCCCACTAAATTGCTTTCAACCCATCTGAATTTTTTTTCTACCTTTACTAGGTGCCACAAATTTGCCAGTGCCCTTCAGCAATCCCTGTTCCTCTTCTCTCATTAGAGTTTTAAGTCCCAGATGCAGGTTCTCTGCTTCCAGAAGGATTTTTGACCACGGGCACAATTATTATTGACTTGGTTTACTTGGTAACAGTAGGTAGTGATTTTATGTACTGGGCCACTGGGTCTGGCCTTGACAAATTAGCATTTGAAATCTTTGTTTCATTGTTCTTGAGTAAAACATCAATAGGAATACCCTGTGACATTGCCACTGTCAGAATTACAGTACCTTATCTGGTGTCCTTATTGTTTCCGGCTACAGACAGAGCAATGCAGCTTATTACTGTGCCTTTTGCCCATACTTGTTTGTCTGCCAGCCCCTGACTGGACTGCGCCAGCCAAAATTTGACCAGGTTACAGATAGTCAGAGGTCCTGTACCCCTCACATGTCTCCCCATTGATTTGCATGTCCTGATGCCAGTGGGATCTGATCTGATTCTATTCTGGAGGTTACAAATAACTTATGCAGAGGTTTGGGGTCTGAATTCTGACACATGTATACCCCACATTTCTTCTGCTTCCACTCACAGGATTAGCTTGCTGCATAGCTGGTACAATCTCCCTATTGTCTATCCAGCCTGGGTTTGCCATGGGATATGCCCAACTTCCTGATGTATGGCTATATGACAGCTCACTCCCTTGTTCCTGGCAGATATATGCCTCTTTTTGGTCCCCACTTATGCTCTCTCTCTAAAAATTGGCTGTCTTTAACAGTTGGTCTGAAGTTGATGTTCTCCCTGGTTTGGGTTTACCCAATTTATGTCTGTAGGAAACACTCCATACTCCCCTCATGGGTCCCAGGAAGGGACTTCAAACAGAAGTCTCAAGGCAAAGGACAAATGCTGGCAGCATTTTCAGCTCTTCTCAGAGCACTGGCTGGCTAATTTGTCCCAGCCCCTGCAATTTTTCCACTACAGAGTTAACTCGGGATTAGGAGGCTGAAAACAAGGCCTTTCTAACCTGATAATGATAACAGTAGGCTCTTGATTAATATTATTTTTCCTTTAACTTTTAAGATATACATAAGATGTTCAGCCCAGTATAATTAAGTTATGTACAAAACAGAAATGTAAGTTATTCATGGTGTGTCTGATCCAAGATCCTTTGAGTTAATGAGAGTCCATTTTCTTCAAATGGCTTTAAATCACAAACTTAGTCACTGCCAAGATGCTCCCAGTGATGTGGTTTCCTCTCAAAATGTCCTAGTGGAAGGCATTAAAATAAGAAGGGACTTGGAATCCCCCAGGCTAGTGAAACAATTGATCTGATAAGATGCACCAATTTTACCTTTTACTTTAACTATAGTCTGTGATACCAGATACACTGCCTGTCCTTCTTTTGCCACCAAAAGGAAAGATGTCTTAGTAGTCAGAACACTTGCTTGAGCTGTAGAAGACTGAGATTTGATATGCATCTCACCACAATATCTCTTATGTGAACCTGGGCAGGTCATTTAGTTCCAGATCCCCCCAAATTTTTAGATGTCTACCTCTCAGATTTCAGTCCCCGGGATGGAGATAGGCACCTAAATATCTTTCAGATTCTGCACCTTAATCTCTGTGCTTTAACTTACAAATAAGAAACTCATACTTCTTAACCTCACAGGGGAAGAGGGGTTGTAAGGATAAGTAATAAAGATTTAGAAGTACACAGAACCAAATGTAGGCAGAGCTTTTGCATACAGACTGAATTCTGGTTGTTGGACACATAGGAATTTGCTGCTGTTGCATTTAAAATAGAAAGATTCCCCTTCCTTGTCGAGTATTAGACAGATGTAGCCAGAACCAGTCAAAGCATTCTAAGCTATTTCATTTGTTCTCATTTACAAGAAGGAAACAATTCCCCACCACCTTGTGTGGAGCAAGACTTTGAGAGGGCTAGCGTAGGAGAAGCGAATAAGCAGGCAGATCAGGGTTGGCACATGAGGGAAGAAGCAATCTGCTCCATCTAAACAGCTAAAGGTGGTTTCTCCCCTAACTTGGAGAGAACTTCTCATAGTTCTGTGCTCCAATCAAAATTATATTACCATTTAGTGCTTGAATAATGCACTCTACACTCTTGCTTTAAGCATATGCATGGAAGATCTTGCTGTGACAGTCGCAGGACTCCATACAAGCAGACTCAACAGGTGCCTGACTAGACTTCTTACATGTACACATTGATCCAGAGGATTGACAGTTGCCTACTAGTACTTTCCAGCTTTTCCTTTTCTTGCTTTTCTTTAGTGGCTTACTTATTTTCCAGCCTAAATGCACGCTCAGTGTTTGTAGCACCACCAGTCAGGAACCTGCTCTCTGCTTGCAGATTAAACCATAAATATACCTCAAATGTGAATATGAAATGAGAGATTCCACATCCTCCCTAGGTGATCTATTCCACAGCTTAGCCAGCTTTATGGTCAGACCAGTGATTCTCAACCAAGGTGATGGGGTACCCTAGGGGCTTCCACCAGAGCCTTTGAAAGGTGCCATGAGGTGTGAGGAAATAAGTGAGGAGTGAGAATACAAGTAGATAAACGCAAGCTTAGGCTTGTCTGTTCCTGGCTGATCCCCCACCCCTACTGTCCAGCCCCTCTGCAAGGAAGTAAGCACTGTAATAACTAAATTAATTTTTCAAATTGGGTGCCACTCAAATCACAAAAGTTATGGAGGGGTGCCTAAAGTTCAATAACTAATGCTTCAAGTCCAAAAAGTTGAAAACCACTGGGTTAGATGGTTCTTCCTAACATCTAACCTAAATAAAAATGGCTGTGATAGAAACCTGCTAATGAATAGAACAAGATGTGAAATGCTAACAGATTTATGTTTTTGAATGATCTATCTGAAAGCTATTTTAGGCTTCTTAAAAATATATCTCCTACAATTTCTTAAAAGTCCAAGCAAGAATACCTTTAAATTCTGTCCTGCTGAATTTCTGATTACCTGTGAGAATTAATTGGATAGATTCTGATGGCAAAGTTTTCAGTATTACAAGATTTTGTTCACAAAAGTACTATCCCTTCTTCCGTAGATAAATATGAGATGTACAGTTTCAATTGTCCTAGCTTTAAGTACAACTTTATCCATTCAGTAAAAAAGAAAGGTTAGCAGCATCCCATGGACTGTACCTGCTCACGACTGATTTGGCTCACCACAGCTTCATATGGAGGAGGTGGATCCAGAGGACAGAATACTTCAACTCCTTTAATTCTAGCTCCATAAATATGTGGCAATGGAATAACATCAGAACCGAGCATTCTAGAAAAAATAATCTTGGTATTATTCTTCTATTCAGTGGGTGCATCTACACAAGACATTTACTGTGGAGTTACCTAATTAGCTCCTCAGTACATGTCTCAGTGTCTACATGTGTGGCTCTATTAAGCCACAGGAAACTAATAAACTCCACAGCAGGTTAATACATGTAAACACAAGGACTATCCTGCTGCAGAGCTTTTTCATGTGCAGCAGTGCATGTGTAAACTAGACACTGACCCAGCTGGCTGGGGCTGAAGGGTGCTTCGGTGCAGGGGCTGTCTGCCATCTAGTCCTGTACTGGAACACCCTCGCACTCCAGCCAGCCCCTCTGTTACATGTTGAGCTGGGTCACAGCAGCCCTGGGCTAGCAGGCTGACCTTCCCAACCCCATGTAAACGTGGCACCCAGGAGCAATAAACTCCAGCACGATAAGTACCGGAGTTTATAGTGTTGCATTAATATGCATGTGTAGATGTGCCCAGTGTAGCTTTCTACCTTCAGAAAGTAACACTGAGCTACAGAATTTCACTGGGTTTGCTGCAGTAAAAGTAAATGAACTTATGGAGAACCAGTATTCAATGGGAAAAAGATCTGGGAGTCTTCCCAAACAGAATGTTGACCAGCACTCTGAAAACAGCCTAAGAAGAAACTTACCCCAGGAAATCCACCTCGGCTTTAATAATGAATCTAGTTCATAAAAGGATAAGCATTTGGGTCCCAAGTAAGCAAAGTGACCTTCTAGACTTGGGCATCTGAAAACAGAAGCAGCCAAAATCAGACACCTTTGTCTGTATGTATGAGTTATGGAAATCCCATTTATTTTTTTTAGAAAGAAATGTGCTCATACCTTTAATGTCTAAATATAAGCACATAAAAGCAGGGACCTTTAAGCTTAAACTCTCCTTTTGAAACAATTGGCCTTGAGAGTTTGCAGTGAATAATGATACATATAGATATGATTAACAAATCTTATTGTTATCTCATTGTTCAGTTTTTGATGCGTGTCCCCTGAAACCTGAAGTACAATAAATTCTTCTCACACTATGCCTCTCTTACAGAAAACTAAGCCAGGAGAAAATAGTGCAGCTCTATTTTCTGACTGTCGAGCCTGTTGTTGCAAATGTCAGTTCTGATTACATGTAATTATCCCACCAAATTTAACATTTGAACAAACAAACATTGGAACTGACATCCAATGTAATGGTTTCCTGCAAAGCACTGAGGCCAGTCTTTGATGCAGAGATACTGGGTTTTGCAGTCTATACTGAAACCTTAGTTTTAAGCCAATTTTCAGCAACAGTTCACATTTTCTATTTCCAGATTGTGAAAATATATATTTTATATTGCACATAATTATTAAAAAAGGCCACTCATCCTGCCCCACTTACCTCAAACTATATTGGATAGATGATATGTTAATATGAGAGTTTGATCCCAAACCAAAAACCGGTAATCCAAACATTCTCAGACTTTGGGACAGTCCAAATACAATCTCAGCTTCATAGCTTTGGCCATTTTTAGCTGATGTACTACAGAGAAACATGCTGTATGTTTGACCCATTTCTCCTTTCTCCTTAAGTTTAAGGAACTTGTTCAGGTCCAAGGGCTATGAGGGAAATGAAAATACCAAAATATCTTTTTGAAATGTTTGTGAAGAAGCTGAAAGGAGGCTGCAGGGGATATGGATTAAAGGGTGTTGCAGAGAAGGGCAGAGGAACATAGTCACCTGTTTGCAACTTGGGAGAAGGAGAAAGAAAATCAGAAACCAGGTTCAGACTGTTTTTCCTCCCAAAAAGTAACAAACTGTCATTTTGGAGAACTATGGAGGTGAGCATCTCAGGATTATTTTTTTCATTACTTCTGTTTGCTAGAGGTATACAGAATCTGGAAAATTCTGTTTAAATGTCTGCTATGACAAATGAGCATGCACCCCATAGGAACATGCATCCCATGCACCTTAATGAACTTTTCAGTTTTATTCTTTTCTGAAATAAGTTTAATCTGATCTAGCCAGGGTGTTCCTCTACCATCGTATCCAAGATTCTATATTAGGCAACATCTTATTTGGAGGCATGGAATAGAAAAACATAAATCGGAAATTTTTTCCTGTTTAGTTCTTAAGCAGTTCCAAGGAATCATGGATAATTTGTTAGCTTGTTTGTGATTTTTCAATTTCCATTCTATTTTTAGGGAGGGGAATTCACATGGTAGTGAGTCATGGAGTTTCTATCAGTCTAAGTAAGGAACTGTAGGCGTCATTCGTACTAATTTTTAACCTAAGTTAGGGATGTCAAATTCACTTGGCTCCCTGGGCTTGATCTGGACCAGAGGACATATTGCAGGGCAGATCTAGCAGTGGTGGAGTGAGAAGTGCTGTCAGCTCAGAGAGTCATAAGGATTAACACAGCCATCACACACCTTCTTGCCACCAAAATGCATCCCCAACAGGGTTGCATACCCCAGAATTCAGTGATGGGCCCTGCCCCCACACACCCCACCCCAAAATTTCCAGCCCCTTCAAGAGCCCCACTGGGCTAGATCCTAGCCTAGAAAACCATTTCCTGAACATAAGTTATATCCCTTCTATTCTCCTTTACCAGCAACTACATTATGGTCCAAAAAGTTGCAGTCAGGAGGATTCCCCCAAGGTTTTAATTCTGGGGGCATCAAAACTGACCCAAGTGAGTGCATCAGAAGTGGGGGACATTGACAATTAAGATGTGCCTTTGTGGTACAGTCTAACATCAAATAACATGGCAGTATAAAGCTTTCTGTGAAGAGGATGGATGAGAGTAGAGAAAAAAGAATTTAAAGCATTTGCAGGGTGTTTTATGGTCAATAGAATCTACTGCTTGAGGGCTATGGTAGAACTGTTCGTTGCTACCTGGGGCGTCAGAGCAAAGAGTTTCCTTTTCCTTCCCCTACCAATGGAAGGAAAGACACCACTCTATAGCCCTTCCTCTCCTGCTGCCTAGAGGTTCAACAGATACAAAGCCACACTTGAGACTACTGCCATCATGGGCACATCCAGATGAGTGCGGATGTATGGTATGTGGTGCTACAGACCCATCTGTGGTGCCAGACACCGCATATACAGGCATTCTCCACACTGCTACTTTGCAGCATGGGGGGGGGGGGGGGAGAGGGGGTTGATACCAGGAGATCCCAGGGTCAAAAAAACCCACAACAAAAAAAAAAGCAGAGGGCCGTGTGGCAGCGCGCATTGCCAAAAAACAGAGACTTGCCAGTCGGACCTATGCTCTGGGTGCCAGCCAGTCTCCCTGCTGCAGAATTGCTGCTGCTGCAGCTCCTGAAGGCCCCCAGGATCCCAGGTAAGGCTGCTGGCCCCAGCCTCCCTTACCCCACCCAGGGTAACCTGCTGTGCACCACAGCATGCATGGTACGGATGCTCCCTGGGGACAAGTAGCAGCAGCACAAAGTGTGCACCACTACTTGTCCCCAAGGAAACACATATTCCCACTCATAGGGACATGCCCCATGTCTTCAGTTGAACCATGTCATTGGGACTTCATCCTCACAGAATCTTTCAAGTTTTTTGTTAATGATACCATGTCCAATAACCATAAAAATAACAGCAGTCAGCAAGATACAGAGCAGCTAAAAAAAAAACAAAACAACACATGATGGTACTGTTTAAATAAATAGGGTTTTATAGAATCATAGCAAACAGTTCTGGAATGGACCTTGTAAAGTTATCTAGCACGTCTCCATGCCCCAAGGCATGAACAACCATACATATATCATTTTGGAGAATGCCTTCAATCACCAATTTAGGTTTCAAGCCAAATGGCAATGGAGTTTCTAGCCCTTGAACAAGAAGTTCACTACTCAAAATGAACTCCCTCCATTCATCTAATTCATGCACAGCAGAAAAATCCCACCACCTGACTGTTTCTTTTCCAGGGTGTTCTTCCTGTAGAAGCTTCCATAAAATCTATATCAGCTAAGCTGTTATGTAATCTTGAAAAATTACTTAATCACTATATTTCCATACTTTTAAGGAGTAGGATTATAGGTAGGAGTGAAATATAGAGCATCCATAATACTAGTTTGCTGTATGTATGTGCTCTACACTAAATAAAACAAATTAAAAAGGCTTCAGGGATAGCACAGACCATGAATGAACAAACAAATAAATCCACTGGCTTCATAAGGAGTGGATTTGGCTCTGCAGTTTAAAGGGTGGAGAAGAATATGTGCCTTTTCCAAATGTGTCCTTGGCCTGCATTTTGGTCACTGCCCCATTTCCTTTCTATTGGGGATGTATCTGGTTTGGAGGCTCCCCAAATGTGCTTCACAGATGGTGTTTCCATCCCTTTAATGTAGTTTCTGAGCTGTTCCCTTTTGTAGAGGGGTGATCTGGTTTTGGAAGATGAGTCCACTGGAATCCCAGCATAGAAAGGCAGGTCACTGCCAATCTTGGCATTAGATGCACAGGCTGGGGAAGGAGAGGGTAATAAAGAAGGAAAGGTTGGATCAAGTCTAAAAATCACACACTGCTGGACACTATGGATCCAAACAAGGGTGAGTCATATTTCCTAATCTGCCAAGAAAGGAAATTAAATCTGTCTGTTGCTTTCTACTTCTACACTCAGCACCCTCTCATAATGCACTGTAACTGAACAACAGGTCCTTTAATGTACTGCACACTAACTCCTCTTGGCAGTGACTCATGAAATTACATTCCCATTTTCTGATAGCCCCAAGCCTAATGTAATATCTCTAAAACAGATTAACAGTGATAAAAATATTTTTACTTTCAAAAGCCTTTATTGTATGTACATCAAAATAAAATGTCACTCTAAATTTGCTAAGAGACGTGAAACTCTGTTCAGGAGCAATCAACTGAATGGCAGGGGAAGAAACTGCTAATTTATGTCCCGCCCTAATCTGTTGTCATAATTCAATGAATCAAGCCTGACTACCTAACAGACCTATTCCTGTATGGTCATCACACAGCTATGAGGCACAAGGCCTTGTTTCTATGCATCATATGAAAGACAGCAACTCCAGCAGTACTTAACTAATGTAAAATTAGAGCAATCCAAAGAGGATTTTTCTCTGCAGTATAAATACCTTATCACCACTTCAAAGAAAATATCTCTGAATGTTTTTAACAATTGTGATATCAATTAATTGTTAAACCTATAGTACTACCTCAAACAAAAATGGGGGTAACACTGTGTTAGAGGCTGTAAGTCTGCAAAGAAATATTCCCACCAGGAAGAGTTTAGCCCCTGAAATGACAAATCAGACAAAGGAGGAAAGTAGTATGATCCTTTTTACCGAAGAGGAACTGAGGTATACAGTGATTATGCTTCCCTGGAGAAGCACATAAGTATACTTTACCCTTGCATAGAACTCTTTTCACTATTAGGGTTTTGCTGCCTTGCCCAGGCTCTCAGATGTCCTAGTCCAGTCTCTTATTCACAAAACCATCACAAAATGGCAATTTGAGATCCAGATTACCATTTACTAGATGAGACATTTTATAGAACCTTGATTAGTGCACTGTCACTAGGGGGTCTGGGAGTCAACCTATATCATTTTCCCTGAAACAATGGAATAAGCTAAACCAGGGGTGGGCAATTATTTTGGGTGGAAGGCCACTTACTGAGTTTTGGCAAGCCATCGAGGGCCACATGACAGGCAGCTAGGGGCAGATAAATATTAATTTTCTAAATTTTTTAGGGGCCCCGTGGGCTGGATAGAATGGCCTAGCGGGCCACATTTTGCCCACCCCTGAGCAAAACAGTTTCAACTAGCTGGATTCAACTCTGAGAAACAGGATTTTAAAAAAATGAGTAGATGCTAAAGAGAGGGTTAAATTGGACTGCGTCAGATTGCATCTAGAAAAGGAAAGCAGTCACAGCAGGATCACTGAAGGCACAACCTCATGGTGATCAGGTAGAACCTCAGGTGAATCCTATGACAAGATAAACTCAGCATCTTGGACTGTCATATGTTGCTACGTAGTTGCTGATCATGCAGACTGCTATCCAAAGAATCCCTGGAGAAGTCCCAACAT
The DNA here is from genome assembly GCF_030867095.1 of Alligator mississippiensis. Taxonomy (NCBI): domain Eukaryota; kingdom Metazoa; phylum Chordata; order Crocodylia; family Alligatoridae; genus Alligator; species Alligator mississippiensis. The sequence continues at coordinate 193,691,426 of NC_081826.1, read as the reverse complement.
TTACAGATTATAAACACTCTGGGACAGGGACAGTCTTTACTTCTATTTGACAGCCCTTGAAACTGAAACAATTTTTTATGCTCAGGAGAAAAGGACAGATTCTTAGAACTGCTCATTTGGTGCCTACTGCAGCTTAGGAAAGGGCCTGCAACTCTGATTTTTAAGAAGCATCTTACAGTATATGCTGATAGCAAGCTTTACTCAGGCTCTTGCTGGGGGAGGTGGGGGGGGAGATAGCAGGGAAGGGTTCCTCAAATCCATTTACACACAACACCCTCTCTCCTGACTTGTCAGGAACGTTATGCTAAAGTCGGAGTGCGGCTCTCCATCAATCTGGTAACCTGTGATTGTGCAGTGAGTACAGCACCAATGAGAACCCAGTAACCTGAGTATGGCTTTGTAGCAGTGCTTACTCACACTGAGGTTAGCTATGCAGCAAGGGAAAATCTTTAGGCCAGTCTCAGTAGCTATGATGGGTAGGCAAGGCAGTCCTGAAACACAAAGGCACTTTTCCCCAGGCACATTCTGTGCACCAGGGGGACAAGTGAGGATGGTTCACAATGCTGGCTGATGTTTTAATATTTCTTTGTGCTCTAGAAGCATTGCATAGCAGTTGAATCTGCCCTTCTGTCTCTGACTTAGCTCAATTAATACTCTTTACAACATCACAGAAGCTCTCAGTCATGCCAAATTACAGTAGTTTTCTTACTTTAAAGCAAGCTTCTGTATGATCATAGGCAAAAACTGCAAAATTATGCCCTCAGGCCAGACTGGAATTACAGTAGCTTCACTGTTCCCTAAGCCACCCAGCCTTTCAAGAAAATGGTAATACTTTACTATGAGTTATAGCACAAAAAAATTTTAATGACATGAAGCTATCCAGAACAGACACCAAAAGAGAAAAGATACATCTTTACCTGCGATTCATTCTGGGCGTGCAAGAATAAAATGTTGCAAAATATGACGGAGGTGGCACAGGTGGAACAAACTCTTCAGGATCTGAAACGTGGTGTTGTTCTTCACCTTCCTCTGCAGATACCTGAGATTCATCCTAATCAAATGCAATCTTTGTTAATAAAAATGCTTCTCTTTACCAGTGTAATAAAAAAAGAAACCCACCACCAAATCGACAACATTGCTGGTTTATCATCATCACAATCACTATAATTATTAGACAATGCCTTTCACTCACTTACTATGCATGATCTTCTTGTTGAAAGTATCTGAAGGTAACGCAGGGCAGCTGCTACCAAGCAAACTGTGGTGGTCAGAGCATTCAAGGCGCACAGAGCAAAAAGAACTTTCTGAAGAACAAACAGTTGATGACAATTATAAATCAAAACATCTGCAAATGTCAAAAAAGAGCAAGATGAGGATAGTTTTTAAATCTGTATTTGACTCAGTCTTCCAGCTGGACAATTCCTGTAATATGGCTAATGTCTATGGGCCAACAAGGATCCATTAAATATAGTCCAGATCAGGGAGGGTTTCAGGTTTCTGGAAAGTGACTCAAAACCTTCCCAAGCCAGGTGTTCTGGTTCTCCTCACCTGCTCACTGTGGAAAACCTAGCTGTGATAGAATTATTATGATAAAGAATACAAGGGACTTGTCCAGCTACAAATGAATGTTGTCTTGGCTGTTGTGATGTTATAGCTGTTGGTAACCCAGGATGGCCTGAGCAAATCTGAACAAATGACAATGGATCGCATTCTAAATACCTTAACTAGGTTTTACCTAGTTTACCACTTGCAAAACTGTCTAAAGTCAACTGAAACAGAAAAGTCAAGGTGCAGGTGCTGGTTTTCATTTATGGCACAGGAGTTTATGTGCTGAGCTGCTGGCATAAAGATTGCAAGTTGAAAACTGGGTGTGGACACAGAGACTCTATTGAAAAGTGTCTCTCCAGTGGACCTGAGAAAATGTTTTGCTGGGAAAAGATGGGATCAACCTGACTTCACCTTGGGAGAAAAATCCAGCATCATACTTATAAGCTCGGCAGTGCTACACTCACTAGCACTGCGACCGAAAGAGACTTGGGGGTCTTGATTGGCCACAAATTGAACATGAGCCCCCAATGCAATGCCATGGCTGGCAGAGCAAACCAAATTCTGGCATGCATCCACTGATGCAACTCAAGCAAAACCAGGGACATCATCCTCCCACTTTACTTGGCCTTAGTGAGGCCGCAGCTGGAGTACCATGTCCAGTTTTGGGCCCCCCCACTCCAGAAGGGATGTAGATAAGCTTGAGAGAGTCCAAAGGTGAGCCACCCATATGATCAAAGGCCAAGAGAGCAAGCCTTATGAGGAGAGGCTGAGGGACATGGAACTCCTTAGCCTGGCAAAAAGAAGGCTCAGGGGGGACTTGGTGGCTGTCTATAAGGGGGATGCATCAGGACCTGGAAGAACACTTGTTCACCAGGGCTGCCCAAGGGATAACTAGGTCTAATGGCCACAAACTTCTAGAAGGCTGATTGGACAAACAACTAGGGAGGAGTATAAGAGTATTGCTCAGACATTCAGGGATGAAGTCAGGAAGGCCAAAGCACAGTTGGAGTTGTAACTAGCAAGGGATGTGAAGGGTAACAAGAAGGGTTTCTGCAAGTATGTCAGTAACAAGAGACAGATCAGGGAAAATGTGGGTCCCTTACTGAATGGGGGAGGCAACCTTGTGTTAGAGGATGCAGAAACGTCTGAAAAGGCTCAATGCCTTTTTCACCTCAGTCTTCACAGGCAAGATCAGCTCCCAGACTACTCCACCAGGTAACACAGTTTGAGGGGGGGAAGGTGAGCAGCCCTCAGTTCTGAAAGAACAGGTTAGGGACTACCTAGAAAAGCTGGATGTGTACAAGTCCATGGGGCTCAATGGGATGCACCTGAGGGTGCTGAGGGAGTTGGCTGATGTGATAGCAGACCCACTGGCCATCATCTTTGAAAACTCATGGCGACCAGGAGAGGTCCCAGATGACTAGAAAAGGGCAAACATAGTGCCCATATTTAAGACAGGGAAAAAAAGGAAGATCCAGGAAACTAGAGACCAGTCAGCCTCACCTCAGTCCCTGGAAAAATCATGGAACAGATCCTCAAGGCATGCATTTCTAAGCACTTGGAGGAGAAGAAGGTGATTAGGAATAGTCAGCATTGATTCACCAATGGCAAGTTATGCTTGACCAACCTGATTGCCTTCTATGATAAGATGACTGGCTCTGTGGACATGGGGAGATTAGTGGATGTGGTATACCTTGATTTTTAGCAAGGCTTTTGATAGGGTCTCTTGCAGGCAAGCTAAGGAAGTATGGGTTGGGTGAATGGAATGTAAGGTGGATAGAAAACTGGCTGAAGCATCAGGTTAAGAGGGTAGTAGTCAATGGCTCAATGTCTAGTTGGCAGCCAGTATCAAGTGGAGTGCCCCCGGATTCAATGTTGGGGCTGGTTTTGTTCAATGTCTTTATCAAAGATCTGGAAGATTGCATAGAGTGCACCCTCAGCAAGTTTGCAGATGATGCCAAGTGGATATGCTGGAGGTTGGGGCTAGGATTCAGAGTGACCTAGACAAATTGGAAGACTGGACCAAAAGGAATCTCATGAGGTTCCACAAGGACAAGTGCAAAGCCTGAGCTTAAGACAGAACAATCCCATGCACCAGTAAAGGCTGGGAGCTAACTGGCTGGGCAGCAGCTCTGCAGAAAAGGACCTGGGGGTTACAGTGGGCAACAAGCTGAATATGAGCCAGCAGTGTATCCTTGTTGCCAAGAAGGCTAACAGCATACTGGGCTGCATTGGTAGGTGTGCTGCCAGCAGGGCAAGAGAAGTGATTATTCCCTTCTATTCAGCACTGGTGAGGCCACATCTGGAGTACTGTGTTCAATTTTTGCACACCCCTCCCCCACTACAGAAAGGATGTGGACAAATTGGAGACAGTCCAGTAGAGGGCAACAAAAAAATGGTGAGGGGACTGGGGAACATGACTTCTAAAGAGAGGCTGAGGGAACTTGGCTTATTAATCTTGAAAAGAGGAGACTGAGAGGGGACTTAATAGCAGCCTTCAGTTATCTGCAGGGGCGTTCGAAAGAGGATGAAGCTAGACTGTTTGCACTGGTGGCAGATGACAAAACAAGGAGCAACGCTTTCAAGTTGCAGCAAGGGAAGCTTAGGTTAGATATTAAGAAGAATTTTCTCACTAAGAGGGTAATAAAACACTGGAACAGGTTACCCAGAGAGGGGGTAGAGTCTCCATCCTTCAAAGTTTTTAAGACAGAACTAGACAAAGCCTTAGCTGGGATGATTTAGTTGGGGATGGTCCTGAGGTCCCTTCCAACCCTAATTTTCTATGAGTCTATGAAATTTTGGCTCCCAAGTACAAAGGATTTCAGAATTCGGCCTCATAATGCTATTCTTAGATTTTTAAGATCTGAAGGGACTGTTAAGATGGTCGGATCTGCTCTTGTTCCTTGGGTACTGAACATGCATGTCCCCCTCTTCACTAGACCAAGAATAAGGAGATAGGAAAAGGGACTTATCAATACCTTTAGCTACAGTCCAAGAAAAAAAAACAACAGCTACCAAACTGGAAGCATTTTATGAGGCTAGGGACAGAAGTTACACGTAAACCAGTTTAAGTGATCAGAAACTGGTTTAAACCTGTAACAGAACACAAGTTCAGTGCCCTTAAACCACTTTCAAAATAGACAAAACTAGTTTAAGATAAACCTGACTGGTTGTAGTATCAGACTGAACTGATTTAGGACATACCAGTTTATGGAATTTCTATCCCAGACCCCTTCCCAGTTCAAGTTAACTCACAGTCCCCCAGACGTTTTGCAGCCGTGGGCTGTGCTGTCTGCTCCAGCAGAGAAGGGTTGGCCCCACCCCTCTGCTCCCTAGCCAGACCATCACTGCTCCAGCTGGCTGAGAAGGGGGTGAGGGTGGGAAACCTGGCTATGAACCCCAGCTGGGGTCTGCCCGACAGGGAAGGAGCAGCCCCTCACAGACTTTTCATCTGCTCCCTGCTTGAGTGGAGGGGTGAGGGGCAAAGCCAGAATGCTGAGGTGGGGGGGAAAGAGGGGGATTTAAACCCCTTCCCTATTTCTGGACCCCAGTCTGCTCCCCAGTCGAGGGGGAAAGAAGGCAGTTTTTGCCGGGGTTTTCTCCTTCACTTCAGTGGAGAGCGGGGGGCATGGCCATGCCCTGACTTGTGGCCTGCATGCTGAAGCAGGGAGAGAGGGAATTTAAACCTCCCTCCCTCTCTGCCGGAGCATGTAAACCTTAAACTGGGATGTGGCCACACACACCCCCCTTCACTAAAGCAAGTAGCGAGGGAGGGACAAAAGCCTGGCAGGGGCTGCCCCTCCAGGCAAACCCTGGCTGGGGTCTGGGGTTAGGGAGGGGGTTTAAACCCACTCCCTCCCCACCTCTCCCTGCAAGACCCTGGCTGGGTTGCAGCCACACCCCCCACTCAAGCAGGGAGTGGGGACTTGGCAGGGCCTGCCCACCTCCCCCAAGGCATACCTGGGCTGAGGTCCCATGCCACCAGGGACGGGGTTTAAACCCCCTCCCTCCCCACCTCAGCCTATGAGTCCCTGGCTGGGGTGTGGCCACACCCCTCACTCTCCACTCAAGGTGGGGGGGCAAAACCCTGGCAGGGGCTGCCCCCCGCCTCAAGCAGGGAGCAGGGGATAGAAGCCTGGCAGGGGCTGTCCCCCCAGGCAAACTGGGGCTGGGGTCCTGTTTAAGGTTAGGAGGGGGTTTAAATCCCCCTCCCCCCACCTGAGAGTGGCAGCCCCAGGCTGGGGTCTGACCAGGCACCTCTCTCTCTCCACAAGCTGGAGGGCAAAAGCCTGGCAGGGGCTGCCCCCATCAGACCCTGGCCAGGGTCCCATAAGGGACTGGGAGGGCGCTTAAACCCCTTCCCTTCCTGCCTCAGTGTACAAGCCCCTGGCTGGGGCATAGCCAGGCCCCCTGATCTCCACTGGGGGGGCAAAAGCGTGGCCGGGACTGCACCCCCATCAACAGGGAGCAGGGAGGCACAAGCCTGACAGGGGCTGCCTCACTTCCCTCCACCAGACAGAACCCAGCTGGGGTCCCCTGCAAGGCAGGGATGGGGTATAAACCCCTCCTCCCGCCCTCTCAGCCTGGGCCCAGAGCAGGGAGTGAGGGATAAGCATAGCAGGGGTGTCCCCCACCACCCCCAAGACACACCCAGGCTGAGATCCCATGCAGGCCAGGGAGGGGGATCTAAAGCCCCCTCCATTCAAGCAGGGAGTTGGGGGAAAGCCTTGGAAGGCTCCTCTCGTCCCTTCCCTTTGGCAGTGGCTGGGAGGCATGCTCTAGTGCCTCCCAGCTTCTGCCCTAAGCCACTGTAGGTACGTGGCTGCACTTCTGGAATCCAAAGTGAATGTCTGTTCACTTGCTTCTCGGTTCTATCTATGCAGTTTAGATTCACCTGTAAAGACTGAATTGATTTAGTCTCTGGCTTTTTGACTGTCTGTACTTAGCCTGAGAGGAAATAGCTTGGAAGGCAATGAAATTGCCACAGTGCAAAGGGCAATACATTTTAATACTGATTTTCTAATTGTCATGTGAAGATGATCAAGGAATTGATTTTTATGAGGAAGGTACCTTGAGTAGAAGGTGAACAGCACTACATGACTGAACTGGATACAGCTTCAATGCATTCTCTTTCTCTGTGCATTTTGCTGGATGAAATTCTTCACAGCAGAAGCATATCTTACTTTCACCCAGATCCACCTTTAACAGCAAGGGAAAAATGTGAATTACTGTTTAATTTAGGAGGCAATTTTATACTGCATTGCTGCTTAATATATTGCTAGAGATGTTCTAACCATAGTACAGAGCTAATTACATGCTTAGAAAATCAAATCTGTGTAAGACAGTATGCCAGTGATTCACCCATTATAGAACTGTTAGAGTTGACATATTTATTTATCTAAAAAAATTAGAATTTTATCAATAGACCCTTTTGAATTCACTTTTTATTAAAACACTGAATCACATGGACTTGTTTTCAATGACATCAATGTCTGAACAGTCTCCTTTACTCGTACACTAATGCATTTAGTTTTGAAGATTCTTTTTTGACCAAAATGTAAGCCACATTCTGTATTTGCCACCATTGGGTGGTTCATAGGCACAATATTATACATCTAATTGCATCATGAAACCCAGGACTATATTTCCATCTCTTCCAACCCAGTAATGACTATACCAGTGTACCATTATGATGTTTGCAACTTTCAGGTTCATCTTATCAACTCTATTTATGAGTAAAAATCAAACACATATTTATTTATTTGTCTATTTATTTATTTTATTTTTATAGCCAAGTCTCTGACTATTTTAATCAGCTGCTTACTACTCACAGATCACAACACTGTAAGTATTTGCATTAGTGTATGGGAGATTATACAATAGTCTTACCATTTCAGGAACTTGTAAAGGCTGGAGCCTATGCTTTCATACAGAAATGAGAACTGAGGTTCTCAGTCCAATATTTAAACATTTTGTCTATATTATTATTATTTTCCCCACTTCTTCTCTCAATAGCTAACTGCTTAGGCTGACCTTGACTGCCAAACTGCTTTTAAGCACTGCAGTCTGATTATATTACTCCCACTGGTATGTTAAGAAAGCTCCACTGGCTTCCTGTGAAGCAACAGAGTGATTATTTTAAAAGATTTTCCTACTAATATCCAAGGTCCTCATAAATTCTACCAGGTCACACCCATTTTACCTGTGGGATCTCTTCCATCTTAACATCCTTCAATTACCCTGGCAGTATGGGCTTAAATGCTGGAAAAGATCCAGGAACTGATTTGTTCTTTGGTCAAAATATCCTTTGCAGGTTTCTTGATTTAAGATCCTGGATCAGCATCTCGTTAAAACCCCAGTCCAGCAAAACAATGAAGTATCTACTTAACTTAAAGCATAAAAATGTTAGCATAAAAAGCATATATTTCAGTGAAACAACTCACAGATTTTAAGTCAAGCATATGCTTAGGTGCTTTGCTGAATCTAAGCATAAATCAGCATGTATTATTTTTATTTTTGCTATTCTATGGTTGCATTCATATTCTCTTGACATACTGCCTACATTAATCTATATATTAGTATATCTTGAAAGCTAGCAATACCAGCTTGCTATATTAGCTCACCAGATCACATCTGGGTACACTGGATACAAACTGAGCTCCTTGACATCCTAAAATAAATCCAGCCAGGTTCAAAAGGACACAGACGACAGACAGCAAGATGAACAGGTTAACCTGAAACAGAAAAACGCAGTTAACAGCAATGAAAACAAGACAATGAAATACACTATTGGGAAGCTAATGCACTGTGAAACTCGTGGACTGAAATTCTGGCTCCCATGAAGTTAATGGCAATACTATTCCCATTGACTTCACTGAGGGTTGGGATTTCAGAGTGTCACACTAAAAAGTATTTCCTTTGTCAATTATTTTGAACAATAACTTTGTGCAGAACTTGCTATGTCCCCCTTTTCTTCACAGCTTTCACAGTAACAGATTATATGCACTACCATTCAGATATAGATAAGTACAGGTAATGTATGCCCTCAACAAAAAAGGTAAGTTTAAAAAATCTGAATGACTTTTGAACCAAGTTTTTAACAATATTTTTTCTACTGGTAGGTGAGAGATGTTCAGATGGTTCCTGTAAATTGTTAAACACCCCTGGAAGGCTGGCATCTGACTAGATGAAAGATGGTCCTGCAGGAGCAAAGCATGAGATACAGAGTTCTTGACTCCACTTTGTATCAGTCTCTCAGCTCACTTTCATTTTTTGGAACTCTAAGGCGGAAACATCTTGAAGCAACATTTATCCAACAGAGGCTATTTGTAAAATTATTTTTCAGTACAAATGCTTTAAAATAACTGAAATAACAGAACGAGGGCACAGACACAATCAAAGGATTTCAATTATAATATTTTATTTCCCCTTAGCTACTAAAAATAGAATCCTGCTCTTCCCATAACAGACAATGCTTTTTGGTTTGCAAAACAGTCCTGACAGACTCGCAGTACCATGAACAACAGGGCACCAACAGAAGGCAAGTAGGAGTGGTAGGTAAAATAATAAAGTCCTTCTATTGTCCTATGTTCTCAATATCCTTTGCGAGTGCCCAGCATGAGACTCAATCAATGAGGATTAAAACATAGTATTAGATGTTTTACTCTGCTCAGGTAGAAAACACTATATTTTAGGAGTTGCAGTATTTTCACTTTGCTCTGTTCATACCATAAAACCATGATGATGATAAGATAGTTCACATCCCTAGTCCATTATATCATATTTTCCCCTCATGAATACCGAATTGATTTAAATATTTCTAAGTATTCAGTCATTAAAAGCAAAGTTCAATCAATACCCACTTCTTGCACTTTCAGGAAGATTACCTCAGTTACCTTGACACACAGAAATAACTCAAGAGCACATGAAAGTGCCCACACACATCTCATGCTAAACATGCTTTCCAAGTCCATTCACTCTAATACACCATCCACTTAAACCCTAGTCAGTTAAATGGAGGAGTCAAACGTACTTTCCTGTAATATACTTGACCTTGAGCCCACCTATGGTCTTGCAATTGCACTTTCTTAAAACATTTTTCTCTCCACTTGTCATGTGAAAAATTCCCGTAAATGACAAGGGAAATGCACTTAGTCTACATCTGAATTAAAGAAACTACAGAAAACCCTCGTTTTTTGTGAACTCCGGGAGGTGGACAGAAAGCGAGCGCTGGGGACATGGAGGGAGGCGGTGGCGGCAACATCTTCTCCCATGGCAGCAGCCACAGTGGCGCTCATGGGGAAGGGGTCGGTCCCCAGGCGCTGTGGGGGAGCCCTGCGAACAATGTGGGGTAGAGCAGGGGGGAGGTGTGGGGTCTGACAGGGAGCCCCATCAGTATTCGCGGATTTCACCATTTGCAGGGATCTCCGGAACGTATCCCGCACGAGTGGCAAGGGTCTCCTGTGTATACAAAGTGATATCAAATACACAAAGTTAAAGCAAACTAAGAGATATAGAAAAATATCAAACCCATGTACATTTTCCAATTCAACAAGTTTATAAAAATATTTAAATTTTTAGTAACCTTTTCAGTCATAAATCTCAGAAAATTTAGTTAGCAATATTTCCTTTTAATTGGTGGGAAAACTGGGGCTAAGACCCTAAGGAAGCAATATTCACATTTCCCTTGAATTCAGAAACTGTTCCACACAGAAACAAAAACATTAAACTGTATCTGGATGGTCCATGAAGCAAAATACAAAGAAAAACAGGGGCATCTCTACACTGCCTCTGTGGCAAGCCCAGGAACACCCTCCAAGAAGCACAACGGCCTACTTAGTCCCATTCAGTGCATGTTAGTACCCAGAAACTAGGCACTGTAGTAACACCCTGAGCATGCTTCAGTAGCTGCTCTCAGTTTAAGGCCCCCTCTATTCATAACAAGTATCATGCAATTAACTGGTTAATTGTGCAATTACCTTAAGACCAGCTATACAGGCAAAATAGCTATCACATGATAAAAAGCTCCATGCAACTGTAAAGTTACACCTCAAAAATGTGTACTGACTTTACAGCTGGTTGCTATCAAGCTTTAATTTGCATGTGTAGCAGGATCTCCACTGTGGCTGGGGGCCCCATCAGCTGACAGATCTCCTAGATGCAGGGATGCACCGTGCCCAAAGTGAAACCTCTGAGTGCTGGGGATCACGGCTACCAGGATTGCCAAGGCTCAGGGGTGTGTGAAACCCCTAGCTCACATGGGGCTCTCAGTCCTGCTGTACATGGCCCCTGTGGCTGGGAGACCCATTAGCAAAGGCGGCTCCCAACTGTGGGAGCCTGCTTCTTGCCAGTGCAGGGGGAGACCAAGATCAGGCTCCCCCAACATGGCATTAAGGCACAATTGATTCTAATGTGCAATCCCCCAACTGTGCCTCCTACCATGCATGTTTGGCATGGCATGAGGTATGATTGTGTGGATCATACATTCGATCCAGTAGTGCCTTTACCTGCACATGTACAGGGGTCCTGAGGTGTGCTGCTTACTGCATGTTCAAGGATGTGTTTAACTGGCCACACTGCCTAATTTCCAAACTGTGGTGTGTCCGGCATACATCTTGGTGGCACTTCTGGGCTCACAAGATAGTCCAAATGCGCCCTAGGACTCCTAGTGGTTTACAAACCAGAAGAAATTCCTGTTTTAATTTCCTGGAGAAAGTAATAGACTTGCCGCTCCTCACAGTACTAAAATCTGCCTTAATACACTGACCTTAACTTCCTGACTCCACAGTCATAGACAATGCCAATGGTCCATTAGTACTGTATTCAGTCATTCAGTCTGCATAGATTCCAGGCAGCTCATGCATGATGTGCTGACCCATCAGATCTTAGTAAAGTAAAGCTTAACCCTTTCTTCTTTACATCAAATGCACTGATCTAGAAACTCGACTAATGGTTTACATTGCTTAAAAAAATGAATTATGTAATTGGTCAAAGCTGAACTTAACTAGGACTATGCACCCATACAAAAGGAAAAAATGGAATAAGGGTGCCCCTTACACAGGGTAGCTGGCTAGGCCATGTTTCTGGTAGCATAAGCCAGCACCCAATTAATTCCTCCATCCTAGGGAGCAACAGGAAAACAGGGAAGGAGCTGTGATTCAAAAGTGTGTTTCGTAATGGAACAATACCTTTTGCAGTTACTCCTGAGGGGGTAGAGTTTACACACCATCTTTTTTTGCAGCCATGCCTTAAAGCTGTGGTTCTCACCCTTTATAGACTCATAGATTCATAGATGTTAGGGTCGGAAGGGACCTCAATAGATCATCAAGTCCGACCCCCTGCATAAACACCCTTTGTTAGACTCAAGACAACCCTTAGAAAATACCTCAGCTCTTAGTTATCATACATTTTTCTGATTACAGAAATATAATAGAGCTATTTTCTGTTGCACATAACTCACAAGGACAACAGGTCAGAATATTTTTAACAGTGTGGATCCTACTTGAAATATCAGGGTTTATTTTGTGAATCACACTGAACACCTAACAGTGCTAACACTGCATGGCACCCTGTGGCACCCCCTGAAAGGGTCTCAAGGCATCCCAGTGTGCTGCAGCACACAGATAATCATGGCCTTAAAGATACAACCTACCTTTTCACAGATGTTTAAACCTATTCTCTTCAAGTTAGTTACCTATTACCAAAATCAAGAAAAACTAGGTATTCATGCTATGAGGAAAAATTCAAGTCCATATACAACTTAGGCAAATTTATTTGAATCAGTAAGAGTTAACATATGGAAGACACTGACAAAGATAAACAAGCTATTTTAAAAATCAAAACAGACTGGAATCAAGCTTTAACTGCAATGATAAAAATAGAAGTAGGGCAAATTCTGGCTTCAGATTCATATCCAATCTGGCCCACTGCCCTTAATCTTTTTAGCACTAGATAGGTCTGAACTGTAGTCAGCTGTAAAAAGTCCTGTGGAACATCTGTGTGAATTAAATATGCGAAAATAAAATATATATAATATTAGGCAACTTTGTTATTTATTAATTCCTTACTTAGATGATTTTTCAAGCAAAAATATATCAAGCACATAAAGAATCCAGGCTACACAATCTCAGTCAGTGAGGCTAGTCCTATTTCTGCTGAAGTCAATGACTGCTTTATCATTAGTTTCAATGGAAGCAGAAACAGACCAAGTGACAGAAATGTAACCTACAAGACAAGGTCTTTTCCCTGTGATACTTTCTACACAGACTGATGTGTCTCATGGTGCCTCACTGACTTCAAAGCAAAATCAGACCCAAATAACACTTTAATAGTATATGGAACAAAAATGCTTATTTCATAATCATTAACTTTTATATATCTTAGCAATAGTTTATAACCACCATTTTCAAAAAACAAGTCAATGCATTAGTTTCCTTCAGACACACAGCTGCTATACCAAACTAACCATTACATTTTATGACCTTGCTAATTTTCCATCAATCAAAAGAGCTATTGATTGCACCATATGGAGATTTGTGATACAACTCATGACCAAAAAATCATTTAAAAGCGCAAAATAAATGAATTTATTTAAAAAGTAATATTCTGCCTTACATTAGATGCAACAGCAAGTCTCAGGAAAAGCTTTTTCATTTAGAATAATTTGAGGATATAAAAACAAAAAAGCAGGAGGGGGAAATAAATGCAAAATATTTTTAGAGTGCCTCTTATACATGTTAAAAATATAGATTATTACATAACAGCTCTGGGATTTTGTTGAGAAAGGTGGCATATAAATTCAATAAATAAATAAATAAGGATCAGCCTTGCAGCTTTTACCTGAGTAAGACTCCCCTTGATATCAACAAGAGTTCTGTACAGCAAAGGATGACAGGATCAGATTGTTTACAGTGAGATAATTTAATAACAGTTGAAATTATTTACTGGTAGTTATTTCATTCAGATAAGCCCAGAGCACAAAAAGAGGCTTGGGCTCCAAACTTACAAATACTTACATACTTATATTTAAGCAGATGATTAGACCTACTATTCGCCTGCTTGAAGTTCAGCATCTGCATAGATGTTTTCAGGATTGGGGCCTGTGCCAATAACCTCCACGTTTCCTGTTTGTTTATTCCTGTTGCCTCTGGAGAGTACATAGCTAGGAGCGAGCAAAGGGGATGGTTTCACTTTGTTCATCTTGGCCAAATCTCTCCAGGGCAGTGAAGTACAGAGATGTTACCATGGACATAATTCGCCCTACAACATCTTGATTAACAAATGCTGCTCAGGAAATACTTCTGTATGCATGAAAACACAATGTTTTTATCAACATTTTTCCTCAGACAAATTATTCTAGAATTTCACTAAAAAATGAAAACTTGGACCCCAGAAACGTTTCCATTTTCTAATGAAAACCCCCAAAATTTTATTGACTATAAACATTCCTGGCAGAAGTTTCCCTTTTGATAAAAAAAAGTTGCTTCCTTAAAAAAATTGTTTCAAACACAATATTTCAAACCACTCCAATTATTACTAATGCTGCAAAAAAGGAAAAGAACTAAGCTTGAGCCTAGGCTGAGTTTGCAGTTAGAAAAACAATGTTTTACTTGTAAGCTGACCATATCTGGAATGGAAATCACTGACTATGAATATGGAAGCACTGACTGCTATTTTCACAGACAGCTTTTTAAAATAAAACTGCAATGTGTATGATGTTATTGACTGGTGCAGTTACATCTACACAATTTGCATTTATACTGTTAATTTCTTCTCCTTGTGCAAGGACTTTATATGTATTAGTACTGAATATCCCTTTGTTGCCTGCAGCTGTCATAGTGCTAATCTTTCCAGGTCATTTAGCAGTTTGATTCTGTCCTTTTGTGTGTTTGCAAATGCTCTACTTATGTCTTTCATATATCTGTTCACAAATAAATTTCCTCTCAAGAAAAACACACAACAAAAAATCACAAAGCAGCCATGAGGGATGCAGAGATGTACTTGATTTGAGAGGTTGGTTGTAGCTAGTCAGAAAGCCAAGGTCAAATGCATCTTGAACTGGGCTGTAACCAACATCGCATATCACCAACTGATACACGATTCATCAGTAAAACACTCCATGGATCACCTGAAAGTGCTACATAAATAATCCAGGGGTGAACTGGGCACAGATGAAAAAAATACTAGCTTAATACTAGCTGGAGAACAGTAAGACCCGAGGACACACTGGTTGTGGCAAATATGGCCTAGAAGAGATATGTATTAACTATACTGCAGTTACCTTAATATATTGAGGAAGCACGGATACAGTTTAGAGGCATGCCTTCAGTTAAAGGTCAAATGTAAGAGTTTTTGAATGGGAAAGCCTTTAGAAGAAAGGAAAAGTTTCCATTAAAAGGGTGAAAGACACACAACCCAATACTGAGGAAGCCAATATTAGCAGCCAACTTGGGCAAATTACAGAAACAACATGAAGAGTTTGGAAAATCAAACTGAAGCTACAAATGTTAAAAAAACAGAACAGCAAAAGTATGTACTAACTGACCCTACAAAATGAAAGATCAGGGCCACTAAAATCATGGTAGGTTTCAGACTGCCACAGCTTCCAAACTGAATATCCAGTCTAACCTACAAAAAAAAGACCATGTCAGGGGGCCTGCTTAGTACATAACCTGATCTTGTAACATATATGGCAGCTAATATTTTTAACTATATTTCAACCTGCTAAAGGCTGTGCTGGATACATGATTCAGGAATACAGGAAGGTCTCACCTAACTCAAGGCTGTGTTCGGTTTTGGGCACCCCACTACAGAAATTATGTGGACAAACTGGAGCAAGTCCAGTGGAGGACAACAAAAATGGTGAGGGGGCTGGGGGACATGATTTAGGAGGAAAATGGTGAGGGGGCTGAGGGAACTGGGCTTATTTAGTCTAGAGAAGAGAAGACTGAAAGGAGATTTAATAACAGCCTTCAACTACCTGAAGGAGGGTTTGAAGGAGGATAGAGCTAGACTGTTCTCAGTGGTGGTAGATGACAGAACAAAGAGCAATGGTCTCAAGTTGCGGCAAGGGAAGTTTAGGTTAGATATTAGGAAGAATTTTCTTACCAGGAGGGTAGTAAAACACTGGAACAGGTTACTCAGAGAGGTGGTGGAAGCTCCATCCTTGGAGGTTTTCAAAACCTGGCTAGAAAAAGCTTTGGCTGGGATGATCTATTTGGGGAGGGTCCTGCTTTGAGCAGGGGGTTGGACTAGATGACCTTCTGAGGTCCCTTCCAACCCTAACTTTCTATGATTCTAACCAGAGGAAAGTTGGGATACTATTATTTTGTAAATTTATAACAGACCCATCATTTTTCTATTTATAAGATACATAGGACATAACAAACCAGTGTTGAATTTATCCTTCTTTGATCATGCGCAAAGAAAACTTCACAACAGCAATAAACGCTTACCTAAAAGGGAGGAAAGAAGGAGAGTCATTTTGTACTTGAGAAATCTCTACCAAAGGGCTGTGAATAATGTGGCCACAGTGCCACTGCAAAGAAGAAACCGTTTTAATCAAAAAACTTCCAGAAATGGCAGAAAAAAAATCTTGATCCTTGTAAGTGAAGTAGATGATTAGCACACAGGGCCCTTACAGAAATAATTAGAACTTTACAAGAAAATTAAGGAAAATGAAAAAATAAAATCAAATAGCTTTTAGACAAAGTTTAATTACTAGGTTGAATTACTTCTAATCTACATCACATTATATTAAATTACAATCCTTAAAGTGGTTGAGGATTACATAAAGAAACAATCACTGACAGCAGGTATGGACAAAAAGAAAGATAAGAAGCTTTTACCTAGGAGCATTGGAGAAGATTTTAATGTTGACACTACGGCAGAAGTAAGATTTATGATCATCATTAACCCAACAACTAATGTCGTAAGCACTGAACACTGTCCAAAATCTCTTCATGCAGATGTTTCAAATACTAATGTAAGTTGGTGATGCAATAACAATCCTGGGAATTCATACTGTGTGCTTGAGGCTGTCCTAAGTGCTCATATTTCTGGAATGATACTGGTACCAAATTCAAAAGATGTTTAGATATCTACATTCTCCAGAAAACTTGTAAAACTGACTACATATCAAATCAATTCATCTGCAAGGGTTATTTCAATACAGAGTACTGTGACATAACCTCGAACAGGTTAACAAAGAGAAGTATGTGATCTGTGTGCCCCCTTATGAATCAGAGAGAAGGGCTCTCTGCAGGTCTTGAATATACTGATGTAGAAGGCAGCCCTGAAGGTAGAGTGCTCAAGAGGCCAATAGATCTATACTCGGGAGAAGTCATTGGACAGGAGCCCTTGCATAGGTTGCCCCTTGTAAAAAAGGGACAGAGGCCATTCCTCAGTCCCCTGAAGAGCAGTAGCAGCCTGAAGAGCAGAGATTGATCAGCTCTAAAAAACTATGCCTCATTTAAAGTATGAGTCTCATGTCCCTAAACCCTGCCATGTCATGCCTGCTTAGTCTGTCTTGATAATTTGGAGGAAACTTTCTGTATAACTTATAAAGTCATAGCTCCCAGGAGGGGGCCCTCCACCCTATCCCTGACAAGGGGTTTTAGGAATTTAACCCAAAATAGCATCTTGATAGATACTAGTCATCTTTCCAAGATATACTGCAGCTGTTCCTGTACATCGTTTCCTTTGAATGTTAATAAGTCATGCCTCCTTCCATGGCTTTACAGCCCCTAACCTTGCCACTTTTTTTAACATCCTGTATTGTGGATTTTTTTCTGAACTATTGAATTTATGGCCTAATCTTGAAAAAACATCACACTTCAATAAAATACATGTACACATATGAAAGAAAAAAACAACAACGCAGGGCCTACTCGTTATGGATATAAGTAAAAGGGCAGATGTGTTGATTCAGCATTTAGGTAAGACTACAAATAACCTTCAAATTTAAAGAAAGAGGACTATGAAAGGAGGATTAGGTTGTAGAAAAGAATGAGATGATAAGGACCTGCAGGAACAAAATGCAGTAACCAAGTTTTTCATATGAAGAAACAGTGTAGCTCCTCACAGCCTAAAACACTTAAAGACAGATGGCATTTATATTTATTTCTGTGCTACTACCCTACCCACACTGCCTGTCCTCTCTGCAAGAAGGTGAGCCCTGTAATAAAAAAATTAGTTTTTTAAATGGGGTGCCACTCAATTCACAGAAGTTATGGAGGGCTGCCTTGAGTCTGAGAAGGGGTGCCTTGAGTCTGTCTGCACTTCCCCAAACAGGAGGAACTCGCCTTAACATGAGAAAGCAACTGGTTTTATATCCACTACAGCCCTTGGTCAGTGCACTACCATTTTTGTAACGTGAAGCTGGACTGAAATAACCCAGTTTAACACACACTTCTATAAAGTGGCAATACGTTTTAGTTACTAGTGCCATGGGAAATCTGAAATGGTGCACTTGAGGTAAATGGCTTTCTATCTAATTTCCAGGCACCTGAGACATCAAAACCAACTGAGATCCAGAACATTTAATTTAATTTCTAACTAGATATGGCCTACATACCTGAAGCAGTAAGATACTTAAATGTTTTAAATATCTATGGCAGAAAAAAGTCAGAAGTTTTAAGACAATAGTCTCTGGTGTACCTCTCTGCTGTACTAATAGACACTAGTATATTCTAACTGAGTTCAGTCCTCAAACTACTGTTTTAAAAGAAGCATAATACATTACTCCCAAAGGTTTGAATTGTTATACTAAACCTACACTTTCTTATTGGGAAATACTTACTCAAATGTGGAAAAAATTGTATAGCCAAGAACAAAATGAATTGTATTGAAAGGATACAATAATTCCCATTACTGCTAACAAGAGCTGGGGCGTGGAAAAGACCTATATGCCTCATTATGGATAAAATAATTTAGTTAGTATCTTTAATAACTTGGAATCTATTTTATCAAAAACCTGAACTGGAATCAGTACACTGAAAATGTAAACAGTAGAGCAAAACAAGCCTTGGGCGGAGTTTTATCCTTTTACAATAAGATAGGATGAAGAGCAGTTCTGGCAGCACTCAGGGTGCTTATACATGAGCAGGGGGCTGCTCCGACATGCTGTAATACAGGGCATCGGAGCAGAATCGATTAATCAAGTAATTACTGCGCTCCAGCAGCCTCCCATGTCTCGTGTATCAGTGTCTCCATGCTTAAAATAGGCTGCAGGGCACTTTAACTAAAGCTTGTTGAATGAGTGCCCCCACTGCCGTTTTTAAGCGCAGGGACACTGATGCATGAGATGCTCCAGTCACTTTAATTAGACCATCTCTCAGAGCCGCTCTAATTAAAGTACCCCCCCCCCCCAGCATGTGTATAAATGCCCTAAACATCTATAGATCTAAGGTAGAGTCCATTTTATTGTATGGAGCTGAACTTTGGGGTGCTGACCTATGGTTCTCATAAAAAACAGAAAAGATTTCTAATTACTTCTTAAGGCAGCTTTTATCTCTACCTAATTCAATGATGGGAGGGGAGGCGGAGGGAAGGCTCATGAGCTTTGAAACCTGACTGATAGTGTGAGCACCTGAGCTCAATTAAGAACTCTAAACAACTGGACAAAAATACTTACCAGATCCCCTAAGAAATGCATTCTAGAAGCAAAATTGGACACCACCAGTCAAAGAATTCCTTGAAAATTTCTTGGGGGAAGAAAATCAAAGCTGGGGGTCTTTTCATTTCTCATTTAGAATATATGTGCTGTTATATGAGATTCAGAGGTGAGATAATGATCTGCTTGTAGCTTAACATATTTTCTTCAGCAAGAAGCCATCATTTGTTTGCCACTGTAAGTTGTTAAACTTATTTTTTTTAGAACAAAACCCATGTATATTCAGGAATATACAAACTGGGAATTAAGCTAGAATTGTTTAACCCTTTGACTACAATTTGCCAAAAATGCTGTTTATCATTATTTTTCCTGCAGCTACCAATTCCCCCCATAGCCTCATTTGATATTATTTTTTCTTTCTATTTAATGTTTACAGTCTACTTCAATCTTCTTGATCTGTTGGAAGTTGTCACAATCATCTGTAGACTTGTATTGCTCCAAGGCTTCAATTAAATAATATTTAATGCAATGCCCCTGTTCATCAAGAGTACTTCGACATTTCTCTTTACTTCATTTCTCTCATTTTAATTGGTACATACCAAAAGTATCATTGGTCTCTTCCATGTTGTTAATCCTATGATTCCTGACAAGATCACCTGCAATAGCAAACAAAAAATAAAACAAAACAAAAACTGTTATGAAAGAATTACTATGTTGGCAGACCTGCAGTAGCTCATGATCTATCACTGCTATATGAAAAATACTTTGGCACAATGAGATGTCTCTTGTTTAAGAGAATGAGCTTTTTTTCCCTTGTACATAGGTATACTTTAGGAGTATACCCAAGGAATTGAGTGGAAATATACTGGTGTAAAATTGTAAAAATATGTGGGAAATCAGCATTAATGCTGGTAAGATGCTGAACTTGTGATTGTAATTGTAATAACAGAACCAGGATGTTGCCACCCATTGCACTTTTATTTTTTGGCCCTCTAGAAATATGTATAGAGAAAATAAAAGTTAGTTTGTGTCAGTAAACTTGAGGTAAACATTTATACTAACTTGGACTTCAGTCCAGCAAAGCATTTAAGCACATGTATAACTTTAGATCTATGAGTAATTTGAAAGGGCCTGCTCAACACTTAGAGGTATGGATGAACCCAAGTACACTGCTGGCTGAGAGCCATAGTACAGGGAAATCTTTGTAGTATGTCACATTATTTTACTCTATTGTTTTGGAGTGACACAAGTTTTGCTTTCAAGACTTTGAGGTGCAGTTTCCTAGAAAACCCTGCACCTATCTCCTTGAAATCTGGTAGGCTTCATGCACTCAGCAGGAGCTACCACTCGGGGGTTTTCATCCAAATCTGCTAGGAAATAACAAAGCCATAGGCAGTTTTGTGCTTCCCCATTATAACTTATGGACGAAACGTCAAACAGTGAAATGGCTTTGACAAAATGAAACTGAACACAGCTTCAAAACAAAACAAAACTTAAAACAAAACATTGTCCCATCAAAATGTAGACACAGAAGTTGAAATGAAATGGTGCCCTTTCACACAGCCCTAATTGATATGAGCAGTCTTGTTGCAAAAACAGATATATAATTTGGGAGTTCCTAACAAAGTATTTTTAACTGAGTGCAAATTAATCATGTGGTGTTATAATCCAGCACCGCACAGTGATATCACTGATGTCAATTTGCCTTAGTAAGGATTCCAAGGCTGATTTCATGATTGTTTACCACACCTTTGAGATATGTGAATTTAAAGGCCTTATTCACAATTTTCCTGTGCCATGCTTTAGTAAACCACCATGGTAAGGCTATTATCACAGATCAAACAGCACCACACCCTATGTTCAATATCTTAGCAGTTTTTAAAAATAATTGCCCTTGAACTAAAATTTCTCATGCCTACCATTGCACCTGAAATTAATATTTTGAAAAGTTTCATAGCTCAATGGAATGCTGCCTTGGAATTATAAGAATATGAAAAAAAAGACATTTTCCCATTGAGAACTGTATCAGATATTTATTTTGTACTCAGGTAATCCAAAAACTAATCCAAGATAAAACTGCAAATGTCGTATGCATGCAGTCCTGGAAGAGGACCAACATTTAACCATATTTGAAATAATTCTGATTTTAAAATACAGTAATAGAGGTTTAGATATTTAAAGTAATATATTAGCTTAAGCATGAACAATTACATTTATTACCTTACTTCAGACAGGGAGGATTTGTAGGTGTAAATTTGTGTTTGAAAAGACTACATTTGAAGATATCTTCATAGGGATTTTACAACTAAAATTATCTCAGTTCCCTTAAAGATAGGATTTCAGTGTGGCTGCTTATTATTTCATCAGACAAAGGATATGTTGTAGACTTTAGACATACAAATTGCTAAACAATCCAGAAGGTGTTGAGTCTCCTCAACTCCCATCAATTTCTACTAAGATTTGGTACCACGATATGTATTTCTACATATATTATCCATACCAAAGAGATCTGTTTAAACAAAAATCAATAATAGATTGATTCACTCAGTGTTTTTATTAAAATCCTAATTTTTCCCCACAATTCTGCTAGAAATATCACTATTTGCTCAGTCTTAGTGAAGTAACAGTACTGAAATTCAAATGAGTGTTGCAATTCCATATATACATCTACTATTATAAGGAAAAGTATTGTTTCTTTCATTCTGACTATATAGAGTAAAAATATATTTTAATCTTACATGCAAATGTTGATCTAGACTATATTTGTTCTTTTGTAATAATCTATTTGTTTGGGTTTGTGGCATTACAGTAGCAAACCACTAACCACTGTAATGAGACTTTAAGTAACAGTATGAACTTCAAATGATTATTACTACTCATTATTTTTGCAAGACAAATGGTAAACCAGATGCTTTACAGAACATACAAAAATATTATATAAAGGGTTCACTTTGTTATAAAAGCAATCACAGTCTATTTATGTAACACTTAGCTCGTATATAACGGAGAATTTCAAAGTGCTTCACAAACACTAATGAAACCTTTGTTAAAACGCCTCTGCAGTGAGGAATTGTTATTATATCTATTTTATCAATGGGGAAACAGGCAGAGGGGTTAAGTGGTTTATCAAAGGTCACAGGCAAAGCAGTAGCACTGCTGGACCAGAGCCCTGACTCCCCTAGCCACCTGCTTTAAACAAGTAGGCGTCAATCTTGCAAGGAATGGGAAGATCCTCACAACCTGGATTGTACTGGACTGTGAAGAGTGGTTTAAAAAAGGACTAAAGATTCACAGATTCACACATTCACAAAAGCTTAGGGCTGGAAGGGACCTCATGAGATAGATCATTGGGTCCAGCCCCCATCTTCACTTCATGCACACAGAGCCAAAATGCTCTGGCTTTTTTGGGTGGAATAAACTTCATATTTAACACATATTAAGTAGACTGTTATAGACAGATGAATCACTTGAGTGTATTCTCTCATTCAATAAAAATATATTATTTCTATATTTTCCATACGTATTTTTTTAAAGTTAGAGGCGTTGATGGTTCCTAAATCAAGTTCTCTAAACTTAGGAAATGCCAGAATTAAGGTTGCTTCTGCGCTCTTTGGTCTGTGCATACATATCTATATTCATCTCTCATTACCTGGCTTAGCTTTTGTGACCCCTTTTTTCCTGTGGGGTCTTTGCTTGTACGCATCTCCCAGTACCCCTTCCCCCTCCTGCTTTCCTGTGTTTTGTATTCTAATCACTTGTTCCACTTTATAAGGATCTAAGAATTGCCATTTACTGGGTCACAGCAAAACACCATCTTGCCCAGCTTCCTGTGTCACATAGTGGCAAAGAGTAGATGCTGAAAGGAAGAGTGACCTGGGTATGAATTGTTTTTTTCCACTGTTGCTCTCTCAATTACAGCCTCCAGCACTTAAGGTCTAAGAAGTTCTGATTCAGAGGTGGTATCCCAAACTCCTGTGTCAACAGCTACTGATGCCCCTTTCCTCCAAGAATCTGTCCAATCCCTTTTGAATCTGACTAAACTGTCAGCTTCCACCGCATCTGATGGCAACATGTGCCAACACACTTTAATGATGCGTTGTATGAAAAAGAGCTTCCTTTTTTTGCTCTCAACTTCCCACCTCCTCGTTCCATCTTGTGACCCCGAGTTCTCATCTGGTGAGAGAGAGAGTTATAAATCCCTATTAGTTTTCTCTTCGCCATTGTGTGTTTCATAAAACCTTATCACGGAAACCTGCCAGGCTCTGCTCCGTGCTGTCCTTTCCCAGCCTCTGAATGAAGTGCACTTGGGTTCACAGAATCAGAAGAGAAGCAGGGCTGCAAGGGAGCTCCAGAGGTCACCTTGCCCAACCCCCTGCCTGAGGCAGGATTATCCCCCTCCAAACCATCCCTTAAACATCCATCATCAAAACTCTATACAAAATTGCTGACAACCCTGGTGCAATGCAGCCTTAACACCCTCACCTGCCACAGGTAAGGCAGGGGCAGCCAGCATCCTGCTGTCTCCATATGTTCAAGAGATCCTAACCCTGCCTGTGCTACAGAGGAAAGCAAAAAAGTCCACCCGGTTTGTACCAAGCTGGGTATAAGGGGCAGTTCCTTCCTAACTCCAAATCTGTCCAATGGTGGGACCCTGAGCAGAGCCCTCTAGCCAGGAAACACCAGGTTTAAGCCAATGCCAAGAGCACTGGCACAGCCCAGTGGCTGCAGCCGGCACCCAGGGGGCTCTGAGGGTTCAGGGGTGCTTGTGCCCTCTCTCTGGGCATAGAGCTGTGGCAGGTAGTTGGTGTATGAGAGTGCACAGCCACACAGCCTTCTCAAGACCCCCCCACACACACACACACAAACAGCCCGCCAACACACCCCCAGCCCCCCCACAACTGCACACACATACCCCAAGCCCCCCAACACACACCCCAGTCCCACACACACATTCCCCCACCCACCCACACCTCCCTGAACACCCACATACACACACACTCACCCCAGACCCATACACACACACATCTACCCCAACCCTCACATATACACTCCCTAGCCTCCCCACCCATACACACGCATCCCCCTACATATACCCCCCAACCCCCTACACACACACCACCCCCCACCCCATACACACACACACACCTCCCAGCCCCAAACATACCTTCCAGCCCCCACATATACACACACATCCACCCTTGCCCCTTACATATACACTCCCCAGCCACCCCCCCACACAAATCCCCTCTACATACACATCCTCAGTCCCCCCCCACACCCCCTACACCCCCAGCCCCCACATATACACACCCCCAGCCCGACACCCACCCCAGCCCCCACATATACACACACCCCCACTCACCCCAGCCCCTGACATCCACACTCCCCACCCCCCCAACACACACAGCCCAGCCCCAAACACCCCGCCTACCCCCCACACACCCCAGCCCCACACATACACACCCACACCCCAACCCCCCACACACATTCCGCCACCTTCCCACACACACCAGCCCCTCACATCCAACCCCCCCACACACCAGCCCTACATACACACTTCCTGCCCCCCCACACCCACCCACCCCAGCCCCACATACACACTCCCCAGCCCCCACGTACACAAACACACACACACCCGCCCCTCACACCCGTACTCCCCAGCCCCCCGACACATCCCAGCCCCAAACACTCCCCCACCCCGCATACACCAGCCCTACATACATACTCCCCAGCCCCCACATATATGTGCACACACACGCCCCTCACACCTGCACTCCCCAGCCCCACGACACACACATCGCAGACCCAAACATAGCCCCTAACCCCCACACAGATCCCAGCCCCACCCCCCCACCTACCCCAGCCCCTCAGACCCGCACCCCCCGGCGCTCACCGCGGAGCCGGCCCAGAAGGGACAGGCGCTCTTGACGCGCGCGGAGCCGCTGAGCGCGAGCGCGCCGAAGCTGAGCGCCACGGTGCCGCAGCCCAGCACGAGCTGCAGCAGCCCCAGCGACAGCAACGGCCGGGCCGGCAGCAGCAGCAGCAGCGAGCCGGGGCCGGGGCCGCGGCGGGCGGGAGCGGGGCGGCCCCAGCGGGCCCGCAGCGGCGGCGGGGCGTCCGCTGAGCCCGGGGCCGCCTGGGGCACGCCGGCCAGCCCGGGCACGGGGCAGCAGGAGCCCGGCAGCACCACGGGCAGGGACATCGCGGCGGCGGCGGCCGGCCACACGTTGCCTCCGCCCGGCCCTGCCCCTGCTCCGCAGGCAGGCGGACACACAGCGCCTCCCTCGCCCGTGCCAGCCCGCCCCCACCTCCCCTCCCCGCCGGGCCCGCTCCCTGCCCTCCAGTTCTCGCCCCGGCCGGCAGGCTTAGACCCCCCAAACACCAGCTCCCCGCTGTGCCCCCAAACCACCTCCTCCCCCCACTCTCACACACACACACACACACACATATACACACACACACACACACACACACAGCCTCTGCAGCACGATGCCACGGGCCAGCTCTTCCTCCGGAGCAGCCCCGCGAGGCACGGCTCCGAGCACCCCTCTGCAGTCCGAACTAGAAGCTAAGTACTGGTGGGGAGGGGGGGCAGCTTATATTCAGGAGCATCTTTTATTCGAGTAAATACAATAGGTGTGTGGCTGACAGTCCTTGTCACCTTATTCTGGACGAGATTTCTGAAGAGTATTTTTTAATTCAGCAAAACAGTTTTTCCTCTCTCTCCCTTTTATTCACCATTTCTCCTTATTCAGAACACTCACGGATTCCCTAAATTCTTATGTTCTCTCGGTTTTCCCCCTTGCCCCCGCTGTCCCTAAGCACCGCCCCGGTGCCCTCCTGTGTCAGGCCACTTCATAACCCCCTCACACACACACACGCACGTGCACACCATGCCACCAAATGCCTCTCAAACATGACACATGGTGCTGCAGGTGTCCCAACGACAGGTGTCCTCTTTTTTTGGAATTGGAAATTTGGTAACCCTAAAGGCTAGGCACTTTTACTGGATTGTGCCAATGCTCCTGCTGGGACTAAGGCTGGAGGGTCTTGCCCCTCTGCTTAGGGTCAGTGTTGCGTCAGGGTTGATAGTAGTGTCACGTAGAGCTTAGATTACTGTTTGTATGGGATATTTTGGATAGGGATGTTCCTGCCTCAGGCAGGGGGTTGGACTAGATGATCTCTGGAGGTCCCTTCCCACCCTACTTCTATATGATTGTATGCAAGCTCTTCCTTGTACCCCCTACCGCAACCCCATATCCTAAACTCTGGAGCAGCCCAGTCCTTGTGCCTGGTGGCTCTTTTAACACCCCGCTCCACTGTGCAGACCCTGAAGCACCTCTCTTGTGGCCCCCTGTGTCAGGCTGCCCTATAACACTCTGTGTGTGTGTGTGTGTGTGTGTGTGTGTGTGTGTGTGTGTGTGTGTGTGTGTGTGTGAGAGAGAGAGAGAGAGAGAGAACTCTAGCTCCATCCCAGCCATTCCCTGTCCTCACTGTCAAACCTGCCCCTAGCCAACCTGCCACACTCAATCCTCACAACCAAAACCCTCACCTGCCACTGTTGACCACTCCCTACCACCAACCCCTCTTTGCTGCCTATGCTACACTTCCACTCTCCCAACAAACAGTATTTGCTGGTTCCACTTACTGCCACTGTTTGCAGCCCCTTCCCCAAGCTATTTGTTCTTGCCCCCAACATCTCTTTGCTGCTGCTGCAAACACTGATCAGTCTACATAAGCTTTTGCTTTTGTTGGCCACACTTTCTTCTGCGTCACTCTGTTTTGCCCTCCTTATTTCTCTTTTGCAGCCACCCCCACCCCATTTTTTCTTTTGGTCAGTGTTGTTATCTAGAGTGAGCTTGAAGTTTTAAAATAACTCAGCCCGGGAGGAGGGTGGGGCATGCAACTGGATTGCATTTCGCATTGTTGGCTTTCTTCCCAATAGGAGGAGGAGATTTGGCAGAAAGTAATTTGTGTGTGCATCACTTTGTAATGCTGTCTGAACAAGGGGCACAGGAGGCAGATTTCTCTTTCAGGTGAAGTAGCTCATCCCTCTCCTTTTCTCTGCTGTTTCTTATTTACTAGACCAATTATTTTCAACCAGGATGTTGCGGTGCTGTGGGGTGCTATGTGATCTTTTTAAGGGTGCTGCAGGTTGCCATACAAATTTGAGGTCTGCAAACACCTACACATGATTCACAAGATAAAGCCAGAGATTTCAAATAGCAATTAAAAACATTCTGACCTGTAATGATCTTTCTGAGTTCTTTGCAACAGAAGACTTGCTCTATTTTTTTCTCTAGTCAAAAATGAGTGACAGCTGAGAACTGGCATTTTCCAAGGGGTGCCTTGAGACTCAGAAGTTTGAGAACCACTGTAATAGATGAACTTCAAGAATTTGTGTTCTTTAGTTCTGCTTGTTGAGATGCTGGGAGAGAGCAGGTGCAGGCCAGGCCTTTCATTCAACAATGGGTTCCAGCTCAAGTTTAAACAAGTTGGGCAAGCCTGGAGATGAGTTAGAAAAATAGTTAATAACAGATATGGAAAACTTACCTATCTAGGAGAATGTGGACACATCTACACAGGCAATTAATACACATGAATAAACTCTGGAGTTTATTGCTCCAGAGTTTTTTTGCCCCCAGGCACACCAGTTGGATGTGTGCCCAGGAGCAAAAAACTCTGAAGTATATTTCTCCAGAGTTCATTTGTGTGCAGGACACCAAGCCTGGTCGGAGCAGCCCCAGCTGGCAGTAGCCCAGGGCTACTCCGACTGGGCTCACTGTGCTGCGTAGGGGCTGGCTGGGGCACAAGGGTGCTTCAGTGCGGAGCTAGCCAGACAACAGCCCCCACCCTGAAGCAACTTCATGCCCCAGCCAGCTGGGCAGCAGCTACACATGTACTGCTAAGCATGAAAAAACTGTGCAGCAGGGTACTTGTATTTACAGGGTACTTGTATTTACAAGTACTAGCCTGCTCCACAGTTTATTAGTTTCATGCACCCTAATAGGGGCACACCTGTAGATAGAGACATTTACTGTGGAGCTAATTAGGCAGTTCTGCAGTAAACTTCTCACGTAGATGTACTCTGTGCCACCATAAAGGTGGCATTGGTTCATCTAGCAGCACTTGTCTGTGCAAAAAGTAAGAGTTCTCATCTAGGATGTTGTCTCAGGCCTACAGCACAGTACCAAAAAGAGAAGGAGCTGCAGCACTAGAGATGCTTACCTTTGGATGAAACCCTTGTTGCCTGTCTCTGCTGACTGCCTATTTGAAAATTAAGGATGTCTTGAAAAGAGTACATTATAACTTCACTGTTCAAGTCCTGAACCCACAATGAAGTCCATATAGGTTAATAATTATTCTATGGACTATTTTCAAAGATCAGGGATTGAGGTAACATTTACTCTCTCAATAATACATTCTAATGCTCAAGGTTCTATATATGAGCTAGAGCCAAGTGCTACTCCTGCTGCACTGGACTGCGCAGTCACTGCACACCTAATACCTAACTCAGTCACTACTTTGTAAACAGCTTAAGTGTAAAGGCACTATATAAAAATAAGTTCTGCCTACATAGATACCAGACTTTGATTATTATTTACAATCCATTGTCTGATTTTTTTTTTTCACCCTGCTCCTGGTACATGGAAATAACATTGCTGATATGACTCACAGTTTAGTACCTCTTCAGATTTAGCCCCAGATGTCTTCTGGTTGGCACAGTAAGGAAGGCATTGAGAGCACTGAAGAGAGTGTCAGTCTCTTAGGTCTTATTTGTAGTGTCATTTTGAACCCCGGTTGACAGAGGAGCAATTGCAGGAAAAGCCTACTCAGACTGTCATTGTGGAGTGGAGCATACTCAACGAAGACTGGAGCTCGTGATTTTTTTTTGGTGAATAGTTTACTGGCTGAATTATACAGTTCTGAGTTAACTGAAACTTCATAGATTTCATAGACATTAGGGCTGGAAGGGACCTCGGAAGATCATCGAGTCAAGCCCCCTGCCCAAAGGGCAGGAAGTCAGCCGGGTTCATAGGATCTCAGCAAGATGAGCATCCAGTTTGCTCTTGAAGGTGTTTAATGTAGGCGCTTGAACCACCTCCAGTGGCAGGCTGTTCCAGACCTTGGGGGCTCGGACAGTAAAGAAATTCTTCCTTATGTCCAGCCTGAAACGGTCTTATAGTAGTTTATGACCATTTGACCTAGTCGTCATCCCTTGGGGCGCTCTGGTGAACAAACGTTCCCCCAGATACTGGTGGTCACCCCTGATAAACTTATAGGTGGCCATCAGATCACCCCTGAGCCTGCGCTTTTCCAGGCTAAAGAGCCCCAGGGCTCTCAGCCTGTCATCGTAGGGTCTGCTTCCCTGACCTCTGATCGTGCGCGTGGCTTTTCTCTGGACTCTCTCAAGCTTCTCCACATCCTTTTTGAATTGTGGAGCCCAAAACCGGACACAGTACTCCAGCTGCGGCCTCACTAAGGCCGAGTACAAGGGGAGAATGACGTCCCGGGATTTGCTTGAGAAGCATCTATGGATGCAAGCCAGCATTTTGGTTGCTTTACTAGCCACAGCATCTAGGCTCATGTTCATGAGCCTGCAGTGAGAAAAAAAAATCAGCAATTAGTTTCTGTTGAATTAAAAATGAAGGGAAAATTTTTACAGTTAAAACAGTTATTTCAACATTTCTGAAAGAAATCCTTTCCTTTTTTGTGTAATCAACTGCTAAACATAGGTTTTTCTCTTAGTTATTTTCAGTTCATGAAGTTCTCCCCCTCTCACTCTCACACTTATAGGGGATGTTCTTGTTATCAGTCCCTAACTGCCTGACCTGGCATTTGGTACCACTGAATTTCATCCCATTTCTATGACTCCAGTCCTTAAGATCATCAAGTACTTCCTGTAGGATATCCTAATCCTCCTCTCTGTATTGAGAGTGACTCACAGATTTGTGCTATCAGAACATTTCATCAGTACACTCTTACTTTTTGTGTGAAGTTCATTAAGCAAAATATTAAACAAGAGCAGCCAGCCCTAGGACTGATACTTGAAGACCTCCTGTCTAACCTGCTTTTCTTCTTTCAACACTATCCACTGTTATCTCATTTTTAGCCAATTCCTTATTGCCTTACAATTCTTCTCCTAACTGCAAATTAATAATTTCTCATGTGGCATGATGTCATATGCTTTACTGAAGTCCACATAGGTGAAATCAACTGCATTTACTTAGTCTTCAAAATCAGTTTAATCTTGTCTGCACAAGATATCTACTGCAGAATAGACTAATTAGCTCTGCAGTAAATGTCTCACGTCTACACTTGCAGCACTATTAGGCTGGAGGAATCTAATTAACTCTGCAGCAGAACAGTACTTGTAAAGGATGTAAATACAAGTACTATCCTGCTGCAGAGTTTTTTACTCCACAGCACTGCATGCGTAGACTGATGCAGCTGGCTGGGTCACAAGGTGCTTCAGTGTAGGGCAGGGGCGGGCAATTATTTTGGGTGGAGGGCCGCTTACTGAGTTTTGGCAAGCCATTGAGGGCAACATGACAGGCAGCCAGGGGCACATAACTATTAATTTTCTAAATTTTTTAGGGGCCCTGTGGGCCAGATAGAATGGCTGCATCTGGCCCATGGGCCACATTTTGCCCACCCCTGGTGTAGGGGCTGCCTGCTGTAGCACCCTCATGCCCCACCTCCCCACTGTAGCATCCTCAAGCCCCAGCCAGCCCCTCTGCAGCATGTTGAGGCAGGTCGGAGCAGCCCCGAGCTGGCAGGCTGACCCCTAAGGTTCCCTGCCAGCTGGGGCTTTTCTGACCTGGCTCAGTGCACTGCGGTCCTGGGCACATGTTCAAACAGTACACCCAGGAGCAATAAACTCCGGCACAATAAGTGCCAGAGTTTACTGCCTCGAATTGATCTCACATGTAGATGAACCCACTGTATCTGTGATTTCCTATGCCTTTCTTCAGAGGTTACCAAGCCCTCCCGATTTGAGTGTATTAAGCCATTTGGCTCAGACCCATAGAGCTATTTAACTATTTATTTCAGTGGGAATTAGGCACCTAAATAACTTCATGAATGAGGGGTTTTGAGTTTTATTTCCACCCCAGTTTCAGTAATTTCTATTTTTATATACCCATTCTCATTAGCCATCTAGCCTTTTATCCATGTTCCTGTCCTCACTGATAACTAAGACAAATGAGACAAACAGTACATTTAGGTTTGGGGCCATACCTAGATGATCTTTAATCAGTTTTGCATTCTCACTGCCTAGGGTTCCCACGTCTTCCTTTGTTCTCTTTTGCTTACATCACCAAAGGACCTTTGTTGTTTTTGTTGAAGAGTAACTGCAAGGTCCAACTCTACTGACTTACTTTAGTACTTACATTTCTATTTTCCAAACAAAATGTTAGTTTTTTAATGTTAGGTTTCCAAGGGGACTTAGAGCATGTCTGTGCCTATACCCCCTCTACAATGATCCCAAGATGTCTGCAAAGAAACAAGCTTCATCTATGTGCTCTTGCTCTGAACATACCAATTGCCAAACAATGTCATGTAGTCACTTTTTAGTGTATGCCCAGGCATGCTTTCAGGATCTCAGTCTCAGGTACTGTCAGATTCGAATAGTGACCATATGACATTTTTTCAGAGCAAGGTATGTGCAGGAATTGGAGGACACAAGTTGGGCTTGTTTCTGAGGGGCAGTTTTGGCATCAGTACTGAGGCAATGTAAACATGCCTTTAAATAAGAATGGCAAGATTTGGGGGAGGGGGAATATCTTTTATTAGAGCAACTGCATAGTTGGGAATGATCTTAGACAAGCTTTTGAGCACAAGGTACCCTTTCTCAGGCCTCAAAAGAAGCAGACATAGCTTGAAGAAAGCAGCAGATAGAACAATAAACAGCAAAAGTTCTTCTCTCCTATCTATAGAGTACATTTGATTCAATAAAAGATAATGATATCACCCCAAAAAATTCTTGCCTCCTGCACATTTCCTGGACCATCATAGCTACATCACTCCTACACTACCAGACCTTTAAATGCCATTCAAAACAAGAAAGGGCAAAGAGCTAGTGGCCTTCCACCCACCCTACAGTCCAGGATCAGGTCACTCTCATACCAAGCAAGAAACCTAGGTTCATATCACCTCTGCCTGATTCAGGGCAGGAAATTGAGCAGAAGTCTCCCAGCTTCCTGGCGCATGCCCCAGTAGCCATCAGACTACAGGAAATTTTTGGATGGATGTTTCTTTTGAAGCTATTCCACATTGTAGAAATAATTAACTTTTCACTGGAATAAGGAGTGGGACCCAGGTTTCTTCACAAGGTAGGTGCCTTAACTACCGGCCTACGGAGGAAGTCACTTACTCGCTTATTCTCTAGCCAGTCAGTGAATAGTTAAGTATTTTATACAAAGTGATACTGTATGAACTAGAGAGGTTGAGAGAACCTAGTCCATAACACAATATTCTTATTGCAAATTCCTGTTCTGGATCACGGGATTTAACTGCAGGTCACCACTCAAGTGCATCTGTCCTAACTATACTATAAAAAGGCACCAGCATGCAGGCCTACATAGCATGAATCTAGCATTTAATATCCATATTTCCTTTATTGGCTGTAAAAATGTCCCTAAAGGCATTGCGCTTTACTTTGGTTTGAATGAAGCATTTTGTTTGAATTTGGAGGGTTGACTTGACATAACATCTTTAAAAATCTGGTTTAGCTACAAGACTAAAATATAAATTATTTGTCCAGCCCTAATGTATAAAATAAATCTGCAGAGAATGTAGCTGCCAAACTTTCACAAGTTTCTACTAACCAGGTATGAATTGAGATTTTTCAGAAGCCGATAAACTTAACCATATTTGAGTGAATTTTCATGGAGATAGCAAAAGTAATGTCCCTGAAATATGTGCAGCCCCTATTCCAGATTTCAAGCTCTTACTCCAAAGCAGATATACAGCTTGGGAAATGCTATTAGAGAGGTTGAGGCTTAGCAGATTATGTAGTTTGACACATACTGCCCCACACAAACTGTATGGGAATGTTGGAGAACACTTTTCTAACCACATCATTTCCAGTGATTAAAAATAGAGGCACAGGAGGACACAGCTCCTTTAAAAACACTCTGGTTTTCCCACAGAATCAATACACGGCTGCATATGGGGAGTGTATGTGTGTTTGTAGGCAGCATAGCAGTAACATAATATCAGCACTGGGCACTATCTTAGGAGGGGTACCAGAATCAGGCCCCGCTCCACAGAGTCAGCACCCCAGCAGCAGAAGTAGCCCCGTGGAGTTGCTCTTGCAGCAGCAGCTGATGCACGAGCACTATATTGCTGTCATAGGAGCAACAGCTGGCACGGGCAACCCACACAGGGGTGGAACACCCGTCCACCCACCTACCCTTTCAGTGCTCCATAGTGCTTCCCTGCCCCTACCCAGCTCTCCCGCAGGGTTTGCCCAGCACACAAACCCTATTTGTTACATCCCTGGTGTAGAGGTTCATTAAACAAAGCAGCTGTGGAATATGTTTCATCCATGTTACTTGAAAGCTTTAGCTACAAGACTAAAATATCAAGATAAAAGATATCTGTGGAAGATAAAACTGAGCAGAACACAATGCAATGACCCAGGCCTTTCACACAAGGAACTAAGGTGCAGAGATGATTGTCAA
The DNA here is from genome assembly GCF_030867095.1 of Alligator mississippiensis. NCBI lineage: Eukaryota > Metazoa > Chordata > Crocodylia > Alligatoridae > Alligator > Alligator mississippiensis. The sequence continues at coordinate 193,657,580 of NC_081826.1, read as the reverse complement.
AGGTGTCAACTCATTTTAGGCACTCACTCTGAGAAGCTGAGGACCTGATTTTTCAGAATATGCATCTTTTCATAAGACTTGATGTTCAGAGCACGGTACTTACTGACTTCAATACTGCAGTATTTAAAATGGGTTACCCAGACAATGAGGAATATGCAACACGTAACTATGTAAATAATGCAAAGAGTTTTTGTAAGCAGCAGCTTACTTCATCGTCAGAAACTCTGTGTGTGTGTGTGTGTGTGTGTGTGTGTAAGGTATCACTCTATCCTGCCTTCTGCCTGACTTCTAACATGGCTAACTACTACTCTTTATCTATGCAACATTTGGAATAAGCAACTTGCTCAGTATTACCAAGGAAAACCATCACAGAAAGGATTAGAAGCAATTCCCTGGGCATTCACTTAACTGTGAGGCTTCTGCCTTCAGTCCTCTGTGCATTAACCAACTGCTGTTTTATCGCTGGAAATGAGGGTCCTTCACATCACAGACTGGGTTCTGCCCCAGGACGCAAGCCATTCTGAGCACCGAATGAGGCACAGTTTCCATGAAAAACAGGATGTGATCATGTAAGTAAAGACTATGCATCTGCTAAGTCTCAAGTGCCTGATTTTTAGTTTAATATTATGTAGTGTTTGTTATGGTATATGATAAATAAGTATTATATTCATAACAGCATAATCTCTGCTTAGCCATGTGACACTATTACAACAATCAAAATATAGTTCAGAACAGAGAATTACCTTTTGGTTTAACCCACAGTTTACTTGTTGACACACCACAAACACCCACTACTGCAGCATACACATGTGCAATTGTACCAATTTCCATTTCCTCTTCCAGACCCAAAGTGATTACAGAAGTACATGCACACATGTATGCGCGTGCCCAGACACACATTCAGAGGTTTCTCAGTTGCCTTTTTTTACTATCCTCTTTTTAATACAGAAGAAAGAAGACAAGGGCCTAAAATGCTATTATAACATAATCCTGCCCTAGGGCCATGGAGAAAAGCCCATCTTTATCCTCTCTATAATAGCCCTTCAGGTATTTGAAGACTGTTACCAAATCTCCCCTCAGTCTTCTCATTTCCAGACTAAATAACTATCTAGCTGTTCAGGCTCTCTTCATGAGACATCCCTGGCATCTAATCCTGAGAAACAATAAAAAAAGCAGGAGTCAGCAAATGTTGAGTTGCAGTCCCAGCTCTGCTACTGACTTCCTGGCTGGACTGCTGCACCTCTCTGTTTTCCCACCTGCAGAACACTGATAATAACTAGGCCTGTGCAAAGGGGCAAGTATTTGCTTGGATTCAGCCAATTTGGAAGACAGTGATTCTATTCGAAGATTTGAATCAGTGTCCCAATTTGATTCAACCAAATCAGAAAGATATGGTGCTGCTTCGGAGATTCGGCCATAGACTAAACAGGCAGCTGACACAGCTGCCTCCAGCTGGTAAATCTGCTGGGGTTGGGGGAGGGCGGAGGAGGGAGGAAAGGGGCGTGGGAGAGGGAGGGATTGGGGCTGGGACAAGCTGCCCAGCTGGGGTGGGGGGCGCGTTACTCAGGGAGGGGGGCACAGGATGCAGGTGCAGCAGCGCTGGGAGCTTCAGATGGTTCAAAATCGATTTGGAACTTTTAATTGGCCTCCCAATTCAATTTGGATTTGGAGATATGGTCCCCAAATCTGGCCAAATCTCCTTCGAATCAAATCGGCTACCGAAGCTTTGCACAGCCCTAATAATAACCTCTCTCATAAACAGCATTGTTGGATGGATCGATTCCTTGAAGTAAATGGAGCCATGCTGGTTCCCACCAGCTAAGAATCTGGCCCACTGTTTGTATAATGCTTTCCGTGATGTATCTACTACCTAAGTGATAGTATGCAATAAACATTCTTTATCAAGAATTTAAAAATTGAGCAGTAATTCTAAAACCCAATGCAAAGTGTGGGTGCATGCGCTTATGCATGTTTGTGCATGCACAAATAATTATGGGGGTAGAGGTTAAAAGGGAGTTATGCTAAGAGAAAAAACACATACTGGTGGATAACCTATGGGAAACGAGCAGTAAAAGAAATCAAATGATTGTACCTGATGGGGAAAAACACTTTGCTGTCCATCCCAGAAATGCTGCTGCCAAGGAACAGATGGAATTTTTTCATCTGGCAAAAACAGCACCTTTTCATTCCTGTTTTTATTCCACATTGCAGTAACTTTAAGTTCACACTGACCTTTTCTGCTGTAGAGTTCATTGATTAACTGCTCTATTGTTGCACATTTTCTCACTACAGATTTCAGCTAGCTGATGACATAAGTATGCTTATTTAATGCCTTTTTCTTTCCCCCTCATCAGGTCTTCAGTTTGAGAAAGTTTGAAGACATTGATTCTAATGGAAGAAACAAATCTAAGGAATCACTGCTAGTAATTCAATGGATTCACAATTATTGGCCTAACAAATGCCAGCAGGGTGTAACTAACATCAGGCCTACTCTGTGTATAGTCAAAAACACTGAATTACCTTTTTTGCTGTTAATGGTGAGTTAGTAGAGATCTCACTAGTTGATTTTTTTCCTCACTATTCTTTAATAAATTGAAATCTGAGCCCTAAATGTTAAATATCCTCTGAACATTTTAAAATACAATTCAACAAAAAAAGCTGTAAACAAGAACTATAAAAGAGAACTATATAAGAGCATGGAAGTTTCCTATCTGAATTTTCACAATATATTCACCTATTTAAGGTAGAAATTGCTGCTCCATCTCCAGATTTCTGGTTATATTGATCCAATTGGTCTTTCCAAGGTCATGATGTACCCTGAAGCTATCACTTCTCTTTTTACTAGATGCCCTTTATGTCCGCATCAATGCTATAACCTACCATATTTAACAATATTATATATTGTGTTACATGTTTTTGGCCATACAATTTTTTTTTTTTCCCGTCTACACGGACCAGAAAAATCCAGCTGGTTATAACTTAGTTTTAATCTTGGTGCAAATAAACTCATGTTATAAAACAACTAAACATAACCATGTTTTCAGAACTCCAGGGTTATTTGCTAGGGTTTGATAGGGCCTTAAAAATCAATCCTCTGCAAATATGTATGCAAACTTAAAAATGCACACACCTCACTGCTGTTCCACATCAGCCTCTGCACACACAGCAGTAGCTCTCTGTGCTGCTGTAGAACAATTAGAACCCAATTATCAGCCTTTTCCCCCTACCTTGAAGTGTTGCTGCTATCACCAATTAACTTGTTATCTCAGAGCAGCTCACAAGCTTGGGTATTAAGGAACCAAAGTTTTATCTCCAATCAGTGTAAACCTGGATGAGCTATCAAAATGTCAGAGTTTTACTGGTATAATTGCATAAGAGGAATTGTCTCAAGGAATTTTACTAAAGTTGGCTGAATCTCTTTTTCCTTCCTTTCCCCTGGCCCCTTTCTTTTAAATGAAAACCTGAATAATTGCAAGAAATTCAGCATTGCAAAAATAGGTTGGGTTTCCTAGATTTCTTTGCAAGGATAAGACTATAAAACCTGGCATAGAAAAAAAGAATAACAAAGCAAAAATTACTAATGTATACCAACAGTTAGAATGGTAAGGAATCTGCTTAGTGAAGTAGTGAGCCTTACTAGTCTGACATCAGGCAGAAGGCAGGGTAGACTTGCAGTTTATAGATTAACCAAATTGGAGACATATAACAAAAATCTCACTTTTGTAAACTTTTGTAAGCAAAAGGCTTACTTCATCAGATGCTGAGAATCTGCTCGCAAGGTCAAATAAAGTAATTCTGCATCGCCATTTGTATTTTATCTCTATTTCTAAACATAACCGGCACTCAAGAACTGTAGAGGCCAGGTGAATGTTTAAACATCATTCATTTCAATAAGTAGGCTATCTACAATAAGACTCATGTTATCTGAAAGAAGACAAGTAAAATGGACTTGTAAAAAGTATCTACAAGACCAGCTAGTATGTAAAGATCGATATACCAGATTTCATACAGCTCTGTCAGTCCACCCTGTGGATTCTCTACTGAAAAGCTTCCAGACCTTTCTTCAAATTCCTACTGTGAAAGATTAGAGGGATGTGACAGAGGCAAGTTGTTAGGTGACTGTTAAAACTGTTTCCCATCCATCCACCCAGATGCTGTTACCGTGAGATTTGAATGCCTTTGCTGGGAGGTGGGACAGAAAAGAAGTTATAACAATAAGCATAAAGCTACTTTTGTCTTGCACTTTCAGGGTTGGATGCTGCTCCAAGCAGAGGTGGGTAGAGGGTGGATGGTGATGCAACTTGAAGCTCTGAACTGAACTAAACTTGTTGGTAAAGGATGCCCGATTCCTGGAATGACGGTGAACTGTGCAGTAACTGGAAAAGCCAGGAATGATATGAAATTCATAGAAAATGCCAAAGGTGAGAGGGGGCTATGGAGAGGAGACAGTTACATTTTCACATCACAATTCCCACATAATCAAACCCATGCTTTTGAATGCTTTTGTTTTAATGCTGCTACAGCACTTGGGTGGAGAAAATACCTGCTTCTATCTCATGCTGCTAGATGGAGGTTTTGATCGGAAGGAGAAAGGTAGAGTCAGTTCATTGCCCAAGCATGCAGGACACTGCACCCAACTGGATGGCACATCTCTGCTTGGATAAAATAACTTTTGCATACTGTATCCTGATCTGTTCCCATATTTCAGGGAATGTTCTGTGCATCAATGGGCCGAACACTAAAGATTCTGGTGAGCAGCAGAAAAGGAAGTCTGTATGTATAGAGGAGGAACACAGACTCTAGCAACAGCTTAGCAGACCTACCTCTGTACTTGATGGCCAATGGTAGCTGTTGCATCCTAATTATAGGCTTAGCTTAGTTCAACCTAGCTTTTCATTATAAACTAAAGATATTGATGTCCTGAAAGAAAAGAAGTAATAATGGAGAATATACCTGCACTAGGGGCATTTCACCTGTGTAGACATATGGATATGCTGCACTGGCAAAGGTCCTGCTGTAGCAGAAAGCCCCCTTTTCCTCTTGCCTGCATTTGCTCTCCCCTCTTTGGATATGCTTCTCTTTTTCTACCTTTTCTTCCTTCCTCTCTCTTTCACTTTAAGATAAGGAATTGTGTTTTAAAATTTGTATGTGTGCATTTTGTATCTGCCCTTGTAGTTTGGTATTTTTATCTATTTGTGTGCCATGGCATTTGTAGCTTATATTTTATACTCCTCACCTTTCAACTAAATGTGTTTTAGTAAGTTATACATTGTAACAATGTTAACAAGGGCAGGAATCAAACTGTCCTTCTCTGTATCAGACTGGCCCCTGAAAGAGCCAGTGAATCAGTGACTGAATGTGTAACAAGGTAGCACACAGCAATTAACACCTGGGAAGCTGCAGATCAACCAACAGAACTCAATAGAAGACAATGTAACAACCGGGAATTCTCTAAACCTCACTGATCAAGGGCTAGAAGCCCTGGCCTGAGTTAATCAATGCCAGGGACCAACTTTTGGGCTGAGTATCTCCAGATCAACTGCTCCCAGAGCCCTATTTAAAATTCATCAACGGACTCCCAAACCTGCACATACATGCGGATGACCCCTGGGGCTGACAGATGCTGTCCAGTAGCCACCGGGGGGGGGGGGGGGGGGAAGTCCCACGAGGGTCAACGACCCCTGGATTGGGCAAACCTGAGAACTGGGGAGTCACCAAAGTCTGCCAGGGACAGATAAAAGGCAGTAAAAAGTGACCATCAGGGGCGCCCTCTTGATCTCCAACTTGACCAGACCTGTCCAGCCAGAAGGACCAGCCGGCAACCCCCTTCTGGAAGATAACACCATGCTGAAAGAAGCCTCAACGACAGACTCCAGCGCTTGTAGGATAGGTATACCTGACTCTGTAGCCTGCTACATGTGCTACATGTAGCCTGTGCATGTGTGTGTGTGTGGGCACCAGCCCCAAGGTTTATGATTACAGTGTTTCAATCCGCCTAATCCTGCTGCTCCTCACCGCTGCCATTGTTGCCACCTCAGGGATGCCCAGCAGGGAAGAGGTGGCAGTGCAGAGGAGTGACAGGTCAACCCAGGCATGTGCTCTGGGTGTGCAGCAAGAAGCACCCAGCAGCAGTGAGAGGGCAGGACCCCTTTTCCTCTGTGCCAAGCAGAAACTTCTGCTTAGCTGGCACTACTGCTGCTGCTGCTCAGTGCAGCAGGCAAGTCTGGAACAGGTGTGGGGTGGTTTGGGGCTGTGCATGCAGGTTCCAGCTGATCGGGAGCTGGTCTGCTCCACCGAGCCAAGTCTGGAGAGGGCACAGGGTGGCTGGGGTGGGGGCTGTGCACATGGGTCCTTACCAGTACTGCAGGGCTGGGGCCAGAAGCAGCAGCAGCTGGAAGGAGCTGCCGCTGCCTGGGCTGCCTAGAAAGCCCCAGCCCTGCTGCATGCTTGGGGAGTGGCCACAGGACAGGCAGTACCAGGCCAGGTTGGACCAAGGGAGCCACTGTGGGCCAGATCCAGCCCACAGTCTGTATTTTGCCAATCCCTGATCTAGTGCATTGCTTCTACAAATGTGTCCATGCTAGCAGTGTTGGCTACAAATGTCCAACTCGGGATCCTTAAAATTCTAGTTTATTAGGCGGATTGAAACACCCTGTGCCCGCTCCAGACTTGGCTCGGTGGAGCAGACCAGCTCCGGATCAGCTGGAACCTGCATGCACAGCCCCAAACCACCCCACACCTGTTCCAGACTTGCCTGCTGCACTGAGCAGCAGCAGCAGTAGTGCCAGCTAAGCAGAAGTTTCTGCTTGGCACAGAGGAAAAGAGGTCCTGCCCTCTCACTGCTGCTGGGTGCTTCTTGCTGCACACCCAGAGCACATGCCTGGGTTGACCTGTCACTCCTCTGCACTGCCACCTCTTCCCTGCTGGGCATCCCTGAGGTGGCAACAATGGCAGCGGTGAGGAGCAGCAGGGAAGCCCAGGCATAGTTGCAGCAAGTGCGCAGCAGTGGTGAGGAGGAAGGGCCACTTTTCCCCCTCACACTGAGCAGCAACTTCTGCTCAGCTGCTACCGCCACTGCTGCTGCTTAGAGCAGGCGGACAAGTCTGGAGCAGGTGCAGGGCAGGTTGGGACTGTGCATGTGGGTTCCGGCCGGTCCGGACCTGGCCTGCTTCGCTGGGCTGAGTTCAGAGCAGGCATGGGGCAGGATGGGGTGGGGGCTGTGTGCACAGGTCCCTGCCAGTACCATGGGGCTGAGGCCAGTATCCCTGGAAGCCAGAAGGAGATGGTTGCTGCTATCACATGAGCTGCCTAGAAAGGTGACTGACAAGCTATACTGGCACAGACAGAAGCACGTTTTGTTGGTATACCTACCCCTCTACTAGGGCCTTTGCTAGCAGAGGTGTGAATCAAGCATTACATCTTATTACGCCCCAGACTGACACAGCTATGCTGTAGACATGGTCAAAGAATGGTAAGGGAGAATGGAAACGGGAGTGCACAGAATCTTTCCATGGTGGAAATGGGAAGGACTGGGTGGAGGGAAGGAATGAGAAATGTACTTAGAGGTGGGAGATAAGACATGGTGGGAGGAACAGATCTGCAGGAAGTCACTGAAATAGAAAAATGGGGGGTGGGGGTGAAAATCGGCATGAGAATGAAGTAATGCAACGGAAAAAGGGGAGATTACAGGCATACAGAACCTATAACATGAATGAGACAGTGGCACAATAGGGGTAGGGAGAATGGGGAATGCACAGAGCCCCAAGCATGTAGCAGAGAAGCCTGGTGGTGCCTAGATCCCTGGCCATATGGGAGAGAGAGACATGAGGGCCTCCACATCACTTGCATGGGTGAGAGAGTATTAGGGGAGACAAGGAAGCCAAGAAACAGAAGGTGGTTAATAGGGCAAAATAAAAGGAACATCAGGACCCCTTGTGGGCCTCAAAGCTCGACCTGCATAAGCTATGAAGGGACTGACTCTTTAGTTCAGGGGTAAATGTTGTCAACTAGGGAGGGAAGGGGCCATTGGTCTCATGCCAGTTTTGCATGGTCCTTGGTCAGCATGGAAAGAGGATTTATACAATTCTCCAATCCTAGGATTCATACAGTCCCTCCACATAGTGAACCAGAGGGCATAGAGTTGGCACTCTGATTTTTTAAATTTATTTTAAAATAGATTTTTTTCCTGCATTATATGACTAAAAAATAATCCTTTGCTGCATTTCTAGAAAGGCTAATATTTATTATGTCCAAATGAGGAAGATAAGTAATGGCTCAGTAGCAGGTGGTGTAATACTGCACCATCTTATCTTTATTCAAACATTTATCAAACAATTATCTCCAGAGGAGAAGCATTATGCAGCTGTTTTGTTCAGGTAACCAGGATGACATTATTACCAAAAATAAAGCACATTCTTTATGTTGGAGACTGTTGCTAGAGAAAAATTAGTGAAAAACAGCACAAGAGAAGGCAGTGGTTACTTTATAGTAACCACTATTCCTATATTCCCTCCAGTGTAATGGGTTGAGGGCTAATGAAGGAAGACATTTCCACATTGCTTTGTTCTGGAACTATTGTGAAAGCATTATCTAACTAAACAAAAATGTGTGCAATTTAAATGACTGCATACAGGCGCCTGTTTCACTGAATCAGGGAGTTAGGCTGTCCTGCTGACACAGGGTTGATTGAATGTCAGACCTGATGGTGTCATTAGCTGTTCACCTATACAGCATTATGGGCAAGAGTGGGCAAGAGAGGCACTTTGGAAAACAGATATACAAGTAGTGCCCTGTCCCCGAGAGGTCACAGTCTAATTCAGACACGAAACAGCAGTAATGACAATAAACTGAGTGTAGTGGTTGACATTGCAACTGTACAGCAAAAGATATTACAATAGCAAAAGATCTTAAGAGAAACTTCTGATTCATACACCTTTTGTTTCCATCTGACAGGGAAGTATTCACGTTTTGCCAGCAAAATTTGGAGCTGGTTGCATTATGGATCCCATAACAGGCAAATTTTGTATTTTACTCCAAATGAACTTCTGGATAATTAGCTATATTCACACAACTTGGCAGCAACTTTTGCCTAAAAGTGTCATCCTGTGGGCAGAAAGCCCTTCTGAAAGACAGGTTATATTGTTAAAGATCTTGTTTATACTGTTAAGGAACTACAGCATTTCAGGTGTGGAAAAATACCTCTATACTGGATGCATGTGGTTTTAGGAAGAATATGGGAAGCTGAATTTGCTGGTTCAGCTGAATTCTATTGCTATCTTTGATAAGGACTTAGGGTGAGGGTCTTAAAAATACTTTATACATATAATGCGATGTGCAGAGGGCCATCAAGATCAGAATCTCTCCCCCATCCTAGTTTCTTAGCTAATGTCTACAATGAATGTTGTCATTGACAGTGCACAAGAGAGCACATTACCATTGGTTTAAGCAGAGAACACAGGAGAGCTAAGACAACTTGGCTTAGGTCCCACAAAGAAACCTGTTGGGTGGAACTTCATAACTAGGTCCTTCAGGAACTTCAACATAACTGAGTCAGTAAAACTTCTTTTTTCAGCAACTGAGGGATGAGATGCTAAGACTACTGACAGATACCCTTGGACCAAAAATCAGTGACAAGTCACCATTTCAACTGTAGCAGTGAATCTATAATTTCATGTACAAACACTTTGCATACTACCATAGATTTCTTGTTGTACCAGGAACACCACACCACCATCATCAAGTAACCTTTCTATTACTGACCAGGCTATCCTGGGCTAGGATCATTTTTGTAAGGAAGGATCATTTTTGTACTTAGAAGCCATCTGAAAACCAGGCCAGGAGAAGGAGAGCATTCAAGTCTAGATATAGTTTATTCCTAAACTCTCAACAGCAGATCTGAAAGCAAAAGGTGAGGTTTTGAATTGGAAGAATGAAAGAGTGCATAACATTAATGAATCAAAACTGTTTGGACCATGCTGGGGCTGGGTCTTGTTTGATTTTGGGAATCGGGTGAAGTTGTTCTACAGACCCCTTTATCCATGAAATAAGGCAGGCAGCAGGCAGGAGCCCAGAGGTCAAAACCTCTCTTGGAACAGATTATTTGATTTTGTGTTTCAGACCGATCCATTTAAAGATAGCCACAGACCAGGAAAATATCCTGGAGAATGAATCCTTGATCTCTTACATTCAAAGAATGTAAGTTGTCTGCCAAAATAGACTAACCAGGTAGGTACACTGCAGGGTATCTGGTACCTGATACACCAGTTTCAGAGTCTCATTGCTTGCTTACTCACAAAACATCTTGCCTTGCCACATATTGATGTAAACCTAGGTGGTAGAGGCACAATACTTGAATCAAGGTGTTCCCAGGGAGCCACACTGGATCCAGAATATATATAAATAATACTAACAGGTTGCTAAGGGACAAATGAGCTAAAAGTTATTTAACTAACTGTTAAGTTACTGGAAATGCTACCTACCTAGTGGCTTAAAGCTGGCTAGCCATGGGGTTCGCTGTTCCCAGTGTGAAGTGCAAGGACTCTCAGGGCGCATCCACACATGCAAGCACGTGTGCTTGCAGCAGCGCAAATAGAAGTGGTACAAATTTAAGCCAGGGCTTTTTGACTTGGTGCAGGTGCCCGGACATGCACTGTGGTGTGGGGCAAATTGTGCCACTTGGGGCAAAATAACCCTGCCTGCCTTCTCCCGGATCTGCAGCCAGGGGGAGCTAGAGCCCAGGGCCAGCACATGTGCTGGCCCCGGCAGCATAAAAAACTGTCCTGTGCTGGCCCCATCAGTACAAAAAGCTGCCCTGGTAAGTAGCTCAGGCGTACTTGCTCTCAGGAGCTTCTGGGGCAGCCCACTGGAGTTTGTCGTGGGGCCAGCACCTCGCCCAGCCTTATGGTGCTCCCCGCTCCACCACCTGAGCTGGTTGGAGGACACCAGACTGATCTGCTTTTCCACTGTCCATCGCCACCACTTCTACACACTCGTATGCCACACTGGCCACCATACCGCCCTAACATGCCACCCAGACACCAAGTCGGGGGACCTGCTTGGCGAGGGCGTGGCTGGGGCACCCCAGTGGCTGAATTTGTACTCCACCTTCATCCCGTGAGCCACTGGGGACCCCAGCTGTTGGCTTCTCCATGGAGCCATTGCCACGGACGTGTACGTGGCGAGCTTCATAGACACCCCAGTCTCCTGCCCCTTCTGCAGGCAGAGGGAGACCCTGGTGCACATGACCCTCAAGTGCACCAGGCTGCAGCCCCTCCACCTCCAGATCCTCCTCCTGAGGTTCTGGTTGAATTTCATCCCCCACCTTTTTGTTTTTAGTCACCCCATCTGTGGCCCCACCAAGTCCTGGGTCCACCTGGTTAACCTCCTCCTAGCCTTGGCCAAGTGGGCCCTGTACTTGACCAGGAAGGAGGCTGTGGCTGGGAAGGTGCCCAGAGATTGTGGGGCTGCTTTCCTCACACTTGTTTGTTCACGTTTCTGGGCAGAGCACCAGTGGGCGGCATCCACCAGCTCGTTGGATGTCTTTGAGGACTGGTGGGTGTGGCCCAGGGGGGCTCTGCTTGGTGTCCCCCTCAGGGGCACTTATTTTCACATTTTGACCCTTTGACTCATTAGTTGTCCCAAGAATTTAGTTGCTCCATTTGTCCATTAGCCCCCATAAAAAGGTTCTACTAGTTAGCCAGGTGGGCCTTGCCCGTGGTAAATCGGATGGACAAATAGACAGGAGCTTCTGGGGACCAGCCAATTGGTATCTGATGACACTAGCCCTTGTGTCAGCTGGACTGCTGAAGTAGCCCTGAGAGTTCCCTGCACCCTCTACCCACTGTAGCAGTCTGGCAGTGGGGGATGCTGCCTGGCTGTGACCTGCTGCCACCTGCAACAGCACGTGGCCCCAAGGCTGCACGCTTGCCATACTCAGATGGAGACTGCACAGCTAGTAGAGGCACCTGACTCTCTGGGCCAGCTGCTAGTGGGCTGTGGCTGCACAGTTGCCTTTGTGTGGCACTACTACCATGTGTGCCGCTGCCCAGCCATCTGGGCAGCTATCACCCAGAAGATGTTCCCATGTAATGGCCTGCTTTGAACTGCCAAAGCATGTCCTCCTGGCCCCAGGTGGCCAGGAGGTCAGCCACCTCCAGCTGGGTCCTAGGTGCCAGCCCTAAGCAGGCTTTTCTGCCTGGGTCCTGCCACTTGCCTCCCTAGCAGGAATTCTGGTGTTCCCCATTTAAAACCTGAAAAATCTCTGGGAAAAAAAAAATCCCAAATTCACGCTTTAAAATACCCCAAAATCCATGTTCCTCCACAATTAAAACAAAAGACCACTATATATATTCTCTCTCTATATCTATAAATATAGATATATATATATAGAGAGAGAGATCAGTTGGTTAATGTTCTATTGATATATTTACAATTGTAAAGCAACTTGGAAGCCTACTAGTGCCTTCATCATCACAATAAAATAAATTCTAATTATCTATACAGTTTGGCATTTACTTTGGGCTTCTCAGTCATAGGAAAATCAGAGCTGCCCCTACCCCCTTCACTCACCAGGATGTGCAGCATTGAGCAGCACCAATATGCCACCGCCCTACCCTTGCCCCTCACTCTCAACCCACAACTTACCCCCCACCCCATTCCCCTCACTCCTGCCCCACAGGGCCAGGAATATGGGTTTTGGGGTGGTGGCTTGGAGGTGTGGGGCATAGGGGTGGATTGTGGGGGGAGTGTGGGTATGGAGGGGCCTACAAGGGGGGGCTGCTCAGGAGGGGTGGGTCCCCTGTCCCTCACAGGGTGCAACTCCCCTGCACACCTCATAGACTAACCCCCCCAAAGGGAGCCACAGTGACTGGGACCTGGGGTCCATGCCAGGTAAGTAGGGGGTGGGGGGAGCTGGAGGAGTGGGGGGGAACTACTGAAGTTGCAAGGACCATGTGGAGGGCAGCTCAGGAGGGGTGGGTCCACCAGTTGCTCCCCCTGAATGGCTCCAGCCCCCTCGCTCACCCCACAGCTAGGTGCAGCCCCCTGGTCTCCTCCCTGCTTGGCTGCCGCCTCCACGCTCAGTCTGCAGCTGACTGCCACCTGATCGCTCACCCCCCCCCGCCCAGCTGCAGCCCCTGCCGCATGCCCCTCACCTGCCTGCAGCCTCCTTGTTTATCCTCCACCAGGCTCCAACCCCCTGCAGCTTACCAGCAACAGCAGCTGCACTCTTGGCCTCGTGGCACAGCCCCCCTGCATGGCAATGCAGCTTGGCCCCAGCTGCCAGGTATCTGCACAGCCTGTGCACTGCACAGCACAGGGTTCTGTGCTTTCAGGCAGCTCTGGGCTGTCATCTGGGGCTGCACACCGCTCAAGGGGACTGCCGGCCACAGTGGCCTGGGTCCTGTGTGCATGAGCCCTATGCCACCCAGCCGAGCCGCTTCTGTGTAAGCAGAACCCAGGCTGGTGTAGTCAGCAGTCCCCACAAGTGGTGTGCAGCCCTGGCTGACAGTCCAGAGCTTCCCGAAAGCACATGGCCCCGCACCACAGTGCACCAAGCCAGGCCACAGCAGCACGATGTGGCAGAGGCCGCATGGATACCTGGCAGCTGGGGCCAAGCCACTCTGCCCTCCGCCATGCAGGGGAGCTATGCCATGAGGCTGAGAGTGCAGCTGCTCCTGCTACTGGTAAGCTGGGGGGAGTTGGACCCAGGCTGAGGATGTGTGGGGGAGCTGCAGCCGGGCAGGGAGAGTGCGGAGGGCGTGCACCCCGTTATGGGGCGAGTGAGGTGGGGCTGGAGCCATGCAGGGGGGTGGCCAGCAGGCCTACCCCTCCTGAGTTGCCCCCCAAGGTGCCCTGCACCCTCAGTAGTCCCCCTCACTCCTCCAGCTCCCCCCAGCCCCTACTCACCTGGCGCAGGGATCATTTTCTCGTTCTCTCATGTGCCTCTTGCAGCATCTCAAGGGGCTTTGAGATGCTGCAAGAAGCACGTGCACGCTCATGTGGATGCACCCTCAGAGTCCATGCACACCATACAGAGACTGCTGACCAACAGACTCTGAGCTTGAGTGCCCAGGGTTTATGTGCACTAATAGCAGAATGTGTATATTGCAACAAGGGGCCTGCTTGGGGCCATTCTCAGAGTGGCCCTCCCCCCTGTTCCTGGGCCAACTGCCCGCGTTCTCGCCTGCCACACCTCATTGTTAATTAGTTAATTTAAATGTTAATAAACGGGAGGCTGCCCATTTCCTGCCCCAATGCCAGGGGACGCTATCTGCGGCTCCATTCCTCCCCTACACCACAGCCCAAGCCTTGCAGATGGCATCTAGATGTTCTCATCGTCACTGGCCCCCACACTGGGCCCCAGAATCCTACTATTGAACCCCACCTGGATTCCTCCCTTCAGGCAGACTCTTCCACCGTCATACCAGGCAACATAGCTCCCTGAGCTGATCCCCCTTTGGGTGTGATCCCCCCACCAGGACCTTCGGCTCTCTAGCCCTGGTCCACCTCCAGGCCAGTCGGAACCCCAGGCTCTCAGCTCTTGGGTGTTTCTTGCGGTGGGCCCTTGGCCCTTCGACCCTTTCGATCCTGGCCCCAGCATGGGCCGGTAAGGGGGAGTTCAGGCAGGCCTGAGTCTATGGCCCTTTTCTCACTCTCCGAGGGTCCACCCTCTGGGCCCTCCAAACAAAGGGGTCACCCACCCAGTTGTGGGGGCTAGGGGTTAAGGCGCCCCAACCCGCCTTTCACTAGGGTGGTAACTGGCCTGGCATTTCCTGGGGGCTCCTTCACCACTGAGAGCCCCACCAGGCCACCCACTCCCAGCAGGGTGCAGTTTTAGGTTGTACCCAGGACCAGGAGGCTCCTATCCATCCCCTGCAGCTCCTCCCTTACCTCCGGATGATATCAGCAGCTCTCCGGCCAGGCGATGTTGTTGCCTGGCCTCCAGTATCAGAACTGCCCTGTTTATATGGGCAGCCCTGAATCTAAAATGGCTGCCCTCATCAGGCACATGCTGGCTGCTGCCTTCTGGCCCTTAAAGTGGCAGGCACACACAGTGCTCTTCCACAATATGGACAATCACTTGAAAGGGAACGTAAACTTACTCCTTGGCTCATTTCCTTTTGGTCCGATTTCAATCCTTTTTCAGTTAATAAACCTGGGCCCTGATTCAGCATATAAATTACATGTTTTGTTGAAGTGAAACCATAATATCTTAGCAGGAGTAGTCATAAATTTATTGTCAAAGGTAATGTCTCCCCATCACCAAATAAACTCTACTTTTAAAACTTCTATGATAAACCTGGAAATATGGCAGCAAAGCTACCCCAGGGGTACCCATTGTGACTGCCCTCAAGCAGGCCAGAGAGCCACGTCTTAAGAGCACGTGAGGGATGTCCATGGAGAAGTTTTGCAGCTGTATATCTAGGTTTAGTGCAAATAATCAGGAACAGGTGGGTGAGGGTGTGTGTGCTTGGGTGTGCCCTTTCTCAAGAGTGTCAGAGAACACAGTGTAGGTATACTCTTAATCTTTCTGGAAACTAGATGCCAATAATAAATAAAGTGCAGGAGTGTTATGACAAAAAGCAAGACTGGGAGGTGCTCAGATCCTGCAGGAAAGTGGTTATGCAAGTATGTTTGATAGTATAAACATATTCTTTCTATTTCATATATAGTATTTTAAACGATTCTATTTCTGAAACAGTATCCCAGGAGTATAGACTCTTCTTTTATACAGTTCTTCTAGAGACACCCTGCATCTAACTCTTGGCAAGTACCTTCCATAAGTAAAGCTAAACACAGCATGGTGAAAGAATCCCTAAAATAAATACTGACTGCTCTAAAATCTTTGGTCTTCAGATTTGTAGCCAATGCACATGTTGAAATAGCCTAATTGAGGAATACCTACATTGAGAAGGAAACATTTACTGCTAAAAAACCAAGGAATTTATCAAACATAAAAGGGAAGCACACATGTTCTGAGTTTGCAGTTGTTCAGGGATAACAACAAAAATATGTTAACCTTTAAATGAAGGCCTTAGTTGATTGTGAAGATGAACATGTTTTGCTACTGCTTCTTCAATTTTAATACTCTTAAGCAGGAATGTCAAACTCACTTGGGGCCTTGGACTGCATCCAGACTGCAAGTCTCCTCATGAGCCATATCCAGCCTGAGACATGGCTCACGGATAGCCAACACTGAGGTGGCAGAAGCAGCAGCAAGGAATTTGGCAGTGGCAGTGCTGGGTCTGGAGGCAATGAGGGATCAGGGGTGGCATGAGGTAAAGCAGCAGCAATGTGTTTGGGGGCAATAGCAATGAATCAAACTGATCACCAATGGCCATGGCCAGCAGAGCCAAAGGGCTCCTAATTCTGCAGTGGGCCACTCCCTACCATTTCCAGTAGACAGCTGGTAGCCTCTCAGGCTGGGTAGAGTATCTCTATAGGCTGGATCTGGCCTGTGGGCCAGATGTCTGACACCCTGCTCTTAAGAACAGTCATTTTTAACGCTCAGAACGCATCCACACATATAGGCAGGTACGCTCACAGCAGCGCCACAAATTTGTGCCAGGGATTTTTGCCTCAGTGCACGTGCCCAGACATGTACTTTGGTGGGGGGCAAGTTGTGCCACTTGGGGCAAAATGACCCTTTCCAGCTCCTCCCTGATCTACAGCCAGGGGGAGCCAGAGCCTGGAGCCAGCACCTGTGCTGTCCCCAGCAGTATAAAAACCTGCTCTGGGCTGCTCTAGTGAGCAGCTCAGGGCTACTCACCCTCAGGAGCTTCTGAGGTCCAGCCATTTGGTACCTGGGGACACTACCCCCTCTGCCAGCTGGACTGCTGAAGCAGCCCTAACCTAATCTGGCCCTGCCTCCTCTACCCACTGCAGCAGTCCGGCAGTGGGGGCTGCTGCCTGGCTGTGACCTGCTGCCACCTGCAACAGCATCTGCTCCCTTGGACCTGCAGTCTCATGGCTGTGCCCCTGCCAGACCCAGATGGGGTGCGCCTGCTCTGACATCTGGGCAGCTATTGCCCAGAATATATGCTCCCTGTGGAGGCCAGCTTTGAACCATCAAAGCGTGTCCTCTTGGTCCCAAACAGCCAATAGGTCAGCCACCTCATCTGCCTTCCAGCTGGGTCCCCAGTGCTGGCCCTGGACAGGCTCATCTGCCTGGGTCTTGCCACTTGTCTCACCAGCAGAGATCCTGGTGTTCCCTGTTTAAACATTGAAAATTCTCTGATAACAAACCCAATTTCTCATTAAAATACACAAAATAAAGTTCTTCTGCTATTAAAATGAAATACCACTTTATATAGAGAGATCAGGTGGGCAGTGTTTTATTGATATATTTACAAGTGTAAAGCAATTTGGAGGGTGGGGTTGGGGGACTTTGTGGGTGGGTGTAGGGTTTGTGCGGGCAAGGTTTGGTGGGTATGGGGCTTGTGGCTGTGTATGTGGATAAGGAGTTTGTGGGGGTGACTTGGGGATGTGGGTGTTATGGGTGGATTGTGGGGGGACTGTAGGTGTGGGGGGGGCTGCTCAGGAGGGGTGGGTACCCTGACTTACCACAAGGTGCAGCCCATCCACACAGCACATAGACTGCCTCCAACCTGCAGGGCCCACAGCGCCCCCACAGGGTTCACATATGCCCCCCCACAAGGCACCCACCCTGCACAGCCCCCCTCTCCCCCCAACAGCAGCAGCCACTGAGGAGCTCAGGGCCCTCCTGGTGCAGCCTCCCCCCCCCCCCGTGGCACAGGGTAGTGCAGGGTGACCCCCAGCACCTTGCACTGCCTGTGCCACATCACATAGGGGCTGTGTGCCTTTGGGCAGTTCTGGGCCACTCGGGCTGTCACCAGGGGCCCGGCACCACTCTCAGGGACTGTGTGTCATGCTGGGCTGGGTCCTGCATGCACAGGCCCTGCGCGCTGTCGGGCCAGGCCAGTTTCATAGAGGCAGGACCCAGCCTGGCACAACACATGGTCCCTGCAAGTGGTGACAGCTTGAGCGGCCTGAAGCTGCCTGAAGGCACACAGCCCCATGCAGAGCCCAGCCAGGCCTGCACGATGTGACACAGACAGCATCAAGTGCCAGGCGGCCCAGGCCATGCCACGCTGTCCCACACTGCAGGGGGGCTGTGACAGGAGGGCCCCAAATGCCCTGATGGCCGCTATTGCTCTGGGGGGGCTGTGGGCCATGCGGAGGGCAGATGGTGGACCCCCTCCCACCCCAACACACACACAGTCCCCTGCTCCAGTCCCTACTTACCTGGGGACAGAGCCCAGATCCATGCAGCCTGCACCGCTCCTTTCCCTATACATGGAGGCAGCATGCCGCAGCACTGGGGCAAGGGACAGCCATAGAGACACTGGTGGCTACCAGAACATCTCTTCGGGGACCTCAGCCTCTGGTTACCTCAGGGTACAGTCCTGGACCGTGCCTTGCCCTGCTTTTTTTCTGGGGTCTTTTTTTTTTTTGATACTTGGATTTCCAGGTATCAAATGTTGAGCCCATACTACAAATATGCAGCATGGGGAATGTTTTTTTGTTCCCAGCATCTCTCTTGCAGCATCTCAAACTGTTTGAGATGCTGCAAGAGGCAAATGCAGGCTCATCTGGATGTGCCCTCAGAGTGCATATAGAAGTAAACATGGTTTAAATACATTTTTTGGTAGAATTTGTCCCCAACTTCCATGTAAATTTTAAACATCTATTTCCCACAGGAATGAGAAGACTCAATTATAGCCAGGCTTATGACCTTGAAGTTTTCCCCTTTTTCTCACTTCAAACCTAATACTTATGATCTACTTCACTCCCCCTTAAAAGATAGATCTGTCATGACCATTGCTATATTTTCTTGAGATAAAAAGCTATACCTACTCCCTCTCATGAGTACTTATGTATTTTTCCTTGATCAGACTTGACACTTGTAATAAGCAATTAAACAATGCAAATATTTCACATTAATCCACAAAAAACAATAAGTAGGCAAGACGCATTAAATACATCTCTTTATAACCCCAAATAAAGGCCTAATATTGACAATATTTTTAAAGCCAGGTGTGTGCATGGAACAACAGCTTTAGATCTGCATAGGAAGAAGGAGAGCAGACTACAAACAGAGCATATCTTGCTTGGCTAACAATCCTGACACCCAACATAACAGAAGCACAAAATAGTTTCTGACAACAGACAGAGTATAAACAAACATTGTTGCATGACTCGAAAAGGAATTGGAGATTTGGCTCCCTCAATCTGACTTGTGTAAATTTGAACAAGCCACTTAACTTGTGTATCTGGGTTTCTCTGTCAATAAAATGGAATACAGAATTCTTTCTTGTGGTCCCAAGCATGCTAGCTTTTCTAGGTGGGCAGAATCCTGTGTGCACCTGAAAGCCCCACTGAAATCAGTACCACCTTCCCTTTGGGTCTATGAAGGGTACTTCAGCTATGTTCAGCCGCAGAGAAGAATGACTGGCCTGACATATTCCATGTCAAAATGACAAGAAATACCAGAGACACAAATGTCCCCATAATCAGGTGCCCAGCATGGCACACCTTAAAAAGGGCCTGATTTTCAGATCATGGGTCCTTAGCAGTTAATCAGGCCCCTTCAAAACCTCTCAAGAAAGCATGAATGGCATGTGCCCCTGGCAGCTGGGGAGGCGCAGCTGTGCTGGCGGTGTCGGAGTGTGGTGGCAGTGAGCAGGGAGCTCCCACAGATGCTGCCGGCACTGTTGGCGGTGGGGGTAGAGCAGGTGGTGAGCGCCGACCAGGTGTTGGTGACCACCTGTACGCAGCACTGGCAGTGGCAGCCAGCGGGGATTGCCGACTGCCTGCAGATGCTGCCAGCAGTGTCCGCGGCAGGGTGACGAGTGGCAACCGCTGCGGTGCCTTTTTGCAGGGGTGCACCACCACGCTCAGGGGGTGCACATGCACCCCCTATGCATCACTCCTGCATGTCAGGAACCTCAAAAGCACAGTCCCCAAAACCTCTCATCTCTTTTGAAAACCTTAACCCCCATTTTCAGAATTAGAACTTCAGTTTAATACCAGTCTATATACAGAGTCTGCAACTGACTCTGCGTGGGGACAGAGGTCCACTTGCATGAAGACAGCTGCAGGATAAGGGCATAAAGACTGGAATAGAAAGGTTTATTACACTGAATTCAGCTTCATCTTCCTCAAGTTTTGTCAACCATAGCCATGTTCAGGGCCATATCTGGACCAGCATGGATGTGCTCCAAAAGGAATGACATCCAGCTTTTCTTAATTATTGCAATGCAAGAACTTTAAATGGAAGATGAAAAATGTGGAGAGCTTTTAAGCTCAGGGGACACAACCCAGAGGGAAGAGAAATAATTTTCACACTAGGTATAATTCTTCAGAATGATCATTTTAAGTGATTGTAAAGCCCTTTGAAGATGAAAAGTGCTGCGTGACTATGTAGTATTATTAAGAGAAAAACAAGCTGGTCTCAAAATTAACTATTCAAGATCTGAACCTCTACAGGATCTGTTGATTTCGAAGCGCTATAATTATTTCTGGAATAATTGCAATTGAGTGGGATTTGGGAATGTGCTTAATGCCTACTGGAGTTCATAAACAGATTTATTAATAGCTATCCCCCAGGTTTACAAGGTACCTTATTACCTCATGTCAGGGGTGGGCAAAATATGGCCTGCAGGCCATAAAGATTTAGAAAATTAATATTTATCTGCCCCTGGCTCCTGTCAAAGATGACAGGAGCAATAGGACCCAAGGGAAGCCCCGGCAGGCTCCTGCAACAGCAGGGCCTGCCTGGCCCTGCCTCCCCACTCACCCCCCAGCCTAGCAGGGGCTTCTGCCCTGGGACTGTGGGGCTACTCGTGGCTGCACCAGCATGGGAAAATCAGGTAAGGGAGGGGAGGACCACAGGGATCGCCCCAGTTCTCCAGGCCAGGCCAGCTTCTGCTGAGCCCCACAGTCTGGCCATGCAGCCGGGAGCTGGCGGGAAAGCAGCAGCAGGGGCAGAGGGGGTGAAAGTGTGCGGGAGCATGGGGCATGTGCCGGTGTCCTGGGGCCAGCACCAGCAGAGCCCAGAGTGGGGCAGTAGGAGCACGGGGCATGGGCTGGCAGGGGTCTGTGAAGCCAGGCTGGGCTACACCAGCAGGGAGAGGGGGAGCTGGCCCAACTCCATAGATCCCCTGCCGGCCAGGACCCCATCCTCCTGACACCCTGCTCTGGGCCCCGCTGGCACTGGCCCTGGGACACCAGCATGGGCCCTGCACTCCCACTGGCTCCCGCTCACTCCCAGTGCCCATGCCCCAGCCCCGTGGTACAGGCAGGGAGCAGCGCATAGCCCCGACCCTGTGTGCACCTGTGAAGAACAAGCTGGTGCTAGGCTGTGTTGTGGCTGCTTCACCACTGCCTTTCTGCTGCCCAGCATGGGGCCCAGGCTAGCAGCAGCAGTGGGGAACGAGCTGGTGCTCAGTGTGGGGGAAAAGTGCCCCCCCACCTCCCCGTGGCCAGTGCTTCCTGCTGCAGCTGCTCAGAGTCTGTGCGGGGCTACCTGTGCCTGTTCTCCGCTGCTGCTGATGTCCCACGGGGCAGCAGTGACATGGCGGAGAGGCAGGACAGCCCTGCGTGGGCTGCAAGCTGCTGCAGCAGGAAGTGCCAGCCACAAAGGGTGGGGGGGAGGGGGGCGGTACTTTTCCCCCACACTGAGCACCAGCTTCTTCCCCACAGGTGAGTGCGGGGTTGGGGCTGTGTGCTGCTCCCTGCCTCTACTGCGGGGCTGGGGCGGGGCACTGGGAGTGAGCTGGTGGGAGCGCAGGGCCCGTGCCAGTGTCCCAGGGCCAGTGCCGGCGGGGCCCAGAGCAGGGCGGCAGGAGCACAGGGTCCTGGCCGACAGGGGCTCTATGGAGCTGGGCCAGCTCTCCCCTTTCTCTGCTGGTGCAACCCAGCCCAGCTCCACGGACCTCTGCCAGCCTGTGCCCCGCAGTCCTACCACCCCGCTCTAGGCCCTGCCAGCACTGGCCCTGGGATATTGGTGCAGGCCCCACGCTCCTGCTCACTTCCACTCCCCCCTGCCGCTTTCCCCACTTTCTTGCCTACCCACTCCTCACTACATGGCTCCCATACCAACACACACACATCCACACAAACCCCATATGCAATCACTTCTGCATATACACCACAAACACCCACAAATCAGGGCAAAAATATATTTTTTAATTAAATTAAAATATATTATGATGGATGTTTGATTTTTTAGTATGTAATGTTTTTTGTCCCCTAAGATGGCAAACTCTCTTCTCCAAAGGAGTACTTCCAGGGGTAAGGGGAGGGACTTCCAGTTGCAAAGGTCAGAGGTTAGGAGCAGGACTTCTGGTCCCAAGATGGCAAACAGGGGGCGAGGCACCTGTCAAGGTCAAGGGCTGCATGGGTAGCCCCGCCCAACTTGCCAAAACTCGGTAAACGGCCCTCAGACTGAAATAATTGCCCACCCCTGCCTCATGTGAAGGTACAAACAATCAGATATAGTGGGTGTGCCTACATGTGCAATTAATTCAAAGCAATAGACTGCAATGAATTCAAAGCAATAAAAGTATTAACCTGCTGCAGAGTTTATTAGTTTCCTGTAACCTAATAGGATTGCAGGTGTAGACACGAGACATTTACTGTGGCGCTACTTAGGCAGCTCTACAGTAAACATCTCATGTAAACGCATCCAGTGAGCAGCCCAACTGGTCTTAGCAAGCTGTGAATAGACGCAGGTATCAGGCACAGGAATAAGGGTTAGAAACTTGGCCTTAAATGCCAGCATCAGATAGAAAGCTAAAGATCACTGCAAGACTAT
This sequence comes from Alligator mississippiensis, assembly GCF_030867095.1. Taxonomy (NCBI): domain Eukaryota; kingdom Metazoa; phylum Chordata; order Crocodylia; family Alligatoridae; genus Alligator; species Alligator mississippiensis. The sequence goes on along the minus strand of NC_081826.1, from coordinate 193,634,743 downwards.
GCATCTGTTAGTTATAATTTATTTATTTTTTATTAAAAATATATGGCATATAATAATATGCCATATATTATTAATTAGAATAAAGAATTAAATTATAATTAAGAATTAAATCATTATATATAATTCATGCCAAATCTATACAAAGAATTAAATTCAACCAAATACTATTATGTAGCTGTTTGGGTACATGTTTTTCTTCTACAAATGTGGTAATTTCAGTTTCAGCTACTTTGATTTTGTTAGTATGTGTTATACTTTTCATGCAAATTACCTCATATGTATATTTTACATCAATTAGTGCATGCAGCCAAAAACAGGGGGGCAGAGAAGGGGAAGATCTGTCAAAAAAAAAAAAAAAAAAAGTGGCCAATTATTAAAACAGAATCTAGCTTAGTCAACTACTTTCTGCTGTTCTGAAAAAAGAGGGATCTTCAGTTTCACTAGACATGATTTAATAGCTTTGAGACAGCAGAGGCCTCCAGAGTCCATTGTTAAACTAAGCATAACTCAAATGCTCTGACAAATCCTCTCCATAGAGTGAGTGAGTTTGGCACTGGGGAGCTCCAAGAAGGGATGCAATATTTCCCTGGATTTGGCCAGTGCTGCATGTTGATAAGGCAAAGCCCTCCACTTATTACTATACTGTACCACTTTTGCTATATTCAGGGCTTTCTGGCCCTACTTGATCTGCAAAGTTTCACCCAAATCAATCAGAGACCTTGGCACTCTTAACAGGACTCCTGCTGACTTCAACAGGAATTATTTCTGAGCAAGGAATGCATAATTTGTCCCCAAGTTCAGTCCTATTTCGTAAACAGGGGAAACATTATTATATTATATCTGGCTTTGCCTGGATAAATTTGAAACCCTCATGCCTAGATTGAACTTGCAACATAGACATGTGCAAACTGATAATGTTATGCATAAAACATGCAAAGCCATTATCAGTCTTCAATATGCAAAAATGCATGCATATGAAAGACTTCATATTTCCAGACATTTTATCTGCCTCTTCTCTTCCCTGCTGCCACTGCTAAGTGGTGAGCAAAGTGTGCTGCCCTATTCAACCGGCTGCTCTGGATAATTACATGGAGAAAATGCCAGATGAAACCTCCCTGGAGATAGTCAGTTCATGTGACAATCAGTGACTGAAGTCTGAACCATCTGAGAAGCCACTAAATCTGCCTACAGTGGAGCAAAAAAAAGCTTGAGAAAAATTGCATCTATTCATGCCCAAAACTTTAAAGGTGAGTTTTAAAGTTCCAAAGTGATCACTGGAAAGCCCAATCCATCAGTAGACTAAACTATAGAAGTCTTCTACGTTCAATCTCCTGGGCTCAATATGAAAATGTTGGTAACATCATAGTGATGTAACTGTGATGGTCCAGGATCTGTGTAAGGCAAGGATTTTTTGGGGGTGATAACTTTTATTAGACAAGCTGTGTGGCTGGAAAAAAGTTAGACAAGCTTTTGATATTCTTCATCAGGACTCGCATTCAAAAGCTTGTCTAACTTTTATTCCAACCAGGCAATTGATTTAATAAAAGATATCAGTCCCCCCAGAAAAAAATCCTTGCCCTTGCTTAAATCTTCTTGTTATTTTAACAGGTCTCCCTTATCGCATTTCCTTCCAGTACCCTCAATTATTTTCCTCTCCCAATTTATTTCTCCTCTGTCACTAATTACATCTACCTTCACAGTTTCTAAACTCCCACCCACCTCCAGTATTTCATTTATTCCTTTTCTTCCTACCTATTAATTCTATCCCATACCCTTCATTTCTGCTTCTTCCCCATCCCTTCCATCCTTTCAATTCCCTATTTTGTCTAACTTCTCAGAACATACCTCACAAAGCTGTTTTTTCTGCATCAGTGACTATTCCTTCTTATATTCTTATCCATCTCTCTCTTTGACCTCTTTTGTTCTTTAATTAATGTTTCCTACCAGGAGTCCTTCTTAACCCTCTCTGTGGGGAATTTCAGTGGGGAGAAGAGTGGAACTGAGTACAAAGTTTAGACACCTTAACAAGAAGGCAAGGAAGAAACCAAGCATCTGGCCAAATGAGAGCGATTCAGCAGAGACAACCAGGACACAAAGTGGACATTGAAAAGCTAGACACACCAGCTAGAAGTTAGAGGTTGAATTAGTCTGGGTTTCTCCTAGATTGGTCCAACTAGGACACTTGGGACATACAGCTTAAATGCAAAACACTATGCTCCTACTCAAGAAACTGGAAAATTATAAAAGGGGGGGGGGAAGCAAAACTTACTTGCCTGCTGATTATGGGTGACTATAATCCATTAGAGCAGTGCCCTGTAAGTAAAACTGCCATGTTACAAAAGGAGTAGGTAAGTAATGCTTTTCTCCTCATTTTTATTGACATTTCTTAGTGTTTTCGAATGTGAAACTTCAGCCATAAAAAAGTTATTTGTTTTTTGGATAAACCATACAAAACAAATTGGTGGGAACTTCTCTAACCTCAGTTATAGTGCTGCTCTAGACCAACTGTATGTCTGCTGTTACTTAGAATTACTGCTTATCCTCTCAGCAGACTTCCAAGGATATCAGGCTGAGGTAAGGATCATAGAAAATCAGGGTTGGCAGGGACCTCAGGAGGTCATCTAGTCCAACCCCCTGCTCAAAGCAGGACCATCCCCAACTAGATCATCCCAGCCAAAGCTTTTTCTAGCCAGGTTTTGAAAACCTCCAAGGACGGAGCTTCCACCACCTCTCTGGGTAACCTGTTCCAGTGTTTTACTACCCTCCTAGTGAAATTTTTTTTCCTAATATCTAACCTAAACTTCCCTTGCTGCAACTTGAAACCATTGCTCCTTGTTCTGTCATCTGCCACCACTGAGAACAGTCTAGCTCTATCCACACTTGAACCCCCCATTTAGGTAGTTGAAGACTGCTATTAAATCTCCTTTCAGTCTTCTCTTCTCTAGACTAAACAAGTCGAGGTCCCTCAGTCTTTCCTCATAAGTCATGTCTCCCAGCCCCCTCACCATTTTTGTTGCCCTCTGCTGGACTCTCTCCAATTTGTCCACATCCTTTCTGTAATGGGGGCCCCAAAACTGAACACAGTACTCCAGTGACCTCACCAGTGCCAAATAGAGGGGAATAATTACTTCCCTTGACCTGCTGGCAATACTCCTACCAATACAGCCCAGTATGTCATTAGCCTTCATGTTAACAAGGGCACACTGTTGGCTCATATTCAGCTTATTGTCCACTGTAACCCCAAGGTCCTTTTCTACAGAGCTGCTGCCCAGCCAGCCAGTCAGCCCCAAGTCTGTACTGGTACATGGGATTGTTCTGTCCTAAGTGCAGGACTTTAAACTTGTCCTTATTGCATTGCATGAGATTCATCATCTAGCTGAAGCATTGCCCTTCAAACAATGCATAAACTATCTTTCCTGATTATGTTAACAGAATAATTTTTTTTTCTGCATTACAAGAACAAAGCTGGTAAGATTAAAACCCTCACCCATTTGGCTACTCTATGGCTTACCAAGAACTCTGGTATTATATTCAGGGCAACTATATGAATCATACCAGCAATTCTTGCTAGATAAAAGGAATCGGACCCACACATTCTTTCTATTTCTGCTTCAGACTCATCTTATTGCCTTTTCTGCTAATTTTCCGGATACACATAACCGTTTCTTTTCTAGCCAACAGGTGCTGGAAGTTTCAGATACAGACATTTAAGAAGTGGTTAAAAGCTTCCTTGCAAAAAAGGTAGAAAAAAAGCTAAGAAATGTTTCAGGTCTTTTACAAGGCTAACTGGAGTAAGATGTGATACTAGTCAAACAGAATGCAACAACAAAGAAATGGTTGGAATTAATTTTAAGTCATAAGACCTTCTTCCTTGCAAGAAGGTCTTACATTTCCAAGGTCATTCTTTGACTCCTCCTTTCCCTTTAATTTTTACTAAATTTCTTAGATTCTAGTGCAGCTGCTGAGATAAGAATAACCCTGAAAACAAGAGATAACTGTGCATATTTTGTGAGACCTTGTATTTTCTAGTTTAAATCTTGGTTCAAGTGAAAGAACAAAAGCAAATTAAACAGCAGTTTTGTATTTAACAAAAGATCCAACATCTTTTCATAGATTTCATAGATGTTGGGGCTGGAAGGGACCTCGAAGTTCATCAAGTCCAGCCCCCTGCCCCAGGAGCAGGAAGTCAGCTAGGGTCAAAGGATCCCAGCAAGATAAGCATCCAAGTGTTTCTTGAATGAGTCCAGAGTAGGTGCCTGCACCACTTCTGGAGGGAGTCTATTCCAGGTCTTGGGGGCTCAGACAGTAAAGAGTTTTTTTTCTCATGTCCAGCCTAAAATGGTCTAGTGGAGAATATAGCCACATCCAGTAACACTCTGACAAGCAGAACCAAAAAAAACAAAACCTCAAAACCTCTTGCCCTATGCATGTGCATCAGCTTTTTCTTTAACACCTAATATTCCACCTTCACACTCCACTCCTGCTTATTCCATTGTTAGTGAAACCATAAACTCTGTATCAATTGACCCATGTGTGTTGTAAATATTATAAATGAAAGTCTCTATGCACAAAGAGAAGAGAAAGACAACAAAAGAAAAAATGTGGTTATTTTGCCATTGGTGTACAGGGCAAACAGTAAGTCCAAATGCTAATAGAAGGAATCCAAGTCTATAAGGAGAATGTGACCCCTACTCCCTAATACCAGAGCTACTTCTTGTGGCTTACACACCCTGACATCTCAGGAATGGGGAACAACTGCACTTTGCAGTTTCTTCCCTTTTGGATCCCACTGAATCTCTGCAAGGCTTCATGTTTGCCAGTGTAGTTTTAGCTTCTCTTGGCTCTGCCACGTAACAGTTACTGAACCCTTGCATAGTGTAGAAGTCAGTGACTGCTGCTGAATACCACAACAGGACACAACAGAGGTCCAGTGTCTATGGGCATGATTCTAGACCCAACAAAGGGCAAGTGACCTGATGAATTTGCGCCTCTACTTTTCTGTAACGGGAAATCTCCAAGCAATGCTGGTGAGTTTTCTGAAGTCCTTCGTTCTCCTTCTGCAAGGTACAACATAGCCCTCCAGTTGTTTACTTGCCTCATTCCCAGCCAGGCTTGGCTTATGTCACAAAGTTACGAGGGCAGATTTCTTAATGCTTGTACAGCACTTCAAAGCAAGCCATTACCCAAGTGCTAAATATATTTACACTAGAGACTCTGTTTTACAGTTAAGATTTGTGTTTTTCTCCTCTCCTGCATGCCATAGATACAACATCACTGGTCTCACATGCCCTAGACGCATCATATTGCCTACCAGCACAAAGAGAATATGAGATAGTTATCTACTAAATGACATTTTTTTCCCCATGGGCTTGGAGTTGTACATGTGCTGCCCCTTTATACCTGTGTAAACGCTAACAAACCAGAATGAGCAGCTTTTTCCATCATATCCACTTCGCACTGATGTACAAAAACAGGTTACATGCAGGATCCTAACTAATCAGTCTCAACGTATTTTGAATAGCAACCTGGAATATTAACAGTAATTAACGGTGTATGGCTAGGCTCTTTCTGAACCTTAGTCTACATTCCCAAAACGTTCCTATTTCACTTATTTCAAGTCTTAGGAAACTGCAGTGTGTTAATAGAAATTAGGTATAGTTTGCTATTTCAGTGCATCAGTAACTCACTTTGTTTGGATTAAAATTCTCTTTCAGGGTAAAATGGTCTTGGTTTAAAACATGTTTCATAGTACCCAGCGTGGAGAAGGGCAGGGAAAGAGAGGCGTTCCCCACCCCCAAGTTTGGCTCAATCCATGCCATCGTCACTGCAACACCTGCCCAGGAAGTGGGGTAAGTTAGCCTGTACTGAGCTTCAGGTTGCTATGTCAGGACAGGTATTGGTACCCGAGTTAAGGGTTTGACTGCTCTGCAAATAATGCTGCTGCCTGTCTGCACATGTGACTGTGAAATGAGAGTTACATGATTCTTGTGATTTTAATATTTGTTAAATTAGTGCTTGAAAAAATCTGCAAGCAGGCCCTACAGAAGGCAGCTACCTAGTTTGTTGTCCAATTGCCAACTGTGGGTAACCGACTGCATCACTGTACTCCTGAACAGAAAAACAACCAAACAAATAAATAAAAAGCAATGAAGCCCTTGCCTCTTATGGTTACAGAGACCAAAATAGCAGAAATCATTGTAGTAGCATCCATCTGAATTTGCACAGCTTGAAATAGCAACTCCAAGAGGCATGGGACAGATCCAGAGGTGGTGCAGTGGCTTTCAGATTAAAACAGGGGCTTCTGGTGTATGATCCAAAGTCCCCAAAGCAGGTGAGAATCCCTTTCCTTCCCCTCCTGCTCAGAGGCATGTCACCTCCCTTTCCCTCTCCGCCCCCACGTGCAGCTGCCAAGTTCTCAGTTGTCTTGGGGGTGGGCTCAGCTCAGCAAAGGGCAGGTGGGGTCCCGTTCCCACATGTCCTTTCAGGACAACTGGATAGGGTGGGGGAACCCACCACCTATCCACCTCAGTTGTTTCAGCTGTCACTGCTCCCAGCTGAGCCCAGCCCCGTCATAGCCTGTTTGGAGCAGGCAGGAGGGACTTTGAAGCTTCCTCCAGCCCAGAACAGCAGGAAAAGCAGTAGTAGCAGGCGGAGAAGGGAAGGGGATGTGCCTCTGAGCATGGAGAGAAGGGGGAGGGAATTCTTACCTGCTTTGGGGACTTTAAAAAAGTCCCCAGGGGCTCCCACAGCATATGCTACCCACACTGATAAGATGTGGTAAAGGAGGCTGGGAGGCGAGGCTCCCAACCCCAGAGCTCCTGCAGCCCCCTTTGCCAGATCTTGGATCCACCCCTGGGCATGGACAATCCAGTCACCTGAACAGTTTACTGAGGCTTATATCCAGGGACAGTTTAAAGTTAAAGTGCTGATTATTTTAGCAGGGCCTTTTTTTAATCCCCAAGGCAGGTAAGAATCCCCACTTCCCTCCATGCTGTAATGGCTACCCATTGTCTTTGGATGTAATGTCAAATGCTGAGTGAGGTGCAGCAGGCTCAGATAGGTCCCTGAGGTGGAGACGTTTAATGCCTTCTTGGTCCCTTCCAATGAAGGAGGTTGGGAAAGAGAAAAATGCACCCCTGGCCTGGTACCTAAAAGTCTCATAACCACAAAAAAGATTAAATCACCTCTTTCTTCTTTCCTAGGCACCAAAAGTATTAGCAGAGCCTTACTCAACTACAAAGGAGTTGGTATTCCTCAGTCTCCTCTTACAACTCAGGTATCCATCAGCAATACAAAAAGTATAAAAATTTGAGGCAATAAATATAGAAATTGAAACCAATATAGCAAAAGAAAAAAACAAGATCATAAATAAAACAAAGGGGCACATATTGAATAATAAGGATAATAATAATAAACATTCAGAGAGCAGTGTCTATTCCATGCACTGAATAAGGCAGGGGTCCCAAAGAAAAAAAAAATATATGATCATTTAAGGCATACAGACAAGGGGGCTGAAGTATGGTTGCCCAGGCAACTGGTCCAATAATGATGCACTGATATTTATGTAAGATTCTCAGATGAAATAATAGCGATTGTGTCATAAAAGCATGAATTGGTCTAGAAACATAGTTCGAAATGGAAGGTTTTCAGAATTAAAAAAAAAAAAAAGTGTTCACGTTTAGGTCCTAAACCCAATGGTAAAATTGTGCAACTTGCTAAAAACCTGAAAAATACATTGGTTATCAGGGAGGCTGTGACCCTCCACCCCAGTTAAGCCTACCCCACTGATAAGACAGCAAAATTGTACTCTCTGAAATGTTGTGTCTAACTAATCATTATGAAAGTTCTGCTTCAGTGAATGTGTTTTACAATCACTTACTACAGGTAAGTGGAAGTGCTCTATAACAAGAATGAGGAAGTCAAATGCGCTAAGATTTAGAACATGCATTACACATTTGAAGTTTAATAGTAGCAACCCAGCACTGGATCTTCTTTCCAGATTCAGCATATTGAACAGATGGAGTTTCAGAACACTAATAAAAATCAACAGGTCTAAACCTGGTTCTATTGACCTGAATGGTAAACCTACTTATTTCAGTAGCTCAAGACTAGATACCACCTCTTGAATGTAATAGTTAGAAAAAGAAAAGACAAACAAGAAAAACCAACACCACACCAAAACAAAAAGCCTCAAAAAGACACTAAACAAAATATGATTCCTTTTTTAAATAAAAATAGGATGCATGATGTTAGTCTAGAACATATCCATTTATTATTTTTTGTGGTCCACATAAATTTTAATACATTATTGAATTTCTACATCATTTTCGGAATCTCAGTACTTCTTGGCCTTGTATCAGCCAATCAAGAAATGCACCTTTCATATGTACAAATCAATATTTATGAAAAACAGTACACCAATCTATCAACTTAGAAAAATAACATGCAGGGAAATAGTAGCCATGAAATAGATATAAAAAGTTAGGCCATATAGCCACACACCCTTTAGTATATTATGGCTTTGCACAGGTATCAGATATGAGAATGATCAAATTTAAGATGCTCCTTAAGGCACTTACAGCTCTTCAAATACTCTTTTAAAATTAGCGCTCTTGCATTAAAAAGTGTTATTTCTTTGATCACATTTTCATAAAACACCTATACAGTCCAAAAAGGCAGTTTTAATAGGGGAATGGAGGATGGGAAGGAAGGGGGGGGGTGACTTAATTAAATGTTAAAATATGAAAATATCAAGAGTTAATAGAAGCTTTAAAATAGATTTTTGGTCCTTTAAAAACAGGCGTTAACATTCAGGCAAGAGAGATTTCTTTTCTTTGTTTAGATGTCAAAACGGTATATCCTCCAAAAAACTAAACCCTCCAGGTCCAGTGCACAGATATGTCTGTCTAAGTTCACCAAAAGCACTCTGTGACCCCCAACAAAGCTATTACCCATGCTCCATTTTGACTGTGGGAAGAAGAGGATCTCAAAGCAGCAGTATGGATGCACATACTAGTGAGTCTATAATTCTGTGTCCCTGTATCTTGATGGCTGTCCATAATACCCACGCTTGGAGTGGTCTGCTAGCTGTCGACGGTATTCTTCCTCCTCTGCATCACTGCCATAACTTCCTTGATTATCTAGGTAAGATCGGGCAGGGGGTTTCTGAGGCTCTGGAGGCCTGGAACTAGCATAGGAAAAACCGAGACAGAACAAAGATATAAACCATTTTTGTTCCTAAAACCACGAGGAAAAAGATAATGCAAATCTATGATCAACTGCCAACTGGTGACTAAAATTTGAGCTTCGCACGCATGGAGTGGCAGCTGCTTAGGGGTATCCTGCGCCCTTCCAGAACATCAAGTTCAATACAACTCAAAACTTGAAAAACCAGGTGCATGCCTGCATGCCCCCACCATAACTTGACCTCCTTGGAACTAGCAAAGTCCCCAGTAATAATCCACAAACACTCCAGTTAATGCAGAGAATGTAAGTGCAGCTGTACCAAACAGGTTGTGATACGAGACTGGGAGAGGTATGCCACTCTCTGGCAGGATGATTCCTTGTTTTTGATCACAGGGAAAATAGCAGAATGTGAACCTTGAGCAATCTAGTATGCCTCACACTTGAGTGCTGCATTCTGTAGGCAAAGTCAATAGTGGGGCACAGGCGTCTGCCTGCCATAAGGGCTAAAAGCAGTTAGATGGGAGAGGAGTATGGTCCTTGCATTTATGGGAGGGCAAGTGAAAGTCCAGCAACTAAGTGAAACAAAAATTTTTAGTCATTAGACCAAGGGTCTAGCACAGGCTGTGACCCAGCACCCACTGTGGGCCACAAATGTTTCCCCCAAGAGCAGCCAGCTGCCTGTGCTTACCCTCACTGCTGATCCCCATCCTGTCTGCAGCAAGGGTAAGTGCAGATGTGACAGAAACAGGTTCCTCAGTGGAGGGGAGTGCTATGCAAGGACACTTGCTATGCAGGGCTCTGTGTCTTCAATCCTCTGTGCCAGATTCGACTTCGAGTTGAATCCATCCCAAGGATCCTATTTTTTTCCTCCTCAGTCCCTCACAGATGTTATAAAACTCACACATTCCTACAGATTTGCAGTAACCACATCAACAAGGAAATACTGCAAGGACTGTTTGTGTTTTCCATTTTGATTACACTTTAATACACCAAAAATAAAAAGGCAAACTGTTTGGGGAGAAAAACCGTCTAGCTACTAACAGTTTCCCCAGCTACCCCCAGAAATTGCAAGTGTAAGTGTGAGAAGAATTAGAAGATTTCCAAAATCAGAGTCAAAATGGACTGTGCAGTTCGTATGAAGGAATAAGTATGTGTAAGGCAACAGACTGAACAGCATGGGCCTAATCCAAAGGCCACTTGATTCCATGGAAGCACTGCCTTAGACTTCAGCAATTGGGTTCAAAGAGACCAGGTTGCATTCCCACTCCTTGAAGTGTTAGACAGTCTCTTATCCTCAGTCTCCTCACCAGAATAATGACTCTTTAAAAACATTTTTTAGATCTACACATACTAAATTGTTAATTACTATCATTATATTTAGTTAGGACAGAACAATAATCTAATCTTTAGGCACATAAAGGATAACACTAAAGGGCTGTAAGGAGAAACAGCTCACACACGTGGCTAATTTTGAGACAAAATCATCTAGCATTATGAGTCTCTCAGTAACTATATCTATATATATAAAAATCTCTCCGGGCAACTTCAGCACTTCAATATTGTGGACTACTTTAAGAGAAATATAAAGGGAAGTCAGATTTTTCAGAATAGACTATTGTAAAAGTCAAACTTTAAGCCCACTATCTTTGACACAGCATTTATGACAGTAATCTTCTCTGAAGCACTAAAACAAGACAGCATTAGAGTTTGAGAAGATTATTTGTATGAGTAAATGAGTATGAGTAAAGGTTGTAAGATCAGGTCCCTCTTAAAGGTGAACTAAAAAAAAACCAGAAGAGCAGCTTTAATTGGGTCTATCTTACCTCATGGGCTGGGTCCAGTTCGGGTCTGACTTCTGTGTTTTGATTGGAACAGCATAAATATCTGGATGTTTCTGGGCTATTTCCAGCTTTAAAGGAATTAGAAGAAAATGAGATGCTTTTCAAGAGTCTACACAACAAGCCACTTTAAACTAAATCAGTGTCGCTCAGTGTTTTTTTGAAGTACAATTTATTAGTTACACAATGAGATGGTTCTTTGTTAACATAGCTTCTCATTGCAGGAAACCACTGGACTGCCAGAGGTAACTGGAGTAAAAAGGGGAACAAAACCATTAACTTAAAGGAGCTAAACCATTCTATACGCAAATCCGCACACATGTGCACTGGTATATTATGTGCATGCACGTGCACCCTTTTTTTTTTCATAGATATAATGTAATCTGGGAGCAATACTGGATTCCTAATGTGTATTCAACCCCCTGGAGGGCATCATCATGGGATGAAAGTGGGGAGAAAGGAATACGTTTTTCATACCCTGGCATTCTGTGCCTCTTGCAGCTCTTGTATTCTTTGCTTCCTTGCCTTGTGATCCATCTGCTCAAATATTTTAACTTTCCCCAGCACCGATTTTGGAGCATTCTCCTCTATATCTGCAGGTTCCTCCACTTGGTCCTCTTCCTCGTCCTCTGCAGGTGGAATTGCTGGCTGAGAGGTTTTCAAGATGGGACGCCCAAAGGTAGGTTTTGCCAAAACTGGGGGAGGTGCTGCTTTGGCTGACACAGTTAAGCTCTCACTGCTGGCAATACTAGAGACACTTGGCTTCGACTCATAGTTCCTGAGCAGGTCATATGGATCTTCTCTGCTTTGCACCTTGCCCTGCAAGAATTAAAAACACAATGTAATCCACACGCAGCAGCAGAACCAGTCTCTTTGGGGGAATATTTTTGCTTTAAGGTTGGTACCACGGCCCATGTATTTCATCCTGTCCCATCTTTGTCCAAAAGCGTTCTGAGCACAGATCCTGAGCTCCTTTAAGCATACAGGAGCTGGGTCACTGACTTAAAGGGGACTGGGCCTAGAATTCAACACTGAACATACCATATTTTCTTACATCATCCCCCTCACAAAAAGACACACACCTTATTTGGGGGAGGCAGAGTGGGGGGGTGGGGAAGAGGGAGAATGAAGTTGATTTTCCAGAATCTCATCTGCCACACAGCATGTACTCAACGTGGTTGAATGCTGGCCACATCCAGGAAAGGGAGGGCACTGATGACAGGACTCTGCCTCTTCTGGACATGGCTAGGAAGACAGCAGATCTCCCAGAAGCCATTCCACAACATCCTTGCTTAAAACACACAATTAACTTTGAGGGAAACGCTTTGTGTGTACATGAGTGAATACAGTAATTTTATAATAAACAGTAAAATCTAACAGATCCATTTCATCCTTTATAGAAATTATAAATAGATGGAAGAAAGAAAGAATCAAGACAAGGAGGTTTTCCTGTACTTTGTGGATGAGAATGTTACATAGGGCACATGCCCACTCTCTCTAGGATTTTTCATTTCCTTCACATAGGCTTCTACACAGCCCAACCTCCACTGCCAAACCCAAAAGGATAACCACTGTCTGCATCCAGAGCAATGGGGAAAGTGGCGGCTGGGCAGGAGCCTCGAGGATGCAATTTAACCCGCTGAAGGGTCATGTGGCCCATGGGTTGCTAGTTGAACAATCCTGATTTAAGTGGCACTGCTCCCCCACTGCCAAATTTCCAGACCCAAGGGGAGCCCTGGACCCTACATGCTAGATGAGGAGCCCCTAGGGTCCAATCCCAGTGTGGGGGACTGGGAAAAGGCAGTGCCAGGCCCCTGGGACCCAATCCCAGAACACTAGGGTGGCAGTACCCCTGCCCCTGAGGACCAATCCTGGTGCACAGAGGCAGAAGGGGGCAGCGCCAAACCCCAGGGACCAGTCCCAGAGCATGAGACCAGGAGGGGATGGTGCCAGGCTCCAGGGCCTGATCCTGCTGCACGGGACTCAATCCACCCCACGGACTGGCCCGACCCCACTCATCTGGCCCATGTGAAGCAGCATGGCTCATAATGCATGGCACCATGGATTCACTAGACAGATGAGCTTTCCCTTCAATTTGATTTAACCATGTTACCTTTGGTGGCTCAGGCTTGAATGCTGGAGGTGGGCTGGGATCTCTAAGCACCTCTCTGCTACCAGCTTTTCTCATCTGAGTTCTTGGTTCTGGGCTGGGTTTTCTTAAACTCTATGAAAATAACAACGACATGTTTAACACAAGGCTATTCAGTAGGGGTGCACCGATAGAGATTTTTTTGGCCAATACCAATATTTAAGGAGGCATATCGGCTAATACTGATCCAATTGCCAATATAGCCTCCTCCAGCTGGTAGGTTTGGTGTGGTGGAAGGGGAGGGGAGGGGCAGATCAATGCCCCCTTGCGGTGAGGGAGGGGGCAGGGGCTTCCCAGTTTGCGTGGTAGGGGGCTGGAGCCACAGCTTGGGGGGGGGAGAGGAGGCAGGGAGGGGAAGGTGGCTTCAGCCCCAGGTCTTCCTGGTGCATGGGTAGAGGTGGGGTGTTGAGCTGGGGCTGCGCCAGGCAGCTGGCGGTGGTGGTGCTGGGAGCAGAGTGGCAGCAAAATTTGCAGTAGGTGCAGCATCCTCACAGTGCCATAGCTGCCTGCTCCAAGCCCAGCCCCTGCTGAGAAGAGTCTCAAGCAGCCCTGGCTGCAGCCCGCCCCACCCCACACAGATCTGGGGGGCACACCTCCCCACCTCCCACTGGGGTGCAAGCAGCAGCAAGAGTCACCTCCACCCCTCCTGCCCCCATGAGCTGCGGCTCTGCGCCCCCCCCCCCCCAGCGCCTGCCCCTGCCCATCCCTCACTATGGGGGCATTGATCTGCGCCCCTCCCATGCCCCTTCCCTCCCCCCTATCCTTCTACTACACTGGATTTACCAGTTGCATGCAGCTCTTCATGCTGCCACGCTCTGCTCCCTGCTGCCTGAGTGCTGAGGTGTGACTGCATGCAGCACGGGCATTTATTGGCCCCATCAGGCCGATATCCGACCAATGCATCTGTGCACCTCTAATATACAGCAACCTACTAATTAGTTAAGGTTAGCTTTAATGAGGTAGTTACACAGTTGCCACATTACTACTGGTGACCCGATGGCCTTCATTGTATCATTGCAACACCACAGGTGACACTAAGTCACCAGCAGAGAAAAACAGAATTAGGTGAGTTAATTCAGATATTGTGCCTGATTTTAACATGCCTTTGTAATTTTGTACCAGGGCCAAGATCATTCTGCAGCTGGAATCAGCTTTCTCAGGCCTGGAATATGAGGATGTTGGCTATTAACTTTTCACAACATGCATCACTTCAGGGAGCTGCAGCTTTGTCAGCAGTTTAAGTAGCTCACCTCCTCATGATGCACAGGCTCAGAAGAACGGCTAATAGAGGAAACACTTGGTTCATCTGATGGCTCATCAAGTTCATTGTCTGTGTACGTTCCACCTTCTCCATCTGTGTCTTCCATATCACTAATCAAGCGACTGTCACAGCTCAGATAGTCGGCACCCATAGCTGTTAGATACGACATGCGATCTTCGGCATCATCATCCATTCCTTCCAACTATGAAGGTGAATTGAAAGGATTAGATTGGACTTCATCCCCCTTTATAAGCTCTGAGTAACTAACATTAATTTATAAAACACAATATAGAAGAGACATAGTACTGCAAGAATGCTGGCATCCCCAAGAACAGGAAAGCTTCTCCAGTAGAATGTTATGTATACTCCTTAGAAGTAATTGTCTGCCTCAGTTTAGCAGTGAGAACAACAGGATAAAATAAAAGGAAAAGAATAGAACATTTATCATGGAACTTTTTCTAAAAAAACAAACAAACAAAAAAAAACACAAAGCAAAAAAACCCTAAACTTATTTTTGCCATCCAATACAACATTTTAAACTCGTGTACACGTGTGCATGTGTGCGCACGCAACACCCCCCTACCATGATGTCCAGAACATAAATACAATTTTTCTAATACAATTTGAACTGTTTGATAACCTACCTTTCCTTCTGACACCCATACAGCTTCATTCTGCTGTTGCTGAACTATATCTTTCAGACTGCCATACCAGCTATCATTGGCTGAATTCAAATTGATAGTGGCTGTAAGCATTAAAAAAAGACAAAATAAAGTAAATCACAGATTTCACAGAAGTTCTTCTTTTAAATTCAGAAACCTCCAAATACCTATTTCATTCATGCAACAAAGCCCTGGATAATGCAAGATTACTTTATAAGCTATTTTAATAGGCCACTGGCAAAAATGCAATGCTTGATTTTTTGTTGGCTATTAGAAAAATGACTCTGTATAAATGTTAGTTAATTTTATTAGTTATTTTAGAAGTTGTTTTACTAGAATAAATAGGATACAGTAATCTCCAAAACACCCTTGAAAATTGCTTTTATATTGAAATACATTAAGACCAGAAACTGGTCCTAAGCATATTAGCACAAATTTGTACAGGATACATAAGTCATAATCATTTAAACTTCTTGATAAAGAAAAGCATTCTATCGGCACCCACTGTTCTTAGGAGATAAAATTAGAGAGATTCCTGCTTACCTGTAAAAAGATGATGGCCAGTTTTCTTCAGTTTATTTGCTTGTTCATAAAGCTTCCGGGAGCTCTTGTTGGATGTGGGAGAGAGCCTTTGTCTCATAGTTTTGATACCCTGTTTACTGTCTGGGTTTAAAAAGATGACAATCGGGAACCACTGGGTGTAATTCAACAGATCTACAGCTTTAGGAGTCACATCCAACAAAGCATGCTTGTCCTGTTAACAAAGAAGGCCCAGATCAGTGCTTCAGTTGGACAGGGGAAGTGTCAATATGCTTCCACAACCCCAGCCAGAGTTATAACCATGCTAATGCTCTCCTCAAAAATCATAAATCCTATTCACATCTACTAACTCTGATGTTGGGTGTAACGTTCTTATTCCATTTTCTATTACTTTATTCCTTCTGCCTCCCTCTGTCATTTGCTTTCCTCTTCTTTCCCTACCTATCCCTGCTCTGCTTCCCAGGCCAGAATTAATTCTCTCAGTCTTTGGGGTGTCATCTATCAATCACCATTCATACAAAGGGACAAAGGCCTCACAGTGAAAGTGGCCCTGGAGGTTACAGAAAGTACATTTCTGTCATTATAGTGACAGTGCAGCGTTTTTCAGTTACTGAATTCAGGCTTGGCTTATGTTTAGACTAGTCCACAGGTCACTTATTTTTTAAAAAAATATGCAAGACATAAGTGTGCTCATCTTCACCCTTAGCTGCAAACTTTTTTTTTTTTCCTGTGAGTGTGAAAAGGAAAAACAAAAAAGGCAATGAGATCAATGACCATGTTTCAGCACAGCTGCACCTTCATTTCAAATTCAGGTGACTATTTTTGTGGTCCTTAAACACTTCCAGATTCTTGTTCCAAAGAAGGTCCCTTCCAGCCCTAATGTCTATGAAAGCTATGAAAGAATAAAAAGGTTCCTGTTCTTGAAAGCAAGCGTTTTCAAGCAGAAATACTTTACCTGCTCAATAATTTGTCTCACAGTGTTCAAACGCACCACTCCAGTGGACTTCTCTGAACCTGCATCTTTAGGTTCTGTCTCTGTAATAACATGTTTTTGTTAATTATGAAATGAAGGTTGGGGGAGGAGTAGAGAGAAAAAGCCACATTAAAAAAAATTAATGAAGGGCTTACTGGCAGTTTGATACAGATGAGGTAAGTCAGTTGACAGCTTCTCCATTGCTACGTCTGCAATGGGGCCAAATATCACTACAGGTCTCTTAAAGCCAGCTGAAAGATAAATATTTAGAGGGAAAAGGCTTTAAATATAAAATCACCATGGCAATAAATATTGAAGCAAAAATATATGAGGTTCAGTTTAAATATTTATGAGTGAATATCCTCAAACTCTACTCTCTCTCCATTCCTAGTGATTCATGTAAGAACCTTTGTAAAGAATAAGTTTTCTATGTGTTTTACAAATAAGAAAAAGCTGAGAATTTTTTAATTAAAGAAAAAGGGGTAAGACAGTATAGATGATCTTCCACATTCTCCATAACCATTCTATGGCTGAGAAAATTACCATTTGAGTATATACAGCATCACTTTAGTAGTCTATCCAATAGTGAGCTACAAAACCACGCTAAACTCAGCAGGATGCACGCGAGTAAAATTACATACATGCTTAAGTGTGGGCAGAAGCACAGCAGCTTACAAGGGCAAACAGCAGAGAACTGCAAGATCTATTATTATTTTATAGCTAATGCAAAGATTGTCATGGCCCTTGTATACCAATGACAGGGGAATTTGTCATTGATAGTTCCTGAATGCTAGGGTCAAGACTTCTCTGGAAGCGTTTTTATCATTTGATTTCCTTTTAATACAGTGGAGCAAACACAACACGGGAGAATTAACTGACAACTATCGTGACATGTTCAATATCAGCAGAATTAGAGCCAAGTTGCTACTACAATCACAGTGATAAAGTCTATCTTTGGTTAAATCTACAAACTTCTATGAAAGGCAACAGATTTTCATTTGCCCTGGCGAATCTCAGCACATTATATAAATGAGCCAGAAAAAAATGTAGCTTGATTTTTTATATCCTAGGTTGTCTATCAGACTAGCCACTAGGTACAGAAGACAAAGAAAAGCTAAAATAAAATCTAGGAAAAAAAAAACAAAAAAAACCCAACAAATGCAAACAAACCAACCCATCCAATTAAAAAAATATATCCAAACAAAACCCCCCCAAAAAAACAAAAATCAAATCCAAACCATCTTTCTGCTTGCAAGATTGGCAAACTTGATTTGGAAGTGCTTCTCCCCTGCATGCATGAAACTCCACACAGCAACTTTTATAGTCATAGTTTTTAGCAGAGAATAGCTGCACTTCGAAGTTAACATCTTGACTCAGATGATTCTACCATTTTCAGTTATACTTCAAATTTAGCCTGGAGTCCAAGGTGACTAGCAGCTAGCCTGCAGCACCTAGCTATACAAATGCTATCTGCTCTGTAAAAGTCTCACTCACCTTCTCGCAGATGAACTCGCTCGTAGGCTGGGAATTTTGTGCTAACAGATGCAATAACAGTCAAATCTTCACGGCTCTTCCTCAGATTCTTTTTCATTCCGGATCTCTGCCCGCGCATTCTCCAGAAATCTGCCCTATCATTTGAGCCATCCCTTTGGGCATTTTGAACAGTGGCCATCTGGTCAGCTCTGAAAGAAAAAGCAGAGAATCCATTTGCAGATGGGAAATCACTCAGAGTGGGGAGAGTTGGGGGAGGAAATACCCTATGGTTCACACAAGAACTTCAGCAGATGCTGATGTAGGAATTTGTATCTGAAATGAAGAACTCAGCAGTGAGGCAACTTGTGGAGGGAGATCCAGGAACTCTTGCCTTGAAGCAAGCAGAATTGAGTCAGAGCACTGCTCTGATGCTAGACCTGCAAGGTTTGTTGTTCAAGAATTAGTCCACAAAAGGGACCTGGCTGCGATGCACTGAAATGCCCAATGCAACATCCATTGGAGAAAGAGGTGGTGCACATGGAGATAAGCAGACCAGAAGAGCAACCCATAATGAACAGAGGGGCAAAGGGCCTAACTACTGCTTCATTCTCCTCTTCATCCCCACTGCCTTAGATATATAGTGACTTGAAATAAAGATGAGAAATCAGAATCATCAAGAGAAGATTACAGTGCACTGCACAGAATAGAAACATCACCTAAGGTACCATATACATACACTTCAAGTAATTTTAGGAACTTCTCTATAAGAAAAAAATGAAGGGTCAGGGCTTTTTTGTTATTTATTGTGCTTAAAAAATGGAGTTGTGATCATGTTTAAGGACATGAAAATGAAAATACGCAGCACAATGAAAAGCTCCATATGGGAAGCATGCCAGTTAAAAATCAGCACAGCTGTTTTCATGTATAAACAAGAGAACTTTGTTGTAAGCATGTTATTATTAACTTAGTTTTTGTTAAATGTGATTTTCACCTGGAAGCTGAATCACTATCACTTCTAAAGAAAGGATGGAATAGCCAAAATGTTCAAGATATCAAACTTGGAAAAGGACTGAAATAGACTGTTCCTTAAGAATCTGCAGGATAAAGCTAAAAGTCTTAGAGACCCTTCAGTGACACGTCACCACAGGGCCTGTGCGTTTCACAGACAATGGGTTTTATTGTGATATTTCTGTATTAATGGTGCTCGTGTTGTTAAAATATTGTATGGCTCAATTGATCTTATTCTGTGCAGAGAAGGAGAGGTTGAGTAACAGGGCTGGCATGAAGAATGAGACAAGATGTCCGTTTAGCAGCAGTATGTCTGAATGGTTTGTTGACATATCAATAAAGGTGAACTGCCCAACATGCAGAAGGTGTTGAAAGGAGATAAACAAGACAATGGGTGAGCAGGCTGAAAAATAAGCAGCCTGGCAGCTCCTGGCCAAAAGAGGCTGGGGGACAGAGAAGTAGAGAAGCTTTGGGGAGCTGGAGACTCTAGAAAGGGAACAGATGAGTACTTCTAGAATGGTCAGGGCTGTGTAGTCTAGACTGGGGAAAGAAGGAGTACTGGACCCCTTTGGAAGGGACACAGCCTCTGGCTGGCTGGCCTTTGCTCCAGTAAATACCTCTGCTGAAGGGATTCTCTGCTGTGCTGCTTGGAACTGTGGGCTGCACCGGGTTGCCCCAGGAAAAGATGAAGTCCCTAAACTAGTTGTTCACTCCTGGAGTCTGGGCTGCTGACAACCAGGGAAGGTGAGACACTGAAAGGCTGTGGTCTCAGGAGTGGGAAAGAACTCTGGCTTCCCCTTAGCTTGAGGAGCCAAGCCCAGGTTGCCTTCTAGAGCAGGACAAACTGGACAAGGTCACAGTGGGGGCACTGACACACATGCACGCGGGTGAATTAATCTGAAGCCAGTGACTATTACCATCATTATTTCAGAGGGGGAGCTGTAGCACAGAGATTAAATAACCAGCCCAAGGTCAAAACAAATCATCTGCAGCACAACTGGGAACAGATCCCAGATCTCCTAAGCTCTGATCCAATGCCTTAACCATAAGCCCAGCCATTATCAGTGGTTCCCCATCATAGATTCATAGATGTTAGGGTTGGAAGGGACCTCAATAGATCATCAAGTCCAACCCCCTCTAATTCCACAGCTTTAGAAGTTATTTAAATTCACTACTGTTATGGATGTGAATGCTGTCTAATTTCTTTCCACCCCTTTCCCCAAGCAAATTAGTAGTATAGGAGTAAAAATTTAGATGAGATAAAACAAAGCAAATGAGAAAAGTCTCTGAATGGTAAGATGGGGGGCAGGGGACAAAGGGGGAAAAATCAACATACCTGCTTTTGTTTGGAATGATGCCCTTTTCCAGTTCATTTCCAATTCTCACAGCCAACCAGTTTCCCAGTTTACCATCATACAGTGTATCAACTACTCTGAATATCTCCCCTCTGGTGAAGGCTAAACTCTGAGGAGATTCCTTCTCACATTCAAAGTGGCTTCTTATGAAGAATGAATCCCCTCTGCCACAGGCCATTATGTCTCTGTACACTGAAAGAAGAGACACCAGTTACTTTAACTTGTCTATTAGTTATTTGCATTTCCACTTGCTAAATGAATGCTCTATACCATCCCTGGAACAGAGTTCTACAGATAATGCCTTTACTCAAAACCCTTTTCAAACTTAGTGCCCTAATTAAGGTTAAATGGAGAGAGATGTTCCACTCAACACAGTCTGAAATTCCTCCCCTTCACCTGCAGCGAGGGTGTCAAATCTGGCCCCACAGCACCGGTCCCAGGACCAGATGAATTGTCTGGAGCCTGCATCAGGCCCATGAATCCACGCTCCTCATCTCCCCCAAAAATGCAGTATCCAGTAATGTGGCACTTTTTACAGCCCGTCTGGGACTCTGCGCACATAGTGCCTGTGGGCCTGGCCAGGGAAACATACTACATGTGCCATCTATTCCAACTAGTCTGGGACCCACGCTATACGAGACACCCGCTCTGGAGCCGCCTGTGCAGTGCAGTCCCGGACCAGCCAGGGCTGGTGCCGCATGTAGCACTGATCCTGAGCTGGATGGAATGGGCACTGTGACATGTGTCCTATGCCCTGCAGGAGGGGTTGGTCTGGCCCAACCCATGACACATGCAGCGTGGAGGTCAAATGAGGACCCAGAGGCAGCACCAGGAGCCAGAAAATGGGGCTCCAAGGGCTGGATCTGGCCTGTCAGCTATAGGCTTGACATGACAAAGGATGAGAAAGAAAAAGTGATCCAGTATGTCCCATGTGCCTGCCCTCCATTTTAATCTCTTTCTTCTTCTCCTTTTCTCTCTGTCTTTATGTATATATATATATATATATATATATATATATATATATACATACATATACATACACATACACACACACATATACACACACACACACACACACACATATAGATAGATACATATAGATATAGATAGATACATATACACATTTTTGTTCAGAAATGCCTCATTCTGACATGATTGGGTAGATCTGGTTCTCACTGGATCTGGTTACTGTCACTGGCTTACTCAGTGACTCGAGGCAAGACATGCTGCCCTCTAGCATTATGCAAAACTGCCCCAGGCTCTCTCTCTACAGTGTTCCCTGGCTCTACCACCACTGGGAACTGGACGTCTGAATGCTGACACCTCACCTAGTTTTGTCAGCCTTCACATCCGTGTGCTCCAGTATGCACACACAATCTTCTGATAAGTTAAGGAACTCTCAGTCTTTTCCTGGTGCCCATTATGCAGCTAAAAGTGTAGGCAGGCAGCACACATTAGACACTTAATTAGATCTAAATAAGTCTCGACTAACATCCATTACCCCAGGAGAGCTGTAGAGCAGTGGTTCTCAACCTTTTCAGAATCAAGGTCTCTCTCCATCACTTTTGTGAATTGAATGGCACTCAGTTTCAAAAATTGATTTGTTAATTAGAGGGTTTACACCTCCTTGCAAAGGGGGCAGGCTGTGCAGGTAGGGGGAACAGCCAGGCAGGGGTGAGCCTGACCCTGCCTTTATCTGCTTGTCTCCTCACACCTGAAGCCTCAGCCTGCCTTTATTTGCTTATCTCACTTCCTATGCCCCCCTGAAACGGGCAACCTTCAAAAGGATCTTGTGGCATCCCAGAGTGCCCTAGTTGAGGATCACTGTTGTAGAGGAACTGCTGTCAGAAGAGGAAAGCTGCAAGAAGCAGGCACCTAGCTGTTAAAGGTAAAAGATACTGAGCATGGAGGGGACAGGCTTTAAGATTCAAGCTCACAAGGAGTGCTTTTAATTGGGGAGGGTACAACTCTGAACTCTTTCTTGATCAGCTGGATGGTAAAGGAGCCAGCCTACAACTCCTCCCCATATCCTCTATAATAACCAGCAACAATCTTCTAAAACATTGAAAAAAGGTGAATGACATGTTTTGAAGTGCAAGTGTAAGAGTAAGAACAAAGAGCATTTGTAGTGTCACAGTACCAGCTAAAAAGGTCTGCTGTTATTTTCATAGACTAGCACAATGATTTCTAACAAAAATATTTTTACGCCTTGGTTTTAAGTGCCTACCTTCATATTTACTTTGAGCCAAAATGGTCACAATTTCACCTTTGGGAATTTCTAACAGGTAGAGAACAGCATCCTCCCGAACAAGGCCTCGGAAATCTTGTGTATTCACCTGACAGAAAACCAAAGAAAACAAAACTAAGATTTTAAAGAAAAAAAGTTATTTTAAAAATGAAAAAAAGAAGTAAGAGAATGCTTATCATGTTTTTTTTTTTTTTAAAAATCAATACAGAAGTTTATTAGTTTATAATAATGAACACTTTTTGTACACAAAGGATGAACTGCCACAACTGACAAGGATTTCCTGAAAGTGCACTGATGTTTGGTTTCCTTTAGGAAAGACTATAAAATGCCTGAATATTTGCATAACAATCAAGGGTGGACAGTGTTACTCCAAGCCAGGAAATGATGTTTTCACATATTGTGCAGTGTTAGAGTCCTACCTAGTTGAAGTGCATAGTTCTTGCTAATTGATTGAGGACCTTCAGGTGGATTAGGTGCCCTCATGTGTCTTGGCTGGTTATAAAATTCATCACAGGTTTGTATCCTAGTTTAAATATGATCCTGATATATTCCGGTTATACATGCTATGCCTGGCATTAGAGTTGTGAACACAGCACAGCTTCCTGTGGTTGCCTCTCTCAACAGTGCTTCCCACAGTCCCTTTCATCTGTGCCTATCAGCTGCTTATCTGGACATACCAGTGACTTCCACTCCCCGTAGGAGGGCTAGGGAAATTCTGAACAGCTGCTCCCAACTGCAGGAAGAAAGAAGAGTGGGAGGGGAGGGAAGAGAAGCAAGGAAGAATCAATACTTCAAAAGAGGAGATAACTTTGCAAAATCTGTTCAGGTCAACCAGAGTAGAGGATTACAGCCCTGATTGGAACTCCACTGAAATCAAAGGGAATCTTTTCTTTGGTTTAAAAGGGCTTTGAAAAATCAGGCCCAACGTAAGGAAAAAATAGAGAGAAGAGAAAACTCAGAAGGAGGAAGACATTATAGACCAGAAGAGGGCAGCAATGAAGTCTCAAAAGTTTCTTGAGTGAAAAAAAAGTGAAAAAAAACAAGGGGGGAAATGGAAAGGGGGAGGAGAAAATAACAACCCATCCCTTCTGTGCCTTGACGTGTACCTTTCAACTTAAGATTGGAAAAGTCACTAAAGTTTGTCTTCTCCATCTGTATGCATTTCTCTTGACAAATCTCACTCTCTCTGACTGAAGCCAATTTAGATTCAACTGCAAAAGCCAAAATTTAAGGTTTCAAAGGTGACCTTTACAGATAATCTCAAATGGCTTTATATACTTCTGAGTTGATAAAAGTAAGAAAGCAGTTAGTTTTCACATGGTGGCATGAAATAATCAATCACTTTTAGCTCCAGGGTT
Organism: Alligator mississippiensis; assembly: GCF_030867095.1. NCBI lineage: Eukaryota > Metazoa > Chordata > Crocodylia > Alligatoridae > Alligator > Alligator mississippiensis. Next base: position 193,610,692 of record NC_081826.1, on the reverse strand, counting down.
GAATACACTGGTACCTTAAGAATCTGATCTCCTTCTTGTAACCCCTCCTGTTCAGCTGAAGTGCCTTCTTGAATTCCAGCAACAAATATCCCTACATCGTTCCCACCAGCCAGCCGGAGGCCCACGCTGTCCCCTTTCTTGAATTTCACCATCTTTGTATTAGGACTGGAATGCAGACATGCAGAAAGATAAATCCCAGCCAAATATCACATGCATATGACAGCAAGTTTGTAAGAAGCAAACTTCTATACAAATACTTATCTATGACCCTTTCATGCTTGTGTTTCAGCATCTCATGATATTCGGGTAATGCCAAGTATCAGCATACCAATATTTTAGAAGTGCAGTTCGGGGAGTGGAATTCAGAAATCTAAGTCAGGCACCTTACTTCACTATATAGGAGATGGGGAGAATCAGGTGCCTAAGAAGGGGGCTCACAACAGCCAGGATGCTTCTTGGACTTAACTCACCTCCTTAAGTATGAAAATCTGTCTCATCCTTTTCTTTTAGCTGAAAAAGGATATGGTGGTGGTGGAGCCTGCCTTTTATATAATACCCTGCTGGTTAAAGCACTTGGTTTGGAAGAGGGAGACCTGGGTTCAGTATCTTCCCAGTGCAAGGAAGTTGAAACCCAAACCTCCCAGGACAGCATCCTAGCCCGCAGGCTAGAAGCTAGGCTGAGATGGTAGCACATTCCTCACCTAGGGTATTTAGTCTGGAGAAAAGAAGACTGAGGGGGGATTTGGTAACAGGCTTCAAATACTTGAAGGGTGACTACAGGAAGGACAGAGATGGGATTTTCTCTGTGGATATAGAGGACAGGACTAGGAGCAATGGCCTGAAGCTTCAATGGGGGAAATTTTGGTTCGAGATTAGGAAGAACCTTCTGAATATGAGGGCAGTCAAGCACTGGAACAAGTTATCTAGACAAGTCATGAAACCTCCATCCTTGGAAGTTTTCAATAGCAGGTTAGATAGATACTTGGCTGGGATGGTCTAGTCAGAGATAATCCTCCCTTGAGCAGAGGGCTGGACTAGATGACCTCATGAACTAGATGAGATCCCTTCCAGGCCCTACCTTCCTATGATCCAATGACATGTATAGCTAATACTGTAAATAACACACAGGCTTAGGCAGGAGATAGGTGCCAAGATGCTAAGTTTAGCTACGATAGCAGCATTTTGGGACATGTGGAGAAGCAGAAATTTAGGTAAATTACTTAAAAAAAAAAAAATAATAAAAATCTATAAATGTATGGGCAGCTAAGTTTTTGCTAATAGACATTAGCAGGTAGGTGTTGTTTTTCTGAATCATTTACACAGGAATTTAGGCTTCTAAAATGCAAACAAGATCCTATTTTGGATCTAGCCACAAATAACTTTTCCAAGATGACACAAGACTGCAGTGGAGCAGGGAACTGAACCCAGGTTTCTCATGTTCTGTACCAGTGCTGTAAATACTGGACTATGTGCCTCAAGCACATAGCTGCTTTTTAATGTTATAGTTTAAGTGAATTATGAGTAATCAAATCCAGCTTTTCCCTCCCTGTATAGTATTAAAAGTGAAGTGATAATCTGCCTCTCCATATGATCTAGAAGGTGAATTACATTTACCAGTTAATTAACAAAACAGTGAGATAAAGGGAAGGCTAGAGGCTCTGTGTTAGAAGCATACCTAAGAATATCAAATTGTTTTGATAAAAAATTAACTCCTTTTCTTCCAAGGACAGATAAGATTAGTTGGAGTAGGCTTAGTTTTCTTCCCCCACAGAAATACTATGTGCCCAGATGATTTCTATACATCAAGGACAGTGTCTGTGGCATCATTCACTCTACATGGCCTTGTGAGCCTCTACCATGAACTTTCCTCAACAAAACTGAAGTTAAATACTAGTGTGTTAACTTGTATACAGATATGGTCAGAGTAAAAACACAGGGCCTCTGGGGGAAAAAAAACCAAACAAACCCCAAAACATCCTAATGGTAAATCAGTTCTTATATTTTTAAACACAACTCTACTGGGGCTCTGGAGCTAACAGTTCTTCAATTCGTCTTCTGTAGGTTTCACCTGGCAGTCCCAATCTGCAACTAGTTTGCTATGGTGGCTGTGAAACCCAGTGTTTTTCCCTTTTGCTACGATCATATCAAGAGAGTAATTAGGTAGCTCTTTTATAAATTACCTTAGTGATTCACTTTTATAAATTACCTTATTGATTCAATTTATCAGCACTTCTCTGCATCCATAAAATGCTCTGACAAGCATCACATTAAAAATTGGGCCACTTGTGAAAGATTATCAAAAACATATGGCCCTAGTTCCATACCCACTTTTCTTCTTATTTTTGAGTGAGTATATAATCACAAATGCACAGTACAGAGAGTGGGCATTAGGAAGATACACATTTAGATGCACAGCTCTCCTGTTGTATGTGCCACTCAGGGGGCACGTCTGCACTTACACATTTAAAGCGCATTAAAACAGGCTAATGCACATTAAAACGTCTCAAAAAACCTGTGCACTTTCGCTAATGTGCATTAAAATAGGCTAATGTGCTTTTTTTAGTACCTCACAATGGAGGTACTAAATTTAATGTGCATTACCAAAAGCACATTAATGAACATGTAGATGCTCAAAGGGTGCAATATTCACACACAATTAATGTAGAACAGTAAACTCTGGAGCTGTTTGAGCCAGAGTAAACTGCTGCTGGACACAGTGTCTACACATGCACCCGAGACAGCAGCAAATTTGAGCTGGGGCAGAACAGTTCATGCTAGGGCTAGGGGCTCAGCCCCAGGTGGCAGTGTTGGGTGGCAGAAGGGCTGGCTAGGGCATGAGGGTGCTGAAAGTGTGGAGCTGTGTGGCTAGGTGGTTGGCAGCAGTCTAGCCCCCTGCTGACTGGGTTGACTGGGCACAATTTCAGTCAGCATCTACATGCATAGGCAACTGGTAGGAGAGGTACAAGGGGGCACGTGCCCCACTGACAGGGTCGTCCCTGCCACGGGCAGCATCTGCGGGAGCTCGATATGGCCCCCATGACAGGGTCACCCCCACTTCCAACGTCTGCAGATGCTCACCAGCTCTGTCCCTACCACCAGCGGCTTCTGCGGGTGCTCCTCAGACTCAGGAGGGACTAGTTGCCCATATTTACATGTGTGTTTAATCGCAGTTTATTACCCCATCAAAATATAGTACTGTCCCTGAAAATATGATCTTAGGACAGCATTAATTAGATTACTGTGGCCTAATAGTGTCACTAATGTAGACAGTGACACTTTACTCAAAAACCAATTAGTCTACTTTGCAGTTAAGCGCATATGTAGATGGGGCCAGGGACTGGTTAGCACAACAATTGGTTTGACATATCTAGGCCTTATCACCATATGAGAAACAAGCCTGTAAGAATCTGTGTTCTTTAAAGTTACTGTACTTTCACAGATATTCCAGTAACTTTGTGGGGGGATATATATATATATATATATATATATATATATATATATATATATATACACATATATATACACACACACACACACACACACACACACACACACACTTTTATATAGGATTATACCACTGCTTCTCAAAATGGGGTTTTTTTGGATATCAGAGGATCATAGTTGAAAGTAAAGGTCTCAGGTCCATACACAGAAATACATACTTACATTTGTCTAAGATGCTATTGCTTTCATGCACTCAAAATTAAATTAAAAAAGACAGGTGCTTAACTAGCTTTAAAATTGCCCAGTCTGAAATCAGACTGTATGTACATCTCACACTAACCTTTAAGAACTAAACTGATTTAGGTAGCTGTCAGCTACCTATTTAATGTAGAAACAGTTGCCCATTCTTAGTATAGAACTATTTACGGCACATCAGTTACAAGGCATAAAGAAAACAAGCTAAGGCAACAAGAAAAACAACTGAGAGAGAAGATGAGAAAAAAAAAACATTTTAACAAAGCCTACCCATATATTGCTTCATCTTCAGGACTGGGTTTAAGAAACGTTCTTGGGATCGCTTTTGGCTGAGACACTGTGTATACATATATATACACATATAGAATGAAAAACATGAAAATAACAATGATTAATTTGGACAAACAAGACTTCACATATCATGATATAAATTAAAACGTTTTCTGCCTTTCATCTGGGCCAGAGGGCCTATAAATCTAACATGCAAGCACTTCTCTGACTAGTGTCTAATAGTGAAAGGAATTGTTGTACTGTGATATGAGGCCAAGCTCATCCCTCAATTGTGTAAACCCCATGAGATGGGACTTTCCCTCCACCTCCAATTTCTCTCTCATAAGGAATCCCTGGTATTCAGCTATCCCTAGTTTTCCCTCTTTTAGGTCTCCCCAGAAACAATTAGGCCTATTCCTGTCAAAGTGACTGGATATAAGTTTTAAAGCCAGTCTATACCTTTAACTCCCACTTACCTAGGAGATAATGGGTGATGATCCTGAAAACTTGTTCAGTCAGACTTTAGCTATACACTGTAATAATCAGGATTTTATCTTGTGTCAGTACAAATGCACAGATTCAATCCTACTGAGGGTAAGAGTCTATATCTGACTTGCAGAAATTATCTTTGCTTCTCTTCTGTACTTTCTTTTCAACGAAATAAAGATCTAGTCCTTTATTAGAAACACAGCTATGCATGCAGATCTGTGCATGAACTGCTATTTACAAAGTAACCGGAGGGGCCATAAAGCATGCTCTTTGTAACTCCCTTCTGTTAATGCATGGCTTAATCCTGAAGTACAAGGGTTTATATCCCTTTCACTAATAGTCCCAGAGGAAATTCCCTCCAATCAGCTGAAGGGAGGGAGGGAAAGAAAGCAAAAAAATAACAAAAAACAAACAGTCCAAAACCCTCTAATAGGAGATTCAGTTCTGACCTGGTGGTTCTTCTTTGTACTCTGGTTCTTTGCTAGTGTCCGTGACCACAGCAGCAGCTGGAATATCACCAGTTGATTTAAAAGGCGTAGGCATTGCTCCCATCCTGGACAACCTGCTAGGTGGATCATCTTTTGCGCTTAATGGAAAGAACAAAGTTGAGCATGTTAAAAAAAGAAAGAAACACTGAAACAACTTAAAAAAACATTTTTAATGAAAGAGTGGCAGATCCTACTTTGGCTTTTCTTTTAGTTTTTCATTGGACGAATGAGAGTCTGCATCAGAATGATGTAATCTTCTCTCTTCTTGAGGTGAGAATGACCGATTAGACTCTATTTCAGAAATATCTATTGAGGAAATTAACAGTACAGGAAGTCTGTATAAGAGATATGCCTACAATGTCATTCTGCATTTATCCACAGCAACCTACTTATAATAGTTCAAGGCATAAAATATGAAATATTTATTACCTATTCTCCTTTAATAAAAACAGATGTGGGAGAGGGTAGGAAAGGAAATAATGTGTTCCTCAAAGAGCTTCAGTCTCTTAGGAAATATAATCTCAGAAATATTTGGAAGTTGCAGACCTACTTCCAAGAAATATAAAAAAAAAAAAATGTAAACTTTTACTAACTCATGTTAATATGAGTCTCACCAAAAGCACTTCTCCTCTCCCAATCTTCTATAATTTTTAATCAACTTTACATGCTGCCCTTCCCAATAAAGGCACTTGGCAGCTTAAAGTAAGAGAACTAAATAACTTATGAAACAAGAGAAGTCTCCAGTCTTGGGCTCTCTCTCATTGCTGTAACAATAAAGAGGAGATAAGCATTCCCAGTATGAGCAGACATCTCTTACATAGCAGAGCTACAGAAAGAAAATGGTTGGAGTCTGTTCTTTCCCAATTCTTCATTTGGCAATCTAGAGGTTTGCTAGTGAGCAATATGAAGCACAGCTGCTAATGGTCCTTCATAGAAAAGGAACTCATTTTCCCCTGTAACTCACCAATCGAAGGCATATTCTAATCTTGGCAACAAGAGCTGAAAAATGCTGCACTGAATATTCTCACAGCAGAGTTATTCACTGATTAGCAGAATCCTGTTACCAGTGGGGCATCCCATACCTCCCTGCAATGTAGGTCACGATGGCATGAACCATTCATATGCTGCTAGGAGGACAGTAAATTCAACCACCAGACTACTAAATTCCATCACACGGCCTCCTGTCTTGGAAGGCCAAGGAGAGTGGGGTAGCATCCTTACAGAGTCAAAGATGACCTCATTCCACATTTTCATGTTTTTTGGCTTTGCACTGAAAACAACTGTCCTTCTTTGTGGGATTTTGCTTAGTCAAGTCAACATGGCTCATAAATCACTACGAAAAGGTCACTGCACAGTGTCAGGATTCTTTCTATGCCCAAGGGAAAGAGTGTTTGCTGTACCAATTAAAAAAACCCTCTGCACTGTTACTGTTTTATGGCAGATGCAATGAATTAGGATTGTACCCATACAGAAAATAGAACAGACATTACACTTCTTAGCCCTATGACACTTCACCTTCTATTTCTGAATCACTGTCATTCATTGAAGGGATGTTGAGCAGTGTCTGCTTTCTATCTCTCAGGACTACTAACTGAAGTTTTCCTCGCGACTTCTCAATCAGTTTTCGGGCGTCAGTTAATGACATATTCTCTGTCACTGTACCATTGATCTGAATTTAGAAAAGAGAACAGTTTTATTATAAGGAAACAATTAAGAATGCAAGCAATGGTTGTTTCAAAGCTGACGTTACTTTCCACAGCATCTGATGAAGGGAACTCAAGTTCACGAAAGCTTGTGCTCATATATCTTATTTAGTTATGGTGCATATCCACCTGTGCTTTCTGCATTATTTTCCTCTTCAAAAGCTTTTGCAGTTTTGTTTAGAAAAAATAAATAAATAAATGACCATCACTACCACTTAACTATAGTGATGCTACACAACCCTTTGTCCTGAACATACCTTGAGAATTATGTCCCCTTCATGCAGGTTGCCATCTTTAGTTGCCAGGCCAGTAGTGGTCATTTCTTTTATGAATATCTGACTTCCAAGTCGAAGACCATATTCTGGAGAAGGGATTTGGGGGGGGGGGGGGGGGGGGGGGGGGGGGGGGAAATCACTGTATTGTTTGACAGAATGAGCAAATATCTGTTTCTAAAACCTATGCTGTGTACACACCATCGACAGTCACATGCTAGAGAACACATTTTGTTATGTACCATATTTACTTGGATCAACGTTGACTCTGAATTTAAGATGACCCCCCAATAATTAGACTCTATATATGGGAAATGTATAAATTAGTTGTAATTTTCCAAGTACAGAATCTAGTTATTGAAGGCTCATCTTAAATACATCCCCCTCTCACTGCTACAGCAGGGAAAGCAGTGGCTGGGGGACTCAAGTGGCCCCCTTACCTTCTGCCCCCTCCTACTTCCCCCATGCAGTCTTCTTCCTCCTGCAGCCTTCCTGCTCTCACTACCAGCACCTCCCCACAGCCTCTGCCCCTCCCCTTGCCCCATGCTCCTCAGTCTCTGCCTCTTCCCCTCCTTGACCCCCTTACTGTTAGACACTGCTCAGCCTCTGTTCTCACCTGGAATATATAGGATGTGGAAGCACAGCCCTGATAACCATGCAGTGTCAGTGCTGCTGACTGGCCAGGCAGGGGACAGAGTTTCCATGTGCTCTGTGCCCAGGAGGGAACCCAGCCTGAGCCTGAACAGAGCTGCATCTGATACTAAGTGGGGGGGAGGGAGGAAGGGGGAGAAAGGAGAAAGAAGAGGCCTGGGAGAAGGGAGGGGCTGGCAGAAGTTGCAGAGGGCAAGTGGAGAGTGTGTGCGAGTGGGGAAGAGGCAGCTGTGGGTCTGACTTCAGCCGCAACCCAGGCTCAAGGCCAGAGTCAGAGTTGCAGCAGCTATATACCCCACCCCCTCTACTCCGTATGCAAATTTAAGACAAAGGTTCCCCCTGTCCCAATGCTGACTGCAGGTTGGGGGGAAAACAAAAGACAAAAAAAACCTCTTTTAGTAAATACATGATCAATGGCCACTGGAAAGCTGTTCTGTAATAACTAATCAGGTTGAGACTCCCACTGTTGTACCACTGGAGACAGAAAAACACGGTAGGAATCAAGGTCAGAACATCCGTCTATAGCTTGAATGATTTAACAATCACTCTATACCTCCAGCCCTGGCTAGCAGGACAGAGTTTGTCACGAGTAAGTTGTAGCCGCTAAAGGAGTGACTTCACTTTGTGGAGTGAAGCCATGCTGGTCCACTGTGTTCACTTTTTAGAAAGTGCTGACATAGCCCAATCTAAAATGTAGGGAGAAGGAGTTAGCTGTGTTAGCCTAAAGTCAGGCAGAAAGTAGGGTAGAGATGTACCTTATAGACCAGGGGAGGCAGGCAATTATTTTGGGTGGAGGGCCACTTACTGAGTTTTGGCAAGCCATTGAGGGCCACATTACAGGCAGCCAAGAGCAGATAAATATAAATTTTTTAAATTTTATAGGGGTCCCGCGGGCCAGATAGAATGGCCTGGCGGGCCGCATCCTGCCCACGGGCCACATTTTGCCCACCCCTGTTATAGACTAACTACCTACTGTACCTAAACAAGATTACCCTAAATTTAAGACAACTGCCCTCTCTTAATAATTAGATTTCATACAAGGGAAAGTTATAAATTTATTATACATTTTCTATGTATGGAATCACAGGGGTTTGAGTGTTAATTGAAATTTGAGTGTTAATTTCATAGGGGTTTGAGTGTTAATTGAAATTTGCGGATGCTAACAAGAGAGTGGCAGGAGATTGGGGAGGAGAACCAAAGAGCTCAGTGACCTGGAGAGATTATATTAGTAGTGCATGGTGCAAGCAGGGAAGAAGTCCAACAGCAAAAGCCTTAACTGAAAACTCATATACAAACTGCGATAGTGGAGAAGGAACATTCAACAAGCAGTTGCATTTTTTTTCTTAAATCTTTCCCTACACCAGAATTGTGTCTTAAGTTCCACATTACTTTGCATACACCTACCTTCATTGGATCTATTTTTTGTTAAGAGAACACCGACAGGCCCATCTTGGACCCGCTGTAGGAGCTCACGCTGGCGGCGCATTTCAAGTGAGGGGCTGCGGGAACAAAGCCTGTCTCGACTACGATTCCTGACTTCTTTTTCATATCTAAGGTCAGGTTGAGATCTGTGGTCGTAATCTTGACCGTAGCCACGTTCATACCCATCATCTCTATCAACACTCCTTCCCCTGCTCCGGTCTCTTCTACGCTCTTGGTCCAAACTTCTCTCCCGGTCAAGGCTCCTGCCACGACTTCGATCTCTGCTGTAGCTGCGTTCCCTGCTGCAATCTCTGCTGTAAGCGCGCCCTCTATTCTGATCTCGTCGGTAACTCCGATCAGGACTGTCTCCCCAGCTCTGGCTGCGCCCTCCGTTGCCACCATGCCAGCTCCGATCACTGTAGCCACTTCTTGCACTTCTGCCATCAAACTCGGCTTGGTCATCCATAACATCAAGAGCTCGATCATCGTAGTCCAGAGAGGGACTTCTCCTCAGAGCAGTGACCTGAACTTTCCTTGGTCTTTTCACTACCTGTGTGCATAAAAATAAAAACATACATACAACTGTCAAATAGAGGTTTTAAAATGTTTAAAAATTGAAATCCCGAGGAACAATTATACAAATGTTGTGAAAGTGATGGTACATCCCCCTCCAGCCTGCAAGCATTATTTCAAACAGTCTTGCTCTCAAAATATAATTAAAAAAAATATGGTTCATTTCTACAGTTTAAAATATTCCATTAGTTCCACTCTTCCAAATGGAGCAAGAATGGCTTTTTACTTTTACAAGGTGATAATGTGAGAGGGGTTTTTTTTTAAGCAAATTTTATTCTTTAGTTAAGGGAAGAGCCAGGACAGACAACAGCCATTTGGACTATAACCTCCTTGAGAAGAGGTTGTCTTTCTGTTTCTTAATTTTAAAAAACAAACCCCCTGCCCAAAAAACAGAAATCAACTGAGGTTGATCATATGGTTAAGGTACAGAATTAAAAATCAAGACGGCCGGATTCATTTCCCAGTTCTTCCATGGTATAGTCGTGCAACACTGATCACATCATATCATTCCTGGTGTACAGATGGACAACTAAAACACAAAAGGAATGATAACATTCCCCCCCATTCCAATTTTTTAGCTTGTTTAACTTGCAAGGTTGTTAGGACAGTCTGCTTTACTGTGTGTATGTAAATTACACCTAGCACAAAATGCTCTCTCTCTTGTTGGGTATATACATACACTAGTAGTGCATATAATAAGTAAGAATCAACTTACAATTGTAGCTACTTTCCCACTTTTTCTTAACTGCTGCACTGCAAAAGAATGGGGAACACTTTCCATAGGGGTTCCATTAACCATGACCACCCGGTCATTTTCTCTGTAAAAGAAAAGCATGAGAGTTTAGAAAGGAATCTCTTAAGACTGAAAATTAATTACACCGTTGTTCATCGTATCCTTTCCATTACATTACCTTTGTTCCCATAAAGAGGATCAAGTTATTTTTAAAAATACGTAGTTAGGCTACATGAATTGCAAGACCTTAAATAAGTGACACATGGTAAAGACAGGGCCATCCCACAATTTTTTGGGGCCCCCTGATCCAGTGAAAAAATCAAAATTGCGGTTGTGGTATAAACTCACTGAAATAAAATAGTCAAAGCCAGGCTGCATGCACGTGGGCTGCACTGTGAGGGGTGCAGGGTGGGGGCAGCATGTGCTAGGGATGCTGTGTTCCCTCACTGGGGCTGAGGTTGGGGCAGGAGCAGAGCCAGGAACTTCTCCCCCGCTCGGCTGGGAAGGGGCTCCCTGACTACATCAAGCACTTTAAACATGGCGCAGGCAGTGGGGGGCAATGGGGGCACAGCCCCTTGGCTGTGGGGCCCCCTGTGGCTGCAGGTTCCATAGGATAGGACAGACCAGCCTTGGGTGAAGATTTCTTTCAACTTTAACAATTTTTTTTAATAATGCTTCTTTGTGTGTTTGATTTCCAAACAGTGACAATAACTTAAAAGAACTTGGTATCCAATAACTTACTTTGCTATACCTTTAACTGTTTCCATTAGATCGCTTCCTCCAACAGGGTTGCCTCCCTCCCTCCCCCTGCCTCCTTCCTGCAGACCTGCAGCCTTTACTCTACTTCTGGTATATTTCCCTGAACAGCTGTACCCTAAACCTCTGTCTGCTCTGGAAGAGAATTAAAAAAAAAAAAAATGGATGATGCTAGCTGAAGACATCTTATTTAGAAACATAGAAAATTAGGGTTGGAAGGGACTTCAGGAGATCATCTATTGCAACCCCTTACTCAAAGAAGTACCATCCTCAACTAGATCATCCCACCCAAGGCTTTGTCCAGCCGGGCCTTAACCTCCAAGGATGTAGATTCCACCATCCAGTGCTTCACCGCTCTCCTACTGAGAAAGTTTTTCCTAATCGTGAACATAAGCTTCCCTTGCTGCAACTTGACAGCATTGATCCTTATTTTGTCATCTGTCACCACTGAGAACAGTTTAGCTCCATCCTCTTTTCGAACAAACCATCAGTTAGTTAAAGTGTGCTATCAAATCCCCCCTCAGTTTTCTCTTGTGCCAACTAAATAAGCTCAGCCTCTCCTAATAAAACTCATGTGCCCCAGCCCCCTAACCATTTTCACTGTCCTCTGCTGGACTCTCTCCATCTTGTCCACATCCTTTCTGTAGTGGGGGGGACCAAAACTGGACACAGTAAGTACTCCAGGTGTGGCCTCACCAGTGCAGAATAGAGAAGAATAATTACTTCCCTCAATTTGCTGGCAATGCTTCTGCTAATGCAGGCCAGTATGCTGTTAGCCTTTTCAGCAAGAAAGGCACAGTGTTGACTCATATGTAGCTTATTGCCCACTGCAACTCCCAGGTCCTTTTTCGCAGAGCTACTGCTTAGCCAGTTGGTCTCAAGCCTGTAGCAGTGTATGGGATTCTTTCATCCTAAGTGCAGGACTTTGCACTAGTCCTTGTTGAACATCATGAGATTTCTTTTAGCCAATCCTCCAATTTGTCTTGGTCACTCTGAACCAGGTTTGTTTGTAGAATTAAAGTGAAAAGGTCACCAGTAGTTTTCTAAACTGACATCCTGATTCTTTCATTTTATGCAGTTGCAAGTTATTGGGCTTAATAATGGGGTGTTCAGATTTAATAATAGGGTATCTGCATAAAGCAAATCTTGCAGAGAAGCATGCAGGTGCTTTCAGAGAGCAGCACTGGGAAGGACATCCAATTTACATGTTCCTCTCTGCATGTGCCAAATTCTATAAATTAAGCTGTTCTTAGGTTCTCCATCTCCACCATGCATTCTGGCACATACTTAGGGCTTCATTTCTAGGGTTTGGTGGGAACAAGTGGGCTGGGCTTGTTTCATGGCATGTTCACTGGTGCAGCATATGGCAGTATTGACCTGCCTGTAAGTCTTGATTTGACAACACAAAAAAACAGGAAATCCAACACTCTTACGGAGTTTGTTGTAGTAGCTAAACACTCTTGTTATTACAAATGTATGCCTTCTTTCTAGTTCGCATTTTTCTGCCTTCAGCTTCCAGCCACTAATTGCTGGTCTGCAATTTTGTGTTAGATTAAAACAGACCTGTGGTACTGTATTTTCTCCCATAGAGGTACCTATACATTGTAACCAAGTTATTCTTCAGTAGTATTTTTAGCATAAGCATTTTTGCAAAGCATTTTCCCTAGGACTTGAATAGATCATGACTCTTTACAGACCCTTTTTCATTTTTAATACTGTTTTCAAAATGTGGACACCACAACAAATGCATGGTATTCCAGAATCAGTTTTACAAATGCTATATTCAGAGAGAGAAAGGGGAGGGGGGGTGGAAATCAACCTTACCTCCTGTTTATACATCCAAGGACTGGATGTGTAATTACCTTTGAAGTTTGGATTAAAATGAATATCCACTATAACCCTTTGCAAACTGGACTTTTTCTCCCTCAATTCTCTATTCTGTAGAAAGAGCTTGCTATCCTCATTCTTAGATGTGTAACACTTACACTGAGTTGAATAAACCAACTTTTTGTTCAAATGAGTCTACATTTCTACAGCAAAAGGACTTGAGGGTTCTAGTGGAACATAAACTGAAGGAGTCAGAAAGAAAGGCTGAATTAACAGGAGTGTCACTATTCAGTACTGGAGGAACAATGCTTTAAGTACTGTATCCAATTTTGGGTGCCACACTTCAAACAACATGGACAATATAAATGTCCAGTGGAGACCAATGCAAAATGATTACAGGCTCAAAAGACAAAGACTGAGGGGAGATTTGATAATAGTATTCAAATACCTGAAGAGTGGCTATATAGAGGTCCCCCACACAGTGCATAGCAGCAAAACCAGAAGTGCCAGTGGTGCATGGCACCGGCAAAAACAAAAGTGCTGGTGGTGTCCCCACTCCCTGCTTCTCTGCGCTACTGCTGCGTACCCCCTGGGGCCTTCCCCAGTACCCCCAGGGGTATGTGTACCCTTGGTTGACAACAGGGTACGTGTCCCCCTAGGGGTACTTAAAGTTGTAGGAGGTATGGGTGGGGGAAGCTCCTGCTGCTGCCTGCACCCTGATCTGTGCACAGCGCAGGGCAGAGGCAGCTGCTGCTGAGTGTGAGGCTTTGCATGCAGGAGCAGTGCAACACCACATGCCCATCACCACTGGGCTGCGCCGTGCCCCATGCCCACCCAGTGGTGGAATGCATATGGCATTGCACTGCTTCTGGGGCAGCTGCAGCAATGCGCAAAGCCCAGTGTGGTGGCAGCTGCCTCTGCCCAATGCAAATATGGGGAAGAGGGGGCATGTACCCCTGGGCCTCTGCAGGAGCACCCCCCACACCCCTGGATGAGCCACCCAGGCTCCAACTGTCCCATGATGTGGCCCGGCCGGGGCCTCATTCACCTCAGCCCCTATCCCTGTCTGTGCTCCACTTCCTCCCTCACCGTGGGGGGCTCGATCTGCAGCCCCCCCCCACCTGAATGGCCCTTTCCCCTCCCCGACAGACTTACCTGCTGGAGGAGGTGGGGGAGGGGTGTACATGCATGCATGTGCATCTGTGCTCAGCCCCCCCCCCCCCAAATAATTTTAATATAAAGCGGTATATGAGCTGAAACTGAGACTGTTTAAAAAGGTTGAAAACCCCTGCCATAGGGAATAGGACAAGGAGTGAGGCCTTAAACTGTGGCAAGGGAAACTGTGGGACTGGCTACTCAGACTGTGGAATCTCCAATCCTGGAAGGTTTTGAAAAGCAGGTTAGAGAGACACTTGACAGGGACACTTGGTTTAGACTAAGAGAATCCTTCCATGAGCAGGGGGTTCGATTACATGACTGCCTGAGGTCCCTTCAAGCCCTACATTTTTAGGATTCAATGATCTCTCCCTGTTCTGAAAATCTTCCCAATTCTTGCATTATTCATAAAGTAAAATTAGCACTGATTTTGCTTCAAAATCACTAGTTATAATGTTGAACAGCATTGATCTTAGCACTGATCCCTGAAAACTCCATCAAAAACATCCTCCACTAGATGAGGAGTCCTCACTGATAATTATTTTGGGATTGCCTGTAAGTTATTTTGCAATCCATTTAATGTGCATTTCCATTTATATTGTATATCAATTTTTATTGATATTGTAATCGGGTCATGATCACTGATTCCTAGACAACCACCAGCTTCTACTTCAGTGATTAATTGGATTGTATATATTAGAATGAGGTTGAAAGCAAGTATAACTTGACACTGACCTTCTGGGTCAGAAAAATCAATATAAGAAATAAAGTTTTATTTCTGGCTACATTAAATTGCCAGCATACATCTCTCAAATTTGAAAGCTCACAAGATAGCAGGGTTTTATTTTTATACAGTACAAACAGGTGCTCAAGGAGTATCTCATCCTACCCTCTAGTTTGATTCAGAGCTCTGTAACTAACAACGTGTCCCTTCCTACTTTGTTAGTGAGAATGCTGGTGTATATGCACTCAAAGGCTCTGCAGTTCTGAGTTCATACTCTCCTATGAGCCTGCACTAAGTCACAGCAATCTGCCAAGCAGCAGAGCATATGAACCTGAGCCAAGCTCCACACAGCTGCAGCTGAAATTGTTACCAGTACCCAAATTAGTCAGGTTAATTTCAGTTTTACTTCATTCCGGCAGCTCTGTACTCTGCTCTACAATGCATTTCTGTGACTCCATCGAGAATAAAATAGGGAATGTCATCTTTGATTTACAGTGCTACCCTCTGCCCCCTCCATGCACCTTTCTTCCTTCTTAAATTATTCAACTCAAAAGCATGAAAATCCCCACCATAAAAATTGGGATAATTTGTATTAGTACACATTTTGTCAAGTTTGTCTTCAGCTAGAATTCCCAATTCATTTGACTCGTTACCCAAATTCCGGGGGGGGGGGGGGGGGGAGAAGAGAGAGAGAGAGTGAGAGAGAAAGAGAGCGATCTATAACTAAGCATGTAGTTCTCTTCACATGCTTTGACATCTCTGTTCAGTTTGATTGTGATGGAGAGGATTTGAGTTCATACTACATTTTCACTTCTTAACCTCTTATACTGCTTATAATTTAACATCCTCCTGGCTGCTCCATCTGATCCCCAAAGAAGATTAGCATCCAGACCTACCATCCCATTGTTATAATCCTCTCTCTCCCCCCAGAACGCAGCCCAGCATCTCACAAAGTCAAAATTTTCAGCTTATCACCAAGCGCACTGCCAATTATTTAGGCCCAATATCTTCAGTCTTCCCATCCTCAAGGGATAGGAAGCATCTCAGAGATACTTCTGGACTCCCTCCTCAGAGCCTCTGGACTCCCTCCTCTTTAGTTCACTTCCAATATCTCTGAGGTATTATATACATTTGTGGCGTTCCACATGATGCCATATTATTTGTTCCAATGCGCAACACAAATAGTAAAAGATCTGCCAGATGATGATGACATAATTCCAATCAATTTTGCTCCTACCTCTTGAATTTTTGCTGTAGGTAGATTTCATCCCATTGTCCTTATATCCTTTGCTGAATTTCCTGGTCACTCTTCTTCACATAGAGTTAGCAATAACAACTGTTTTCCTACTTAAGATGTAGGAAGAACCTATTTCATACCTCAAAGATGCCCATGAAGTATATCCCCCTGTACCTTTGTCTTTTGTTCTCCAATAGACAGGCTTCCTCATTAGTTGATTTGTTAAGTAGTAGATACTGCTTTAATACTTCTTTCCCCTGGTTCAATTTCCCCTTTCTGGTTATAAATTGCCAGTCTGTTTCTTCAGTTTCTACTCTCTTTGATTCTCTTACCACTAACTCTTCTTCCCCTTATGATATTGGTGACAAAGACTTTAGAATTGACCTGTCCATGAAGTCCATTTCCTCAGATGCTACATGCTTTGAAAATTGTATATCTAGACCAAGTATCTCCTAAACCAGTACAACTAATAAATTACACTTCAAGTGCCAGAAAGGAAAACAACATGTACAGGGCAAGTTACAACAGCTGTTCATTGTGCATATCTGCTGCCTTGTGAAAAGCCAGTTTACACTCACTACCTTAATGTCTCTAGAAGCTCCCTGATTAGATGCACTTGGCTACTGAGTTATATGCTAAAAACCCCCAAAACAAAACAGTGCTCAGGTTTCACCTTCTCATTGGAGGAAGATTAAAATCATTGAGAAGCTTCAAACATTAGGCATGTTCAGAGAACTACAGGGTCTGAGCATTGTGTTCCTCAGACAAAGAACCCAAGAGACGTCTCACTACAGAGTGATTCTAGACCAAGGGCCCAGGCCACTCTTCAGTTCGTCAAGATCTTTTGAAGGGGTGCTCAATTGTGAGCAAATAAGCAGGTGTGAGGAGCTAAATGCAGGCTCAGGCTCCTCTCTGTTGCCCTACCCAGACTCTCTGCAAGGACGTAAGTGCTGTAATATATATATTAGTATCTGAAATGAAGTGCTACTCAATTCACAGAAGTTATGGAGGGGTGCCTTGAGTCAAATGAGGGTGCCTCATGTCCAAAGAAGTTGAGAACCAGTGCTATAGGCAGTATTTCCTAGTTAGTCTAGTGGAATGCATAAAATCAGCTTTTCTCCCAAAATTTCCAATACAACAGCTCCACAAGATGCCAGAAATAGTACTGGCCAGTGGTGCTCAATCGTCTGGTCCTGCAGGCCAGGTGAGCGGCATGGAGCCGGTCAATAAGCCCAGATGGGGCCTCATGTTGCACCTTGTGTGACCAATCCAATTCACAGGGCCACACTATTTAACTCACAGGATTCTCCACAGGTTCAGAAATTTTCAGACCCACACAGCGCCCTACAAGCCAGATGATCCTGTGCCAGAGGCCAGATCTGGCCTGCAAGCTGAACACCCCTAGTACAGACAAGACATTGGCCTCCTAATTGCTGCATCACTTGACTGTGGTCAGGGCAGTCACAGATGATAGTAGTTAAAACTCTGGCACTTACTGCTAGCTGGTCCACACTAGAGCCCCCACCTCTATACCACTGGTGGAACTATTCAGAGAAAATGAAGAGTTTTGTGAAATCAAGTCTAGTCATGCCAATGCCTAAATGAGCATGGTAAGTGTAGAGACAAAAGGTTTTCAGAAATGGCTGTATCCTCAGGGCCATGCATATAATGCAAGCCAAGGCTTGAAAAATGTTAAAAGATAAAATGAGTCCATGTGCATGCAGAAGAGAAAGGGAAGGGTAGGAAGAAGGCTGCTGGGAAAAGCAAACCATTTTTTAAAAATTCCTTTAAGCACCATGTTATCACTTACGTTGTTAAAAACAAAACAACGCATCCCTTAACACCACTCAAGTAGATCAACTTCTTTACAAAACAGCAAGAGAAGCACACAGGCCTAATGTAAGCAGTAACCTAGATGGATCAAGTCACCGGGACAAGCTCTTAACCAAACCTGTACCTTTAAAAACCTTATTTTATTCTCAGTACAAAATGCAAAAAGTGTGCTAAATACAAAAGGACAGAAGGAAGCACACTTACTGAAGCAGTCCATCTGCTGGGCCTCCTTGGAGCACATCTGAGATAACAATGGATGTTTCACCATTTTCAAAATGAGGGTTATCTTTGCCACCAGAAACAGCAATCCCAAAGCCTCGTTTAGAGTCCTTTCACAAAAACAAAAAAATGTACACTATGAACTTCAATTCCATCTAAAATATTACTGCATTTTGATACAGAGAAAAAGAGTAAGACTAACGTAATGTTCCTATCATCACTTAAATATTCTCTTTGAACATGGTCATTACAATAATGTAATCTGTATGTTGAAATGCAGAGGTCTAGAACTGAACAATCCCCAAAGTAAGTGGAAGTGTTAAAACACAGAAGTCAAAAAGTTAAGCAGACAGACTGTCCCCAGAAATGATGACAGGACTTGTTACTCCCTATGCAATTCTGCTCTTGGTTTCCTCCACTGTTAGCAAGTCTCAAATTATTTACTGTATAAACCGCTGCATTTCTTCAATGAATGCCTGAGCCCCTAGAGCTATTTTCTTAGCAATTAACAATGAATATGAGATATTATCAAAATTATAATTACTTCTTCATGAAATGGAGGGTGCAAAATTGTTACTGATAAACACACATTTAGCTGATGAGTGCTTTGTGTTACCTTCTATTACGAGGAACTCATACATTATCATGAAAGTAATTCTGTCAAATCTGTCTCTGGAGAAAGGGTAGGTTGCTGTAATGTGGGGCTTTTGGAACCCTTAACAAAACCAAAACAGTGTATACTGGACTTAGTGAAAAACAAGCAAGGTTTCTATCTGTATGCTAAACAAGATCACCAATACATTCTGAGTACAGAGAAGTAAATACACAGATGCATGCTTTGCACTCCATCTGTTGTGTATGTTGACTAATCATTTAATTATTGCTACAGTGCCAATAGTGTAGTGATTCTCAGTGAGGGTGTCACAGCACTCGTGGGGGTCTTGAGATCCTTTCAAGGTGTGTCAACAGGATTCACAAAATAAACCCAGAGATTTCAAATAGGATACACAGCGTTAAAAACATTCTGACCTGTTATGATCTTTCCAAGTTCTCTGCAACAGAAGAATTGCTCTATTTTTCTGCAGTCAGAAAATAAATGAAAACTAAGAGCCAACAATTTTTGAGGGATGTTTCAAATCTAAAAAGGGGTGATTAGAGTCTAAAAAGGTTAATAAACTGCAGTAGTACCCGCTATACAAACTGCAAGTAACCTAAGTTTACTGCAACTGAAAGGGATTAGAGAAAAATGCAGAATTATTTTCCTCTAGTATTTCCCTTTAAATTTAAATCCCTTAGTCACTTTGTAACACTTAAAGTGCCACACATGTTGCGACTGATGGAAGTGAAAAACTAGGTTTTTTTTAGTGGGAGCAGAGGGAAGTGTATGGGGGAGCATTGGGGGGTTGTATATACATGGAGGGGTTGTGGGGTGTGATGGAGGGTGCGGGTTGTATGGGGAACCCTCCCCAATCCCCCATGGTGCAGCAGCAGGTGGGGGTGCTCAGGGTGCCTGGCAGGGTATAGCTACGGCCAGCACTGCACATCAGTGAGGGGAGCATCCTCTGCCAGACTGTCTGTATTGCCAGCACTCCCTGCACTCACCGGGCGTGGAAGAGAGGCCCTGCATGCTGGAGCTGGCTGCCTTCCCTGCCCACCAGGGGAAAGTGCCTGGGGCTTTCCTCCCACACTGCACAGCCCTGGTGGGGAAGGCAGCTGGCTCCAGCGCATGGGGCTTCCTTCCCCCATGCCCGGTGAGTGTGAGAGCTGCATATGCACGCAGGGAGCACTAGCTGTAAAAAGTGTGGAAGTGGCTGCAGCCACACCCTGCCAGGCACCTGTGCCAGGCATAAGTGCCCCGAGCACCCCCGCCTGCTGCTGCCATGTACCACTGACAGGTTGCTTCCATACCACTGGTGGTACGTGTACCACAGATTGGGAACCACTGCTATAGAGTAAGCAATCTTTACCCACAGAGTCAAGATAGGCTACGGTCAGCCAGGTAAGGGGAATCAACACTACTCCTAACATCTCCAGAATCAGAAAATACAAAGGTGGCTTAGAGCTGGAACTGAAATCACTGATCTGGGATGGACAGAAATAAAAATGTGTTGGTACTGAGGAAGACTGGGAGACAGGCAGTATTCAGATTTAATAATCATGATTATAATTGTTATTGCACCAATTGCTTCTCTTCAGAATAGTGGTATACATTTCCACTGATTTTTCAAAATGTGTGTGCATGAAAGCTCCATGAGATGAAAGCTCTGCCAGTAACCATAGCTGTTAACAAAGTAACTTGGATTTTGTATTAGACTAGCAAATTATGTGTTTGTCTGGTACATACTGCACTAGACTAGTGGCAGCCAACCTGTGATATGGGTGCTACAAGTAGCATGGGCAGCCGCTGTGTTGCCTGAGGCAGATTAGAGAGGGAACAGGCAACATAACAGCAGATACAGCAGGGAGCACAGGGCAGGAATCAGAAAGCTGAGCAGCAGATTGCCTAAACAGTGGTTTTCATAGTCTGCAGACTATGTCTAAGGGGTCCATAATAACTACGATCAATCAACAGTATATGAATACTCACCCTTACAATTCAAAGGGATCTGTATCTCCATTCAAAATTTCCAAACGGGTCTGCACCACCGTTCAAAATTTTTAGGGGCCAGCAAATAAAAGAAAAAGGTTGAAAACCACTATCCTAAAGGAAAAGGATCGGAGTGGCACTCAGGAAGGGTGCTAGGCTTACTTGTGGCACACTTACCAATAAGGTTGGCCCTTGTTGCATTAGACTGTCACTGTCATGACTGAACAGTAACAGACATGACATCCTGATGGAGTCTATTTTTATAGTAAATTTTAGAAAAATACACTTAGAAACGATAATTGTGATTACCTACAATGGCAACCTAGAATGGTAAATGAGGAAACACATTAACAAGCTTCAACCCAATTGTACTGACAAAAATCTGCTGCAGCACACCTGAAAACTAACACACAAACACTTACCTTTTGTAAGGTCACAGTGTACTGTTCCCATATCAGCTCTTCCATGCCTGAGGCCTGTTGCATGGAGAAAAAAAAAAAAAAGATTAGTCATCTAGCAATGCACAACTACCCCAAACAAAAAAGTCTGAAAGAGCATATTCAAAAACTGTTGAAACAGAAACCTGTATTCTAATTTTTGGTTGAGTTGCTTATGAAACAAATTCATTTTTATTTCAAAGTGACAATGGAATTAACAGAAAAAAATAGTAGTTAGTATGGGAGAAGAAATGTGTATTAGACTTTTGCTGGTTAAATATGTGCATATGTTTATGCACGTGTCAGGACATACGCCATGTATGTCTGACCAGCCAAAAAAAATGGGATTGGGTATGCCCACCCACACTATAAACTAGCTTTAAATCTGGCTAGGTCTTCTAACAATATGAGTAAAGACAGGGCAGCAAGGCCTTCAACAAGTTCTCTGTGGACCTCAGATACGTACTCTGTGGCAGCTGGCACTGAAGTCCATGTTGCCTCAACTTCCCTGGCATCACTTCTACTTGACAGGTGAAAGTTAACTTGAGCATGTTTTGCATGTAGCAACCATACTTCCATTTCCCCATGAAGACATCCTCTCTTTGTGCATACTTGTGTACTTACAGATGATCTGATAGTTATTGGAAAACCTGTGTTTTCTACAAGTTATCCAAATTTGATAAAAGGTAAAAATAACATGAATTTAAGCCTCGGGAGGATTTAGAATATGCACACAGCAAAAAGTTTTCTGAATAATGATGGGAAATTTGACTATTTGGTTCCACATTCTAAAACAGGGGTTCCCAACCTTTTTATGCTAAGGACCAGCAAAACGTGGACCAGAAGTGACCGTGGACCAGCAAACCATGAACGGGCAAGATGCAGACCAGCAGTGACCAGCATACTGTGGGCCAGCAGTCAACACCCCCCTCTTTTTTTTTTTTTTTATACTTAGTATACTTCCAATCCACAGTTTGCCGGGGTCCACAGTCACTTCTGGTCTGTGGCAGCCAACTCTCCTGTAGACTGGCAGCCAACTCTTCGTGGCCTGGTACCAGGCCATGGCCCAGGGATTGAGAACCCCTGTTCTAAAAGCATGAGTACACAAATGAGGATGCTGTAAAATTTTTAGTAACAATACATTTTGGGAAGGAATTCCCACCCTCCCCCCACCCCCAAAGTAAATGGGGGGGGGGGGGGCAGGGAAAAAGCAAAGCAGACAAACCGAATACCACCTCTGGGCTGATGTTGGGGCTCTAGTTCAACAGAACTGCCCTGCCAAACTAGTGTTGGACTTTTGCCCCTTAAAACATTGACAGGCAGGGGCTCAGACAGCCGTATAGTTGGCTCAGATTCCAAAGAAGAGCAAGGGAGAGTGTCGATATTAACCAATAGCATAAGTAAGAGTTCAGAAGAAATTTGGAGGAAAAGCCCAAGTCAACAGCACACGCATGTATTTACCTCTCAAGTGTTTTCCTGAATTTGAACTTCAACAACTACTAGTACAGACAGTGGTGTAACAAGGGTAGGGCAACATTGGGGGCAACTGTACCAGGTACCCAGTTGACAGGCCACTGATTACTGAGGTCCAACAAAAACCCGTCTCAAAACCTTGGCCACCTGAATAGTACCATAGTTGGGACTGAGGCCTTCAGAGATAAGATGGTGCGAAGTCTCTTGGATCACTTGCCCTTGGATAGCAACTAAAGCTGGTTAGGACGTGTTTTTCCCTCCCTCCACTCCAAGGAACATTCTAAGTTTTCAATGGAAAAAACCAACCAAACAAAAACAACCAAAGTTACAACCCGACACATTTACAACTTCCACTATGTAGGGTCTCTTGCCAACACCCTCTGGTGCATCGTGGGAATCAGATGGATGTGATGCCTCACAGGAGGTATAGTTCTTTGGGAACTGTAACTTATGAAGACTGGGGGCACAAGGCACTAGAACAACAGCATTTCCTAATCCAAACCACCTGTGTACAAACTCTGTTGCAATTCAGGTTTTTCTTGACTGAAAGAAAATACTTCCCATGGATTTTTAATATATTTTTTTTTAAATAAAAAAGTATTTTATTTAGTTTAAAGGAAAATTTGGCCTTAAAAAACGGATTAAGTAGAATAGAATAGAAATAGCATTCTAAGTGGTCCAGCTAGTGGTGTAAAAAAGGTCCCCCTATATTCAATAACTCCTCTATACTCCACCCCCACCCCTTCAGAAAGCCCAGTAATAGTTTCAATATAGTTTGTTTTCTAATAGCAGAATCCCTCTTTATTAAGCATGCAATTTATGTTATTTTCTTGGATAGTCAAGTCAAGAACCCCACAGTCATAAATGAGAGAATCCATGCAAAGGATTCTGGGCAAACCTTGAAAGTTGAGAGATGACGACAGCATTTCAGTGTGGAATCATTGTATAAACAAATTGAAAATACCTTTTTTATGTTATTTAAAGGGTACCCAAAATATTGACTGTTCATTTCAGTGAGCATGTGATACAAAAATACACATTATAAATATTATAACTATGTTGGCATATGCTAATGATTTACAATATGATAATATTTATAATGATGTTCTCACTCAAAATAGATTAATCTAAATTTGCAAACAAAAACATTAGAAGCCCAAGAAAACAAGGAAAGCTAAAACATGAGGAATGGAAGTGTAGGTATTTCTGGCTTGTTTTTAGGTTTGCTTTTTTGCAGGGGAGGGGAGTGAGGCATTTGTAATAAAACCAATATTTAAAATATCTGTCTTCTCATGTGGCCAAGGAAGTCAAAGAGAGGTATAACTATAACTGTTTAACATTCATGCCTTAGGTTAATAAAATTAACCTACTTGTTGAAACAAGGTCAGTCCAATCATCTTCTGTGCAATTCAAAGCACTTCATGTCACCAGCTGACTATTTTTACTAGACAATCTTTCAGCTAGCTACTACTTTACTGTTTCTCTCTACCCACTCCAAAAACACAGGAAAATCCTATATAGAAACCCCCCCGCCCCCCACCTCATTGATGAGTTGTTCAATTCTGCTTTTCTAGATTTTTTTTTTATAAAACTATATGAAGCTTGTGGGAAAGGTGACATCAGATCTCATTTAAATTCTAGCAGTTTCCTTTGAAGAGAGCTTTAAAAGTATGAGCAGATGATGTGAAATGGTTCGAACTGAAAAGACAGTGAGGAAGGCTCATTTTCTGCATGAATAGACTGCTGGGAGAGTAGTTAAAACTCAGATATCTCCCATCCACAAAAACCCCTGAGGCCAACTCTGTACCTAGGGAGGTGAAGGTCTGAAGGTGGTAAATGTGGTTTTGCCAGCTCATCCAGAAACTCTAGGTTCTTTTCAAATATCCTCACCCACCCTGAAGGTCTGTGAAGTGGCTGCTTTACAGGAATGGTTCCTAATCCTAGAAGGCAATTGCCACAGAGCAGGAAACTATGCAAAGCACAGCAAAGGTGGAGAAAGTTTCTGGAGTTGATTTATGGGATTGCAGATTTACAATAGTGGAGACTTTGTCAGGAGAAGGAGACACAAAGAAAAAGTTTAGGAATCTCACAAGGAAGAACACAAGTGAATAAAGGTGGGTCTCATCTACAATGTAGGCCACTGACAACCATGGGGGGGGGGGGGGGGGAAGAAACCCCCCAAACCACCTAACAGTGCTTTATGGAAGAGGAATCACATCACTTTACCCCAGCTCCCCAACATCTGTATAGCTCATGCACTTCAGCAGGATTTTGGCGCTTTTATCTAATAAAATCCAATCTGATTCAATCAGCTATTACATAAAAGTGCCAAAAGCCCTGTTGAAATGTGCAAGCTATACAGATGCTGGGTGAGCCCTGTCAAACTGATGCAACTCTTCTTTTGGACATGTACTGTGCTTGGTGTGGGGGCATGCCAAGATGAAAGTAAAGTGCTGTTGTGTTTGTTTGGTTTTTTGGGGGGTCCCATATCCGCAAGCATCCATAAAAAACAAAATGTGTCATGCAAAGAACAAACCATTTAAAACTTTATTTTGCTTGAGTATGGATTAGGACAGCTGAGTGTTGGTTGGTTATGGCAAAAAATAGAAGGAAAAAAGGAATCCATTTACTTCTTTTAATAAAGATACCATCAATAATTAAGGTCCTGCAAAAGGTTCTATCAAGGACAGTCTTCTGAGCGCACAGGGACACCTCCACCTGGCTTCAGTTAGGTCCAGGAATAGCACCTTGAAATATAAGCATAGTTTTAAAGAGTCTAGGTTCATTTTTAAAGTTTATAACTATGAGAATAGCCAATTAAGAAATTCTCTGTTTAGCTTTTATGTTATATATTTGTATAAGTTTATTTTGGAGTGACTTTTTAGTTACTAAATGTTACGTTACTAGATGTTACTAAACGTTATGGTAGAAAAGAAAGGGCATTAGGTACTTGCAAAGCTGATTTATATAGTGCAATTACCAAGCTAAGGAAAATAGTTCCTAAAAATATACAAGCTAGATAAAACAGTGGGGCGTATCGATCTGTAGCCCACTAGACACAAAAAACATCTGCACTGTCCTAAATCTCTAATAGTCTCTTTCACATTCAAAAATTTGTTGCTACTTTGCCATTCCTGAGATACTAAATCAGTGCTGACATAAATGGAAAGCAGGGGATTAAGAAGGAGGAAGAGACCATTCACTGTCCACCACTGTAGAACTTTTGACTACATCCAGACCATGTTTAAACCTTACACCCCAAGAACAATATTTCCAAGGCGGCTATGATTTTTTAAATTCAGAGTGCACCAGGTGGTTGTTTATTTAAGCACCCCTTTTCCCTACAGACTGTTACATATCAGTCTTCCCCTTCTGCATTCCCTTCAGCTAGACAAATGACTGTCTTTTGTTAAGGTCTCAGGACTTTATGCATTACCACATTCAAAGAAAAACTGCTGGAGAGGCAAAAATAAAAATGGGGAAAAAACCCATTTACTTATCAAAATTACTAAAAAGTAACTGTTTTTCGGGTTTACTTAGCTTCCTAGAGCTGTGTTAATTATAGAATTGAAACTCGCAGTAATTTACCAATCACTCATTTCTAGTTAAAGGCAGCAAACATTATTCAGATTAGAATATCACAAATCACAATTTGTTTGTTTACCCTTGGTATGTATATACCTATGACCAAAAGGAGAGGTACCTAGAATAGACAGATGTAGGCAGGGGTATTTAGTTAGCCATGTTAGTCTGAAGTCAGGTAGAAGGCAGGGTAGATTTGTACCTTGTACAGTAACTAGAATAGGTAGTGTGGGAGTCACAAAACTAGTCAAGAGAGTGCATACTGCAGATGCCAACCTATTGTCTAAAGCATTTTTACCGTTCCTGACAATTATTACAAAATGTATGTAATATTTGCCTGATGACTACCAAGCATTCTTTACATAAAACCCCCTAAAACAAAAAAAAACCTTTTCCTGGTTATAAAAGTAGGGGGAGGACCAAGTCTGAGGTATAATAAAAAGCAACTCACGTGCCCTTTTAATATGCTCAACTTTTTCACTGCATGTACCCATATTCTCTGCAGAGCTTGAGCTGTCTTCATTGTTGTAGGATATAATCTGTTAAGGGGACTCTGTGCATCCCAGTCTTCTCATCAGTTTTCACCACTGAACACTGTTATGTAATTCTAATACAATAGTGGCCTACATACTCAACAAATCCTGTAGTCAGTTCCACACAGTAACACATCAAAACCACAGCAGAGAAATCTCCTAATACCTAATCAAACTCCTCTTCCAAGAGAAAAAACAACCCAGCACAGTAATCTTAATTATTTTAGGAGAATTAACTGTAACAGATCAATATGTATATACACACCAAAGGTATACATTTCAAATATGTAGTGCTTGCAATCTTTTTCCTACAAATACACCAGAAACTTTAAGACAAGATAGTTTAAGAAATGAACTTGTGGTTATTTAAAATCTCAGAGGGTGGTAACAGCATTCTGTGTTGAAACTGAATATTTTGCTCAATTATTTGAAGACTATTATCTAACACCATATTGAACAACCTTTGACTATCATAAGTCTTACAATGTAACTGTTCAGTACCAGCCCAGCTAATCCTTATGTGTGATGTGTAAAATTATTTACATGTCTAAATGACTGCAGGATTAGAGACTTATATTGCCTTATTAAACACAAAGCAAGCAGATTCAAGAGAACAGCCAGCCAGTATCTTCAATGGCTGCAAATTCTATTCATCTCCTGAACAAGCATTACAAGGGGGGAGGGGAGAGGAATAATAATTAAAAAAAAGTTAGCCATACATCCCAAGAGATCACCTTATTAGAAAATGAGGCAACATACCAATACTATAAGTGCAAAGCAAATGGTGTAAACTTCTACATTTATAATAAAAAAAAAATTCCTCCTAGGCTTTATGTACGAAAGCTTCACAGAATCTTAGCTTAAAATGTCAAAGCATATAGAGAAACAGACATTTGTGCCAAATTTAGCATGCATGTACCTATGAAAAAAAAAACCAGCTTGCAAATTCAATCTTTCCGTGTTGGGATAACTATGTAACAGCTGAAAGTTTAAGATTCTGACAGAAAAAGGAAGGTCTTTTTGTTCTTTAAAAAAGGGGTGTGTGTGGAAGGAGACAGGTTCAATGGAGTCCAGCTCTATGAGCTTCACCACATCATTTTCTATACCTCTCTGCACTGACCAGGATAGCCAGAATAGAAACATGGCATAGCTGTCAACAGCACACCATCATCTCTCTGACACTACCATAAAAAGACAAATTGTTTCATATTAACAGGAGACCTCACAGTGCTTTAAAACTTAGGTAGCAGAACCAAAAGCCAAATTCAGCACCTCTAAAAGGAGAAAGAGAAAACAGGACAAAAAACAAATGCAATACATAACACCCCTCTCAATTAATACACACCTGATTATCAGCTACAGAAGTCAGGAAACTACAAGAAAGGCATTGATTTGGGATGGACAAAGATTTTAGCATTGCTATTAAAAAGGCACCAGAAATTCAAAAGACAAAGCATGGATATACCTATGGAGGTAACAAAGGTGTAAACAATATATTTTACCCCTTTTATAACTGGGTTGGCAGGCTTAAGGAGGACAAAAATCTTAAAAACTAAAGCTATACACACAACCCACAATAATATAGCCAGAAGGACCCTTTTTACCTGTAAATAATGTTTCCAAATCTCGGATGTCATTTTGCTGCCGGAGTAGGCAGCTGCAATTACACTGAAGTGCTCAGGACTTGTTGCCCTGTCACTGCTCTTCTTTGTTCCACAATCAAAGCGCCCAGAGCACAAACAAGAAATTAATATTAAACAAGAAAAAGAAGAAAATAAATAGAAGAGGCTGACAATGTCGAGTTTTGAGAACTTGGAAACTTGCAGATTGAACCTAAATCTGTGCAGTAATAGTAGGATCACATATCTGGAGCGATTAGAAGAGTGAGGTCTTAGTTTGCTTGGATCTTGCCAACCTTTTTGGGCACCAGAGTAAGCAGGTGAAAGAGATATGAAAGACTGAACCCAGCAGAGCAGCCAGGCATCTAATCTAAGTGCCAGGCTTGAAAAGCTTCTGTTGCAAAACTGAAGAATGCTCCTCTTGCACAAATCATAAAATACATTCCCAAGAGGGTGAGGTGTTGAAAAGCAAAGAACAGGCTCTTGGCTGTGTCCATCTCTAGATGGAGGTATTCCAGTATTTTCAGAATCAGAACTTTTACGGACTCTGGTAAAAATTAGTCTTGAAGCAAACAATTGTCCAAGCAACCAACTGACAGCTCTGTGCCACCTGTCTGCAGGTGGGTAGTCTGCATCTTTGAAAAGAGATGTGGGACTGAGACAAATTTGGAAAGAAATGTAAAATAATGCAGGCAATCTCTCTGCTGTTAGGCAGGCACTAGCATGCAGAGAGAAGTATCTTAGTGATACACAGCTCACATCAATTATTTCAATTCCTGGATGTGAAAGATTTGCCTTATTTTTTTCATGCAGGTTTGTAGATAAGCAAATTAGTTTCCTGATAATCTCTTGCATGAGAGGAAAAGTATGGTAATTTGAATGTTTTGCAGATGATGCCCAGGTTCCAGGACTTGAGACAATGAGAAGAGGAGAATTTGAAGGAGAGATGGACATTTCAGAAAACCTACAGGATAATCTCCAGGGTAACAAGGAGAAAACCCTGCAAGTTTCTCTCCATTGACTGACAAAAAAGAAAAACTGCTTCCTTACTGTAGGGTCCCCTGGTGAGAAAAGGTAGTCAGGATTCTTGGTAAGGCCAGTGATGATTGACACTGCATCTCCTATTGTACCCAGAGGAGTGAAGGGACTGATAACTGTATCTGTACCTACCATGTCTAGATGAGGAAGGAGAATACCTGATGTCCCTGTTAGGTCTCTTGTAGGAAGAGTTAGGGGCTTGGGGTTTTTTTTTTCCCCTACTACCATAGCCTTAGAAAGATCTTTTAAGGCCTCGTCTAAACTTCCCCCAAATAGATGACCCCCATCATAAGGAAGGCCAACAAGTTTGAATTTGGCTGAAAGGTCTCCACCTGTTAAGGGACAGATCCAAAGGGCTCTCCTTGCTACTGTGAGAGTTGCCATATTATGGGCCGCCAGATAGAGAGAATCTTGAGCGGCATCATGAAGATAGCATGATGCCAGGTCACAAAGGGTATGCACCTTATGAGTTGACTTAGAAAGAGCCCTCTTAGATGATGGAAATAATTTCCTGAGCCATTCCATCAGTGACCTAGCAGCATAAAGGGAATAAATGGAGACTGAAAGTTGGCTAGCTGCAAATTCATAAGAACTCTTAAGAGTTTCATCTACCTTACGATCTAAGGGATCCATGAGAGCAAACCTCTCACCAGAAGACCAGGAGAAAAGAGATGCTATTACTGAATCAACTCTTGGTGCAGAGGCCCACAGCTTTTCTTTTTCTGCTGGAAGTTTGTACAGTTTAGCCAGGTGAGCCGGTAATATAAACTGAGCATCTGGCCAGATATTTCTAATTAAATTGCTGATGGATGGATGGATGGATGGATGGATGGATGGATGGATGGATAGGAATGGGATCATCTGCTTCTTCCTCCACCACAGGGGGAAATTTCTTTAAGCCATTCTGTGAGGTAGAACTTTTTAGCTTAAGCTCCTTTGTAAGATATTTGCACAGGTAGGGTAGATCCTTCTCCAGGAATTTTCTAGATAAGTATGTTTCTGCCTGGTGCTTCCTCACCATCAGAGGACACCACTTCCCTTTTCTCAGCAGGGTTGCAGGAGGTGCGTGCAAACTTGGTAGACAGTATCACTCTCTTTTCCATCCGGGATTTTATGGATGAATGTGGTTTGTATGGCTCAACTTCAGGCTCCAATATCAACTCCCCTTCCTCGATGGAGTCAGTTATGAAAGGAATTGGAGGCACTGCTTGTACTGAATCCCTTTTGGCAGATAATCCTCTAAACACTCTGCTATCCATCATAGCTTTCTTTGGAGCTCTGGCAGCTAAAGAAAGAGAAAGCTTGTGTAGGGCAGAGTTGTTAAAGCCCCATATGAAGTCACTGATCTACTAATCTTAGCAGGAGGTGCTTAGGAAAGAGAAGAATGCATGGGAGCCTCTGCCTTCACAAATGCCTTAATGAAAATAGAGGCAAGATCTTGCAAAAAACTAAGCATCAAGGTCACATCTCCCACAGATTCACTTGGAGCAGAAGAAAGATTAAGAGAAGAATTTCCTACCTCCTGTACAGGCCTATGTCCTGATGAAATAAATCCTTCTGCAGGGTAGCTGGCTGGCGTTAAGTCACAGGTCCCAGATTACCAAATAATTCAGATACCTGGAACCCAAAGACAAGCCAGATCCATAAGAATAGTTTGCAAAGGATGTTCAACCGGATCACCATTTTGCCACTTTCTGCTTTACCTTTCAGGTTAGCTCTATAGTTTAAAAAAAGCACTGGAAAAAAGTGCGCAACTGATTTTCAGCAAGGCAGAGATAAAAATAGGGAGAATGAGAAGATAAGAAGACCATCACAATACTATATGAAATGTGACTGGTGCTGTTGCATCTGCAACTCAAGCAAACAAGGAACCATTCGCCTGTCCAGATGGGAGTATGCAAAGGTTAAGAAAGCAGTAGCTTTGTTTAAATCAATGTCAAAATCCCCAAAACAAATAATAAGTATCACATATTATACAAGCAATAACAGACACCAATATGTGACACCCATTTAGCAATGCCCCAACAGCTCTTAATGAGCAGAAGACAAAGTACACGGGTGCACATATTATTCCCTTCATCCTCAAGTGTGCAACTGTCAGGTAACTAGAGGCTTGTAGAAACTGTATTTATTACTCAGCTTTCTGCAGTATCACCTTCACATTTGACCCAACCAAGTCCACTCTGCTGAGAAGATTTAGTCAAGGTGGATTTAACCCCCTGCCCCTACACCCCCACAAAAAACAAATCCCGATGGTTAAAAAAAATACATATATATTTAAAAAAATGTATTTTTTTTAAACTTAAATCAGATTTTTTTAAATTTTATTTTAAGATGCTTTTTAAAAAAAAAAGCTATATGAAAATAGCTTTAAATTTAAGATATATTAGAAGTTCAAAGATATCATCATGAAATACAGATTATAGCTTCTAATTATATACTATTTGAGACAATATGTTCATGTAACCTTAAGAAAAGTTTTATAAATAGATCACAACAAGCCATGGACTATATTAGGGGCCCAATATCATGGGGTTCCCATAGGCTCCTTATAGATTTGTAAAGATTAAGGAAAACTAATCTACCCAATGCGACTCAGTGCTCAGTCTCTGTGATGCTTTGTTTCAGTTCTCAAACTTTGGATTTGTGTCTCCAGAGATAACATCCTTGTTAACGGCAGTATATACAGATGAGAGATAACAGACCTATTGTCTCTCTGTAAGCTTGTGTACACAGAGTCAAGCCCTTACCCCTCTCTAAAAGTGCAAAGTTTCAAGAAAAATTAATAGAGGATTGTTGGGGGTGGAGTAGGTCTGGGCAAGGGGGAGGAATCTGGAGATAAATGCAAAGAGGGAGGGGCAGTAGAAACAAAACAGAAACATTTTGAGCAGAATTTTTTTGAAATTGCAAAATACTTCCATGTCAACCACTTTGCAGCAGCTGCTCTGAAGGAAGCAGGAGGAACCAAACTACATCTCACACAAGACATTCTATCGAACTCAGTAGTGGACTGTTTTGAGCAATATATTGAGAACTGATCTAATCCGATGACAACTTGTGAACAAAATCGTCACAAAATAGATGGAATTGTCATAGCCAATAGTTCTTAACATTGACTAAAGAGAAATGTAGAATGTATGCTAACCATCCTGAAGCCTATTTCCATAGCCTTGAACAAAGGTGATACCAAACAACAAGAATGTACTTTTTATAGAAATCAGTTATTGCTATCTTCCATGTTTCAGGGTTGTTGGTTGTAGTCATGTTGGTCTAAGGACATAGGCAGGCAAGGTTCTTGTGGTAGATGTGATATCTTTTATTAGACCAACTAAATAGCTAGAAAAAAAATGTTCTTTGCGAGTTTTCAGGCACAAACGCCTGAAGGTGTAGGGAGACTCTGCTGGTGGTATGTGTTCTCCAAGGTAGAAAAGAAGCTAATTTTCAACATGCAGGTCTGTGAAAATGCAAATGAGTGGCAGTTTGGGAGACAATGGATGGAGACAGGAAGGGAATGGGGGGGGAAGGAAGGAAATTTGTGAAGGAATGTAGCATGGTCTGGATCCCCACGAATAGTACACCATTAGTTATGACATACCATCCTTTCCTGGAACCTATACAGAAAATCCTCAAAAAGTTGCAACTCATATTGTTAGATGACACAGTTCTTAAAGCAATCTTTCCAGAAACACCCATCCTAGCCTTTAAACATGCACTGAACCTCACTAACCTCATCACTAGAAGCAAACGTCCTATGGCCCAAACCAAATGGATCCAGACCATGCCTGAACAAGAAGTGTAAAACCTGCCAACACATCTCCACTAGTCCCACAATAACTATGCGCCACAATGTTCATAGACATTAGGGCTGGAAGGGACCTTGGAAGATCATCGAGTCCAGCCCCCTGCCCCAGGTGCAGGAAGTCAGCAGAGGTCATAGGACCCCAGCAAGATAAACATCCACATGTCTCTTGAAGGTGTTTAAAGTAGGCGCGCTTGAACCACCTCTGGTGGCAATCTATTCCAAACCTTGCCACTGCTACTTGTCGCCTGGGAACCAAATGTCCACACAACATGTGGACGTGGTCATGGAGTTCACAGGAAGTCCTAAATAAATATCTTGTGATATATCCAATGCAGAAGGTCCCTGGCTTTGCTCTTCCATGACACTCATGGGCAACTTTAAACTGTATCCATGCAAACCATGGGAGATACAGATAATTAAATGCACAAATGAAAAATTAAAAGCTCTCCAGTGTGTAACTGTGGTCACCCAAAACAGACCAAGGAACATAATGACTCAATGCCCAATCCAAAAATATGAAGGAGATATCCCAGCAATACACTTTGCTGCTCCTCATGCAATTGTCTGGCTCAGCCACCTAAATATAAAATTATAGTTGCTGTTCTATACCTACATCAGCCATACACAAGAAAAAGGGAGTGGAGTTCAGCTGATTTAGCAGGTCAAGAGAAACCCTGAATTTCCTGTAGCCTGCGATTCAACTTGCCAAGGCGCGCACAAACTAAGAACTGCATTCACTTCTATAGAATTTTACCTTGTGTCAATCTAGCTTGAATTACCCAAGTCAAAGAATTAAGAATGTTTCTTTTCTAGCAGAGATGCACCTGATAAAGCAGAACATTAGCAAAACCAGGACTCTTGATTCCCAGGCTAATATCTTGTCTACTGGATCATACCGTCTTCCAGGTTTCTTCCTTCTCTTTTGCATATAAAAAAGTTATACCTACCATATAAAAGGAAAAATCAGAACCCAGACTCTGATAAAAGGTATTATCAGAGGCCACTGAATCCTACAGCACCTTAGCTGTGAATCTGTACCATTCCCAACTCTTAGTTCAAAACTGTGCTCCAGAAATATACCAAAAAAACTGCAGAAACCAGGCACTTTGATACAGACTTCAGGTCCAAACTACCACAGAATACACACAGCACAGAGCCACACGCATTTCCCCATACTACTTAGGAGAGTTGGATAAGATTGGTTTCCACTATGTCTTCCACAGGTGCCAATGCCATGGGGGGAAAGGGAAAAGAGTCCCAATTTTTCAAATGTAGAAAAGTTAAGCAGGGGGAATGGGGGTGGGAGTTATCTGTTCAATAATAACTAGTTTTACACCTTCTGTGCACAATGCAAGTTTAAAAAAAAAAAAAGTTTCAAACTGAGCAGAATTAGATGATTTTAAACACACGGGGTGTCTTTAAATGTACTCTGGGAGGGAAGTAGAGGGGAACTTTAATTACAGTGGTTGAGAGCTGCTCTAATTAAAGCACCCCAGCATCTTGTGTATTCAGTGTCCCCACCTCAAAATGGCAGCGGGGGTGCCTTAACTAAAGCTTGTTCAAGAAGATTTAGTTAAAGTGCCTCAGCCGTCATTTTGAAGCATGGGGACACTGAATACACAAGATGCTGAGGTGCTGAAGCGTGCCAATTAGCACACTCCAGAAGACTCAATTAATTGTGTCTGCTCTGATGCACTGTAATTACAGGCGTTCCGCACATCTACAGGCACCCACTGGTAGAAGTAAGAAGCCAGCTTATAGTAGTCTCTCAGCGTTGATATTAGCAGAAACCCTTCCCACATGAAATATTTTTATGCCCATTAAAAGCAAATTATACACTTTAGTATTTTATTCTTAAGTAGTTCAGGCCTTTTCAGTTGTTTTCTTTCCTCTAATGGTAGCTATTCCTTAATGAATGAAATAAAGCATATTGTACAGCCACAGAAAAAGATGTTGTAAAAGGTGACAATTTATATAATTACAGGCAGTCCTCGGATTTACGACACAATTGGTTCCTGAAAACCACGTCCTAAGTCGAAACGTTGCAACTTGGAACCAATTTTCTCATAAGAAACAATGTTATAAATGGGGGATTGGTTCCTGAACCAAGGCCCGATACCCTATTTTCACCAAAAATACCCCAGAATTTTGTACTTGATCAATTATGGATGAGTAATATAGCTACATTAATATATTTATATTGTAAATAACAATCATATTGATTTGGAAGGACTTCTTTGAGGTGATTTTGCTGGACTTTTTGAAGGACTTTTGGTTGGACTTCTTAAAGGGTTCTTGGCTGGAGTCTTCTTAGGAGTCTTGGCTGCAGGTTTTTCTGGAGTCTTGTCTGCTTTCTTAAAGAAAGTGTCCAAGGAAGTTTGGACAGATGTTTTCTAGGGAGATGAGCGACGCAATGAACTTGTTCGCTGGCATGGCATTGCATCGGATCAAGTGTTGTAAGTCAAAACAAGGTTCCTTGGGTGAATTTGATATCTTTTATTAGACCAACCCAAATGGTTGGAGAATAGTTATTAAGCAAGCTTTCGGGTTCAAAAACCCTTCGTCAGGCTAAGGACGCTGCAGCAGTTGCTGCGTGCTCTTCCTGGATGGAATGAAAAGTAAAGAAGCCAGGGGCTGGGCTGGGCTGGGCTGGGGAATCAGTTGCCAGGCAGATTGTAATGTATCAAAAATCCAATGTCTGTGTTTAGTCCATGATCTCTGGTATCCAGCAGGTTGATGAAATGGAGCTCATAGGCTCATCTCTGGGATGTGTTGTGTAAATTTCCCTTGAGGATCAGGACTGAGAGATTGGAGAGAGAGTGGCCCTCCTGTGAGAAATGTGCCCCCACCAGTAATTGGTTGTTTCTGTCTTTGATGGATTTCCGGTGTGTGTTCATTCTGGTGCGCAGTTGTTGTCTGGTCTCTCCTACATATCTTCCATCAGGGCATTTGATGCATTGGATGAGGTATACTACATTTCTGGAGGTGCAGCTGTAAGATCCTGGGATGCTGATGGCTCTGTTGTGGGGTGTAGTAATAGTGGAGGTGGTGGAGATGTGGGGGCAGGTTTTGCATTTCTTGTCATGGCACGGTCTGGATCCTTTTGGTGTGTTCTGGGCTTGAGGAAGTTTGCTTCTTGTGATGAGGTTGGCGAGGTTCGGTGCTTGTCTGAAGGCTAGGATGGGTGGCTCTGGGAAGATTTTTTTAAGAATAGGGTCTTTTTCTAATATGGGTTGCAATTTTTTGAGGATTTTCCGTATAGGTTCAAGGGATGGGTGATAGGTCATAACCAGCGGTGTGCGATTTGTGGGTGTTTTTCTTCTGTATTGCAGCAGTTCTTCACGTGGTATCCAGGTGGCTCTTTCAAACGTGCGATCTACCTCTCTGGAGGAGTGTCCTTGCTGGGTGAAAGCCTTTTTAAGATTGGTGAGGTGGCGATCCCGGGTGTTCTCTTCAGTACAGATGCAGTGGTATCTGAGGGCTTGGCTGTATATCACAGCTTTTTTGGTGTGTTTCGGGTGATTGCTGGTTTTGTGCAGATATGTGTGTTGGTCTATGGGTTTCTTGTATACTGTGGTCTGTATTTTACCCTTCTGGATACTGATCATTGTGTCTAAAAAGGGGATGTTGGTGCTGGAGTATTCTAAAGAAAGTCGGATGGAGGGATGGTGACTGTTGAATTTCTGGTGGAACTCAATTAGAGATTCCTGGTTCTCACTCCAAATGATGAAGATGTCATCGATATATCGTAAGTACAGCAAGGGTTTGATGGTGCAGTTCTTGAGGAAGTCTTCTTCCAGGTGGCTCATAAAAAGGTTGGCATACTGTGGGGCCATTTTAGTGCCCATAGCTGTTCCCATCGTCTGCAGGAAGTGTTGATTATTAAAAGTGAAATTGTTGTGTGTGAGGGTGAAGTGTATAAGCTCAGTGATATCTTTGGGTCTGTATTCTGGGTTGTAATCTTGTTCCTGTAGATATGTAAGGCAGGCATGGATGCCATCCTGGTGTGAGATGTTGGTGTATAGGCTGGTAACGTCCATGGTGGCTAGGAGTGTGTTGCTGGGAAGGTGGTCTATGTTTTTAAGTTTCCGTAGCAAGTCTGTGGTGTCTTGGACAAAACTTGCTCTGTGGGTGACAAGCGGTTTTAGGATGGATTCAACAAAACCTGATATTTCTTCAGTTAGGGTCCCATGGTTGGATATGATAGGTCTGCCAGGGTTCCCTTGTTTGTGGATTTTAGGGAGCATATAAAAAGTCCCTGGATTAGGTAGTGGGGGGGATCAAGGTCTGTAGTTTTTCTTGTAATCTTGGTGGAAATGATTTGATGGTATTGTTGAGTTTTTTGGTGAAAAGGGGAGTAGGATCTTCTTGTAGTTCTTTGTA
Source organism: Alligator mississippiensis (assembly GCF_030867095.1). Lineage (NCBI taxonomy): Eukaryota > Metazoa > Chordata > Crocodylia > Alligatoridae > Alligator > Alligator mississippiensis. Next base: position 193,573,187 of record NC_081826.1, on the reverse strand, counting down.
GTAGGTGGTGTCAGACTGCTGTCTGTTGGCTTCCTTTATGTAATCCTCACGGTTTAGGATGACTATGGCTCCTCCTTTATCTGCTGGTTTTATTACTATTTGGTGGTTAGATCTTAGAGATTCTATGGCCTTCTTCTCTGGTAGAGAGAGGTTGTTGTGGTGGCGTAAGTCAAAACTGGTGGTGTTGTAAAGTTGAAACAGGGTGTCAATTTATAAATGTTGTAAGTGAGAAATGTTGTTACTCGAAACGTTGCAAGGCGAGGACTGCCTGTATTCCTATATTAGCAAGCAGATTCCATAATTCAGTCATAGTTTTAGCTATTTATTATGCTATTTAGTTTTCAGAGGCAGTAATAACTAAACCATACCATTAAGTATATAGGTAGTTTTGAAATTAAAGTAAGGTAATCTGTAAAAACACATGTGCGCAGACACACAGACACACAGAGTGAAAAGGTATTTTGAATACATCTGAAGAAGAATTATTCTTTGGTCTTCTACAATGAAACCCTGACTTGAAAATGTTTTTGCCTTGCCTACTTTCTTCCAAGAATATAAGAATCAAGATTTTCTATAGAAAGGTCCAGACATGAAAGATACCTGATTTTCAAATACTAAGCACTATAAAATGTGTTGGGAATATAGAATTTGCAAGCTTTGTTAGAAGAAGTTTAGAAATATTTGTTGGGTTCCTATTTTGCCTTTCCCCATATTTCTTAGGGATTTTTATATCTGTTCTCTTTGCACATTCATTTCCCTACATTAACTTCCAAAAGATGTTTACTGAAAACTTTCCCTCCTTGGGCATCAATATAAAGAAAATAATTCCAAGAGATCACAAACTTAGCAGGCACATCAGGCTAGGGGCAGACTTCTAAGGGGAAAAATATATTTATTTATTTAACATTAGATGGAACAAAATGAGGTTCTCTCCTTCCCTCTTTTCCTCCCACTGTATATTAAAATAAAGTAGTCATAGGAGCTGAATTTGGAGGTCCATTTGAGTGCTAAGTGCATTTACAGAACTATACTTAAAGGACCAGAGGAATTAAAGAGTTAAATGAGTATAAAGCTTAAAAACAAACAAATCTACTGATTACATGTTAATTCTGCATACTGCAGGACAAATCCTCAGCTATGTCAGCCTTGCTTCCTGTTCAGAGCCAAGAGTGTTAATTCTTAATTTAAATATTCCACTAGATGGAGCAATGATGCAGCATCACAAATTAGGATAGTTTTTACTCTTCTATGCAGTTAAGTGGTAATCTGGAAATGCTTTCTTTTAAGATGTATAGAAGGTAAATTTAAAGCTAATTCAGCAAACACAAGTATGCCCTTTGGATGAATTATTCTCTATGGAATTGTTGGGTCAATGTAGTTCATACTGCTAATGCAACGATACAAATCTCTGCCACAGAAGAGGTAGAAACTTCTTTGAATGGCTATCATATTATAAAATTAGTCAAGCTAAAATTCCTGACAAAACAGGTCAAACAGTTCACAAAGATTCCTTATTTCTGTACCTCAGATTAAGATACAACCAGTTACATTGAACAGTAAAACACTAACACACTTAAATTAATCTAAATAGAGAATGTTGATGGAAAGGCATCTTTTTGGACTAACCTCTGATTTTCAACACACTTTTCTGGGGCAGAATGCGAAAGCAGTAATCATTAAAAAAAAAAAAAAGAAGGCATGTTTGTGGGCCAACCCCTATAGTTCAAGATTTGGGGGGGGGGAAAGAGGCATTAATTATTATTATTAAATCATGATTTATAGGGTGAGGTTTTCAAAAGCACTTTGTCACAACCCAAGGGTGTGATTTTTTGTTTGTGCGCGCTTCGGCACTGCTAAATTATTTTCCCGCCGTTTGTAGCTTTCTTTGCAGGGTGCATTTCTTCGTTGCAGCACAGAAATGCATGTTGCAAGGAGTTCCCGCCATTTGTATTTAAATTCGTGCCCCACTATTGGCTAGTTCTAAATTATTCCTACATGGCGGCTAGCGATTGGCTTGCTAGCCGTATAAGAGGCTTGAGTGGTTTCCGCCCAAGTTGGAGGACTCCACGAACATCAGGAGGAGGAGACTTCACGTCTCGTGAAGATCTCTAAGCGCTGCGGAGCCTATTGGACCCAGCGTGAATATCAAGAAGGCAACAGGGGTCTGATCAGCCTCTCGCCTCTCCCCATCGCCGAACAATCCCTCGACGTACCCTTCCCTGTGCGCAAAAGTTCCACGGAGCCTCGAAAACTTTGTGTGAGTGAATTGTGAGTGAATCCAGAGCTCTGTCCGAGTCCTAAAACTAGGATTTAAGCGAAGTATTCCTGGAAGCTGTCCAGCCTGCACCGCGACCATCTACGGTGTAAGTAAACAATCTTAAACAACCACTAAGCGTCCGTGCCTAATTCTAGCGTGCCGCCTGCCTTCCCCGACCCGGCGTGTCCGGGCTGCTGGCCACAGCCCGCCGCGCGAAAAAAAGGGCCTCCGATTGCTCCCGGCCAGCACACACTTAAGTCATTTAGGGCACAGGTCCCATCAGAAGTGTCCCTAAATCTATTACGATGTTTTGAAAATCCCATAGAATGTATCAAATGGCTTTCATTCAGAAGTAACTTAAATCCCTATCCTATTAATCAGTTCTGTATGAACAAAAATTTAAATTCTTCCAGCAGTTTTGACCCCAGAAAGAGAGAAGTGACAGAATCTAGGAAGGTCACCAGCCATGTCACTATTCCTACTGAGGTGCTAAGATAGCATAGTAATGAGAAGCTGCTTCTGGGCCAAGACGGAGCACTGTTTTACAGCACAGTTCAATACTTACTGAATAAGATTGCCACCAATAAAAATTATGGCTGATTTTGAAGAGTTAAGATATAAATTATTGCAGGTGATATTTGGCCAGGACACCAAATGGTTAATAGCCCTACAAACTACCTAGGGAGCTTTTAAGACTCTGAGCCTTCAGACACAGGTATTCACTCTTACCTTTATTAAAACCATTGAGCTGAAAGAGTAAAGGGGGCTCATGATGAGTGAACTAAATAAAATACTCGAGTGTTTGTAAGACAGAGAAAGACAACCACAGTCACAAGATCTCCAACCTACAGCTCTGCCAAATAAAATTCTAATTCAAGATTTTAAAAACCCCTCTTAGAACTGGAAGCCTTTTCAGGTCCTAATTATACATTTACAAAACAACTTTGTCTTTTGACTCGTACTCTTTTTAAACGAATTACATAGGAGAGTAAATGTACTTATGAAAAATCTGTCCCATTGAGTCCAGGGAACTAATCAGGTGTATGAAGTGCATACAGGAGTAGGGGCTTCATTCTTAACATGAAACTCTGTGCAGTGGGAAGGGAATTGACTTGCGAAAAAAACAAAACAAAAATAAGCAAAACAAACAACCTGTGTGCACTGGCTCCTCAACAAGTTGCTACTTTATATATAATCTTCCACATATTTGGAGAGGACAGAAGAAAAAAAAACTGAGTAAGAAAGACCTCCTCCTGTTCCTCCAAAATTAGAAAGTGTAGATTACTTTTGCAGCACCTGAATTCTCCTTTATGCATATGAACACATTCGCATTTCTAAGTTATTTCTTGTGCTGGTCCTTGCCTCAAGGCCAAAGACTGTTCTAACTGGAAAAATGTTGCAAACACAACTGTGATATAAACAGATCATACCTGCTGGAAACTTAGAGTCATGACAAAAATTCAGTTTAATCTGTTTTAGCAGCATGTCTGCCTGAACTTTCCCTTCTATTGTACTGCTCCCAGCCACCAGCCAAGAACAGTTCCATCATTACACTGATGAAGTTGTGCTGCAGTTGTTTTAGCATTTATCATATCGTCAGGAAACAACCCATTGTTCAAAATCTAAAATGGAAACAACCTCAATTAAAATAAGCAACACTGTTTCAGCCAATAAAAGGTTATATCCTGTGCAAGAAGACAAAGCCAAAATCATTTAAAATTAGTTATGCTTTTTATAAACACCAATTTCTCTCTATTGAGAAATAAGCTTTGAAGGAAGAATATGTTATTTCTCAGAGACTTTTCTTTTCTATATGGTTACTCATCATAAAAAAAAAACCAGGAACCAGTCATCTTAAGCACTGTAAGATGCACAACACTCGTCTGAAGCAACATATCCCAAGAGCTCTGGGAATATTTGTTTAAGTCTTCACCAGTCATTTACTATTCTACATGCTCTTTTTTCTGTATCACAATACATGGTATATCTGTTCATGTGATAGTCTTTAAAAAAAAACAACAAAAAAAACCCAACAAAACCCTGACCCCTGCCCCCTCAAAAACAAACAAACAAAACTACAGTTCTGTTTCCACTCTTCCTCTCTCAATTTGTTCTTAAACATAATAATGGTGAATTGGCAACTTTTCAAAATATTCAGAAAAATTTCCTGAAAATTAAGTAAAGCTGTGATGCAGGATGGAAATTAATTTTCTTAAAGACAGAGAAAAGATCCAAGACATCTATTTTTTGCCTACTATTTTTCTACTTCTTTCTCCTTTCTTGCTGTTTATCCTCTCCCACCATTTCCCTTTGCCACCCCAAAATCATATGGCATGTTCATCTAATTTTGTGTACTGTAGCAAGACATTTACTGTATTTCCCAAATTCAAGAGGACTTTGAATTTAAGATGACCCACTAGTAATTAGATGCCATAAATAGAAAATTATAAATTTTCCATTTTTAGAATCTAAATATTGCGGCGGCTGGGGGGGGGAGGGGGAGTGTTCTAAATTTGTGCTGAACCACATGAAGGAGGTGCATGTAGCCTGACCCTGACAACTTGCTCTCCCACTAACCCCCCCGTACCCCTGGCACTAACCAACCTGCCTGCTCCCCAGCTTCCCACAACAATCTCCCCAAGAAGTTTTGCTGCATCCCCTAACCATGCTGCTGCCCAATCAACAGAAGCATGTCAGGGGATGGGGTCAGAGAAATGGAGAAGTATCACACGGACAGATGGAACAGCAGTACACACTGCTGATTGGGCCAGAAATGTAGCAGAGCACATGGGGGGAATAAGTCAGCAGTGCATGCAGCTGCCTCATCCCCTCAACCAAATCAGCAGCACATGCCTTGCCTATACCCCCAGTTCCAGAGCCTAGCCTAGTTCAAGTGCCGGTGGGCACTGTCTGGCATGCTCTGCTCGATGTCCACCTACAGAGCACTTGTTTTGGCCCTATGACCTCTCACGTGCACACCCTGTTCTTTTATGATTTGTCCCCCGTAATTTATTGGATTTTTAAAGGCTCTGGCCACCCAACCAGTGGCAGCCCCCGATTTTTAGTGGGCTAGGCCCACAGCCTTTTTAATTCAAATAGGTCCAGAGCCTAGCCTTGGCCCCTAACCTGCACTCACCATATGGCTGCTAACTCCAAGCACCAGCAGCAGCCCTGACTCCAGGCTCAGGCTAATGTTCATCTCCACGCCCAGGCTCATGCCAGGACCCAGCCAGAGCATTGATATTTGAATCCAAGACGAGCTTGTTCCACCCCTGCCTTCCTCCTACCCACACTATGTTGACTGTGGGAAAAAGCCTTGTCTTGGATTCGAGTAAATATGATAATTAAAAAGCGTACCAGAAACTTTAAATCTAGTAAATTAAAATAAATACAATAAAATATTTTCAATGACTGTTCCTGCATTCCCCTATAATAGCAAAAGGTAAAAAATCTGATATTTTCTAGCTTAAAAAAAACCCAAAAGAAACCCAACCTCTTTCCATTTCCTTGTTATGGCTTAAGACCCATGCAACAAAATGGAAAAGAAAGCATTAAAGCCCTCAGCCTGCAAACACTTTACATAGAAGCTTAAATTTTAACCAAGTGTGTTGTCCCTATTAAAAACCAATAACAGCAGTTGTGGTTTAAGGATCAGGGAGTAACTCATCAATTAACAGTGAATCTGAGAACAGAAGTGCTGATTTGTGCACAAAATGAACAAATTCTTCCTGCCCCCGCCCCCCCCTCCCCCAACTACTTCATTCAGAATCATCTTAGCTACTACGTGTAGAATGAGCGAGTAAAAAAATTTCATTCAGGACTGTGGTTTTTAAGCAGATGATGTCCTCACATTGAAAAAAACCCAAAACATGCCTTATTTATTAAAAGAAAATAAGGATCTAAGTTTCGTAACAAATCAGATTCCTGCTCAACTTCCATGGTGTTTTCACCAAAACTAGGCTATGGTTTTGCACAATGAAAGGACCACTATATAATGCTTTAAATAATAAATCAAACACTCCCCAAAACAACAAATTAGTTTCTAATACCTGGAGCACTAACACCCAAGTCAGCGCCTGCACAAGATCAATAAGTGGTCAGAAGCTGAATCCATGTAGTTTCTACAACCCTGTAGTACAGCAAACACAGCCTCTAGATCTGAAGGAACAAGTCAAGTAACTTATCCTTAAAAGACAATTCATTGCTGGGATACAATCCAATCAGGTCAGTATTTATATTTAATCATCCAGTCATAAAACAAGACAATTCAAAACAATGGTACAACTGTTAGTTTTTAAGATTAGTCCCAGGCCAAATTAGATTTTCTTTCCATGTCAACATTTCCACTATCCTTTGTTCTAGCTCTATTAATAGAAGAATGATATGCCATGTTCTCTCAGGCATTAGACTCCTGTTATGAGCGTTCCTCTATGGACATAAGAAACAGATTATACCTTGTCAGTTTAGCTCTTTTCTTGGCTGATAAAAGCATAAACCCCAGACATTCTCAAATTCTGCATGATTTGGCCAATCATTTTACAGTGTTCAAAGATGAGAAATACCTCTCTCCAAAAAAACAAAACAAAACAAACCCCTCACACCACAAAGTATTATATACTTCACACCAGAATTGAGTGCCACAACATGACTCTCCCAAAAGGTGTCTTATTTTTGTGGACGGGAAATCAGAATATTTTATAAATTTACCATATATATGGTATCTGGACTGAGACTGTCGTATTAAACATTTTTTGCTTAAATATCTTTACATGAATAACAATATGATCTTTACAAGTATGTTCACATGACCAGTTTAAATAGTTACAAGCTGATGGCAACAAACTAAGCCAGCCTACAGAGATCTGAATAGTGGCAACAGCCACAAGAAGCCTCCTCTTCTATTCTGAAGATTTTAGACACCAACCTCTTTGTTTATTGTATCAAACTGTAAACTGTTTGTGCTGCAATTGTCAGTTCTGGGCAACAGTATGCAGGGTCTAAGCAGAGGAGGAAGGTACATCCATTGACAGATGTAATTTCTTTGCTACATCAGTTAATTTTTTCCCCTGCTGAATTGCTAGTTTTCATTAGTTGGCACAGAACAGTTATCAATCAGCTGCAAACCCCTGTTAACTTCATTCTGAATTTTCATATTTTTTTTCTGCTCTACTGCATACAAAGTTTATACACCTGTTTTCCAATAAAATGGAAGGTCAAACCCTAAAATTGTTTGCTCTATTACTGCTCCAAAGGCAACTCACCAATTTGGACTATTATACAAATACCATACTACTGCTACAACAATACAGGATCACAAGTAGCAAACATGCCATGCAGAGTCTGCTTGCCTCACTGGGACAGTGCGTGGCAAGTAGCTTATTTTACTAAGGAGGCTTGTCTGCCCTCTGATAAACCTGTCCAGATTTAGAGACAGAATTCCCAAAGAGTTGTAAATAAGCCTGGGTTCATCTGTGCATGCTAGCTTGCTTTTGATTATATTGAGTATTAGGGATGGATTGTAACCAAATCCTACATGGATGAACAAGGGAATAAGACCTCCTGCAGCTTACACTTGATCATATCCCTCATCAGGACTCTAAATTAGGGGTTTAAAACTCATTGGGCTCCATAGGCCAGATAAGTGTTGCTGCACCAGGCCAGAGCGACCACTGTGCAGTGCCCTTACCTGCATGCTAATTTCATTTCATTCCAGTCTGCCCCAATCCCAGCACCCCTGCAGGTTCATTCCCTGGGCATTTCTTGCCTAGTCTCCAAGGTTGCTACTCTTGCACAGGGCACCGGAAGGGCTGCAAAGCAAAACACAGCAGGGTGCTGTGCTGCCCTAGCCTGGCCTGTGCCCGCACTGCACTCTACAGCCAGCGCCCAGCAGAGCGAGTGCCAAGCCCAGCAGCTGCCATAGCACCCCAAGCTGGGCACACAGATGCTTGACAAACATCCGGGCAAGTCCTCTCACCCACCCACCCTCAGTGCCCCCAACCTGTGGGCACTGGGGTTGCAAAGGTATTCATGGAGTCTCAGCTGCAGATGCCTACCCCAAACTCTAGCCCCAATTCATACATCTCCCATGCTAGCCCCATACACCCAGACTACAGCAGTGCTCACACTAGCTTGCAGTCCCCAGTCACCAAGGGAACCCCACTGTCCAGCCAGCCCCAAAAACCAGGGAACCTTTAGCAGAGGCTGGGTGGGTGCCTGGAATCGGGGGGAGGAGGGCTAGCAGTGAGGTCCCTTTGCCAGATCTGCTCCCTCTTCCCTTCAGGTGGCACTGAAAAAAAAATAATTCTGGGGCAGGCTGCAGGGCTGCCACATACTGCAGGCAGAATAGGGGGTTGGTCTGCTGCACATGGTGTGTGGGTTGGACACGGTACTGCATACAGCACAGGGGTTCAGGACGTGGGCTGCATGCGGTGTCCTGTGCTGGCTCCCCATGTTGTGTGCAATCCGCATAGTGTGGGGTCCACTTGCATGCTGCACACAGTATGTCTATCAGGGGCTGGCACATAGGGTCAGACCAGCAACCCACAGGGCAGATAATATGGCTCCATGAGCCAGAGCTGGCCCACAAGCTGCATGTTTGACACCCCTGCTCTAAAAACAGCATTTGGAGAAGGAAAAGGCAGAGTCCATATGCCTCGTACTCCTATTTCTTTCAAGCGGGTATGTGGAAAAAAAGAATATGCTACCTGCCATGAAGTAGAGAATTACAGTAAATGGCAATCCACTATTTCCCTCCCTTCCCACAGCCAAGAATGGCAGAAATGGACTTGAGACCTTTTCAGGGTTCCTCCAGAATTGTAAGACTGACCCTGACAGAGGACTGAGCCTTAATCCAGCACTGATAGTGGAGGCAGAGTCATACAAGCAGCCAGTCAGTCAACTCAGAACAATGCCAGGTTAATCCCCAAATTACCCAAATCTGAATTTCACAATTTTGAGATCAAAGGTGCTTATCTAAGTGTACTTACCTCATCCCTTAGTGAAGAAAAAGCTGTGAAGCCAACTCACCAGTATAATTTCTCTCCTAAATGGCTGTTTAGCAATTAAACATCAGAGGGAGATAATCATAACATAACTAAATGGAAAGTCCAAGAATTTTCCATTCTCCTTCCCAAGGGATTGCAGTAAAGGTGTTACTACCAGTGACCAGAAAGCTCATCCTGCCCATCTCTGGGCTGGCATATTACATTAGTTTTTGTTCTTCTCTAGTCATCTGTGATCTATGTTAGCTAAACCACAAAAAATGAGGCCCTAAACAAAGTTTTCATTGACATTGATCTACCTGACACAAATCTAATCTTAACATTTGCAGCAATCCTTATTTGAATTAACAAGCAACCAGCAAAATAATCAGAAACCAAAGCTTTAATTTCCCCAACACTCCATTCAAGCTTTAACAAACATGTTTGTTATATGGGTTTAGGTTGTAGCCGTGTTGGTCTAAGGATATAGGCAGACAAGGTTCCTTGGGTGAATTTGATATCTTTTATTAGACCAACCCAAATGGTTGGAGAATAGTTATTAAGCAAGCTTTCGGGTTCAAAAACCCTTCGTCCTTAGCCTGACAAAGGGTTTTTGAACCCGAAAGCTTGCTTAATAACTATTCTCCAACCATTTGGGTTGGTCTAATAAAAGATATCAAATTCATCCAAGGAACCTTGTCCGTTTGTTATACAACATTCATTAAAGGAATATTATTAAAACCTCTCACTATTCCTCTGAAGCAGGGATGATTTAAAGCATTTCCACTGAAGAGTAAACCATGGAGCAGAACAGATAACTGACCAGCTTCAAGCCTGGTAAAATACCGACTTTGACACACCTGCCCTACCTTCCAGCTTAGACCCAACACAATCCTTTAGCAGCAAAGCTAGAAACAAAACTTCCAAATCCTTTCATTTCAGTTTCCTAAAATTTCTCAGCTCCCATAGTACTGGGAGAGAAAAAAAAAGAAGAAACACTACACACATTAAGAAGAAAAGTGATGCTTAAGGAAACTAACATTTGGTGCACACACACACACTTCTAAATTCCCACTTAAACTTCAATTAATGATTCAATGTTTTCACTCTTACAGTCCAAAATGGATGTTTCATTCTTGTTATCTGAATAAATGCAAAGTATATTCAAGATGCTCCTAATAGGCTACTTGTATGTATAACAGCTAGTTACTGAACATAAAGCTGAAATCATCCATATAGTATTGAGAGACCCAAGCCTCACATATCTTTTCAAATAAGCCAACCATCAAAAAGGCATTCAAAATTGTACTCTTAAGACCTTCATATTAGCCGGCATCTGCTTTGAAACACAGAGCGAAGTAAAAATGTGTGCCAAATGCTGTGCCTGGAAGCTATCAGTGCAGTTCAAAATGCTAACAGTTCACTTCCCCTGGGTCTCCAAGTAAAGCTCTGAATGACCAGCATCCTTTGTGACAAAAGCATGGGGAGGTTCCCAAAGTTTCTCCTAAGTAGCAGATATTACCAGAAGAGATCCTTTGAACTGCCAGACTACAGAAGAGTACATAAACAAAAGCTTAACATCACATTGTGAATACTATTTATATTTATACCCTGCCCTATCCAGAAAGGCTCAGAGCAGCTTATGCACATTACACATCTATTATAGATAAGTTTATCACTTCTTGCAGCTACATCAAGAAACCATTAGACCAGGCCTCTTTAAAACACTACAGTATATACAAAGGGTCACCTGTCCCAAAGTGAGGCAGAAAAAACTAAAGCAATATTGTTTATGTAACTGAACTAATGTAGCAGAATATATGAGAGATTATTTTTTTGTTGTTGTTGCAGTCTGTCAATGGGGCACACAGCTTTTTGGAGTGCTGTTGTCAACACAAATGTTAGAAATGAACATGGCCTTTTTATTTTTTGACTGCTTACTTCCTGAGCACTATTGTAGATTGTTAAATAGCCTTTTCTTTTTCAATTTGCTGGCGTTGGTGGCATTAGTTTATTTTCTTTTTAAATTATCTGACAAGGCTACCAGGAATGTTAAAAAAGGCAACACTTACTATTGGATAAGCCTAAAAAATACTTATAATACTTACATGACCTATAGAGAGATCAGACATGTAATCAATTGACCTGTATCATGGCAGTTATTTCCATGAATGCATGAGTGAAATGTTGCTTTAAGGTAGGTATTTGCAGTAAGATGTAACTGGTGCGGGTGATATAAAAATCAGAACCCTTGGCATGCTCCGTGTTTTTGTACTGAGAGAGAAATATTTTCAAAACACTGTTTTAAAACATTGTGTTGTGAGCACCTATTCCTTCTGTCAATGGCTTAGACATGCAAATAACTTTTTAAAAGAAGTTAGGTCAGTTCATCTGTAAAAAAAAAAAAAAACAAAAAACCCAACAACCTCCCCCGCCCCCCCAAATGTTTCGTTGTTGTTACATCACCATGAAGAATTACTGACTCGCCGTTCATCTGGTGCATGAGGACCTTAAAATGTTTGGAAAAGCAAGCTGGTTCACTGCCTTTTTAACTCTCCCTGTTTTTCATGAATCATTACTGTTAACAGTATTTGGGCATTGCTACAAAATGTTCTCTCTCTTTAAAAAAAAAACAAATAAACCAAAAAAACCCAACCCCAAACCCCACCAATAAAAGAGTCTTCAAGGACAAAATATCTAAGTGAAACTAGAAAGAAAAGCCACAGCTACAGTCTTTTTTTTTTTAGGCTGTTTCTTAGCATGAAAATTGGAAAGATGATAGAAAGGGTATAAAAAGGAGAAAAAATGAAAGGAAAAAGAAAAGTGTATTAAAGGATCATCAGTATCAATGAGTTTAAAAACATTTTGAATGAATCTGCTCATGAAAGTTATCAGTGATAGCACTGGAGGCTTACGTCTTCCTTTGCTTTACCATACTGCAGACAACAAAATACAAACCTTCATACTACTGTAAGCATATTTTACAAATGTTCAAAAAGGGAGCTCAATCTACACAGCCTTTCAGCTAACTGAAAGAGCATGCCAGTGGACTGCAACTGTAAGTGGGCAGGAACCAGAAGAGACCTGGATTGGAGCAATGAGAAACTTTGTATTCCCTGAGCCACCTATCTTCTAAACAGCACAAATAAAGAGACATTAACATGTATTAAAAAATGATCACTAGCTTTTTACTCATTCCGTTTATTCAAGCACCTGAAAGCATAAAAGTCTCTCATGATGTTGACTCTACATTAGATACTACAGGAAAGGAAGTTTTAGGGCAGTGCCAGTAGAGATAAACTAGTTTAACTAGACTTCACCACAACGAGGATTCCATTAACACTGATGGCAGAATTAAAACATTCCATCAGTTTTATGAAATCCCTTTAAAATTGCCCCACTCCACCAGCACAAAGCCCTAATTTTGCAGTAATCTCACAGTTGGACTAAAAAAAGTGCACATTTAACTTTCTGTACATTAAGGTCTGAAAATTAGGCCAGCATTAGTGGTCTTGATCCTTGAACTCTCACCAGATAGTTAGCTAATGCTGAAAAGACAGCATCCAGACATGCAGGGGTGTGTGTGCTTGCAGCGGCACAAACTGCTGCAGTACAAGCACCTGTATATGCACTGTGTTGCGGGCAACAGGTAAACTGCTTACCTAGCTCCTTACAGCTCTTCAGCCAGGGAAAGCTAGAGGCTGGGGCCAGTACTGGTGCTGGCCCCAGCAGTCTTACCTGGTAGCCTGGAGCAGCAGGAGCACAGGCAGGGCAGCATAGAGGCCTGGCTGGCAGCCACAGCATTGCTCTGGATGGTCTGGACTCCGTGTGTGCCAACACATGCTTGTTGTGTGCACATTGTACTGCTGTTTGTTCCTTTTTATTTTTGCTACTGGGAAATCCCAGTAACAAGTTTTGGCCCCATGCAGTCTGGGACACGTTTTAACATTCTCAGTGTGCGGTTTGTGGTGCCACAAAGATATGCAGCACCACAAACTGCACACCCTTGCATATCTGGGTGCAGCTTAATTGTCAATAGTATTCACATCATCTGGCTGCAAATATGTGCCTTGTTTCATTCCTTCAGAGAAACTCAGCGCATGAGTGAAGATGGACATAATAGTGCAAATTCTGCATCTCTGACCATCAGCACTTGCTTCACAATCCCATCCACGTAAGTTACAGGCTGTTCTAACTTACCCCATCTGGCTACTGTGTAAAACACCATGTCAGATGTGAACTGTTGTAGCACAGATTCCTTCCACTTGACAGCTCAGGAGAGGAGACTGGTGTGGAAACACTGTATGCCAGCTGAGCTCTCTCCTGCAATGGGAGAATAACCAGCTTGCCAATTAAGGGTTAGATACAGGTAACCAAATAGTGCAAAATAGCTGAAACACAGAGAAGCCAAGCCACAGTTCCATAAGTTGATGGAGAATGCCATGTAGGTGGTTATCAGATTTTTGCATAGCAAAATGGTTTCCCTGTATTAAAAACCATCGTGCAGCCTGGTATACTGAATTATAACAGAGCTGTCAGTGTTGCTATACAGCAGCTAAAGTTTTTTCCATTATAGAAGTTTCTCCTGATACTTAAAAGGTCAGCTTTTTGGCTAAAGCTCACCACACTATTTTATTTCAGAAATATTTTTGTTTTTGATATGTATGATCTTAAAATGTGAGAGCAATGATTATGTGCCATGCCAGCCTCTAGATTTCAGATTCAAGGCCTGGAAGGTTTCTTGTTCAATCTTGATCAATATACCAAAACCCTGTCCTGAAGGGAACACTTCCAGGGATAAAAAGTCTGTTTCAACCAGTATTTAAATTCCCATTCTCTGTCAACATAATATTTGAGTTATTTATTATTAGCAGTACAGCAGCAACCACAGACTTTGAAACAAAACTGGGGTCCCACTAAATTAAGCACTGAAAAGACATGCACAGTGATAAACCTCTGGCCCCAAAAGCTAACAAGTTTGATTTACAGAAGATGAAACAGGCAGCTGATAATGAAGCGGGGGGAGGGGGGGAACAATGGGAATACAGCACTTTGCAGGTCAAAAAGATGGGGGGGGTGGGAAAAGGGGGAAGTGTTTGCATCTCAGGGGCACTTTTTAAACAAAACAGAAGGGTATACTGAATAATAGTTTGTGCATGCCCAGGCTGCCCCATCACAAATAACACAGTCTGACACTACTAACTCATTTCACAACCACCAAACAAGCCTTCACCTGGAAATTACCTTAACTTACTATGGTCTTTCCTCATGTTTGAACTAGTAAACTATAGGTAAGAAACAGTATCTCACTACTAATCATGTGGGTCACTGAATCCCATTTCGCAATTACGTTAGGAACAAAAAAATAAAAGTGAGTGCATCGGACACTTAAATTTGTTATTTTAATTGGTGGGGGGGGGGGGGCATAAGAAGAATAAATAACTTTCACCCAAAAGCTGCAAAATGAATTTGAAACTTAAAAAAACCCCAACTAACAAAACCCAAAAGTTCACTGCTGGCCATGCACAGTATTTTTCAATTTCCTGCTCAGAACTGTGACCCACAGGCAAACGAGGTGCTTAAAATATTGACTTCACGCATTCTGACCATCCAGGTTCAGTGTCTGGAGGTTAAAAAATAAATAAAAACAGGAATCAAAACTCGTGGAAGAAGTGATCTCTTTTCTTGGATCAGGCAGATATTTGCAACCAAATAATTGTATTTATTTGCAAATAAATACAATAATTTGTTTGCAAATATCTAGTTGATCTAAGAAAATATATCACCACTTCCATGAGTTTTGATTCCTTTTGCCTCTAGACCAATATGGCTTCAACCTGGATACCTGACACGCAAATAAAAACAGAGCAGTCCAAAGTGAGCCTTCAAACCCAAAACACCAGAAATTCCATAACTCTAGACTATGACCCCACTGTGTTGCCCAAAATGTAGACCACTCTGCTCAAAGGCTGCTGAAGGATATTGCCAGCCCCAATCTAGTTTAACCTCAGGCCCAGTAACTCTTTTATTTCTCTTCTCTGTCTCAGAGCCACAATTTCTCTGCTTAGAAATCCAACCAGGACCGAGCAGAGCTATGCAGTGCTAGGAAATCAACCCAGCCAACACAGCACCCAAGGGGAGAGCTGCATCTGGAGGCAACATGGACAGGACAGAAGGTCCACCGAAGGCAGGATGCTGCTGGTACCCCCCCACCCAAGGCTGTGGTGTCAGGGAACCAGCTCTATTTCCGTGACCCTACTCCAAAGCCCTGCTCCCAGCCCAGCAAGCCCCAGCCCTGCTGGGAAGAGCATCCTCCTCCAACACCAGAGCCGCCCCCAGAAAAGGGGGTAGGGGAGAAGTGGTGCCCTAAGGGAGGCACTTACCCGGAGCCAGGCTGAGAGCTCCTGCCGAGGGTACAGCAAGGGGTCTCCTCCTCGCACTGGCATCTCTGCACCAGCAGGCTCAGGAGGAGAGAAAAAAAAAACAACTTTCCCCTGTGCTCCCCCTCTTTCCAAACTCTCCGGGGGGGGGGGGGGGGGAGGGAGCACCTAGCTACTCTTTGCTGCCCTCCACGCACTCAGATGGCAGCTGCTTTGGACTGCAACCTCCCGCCAGCCTCCCCCCTGCCCCAGCTCCTTCCAGTCCTGCCAAGCTCTTAGCCAGCTCAGCTACCCCAGGGCAACCCTGTCCAGCGCCGCTTCCATTCGCTGTGCAGGGGGGGGAAGGGGTGGCCGTACCCCCAAGCCCTCCTTGTATCCCCAAACCCTGGGTGGCGACAGCTCCAGCCTGAGGAAAAGGGGGGTCAGGGCACAAAAGGAGCTGGGCTGAACAGAAAAGCGGGTGGGTTGGGGAGCAAGGAGATGCATTACAGACCTGTGCCCTCCCCCCAGCAGCTCCGAGTGGTTTGGTCCTGGTGGAACCCTGTGTGGCTCCCATTGGAACAGGGCTTCTTCCCCCTGCAAGGGCGGGAGGGGGGGGTCCCCCTACATGGAGGGTGGGGAGGGCTTGGAAGAGGCCCTCAGTGCACCAGTTCCACAGGCGCTTCCTCCCCCTCGTAGGCCAGGCCACCCCATTTCCACGAAAAAGGGCCCAAGGAAGTTTGCAAAGTAATTAGTCGCAGAGAGAGAGAGAGAGACAGACAGACAGACAGAGACTGCCCGTCCAGCCCTGGGCAGTGCTGCACTGAAGCAGGACAAACAGCTGAGTCAGAGACAAAGCAGCTACTCATGATGAAACCCCAGAACAATCAGGCCACTTTGTATCAATGAGACTGAAGTTGAGAAAGGAACCAGGAACCGGGACTAAGGAACTGGGAATCCCTAATCCTGGGAATAAGGAACCAGCTTCAGCTTGCCCCACAACAGCCATTCCCAGGAGTGGATCTTAAAAGCATTTTACAATCAGCAGCCAAATCAAGACTTCAAAAAGGGCCCCTGGGGAGGCATGGGGCTATTTTTTTTTCACACCCATTAGGTAGAGGAGAATCGTCCACCCTACACAACCGAAGAGACCGAGGTATAGGAAAACAAAATGATTTACCCCAAGACAAAATAAATCAATCAATCTGTAGCACCCTCACTGGCAGAATATTGTAGGATCACTTATAGCAGCAGAGCCAAAAACGATTTGACTAGTTATTAGGCAGATGAGGTTCTTTGGGTAAATCTGATATCTTTTATTAGACCAACTCAGTTACGCCCAGGATAAGGGATTCCCAGGATAGGGATTTCCAATGCCAAGTTCTTGGTTCCTCTCTCAACTTCAGCCTCACTGATACAAAGTTCTCAACTCAAAATTGGTCTAATACAAGATATTAGATATACACAAAGAACCTTGTCTGCCTATGTCCTTAGACCAACACGACTACAACCTGTATCCCCGTTGACTGGTTATTTGCATTTTGTTTCTTGCAAATTACTAACTTGAAAGCTAGTACAGAGATCTGCAGTTCTCAGCCAAGGTGCTGCAACACCCTGACATACTACCAGACCCTTTGAAGGGTGCCAGGATGTGTGAAAAGATAATTAGATAAGTGCAGGCTCAGGTTTGTCCCTGCCTGGACAATCCCCTACACCCACTGTAAGGAGTTAAGCACTATACAATATATAAATTAGATCTTTACATTGAGCAGCACCCAATTCACAAAAGTTATGGAGGGATGCCTCCAGCCCAATGAAGGGTGGCTCAAATCCAAAAAGGTTGAGAGCCACTGATATAGATACCCTTCTAGCATGTAAATATCTGTCTGCCTGTCTGGAAACACTGTTTCCTCCCCTGCACTCCTATTACCCAAATCTTCTGTAGTTTTAAATTATGTGTATGGTACTAAAAGTGTATTCTCTCCTCTCTCCCCCCCCCCCTTTCCTATCAGTATACTTCTGATCTGACAAACTCTATGCTCCTGATATGGGCCACATGTCTCCCTCCATTTTCAAAACATCTCCTAATGATTATATGAAAACCAGCAGGACTGCATTTTTAACCACTATCTGGCATTCACAGTGCTACCACATGATAACTTCTTTTCTTTTACAAGATGATGAATAAAGAATATCTAGACTACAAGGCAGGGACCTGTATAAGGATAACGGCATCGCCACTATATTAATTCCCCCAAAATGCTTTCCAACAGCGCCCTTAACATTTTATGCAACAGTTGACACTTCAAAGTTACTGTTTTGCTGCCAAACTAATACATCACTCCTGAAGCAACATAGGAAGTTTAATATTTCTTTACAATAGTGTCATCTAGAAGTTATTTTTCTCTGCATCTGAAACAATAAACAACCACTCAAAATCTAGTCATTGTCATTGGACAAATAAATTTTCCAGTCAAGTCAGGGGCTGACTGGGCCAAAACAGGATTGTAGATATGCCAGTATTTATAGAACACAAATATACAATGAAAGAGCATATTATCTCTACATTATAATATATTCATGAGCCTGCAAGAACTAGAATGAGATGGACAGAAGCATTGTAAAGAGGGAGACTGGCAGAAATGAGATCACACTGATGCATTTAAAAATTAGATTTCTTTTTTTAGCAGTTCTACCATTCAAGCAATACAGCAGTGCAAGTCCAGAAGAATGGGGCAAAAGTTAGTTGCAGAGAACTAAAACCAAAATATAAAGGGGTAGAAACATTTTTTGGACAAAAAGCCTTGCCTTATTATTCAGCTGTTATCTTTTCTTTTGTGTACAGCTTATAGATTTGTATAGCTCATAAGTAAAAGGAAATATACAACTATGCCAACACTTTGAGTGCAGACAGCATAATCATTTCTATGGAGTTCTCACAAGCTTACAGAGAAGACTGAAAGAGTCTGTGTTTCAAGCCTTATAAACCATTTTTTTCCTAACCTAGCCGACAAATTTCTCTTTCTAAACTGACCTTAATTTAGAAAACTGCTATCCAGTAATTTTCTGAAAAGGCCAACATTCAGAGTGAAAACCTGAATTTAGAATACAAGCTTGTTTTCAATTTGAAAGAACAAAGAATTCTGAAAGAACCAGGTCTACACTACCCTCTCTCACATCAGGCCAGACAGAGCTCATCTTTACTACACATTAAATTCGGGTTCAACCACAGGTCTCTTTCTAACATGCTCCCCGCTCACATATCCACAACAACCCCTCCAGCAATGCTATACAGCAAAGTAGGCACTACCTCTAGAGCTAGAAAGAAGGCAGACCATGAAGTAGCTAGTTAATGCGTGCATGCTGATGTGAAGAACTGCTGCCATGTGCTGTTACCACTGAGTCATACTGACCCTTCAGTTTTCCTAGAAGTCTTCTGCATGGCCATCAATCAGCCTTTGCTTCGCTCCCTGTTTGCAGTTAACAGTTTACTACTTTCAGCCTGAAACAATAGACTGCTATTAGAGAGTGAAAGTTTACTGTTTATGGCAATCATAATCCCTCCTACAGATTACACAAGACACTGTATGGAGGATTTACACTCCAAAGCATCTATTTCATCTACTGCTTTGTTTCAAAAGGGAGAAAAGATAGCTACTATACTGAGATAAGCAGTCCCACAACACTCTCAGAACTAAGTGACCCAGACAGTTACAGTGCTATGACTCTTAGAACATGTTAACAGATGCATATTCCTTTGTTCTCATGACCAGATACAGCATCACTGCTTACCTAAGGCCTTGTGATTATCGTGGGCTAAACTCCTGGGAGAGAGTTACCCTGTGGTTAGACTGCAGTGAAGACTGTCGTAATTTGACACGTTCCATTTTAGACATCTCCATTCCGCCCCCTCTCTCCAGTTGACAAGCATGATATGGCTGCTGTTCCTTGTTGGACTCTCTCCGAGGCTCAGGCAGAGTCAGTCAAGATCCTATGCTCTCCCTATAGCTCCCATAAGGCAATGGAATAGCCAATGCTACTTTTCTTCTACTGGGGACTACTACCAAGCAAGGAAGTGACAGCATTCCTAGTTTTCACCAGAGCTGCTCATAGGGAAAGCAGTTGCTTCCTCCCAATAGCAAGGGAACTGAATCAAAGCTATGGGGTACACCTCAGTAAATGTATTATCAATGTAAAAATCAAATACATGTTTTCTTATTAACATACTCATGCACAGGAAGGGGGGGGGTGTGCAATGGTATAGTTACACCGCGCTTTGATTCCTGGTCCACCCAAACTTTAAAACCAACTGCCTGGGAGAGAGAACAGCATTTTTATTCAGGCAGCAGTGACAGAGTCATTTGACTTCATGGCTCATTATAATCTACCTGACTGCTGCTAATTTTTCTTCACTCCACATGTGTTAATGGCCCTCTCTCCTCTTTAATGGTTTTGATGTTCCATTAAATCAAGTTATCCTTTCTTTTGAAATTTTCCTATTAGGTATTCCTAGTGATATTTCTCTCCCTGAAGATTGTTTTCAGTTTTAGCTAAAAACCTTAATTTAGATGTAGGAATATGAACGCACATGTGGAAATGACTGCCAGTGAAGAGTGAATGCACTGGGAAGATGCTCAACAAAGCAAGATTTTATTTTACAAATCAGAATAAGAGATGTATGTTTAACTCTAATGACTAGAGGACTAATCAAACAATATCTTTGGACTATTTTTGCCTACCTTGCCATTTAAATAAAAAAATATTAAGCTAGCAATGTAGTACACATTCCAATAAAGTTAATTTGTTTTTGCTTTGATCTTAAACTGAAGAAAACAGCACTAGACATCTAGCATATTAATAAATGTTCTAGATTCTCTTTAACTAAAGAAAACAGGTGTTGTGTTACATATGATGATGTACCACTATCTGCACCCCACCTCAATTTGTCAAAATCCTAGATCCATAAAAGCTATAATCCAGAACCTCAAGAACCACAGATGGCTTCCAGGCTGGACAACATACACAAGTGTCAGGTTCTCAAATCACTGGAAGCCTGCAGGAGAGAGTACTTTTTCTGCAGCAGAATTGAATGCCCTGCTGGCACATAACCTAACTGTGAAAATGGTTAAATGGGAACACTTACATTCCAATGTTATATGAAATACTGCAGTGGTAAAAGGTTATGCAAGTGTGGAAACAGCATTCAAAGTATTCTAATTGTCTGCTGTAAAG
Organism: Alligator mississippiensis; assembly: GCF_030867095.1. Lineage (NCBI taxonomy): Eukaryota > Metazoa > Chordata > Crocodylia > Alligatoridae > Alligator > Alligator mississippiensis. Next base: position 193,552,359 of record NC_081826.1, on the reverse strand, counting down.
GGTGTAGACGTGACCTCTATGAATCACAGTTTAAACAATGAAATCATTGTTTCACATGCCAAGCAAGACAAAGCAGTCATCACTGTGACTCTTGTGTGTATATGGGCATTTCACAGAGTGATATTTTAAAATCACTCTCAGTCAGGGGAGAAATAAACATTATTTAACTATCTGACAAGCCTGCAAATAGCTTAATTGATAAATACATGTTGTGTGTTCTAGTTTAAATAATCAAAGTAGACATTGTTTGCTTACAATCAGCTTCAATTTACTTTCTAATTTACATTCTGTGCTGCAGTAATTTGGCCAGATTACTTGGTGCATCATGTGTCAGTGAAGCGAAGAAAAAATGTCTTCCACTAATTATCAAACGTTATTGTGAATGAAGCAGTTGTGCAACTATCAACTTCAGGAAGAGGAACACTCAGGGCTGTATAATTTACAATAATCAGAACATAAGCATGCATGCACAAATAGTTCTGCCAACAGCAGCAGGTTGCAGTAATCCAAGCAAAGTGGCTATTTTTTGTGTTGCAACTCACTGGCTTCTCTAACAATTATAGTTAAGTATATTTATGAAGTAAATTGATTGCACTAGGCAGTACTATGTATTAGCAAAATAAGGGGATTAGATTTTGACTTCATTAAGAGATGGTGGGAGCTCAGTACTATTGAAAGTTAGGCCAGATATTGCAGTGTCTAAACAGATGTAGAAACTGATCTTAGGTATCACACTTTTGATAATCGTGGTCCAGAAAATAGGAATGCCATTTCCAGCTCTTCTTCAGATTTCCCACACAACCTTAGGCATTTCATTTATCATCTATGTGTCTCTGTAAAATGTGTCTCTGTAAAATTACATGCCACACAATAAGCTTGATATCTTCTGATGAAAAAGGTGCTAAAAAAATTTTTTTTCAACAATATTACATTGTTAAGTAGCGTATATTAGGCAACATATTATTTGCAAGCTGATGGTAAACAAAAGAAAACCCCAAAACAGTTTGTCCAACCTTAAAGGATTAATCAAGTTCAAACATCTCACTATCTGTATAGCAATTTGGAGCCTGAGGAGATATTGAGCATAATCTAGTGCAGGAATGGCTAAAACAGGTAAACTGCATAATGCCAAATGCCTCACTTATTCCACCTAAAACATATATCATACAGCAGCTGTCCTTATCTTTAATATAGAGATGCAATCTGCATACTACAGGTCCCAGCATGATGTCCCACATTGTTTGTGTTAAACTGGAACATTTTACAGTATATTCTTCAGCCCAGTTTTCCCACCCGCAAAATGGAGATAATAGTACTAGGTCTTTTTGGAAAGAGTATTGAGATCTAATAATGAAACACACTAGCTATCGTTATTGAATACACTGCAATTCTCAATATTCTGATTAAGAGGGGGACCAATTTCAAAACCACAATGATCACATGCTTGCTTTTCTCAGAAATCCTTAAAAAGGGCTTATTCAGTGTACATTAAAAGATGTTTTGTCTGTAATTTGACTGGTTTAGATAAGACATTTAATGGAAATATTCCCTTCAAAATTGTTTTGCTTGCTCTGTGCATCTCACTTTATTTTTTCTCCACACTTCTTGACTATGCACACATCTGCTAAACCATTAGGAGCCAAAGATTCTAATTTATTAGCTTCCATTACTGCTTCTCTAACTCCAAGTCTAGCCCCTATGACATCGAAACAAAAACAAACAGCAAGCAAATAAAACCCACTTCAAACACTTCTCCTCTGCGATTAGTTTTTGGTCACAAACAGAATAAGGCAATATGATAAAGAGGAAACAAAGACCCTGTTCTCAAGTGGAAGGAAACACAGAAAGCACATGACATACAATATTAGCTAAATTGTTTGTTTGTTTTTAAAAGTTATTTCAAAGACCACCTGCAAATGAAGCAAAATAAGTCCCATCAGTTATTAGCAGTCCCTAACAGCACTAAACCTACTTTTCAACTCTGCCTCTCTTTCCTCCTTGCTATTCTGTTTTTTAGGGTGAAAATTATAGTTGTACTTTTCTGCCATCTCCAACCCCCTTTCCCCCCCACCAAAAAAAGAAAGGATGGCAAGAAAGCACTGCCTGCCTTGCCCTGGAAGATGAAAGCACCAGGATACAACCATCTTGTCTATAGCAGAGGAGATCCCATTGCAGCCTTTTCATTCAGAACGATCTTACCTAGTACATACCACACTAGAGAATCAGACACAAACCAGTCCTCCCTCAGTTTTACTAACTCAGGTAAAACTGCTGATAGGCCCTACTGTAGACAATGCTCCAATTACTAGATGCATTTTATTTAAACTATCATATTAATGAATAAAATTATCCTAGTCATTTGGGTCTTGTCTAAAGCAACTCCCACTAATTCAGCTGAACTGACTATGACACTTGGGGCTTTGGGAATTAAAATTCACTAAGAAAAAACAATGTAAAAAGAACAAAAAGATGCTTTACTGAAGGCAGAGACTGCATCTTGGCTCGCATAGCTAAGAACAAAACATGATCATATTCTTAATGTGCACTGCACATTACTTTTCCTTCTCTCAGTTGTTGCGAAGAATATTTTCTCCATTTCTTGGAAAACAGCAAGAGATCGCTTTCCCTCCTACTCCTTCACCAAAAGCCTGTTCCTTTCCTTGAATAAAAGCTTAATAGTTAACAGCTAGCTTCCAAAGCTACAAAGGATCAGCATTTTTGTTCTTCTAATCTCCCTCTCCAATACACCTGGCCAAGCCCCCCTCTCCCCCAAGAAAAGATAAAGTGGGAAGGTAGCAACAGGAGCTCAAGACATCCATGTCAAAGCTCTTTACCCATTTTAAATGGTACAACATTTCTAAGCAATCAGTAGCTTTGTTAGGGATACTGACAGAAAGCAGAACAAAGGTCCCACTAGTTTGCACTAAATCATTGTTAGTATTGATGGAAATTCTCGTGTCAGAGTACCCAGCTCAGACAAAGCTAATATTCCTGACATCTCTCCGACATCATTTTAATCTTGGGGCTTTAAAGGAAAGGCTGTCGTCTCATGTCATCTAGTTTAGTTTCCAGAATATTAAAACTGGACAAAATCAGAGCTTTGGTGAACAATATGCTATCCTCAAGAGCATGGTGGATTGACTACTTAGCGCAGGGGTGGGCAGAATATGGCCCGTGGGCCGGATCTGGCCTGCGAGGCCCCTAAAAAATTTAGAAAATTAGCATTTCTGTCTTTGGTTCCTGTCAAAAATGACAGAAACCAAGGGCAGTAGGACCCAGAGGAAGCCCAGCAAACTCCCACAACAGCAGGGCCCGCCCAGCCCCACCAGAAGCCCCAGGAAGAGCTTCTGGCCTGGGACCACGTGGCTGCCCCACGCCAGAACTGCAGGTAAGGGGTAAGGAGGAAGGTGGGGGGGAAGGGTAGGGAGGTCCCCAGCAGGGAAGGAGCCCAGGGAAATGTAGCCCAGGGAAAAGCTGAGCGCAGGGGGGAAAAGCACCCCTCTCCCGCCCCATGGCCGTCGCCCCATGCTGCAGCCACTCGCAGTCCAGCTGGGGCTGCCTGTGCCTGCTCAGGACAGCCTTGCGCAGGCTGCGAGCAGCTGCAGCAGGGAGCGCTGGCCATGGGGCAAGGGAGGGGCTGCTTCCCCCCCCCCCCGCGCTCAGTTTTTCCCCAGGCTCCTTCCTGGTATGGAGGAAAGTAGCCCCTCCCCACCCCGTGGCTAGCACTCCCTGCTGCAGCTGCTCCCAGACTGCACGGGGCTGTCTGGAGCAGGCACAGGCAGCCCCAGGCAGGATGCGAGTGCTTGCAGTGCAGGGCACCGGCCATGGGGTGGGTGAGGGGCCACTTCCCCCTCCCCTCCACGATCATCACCACCTTGTAAGCCGGCCCCACTGCCAGCCTGGGCCCCACGTGGCTCCGGACTCACCCATCGGGGCTGCGCTTCGAGACAGCAGCTGCAGTCCCCCCGCTTGTTGCGCCGGGCAGTGTTTGCCACTGCCACCTGTGGGCTGCCCAGCACATGAGCTCTGGGCGGGCAGCAGCAGCCAACAGTGTCCAGTGCGGCAAGCAGGGAGGCCACAGCTGCTGCCTCTGCACACAGCCCTGACAGGTGAGCCGAGCCAGCATGGGGCCCAGGCTGGCAGTGGGGCTGGCTTATGAGCTGGTGACAAGCACAGGGAAAAGCAGCCCCTCACTTGCCCTGTGGCTGGCGTCCCGTGCTGTAGCCGCTTACAGCCCGCATGGGGCTGCCTGTGCCTGCTCCAGACCGCCCCGCGTGGGCTGCAAGCAGCTGTAGCAGGGAGCACTGGCCATGAGGTGGGGGAGGGGCCGCTTTTCCTCACACTCAGCACCAGTTTCTCCCCTGTTGGTAAGCGGGGGGGTTGGGGCTGTGCACTGCCCCCTGCCTGTACCGTGGGGCTGGGCAGGCGCTGGGAGTGAGTGGGCGGGGAGCCAGCGGGAGCACGGGGCCCGCATCAGTGCCCCGGGGCCAGTGCCGGCAGGGCCCAGAGCAGGGTGGCAGGAGCTTGGGGTCCCAGCTGGCAGGGGCTCTATGGAGCCGGGCCAGCTCCCCCCTCTCCCTGCTGGTGCAGCCCAGCCTGGCTCCACAGACCCCTGCCAACCTGTGCCCCGCTTTGGGCCCCACCAGTGCTGGCCCTGGGACATTGGTCCCAAGACATTGGAACATTGGTCCCAAGATGGTGACCAGTGGGCAGGGCACCTGTCAAGGGGTGGGGCTACCCATGCGGCCCTCAACAGCCTGCCAAAACTGGGTAAGTGGCCCTCCACCTGAAATAATTGCTTGCCCCTGGCTTAGCGCATATAGTAAGCATCCATGTTTCTAAGAGCACCAATTACCTTTTTAGCCGAGGTACAAATTAATTTTCACCATGAATCATGCTAGTGTTATCAGTTACGAAGATGCTATTGCTTACGCTCCTTCAGAGTTACTGTATTTATTACATTTACAATCAAGCTGAACGTTCATTCGATACTCTCTCCAAAAACTACCAGAGGCAAGGTTTCAAAAGCAAAATATTTTAAATTTGCAAAAGAGATTATATTTACCTGAATCATGTATTAAGGAAAAAAATTATGCAGCAAAAAGCCTCTCTATGCAGATATTTTATTCCATCATTGATTCAGTAACTGAGTAATTTACAGTCAGATTCTGCTAAAGATAAAATAGTTTATTTATCCTCAACACGTGCACTCAATATTTATGTTCGCTGAAAAAAATAACACAGACTAAATATAGTTTTGCTCCTAAACACTTCAGACATGAATTAATCCCATTCAATGTTTTATTATTTTTGCATGATGTCAGCAACCCACTTGGTTCTCTGCAGAAGCATCCACATCAGAGACCTCGTATTATGCATTACCAAGCATTTAGTATACCAGTGTGAACTCATTCTTGATTGCTATGCAATTTCCCTGGGATTCCATCTACTCACATCAGTGGCTAAAGAACACAGCTGGATAAATCCACAGCCAAAGGAATGATTAACAAATTGGCATGTAGTAGCCACACTGTTTTACAGGTTTCAGGTGGAGGACTGGTTCTAGCTGACCTTGTGGGCCTGTTAATTCATACCTGGTGAGGGATGCTGATTTTTAATGCTCTCTGTCTGTTTCCAGTGAAACGTTTGGAGCTGGAGGTAGAACTGTGCTCCCAGTCCCACTCACAAGGGGATGGTAGTGCAGTAGCCTGTTCCCTGCAAGAGAAAATCCTATTGAAGTTAAGCAGCAGCAGGAAGGGTACTTCTGAAGCCTGCAATACTGAATTCCATCAGAAAGGGAAATGTATTCAATTCCTTCTAAATCAGTTCAACATGCTTAAAACTGTGCCTGGATATGAAGTGGAAATAGTGTCAGAAAAGGACACTTAGCATTAAAATAATAATAATTACAACCATAACCATGTTCAAAGTCCCACTGTGGTAGCCACTGTATAAACACATAGTAAGGGATAGACCCTTCTCCTGACAAGATTCCAGTTTAAGTAGGCAAGATAGACATGCATTGGTAGAAAGAGAATACACGTATCTACTACATAAGGCAGCATATAAAGACAAAGTGACTTGGCCAGGGAAGTCTATGACAGAAATGAAAATGGAATCCAGATTCTGTACCTCCTGGTGCTATGCATTAACTATAAAGCCAACCTTCCTCTTGAGAGCATTTTTCAAAAAATGATTTGTTTAGTTAACAGTGATTTGGCAGAGATGAACCCCCTGATCTTTGTTCCTGTATATGGATTTGTTATTTATACACCCTCCTGGTTAAAAATCGCCATGTCTAGCTAACAAGAAACAGGGTGACATAATTTAAATAAGTCCTTAAGCTTTTTATTTTAATTTTGAAACCATGTTGTTTTCTTGATGTAACTTTATAGTGTTTCATCCCACCCTGTTAAAGCCCTATGTTGAGGTACCAGATTTATAAAAAAGATATTCAAAAGACAAATCTCTTTGGTGTTATTTACTGCTCTCAAACCCCATTTTAACATGAATACTTTTTAGGCCTAAAATTCACTGGTGGCTTGTACTTTCCTCCTTGCTGCCCCTCCAGCACAAGAACATTCCTCAAGAGTCGGGGAAGTATTGTTTTAGTCATGGTTTAATTCTGTAGCTGCAGGACAAGAGAACACTGTGGTGTGTGCTTGATTGCCTTCAAAGAGTAGCAAAACATGCATTATGGACAAGTGTCAATGTTATTGTTACAGATTGCACACACCCTATGACTTATTCCGGGAAGTAGCACAAGAGTTATACAAGAACAAAACATCATAACTGTCCTTTTGGCTCCCTATGAAGAGGTCAGCTGTTATAAAAGCCCCAAAGGCATATAAAACAAATAAGAATGGTCAAGAGAAAAAAAAAAGTGGACTAATGCCCTTTATCTTGAAACAAAAATAAATACATGATCAAAATACAGTGGATTTCTTCACACCCCCACTTAAGAATCATGCTTGATTTTTTCATTTTGATTATTTTTATTAGCTCTCAGCCATGTGATAATATTAGAGTTGATAGCACATAATATGATAGTTTGTTTTTAGTTAGATGTTTAAGCAAAGTGTGATAAAAAAAATTAAATCCCCAAAGAAATGTGGAAAAAAATGTGTATAAGAATTGTTATATGGTGGGATTCCCCCAACCCAGAATCTTAACCACTGGAATAAAATATATATATAACTGTTTGATTTAAAAATGATATTAACCTGCCCACAGATTTATTAACTTGCAGCTGAAGAACATTAGGACAGCCACTACTTGAAACAAATAATCATCTGCTTCACAGTCATGCCCCAAACTGTAGTAACAACTAATTCTGACTTTAATTCTCCAGGGCACATTTAAGTGCATCAGGATTGTTTTAAAAGACTAAAGCAAAGTTTTAAATACACTTTCAGCTCAACATGCATTTAAAAAAGTTTGTAATTTAAAGTTAGTAACATTGGCATCATGCCCGACTCCTGTGGGGGGAGTGGAGATGCATGATAAATGCTTCTGGAAAGAAAGGCAAACAGCATGTGGAAAAGACATAGCCAGCTGCAATTTGATACTAGCTAAGGCACGCTTGTAGAGGCATGTCAAGTATTCAAAGATGTAAATTTTCTATCAGGTGTACATGATTTCCCTCTCCTAATTAGTTAGCTTCTTACCAAAGTCAGCTGCACTTAAAATTGTTTCTCAGGAGAACAAACACATTCCAAGAGAAGAGAGAACCACAGGAAGAATGTGTATTCCAGCACGGCTGGGCAGCACATTCAGAGCAGCCACGCAATCTTTTATCAGGGAGTAAGGAGTGGCTGCAAAACTCAAACAGATACGCCTGTAGGTACAGTTGTGAAACAACTGGAGGAAAAATTACAGTGTGTGCAATTCTATTATTGGTCGACTCTACATTGCAGGGAGGATCCCTGCCAAGAGACAACCTGTGTCCTAAGGCTAGGGACAGACTTTACACACAAACTGGTTTAAGTGATCAGAAACTGGTTTAAACCTGTAACAGAACAGATGATCAGTGCACGTAAACCAGTTTGAAATGTCTGAAACCAGTCTGAGATAAGCCTGGTTGAATGTAGCATCAGGCTCAACTGCGTTGGACTTAACATTTACGCAACGTCTGTCCCAGACCTAAAGGTCTAGTTGAAGCCCTTACCTGCAAAGGGCCTTAAATTTCTTACTGCTGCTTAGTACCACAACAGCAACCCCAATGTAGGTAGCCGAGCTCTACTGTCAATAAAGGTGCTGGTATCTCCTAGCAGAAGTACACTGCCTAAACCCAGTCTCAATAGGATTGTATGACATGATGAAACTATGTGCCTTGTATACACACTGGTGTTCCCACAACCACCGCTGTCAAGAGAGCTACATTTCTAGGAAAGCTCAGCATAGACACAGATAAAAGGGACACTGTTGTGTCAAATTTTATTCCAAGTGTAGGTTTTGCATTCTTCTGCAGCATTCATGGTAGAAATTGTACAACATGCTAGTGGGGAATGTGATTAGAAACTATGAAATAAATATCTAGTCTATTTACATTCTAGTCTGTTTAGTCTAAATAGCTAGTCTATTTACATTGCTTAGCTGGAGTGATGCACAAAAAAGAAAAACAGCATGAACAGAGAAAAGGAGGATTTTTAAAATCCTGCTTAACAGAGAACTAAACCAGAGTTACTGTCAACACAATTCTTTTCTAAAATATATTTAACTCATCAGTGCCAAAGACAATCCAGGGTTCTCTCTCTCTCTTTTGTTCAGTTTGCCATACGCTTTGCTAGTCTTTTTCATTGCAACTCAAAAGAGTTTAATTTACTGTCCTTTTAGTAAATGAATGTTGTTCTTGGAAATAAAGCTTATCTTAAATATAAGAGACTTTTGCTTTTCAGTAAACAAAGAATGACAAAAGTACTGAAGAAATAAATATTTTCTTCTCTAGATGTTGCTAGATTTCTGAAACAAATGCTAAGAAATAAGTTTTAAATATTTACCATGGTAACAAATAAATGGAGAAATCAGGCTGCAAGATGCCCATTTAACTTGCCATTGCAGGGAAGGTGCAGGAGCTTCTCTTTTCAATTCTTAAATCAGAAGTTTGCACAAAGTGTTAACAGCCAACACTTCCAGTCACCATGCAAGCAGCAATGCTAGCCAAGGATACCACAAGCATATCTCCAAAAGAAACTAAATTCTACATCTGCTCTGTCATAACACCGTTTCGCCCTCCAAAATAGTACAACTTCCTATCTCTATGCATAGTTTCAAGGTAAATGTTTGTCATTTGCAGTTACTCATTCACCTAACACGCAACACTCACCCTGGATGCTGCCAAAGGTTCGCATGTCTCCCCTCAGGAAGCAGTTCTCTTTTGTTAAGTGGGGTAATGCCAACTGCTGCTTCTAGAATAGTTATGTATTTCTTGTATCGCATTCTGCCTCTTTCAGCGCACCACCAGTCAGTGTTCAGATGCAGCATCTGAAATCAGCTATCACACAGCTGAGCTACTGCTTTTTGAATCATGCTGCATGTTAGAAACTGGAGTAACAAAAATAACATTTTCAGAGGTGGGGGGAAGAAATGAAAGAAAAATTCCTGCCAGATTCCCCTGAAACGTCATTGTTATGCAATTCAACCTATCTTTGAATAAAGCCCTAATGAAAATGATTCAAGAGACAATCATGGTCCTAAGCCTGGCTCAATAATGTATGCTCTCCAATTTACTAATCCTCAACTAAATCTGAGGTTTATAATCTTCCAAGTACTAATGGAGTGCTAGGTGACTTATCTCTTAAAATCAACTCAAGGGCTAGTAAAGATACATTCACAAAAATTGAGATTATTTCTGATGGCAGAACAAAAGGTACTCCGCCGACATACACATACACTTTTTTCTTCTTATGCATGCACAGAAAAATATGGTATGCAAGGGTTTCATTCAGCAGAAATGCTATTCAGGATTACATAAATCTATTAAGAGACGGGAGGGAGAAGTGTTCACTTAACTGGTATTTGTACAGAGTTAAGCAAGCTCAAGACCCCATTATAGTATCTTCTCTGGTTCTACACATAGCACAAATGGGCCTCATACAACAATGGAAGGCATTTTCTCTTTATCAAAATTATAACAACCAAGACAAACTGCTGTGCATACCAACAACCTCAGGTACATTATAAGGGTATGAGTGGGAGTGATGGTGCCATTTCACATACATCAGGGTATTGCCAAAGTCTGGGTTTTAAGTTATACAGGGGAGATGGACATATTTGGTTCCAAAGAGATATACTAAGGCTACACATAGCCTGAACTAAAAAGTAAATATTTACCTGCCTTTAACTTGCATTCATGATCATAACTCAGCAAAACACACACTTTCTTAAAAAAAAAAAGGGTGTGGTGAGAAGTGTCCTGACACTACTGCCCAACATCTTCCTCCTTATTGTTATATGTTGTATTAATGGCTTCCTCTGTTCAGGTGTCTGCATGTTCAAGGGTGTAAATCTTTGTTATATATGCAAGACATTTGGGAACTTTCAGGGTGAAAAGCACCATCTTGCAAAATATTATATGGCATGTAAATGTAAGGCCATCCCGTGTCTTCAGCCTTTAACTACAGATCTTTTCATAATTCCTGGTAAATCTCTCTTCTAATAATTTTCACTGCTATCTTCGCTTTGTCAGACAGCTTTACTTATCTACACTATGAGATACCAAAAAAGAAAACAATAATAATGAAGGTAAGTTTTATATTCAGGACACCATGTCAGCTTCATTATTAAAGAGCAATTTACTGGATCAGACTTATATAGAAAGATACAGACAAGATTTAGAACCCAGTGATTTAAGGTGGAGTTTATATAAATAATGGACACATGGAAATAGCAGTAATATTCCACCTAACTAGCTATACGAATGCATTGTTTCCTACACTATACCTACCTATATTTGAATATATTCATAGATGGGAGAGGCATATAGTCTGAGAACTTGCAATAGGATGGATTAATCAGAATTTGTTGGACATTCAAAAGCTAACAGAAATTAAATCTTAGCACATCAACATCAGAGCAGCATTTTTCTAGAGAGAAAAAAAATCTTCAAAACACAGAAATCTTTCCCCCCAGAACTTAAATCTCTGGCTGTTCATCTTTGTCTAGAGTCAAACATGGATTTTGTGGCAAGTGAATTACACACACATGCTTGCATAGCCAAAAAAGCACTTAACTACAACTTTAAACATCTGTATACAAAACATTAAGAAGATTAGGAAAGTAAGATACGGCTAGAGGTCTGCAGGCACAGCTAACATCATGCTGTTTGCATGCATCCTAAAGCACTGCCAGCTCTACTGCCTGTGCCAGGATGGAACTAAAGCAGGAGACCCAGACCTGAAGTTACCTAGAAGTCTATTAATCTACTACTTGTACTGAGGCAGTGAAAATAAATGTCTTCTCAGTTTTCACAGTCTAGAGTTATTATTATATTTTGCCAAAATGAAGAAATTTATTTTCAAAAAAGCACACAGAATTAAATACTGGCTCTATCTGAAGTCAATGAAAATTATCATGGATTTGAATACAACCAGGATTTCAGGCCTGCTATTTTAATTCAACAGTTTTCATTTTATTCAGAATATTTCTCCAAAGCAAAATCTCAAAACTAGTAAGATCCTAAGTAAAGTGTGGAAACATACTAATGTCTAACCTCCATCTCTGGCCGCAAGAGTTGGTAAGCCTCCACTGTGAATGTTATCATACAAATCTAGGTCCCCAGTGTTTAACTAGAGAGGTGCTTTGCGCCCGGTATTGACACAAAGTGGTCCTAAATCTGGCAATTCCAGCCACTAAATGATCTCCCACTTGTAAGGGGAACTTCTGGAGGTAGAAACTCTGTATATGGATTTTGCCATTTAAAAGGGGGCTCAACAGGGGGTTCGACATGGAACTATAGACTGGTGAGCTGAACTTCTGTTCCTGGTCAATTGATAGAAACTAATTAAAATACAGGATTATCCATCACGTGGATAGACAGGACTAGCCAGTGAAAAAGAGTCAACCTGGCTTTTTGTAAAGGAAATCATGCTCCATCAGGCTATTAGAGTTTTTTGAGGCCTTTACAAGTATGTGGATCAGGGTGACCCACTTGATATAGCAGACCTGGAACTTCAGAAAGCTTTTGATTAAGTCCCACAAAGGCTCCAAGTGAAACATGCGTTTTGGGGCAATAGAGGCAAAATCCACATTTGGATCAGTAGCTGGCTGAAAGACAGGAAACAAAAGTATTCAGCTCTCATGAGGGAGGAATGTAAATAGTATGGTGTCCCCCCACACAGGGTCTGAGATGTTTAATATATTCATAAATTATTAGGAAAAAGGTGGAGTGGGGGAGTACAGTGAGATGGCCAAGTTTCTGGAGGACAGTGTGCCGGACAGTAAAAACAAAGCTGACCAAAGAACTACAGAAGGATCTCATCTGGAGATGAGAGACAAGGTAGATGTTATATACCTGACTTCCAAAAGGCTTTTGATCTAGTATTCCACGATATCCTTGTGGCAAAACTGGAAGATTTTCTCGGGAACCAGCAGCGGGAAGGAGAGGAGGCAACATACGTGTGTCCCGCACGCACGTGTGCCCTTTTACCAACCAACTGACCGGAGGCGGCGGCGGCAGCAGCAACAGAGGAATCGGCAGCGGGGGCAGCAGCAGCTGATTCCCCGAAGGTAAGTGGGGCGGAGGGACCCGGCGCAGCTGAGCCGGATCCGGAGGGGAAGCCCCCCGGGTCCCATGTAGCTAAGCCGGTAGGGAGCCGTGCTCCCGAGCCGCGCGGCGCGAACAGATCGCGCAAACAGGCACGCTCTGTAAGAGCACGCCAGCGTTTGAGCAGGCGTTCGCGCCAGCGGGGAGGCCGGGAGGGCCAGGAGTGAGACTCCTGTAGGGGTAGGGTGTAGACACTGCACAGGTCTACAAACAGCAGCTTATAGAATGGTGTCTACGAGGAGTGCTGCTAGGGCCTCTGCCCAGGGGGACAAGGCTACCCGGGGCAGGTCTGAGGCCTCCACCCAGACCGAGCCCATGGGGGAGCTGATGTCCCCCTACCTCCTGGCCTGTGGGGGATCCCCAGCAGGGCCGGGGGGAGCAGAGATTGGGGGCCCCCACACCTGTCCGGCAGGTGCCCGTCTTAGGGCTCTGGAGGCGCAGGTGAGGGAGCTCCAGGAGGAGGTTAGCAGGCTGAGGGGGGATCAGGGAGGCGGAGGATGAAATTGATAGTTATTTCCTTTCCCTGCAGGCCCAGGCACCAAAGGAAGAAGCACCCCGGGGAATACCCTCCACAGCAGAGTGGCAGACGGTCACAGCCAGGACCAGAGCAGCTCGCAGCGAACCGGTACCAGCTTCTCCAGTCCGACTGGTGAACAGGTACGAGGCCCTGGCAACCCTGCAGGAGATGGAAGGGGAGGAGGAAACCCTTGGGCAAGAAGAAACACCACGTTCTTCACACTCCAAACAGATCAAGAGATCCACGAGGACCCAGAGGAGGAGGCAACGAGTGCTCGTCATAGGCGACTCCATCCTGAGAGGTACGGAAGGACCCATCTGTCGCCAGGACCCCTCGGCACGAGAGGTATGCTGCCTCCCTGGAGCAAAGATTCAGGATGTGACGGCGGTAATCCAGGCCAGGATCAAGCCCACCGATTATTACCCCATGGTCCTAGTCCATGTGGGTACTAATGATGCGGCCAGGAGAACCCCCGATCACCTGATGGCGGACTACTGTGCTCTGGGTGGCGTGCTGGAGGAGTTCGGTGCCCAGGTGGTTTTCTCTTCCATCCTACCAGTGACCGGACGAGGAAGACGGCAGGAGATCTGCATCAGAGAGACCAACTGGCAGCTTCGGCAGTGGTGTTTCAAGGCAGGCTTCGGCTTCCTGGACAATGACCCGCACATCACAACAAGGGACATGCTCAGCTGGGATGGGCTTCACCTGTCCCCCAAAAGGTAAGCATGTGTTTTCTACTAGGTTGGCGGATCTCCTCCGGCGGGCTTTAAACTAGGCTTGTCGGGGGGAGGGGAGTATGAGGGCGGGGGAAGCTGTGGACCACCAAACCATGTGGCACCCACAGGGACAGCCCAGCCTGAAGAAAGAGAGCATTGGAAACCTGAAAGCCATGGGGAGACCAGCACTACTGCACAGGTAAGAAACGAGAAGGTAAGAAACAATGGGCCCCTTGGGACTCGGAGCGGGAGGGCAGCAAAGGCACCAGTCGCAGGGCTCAAGTGCCTATATACTAATGCTAGGAGCATAGGGAACAAGCAGGATGAATTAGCACTCCTGCTTGCACTAAACACCTATGACTTAGTGGGGCTAACAGAGACCTGGTGGGATTCATCCCATGACTGGGCGGTACATATTGAGGGCTATAGATTGTATAGAAAGGACAGGTCGGGGAAGAAAGGGGGGGGGGGGTTGCACTTTATGTCAGTGAGCAATATACATCAACCCTCATCAAGACAGAATCCAAGGTTGAGGAAGTAGAAGGATTGTGGGTTAGGCTACATGGGGGGCAAGGAGAAAGGGATTTGGTGGTAGGGGTCTGCTACAGACCCCCACATCAAGGGGAAGAAATAGATGCGGGGCTCCTGAGGCAACTCTCGGAGACCATAAAAGCTAAAGAGGCGGTAGTCATGGGGGACCTAAACTACCTGGACATCTGCTGGGAGACGCAGACAGCAAGGTCCCATCGCTCACGCAGGTTTCTAACCTGTGTACAGGACCTCCACCTGACACAGGAGGTACACGGTCCCACTAGGGGGAATGCCATACTGGATCTGGTATTGGCAACAGGAGATGACATGATAGGGGACCTCCAGATCGGTAGCCATTTGGGAGACAGCGATCACCTTATAATAGAATTCAACATAAGACGGCGAGTGGGTAAGGGAACTAGTAGGGTGAAAGTGCTAGACTTTAGGAAAGCTGATCTCAATGCACTCAGGCGATTAGTCAAGGAAGCACTGCAGAGCAGGAGTTTTGATGGGATGGGAGCCCAAGAAGGGTGGCTGTGCCTAAAGGAAACGATCCTTCGGGCACAAATCAAGACGATCCCCGAGCGAGGCAAAAGAGGGAAAGGGGCCAGGAGGCTTCCATGGCTGACCAGAGAAATCCAGGGCAGCCTAAGGGACAAAAGGGGAGAACATAAAAAGTGGAAACAGGGTGAGATCACCAAAGATGAATATACCTCCTCTGCTCGTGCTTGTAGGGAGGCAGTTAGGTGGGCCAAAGCTACCATGGAGCTGAGGATGGCAACCCAAGTAAAAGACAACAAGAAATTGTTTTTTAGATATATTGGGAGTAAAAGGAAGGCCCAGGGAAGAATAGGACCCCTGCTAAATGGGCAGAAACAATTGGTGACAGATAGGGGGGACAAGGCTGAACTCCTCAACGAGTTCTTTGCCTCAGTGTTCCTAAGCGAGGGGCACGACAAGTCTCTCACTGGGGTTGTAGAGAGGCAGCAGCAAGGCGCCAGACTTCCATACATAGATCCTGAGGTGGTGCAGAGTCATTTGGAAGAACTGGATGCCTTTAAGTCGGCAGGCTGGATGGGCTCCATCCGAGGGTGCTGAAGGCACTGGCCGACATCATTGCAGAGCCACTGGCGGGAATATTCGAATGCTCGTGGCGCACGGGCCAAGTCCCAGAAGACTGGAAAAGGGCCAACGTGGTCCCCATTTTCAAAAAGGGGAGGAAGGAAGGAGGACCCGGGCAACTATAGGCCAGTCAGTCTCACCTCCATCCTTGGCAAAGTCTTTGAAAAAATTATCAAGGCTCACATTTGTGAGAGCCTGGCAGGGCAAATTATGCTGAGGGGAAACCAGCATGGGTTTGTGGCGGGCAGATCGTGCCTGACCAACCTAGTCTCTTTCTATGACCAGGTTACGAAACGCCTGGACACAGGAGGAGGGGTGGATGTCGTATACTTAGGCTTCAGGAAGGCCTTCAATACGGTATCCCACCCCATACTGGTGAACAAGCTAAGAGGCTGTGATGTGGATGACTGCACAGTCCGGTGGGTGGCGAATTGGCTAGAGGGTCGCACCCAAAGAGTCGTGGTAGATGGGTCGGTCTCAACCTGGAAGGGTGTGGGCAGTGGGGTCCCGCAGGGTTCGGTCCTTGGACCGATACTCTTTAATGTCTTCGTCAGTGACTTGGACGAGGGAGTCAAATGTACTCTGTCCAAGTTTGCAGATGACACAAAGCTATGGGGAGAAGTGGACACGCCGGAGGGCAGGGAACAGCTGCAAGCAGATCTGGATAGGTTGGACAAGTGGGCAGAAAACAACAGGATGCAGTTCAACAAGGAGAAATGCAAAGTGCTGCACCTAGGGAGGAAAAATGTCCAGCACACCTACAGCCTAGGGAATGACCTGCTGGGTGGCACAGAGGTGGAAAGGGATCTTAGAGTCCTAGTGGACTCCAAGATGAACATGAGCCGGCAGTGTGACGAAGCCATCAGAAAAGCCAATGGCACTTTATCGTGCATCAGCAGATGCATGACAAATAGATCCAGGGAGGTGATACTTCCCCTCTATAGGGCGTTGGTCAGACCGCAGTTGGAGTACTGCGTGCAATTCTGGGCGCCACACTTCAAGAAGGATGCGGATAACCTGGAGAGGGTACAGCGAAGGGCAACTCGTATGGTCAAGGGCCTGCAGACCAAGCCCTACGAGGAGAGACTAGAGAAACTGGACCTTTTCAGCCTCCGCAAGAGAAGGTTGAGAGGCGACCTTGTGGCTGCCTATAAGTTCATCACGGGGGCACAGAAGGGAATTGGTGAGTATTTATTCACCAAGGCACCCCCGGGGGTTACAAGAAACAATGGCCACAAGCTAGCAGAGAGCAGATTTAGATTGGACATTAGGAAGAACTTCTTCACAGTTAGAGTGGCCAAGGTCTGGAACGGGCTCCCAAGGGAGGTGGTGCTCTCCCCTACCCTGGGGGTCTTCAAGAGGAGGTTAGACGAGTATCTAGCTGGGGTCATCTAGACCCAGCACTCTTTCCTGCTTATGCAGGGGGTCGGACTCGATGATCTACTGAGGTCCCTTCCGACCCTAACATCTAACATCTATGAAAGATTGTGGGCTCAGCTGCTCAATGGTTCAGTGGGTGGGAAACTGGCTACAGGGTAGGACCCAAAGAGTTCTCATGAACAGATCTGTGTCATCCTGGTGCAAAGTGGCCAGTGGTGTCCCTCAGGGGTCCATGCTTTTCAACATCTTTATCAATGATTTGGATGGGGGGTGAAAAACTCACTGGCCAAGTTCACGGATGACACCAAGTTATGGGGCAGTGTGGCCACTTAATATCTGCTCTCTGCCACTGTGAAATACACAATACTGAGCCTCAAAGACTTGTGGCTTCACCTAGTGTGGCACTTTTGGTTATGTTTTATAGCACCTCTACTGCAACCCTTCCTTCTGACTGCCAGTACATGGACGGACCTATCATAGTTTCATAGTAGCTAGGGTCAGGAGGGACCTAAACAGATCATCTAGCCTGACCCCCTGCCACAGGCAGGAATGAATGCTGGGTTCACAAGACCCCAGACAGGTGATCATCCAACTTCCTCTTGAATTTGCCCAAGGTAGGGGTGAGGACCACTTCCCTGGGAAGTTGGTCCCAAATTTTGGCCACCAACTGTAAAATATTGCCTTCTGATCTCTAACCTAAACCTATTCTCCATCAGCTTATTATCATTGTTCCTTGTCACCCCAGGTGGTGCTGGGGAGAAAAGGGCTCTGCCTATTTGCTGTTGATCTCCCCTGATGAGTTTGTAGGCAGCCACCAGGTCCCCCCTCAGCCTCCTCTTGCTGAGGCTGAACAGGTTCAGTTCCCTCAGTCTCTTCTGGTAGGGCCTGTCCTGCTGCCCTCTCACCAAGTGGGTGGCCTCCTCTGAACCCTTTCCAGGCTGGCCACATCCCTTTTGAAGTGCAGCACCCAGTACTGGACGCAGTATCAGGATGCCTTCTTCATTTTCACTGCACCACAGTTCCCTGTGGAGATATTCACAGTTGATACAGTTGGGAAAAAGACCCTAAAGTTTAGCCCAATTCAAAGCTTGCTCAGGATCAAGGAAATATAGTATTCTTTAGCCATAAAAGATACTCTGGTCCTATGAGTATCTGCTACTCCAAGTTAACAGAACAGATGTTACTAAGTTTCCTGCAACTACAGTATTGGTGAAATCAGAAGGCACAGACATTTAAAGCCATCAGTACATACTTTGTTTTCTTTTGAACATCTAGCTCTCCTGTAACAAAGAGTTTGAGATAGACCCACATCTACTGTTTCCTTTTGAAAAGGAATCATTCCCCTCCCTCCTCAAGTTGCAATTTAAAAAAAACTGAAACCTTGAGGGATAATGAAAAGAACAATGATTATCCTTACTAACAGGAAACAATTGAAAAGTACAAGTACGGTATAAGATTGAAACTGTCCAAGATCAGTGACAAGGATTGTGGTCTGCATCCTTTAACAGTGAGAAACAACCAACCTGAAAATGTAGTTACAAATAATCTATTTGGTTATTTGCGCATCTATACTTCTATGGAACACTCCAATTGAGTTCTCCAATATTAAATCACAATTCATTTTACAATGAAAGAAACCGCCCCACCACTGGGTATGTTTCCCTCAAATGATCACTGCTATAAGTCATTGTAACACTACCACAGAAAGACTGAAAGATTTATTACAGCCTTATCAAGTTCTGGAATAACCTGCATCTCTCAGCATTACGGAGAAAAAAAAAATAGATACAGAACTGATAGGAGTTCTACCACCTAAAATATTTCATTCTGTTAGATGCCAGGTCAAGATCAGCCCTGGTCCATGGTCACAGTCTCAACCCAACCCAATTATTTCACCTGGGATTTTCAGGTAGCATTCCAAATCTCCCTCTGAACTCTCTGAAAATCTTACTATTGATTCTACTGAGTACAAAGCCAAGACTAGTATTTCGGGGGCCGGGGGCAGGGGACACGGAAAAAAAAAAATCATCTCACATCTCTTATTTGTTATAGGAGCAAATTTTTGAGTGCTAGAGCTAAATGAATCATCTAATATAATAAAAGGATCCCCTCCAGTCCAGCCTCACAAAATTCCATTTAGCCTCTGCAACACATTCAAAGACACTATTTTTTCAACTATATTTGGTATCTTAAATTAGAAAGCACTTCCCAGAGACGAGCCTATGAGCTCCATTTCATCAACCTGCTGGATACTAGAGTTCTGGGACTAAACATAGACATTGGATTTTTGATACGTTACAATCTGCCTGGCAACTGACTTCCCAGCCCAGCCCCTGGCTTCTTTACTTTTCATTCCATCCAGGAAGAGCACACACCAACTGCTGAAGCTTCCTTAGCCTGACGAAGGGTTTTTGAACCCGAAAGCTTGCTTAATAACTATTCTCCAACCATTTGGGTTGGTCTAATAAAAGATATCAAATTCACCCAAGGAACCTTGTCTGCCTTTCCCCATCCCCTTCATTTTATTTATTCTGTGACTTGTCCAGTATGTGATGCTTATATGGATTTGATCAAGTATGGTTTGTGTTCCGTGACTAAATCAACTCAGAATCAGAATGAGTATTTGGCAATAGATTTAAAATCTGCCTTCTAGGATTAATCAATCTGTGAAATGTAACTGCATGAATATTTACAAGCAGCCAGCAACAAAAAAGGGGTGAACACACAACCAAAGCAAATGTGTTTAAAAAAGGCAATCCACTTTGTGCATATGACTATTTGCCCCAGCTCTATGTAAGATATAGAAGGGGAAAAAAAAGAATATACATCCCAATGTTTTCCTGGAACCATCTATGAAACTCTTTCAACTGAGTATTCAAAAGCACTCTCACAACTACTGAATTTTATACATTAGAAAATGTCAGTTCCCAGCATCATTTTAATCTCTATTTTCAGGCCCTCACCAACAATTCAGTGCATCATTCCTGCTAAAGAAGAATCTCCAAGACATTGACTATGCTATGTAAACTCTAATAGAGGCTTGACACAAGTATTATGACCGCCAAGTCACCTTGTCTTTCTCTTCGTAAGATTTCCTGCATAAGAGGAAGAGGGAGAAGGGGAATGCAAAAGAGCAGAATGCCAATGAAAATCACTGTAAAATTCTGTACTGACCAAGGGCACACTAGGATAGTGATCTGTGATTCAAGAAAATTTAAAATAAGTTTGACAAGGTGACAGGGCACTAAAGATGACAGTCTACATTACAGACAGTTCCCCCTGGGACCAGTCCAGCAAGAACTAAGAGTTATCGTAACACTCTCGGCTCTTGGTTTGTAGAAAAGTGACAATTTTCACATCCTTCTAAGTGCAACAGAGGCCATGGCCTCATCTCCTTGGAGTGCCCTAGAGCTTCTGGGCACTGGACCTGATCTGTTGCCTGGACCACATCAAACATCATGGCATACCTGTTACGGAAAGCTTGTTAACCCCCCTCACTCCACAATGTTAAGTACTTAACAAAGGATGAAGACAAAGATTTGATACTGTACTCACTAACCAGTGGACATGTCTACACGTGTATTTACATGCGCCTAAGCTTGATGCACCTTTGATTTAGGTGTATGTCTAAATGTGAACATGTTAATGCGTGTTAAGATGCATTAAATTTAGGCACGAATAGCTAAAATGCATTAGTGCATGTACAGATGTGCTAACGTACAATAACACAGTGTCTATCCATTGATGCACACCATGTTAATGCACATTAGTGCATCTGCACGTGCACCAATGCAATTTAGTTATTTGTGCCTAACTTTGATACCTGCTTTATGCAGGTATCAAATTTAGGCTCTCACAGCCTTAAATTGCAATTTTTGAAGTGCATTAAGGGCATGCATGTGTAGACACGTGCCCTTAATACGCCTTAAAAATGGCACTTTTACGTTAAGCCTGCTTAAGAGGCACATGTAGATGTGCCTAGTCATTTTACTTCCCCTTAAGCTGGTGGGGAGGAAAAACAATTGATATTGGGTATGTCCACATGTATGCTTTAATGCACAGTAGACTATTTTACTGCACGTTGGCGTAATGTCAATTTATTACATGACCCTTCAATGTGCAGTAAAATAGTTTACTGAGAATTAAGAATCACTTCAAAAATGTACAAAGGTGCTGCTGTGCAGTAGGGCAGCCTAACGTGCATTAATTTAGTACCTCGCATAGACGCACCACTGATTCCAAAATTGGCAAAACTTTTTTTCCCCAGTACCAAAAAGATCTTGGAGATGAAAGATAAATTAGTTTCCATGCACCCCATAACATCTAACAACTATCTATGTAGTATATAATATTAATAATATAATATTATAGCAGGGACAAAGAAAAAGAACATGCTGCACACACATTTTCTATATCATAAAAAAAAAAAATGATTAAAAAAAAAAACCTAAAAAACACATGCACACTCAGAAATATCATCATGACTGAGCATAATATTTCAAGAGCCTTGCCCTTATTTTTCAGGAACATGGAAACTCCCTTGAATTGCTTCCTTTTTTGCAAAAGCTTTTGACCTTTCCCTTTAAAATATCCCCTGTCCATATGTTCCCAGAGTGTCTTAGAATCAGCTTATACAAAAGTTGTGCTAAGGAGGCTAGAGACACCACAGCACAGCAAGTCAAATCTGCTGGCTATTAAAAGCAGAGAGCTGATGAAGCAGATGCTAGAAGGAAGATATCCATCCCTGCTCTAGGCTACAGTTTTCTATGTATAATGTCAAAGAGGTTTTATGGTTGTTTTCTCTAACAGGAGCTCAAAGTGACTTGCACATTCTTTTTCAGCATGACTTCAGGGAACCAGCAGAGAAAATGCATACATATAAAAATCAGGAAGTGGAGTGTCTGTTTAGGGGAAATTTAATATTAAACTGAATTAAAAACAGCTATATTTAAGAAAGTGGTCTAATGACAGGGTTGGTTTGTTGGTTCATCATAGCAGGTGAATAAAATCTTCTTTGGATAGGTTTGACTAGTAGTGTGCACACTAGTAGGGGGAAAAAAGCCAGCTAGTCTTAAATTCTCTGCAGTCCTCCACAGCTGAATGAAAACTAAACAACATTCAATTCTGGATAAGGAAATAATATCATCACAAAACTCTACTTGCTGTTGTGTTATGTAATATTCAAAAATAAAGTACTTCAACTGTTAAATATGGTTCTTCAGACAACAAAACTAGCTACATATAATCACAGGTCACATTTTATTGGTATTGCTAAGGCCCATCTATATTGCAAGTGGAACACTACTTTAATTCAGTTGCTTGACATGAAATGAGTTGTACAGTGGGATGGTCTTCAAAGGATAGCAAGGGGTCCTAAAGACATCAGATTAAAGAAATGAGAATATTGTAAAGTTTAACAGATCTAAGGAACCTCCATTGAAGACATTTTTTTCCCCAAGAAAAAGGTTAGATTTGAGTCAAGTGGGAGGGCATGGCTTAAACACTTTTGTTTAGGAAAGGGCATCAAGTAGAGAGGTTCAGTTCTGGAAAAGGCAACAACCCTTTTAAAACTTCACACTTAAAATGTGTGTATATATAGTTTTCGACCCCAGGACCTGCAAGTGAAAAAAAAAAGCAAACATATAAAGATTTTTTTTATTGTGGTTTATGTGAACTGCTATGGGTTGTCGCAGGACAAAATGAGAGTCAGAACAGAAAATGTTCACTGGATAGTTACACTTGTTCATGTTTTCTTAACATAGGCAAGGCCTAATTCAAACATGTGCCCTGTTAAAATCATACCACATGCATGCCTCCTATCTGTTTTGCTGGCAGACTGGTTAGCCTGTCTTTAAAAAACCATCAGAGGTTTGCTCAAATTCAGTGCATTTTGGGATTAAGATCCACAGGCCTTATGCAATTATCTGATATCAAGGGGTAGGCCTGTCAGATTCATTAAATTTACTGCAACTCAACTAATCCTGCTGCTTCCATGCTTGTTTTAAACAAGATGTATGATTCAGAAAAAATAAAGTTATTCCAAACCCAATCCACTGTGGCTGTTTCTCTGCAATTGTGCACCTATCTTCTTTTGAATTAAAATGACGGATAGTACTCAAATTGTTATAAGGTGGAGAATATGATGTAAATAGATGTTGCTGCAAGTTATGCTGCTATAATCTCTTAGAATGGAAATACTGCTGCTCTAGCAATTAAGGTAACACATTCTGAGAGAATGTCACTTCCATCTGCCCTGTAACAAAGAATATATGAGGTGAGGGGGGGTATATTACACATAGTGAATATTATATGAAGAATATGTGTGTGTCCGTGTATTCACTAGATGTGTGTTTGTGTAACATATATACACAAACACACACAATATATAGTCACGGACATCAAAGTTTGATCACAGTGTGAAACTGTGCATTAAAAAAAGTCCAAACATTAATAGCATCAGAAAATGTAAGAGGACTAGAGCTGTTCTGAATGATAAGAAATGGGATTCTATCCACATATTTCTTCAAGACTCACAGTTTTATGTTTAAATGAAGTTACTGCCAGACACCTCCAGACTTCATTACAGAAATATTTTTTATCTAAATGTAGAAAACTGATAGTTTGGGAGGGGGGAAGGCATTTATCTGAATCTTTTGCATAAAACAATATTCTGTCACAAGTTGAAATCTTTCCTTTTGTGGGGAAAGGAGAAGAAAGGAAGGTGTACCTTTGCTTTGTTAAAGAGCAAATGGAAGTGAAATTCTCTCCTAGGATGATTATGTATGGTACATACCACACATATAGTATATATTCAAATATCTTTCTCCAATTTATACACTGCTTTATGCACGTCCTTTCACAACATCTGATGAAGTACGCTCAGCTCATGAAAGTTTATGCTCTCTCTGATTTAGTCTATAAGGTGCAACTCTACCCTGCCTTCTGCCTGACTTCATTTCAGGACTATATAACCACAGAAAGAAAAAACCTTTGACTGTCCTTATGAGCTGAGAAAGGGAAGATTAACCAATCAAGAAGCATCAGAGGCTCAATTATTGTGATGCCTCCTTGGAGAAGAGCTGAAGAGATTATGCTTTCTACCCAATATTATGATCAGTTTTCACTCAGACTGGGCTCCTTTAAAAATATAATTCCCTAGCTTTGCAGCTGTACTCACCACAAGTTTTGCATTTGGAAAAGTAAGCCTATGCCCAATGTAAAATGGGCAAATATCTGCTCCACTATGTTCAGTATAAGGTGACTTCCAGTTATAAGGGACAGTCTGGTAACCTCCCCTCCCCCTCTTAAAAAAAGTTTATAACCAAATGATCTCTGTATGGAAGACAAAAAAAAAAAAAAAAAAAAGGCAACAAGCTTGCTCAAAAAAATAAGATGCTTTTTGAAGGAAATCTGTAAATTGTACAGAGCCAATTTTAAGAAACATTTAGATTATGCTTATTGAAGATGATCCACGTTTACCCAAATGCAAGATGACCCTAAATTTAAAGTGACCCCGCCAATAAGTAAATTCTATTTGTGAAAAATGTATGTTTTCCATGTATGGAATCTAATTATTGGAGGACCATCTTATATTTGTCCCCTTCACTACTGCAGGCAGTGGGGGGACAGGCAATATGGAGGTAATAATGAGTCGGGTGGTTGGGGGGGAACATACAGTGGGGGAGGCAGTGAAGGGTATGTGGTAAGGGAGGCAGTGGGCAGACAGACAGTGGGGAGGCAGTGGGGAGGGCAGGAAGTAGTGGGGCAATAATGGAGCAGGCAATTGGGGGTAGGCAGTGGGAGAGCCATGTAGCTTGCCCCTGCCACCTGTCCCCCCTGCCACTAACCTCCCCTTGTGCCTGTGCCCCACAGCCTCAGCCCCTTGCCTCCCCTTCCCTCTGCTTCTGCCCCCCCACCCCCGCCGCAGTCTCAGCCCCTGCTCTCCCTTCCCACACCCCTTTCTCTCCCCTTCCTTTGCAACACTTCTGTCCCGAAAGCCTTGAGTCCCAGCCCCTGCCTCCCTCCTTCACTCCCCTTCCCGCTCCCCCAACGCCTGCCCCTCCACCTCCCCCTAACCTTTGCTCTGTTGCTGGCAGGCTCTGTCCCTGCTGCAGCCTGGGACACAGAACACAGCTCCAGCCTGGCCCCATAGCTGCAGTGGAGAGCTACAGCGCAGGGCTGCTCTCCCTGCTCTAGGCTGCAGTGGAAACGGAACCTGCCAGCACCAGAGCAAAGGTAAAAGGAGGTGTAGCAGAGAGAAGGGAGAATGGTGCAGGGGGAGATGGGGCAGAGGGGGGCCCAAGACAGCAGGGGAGGAGTGGAAGAGGGACAGGTAGCAGCTGCAGCTTCAGCTCTAACCCAGGGCTGGGGCCAGAGCTGCAGCAGCTGCCTGCCCCAGGCCCCTTGATACTCCATTGTAGGATGAAGGGTTTTTTTTCCCCCATATCCCTCATGTCGAATGGGGGAAAAACCCTCATCTTTTAATTGGAGTACATACGGTGACTCCAAGTAGTTTACATGCAGTAACATTTGGGGAAAAAAAAAAAAAGGCATGCAATTCCTTCCATTTTTTAAAGCAATTACTTTCCTTTTCACTGTTTGGGATGCACACCCTATCACTGAGTATAAACTTAAATCACAAAGAGCTAGTAAGTCACCCCCACCTTTGCTCTCCAGATACATTTTGCCTTGATTCTGAATACAGCCCTGTGAGGGATCCATCTGCTTGGAACAGACAGCTTCAGACAGTAGACTGCAAGATCTTCAGAAAAGGGATGGTATGTTTGTATAATGTTCAAAGCTCAACAGTAATAAATCATAAGCAAAGAGCAAAGACATCAGCATCAGTTCTAAATGGCTTTTGGAAAGTCATTTAAACCCCTAATTTAGTCCCAACCATAAGTGATTGATTATCATCACAAGCTCACTCCACCATTCCAGTCACTCTCAATGGCCTCCTTTCTCAGGCCACACCCAGTAGCTGCTGGTGGCCTCTACTGGAGCAAGGCCCTTTAAGACTTGATTTTTCAAATGCTCTTGTAACCCTAGTCTTCTTAACCAGTTTACATACTGCCTACTTAACTTGTTTTTTGAAGGTAGGTCTGATACTGTTTTTACCAATATTGGTACTAAATAGCGGATTTGGGCTGTCCAAATGTGCAATGTAATATACATGTATGTTTATATTTAAGACTACCAAGAGATCTCTGTCCTAGACAAAAATAGGAAAAGGAGGGGAAGGGGAGGAAATTCATAGGAAGTTAACTTGAAAAATTATCAGGTCATTCTGGCAGTATTGTACAGACAGTCAAAAAGCCTGAGGCTGAATCAATTCAGTCTTTGCAGGTTAGTTTAAGACGCATAGATTGAACCGAGAAGTAAGTGAACAGACATTCACTTTTGACAGAGCCACATGCCTGCAATGGCCCAGGCCAGAAACCAGGGGATGCTAGAGCAGACAGCTTGGACCAAGGCTAGGCTGCCCATCCTGCAAGGGAGGGTTGGCAGGGGAGGTGCAAAGCACCCTGGGATGCTGGGGGACTGAGTTATCTTTGTTCTTTGGTTCAAGTTCTTGGACAAAAGAAGTTTAATAGACCGATTTAACCTAAATCAGTTAAGTCTGATGCTACCTCCATCCAGGCTTATCTTAAACTGGTATAAGCCCTTTTGAAAGCAGTTTATATGCACCAAACTTCTGGTGTATTACAGATTTGAACCAGTTTTCAATTACTTATACTGGTTTGTGTGTAATTCTGTCTCTAGCCTAAATCCCTAAATTGCTTGCACCTTGTATCTAAAATACTTTGACTTCTTGAAACCTCCTCTGACCCAGCAAGTAATAGTTTCAAGTATGGCTGGAATTCAGTTGGGATCTGCCAGAACAGATTAAAAAAATTCTTCCTATTGTAAAGACATTCATAAATCCTCATGACCTCAGTGTGCTATCACTCAGCTGCCTTCCGCACCTCTAAAGAAGAAAAACAAACCCAACCAAGCTGATTTGCTCATGACATCTCTCCATCCCATGTAGTATCACTGTCCTACTGAAAGTTCTTATTGTGGGAACAGAAATATATACAGTAGTCCTTTAATCCTATTAAAGAAAAGATCATCCCTCTGTAAAGCAGCTTGTTTCTATTTCCCCTCCCCAGGTGAGAGGCTGTGTTACTGAGAAGCTCCTCCTACCTAAAACAAGGACGAAGCACTGTATTGCAGCTTTGCCTCAAACATGAAATTAAACAAACTATCTACATCAGTGGTTCTCAACATTTGTAGACTTGAGACATCCTTTGGAAAATGCCAGCTTTTAGTTTTCACTCTTTTTCTTTACTACAGAAAAATAGCAGAGCAGTTTTTCTGTTGCAAAGAATTTAGAAATTTACCACAATCTCTGGGTTTCTCTTGTGAGTCACATTTGCATATCTAACAGTGTTAACATTGTGGCACCCTACCACACCCTCAAAAGACTCTCAAGGCACTCTAAGGTCCCATGGCACCCCAACTGACAATCACCTTTTCTTGACTACAGAAAAATAAATAGACCTTTTTTTTTTCTGAGCAGAAAGGTCACAACTGTGGACTTCTTTTTAAAATCTCTGGTTTTCGCCTGTGAATCAGGTTTACATGCCTAACAATGCTAACACTGTGTGTCACCCCACTGCACCTTTGAAAGCATCTCAAAGCACCCCAGGGTCCCATGGCACCTTGGCTGACAATCACTGCCCTACACCAGGCAGCCACACTCAATCCAATGTCCCCTGACCAGACAGGCACACAGTAGAGCAAGAGCTGGGTGTAAACTGCAGGATCCAGAGCCATAGCTCAGATTCCCCTAAACCTGGGTCCTTACAGTGCTACTGGGAAACCTGAAGGCTGAGCAAACCTTCCACACTGCCTGCAAGATGTTCACAAGGGGAGGGGGAGGTTTGGATCCAGTATTATTATTACTGTTGTTATTAATAATGATAACAATGATTACCAACAACAGCAGCGCCACCAACAATCACAGAACAACAACATTCATAGAATAATAATAGCTATATTAAGCATAGGACAGAATAATAATAAATCATCACAGAATAGAATAATAATTATAATATTCATAGAATAACAATATTCATCATATAACAAGAATAGTCATAGACTAGTAGCAACATTAATCATACAGTATAATAGTATTAGTATATAATGGCAATAATAGTAATATTAATCATGTCATAGAACCACATTCCCAGAATATTAGTAATACTGAATATGCTTCTATTACTAATATTCTAAGAATAGGCTTCTATGACACGATTATAGGATATTAGTAATAGTAATCATAGGTTCATAGATGTTAGGGCAGCGGTTTCCAACCTTTTTTTGCTGTGACCCTAAATTGGCCACCAGCAGGACCTCCTGACCCGGCGCTGTAGGGGCTGGTGGGAGCAGAGTGCGGTGGTGGTAGCCTGGGGGAAGGGGAACCGCCACTGCCCCCTTTGTGCGTGGTGCGCCGCCCTGCCTGCCCACCACACGTGTGCTTCTGCATGTGCATGTGTGTGTGGGCCCTTCCTTCGCAACCCTGATTTGGGTCGTGCTCCGAGGTTGGGAGTCAGTGCAATAGGGGCTAGAAGGGACCTCACAAGACCATTGAGTCCAGCCCTCCCTGCACTTGGGCAGGAAAGACAGCTGAGGTCAGATGATACCTGACACTCAGGAGAATAGAATATTCATATAACATTAGAAATATTAATCATGTAACAGAAGAATATGGATAGGAAGGCAGTTATATTAATAATATAATACACATGGAGTAAGAAGGGTGATAGAATATTATTACTTTCATTATTATTCGATGGACAATTACCATACGAAGATTCATATTACCACAATGCTTACTACATTCATTTTATATGACAGACTTATAAGATTCATATTACTACTATGATTACATGGGGCATTTTTCCTTAAAAAAAAAGGGGGGGGGAAAAATAATATCATTACTTTCATTATTATTCTATGACTTATGATTGCTATATTCAATTTAGGTGATAGGCTATAAGTCTATCATCTAAACTGAATATAGCAATCATAGTGGCAATATGCATCTTAGAATAGTCTAAACTGAATATAGCAATCATAGTGGTAATATGAATCTTAGAATAATAATGAAAGTAATAATATATACATTTATTTATTTATTTATTTTAAATAAGGAAAAATGTCCCGTATCCCCGGTCAAGTTAGCCAGCCCCGTTGGAGTCATTCCGGAGCCACAGGTGGCCGTGCTCCCCGCAGGCACTCTCACCGGCAGAGCAGAGCAGAGCAGAGCAGCGGGCGCTGCGCCGTCCCAGCACCCGGCGGTGCGGAGCCCACCAGGCAGTGCGGCGGCGCGGCGCGGCCCGGCCCGTCCTGCCCAGAGGAGCCGGCTCGCAGCAGCTGCCTACAGCCACAAGCCGGGCACCGCCCAGCGCCGCCGAGCAGGACTCGGGCTCGGGTCGATAGCCCGCAGACGGGCGGCGGAGGAGACGAGCCCGGGCGGGGGTTTCCTCTCCGGGAGCTGCTCCCGGCCCGGCCCGGCCCAGGAGAGCGGGGAGACAGCGCCGTGCGGGCCCTCCCTCCCGGCCGCGCTACTTGCCTAGAGCCGGCGCGGTCCCGCAGGAGGCGGCGGTGAGGCGCTGCTCTGGCGCCGGCCGGCAGGTGGACGCCGCTGCGAGCCCCTTTAGAGACTCTCCTGGTCCCGGTCCCGGTCCCGGTCCCGGAGCGCAGCGCTCCCCGCGGCACGCAGCTCCCGCCCCGGGAACAGGAAATACCGGTCCCAGCCTCGCCCGGGACAGTAGGTGTGAGCGGAGGGGGGAGCCGGGCGGGCGGAGTCACCGCGGGAGGCGCCTGACTCAGCCCGCCGCTCCCTGCTCCCCGCCTGCAGCCAAGCTGGGAGCATGGACCAGCCATGGGGAGCGGGGTGAGTGTTCATCCCTGGCGGGGGAAACACCATGTGTCTGGGGTCATGAAGGCAGTTTTCCTTAAGCACTCCGGGGACAACTGTTCATCTGGCGTGGTTCAGTACCCGCCCAGGTGTTGGGGCTTGAAGCCTACTTTATGGAAATGGAAAGCTCCTGCGGCCCTATGGCTGAGGGCAGGTGAAACTTGGGGGCATCTGAACCCCAGCCTCTAGGCTTGGGCCTGCACATAGGATGCTCACCAAAAGGATTCGGAAATATCTGAAGCCCCTAGGGGGGAGGATGTTTGGGAGTTGTAGGGCCACTTATGGTTCTGGACTGACTCACAGATTTGGACTAGATTTGGCTTGGAACATGAAACATTTCTTTAAAAACAACAAGTGTGTATCCATCCCTGCCTTCACAGGGCCTGCACAAGCCAGCCCCTTCCTCCCTAGCCTTGGAAGGTTTGGCTTCAGGGGTGAGAGCAAGGGTAGCTTCCTGAAGCCACCCATCCCTGAGGTCCACTTGTCCCTAGGGTCCCCCTTGCTGCCAAAACAGCAGACAAAATGCTAGGGATGTTTGGAAGGGAAGGGCAGAAAGAACAGTAAGTGGGTGCATCTACACCAGACGCTTAGGGCATTTATACACATACTATTTTTCCCAGCAACACGCTGGAGATCCCCAGCATTGGAGCAGATTTGATTAATTGAGCCTGCCCTGCACACCAGCTGAGGTGAACTGTGCTGCGCTGTGTGCAGTTGTATAAGTGGCAAAATGCACGTCAGCGTGCAGAAAATGGCAGCGGTGTGGTTTTGAACTAAAGCCCCTCCGAGGTGTTTTAATTCAAAAGTGCACTGCTGCCTTTTTCTCAGCACTGATGCGCATTTTGCCATTTATCCAACTGCGTGCTGCGTAGTGCTGGGCGCTTTTCAAAGTGCTCAGTGCTGCAACTCATGCATGTGTAAAAATGCCCTTACTGTGTATTAGCCTAATAACCAGGGTGCGAATTATGGGGGAACTAGGGGGGTCTGAGCCCCGCCCCCCCAAGAGATGAGAGCCCCCTGTAAGATTTGAAAATCATAATGGGGGCGGGGGGGGGGAGGTCTCCTATCGGATTGCTCCTTCTAATGAATCAGTTTAATTTTTTTTCCAAATTCCCCTAAGAGTCAAAGTATAAATCAAACCCTGCTAATAACTGTGCAGTAGCATCTCACAGCAAAAATCAGGCTACTAGCTTACTGCGCAGCGTTATTAGGCTCACACACAGTAAGCATCGCTACACTGTGCCAGCACTACTGCACAGTAACTTTAAGTACTGCGTGTTTAGTACTTCATTAAGCAAGTACTAAACTAAATGCGCAGTATCTAAGACACTAATGAGCATGTAGATGCGCCCAGTGTCACTTTGGTCGTTGATCAGTCAGTGGGGCACCCACACCTCAATTTCTGTGCCCAGTTTTGGTCCCTGCACCTCAACAGTGATCTAGGAGAGGTAGAGGAGGTGGAGAAGGACTGCAAGGGTTATCAACAGTATGGAGGGGCTTCCGTATGAGGAGAGACTAAAGAGGCCAGGCCTGGTCAGTTTAGAAAAAGAGGGGGCAGCATGATAAGGGGTTATCTTCTAGTATAGGATGGTTTGGGGAGAGATGATCCTGTCTCAGGTGGGGGTTGAATGAGGTGATCCCTGTAGGTCCCTTCCAGCCCAACTTCTCTATGATTTTATGAAAATACTCAATGGCAAAGAGAAAGTCAGTAGGGATTTATTATCGACTCTCTCACAAGTCAAGAATGAGGGGGTCACAACATGAAACGAAGTCAGAAGTTGAACACCAACAAAAGGAAACTCTTCACATAGTGTGTCACTGAAGTGGGGAACTTTGTTGCCACCAGATGTGGTGGAAGCTGATAGTTTAGACAGATTCAAAAAGGGATTCAACAAATTCTTGGAGGAAAGTAGCTATTGAGCGTGGGAGTTTGGTGCATAGCCTCTGAATCAGAACTTCCTGGGCCTTATATACTGGAGGCTGCAAGTGAGAGAAGAACAGAGGAAAAACCCTGGGGATTAGTCTCTCTTTCAGCATCCACTCTCTCCTGTTGTGAGACACATGAAGCTGGACTAGATGGTCCAACCCCCTAAATGGCAATTATTATGCTCTTAGGTGTTTAAAAAAAACAGCCTGATTCAGTGGCTAGAGCAAGAGACGGACTCAGATATGGGTTCCATCATGACTCTGCCACCAACCTACTATGAGACCTTTGGTAGGTTGAGAGGTAGTCTGAGGTCAGTCAAAAGGCAGGTAGATATATATGCATCTCTGTAGACTAACTAAATAATCTGTATGTAGAGAGCACAAGTTTTCCTATGAGTTCACTTCATCAGATGCTGTGAAAGGACAGCACAAAGCAGAGTATGAAGAGTAGGTGAGAAAGTAGGGGAGAGACAAGTTCCCATCTCTGTCTGATTCCCCTTCCATCCTTTGGTTATGGGACTGCAGAGAGAGACCCCCATGTCATTATGATGACTGTTAGCTGCTATTACATTTGAAATAATAATCTTAAAGAAGTGCTGCAACTGTAAGGTCTGATTTAGGCAAAGACCCAAGTGCAGCTTTCTTCTGCTCTGTTGTGCGACTGTATCCTCTTCTTCCACCCATACTGGAAGGAATTTCCCTAGGGATGAGAGAACAGTTTGCTCTCTGTGTATGTTACACCAAGCTCTCTGTCCACGCTACCAAAAATACCAACACTACCCTGTGAGCAAATGGTCTCTAGGAATTGGTCTAAGAGCACCAGCTCGGTGTTCACCACATCTATTAAAAAACAACTTAAGAGCTAGGAGGTCTCACTCAACAATATCCCTCTACTAATATCTGATGCCAGCTACTTATATGTGTATATTGAAAGTCTATATTTACATTTTGTTATGAATTTGGATTCACCAGGCATTAAGAACCTTTCTTATTTAGGGACAGTTTGGTTTATTATTTTTCAATGCTTTGGCTTTTTTTTTTCAGAGTATATTGTATCTAACTTAGAGGCTTGTTTTTGTTTGGTTTCCTGTCTTTTTGTGACAAAAGAATTATGACTCACTTCCTTCCGTTTTGCTGGTGGGCTTTGGCAGTCTGGAAGGACCATGCTGTTGACATCATGTCTCCAGGTTGAAAATTGTGATAGTAGTCTAAAGCCCCAAACAGTCCAGATTTCAGTTTAAAATATGTAGTATCACCGTTCACGTTTTATCAACATAAATCTGAAACCTGAACTTCCCAAAGTGGGCTGTGCTTTAAATTGTGATCCCAAAGATGCCAGCTTCCCAGATCTATCAAAAATAGCTCATGTTCTAGCTGCAAAATGAAAGTCACAAACTGATAACCCTAATAGGAAAAATTAAGACTTTTTAAAGGGAATAATTATCTTAACACATCAGAAAGGAGCATAACATGTTGGACACAATTTGTTGTCTGTTTTGCTTTGCAGATCAACTCTAGCTAAACTGCTTCCAAATTAAACAGCATACTTTTTAATGTCAGATTCTTGAGATAACATTGCTTCTGGACTTTGTTCTGTGCAAGCTTACTGAACACTTTGAATAATTTGCAGCTCGAGTGTCAGTCAAGCATGGACAGGATCACTTTACAACAGTTGTCAAAGATTAGAAACTTCCAGGGTTCTCAAAAGCATGCTTTCATAGAACTGTTTTTTGATTACAGCTGGTGCAGTGCTTGTATAGTGGAGAACAAAATGAAGAGTAAACAGTGTTTTTAATTAAAACATTGGACTTTGAAACTAAGCACAGCAGGCAGAAAGATCTTCCTTGTATTGAGAGAAAACATATGACTGTATTCAAATCGGTTATTTTTCAAGTCCTGCTCCTAAATAAAGTTTAAGATTTAGACATACCCAAGTAAGTCGTATTAATGAATTAACACCCCAAAGAAAACAAATCACAGTAATACACTTACTAATTATTTTCCAGAAACTACTAATTAACTGGTTATTTTCCAGCAACTACTTTAGGTCTGTGTCCAAATCAGTGTAGCCGTGCGTGTTCAGCTTTACTCTGCACTTCAAGGGAGCAGTACAGGGGTTTTTTTGACCCCTGGATATCCTCAAAACTGGAACCTGGCTGCCCAGTCATGCTCCATCTGCTGGCCAGGTTCTGCGTACCTGGATTGCTGCGGCCACAGCCCCACGAGGCCTCCAGGACCCCAGGTGAAGCTGCTGGGGCCTGCCCAGTGCTGGCCCCAGCCTCCCCTACCCTACCCAGGGTAACCTGCTGCATGTGGCACATGCGTTCCCCAGAGACAACTAACAATGGCACAAGGTGTGCCACTGCTAGTTGTCCCCGGGAACCAAAAATCAACGCACATATGGATGTAGCCTGGGGGTCTAAGTATGGCAACGCTCAGGAGGAAGGAAACAAGACATGGACTGAGTAGAATCTTTGCTGTTCCCTTACTTTCATCCGTTTTTCAGATTCTTCACATTGTTCTTGATATCTGTTTAATTTCCTTAATGAAAGGAAAGAAATCTGTGGAATTCTTTAACTGCAAAATGCAATTCTTTAACTGGAAAATACTTCCTACAGTCAAAGTGATTTTATGGGAGTAGCTAATGATCTTAAACTGCTCAGAAGATAAGAGTTACATTAAATATTTAAATGTTAGTCTTTTATGAAAGGAAATTTTAAATAAGCCAAACAGAACTGTAGAGACTATTGATGGTTAGATGCAGCAAAGCCTAAATTGGAACATTGGTGCACACTACAAAATCACTAATTGAACCAAAATGGTACAATGGAGCTATTCAAATGCCAAGACACAAACAAGTTATAAAACAATTCAGCCACAACTAATATGTGACTTGTTTTAAAATTCCATTATTTCCATGCCCTAGTCATTTAAATTCATGTCAGCCTCTCTAGGGATTCATTTCAAAGTGTAGCAAATAAATAAAATACATTTTAATGTTCCTAGTCCTATGCACAGTACATTCTTTTTCCAGAGGAACAGTCTCTAATATCTATTATATTCTGTGGAGATAGTGAACCTTCCAATTTCTGCTGCAGAGTATTTTATCTTGTGGCTGCCAATATATACAAACTTTTTATGGTCTAAATATATCTTTAAAATCTCAGTAGCAATGTGAAGGAAAGCTAATCTGATTGTTCACAGACCATCCATGTAGGATCACAATAGCTCCTTGCAGGTGTATGCAGCAAATTTCAAATGCTTTCTCTGTCTCAAAGTCTCACATCACACAGCTCACCCCTACAGCAG
The DNA here is from genome assembly GCF_030867095.1 of Alligator mississippiensis. Classification (NCBI taxonomy): domain Eukaryota; kingdom Metazoa; phylum Chordata; order Crocodylia; family Alligatoridae; genus Alligator; species Alligator mississippiensis. The sequence continues at coordinate 193,517,128 of NC_081826.1, read as the reverse complement.
TAAGCTTTTCCTTCCATGCCCTCCTCTGCTCTCCCAACAATGCCATCCCCCAGGTGCTTTCTGATCTCTTTCTCTGATTTTCTACAACTTCCTGTTACATTACAAATGTTGTTTAAACAGGCTTCTGTGAATTCACACCTGCAGCAAACTTACCTACATATATGAGCATTACCTGAACACTGATTAATCTCCCAGGCCCATGGGTACAGCCCATGTCCTTCCTACCTTGTCTTACTCCAGGGTATATAACTTGTCCATCTTATCAACTATTTAGATTCAGGCTCTTTTGGGCAAGTATTTATCCCATTTTGTGAAACAACTAGCACACCTATAGGAATTCTGAAGTAATACATTAGAGCAAGGAACAGATGCTGGATTTATCCCTGGATAAACTGTGCCTGCATTTGACCCAGAACAAAAATATTCCAGGATTGACACGTACAACATGTCCTTCTAATCAGGGTTTAGTGAGCAGCTAAATGCAGTGTTGCTTTTCTGCCATTTATTCAATGATGCAATCCTGGGATAATTGTACAGGCTTACTTTGCAATATCCTGGGTTAAACTGTTACCTCTTATCCAGGAAACTTCTTTAGGATTATACCGGGACAGCAGAAATGGACATGTTTGTACTTTGTCCCAGGATAAAATGGTTTATGCTGAGGTAAATACAGTGTCTGTTTGCAGCCTAGGTTATTTCTTCCCCTTTTATTTTCCAGCATCAATAAGTTTAGTAAAATGAAGAATGGGGTTTAGAAGAGCCCATTGCCATAACTGGGTTTCTTTGGAAGAAGAAAAGTGAGGAAGAGACAAGAGAAGCGTTAGCAGCTTTCCAGGTGTTGATGACCATTAAACTGCATAAATGTGCTGTAGCTAGTAACTTCAGAGAGGTGTTTCAGGTTGTGCAAAAACTGTTGTTATTTTATATTTATATTGTGACAATACAAAAGGTTTAACATCTGGATCAGGACCCTCATTGTGCTAGACAATGTACAAGCACATAGAAAAACAGAATCTTTACCCAAATAACTTATGATTTAAAGTGAACATCAAGACACAGGTTGACCTTTGCCTTATGAATTATGCTGTACCTTGAGAATAAACTCTTTTTTATCTCTCGAATACTCCCCATTATCACCACCAGTTTAGTGAACACTTTAGTCTGAAGAAATACTAACAGTTGGAACATAATTTGCCTACATGAAAATGCCTATGATAAAGGAAGGGAAACCACCAATTCCACACACAAGAAGCATTCTAAAGGTAGGGACTAGATTTTCAGAAGTGCCCAGTATTAACTTATTCTCCCAATGACAAAACTCTGATTGACTTCATTAAGGAGCAAAGTTAGGCCAACAAAAAACTTTTGAAAAATACATCCTGAATGTCCTGAGTTTGGAACAGAATCTATGTCCCAAAACAGTTTATGAAACTAAAAAGAGCTCAAGAGAATCTGCATGTCTGATATCAAAGAAGAAAACCCAGTAGATGAAGAAATAGCTTACATTAATATTACGTAACTTGGATCAGTGCCTGCTGCCAAGTGATCAGCTTCTTTCATTGAAAGCTCCACGAAGCTCTTCATGTTATTTATGAAGCAACGAGCCATTTCCATTGTTAGATCCACTATTTGCATCATTAATTACTGCCTCTATGTTATCTAAACACTACACAACAATAGTACTGGATATGCCTGAAATTGCTGTTCTTCCTGGCATATTTTTCCTGCAGCATGTTCATGTATTTCTTATTGCTCTTTCCTTTGTACTTTCTTCCCTTTCAACCTTTTCAATTATTAATTGGGCTTAGGATGCAACTATTAGAGGAGACAGATCTTGGATAAGAACTCGAACATGCTTGGTTAAGTTATTTCAGGGTCTGTAAAGTTTTCCACAATAGTAGCTCTATGCTGAAAATGGTTTATATTCAACAGTTTTCTGCATACAAGATCTGATTCCTTGTTGCCCTGGCCCCTGTGTAATCAGCTGCACTAGGGCAAAATTGCTGTAAAATCACATAATTTATAGTGTTGTTAACTACCATTGTAAGTACAGAGCAATGAAGTATCAAGACCTACTATAAACTGGAAGCATGTTATTGAATAAAACATAATCTAAATTCCCTAGGAAAGGCAATTCTCTGAAAGCAGTGTAAAAAGAACAAATCACATCAATTGCACATATTTACACAAATGAAGAACAAGAACTAGCAATAGTAGCTAAACTGCACAAAGTACATGAATCCTTTAATGGCTACATAGGCATTCAACTACATTTAGTTATACAAGTTCCCAAGGAATGGAATTTGACACATACATTCCATGTTTCCACTTGCTGAAAATGATGGGTTTTTAAAAAGCTGTTCTAGCTTTAATTTTCCTTTGTACAACGGCATATTAGTTGTACAAAGGAAATATCAATACCATATCATACCAATAAGCCCTCATGGCATTGCCTTAGAGCACGGGCAGGCAATTGTTTTGGGTGGAGGGCTACGAAACGAGCTTTGGTGAGCTATCGAGGGCTGCATGGGTAGCCCTGCCCCTTTGTTGCCATCTTGGGACCTGAAGTCCCACCCCTAACCCCTGACCTTTGCCACTGGAAGTCCCCCCCCTTACTCCCCACCTCCCTGGAAATACTCCTTTTGTGTGTGTGGGGGGGGGGGGGGGGAGGTGCCGTCTTAGAACCAGAAAAAAATCATACACTAAAAAAAAAAAATACCCCCCACCCCAAGCGCAGCAGCAGCAGGTGGGGTGCTCAGGGCGCAGGCACCTGGCAGGATCCAACCAGCGCTGCACATCATAGCAAGGGTGCAGCCTCCACTGGGCCACCTGTATCACCGGCGTTCCCTGCCTCACGCACAGCCCTGGCACTAGCACAGCAGGGAGGGAAGCCCCACATGCTAGAGCCAGCTGCTTTCCCTGCTGGGGCTGCGCAGCATAGGAGAGAAGCCGCAGGAGCTGGAGCCGGCTGCTTTCCCTGCCAGGGCTGTGCTGCAGGGGAGGGAAGCCCTGGGTGCCTTCCCCCATGGGGCAGGAAAGGCAGCCAGCTCCAGTGCAGGGATTTTATCCTGTGCTGCGCAGCCCCAGCAGGGACAGCAGCGGGCTTCAGCACGTGGGGCTTCCCTCCCTGCTGTGCAAGTGGCAGGGAGCGCTGGCAATAAACAACCCAGGGGAGGCTGCGCCCATTGCTGCTAGCCAGAGCCATGCCTCACCAGGTACTTGCACCCTGAGTGCCCCACCTGCTGCTGCTGCTGCCACTGCCTGCTGGGGGCTGCATGACATGGGGGTGTAGAGGGGATCCACACACCCCCTCACCCTCCCTCACACCCACATGCTGCCCAGCCAAGCTCCATGCTGCTGTCGCTCCCCTGGCCAGTGGCTCTGGTGCTGCTACCATCCCCAGCCCCAAGCTCTGCACTCCTGCCCAGCTGCAGCTCCACCTCTGCCACTTCCTTACCTGTTGCCCAGAGCCAACAGGAGACCAAGGAAGTGGAGCAGGTCCCTGGGGGCTGCAGCAGCAGTCCCCTGCGGAAGCTGCACGCTGACCAGGCGGGGCCCTTCTGTCCATGAGGGTGGGAGCAAGGCAATAGGGTATGTTTGGGGGAGTGGGTGTACACATGGGCACCTTGCTCCCACACTCGCAGGCAGAACAGCTGGGCAGAGCACAATTTGTTGGTGGGATCCACGGGCCAGATGAAAATGCTTGGCAGGTCAGATCCAGCCTGCGGGCCATATTTTGCCCACCCCTGCATTAGAGCAATGGTCAACAATATTTGTCAGGAGCAGTTCATAATTACCCAGCTCAGGTGTGAGGCAGGCCAGAACTAAGACCTGCTGCCAAAGACAAAGCTCCCTGCTGCTTGGCCATGGTGGGGCATGGTGCCACCAAATTCCCCACCCCCCACTCCTCCACCACTGAAGCCCTCTAGATCCCTGAACCAGATTCAGCATACAGGCTGTAGGTTGCAGATTTCAGGCTTAGAGAATGGGCAGACATAGCATTTGAAGCACTCCAAAAATGGCAGAAGCGCTCCAAAACTAACTCTGAAGGAAACAGCTAACATTTCAAATGAAGCACTTTCTGTTAGATATGCATAAATGTGTGACTTGCAATAGGGGAGGACTCTTACTTCAGCATCCCACAGTGGTCCATTTCCCTCCAACCCCTCTGGATGGCCCTTTACCCCAGCACCAGAATTAGAAGAGGTGCAGGGCCTCCAGTCTCCATTCTGGTGTGGGAGGCACTCTAGGAAGCAGAGTGCACCAGAGAGCACTGGCTGTGCTGCAGAAAAGGGGCTGCTGATCCCTAGCAGCCAGCACCGTTCCCCTGTATGCCCCCACTGCCCAGCGGTGGGGGGAGCAGAACCACAGATTTCAGCAGTCCTCTGTTGTGCCCCCTACCTTGTGAGCATGGCATGGCATGGCAGCTAGGGGACACAGCTGGGTCTGTACATCTGTCCACTCCTAAAGTGCTGCATTTCAGAAATGATTTAGTGGAGAAGCAGGTTTCAGATAATTGGATCCTTTTTCCATTGGTTAAAATATATGCAGTGTGGATAATTAATTCAGAACTGGTTCCAACGAGATGCTAGTTCAGATTTAATTAACAGATGGAAGCAGTCACTAACAAGAATTCCATTTTAATCCTAAATGCTGCACACCACCACCTGAAAGTATTGCACATTGCATTTATTAATGATATGGACAATGAGATCAAGTGAACAATTAGCAAAACTGCAGATGACACCATGTTGAGTGGAATCGCGGATACTCTGGAGAGCAGGGCTAGGGTCCAGAATGACCTGAATAGACTGGAGAACTGGTCTTCAATCAATCAGATAAGATTCAGAAAGGGGAACTGCAAAGTCCTGCAACTGGGGACAGAAACATTTTGTGCACAACTACAGACTGGGGAATGGCTTGCTAGGCTGCAGTGCTGCAGAGAAGGACCCAGGGGATACAGTAGACCATAAGCTGAATATGAGCCAACAGTGTATTCGTGTTGCAAAACACCCCCAAAAACAACAGCATACTGGGTTGTATTACTCAGTGTCACTTGCAAATCAAGGGAAGTGATTCTTTTGCTCTGTTCAGAGCTGTTGAGTCCTCACCTGGCATACTATGTCTAGTTTTGGGCCACACTTCCAAGATAGACGTGGACAGTTTGAATAGTCCAACATAGAGCAGCAAAAATCATTAAAGGCCCAGGAGACAAAACTTAGGAAAAGATGAAAGAACTAGGGTTATTTAGTTTAGAGAAGAGAACACTGAGGGGGGATTTGATAAGAGTCTTCAAATACCTGAAGGGTGATTACAGGGAGGATAGAGAGGGACTTTTGTCTATGTATGCAAGAGGCAGGACTAGGAGCAACGGCTTCAAATACCAGCAAGGGAAATTTAGGTTGGGGATTAGGAGGAACTTTCTGTGAGGGTGGTCAAGCGTTGGAACAGGCTACCTAAAGAAACTGTGGAATCTCCATCCCTGGAAATTTTCAAGAGGAGGTTAGACATTGGCTCTGATTAAGCAAGGGAGGTATTGAGCAGGGGGCTGGACTAGATGACCTTGTAAAGTATGTTCCAGACCTACTTTCCTATATTTATATCAATATTTATTTGAATACTACTATTTATTTCATTGGTATTTTTAAACGGTGTATTATTATGCCAGTAACAATGTCAGCTAGCAAAATCAACTGAATGTAAGAACAGTCAGTGGAATCCAGTGCGTAAGAAAATGCTGCATTTCAAAATAATTCACCAGGCCTCTTTTAATATAACATTAACACTTACGTTTGGTTTAGTCTCTCTCTCAAGCATGAGAGCACAGCTTTATGCTCCTTCTTATGGTTTATTTTAGAATCACAGAATCATAGAAAATTAGAGTTGGAAGAGACATAAGGAGGTCATCTAGTCCAACCTCCTGTTCAGAGAAGGACCATCCCCATAGATCATCCCAGTGAAGGCTGTGTCTAGCCAGGTCTTAAAAACCTCCAAGGATAGAGAGTTCACAACCTCTCTGGATAATCTGTTCTAGTATTACTACCCTCCTAATGAGAAAGTTCTTCCTAACATCTAACCTAAACTTCCCTTGCTGCAACTTGAGCATTTCTAGAGCATTAATGGCAATGATACAATGAGGCAAGTTTTAGTGTTACAGGTTTGCATGTTACTTACTAAATGATTTTTTATAAGTCATTTGGTGTAATACTGCATAAATAACTTATTTTGTCTGCTGCTTCTCAGTCTGACAGAAGATTCCACCTTCCCAGTTCCAAGACAACAGGGTTTGCATTATTATACTATTGATACAAGCAACTGTTTGTGTTGAGATGCGTAAAGCCAAAAGCAGTATGATTTCAGCCACATCAGTAGTGCACTCATAACATACCAATGCAACACTTGACCTTTTGCTTTTTTGTGCTATGTCAATACAATAACTTTAATTTGCTTATTTATCATTTTAAAAGTCAACATATTCATGCCCTGTTCCCTTACTCTGTGAAGGAGCTCATAATAAGAGGAAAATATTAAAAACCACTTTCTCTACTATGGTGTGTATAAACACACACACACACACTCTTTATACAAAAATCAAAGCTTTCTTCTCTAACTCCATGCATCACCAAGACCTACACAGAGAACAGCCTGGAAAGAGGTATAAAGCACATCTTGGAAAAATAAGGTAAAGGTAAAGGAACCTAGAGATTGGAGGAAAGGGCAGAAATAAAGATTAGAGGGTAAATTCTGCAATGTTTTCTGAGGAAGATTTCTAGTACATCCATCACAGGAAAAAAAGAAGAGTATTTCCCCCTTACTTATTTCCTTCATGACTAACTAAATGTAATGGACCATGTTGCAATACTCTTATTCACATTTAATACCCTATTGCCATCAATTAATCCCAGTCTTCTTGGGCTCTGAATAAAGTACCACAAATTGTTCCAGTGGGAGTATCAGGGTTTCCTTTGACTGTGGCAGCCCATCTGTACATTGTTTAGAGTTGCTGCACTGATAAGAAATCACCAGCCAAGCCCAACTGACTAATCAAAACATGATTCAGCACCAATAGAGTGCACACTGTGCTGTTAGCTGGGAATGCAATGATGGGAAAAAATAAATCCAGACAACTTGTACATAAATTCACACATTTACACAGAGGAAACTCAAATATGAGGAGCTAAGAACAAAAATATATTATTCTCACTTTGTTACACAATGTTGTGAAGCTAGAAACACAAAATAAAAAAGGAGGGCAAAAATGGAACAAAAAATTAGCTCAGGAACTATCAATCAGAGAAAGACCACCGACCAAAGTCTTTTGATTTCTTGAAGCAGACAATGATCAAGTATCTTCTTTCCCAGAATGTACTAAAGGAGATAAGTCTAATTTAGTTTTTAATGCTGTTGAGAGTTCCATTTGCAGGAGTTCATGAAGGGACTTTCCATCATGAGTGTACACCCAGTTTCTTCCAGTCCAGTCATAGCGCTTGGGTCCACTAGGAAACAGAACACAAGCACAGTATAAGCACAGGTCAAACATTTCTAAAATGTGAACACTTCCAAAACAATGACCGAAGGATCTGAAACACTGAAGTTCAGGAAGTGGCAATAGCTAAAACAAGTGGTAGTAAAACAGAGGTATGGGCTAGTACTCAGAAATTACCAAATTATAATCCCAATTCTAATACCAATTCCAACACATGACCTTGAGGAATTACTTAGCTTAACTGAGTTCTTAATGAATTTCAAGCAACACAAGTAATCCTGTTAAACATCAGGGGAACTAGTTGTACCTGAGTATGCTATCTGGTTCATGACTTGAGAGCTCTCTTGCCTGACTTTCATAGATTTCATAGACATTAGGGCTGGAAGGGACCTCGGAAGATCATCGAGTCCAGCCCCCTGCCCAAAGGGCAGGAAGTCAGCTGGGGTCATAGGATCCCAGCAAGATGAGCATCCAGTTTCATCTTGAAGGTGTTCAATGAAGGCGCTTGAACGACCTCCAGTGGCAGGCTGTTCCAGACCTTGGGGGCTCGGACAGTAAAGAAATTCTTCCTTATGTCCAGCCTGAAACGATCTTGTAGTAGTTTGTGACCATTCGACCTCGTCATCCCTTGGGGCGCTCTGGTGAACAAACGTTCCCCCAGATACTGGTGGTCACCCCTGATAAACTTGTAGGTGGCCATCAGATCACCCCTGAGCCTGCGCTTTTCCAGGCTAAAGAGCCCCAGGGCTCTCAGCCTGTCATCATAGGGTTTGCTTCCCTGAACTCTGATCATGCACGTGGCTCTTCTCTGGACTCTCTCAAGCTTCTCCACATCCTTTTTGAATTGTGGAGCCCAAAACTGGACGCAGTACTCCAGCTGCGGCCTCACTAAGGCCGAGTACAGGGGGAGAATGACGTCCCGGGATTTGCTTGAGAAGCATCTATGGATGCAAGCCAGCGTTTTGGTCGCTTTACTAGCCGCAGCATCGCATTGCAGGCTCATGTTCATCTTGTGGTCAATGATGACCCCCAAGTCTCTTTCTTCCATAGTGCTAGCCAACATAGCACTGCCAAGCCTATAAGGATGCTGCAGGTTTTTTTTCCCCAAGGTGGAGAACCTTGCATTTATCGGCATTGAACACCATCAGATTCTCATCCGCCCACTTGCTGATCCTGTCCAGGTCAGCCTGGATCACCCGCCTGTCTTCTGGTGTGGATGCTTTGCCCCAAAGTTTGGTGTCATCTGCGAACTTGGCCAGTCCGCTTCTGACTCCAGTGTCCACATCATTAATGAAGATGTTGAACAGTATGGGTCCAAGGACAGAGCCCTGGGGGACCCCACTGGTCACCGGACACCACGATGAGTGACTTCCATCAATTACTACCCTCTGGGTCCGACCCCGGAGCCAATTTTCCAACCAGTGGATCGTGGAGGACCCAAGGCGACAATTGGCCTGTTTCTCCAAGAGACGATCATGGGACACCAGATCAAAGGCTTTTTTGAAGTCAAGATATATGACATCAATCTCATCTCCCTTGTCCAGGTGATAGGTCACCTGGTCATGGAAGGAAATGAGATTGGTCAAGCAAGACCTACCCACAACAAACCCGTGCTGGCTATCCCTTAAGATGTTGGCGTCGGCCAGTCCATTAAGGATGGCCTCTTTAATAAACTTTTCTAAGATCTTCCCCGGGATAGAAGTCAGGCTGATGGGCCTATAGTTAGCCGGATCCACTTTCCTCCCTTTCTTGAAGATAGGCACCACATTGGCCTTCTTCCAGTCGTCAGGCACTACACCAGAGCACCAAGAGTTTTCAAAGATCCGCGCTAGAGGCTGGGCTGTGATGCTTGCCAGCTCCTTGAGTACCCTGGGGTGAAGATTGTCAGGGCCGGCTGATTTGAAGGTATCCAGCTTCTCAAGATGTTCCTTCACGAAGTCAGCATTAATGGAGGGCAGGGGATCACCCTCACCCGGACTTCCTGGCCCTGTAGCGGGCACGGGCGTCCCATGGGGCTGATGAAAGACCGACGCAAAGTACCTATTTAATAGGTTGGCTTTTTCCTGGGCGTCAGTTGTCAGTTGCCCCATCTGGTTCAGCAGGGGTCCAACGTTGCCCCTGCTTTTCCTCTGGCTCCCCACATATCTGAAAAAGGACTTTTTATTGTCCTTGATGCTCAAAGCTAGCTGGAGTTCAGTTGCAGCCTTGGCTTTCCTGGTCTGCTCCCTACAGGACCGGACCAGTGCAGAATAATCCTCCATCCTTTGTAGGCCTTTCTTTTTAGCCTCAGGAGGTCTGCTAGGTCCCTGGAGAGCCAGGGGGGCTGCTGTGCCCTCTTGCTGCCTTTCCTCCGAGATGGAATAGACTTAGTTTGTGCATTGAGGATCGCTCCCTTGAGGAGCAACCACTCTTCTTGAACTCCCCTCTCCCTGTGGTCACAGTCCCTTAGGGCCTCACTGACAAGCCTCCTGAGCTTGTCAAAGTCAGCTTTCCTGAAGTCAAGGACTTGCGTGTTGCTGACTGACTTGCCAGCTTTTCAGCAGATGGTGAAGGTGATCAGCTCGTGGTCGCTGTCACCCAGCTTCCCATCGATCACTAGGTCGCCAACTAGGTCATCCCCAGTAGCCAGTACCAGGCCGAGCAGCGCTTTGCCTCTCGTTGGCCCATAGACTTCTTGAGTCAGGTAGAGGTCATCCACGCACGAGAGGAAGCTCTGCGACCGCTCAGATTTTGCTGAGCGATCCTCGCACGAGATGTCCGGGTAATTGAAGTCACCCATGACAACCATGGTCCTGGAGCAAGCTGCCTCAGCCAGTTCCTGGGCAAACTCCTGGTCAAGCTCAGGACTTTGGGTGGGAGGTCTGTAATAGACTCCCACCATTGTGTCCCCTGTGCCGTGTTCCCCACGGATTTTAACCCAGAGGGTCTCCAGCCGTCCACCCTGGTCGCCAATATCGGCTTGCAGGGACGCGTAGCTTTCCTTAACATAGAGAGCTACACCCCCGCCCCTTTTCTCTACACGATCCCTCCTGTACAGGGTATAGCCATCTATACTTCATTAGTTCCCTCTATAACTGTAGCTGTGAATAGTATACAAAGATGAACTGCTACAGAAATAATCTTCTCTCCCTTAAATAGTGACAAAATTGCTAACTTAAAAAAATACGCTACCATGTAGGAGATCTATATTTGAGAGCTCCTAGTATCACTGGATGCTTGGTGGGTAAATCCAGACCTCAGTTCAATTACAAGCCCTGCTCACCACTCCTGTTGTAGCTTTAGAGCCACGGGGCCAACGTTTTTGGCATGCCTGCCACAAATTGGTCTGCACACTCCCCAAGTGCCGCTGAACCCTTTCCCTTACCTGATCTGCTTTCTTTTCCCTGTCTGGTCCTCCCTGACCAAGCTGCTGCTCTGGTTTCTGTTCCCTGCCCTTTCCACCACTATGCTGCCTACCCCTCCCCAATTTGCCATGTGCCACATGCAGAGGTTGCCTATGTCACTTGTAGCACCCATGCCACAGGGTGGCCACCCCTGCTTTAGAGGTTAGCTCACTCTGTTACTCAGCTACTTGCTGGTAAAATGGGAATAATAGCTGAAAGGCACTGTAAGAATTAAGTTAAAACTGCTTTGTTAGTAGTAATTGTCTTGCAAGCCTGAAATGCATTTTTGTTAACATTTGCTGGAGAAAAGGAGGAGACAGAAGGGAGTAAAAATATCTGTACAGAATGAACAAACAGAAGAAAGACTTCAATACTTTCTTATCTCTGAATTTACATTTCTAGGTCAAATTTCCTTGGGATTAAAAGTGATTCAAGTATGCATGCTCTGTAACAAAACATGCTGTCCTATATACATACAGTAGTCTGCAGAGTCTAAAAACTAACAGAAAACCTGACACATTAACATCCTCATTTACAGTATTGCAATGAATAATCTTCAGGGCATAAATAAAAGCCCATATAAAGTTAAATCAAAAGAATTGTGAACTTACAAAAACATCTCATTTCCTGTATATGAACTAATGGCTAGAATTAGGTGCTCCAGTTATTTTATGACGTGTTTCTCACTTGTATAAATTTAAATGTAAGCTTTAACTATCCAACACTTTAATGCATGAGATTTTGGAAGACAAAAAGAGACAAAGCCCAGAAAAAGCTAGAATGACATATATTTGATGGAAACTAGTCTAAGATGGCTATTTCAATAAATACCTAAGAAACAGAAACTATATATATATATATATATATATATATTATATTGAGAGAGAGAGAAATGTTGTGAGTTGTTTTCAAATTTTACCTAGTAAATATCAATTTATATTACTATAAATATATAAAATTGTTATATGATTTAATAAATACTAACTGAACTTTACAGTTTGAAATACTGCATAAATATTTAAATAAAATAAATAAAGGCAAGCATTTTGTTGAACTCAACCTATGAATGCCAAAACTCTGTATAATAAATTAATCTCTCACAGAAGGAAGCTAACAGATTTTATTCATTTGTTAGCTACCAATATTTAAGCCTTGTTTATTTTTGGACTTTGGGCTTTTGCCCATGCTGTCAATAGGCCGCACAAAAGAGACACTGTTTGAAAGTAGCACACCTCCTCTTAAATTTACTAATTGTGTACAGCTATACAAATGCAAGCTTAGTCCACCTGACTGCACATAACAAAGCAAGGCAGTCAGGAGCCAAAGCGATTCAACAGAAGTTTCCCGTTTTTCTTTGTGGTTTGATTGCTAAAGTGGCCTTGAACCACTCAACAATTTTACATTTATTGTGCTGCTCCACCAAACCCAACAACATTCAAATACTGATCAACAATGGCAGCAGTGTTCATTCCTTATTCCCTAGCCCATCACATACAGAAGATACAGACATCACTGTCAAATGTGCAATACATCCATATCTTAGATAAGACAAGTTGTTTCAGGAGGAATTATAAACCTAAACAAATATGTGGTATTTTCTTCCAAGACAAATAAATTTACCACACTGACATAAGCCAAATGAAAAAAAGCAAAACCTTTACAAAAATAAAACAAAAACAGCAAAACACCTTCATAAACAACATACACAAGCACATGCATGAAAAAAATCACTTTAGGGATCTTTCAGCAGATATAAGTTTTGTTCCTTCCGTCATTCTTGAAACATATTAGAACTAGTACTAAAACTATAATTTTTTCCATAAACCCATTACGCAGGAACTTCTTAGCTCATCTAGTGTTGGCTACATAACAAATGTTCAATAGATCCAAACACAATATAAACTCCTTCACTTTTTACTTTCCAGATACAGATGAAAAATTATATGTTGTTGCTACAACAACTACGTTCTCACTAAACAGAGCCTGAATTGGTATTATGCTTGAAGTAAAAAAAAAATCTTGCTCAGATTCTGATACACTGTCTCCATGTGCCTAAAAAAAATAAAATTTGTTTGCTTGGTTGTCTGTTGCCTCCCGATTTAAGATAGTAGGATTCTGAGAGAAGAGAATGATTAGCAGCCATAAACAATGGCTATCTTGGTGCCCTGTATATCCACGTCAGAAAAAGGATACAATAAAACAATTACAAACAGAAAGGCAAATAATTAGAAACTCATATCTAAACAAGCTGTTAAAATGTATTTTGTAAAATTAAGCCTAATACACAATAGTTTGATCCATTTCTGATTTTATAGTTAATATGTTTTAGTTCAGTTACCTCCAAGAAATCTACCTGGATAACTGGATCGAGTGCTTAGTCTTTATCCATTTTAGTGAGGTAGGCCCATCATCAACAACAAAGGGAGAAAGTCCTGCCCATCCCACAGCCCCATCAGTGCTGCTCCTGGGATAGCAGCGCAAATTTCACAGTGAGCTTTCAGTGAGCCTCCTTATGGCACTCTTTCAACACATTCTGCATCTCCTAGTCATAACCAAATGCAAAACCTGGGATAGATCAAACTACTGTAAAAGAAACAGTACAGGACTAAGCAATCAAGACCTTCATATTATGAAACTTGATAAAAACCAAATGTTGGGAAAGCACACAAAACAAACAAGCATATAAAAAAACCCAAGAAACCCACACGCTTAAAGAAGAAAGATCCACCCTATTTAAATATAAACAGTTTAGAACATAACCATCCCATCTCTTTTTCCAACTGAAGGGTTTTTTTCAGTCACAGCTGTTTAGTTGTTCTATGAATAAGCTACACTGTGGTTTTGAAAACTGGATATTTAAAATATGGAATGTAATTTGTTTTATAACATTATACTACTGCACTAATCTGCAGAATGGTGCGCCCTGTCCTGTCAGTCATTATCTCAGTGTAAGCAGCAAGGACTTAGCACATCACTACAGAAAAATCAAGTTTGATGTATGGGTCTGAAAAAGGACTAGTTACAAAACATGTGATTGGGGTATAAAATATTTCCTGCAGGAATAAGAGATGCACATTTTACTTCAACTTAGTTATCAGACATTTCATAGCACATATCCACTTACCTAGTAGGAGATGACAACCAAATCTGTTTGTTTGGCGTCTGCTTGTTGATTACATAGGTTCCCATGTCTCCACCTAATGTAACTGTTAACACCCCAATCTAAAACAAAAAAATATTCACGCACGTTTACTTAAGAATTTTTCCCCCTAACATAAAGCTCTGTCAGTTCAACAAGCAAACAGCATATGAGTTGTCTGTATCATATGTAGAAATTAAAATGAAAAAAAATTCTAAGTCATTTTGCCTTAAGGATGGATCTGGAGAGAGAGGCCACCATTAGTTGTGGGAATTTATGTTGGTCACTATGATGATGTGTAGTGTGTGTGTGTGTGTGTGTGTGTGTGTCTGTGTGTGTAATCTTCCTGCAAGCTCATCTGGTTATGGACTGGGTCTCATATGCACCCATCACAAAGTTAGCACACAACTGTGAGCTGTGAACTCTATTCTGAGACTGCCAACAAATGTGCTGCTAATTAGTGTTAAATCATCAAGTAGGAATCTGGTTCTCTAAGAATACAGTTGAGACCATCAATTAACTTCACAAAGAACTCCATAGTCATCAGACAACCATTAGTTTTATTCATTAGTAGACAGGTGTGGCCTAAAGACAAGAGGCTCTATAGCCAATTACAGAATCTGCGAGCCATTCAAGTCCGCCTAACTTTTCTCTCCCTAATTGTAAACAGTCTTCAAGCAAGTGGCCAAGCTTGTTACCTAGTAACCGTGATGAAGTGCCTAGATTCTGATTTATACTGCAGGAATGTTTCACTTCTAAACTGTTTGAGACATGTTTCATGTCAGCTATCTCATTTACGCAACACTTTCCTAGAGTCTTTCTTTTCTATGCATCTTTCTCTCATCGTGAAGCTTTATAATTTTCACAAGTTTATTTTAAAAGACAACTATTACTTGTCTAACACTCGCCTTCCAAGTTCTAACTTAAAGGATGTCAGAAATGTCATTTGGATTGAATTAACCTGCAAGTGACAGAAATTACACTTAAAGGGAAAAGAAAAAAATGCACTGTAAACTATATACTGTGGAAATGCATCAGGTATTAGAACAACCAGACATTCCTTTTTCTCCCTATACCAGATACTATTTCCACCTAACATGTCACTGGAATGAAAACGAATGTGTTTTCTTGGTCATTAAAAGCTCAGTTTTCCTGTTTCCCCATGTTCTAACACCTGCATGAAAACAACACAGATAACTGAACAAAAAGTAGAAATGTTAGAAAACCTCAAGTCCTATGAATTATTCCTATTTAAACTCTTACATAGAACTGTTCTTTCTTCTAACTAATATACAACATTATTCAACATTTCTATATAATGTGCTGCATGATAAAGAGGTACAGGTGGCAAATAGGTTTAAAAAAATAATGAGAACATTATACCAAGGCTTATGCCATTACCCAAATGCAAGATGATTCTTGCTCTGAAACCTAAAATTAAGTGAAAGTTATCTTCAAAACCTGGAGGGCCAAACACTTACCCACTCATTCTGTTACACTAATGAAACACTACTTCAAAAAACAAAGGAAATTATCTTAGTATTTTAAAAATTAAAACATGACATTTGAAAATTATTTTACTATATTACATGTTGTTTAATGAGAAATTATTCCATGCTTCTTTGGATACTATAATTTCTGTTCTGTTAACAAGATTACCCTCAAAAGGAATTTTTTCCAGCACTCCAAGACAGTAATCATATACAAGTTAAAAAAGGTCAGAAAAACTGAAAACCTCCAGCTCTATTCCAAGTGCGCCACCTTGCGGCTTTTCATGTTATTATGGTTTTTGGTTTTGGAAAGCCAAGGTGATAGCATAATTCACTTCGAATCTAAATAGTAATTGTGTTAATCACATACAATACCACCTATCTATCAATAAAATGCTGCTAGACATTAAAACAGATGTAAACAACGTTCTCAGAACTTTTCAGTGAGATGTCAAAAAGCACCAGCTTTGAAAGCTACAGGAGAGAAAGGCAATTTAAGTACTAAAACATCATAACATACTGAATCTGAAGAAACACCCAGACTACAGAAGTCTCTTATTTTTCTGTTCAGATTTTTATGCATTCTTTATGGTGAACAGAAACTGAAATGCTAATAATGTCTGGTTGAATAGCAGTTACTGAACAACACATCACTCTAATTCATTGGAAAACTTACTGGATAAAATTCTGAGTACAAGATCAGATCTACTAACAATTAGCATTTACTAATTGGAAAAAGGGGGTAAACCTGGTAAAATGTGATGCTTCCATTATGCGTGTGTAAAATAAAGAATGGGCACTGTACCCATGAAAGGTTATATAGGGATAGAGTTTAGGTCCAGAAGCCTCTGTGCAACACACAAAAGCTACAGTTGAATTCTCCTGTCAATAACCCACTTATACATGCCTGAACCCTGATCTGGCAGAGACAGTAGGCAGAAACCTCTAAGTAGCAGGCATATAGATAGGAGCAGCCACAATTCCATAGCAAAACATGGTGTTGTGAAGTCAAAACGAGGAGTCTTTCTAACTCCTGAACAGCACAGCAACATAACACCCTATTAACTCCACAAATTATACATAAAACATGTAAGTATTTGAAAGAAATAGTAACTACTGTCATCTTTTAATCTACTAATGTTTTCTTGAAGAAAGTGACAGGGGAATATTGCTATTATCATTTTCCAAAACAGTGTCTAAATTGTGTTGAGAATGGCTAACTATCATGAAAAAGACTTCACTGTTTAAGCATTAACTGTTACACTTCTTCAAATCTGATGGTACCAAGAAGACAGCAAGTGTCCCTTTTCACCAAAATACAACCAGTAACCTCAGATATAGTATTTAAAACTGATTTTTGGATGTATTTCACAGTTTATTCAGTGTGACCTGTTTCTTACAGTAAGATGACTAGATGAAGCCTCTATTACTAAGAAAAAAGCCCCCTATAATAATTACATACAAGCATAGAAACTGTAAAACATACCCCAAAGGAGACATCATAATCTTCTGGTGTAAAAGCCTCCTCTGCTAAGTCCTCAAAGAACTCTACCAATGAGTCCAGTGTTTCTTCAGCCAGTTTTTCATAAGTAGTTTCATCTAAAGAGCTGAAATACCACATAAACAAACTCAGGATTACTAGGAACAAAACACCTTTCACTTTAGATTGAAATGATTTTTCTTACAACCAAAACAAAACATGAAAATCATCTTGGTTAAATTGTAGATATGAGATAAATCATGTGCAAGTGGAGAAGCTTTCTAATAAGCCGTGTGCTGAAAAGCACATTACATATTCAGGTGAAACTCTGGAGCTTGGGAATAAGGATACTTAATGAGGCAATGGGTGTTTGTTCCCCCCTCCCCCCAATTATTACTGTGCCTAAGATAGAGCCTCATTATATTTACCTTTCATTACTCAAAGTTCCTACATTTCTTAAATTCATAAGTTTAACATTCTTGTTCTTAGACCATGTTCCAAAGGTTAATTGCTGCAGATGAGACTCCTAAAAAGAAGTTAAATTAAATGTTAAAGTAAAATATTATACAACACCATATTTTTTATTTCTTTAACCTAATAAAAAATTGCCTGTAATGTTAAATACTGATTATATTGCAGGACCAACACAGAAACAAAAAAATTATCATAAGAATCCCACTCCATACATCTACGAATTTTTGAGGCACTCTTGCTTTTACTATTGACTAATGAAGGGGAAAAATGTCTTGTTTTTAAGGTACTGGACTAAGAAAGGTGATCCAAATCTTATTCTTTGCTCTGAAAGAGAACTATTGAGCAATCATGGGTAAGTCACTGAGGCCAGCATTTTCAAGTGGCCACTAATGTTGTGTGCTTGTTATCACGCATGCCGGGTCTGATCATCAGGCTTGACTAGCATCCACATCTCCAGCTGAAAGCAATCAGAGCTGTGGATGTTCCTTGCCCTTAAGAATAAAAAACCTCCCCTTTGGTAAAATAGTGTATTTCCATTGAAATTGCATTACTAAAAGGCTCAGACACAGGCTTATTAAACAAATATAAGGCAGGACAAGGTAGAACTTTTGGGTGTTTTTACACATGCTCTGGGTGGCTAACTAGCACGCTCCAGCAGACTCGTCTGCTAATTAGCATGCGTCAAAGCAGGCATTGGGCACATGTATAAGTGCTGTTAGAGACTGTAACTGATTCAAAGGCATAAGCTTTTGTAGGCAACAGACTATTTCATCAGATGTTCTCCCTATCAAAAAGTATCTGAGAAAGTAAGACATTTCCATATGGTGACAGCAACACTAGAACTGTTCCAAATCTACAAACTACAGTTCCACATACTGGAAATGACTGCCCAAATAACTAACAGAAATTTACCATTAGCGCAAAAATGCACTAGGCCAGAAAAAGAAATGCAGAGCTATATTGGCTTTATCTTACTGCCACTATTAAGGAAAAATTAAATTAATAGACGGGTACTATTTGAAACATCTCCTTTCTATCCAAGCAGTCAGAATCCAGGTAAAAAGCAAAGGAAAGTATATTTCCCAGATTTCTTTGTGCTAGAATCATGGACAAGTGACTGAAGTCAGAGAAAAAGTGGTGGTTGGTCAATCCATAAAAGAAACACACTGACACATATTCTACAAGTAATTTATGTTGCAATTTTTAGCACTTGATTGCAGTGACAACAGCGCTAAGGGATTTTATGGCAATTACTGACATGCAAAATGTATCTCATTTGCCTTCCTATTCAACCAGGGCATTCAAAGAATGTTGATACTCAGAATTAATTGGTAAAAGTGTGTTTTATGCCTTTAGCTTTTGTTCGGGAAAATTAAAAACAGGGATTGCAAAGGAGATCAACCGTTCTAAAATACTTCTGTTCACATGACACAGAATCAGTCTGAATGAGGACCAAAACACAGACTACTGGAATGATCTGCTCATCACGTGATCCTGTGTTCTGTCAATAGAGCAGGGAGCACAAAAATATAACACCTCAAAACAACAACCCTTTTCATTTGGCTCCTTCTCACACGTTGCTGACTCAGGTCAAAAAAAAAGAAAAGAAAAAAGGAGTGCCTCAGAGCCCACTTCAGTCAGTGGTATCAGATCCTGAAAGGTGCTTAGGCGCCTGAAGTAGATAGGTACCTAACTCTACAATTTCAGAACTACTCTTATTCTTAGCACTCAGCTGCTATCTAACCATATAGGCAGCCAACCCTGCTTGGCACATAAGTTTGCCCCAGTTAACATGATCTGTCCTACAGACCTAAAGCCCTAACTCAAGCCAAAGCCCCAGAACGGGATCCTCTAGCTATCCTATCAAGGGGCCTGATCTCAGACGTCCAAAGGATGCCCAAACTGTATGTAAGCCACCTAGAGGAAAAGAGCCTGCACACCTTTCACAAAAAAAGACATGCAAGAGACAACAGAATCAGTCTATCCTTGTGATTAGTAAAATTCACATGCCTCTCAGCAGGCTACTAATATTCTTGCAGTGGGTGTCTCTGTTCTGCTGGAGTTGTTCAACTCGTCTGCTATCCAGCTCCCTTGCTGACCCAATGAAAATTTAATTTATGCACAATGGAAGAGACTGAGCAGTGTGGCTGGGGTACTTGTCAAGATCCTATACCAGTCAGGTAGAACTAGTATCTGAATCCAGGTTCTGAATATCCCAGGCAGGTGCCCTAGCCACTAGGCCAGCGGTTCCCAATCTGTGGTACATGTACCACCAGTGGTATGCAGACAACTTGTCAGTGATATGCATTAAACAGATTATAATTACTTCATTTGACCAAAATGTGCTGGTGGTACTTAAGGTTGTATCATTTTAAACTGGTGGGGTACAATCTGTCACAGCTTGGGAACTACTGCACTAGGTTATGGTTATTTTGCTCTCTCTCTCTGTTTTTTCATTAATGGGATGGAAAAGTGGACAAGGATTAGCTAAGGATCTGCCTGGTCTTAAAAGACTAGTTTGGGAGGAGAAGGAGGTATGAGGAAGGCAGGCAAAGAAAGACACCTCTCTAGACTACCTGGCTAGGTGCAGCAAGTCAGGCCTATAGCTCTCCTCTCTATATTTCACTCTACACTTGCTGAGGAACCACTAGGCTGGTTTCAAAGAATTTCTCCCTTATGCATCTCCACATATTTGCTGAGTGTCCTGGCTTCCCATCTGGGAGGCACAAAGCCCTTGCCCTACCTTTAGACTAGAACAGCCAACTCCCTTGCTCTGCTCAGCAACAGCCGAGGAGTCTGAAGGCAGGCCTAGGAGGCAGGGCAGAGGCCCGCCTTGCAGACCAGTGATGCCCAATCATTTGGCCCTATGGGATGGATGGGCAGTGCCGGGTCCCTCAGCGGGTCTATGGGACAGGCGCAGCAGGGGGCTGACAACACCTAGGATGGAGCAGGGCTTGGAAATTCGGGGAGCAGGGAGCAATGGCAGCTCCCACTCCTTTGCCACCAAACTGCCGAACCCAGGGGGCCAGGGCCATGACTCTGCCGGGGCCGGATGCCAGCCCCGCCTGGAATGGACTAGCTGAAGCAGAGATGCTCCCCCTATTATTAGGTCAGAGGCGGCCTGCGTTCGGCGGTGACGTCACAATGCCCCACAGCCCGCTTGGAACTCCCGCTCTGCAGGGCTGGAGCCAATGGGGGGCGCGGCCCGCCCGTTCCCGCCGTGCCTGTGCCAGGCCCCGCCGCCCCCGGCCCGGCCGGGCCGCACGCGGGGCCCCGGCTACTCACGGCCTGGCGCCCTGCGGCAGCGGCTTTCCCCGCCGGCCGCGCCCGCCTGCTCAGGTGCGCGGCGGCCGCAGCCAGGACCCGAGGCGGCCCCGGCCTCCACATGCTGCAGCCAGGGGCCGAGGCAGCCCGAGCGCCGCGCTGCCGGCGCGCCCGTGCTCGCTCCGCCTCCCCGCAACGCTCCCCTGCCAGCGCCGCGGCCTCGGAAGCAGCTGTGCCTGCTGCTGCACGAGGGCCTGCTTCCGGCATCGCGGGGGGGGGGGGCTGGGAGCTCTAGCGTTTACACACCAACCTGGAGGGGTGGGGGTGGTGGCTTTCCACTCCGGTGTGTGAGCGCCCTCTGCAGTGAGGTGTGCACGGCAGGGACACGGGCCCCCGGAAGAACCGCATGACATGCATCACACACATACACTCTGCATGACACATCACACACGCACACTGCATGACATAGATGACATCACACACACCATGCTTCTGTGCCTCGGCACACCCGTGCACACACACGCATGCACACTTGTGTGCCCATCAGCACTCCCCCCTTACACACACACAGGTGGTCCTCCTTTCCCAAATCCTGTACCCTAATCTAGGCCGGTGCCTTCCAGCACAGACAGGGGAACCCTTGTGTGTTTTCAAATGCAGGAAACTCCGCTGCAGGATTGTGTGATAATCGGACTGCGTTCATGCTTTCCTCCTGGCTTGCTTTTTGGCTAGGAGCAAAAGTGACTAGGGGGACATCTGAACTCCCAACACCCTTGGGCATAGGCCCTGCATGTAGGATGCCTACCATGGATTTGGGGAGTATGCAAAGTCCTGAACTGATACTGAGTTGGGGAGGGAGGAGACTTGCCCTGTATTAGAGCCACACAGACTTAAAGGATTGAGCTCAGCTCAGCTCAGTCAATTTGAAATGCAGAACTAATTTGGTCTTAAGCCAAAAAAGAAAAAAGAATCTGTATTCCCATCACTCACACTACTTCATACTCTGCTCAGCCCTATCCTTTCACAGCATCTGATGGAGTCAACTGGGGGGGGTCACAAAAGCTTGTGCTCTGTCTATATTATGTATGTTGCAGTTTATATCTATGTGGAAGTCTGTGGGACTGATAAACCCATATAACTGCAACATACATAATATAGACACCACAAGCTTTTATATATATGGGCTTGAGAGAGAGATTAATATGCTCCTTTATAGACTTAAAAAAAAAGTCTCCAGTGAGATTTTCAGAAGCACTTCCCGACTGAGGTGTATCAGTCTCACAGACTTCCAAAAAACCTTGTTTACCCTACTTACATAAATATTCGTGATAAAATGCTCTTAACAGGTGGTCCTTTCCACTTGAAAACTATGGTTGACCCTACTGTAAAACTGAGGTGAATTTGTACAAATGTGATCACACAAGAGCATTTCCTGAATAAAAAAGTAGAATTATGTCATTTTTTTTCAGACCCTACTGAGTATAAGACGTAGAAGGTAAAGTTTAAATCAATTACATCGCCCCTGGGGCCAATAAAAATTATTTCCGTCATGTCAGACTCCAGCTCTTCCTGCTCCTCATAACCCTCCTTTCCTAGTTCTAGCAGAGCCATTTTCTCAGTGGCCCAGTAGATGGAGAGCTCACTCTTTTTTGCCTACTGGACATAAGCAGGGGTTTGGAGCAAGATTTGAATTGGCAAAAGAAATGTGTCAAACCATTTAAGTTTTTGGACATGTCTACAGATAGGTGATGATGATTTAGGGAACTTGTCTGTACAATTTACAACTTAATTTTTCACATGAAGTTATGCAGTTGCTGCTGTAATGGTTGCTGTAGCATGAATGTCTCTGCCATATTAATTTTACTTGCAATGCGTATTGCTTCCTGCCCAGACCAAGGACTATGATTAGTAGTTAAGTCCTCGTAGGCCAAATGAGGCCTAGACAAACCAGCCTGGCTAAGTTTGTCTATTGAGGGTTCGGCCTGGAACATCTGAAAGTTACTGAGGTAACAAAAAAGCTTTAAAATTGTCTTGCAGAAGACCTGCAGTGACTGTGGCTACAGTATGGTGTTGCTTCAAAACGTCTGGTTTGGATATTGGTAGCAGGCTAGCTACATTAGCTCATCATAGGCCAACCACCCAAGAATTTATCCTGCACTGAGTAACATGTTGCTTTTTTAAAGCTAGCTTTACCCTGCTATAGTCACAGGAACTACTATAGTATAGATGACAAAGTAGACCTTATATAGACTAACTGAATCAGACAGAGGCACAGGAAACTGTTGGTGAGTGGGGAAAGCTGCTGAACTCCCTTTTCACGGCAAGGTTACCCATCGGTGCAGGGTTGATCAAGAGTACGGTAAGAAGCCACGTACTGCCTACATAATAAGCACAGTTGGATACGTGGGGACTTCTAAAGGAAGACGAGCTAGATTGAACGGTATTTCAGGTAGGAATAAGATTGTTTGCAAATGGTCTTTACTTTTTGCTTAAAATGATACAAGAGCTTAATCGTATGTTGTAAAGTTTGTCAAAAGCCTACCTGTATATACATATTTACTTTTAACACCCACATGGCTTCTGAAGAGAGAAATTGAACCACAAGACTCCCATTTTTAATGACATTCTGGGAAAAGGTGTTTTTAAACTATTAGATCAGATAAGTCAGTTTTGGACACAGGAGTAATGCATTTGGACTCTCAGTTTCAGCTCTTGGGTGAAGGTGGTAGGCAGGAAGACTACACCCAAAGACCTCACACAATTGAATGTGTCTTCACTTTGACTAGTTTCCATGGTCTTAAAATAGCACCTGGATCCCCTGCCATAACAGGGAAGGTCCGAGCAATTCTACTGAAAAACAAGCTATTCCTTAAGAGATATTGTGAAATATTTCTCTGTGCAGACACATTATTCTAAAATAAAACGAACTTATTCCAGAATTTTAGTATCTATAGAGGGAACTGTCGCAGAACAATTTATTCTGCAATGAAGATGCTGATCAGTTTCCTCGCATAGTGAAGGCCTTGCACTTATGCAGTAAAGGGAAGACAAAGTGCTTCATCTACAAGGACAGATGTTTGATGCACTCTTTGGAGAAGGGCAAAAGTTTGCTTTGAGGAGGAAGAATGCAGGGACAGAAATGAGTTTTTGTAGGTAAGGGTTTGGCTGAGTTCAATTGGCTGAACTGGTTATTTTAATGCTGTTGAGATGTTATTGTACTGGCACAGAGATGTTAGAATACCTGGAACGTTGGATAGCTGTCTTTTATTTAATTTGATTTAAATAATAATAATAAAAAGGGGCTCACAGAGACAGATGGGAGGGATACTGATGAAAATGTATAAAGAAAATAATTATCACGTCTGCAGAAAGAGCTGTTCTGTGCAAATTTTTCATTTCAAATCCTTCTAAAAATGGTATTTTTAAAGAAAACAGTTCCTGTTAAAATTTTGATATTGTGAAGTGTGCAGGTATTCAGTTGTTGCCTTTACATTTTTGGTGCTGCATCTGTACATTTTTAGGAGCCTGCTTTGTAGCAGGAACAGCTGCCATTTTGTAAGGTAAAATAATGTAGCACATTATAGAGAAGACGCACGTAGTGCTCTCAGAGATTTACCTTATTTCAGATTAAGGAAAAACAAATGAAACAAAAGAAGTTTGTCCATTGAGAAACACTACATTCAGTGTACTTGGTGCATGCCTTCTTTCAGCTGTAATCAAAAAAGCAAAGTTTGCTGTAGCCAAAGGTCCCTTGGTGCTCAGCTTAACAATAACAGCTTACCTCATGATCTTAATTCAGTTTCTCTGTTGTTCCTAGTGCTGTCGTATACACTGCCTGATGACCATCCTCTCTGAGAATTGCCCGCATTTGCGTGATGCCAAAGGCGCAAAACTATATACATAGCAGTGGGAAATACTGATTCAAGACCATCCAAAATTCTTGTTCTTGTCCCTTTTCCACTCCCCACACTTGTTCTCTTTGATAAAGGTAATGAGGGTCACTGAGGGACATTTACACACCCTTTTTCTTCTTAGTTTCATTTTCTTAGATATTTTCTTTATAACATTGTGGTAGCTTCGGCCCACCCATCTAAGGTCCTTGGTATATTCCAATTTATCAGTGGGAAATGCTGGTATCTCTCAGCCTATAAGCCGATAGTGGGTCAATAAATTCAGATAGATCGAGCATCCTCCTCAAAATTAGCATAGCGACTAATCAGGTTGAATATGCAATTAAAGAGCTTATCAAGAACATTCAGGTTAATGAAGCAACACTTTACAAGACATTGCTAAAATTAATGCATTGGATTAATATCAACTCTTAAAGGGGTGATACCTTCTACTCTTTTGTACTGGAATGACTTTACAATGACTTAAATAGGTAGCATTTTAAAGCATTTTTACACTGCTTTCATCTTGTCCCTCAATCCTGATATGAACAGTGGCCATACCACAGCAATTAGTTTTAATGCCCCTTTGGGCTTGCTTTATTAAGACAAAGCAAAACCAAGCAGTAACCCTCACACATTAGGGAATAGCTCACTTTAGAGATATCTGATTCAATCCTCAACCTGTACATAGCATCTACTTCTGCCACTGTTGAAGACAGGATACTGGGTGAGATGGACCATTGGCTTGACCTAGTATGTCACTTTTTATGTGTAGTTAATAGTTTTTAAAGCAATGGATAAGGAAAATGTCCATTCTTAGGTTGGATTTCTGGGATTTAGAGCCAAGTTTTTATTACTGGTACACTTGCCTAAAGGTTGACTGCTGACATTACGTGAGCTTGTATTTTTTAACTAGCAAATTTACAATCTGACATCTATTGACAGTCTGGCACAGACTTATTCATTTAAATTCCCATATGGTACTTGTAGCACTGGCAAGTAGAGTGAAAGAGGAACAAAACTAGGAGATATAGGAATTGTCAGCTAGATCTAAGCTCACAGGCTACTTAGTTTAGTGTGCTGCTTGTGACAATATTCAGTACCAGAAAATCCAGAGAAAGGTGCAAGAAGTATCATATTAAGCAGGTGTGGAATAATCTGTCCTCTAAATTAAGGGCTACATGGGGAAATTGACTAGAACAGCTATTCCCATATAAATTATCCACAATATCTCCTTGACAGAATTCCACCCCTAGCCTAGAGCAGGGCTGGCAGCTCCAGTCTTCAGGCCAGATCTGGCCCATGGAGTGGTTTTATTCAGGCTTCATGGGCTGGCTATTGGTGGTGGAGGGCTTCTGAAGTAATGGAGTCAGGAGGGGGATTTGGGCAAGTAGCAGGGAAAAGTGCCAGCCATGTCTGAAGATCTGGCTTATCACAAAATGAGTGGAATTATTTCAGCTTGCCATTCCTAAAAGTAGCCAACCCCTGGGCTAGGGTAATTACTCCTTCCAGTCATGGATCTTAAACAAGTTAACATCCTCAGAGACTTCTTTGGCCTGAAATAATATTATAGATAATACTGAAAACAGACTCCTGATATGATTATCTCAAATCTTCTCCAACCAAGTCCCATTTTTTTAAAAACAAAATAATACACATGAATATTAACTTACCATACTGCTTCTGTGGCTGGCAAGCTAACTATCTGTAAATTATGAACAGGCCAATGTGTGGAAAAGAAAGGAAAGGACCACGAGTCGATTCAATATCAACCCATGGCTTTGGCCTTATGCATAAAGAAAACAAGGGGATTCTTGCCCTTTCTATGGACAAACTATGTTCTTTCATTTCTTTGGCAGGACCCTTTACTTCTGGCATCTGGAGAGAAGACACGGAACCGCAGTGGAAAGAGGAAAGGGATTGAAGATGAGCTACTGCATAATGAATTGAGCATAGGCGAGATGAGCACCTGAGAACAAAGGAAAGGTGGGGAAGAGGGAAGGAGGAAGACGGGGAGAGAGGACAGAACAGCTGTACAGTATCCAAAAGCTTGGCTGGGGAATGAGGGAACAGATTCGCGTGCAGCAGAAGAGCCTGCTTGAGCTGTTGCTTGACTTTGCTGCCCTCAGATTCTGCACCATCCCCTGTGCTTACAGATTGTTTCATGCTCCTGCATCTGAAAGTAAGGAGGCCCCTGGACATTTCATGACTAGGATGGACTATGACTCATCCCACAAACCAGAATGAGTAGTTGTTCTACCCTTTTCACTCTACCTGCATACAAACCCACGCACTTAGCAGTAAGAATAGATACAGGTTTCCCTCACCAACCACAGTTTTGAGTATCCACGTTTAATATTCTATGTACCATTTCGGCTACCACGGTATACAGTTTTGAGTAACCACGGTTTTCCATGGCTATGCATCAGCCTGCCACCTGCCATTTTTCCCATAAGCTTTTTGTCTTACCAACCAATTTTGCCAACCATGGGAACTTTCAGGAACCTAGCCCCAGCAGTTGTCAAGGGAAACCTGTGCTCATCTCTTATCCAGTTCCTCTGACAGTGACAGTGCTGTGCTAGTCTTATGCTTCACAGCAGAGGTTTGTCTTTTTTTTTTTAAATAAGCTTTTTGGCTCTGGCCAAAGCAGACAGAAATGAGGATCATAAGAAGAACTTCACCTACATGTGTTAGCAGGCTAAGCACATTTCTGCAGAGAAGTCCAAGAAGGAGAAACAGAGCTCCACAATATTTAGCTAGTCATTAGAAATTTATTAATTCTTAGGTAGCATATGATTTTCTCTCTCTCTTGAGGAATGTGCCCATCATTTTACTAATTTTTTTTCTAGATTGAGCTGAATTTCACCAAGATTTGAGGGTGAAATTCAACACCCCAAGTCAGTCATTGGCATACATGTGAGGACAAACCTTGGCACAACCTACATCTTCAACTGAGGTCTTAATTGTACTGCCTTTCAACTTGGGTGAATTTAGCACTAGGCATCTAATGTAATTGAGTTGTTTTATTCCACTTAATCCTTCTGTGCCCTGTCTCCCCACTTGAAAAGTAACAAAAAGTCTCCTTTTTAAAGCCCTGTGAGAGATGGTATACAATGTTAAAATCATTTTTTTTTAATCATACAAATGTGCTATTTACACCAATTTGCTGCAAATTACTATATATCACTCTTCATTTCTAGAAGAGTCTCTCATTGTAGCCCGCACCCCACATGAGTTCTATATGTATGGTCCTATACTTTTACTCTGGAAATAGCTGATATGTTGCAAGCAAACATGCATGTCATCCTAAAATGACTCAGCACATGATTTTGGGGTTGAGTAGACAACGGGTGCTGCCGACTGCTCTTTATCTCTATTTAGCATTCATTGGAAACATAGAACAGAGGGTTAAGCAATATGTAGATACCTGTAGGATAAAACAGACAACAGCAAACTTCACTTTCAAGCTCAATTTTGTTTACAGTGTTGCTATATTTTAAAATTTAGGAGAAAAGGGATTCACAGAAGTGTCCAGTTTTCCAGTCAAAGAAGAATAACACAAGTTAATTTTAAAATGTAAAGGGCATCTTCGTTCTTCTCTTCCAGAACTCTACAGGACATTAGAACAATATCATTTTCAAGGTCAAATATAGCCAATCTAAAAAAGTTTTTCCATATGTTCCTAAGCAGACCTCAAACTATCTACTTCTCCTTCTGGACTGTTCATAGGGCCAAGATATTTAAATACCTGTGTGTACAGATAGTGCCACATTCTTATGACCTGCTTCTTATGTTGTTCCCTATGGTGGAGTTCCATCTGCTGAAACCTGGAGATATATGCTAATACATCCTTTTCCTAGCCCGGGTAGCATGTTATTGGCAACTGTACCTTCTATATCCTTTCAAATGTTTCCTGATAAACATCCCCTTATCACCTATCATTGTATATAAATGGCCCTTCAGTTTTTGTAGAAGAATTGCTATTCAGGCAAACTAAGCAACACCCAGTTGCTTGCAGGTAAAACATGCATAGTCCTTATAAATATACTGTACTAATACTTAATTATGATTTTCTTCCTGCTTCTGTGCCTTATAGAGAGAACCTTACTTGTTTCAAGCTTGAATCACTGACCATCTGGTATGTTGAACTGGAATTTCTCTTTCCTTTCATTGGAAACCAACATTAAGAGGAACACAAATACTGTACTATTTATAATGTGACCCTTAAGGGGGAAAGTCTCCTTCCTCTCATATTGGTAATCTAATCTGGATTTACTTTTGTTGGCATTGGATGGATGTTTCTATTCATAGGGAAAAACAGGAAGGTTGGGGCAATAGGATAAAAATACACCGTACTTGATATGTAAACTTTTTATACAGAGCCAATTTCCAGTGAAGCCTGTATTTTCATTTATAAAGCCTTTTATGTACTACCTGCACAGAACACACATTATTTGAGAATTACAGTGTAGAAGAACTGTATGTACTTGCATGGATTCACTATGTTCAAATAAATGCCTTCTCTGGGGTACCAATACTACTTGTTTTATACAAAAAAAACACTAAATGTATAAAAGATTATCTATAGAGAAGCTGACACCCACGTACTTATTATACATAGCAGTCACAAGGCATAAATTAATCTCTCTTTCTCTCTCACTTTCAGTCAGGGTGTTGTTGGGAATTATCTTCCTAAAATGCAGAATGGTTTCATAGTTAATGTGGCTAGGAGTCAAGAGAACTAAGTTCTAGTCCTGGCTCCATCATAGTCTGTTTTTAAGTGCTTGAAAAAAATGTCAGCTTCCCTGATTCTCCATCCTGTTGATAAAACACTTCATAAAAAGCCTCTGGATGCTTTTTGCTTAATACTAGGAAAAATCCTTATATAGAAGTGTCATGACCCAAAGGTCTGATTTGTTTTGTGTGTGCTTTGGCACTAAGAATTATCCCCGCGGGTATACCGCTTCGTTGCACGGAGGAGTTCTGCTGCGCAGAGAACCCACGTGCAGGGAAGTGTTCCCGCCACTTTGCAGCAATCTTTGCAGGGTGCATTTCCTTTGCAGCACAGAAATGCATGGTGCAAAGGTTTCCCGCTCGTCGTATGCAAATTCATGCCCCGCAATTGGCTAGTTCTAAATTATTCACACGTAGCGGCTGGCGTTTGGCCTGCTAGCCGTATAAGAGGCTTGAGCAGTTTCCACCCAAGCCGAAGAGGACTCCACATCCATCTCGTGGGGACTCTGGGTGTGCGCGGCAGGGTAACAGAAACCCTGTGTGTCGCTCAGAGGGGTTTGGCGGCCTGATCCACCGCCCACCTCTTCCCGTCTTCGAACGGAGCCTACTATAAGACGTAACGACGAGTTTTATGCGCGCTTGTCCTGGACATCCGGAGTTTGTCTGCGTGGAGCCTAGCGACCTCCACGTGTGTTCGTGTTTTGTCTGTGTGGAGCCTAGCAACCTCCACGTGTGTTCGTGTTTTTTGTTGTAACCGCAACTCAAGCAAGTTCTCAGCCTACACCACGACCATCTCGGTGTAAGTAAAATAATCTTAAAATCAACCGTTACGTGTCTGTGCCTAATTCTAGCTTGGCGCCCGCCCTCTCCGACCCGGCCTGCCCGGGCTGCTGGCCACAGCCCGCGTGCAGAGAGACGAAAGCGACCCGGGGTCAGACCCGGCGCGCACAAGAAGGTTTTACAGAAATGCAAAATGTTACGTCTAGGGTCTACATCACTTATTTTGATACTTTTTCACTCTTTGGGGAATACTTATTTCTCGAAGAAATGTCATCCCTACCAGCTTCCATGAACTTTCAACATGACATTTATGAAGTTTCCCAAAATTCTGCTGTCACAGTGTGGATTCTTAGAATGATATTTAAAAACTTTACTGTGACAGAAAACTAAAAGAAACCAGATTGCTTCTACCCTTCCTGCTATGCTCTTCCATTGCCTTTTTTCTAATATCTTAAAATCTCCTGACATAGAAGAGGCAGCAGCAGATGTGGACAGATTACTTGTTATATACTGACTGGCACATTCCTACATAAAGACCATTTCAGATGTTCAAAAAGGTACTGGAGCACAAGGATAATACATGCGTAAACCTCATAAATATCTTCAAGTTTTCATCACAGGTTTTGAGAACAAAATATTTTATTTCTGTCAATAAAACTATAGTTTACGGTAGTATATACTAAATAAATTATATAATTTCTCTTTTACAAGCAATAAACTAAATCACAAATATTTCAAAGACAATGTATGTACACAACATAAGGCCTTGTTATAAATAGCTTTTTTCTCCTTTCACCAATAATCAGTGAAAATGTCTTCAGAGGCTAGTTTCCATAAAGTATGTGCAGACATTTACACTAACCTTTATATGAAATCATTTTTGACTTGCAGTGACATAGACCTAAGTGATTAGGATTCTGTGAGAGGGGCGGAAAGTGAAATTAATTGTACTCACCACTGTGCTGATGGATTTTTAAATAGGTAAAGCAGATTATATATTTTGCTTGTGCATAATCACCAAACACATGCAAATGAAATCACTAGAGTCAATAAGAAAATATCACTTTCAAGTCCAAAAAAGGTGATTGGCAATAGTAGAGAGAGCAGCTCAAATATGCAGTTCTTCACAGTTCAGCAAGCGACAGCACATGATAGCGAAGTTGTGTAATGGTTTCATGTCACATCTGCCGAGTCTAGCTTTCATTTCTATGTTTCAAAGATCCCCTGACATTTCTCAAGGATAACGTTCTGTTGAGTATTACTCTTTGTCTAATAGGCTCAGTAAATTCCTCCTCCTAAATCAGGAGTGCAGAAAGTGCTCTTTATCAACCATGGCCCCTTCTTGTCCATCTCTTCTGTGATTCTTCTGTTCTATTTCTTCTGTTCTCTATTACTGGAAATAGAAAAGAAATGTCTGTGATCAGGATGAGGAAAAGGTTGTTTCTTTATTCTGCATTTATTTATAGAGTAATAGGATACAAGCTTTATTCCCCTCCCTAGCCCCAGTAATCTGCAACATAGTTCTTCAATGAGCCTTTTCTTCCCCTTTGTCACATGCATGGGATCTTCTCCCTTTTCAATGGTAATCCTAAAGCTCTGCAGCCATTACAAGCCAAGGGAATATCAGTATACTTATAATGCTACAAATAAACCATATCCCACAAATGTTCCTGCAAAGTGCTGGAGAACCTAGCTATCAATAAAGATCAATGATAGGTGAGTTCACTTAACAGTTGACAGGAGACATTTGTTACCTTTCAGGATTTATTATTTAGGTAAGTTCAGGCTGACTTTGTTGGTAAGTGCCCCACAAATTGAGCTCTGTACCCTCCTTAAGTGCCACTTGGATGCCTTTCCCCTGCTCAATCTGCTGCTCTACTTTCTGCTTCCTTTCCTGTGCTATCTGCCTGTTCTGCTGCACTATCTTCTGCTCCCTGCTCCATCTGCTGCTGTTTCCTGCTCCCTCCACAATCTGCCACATGACACAAACAGAGCCCACCAACATCACTAGTGGCATGAGTGTCCCAGGTTGGCCACCCCTGATATGGAAAGTCAGTTTCATGACTCCCCATTAGATTCAATAAGACTAAGATACAGCCCTTGGACAAAACTGCACACGTATGCACACACTCCCCAAGATGGAGACACTTATTCATCTGAAAAAGCCTCATGAACTACTAATGTTCTATACCAGGGGTTGGCAATGCCAGGAGGCTATACAATCTGAGAAGCCATTAGATACAGCCTGCAAAGCTGGAGGCTTTGCCTGTGCCCTTGTCAAGTCCAGAGGCCAAAGCCAAGGGAAAGCTCCCAACCATTGACATGTCACCAAAGCCATCCAGCCCATGTTGGACAAAAGCTGGGTTGTCTCAGCCCACAGCTTGTAAAAGGTCTATACAAATAAATTTATAACAAGAATACTAACAGACAGTAGCTTAAACATACAAATGAATTGATCTATTTGACTGGCATTTTATCTCCTGTAGAAGAAATGTAGACATAGTACTTATTACTTCTAAGATTAGAGTATTGAGTTAGGTGGGAATTGCAGTGAAATATATTGGGTAACATAATGACGTTACCTGAACTAAAGACAAATTGATTCCTGATCAGAATTTTTGCTAAACCAAAAAACTAAAATTGGGATCACTACTATTTCTAAAGTGGAAGAAACGGACAAGACAGACCCCGTATCACACATCCTAAAGAAACAAAAAGAGAGTAAAGAGGGCCCTGTTTTCACCAAACTTCTAAATCACCTTTAACTTTGCTTCCAAGTAGAAACATTTAATTAACCTTTCAACAATTCAATAACCACCTGAACATGGTAGTGGAGGAAAACATAAAGAAATTGTATCCAAAATGTTTCTTAACAACAACAACAAAGTACCATTTGCGTGGCATAATATTATACTGCTGCAAACATTTATATTGGTTGTTGTAAAACAGTATGAACAAGGTTTTTTTTTAACCCTTGTTTATATTAACACAAGAGTCTCTCAAAGGTTTCTCATCTTCATATGTGGCTGTGGAGTGCAATGGACAGCAGACTATCCTGTCATGTTCTCAACTTCTTAAAATGTCAAGGCAGCCCTCACTAGACTCAAGGCACTCCTCAGAAATGTAGCTCTTAGCTTTCACTTGGTTTTTGACTATGAAAAAAATAATGGAGCAGTTCTTTTGTTGCCAAGGACTCAGGAAGAAGACCACAACAGGTCAGAATGATTCTCTGTATTTCTATTTAAAATCTCTAGGTTTATCTTGTGAATCATGTGCAGGTGTTTGCACACCTAACAGGATATTATTGCACAGCACCCTATCACACCTCATTAAAGGTTCCCCTGGCACTCCATGGTGCTGCAACATTCTGGTTGAGAATCAGTGATCTAAAGGATGCAATGCAATTAGTATGGAAAGTGAAACTGATAAATGGATAAATAAAATGAATTAGAGTGGATGAACAAAACAGAACTGATGTCTGGTTGAGTAAATGGAATGCATTTTGATAAGTAAATGAAGCAGCGAGGCTGATCAACTATGTTTTTTTCTAAATACCAAATTTTCTTGTATACAACATGTACCTTTCCCCCCTACATCCACCCCTCAAAATTGAGGTGTGCACATTAAGCACAGAAGCTGATTTTTTGCCCAGGCAGAAGCACCCTGCTTTGATTCCTGCTCCACAGTGCAACAGCAGCTGCATTACTATTCAGACAGCTGAGGGAGTCAATGACTTAGTTGGTCAATGGTGTTCACTCCATAGGTGTGAAAATTGTCTCTCCTTTTTAATAGTCTTGATGTTCCACTAATCAACCTAGCCTTTCTTAGGGCAAGTCTTCTGTCTGCTAGGTGCTCCTGGTCTTGGTCTTCCTACTTTACAGCCTTGGAGACTCTTTAGCTCTTTTTAAAATAATAAATCTACCCAAGGATCCAGTCTTCTATACAGCCACAACTCTGGAAAAATCTTTTCTTCTTCATTCTTCCTTTCAAAAATAAGGTACATTATATCCTGAGGTGTGTTGTATCTGAGAAAAGATGGTAATCTATTTTGCCAAGAAAGAGGCTTGAAAATGATAATTTTGCTGGTGGGTTTTTATGAGATCTGAATAAATTAAGAACTATTTCCACTATAGATTTAAGTCCCGTTTCCTCTGTAGTTTCTACTGTTTTCTTATGTACACTGTTGGCTATGAGGTAGGGTCTGAATAACTACTACTACATCCTTGTCATCTCTCATCCAATCTTTGGCCAGTTTCACTTGTCTGCTTTGCCCGCCCTGGGTACCTGTAGATATGTGGGGAGGCTGCTCTGACACGCTGTAATTACAGTGTGTTGAAGTGGACTTGATAAATCGAATCTGCTGGAGCATGCTAATTAGTGCACCTCCAGCAGCCTCCATGTCTTGTGTATCAGTATCTCCATGCTTCAAAATGGCAGCAATGGCAGGGGCACTTTAAAGCTCATTTGCCAATCTTTAGTTAAAGTGCCCCTGCTGCCATTTTGAAGTGCAGGGACACTGACATATGAAACGCTCCAGGTGCTTTAATTAGAGCAGTTCTTGGAGCTCCTCTAATTAAAGGGCCCTCCCTCCCCTGAAGCATGTGTAAAAACACCCCCTGGGGCCAGCTTTGAGCTGCTACTGTGCAGTCTGTGACTGTGACTAACTCCTCCTTTCTTCATTCCCTTTCCTCCTACCCTGAAACTATGCACCGCTATTCACAATCTAACCTGAAACATTTAGAAGTTGCTGGCAAAGTTGCAAAAAGGAAATTAATTTGATATGACTGCGTATACACACCATATGATGCTTATGGTCCTAAAAACCAACTGAGCTGTAATTAATTGAGGAGGGACCGCCACACTCTGGGTCCAATCCTGCAAATCTTTTTCAGACAAAACTCCTGTCTACCTCAGTGAGTAAAATCAGATTCTCTTCAAGCAACATCTTATGTGCAGCTGTTGGAATGACATCAACAACAGGTCCATATAAAGCTCTTCTCTGCTCCTACTGATACAGAATGAGTATGAGCTTAACAACAACAGTGGCTAACAGATATATAAGACAACAAAAATGAATGAAAGCTATACTGGGCCAAATTCCTTCTATCAGATAACACAGAATCATTATCCCAGACTTGCCATCTAATGGATTTAGAACTTGATCTATTATTTGAACATATTTTTGTGCTCTATTAATTTTTTCATGCATTCATTCCTCAGTAAATTATTTCCTCATATGGTACATTAAAAGCCCCAAGGCACTGATGATTTATAGCTTAGCGATTATACTTGCAGGCTTTCTAGACCTCAACTTAATAGTAATAAGAGATGGCATCTTTATATCTAGTAAAAGTATACCATTCTTGTTTCTGACTGATAGGAAAGAGAGATTGGTATCATGCCGCCATTATGTTCTTTTTTAAAAACTTAATAAGAAAACCTACCTTATGGGGATTAAATTGTACTCAGATGCTCAGGTGTAGCTTGTTTTAGTCAACAGGACCCAGGCATTAATAACTAGAATACATAACTAGGGCATGTATAGTTCAAATGGAATATTTCCTTTAAAAAACAATAAAAAAAAAAGAAACACACAGCTCCTTTATGGAGGAATTCATAAATGGATAAAAGAAGAGAAAGGGAGAGGTCCTTTCTCCTCAGTACTGCCGTTTTATAGAGTATGTCTAATTTCCTACATTAAGGCATTTATGCTCTTCTTTCTCAGTCTGACCTGAGGAAGCAGTGCATGACTGGGTACAGCAGGTACATTTGACTGACATTCTCCAGGGTAACTCATGGAAAGGTAAACACGGAAAGGTAAACATAGCTGTAAGAGGTGATGGATCAAAAGACCACAGGGTGAGCAGGGCTCTGTCAACAGCCATGTCCATGGGAGCTCAGAGGCCCCTAATTCTGCAGCAAACTGTACCCTCTAGCTTCTTCCAGTAGCCCCTGGTACCTGGGAGACTGAATGGAATGATTCCACAGGCCCATGGCCTGTATTTTTGACAAGACTGGGTCCCCATATCTACACACTGTCATAAATACTTTTCCATTTACTACATTTATCTATTAGTGGCATCTAGGAAAACTGTTCTGGGTGTGAATCCTCCATAGAAGTTCAAACCCCCAAAATAAATCAAAGACTAACAACTCAGAATCAGGGATTAGACCCACATTGTGCACGAATTGCAACTGTATATTTGGAGCAATCTGTTGCTCCTATACAGCCTAGAAGTGACTTTGGTTTTAATCATGGTTATTATTAAAATAGCCTAATACGACAAAGAGAGACTAGTATGAAACTACACCTACATAAAACATTATGAGAAAGAAACAAAATTACAGTGGGTGCATCTACATGTGCCATTAGTGTGCAGCTAGAAACGGCGGAGCTTATTACTCCACAGTTTATTGCTCCTGGGAAGCTCCCAGGTGCACTGTTTACACGTGTGCCCAGATGGCAGCACACTGAGCTGGGTCACAGCAGCTCTGCTCATATTGATTGGAGCTAGGTAGGAGCAGCCCCCCACACTGAAGCACCCTCATGCCCCAGCCAGCAGGGTTAGTGTCTATATGTGCATTGCTGCACATGGAAAAATTCTGCAGCAGGGTAGTACTTGTACTTGTATTTACAAGTACTACCCTGCTGTGGAGTTTATTAGTTTTCTGTGCCTAATAGAGGCGCACATGTAGATGTACCCAGTGTGACCAATTTTGAAGCCATCTACTACAAATATAGTGATTCTAAAGATAACTAAGCCTTCAAGATTCATCAGAAGAATGATTTGGTCCAGTGCACATATTTTATGCTCAAAACTTGAGACTTTATTACAAAGTACGGGCAATATAGGTGCTATAAAGGTTTAATCTTATTTTCAAAATACACAGTAAAATACAGTATTTCTAAACCATATACATTCCACGGCCTCATGATGCTATTGTGTTACTGAAAGGAATTGACACACTATTCACAATGGATTCCATGGAGAATGTAACTTGTGCTATGCAGAGTATTTGGCAAGTGAGGTCAAATGTTTGGAACAAAAAACACAAACCACTTCATTAGATGAGAAAAATATACTGCTGGAGTTTGCTTTTTGAGGAAGGGGAAACCATTGTTTTGGTACTCATTTTCTATGTTTCTGCAGCCTTGTGAAAATGATTCAATAGTCTCATTCTTAATCAAACTGTTTCTGGTTAATCGTAAGACTGTACCAGTGCTTATGAATTTACATTCAGCAGGAGAAATTACTTTTATGTTGTGTAATATCTACATCTTTAGAAGAAGAGAGAACCTTCTCTTTTAAATCTCTTTAATTTAAGTACTATAAACTCAAGCAGTTCATATAAATGCCTCTCTCTTTCCGTAATTTTTAATCTTTAAAAGAATCAGGTTGTTCAAAATGAATTAATTGCAAATAAAATATTATTAATCTAACATGCCTACCCAAATTTTTACAATACTTGCATATTTGGAAGTCATTTACATTGCTCTATCTTTGCTCAGCATGAAGCATATTCAATTGTATATTAAAAAATTAATCAAATCTCATTTATTAACACGACTGAAAAGTTTTAAAAAGAAATATACCCCAGAAGCATCTCAGACCAAATTTAGAGTTTATATCTAAAAATGGAAACATTTTAAACTTGCAATAGGAAACCACTCATATTTGTTTTATTGGGGCACTGGAAATGTTATGGTGTGGAATTTGCTCTCTGTTTACCAGGAACAGCACAATGGAACAAAAGAAAAGAAAAACTGAATAAGCATAGATACTATCACCACCACTCTTCTGTTCAGGGAGATTATCAGTCATACCTGTTCACTGTTCCATGATAAATTAATTTGTAATGCTAAACATGTTTCTGTATTTTGGAACCTGAAAAAAATACTATCACAACTATTTTTTGGTTTTGGCTTTGAAAATTACTTGTTGTTTTAAAGTATTTTCTAGGTTGTGTCATCTGCTTTTTTTCAGCAGAATATTATTGTATTTCTTCACAGATGAAATACAGGCAGTCCTCGACTTAAGACGTTTCGACTTGCAACGAACGGCACTTATGACGTTTATAAATTGAAACCCTGTTTCGACTTTCTGACATCAGTTTCAACTTTATAATGCTTGATCTGACGCCGCGCCATGCCACCAAACAAGTTCACTGCGTCACCCATCTCCCTGGAGAACATCTGTCCAAACTTCCTTGGACACTTTCTTTAAGAAAGCAGACAAGACTCCAGGAAAACCTGCAGCCAAGACTCCTGAGAAGACTCCAGCCAAGAGCCCTTCAAAAAGTCCAGTAAAGTCACCTCAAAGAAGTCCTTCCAAATCAATATGATTGCTATTTACAATATAAATACATTAATGTAGCTATATTACTCATCTATAATTGATTAAGTACAAAATTCTGGGGTTTTTTGGTGAAAATAGAGTATTGGACCTTGGTTCAGGAACCAATCCCCATTTATAACATTGTTTCCTATGGGAAATATCCGCGTTACAACGTTTCGACTTAAGAGGTGGTTTTCAGGAACCAATTGTGTCGCAAGTCCGAGGACTGCCTGTATAAGAATCTAGCAGCAACTTCTCCTATTGCCGAACAATACAGACCAGCAGTAAGGAATTCTAGTCGGTTTCCCTTCCCAATAAACTTCCCGGTGAAGTGACTGCAGGAGTGCTGCACTCCATACTTTCTCCATAATGCCCAACACTAGTAGCATATGTACGTTCATAATACAACATGTATTACGTACTAGATATTAGAAACAGAAGACCCCATTCTGATCTCAAGCAAGAGTGAAGAGGAAATGAGTGACTCATAGAAATACAGGATACATCTGTTTCTGGAAGGAAACAAATCCTGGTTCATAAGGTCCATTCCCCTCTTTTCACAGACCGTCGCATCATATCATTCCTTTCATAAAATGATCAAACTCCATCTCCAAGGTAATGGGGAGGGGTGGGGATTTTATACTGCTCTCCACTAGCCCTATATGGAAGTTCTTCCATAAACTCAGTGGTCTGATGGTTAGAAACCTCTATATTTTCAGACTAAATTCATTAATGGTCAGTTAATGCTCCCTTAGCCTAAACAGCAATTTTCCCTCTGTGTGCTCACTCAAAGGTCAGGTTCTTTGAGTAGATATGATATCTTTTATAAAACCAACTAAATAGCTGGGAAAAAGTTCTTTGCAAGCTTTCGGGCACACACACCCTTCGTCTGTTTGCGCCTGAAAAGCCTGCAAACAACTTTTTCCCCAACCATTTAGTTGGTCTAATAAAAGCTGTCACATTTACGCAAAGAATCTTGCCTGCCTACATCCTTAGACCAACATGGCTACAACCAACAACTTTACTGTTTTGTTGTATTTATAGGATTGCAATTAGGAAGTCAGTAACATACCAGTATAAAATAAGAGTGAAATCAAAATCAGGTCTAGTATCTGTGAGAACACATCTGATGGCTGCTATCCATAAATGAAGTCCAGAATATCTTTTTTTTTTTTTTTAATGTTGGCTATGAGTTATGTTCTCTGTCCTCAAAAAATCTAAATACTCTGGAGCCATTTGCAACACAAACCATGTAGAGGTGTTCTGAGTGAATGTGTTCATCCAATTTCCTTCAATTTTCACTGATATGTAAGCAGTGCTGCTAGTTAGCATTGGGTTACTACTACATATTGTACTAATATCTTGTGCAGGATTTAAGGGTGGACAAGGGCTACAGATAGCCAAACAGTCAAGACTGCATCTGAAAGGTTATTATGTGCACCTGTCTATAAGATACAATAGTGCAGATCCAAACATTGCCCATTCATCGCAGTTTGGAAATTTTCTGACAAATCTTTATTTTTGCCAGGAAATTCTGGTTCATGGAGCCCAACATTTTTGCTTGGAAATGAGTTGGCCCAGCACTGAAAGTGCTGAAAGTCCCTCCAGCACTGGCTGGGGAACCCTTAGAATGAGCTCTGTCTGCCCCCTTTCCTCCCCATTCTGAAAACTTTGCAGCCTTGCAGGGAAGAGGGACTGCTGCTAGGGGAAACCAGCTGCATACTCGAAGCCAGAAGCTAGATTCCTCTCTCCCCTGGAACCAACAGTGTTTGGTCTGGGGAATCACCATAACTCAGAATGCTTCATGCAAAGTGT
This sequence comes from Alligator mississippiensis, assembly GCF_030867095.1. Taxonomy (NCBI): domain Eukaryota; kingdom Metazoa; phylum Chordata; order Crocodylia; family Alligatoridae; genus Alligator; species Alligator mississippiensis. The sequence goes on along the minus strand of NC_081826.1, from coordinate 193,476,857 downwards.
TCTCAGTTACAGTGGGGAGATACATTTCTGTCTGCACCCCAGAAGTTTAAGATCGTCTGTTATTGTTCCAGTCTGATTTAAACCAAAACCAACATTTTGGGAAAAAAGTGAAATTTCTTGAGAACACCAATAAACCATAGCACTCAGCTATAGCAAGCTCTTTATTTTGTACAATAAAATCACAACTTACTTTACCCTTTAATTCATCTTCTGTACATAATATAGTTTTACTAGATCCTGCCTTTAAGTTACTTTCTACTCCACAGTAAGCAATAACAAGTCTATTCTGTTATGCTGCTTTCTTCATTAACGGTATATATGACTGAACTTCACCAAGAAGCTTACTACTTCAAAGCAAGAGAAGTAAGGGAGAAGAAGAACAAAGGAAGAACTGAAATCAAGTTAAAATATTACATATTATCATATCTAACTGAAAATAATGTAGTAACCTGTCTTGCAAAAACACTGTTGATAAAAATTATTAACCTATTTGCTACCAGGAAAACAAAACAAAACAATCCTGTAAATTACTTTTAATAATGACGACTTTATAAGTTAATTTCTTTTGTGATGTTCTCAACAAATACTTAGATCCATCTGAGAGTTTCATCATGTTTCATGCTTTTTGTTTTGTTTTCATGGAGAATGTATAAAAAAAATTACCTGCTTTGTTCCTACATTCATAAAAATATGCACCTTCCCCTTCCCAACTCCAATGATTTATCAGCATCCTACATACACCAAACTTCATTCGGTTTCAACAGCTCGGATTCAAGTCACTATCACTTATCACCACTGTTGCAGTTCGGGTCTAATATTTTTTTTTTTAAAAGGACTGACTGTTGAATCAAAATGGATATTGTGATTTGGTGACATCTTCAGAAGTCACCAATAGTTAGGATATGCACAGAGCTCTCTTTCTTAGCATCTGAAGTGAGTTTGGCCTCACAAAAGCTTATATCTCTCTGACTTAGTCTATATGGTACGTATTTTCTGTCTTCAGAAGTAACAAACTACCATATAAAGCTGTCCCATCTTGCCTATGCACAGTTTTGAAGTACCTGCCTAACTCACACATCCATTTGATTTGTTTGAAGTAGCTAGCAAACATATCCGTACCCTTATCTTCACTTGGGTGATATAACCTCGTGTCCATAATTATTTTAAGGTAGAACCTTCAGGGCACACCTTAAGATCATTCTCTTTTCACAGCCTTTTTGACTGAGGACATGGCAGGGGTACGTTGGGTACAGGCATAGTCTGTCCTATGAAGCATTGACATTGATCAATTAATTCAGGTTTGATCAGTTTTATGTGGTCATTCCGAGGCAAAATGGTGAGCATGCTATAAATCTACACATATATTTCAGAGACAACCTCAGTGAGATTTCTTAAGGAGGACATTTAAAAAAAACTTTAAAAAAAATTCCTTTTTAAATTAAGCCCCTGCTGAATTTCCTGGGCAAACTCTTATCTTCTAGCTATCTTTCTTTTATACTTTGAAGCTTTAACAACAACTATTATTATTATTATTATGTCTACAACAGTGCCCAAGAATGCAAGTGCTAAACAAACAACATAAGCAATTTATCACTTTCTATAACATTCAGCTAAGATGTGGGCTTGGGAAGAAGTTGCTCATTCTAAGCACAGCAAGAATGAGACTGCTCATTGGAAACTAAAGCAGCAAAGGAAAAACATTTCAAGCATATTCCTGCAACCACAGTGGCACCACTCAGATTGAAAAAGGAACCAGCCTATTAGCATATTTTAAGTACAGCTCTGCATAGCCACCTATTCTTTTCACCTGTATACAAATGAATGATACTTTTTCCATCTGGAAAACAGGCATGACTGACAGTTTTCCATCTGGGAAACTGGCATGAATAAGTTTTCCATCTGGGAAAACTGACCTTCAGTGTTGAAAAAAGTGAAAAAAAAACATTTAGTTTTTTCCACAAGCTAACAGAAATGACTACTTGGCACTCTCCGTCTGTCTGTCCGTCTGTTCCCCCCCCCCCACACACACACTAGGTAAAATAAAATTAAACAGCACCTAGCAAACATCTGGAGTAAAACTCATTTAACAAGGTACTTAAGCATATGTCTGACTTCAAACACTTGGGAAAATAAAGCAATTAGACTACTGTGTGCTTAAAACTGGGCATGCATTTACATACTGTACCTGGGCCTAAGTAACAAAAATAAGTAAAAAAGAAAAATGATAAGAAATGGAACCAACATGTTTGACAACTTACTAAATAGACATCCAAAACTGAAGCATTATCATTCTCCATTTCCAGTGTGCTCTGTTCTGAAGTCAGGTAGATGGCACTGTCTTCTAATGTAAATGTTGAACTCGACGGTAACCCTTTACTGGAAACGGAAAAGGAAACATAACGAATACAAGAGGTAAATTACCAGAACACAAACATAAGACCTGAAACTTTAAAACACAAAACCCCTCCTAAATTCTTACTTTTCCTTCTATTTGGTGAAAAAAGTACATTTCAAAAGACATTAGTTACATATGTAATTAGTGCAGTGGGGCAATAAGAAGAGCTAATCTTTATGCTGCAAGTGCAGTTACTTGATTGCTGGGCAGACAAGGTTCCTTGGGTGAATTTGATATCTTTTATTAGACCAAACCAAATGGTTGGAGAATAGTTATTAAGTAAGCTTTCGGGTTCAAAAACCCTTCGTCAGGCTAAGGACGCTGCAGCAGTTGGTGTGTTCTCTTCCTGGATGGAATGAAAAGTAAAGAAGCCAGGGGCTGGGCTGGGGAGTCAGTTGCCAGGCGGATTGTAATGTATCAAAAATCCAATGTCTGTGTTTAGTCCATGATCTCTGGTATCCAGCAGGTTGATGAAATGGAGCTCATAGGCTCGTCTCTGGGAAGTGCTGTGTAAGTTTCCCTTGAGGATCAGGACTGAGAGATTGGAGAGAGAGTGGCCCTCCTGTGAGAAATGTGCCCCCACCGGTAACTGGGTATTTCTGTCTTTGATGGATTTCCAGTGTGCGTTCATTCTGGTGCGCAGTTGTTGTTTGGTCTCTCCTACGTATTTTCCATCAGGGCATTTGGTGCATTGGATGAGGTATACTACATTTCTGGAGGTGCAGCTGTAAGATCCTGGGATGCTGATGGCTCTGTTGTGGGGTGTAGTAACAGTAGGGGTGGTGGAGATGTGTTGGCAGGTTTTGCATTTCTTGCCAAGGCACGGTCTGGATCCTTTTGGTGTGTTCTGGGCTTGAGGAAGTTTGCTTTTGGTGATGAGGTTAGCAAGGTTCGATGCTTGTTTGAAGGCTAGGATGGGTGGCTCTGGGAAGATCTTTTTAAGAATAGGGTCTTTTTCTAATATGGGTTGCAATTTTTTGAGGATTTTCTGTACAGGTTCAAGGGATGGGTGATACGTCATAACCAGCAGTATGCGATTTGTGGGGGGTTTTCTTCTGTACTGCAGCAGTTCTTCACGTGGTATCCAGGTGGCTCTTTCAAACGTGCGATCTATCTCTCTGGAGGAGTGTCCTTGCTGGGTGAAAGCCTTTTTAAGATTGGTGAGGTGGCAATCCCGGGTGTTCTCTTCAGGACAGATGCAGTGGTATCTGAGGGCTTGGCTGTATATCACAGCTTTTTTGGTGTGTTTAGGGTGATTGTTGGTTCTGTGCAGATATGTATGTTGGTCTGTGGGTTTCTTGTATACTGTGGTCTGTATTTTACCCTTCTGGATACTGATCCTTGTGTCTAAAAAGGGGATGTTGGTGTTGGAGTATTCTAAAGATTGCTGCGCACATTCATGGAGAAGCAGCCTGGAATCGCAGGGACACTTCTGCATCCTTTTTGCAGGTAGATTTTGGGCCTCCATCTTAAAAAATTAACCTCTAAAGATGTGATTCTTAACTGGGGTGTCATATTTTTCTGTACTAAAAAAAGGAGAAGTAAAACCTAAGAGCTGGCATTTTCTGAGGGATGTCTTGAGCCTAACAAGGGGCATCTCAAGGCTAAAAAGGTTAAGAACCACTGCTTTCAAGCTTGCATTTTCAAAGGAGCTTAAGCTTACATGATTGGCTCACTGAAAGTCAATAGCAACCATGTAGCTAACTCCCGTCAGCTCCTTTGAAAAACACAACCTAGATTTTTAAAGCCAAATTTTTAGATGGTGAAACTGCATTTCACCCACATATTGTGGGTCACAACTGCACGTGGAACTGCATAAAATGGTACCATGCTGTGATTTAAGGAGAAAAGATTAATTTTTTCCTTCCCTGGAGAGTAATGCAATTCATGGTTTACCTGCTTACACTGTGCATTTAGGACAGGATTTGCTCTTATGCTTACTCCCAAGGGAAATCAAATCAAATTAATATTAAGCACTGCACTGGTCAGTTTTTGAGACTCAGCAAACTTATTACTTAAAAACTATAAAACCAATACAAATTTAGACTATAAAACTGAATGGAAAAAGTGGTCAGCAAACCTGACGCCATATTCCTATTGGGTGCACAGTATTATATTAAGATAAACTATTGCTTTCATGATGTCGTACATTGGATGTCCTCAGTAATGAGGCTCTATCCCCTTGCCTCCTTCTGGACTGATTTAATTCTCATTGACTTTAGTGGGAGTTGGATCAGACCCTCTATCTATATTCCATTTAGCAACATTTCAGTTGGGTCATTTTTTTGCCAATGCTTAGTTTAACTAATGGAATAAAGGAGACTCTTTGCCAGGGCAACACTGGAAATGCTTCTTGAATGTTGACTATATTTTATCATCTTTTTTGCAAACCAAGCACTGGCATGAAAGATACTGTCCTTGATAATAATAAAAAAAACTGACTAGAAATGAGTTGCTTTAGCTTTTGAGATTCAATTCTAATATTATAAAAGCCTTAGTCTGTCTGTCCGTAATGCTTTATTCGCACTCTGACTGGTTACCTCGGCAGCCAATCAGAGTGCTCTGGACAGAGACACACATGTGGAGCGCTGCCTAACAGTGGGGACTGGGGCAGGAGCCAGTGGGCTAGAGTGCCCCCCTCCAATAGCCAGCTGGGGGGGGGGGGGAAGGCGGCAGGGAAGAGGGGAGGAAGGGAGGTGGGAGGAGCAGGAAGGCAGGGGGGTGGTGGTGACTAGTAGCTGCACCCCGCCACAACTGTCACTGTGGCCTGAAGGGGAGGGGGGAGCAGCACCAGCCCCAGCCCAAAGCAGCGGTGGGGAACGGCCCTGGTCCCTGGCCCAAAGTGGTGGGGGGGAGTGGCCCTGGCTCGAAGCGGCGGGGGTAGGCGAGGAGTGGCCTTGGACCCGGCACAAAGCAGCAGCAGGGAGGGGGGGAAATGGCCCCAGCCTAAAAGGAAGGGGGATGGACGCAGGCCTCTGCCCCCACCCGCTTACTCCCCCCCGTCTTGATAGGTAATTTGCTAGTAAATACATAATGTCCATTTCAGACACCTGAGGGTGTGCAAAGGCAAGAGCACACACACACACACACACACACACACACACACACACACACACACACACACATGACTCAGAAGAAAACCACAACGTTTTTGGGAGCTGGAGGATAGAAGTTAGTTACTGTTTTTCTAGAAGGATGTGACATTAGAGGTTACAGAGACCAAAGGCTATTCTATGTTTCAGATAGTCTCTGGACTTTTGGTTACAGATCACATTGTGGCAAGTTGCAGATTACAAAGCAAACATTCATTGCTACATTCTATTCTGTTAAATTAAGTAACTTAAATAGTTAAGCAGGCTCACCATATCCTAAGAAAACAACCACAATATATTGTGACCTTTCCTGTCTTTGCCCCTAAAGCTGCAGTACTTGTATCCTACTGGCTCTCTACATCCAGAAAAGGAGCAAGCTTGCATGTTGGATTGGCAGCAGGGGAGGAAAGGTGCTTTTCTAGTTTCTCAGACCAAAACCATCTTCTCCCAGTCAAGTTAGTTTACTGGTTTCATTCAAAGCTTCCAAAAGAACAGCGTATTCTATTTTTTTGCCGGAAACAAAATGCTCTCCTTTCCATACCACTGTACTTAATTTTAAGTTACAGCTGCTTCTGCTGTAGTCTGCTCTGAGGCTGCAGATCGCTACAGTGAGAACACACCAATAACATGATCTCAAGTGCTATAGTCTTCTTTATGGCAATGTTGTGAAATATTTTTGGTTTATTTACTGTTCAGACACAATTCATTCTAGTAGCAGCAGCAGTAATAGCTTGTTTAAAAAATTAGAGGTACTGTCGTTTGTGAGGCAGGGGAAAGGGATGGGAGAGGCATACGGGCAGAGTGTGGGCCTAACTGGTGGCACACCTGCCAGGAAGGTTGCCCCCCACTTTTCCGCTTTCCCAACAGAAGACAGAATAAAAAATAAAGGCCAAATTACACATCTTTAAGAGCAGCATGCTTTCCATTATAGGTGGAAAGAGACACACACAAGCCAGGCTAAGGGACTGCTTCAGTATTCTGAGAAAGAAGAAGTGCTCAGTGAGCTAGCTAAGTTATGGAAACTGAATTACTGAGCACTAAACTGGAGAGTACAGACTCCAATGGCAAGGGACAATGGCAACCACCAAGAAAAAAAAAAGGTATTGCCAGAAACCTTTCAGCAAAAACAACACCACCTTTATCCCAGAGGGTGGATACCCAGAGGCATATAAATTTCATGGCAAGGTCTTTTTCAGGGAGCAGAAAGAAGTTGCAATGACTACGACAAAAATAGCTATGTAGGATATGACACATCCTTATAACAGAACACAGCCTCTTTTTTCATCAACCTCGAAATTCAGTAACTGGCAGATTACAGAAAATTTAACTCATACCTAAAGAAAATCTTTATTTCTACACAGGAAATAAAAAGAACGGTACTTGACATGGACAGAAGAAATTATCCTGGTTTTACACAGTAGAAGTTTACTTTTAAGGTGAAACATCTGGTTTAGAAACAAGGCTGGAAAAGGCCAATGAACACAGACTGTCCGTATTGGGAAGCTAATCTGTGAAGTGGGGAAAGAAGTGGAAATTCTGAGTCACTGGCGCATTAGTGTGAAGTTGGAACCCACGCTGGTGTCAGAATGCCGACTTCAGCCTTCGCCAGGATCCAAACTCTGCCACACATCAAGCTGCAGTGCAACGTTTATTAGTTATAAAATAATGTCACTTCAGTAACACTGTCAGTCTGCAGCAAACAGAGATAACTTCCAAACGGAAACATAACAGAATATGCTGGCTGTGCCAACAAGGCTCCTCCATCAGAAATCAGCCTGATGGTAGACACTACTTTGCCATTTAGTTTATTAAAACTGCCATCTCATGACACAGTGGAGAAAGTTCTCAGCACAGTTTAGAAGTAATGGGGGGTGTCAGGCAGGGAAATTACTGTTCACTTTGTCTTTGACTATTTGATGAGAAACTAAACAGGCTTTCCCTTTTATTTTTCTGTGTACCTGGATCCTGCTTTGACAGGTACTTTGCAAGAAACACAAATAAGGATTGTGAGATTGGCATGAAGTTATGAAAAAATCATATGAATTAAAGTGGATCTTCAGCAAATTTATAACAACACAATTCTTATAGGTGACCTCTTCTAAGGCCCCTGCTACACGTTATATATATCATGCAATTAACTGGTCAGTCACACAACAAATCTAAACTGGCCACACATGCAAAGTAAGACTAACCACAAGTGTAAAGTAATTATCACACAATTAACTGGTTAGACCAGCTACACATGCAAAGTAATTATCAAACAATAAAAATGACTGTCCATCTATAAAAGAGCCAACCAGCTAGAAAGCTGGTGCTTGAAAATGTGTGACAAATCTATAGCTGGTGCCTATCCAGCTTTAATTTGAATGTGTAGCAGGGCCCTGAGTGATATACAGGCAGTCCTCGGACTTATGACACAACTGGTTCCTGAAAACTATGTCTTAAGGCAAACTGTTGCAACTCGGAACCGATTTTCCCATAGGAAACAATGTTATAATGGGGGACTGGTTCTTGAACCAAGGGCCGATACCCTATTTTCACCAAAAATAACCAGGAATTTTGTACTCAATCAATTACAGATGAGTAATATAGCTACACTAATGTATTTATATTGTAAATAGCAATCATATTGCTTTGGAAGGCCTTCTTTGAAGTGACTTTGCTGGACTTTTTGAAGGGTTCCTGGCTGGAATCTTCTCATGAAACCTGGCTGCAGGTTTTTCTGGAGTCTCGTCTGCTTTCTTAAAGGAAGTGACCAAGGAAGTTTGGACAGATGTTCTCCAGGGAGATGGGTGATACAGCAAACTTGTTCGCTGACGTGGTATGGTGCGAGATCAAGTGTTGTAAAGTCGAAATTGACATCAGAAAGTTGACAAAGGGTGTCAATTTATAAACGTTGTAAGTGCAAAATGTTGCAACTCAAAACGTTGTAAGTTGAGGACTGCCTATAATTCCACATGTTCCCTATTAGCTTATTTACTATTGAAGGCAACACGACACTGCACTAGGGTAAAGAAACAGAGTACATTAAAATCTAGCAATCCCATTTGGGACAAACAACTGAACAGCCTGGAAATATCTGTTGAAAAACTTCACCAACTTTCCTAAATTTAAATAAGATGTTTTTATCCTCCAACAAATTTCATTTTTAGTCATGTTGAATTACAGAATTAAAAGGTCCTAGGACTGTGCTCTGGAAACTAAAGATTGCTTTTCACAGAAGACAGACAGTAGTGAAAATGCAGTTTCCTATATTGCTCTATCTATATGCATCGACTCTGGCATACCCGTAAGACCTAGAGGATCATTAACTGTCTATCTTTGCAGAATCCCAGGGAGGAGTGGGAGTAACAACTGTTAAAAGTACATTTTCTTTGTGATATAGGCATGTCTCTAGGGAACTGACCTGAAATTACTAGCTCCATTTGTATAGGCCAAAAACCTAACAAATTAGACCCAAGCCAGCCGATTTTCTCTGTAGCAAAGCAGCACTATATTAAAAAAGCTTTCGATGAGCAATGCATCAAGTGTTGAGTATCTCTGGGAGAACATACCTCTATGTATCAGTACCTTGACTAGTTGTCCCCTGACAGAATTCCCATAAACATGATAGCTCTTGTGTTAGGACAGCGTATCACATCTTCTCTGGATAATAACTATTCCAAGCCCAGGAAGGAAGGTAGAAAATACAGCCTTGGTTCACAACAAATGAAAAATGCATTTGGTACACAACGGCAGTAAAGTGGTTGTTCTAACAAGTAGACTTCTTAACAAATACTTCTGGAAAATGTATTATATACAGGTATAAATAGACACAGAACCAATTTGTCTTTTTAAAAAATGACATGATGTGATCCAAACATTACTCTTAATATGTTTCATGTTGTAATATAGCATCACTTCTGAACCACAATACTGCATGTAAGTCTTTAAATTCAAGTGCCGCATGAAAAAGGAGGGTCAAACTGCCTTATGATGAAGCACTGATATCTTATTTTTACTGCAATTACTGTTAAGAAGCATTAAAGCTATTGAAAAGCAGTAAGTGGGACTGACTTTTTAATGCACTTGCTGGCTTTGAAGTAGTTTGACAGGAAAGGTTCTTTTGTGCTACCAAACCTAAGCTAATTACAAACCATGACTTGTGAATGAGTAAACATCCCAGATGCAGGCAATCTATTCCATGAAGGTGACTGAGTCAGTAATTTTTTGCAGCTTCCATTATAAATCATAGTAACAGCTGGCATACAATTTCAGTACAAGAGAACTGGTGCAGGGGACCACCATTTAACAACTCAGTGTTTGAAACAACTCCAAAAGGTGATGCAAGTAGATAGCACATGTATACTGGAGGGCTGGATCTAAATTCAAGTATTCTTTTGACCAATAAAGGAGTTCTCTCCATGGCCTTTAAAGGATGCTAGGCCTCAGCAGAAGGGATAGAGGCCAGTAGATGGGACTCGAGGTGTCTTGAAGATGGAGAAATAATAATAATTTTAAAACATTATAGGATTCCGGGCAGAATGACATTTGTAACTTATTTCCACTAATATAGTGAAAGTGAGTGTAATTCTGAGCCCCAATCTAAAAATATCTTTCTTCTGGAAACAAAAAATTAAGGCTAGACATACCAAAATGTCACGATTTCTCTAGCTAGCTCACAGATCGTCTAAAACAGTTCCAATGCAGTGTGAAACATAGTACACCAACCTCTTCATAAAGCTTAATGAGGTGAGTCCATAAGTATGGGCAAAGTGACCTTACTTTGGTGCGTAGACATTTTAGTGCACAGTAGCCTTGTAGAGTAGAACTGATAGCAATGCGAAGAGCTGCTTTCATGACATACTGCATCAACTATTCAGATGCAACTCCCAATACTGCTACTACATTCATACAGTACATAGAACCTGCTCAGAACTGACACATCAGGAGGCAGAAAAAAATATCATCTTGTGTGAAATGACAATAGAGTGCATACTACATAGGGTTAGGTTTCTTATCCCCTTATGAAGATGAGGGTTTCCACTGACTGGTGGTTTAGAGCTGAAAAAAAACCCAGCTGCATTGGACTACTGAGATGTTTCAGCTACTTGCTGTGGCTTTTAATTCAAAGGGCACAGCTTCTTCAATTAGCTGCCAAGAACCACTGATGAGTTCCAAATGAGTGCAGAAATGGCAGTCCTTTAAGTAAAAACTGTGACAGAACAGTTCAGTGGCTTATCCTTAATTCAATAACCCACTGCAAATTGGGCAAGTTGTAAGGCACATGCTCAGGTGCTAGTTGAAAAAAGCTAACTAAACAATGACATGGGGCTTGTGGCACTGCTGTCTTGATAAGGGAAACTGCAAAGAGATGTGGATATGAAAATAAAACTATTTCAATCAACAGTCTAGGCAGCTCTATCTGGAATGCCTAGAAGCCAAACTTTTATTGTCATTTGCAAAAATGCCATACACTCCAGGAGTTGGTTCAGAAGGCAATGTGGAAATATTAGCAAGATAGGTGAAGGAAGACATGCTTGATGTACTGGATTTACTACCAGTGGGAAAGTAATGCTGCCAGTGCCTATGACAGTAGGTTTATATAACATCTAAAATGTTGGCACTATCTGTTAGACTGACTTGGGCCTGCAGCAAATTGCATGCTGATTTTTCATATGTTTTCAAAGTTAAGTCATTCTGAATGACTGGAACCAGACTGTGCCACTTCAATGGTCATAGACAGCATCTTACCATGTCTGCTGAACAATTGTTTGGACCTGGTTATATCTAGCTTCTTTTTCATTATTCCTTGTAAAGAGAGAAAATAGTTTTCCCTGTGAGATTATATAGACTCTTCTTTACAGTTACTTACTCCTAATGTGCCAGAACTGGTAACTGCAGTTATTCTTTGAAAAAAATGGAGCAGTCTTCAGTAAGAGACTGCATTTGCAAAGGTGAGTCACGTTGTTACTCTTTTTTATAGGTAAGGAGGTCCAGGCACAAAAGTAAAATCAAAGAATTGGGACTAGAACTCTAATCATTTGTCCCACAATGTTGTACCTGTCCATGGATGAGATTATACTGCCTACTTGTATTGTGGAAGTGGGAGGCTGGGACTTAAAAACAAAGAGCAAAATCTTAAAGGTATTAAAGCCTTCACTGTCAGCAGTCTGCAACATATTTACTATTATTGCAGCGTTTCTCTGAAAACTCAATGAGAGGTTAGCTTTGCAGAAATTCCATAAAGCATAATAGGTAACAATACCAATAGGGTTTATCAGATGTTTAACAGGGTTTATTATTACTTAAATAATACTTCTTTGACTTACCTGATATCACATGTTCTATTAAATTGAAAGACCTGGGGAAAACCTTTCACTAAGAAAAGCTGTGACATTCAATTTTTTTCACCTTGGGTATTTAATTCTTGTTACCCAGGATTTCTAAGTCAGGTGACAAGCCAAAAATGATTGGAGTTACAGCTCATCCTTATTTTATATCTTTAATCCTTGATTCATCTCCTTGTGTCTAGAAGTATCTAGGCAGACAGTCTACTAAGTAATTCTTCTGGGAATCAGCCATCCTATCAAACTCAGAACTTTGCTTTTTCTTAATGCTCATTCACTATGATATTTAATAGTTAGGTATATATAAAAATAATTAGAATATCCAAATATTTTCTATTAGTATATAACTGTTTTAATAATTTTATTAACAAAAAATAGTTCCATATAATTAAATACATTCAGCATCTCAGCAGAGTAGCACCATAAACACACAAACCATCTAAAATAAGATTTGTAGCAAAGCAAAAGCCATTTTTTTAGGTGCATACATTATTAAACATCCTCTAATGTCTCACTGACTAAAAGATTAAGTGTAAATGATCCAGAACTCTCTAAAGGAAGAAAAAAGACTTGATTCCTTTAAAAAGTCATCAATCCTTTAATGCCAGCAGTAAAGGCTGATAATTTCAAATCTTTTATCTGAATCATGAAGAAGTCAATATTCTTTTAGCTCTCCAAGTAACTTGTGGAACAAAACCAGGCTTGAATAAACATCTACCAGCTGAAGTGGATGTAAAATTAAATTCTTTTTAGAATGTTTATTCTGTGCAGTGACTATTAGTGTGTATATGTACAGTGTTTAACAAAATGAGAACTTTGGAGGTTATGCAGTAAAATGCAACAGAGAATAAAACAAGGGCATCATTAATAAAATACCTGCAATGCATATTTAAAGTTTTGTTAGTACTCAGTGACTGAAACTTAACATTTCTGATAAATATTCAGGATATGTGTTTGCATCATTGTGACACATTCCCGTCCCCTAAAAACAGGGAATACGTGCAGTTAAGAAAATAGCAGGTCTTAAAACTATGTTAAGATTACATTAGTTTTTTAGCTTAAATATAGATATCTATATATAATATATTATTTCTGCTACAGGGCTATAAGCATCACATTCTGGTCTTTAAACAAATGTATTTTTAGACCTGCTGTTGCATTTCCTCTTCATTAAGATAAAGATACTCTAATACAAGGCTTCCTACTATACAACCTACAAACCCAGAGTTTCAAGACAAACAGGTAAACTGCTAGATTTTGGTAACACATTTCAAATTTTCCCATCAGAATATTTAGGGTATAGTGCCTGAAGAATGAAAAATGTGTTATAAATTACTGCAGCTGTAATCCTTTAGGTTGGAGAAAAAAGAATGCTAAGGCAGCTTTTAAAAATGTGGAAAGCTCTGCAAAGAGGAAGAAATACTGCCTTAACCATGATTCCAGTGATTCAAGCAAATTAATGCCTTCTCTTCTGAATCTTAAATTAGTAATTGAACTGAAACTGACATGTGCATCTATATTTCTCTAAAAACTATAGAGTCCATGTAAAAATCTTTGAATTAATCATTAACCTTAATCAACCCACTTAATCATCAAAAGTCTGGAAATATGCAAATTTAGGTTCCCACAGCAAGGTCTATATAGCTCCACTGCTTCATAAAAACTGCATGACTTTATAAAAACTATGGTACCAAAACACAGAAAGCATAATAGGCAAAGCTGACAAACATTAAACCTCCTCTGAAGGCAATGGACTTAAAGTTTTACTGTTTAATAGTATATATAGTCCATACAGAAGTCATATGGAGATAATACGCCATAAATTTAGACTGAAAAAATCAGCAAATAGTTCATAACCAAGAGAGTGCAATTCTGGAACCTGCCTTTCAATATGAGTCATGGAGATACAAGAAACCTTGTCAATTTTAGATGCATCTTAATTACTTCCTAAACATGCTTAATGTGCTAAGGATGCCCATGATAGCAGCAGCAGAATTTAATGAATCAGAAGGTGCCTTCTATTACCACATTTTATGTTCAGTACAAGTCAAGTCACATCAATGCTTATATGATCCCCTCTATGTTACATGTATTAACTCTATGTTACATGTATTAACCCAATTAACTGGTTAACTGTGCAATTAATTTAGACTGGCTACATGTGCAAATTAACTATCGCACCATAAAAAAGTCTATCCAGCTATACAGTTAGAGCTGAAAAATGTGTATAGCTTGTTTCTCTCCAGTTTTAATTAACATGTGTAGTAAGGTTCCCAAATGACTGGGAGCCCCATCCACCAGCTGCTGGGACTCCCAGCCACAGGGGTGCACCATATGCAGCTGATGGGACTTTCTGCCCCTGCAGCAGTGGGACTTGCAGCTGTGGGAGGTTGCTTCTTGCCAGTGCAGGGGGAGCCCAGGAGGGTGATCCCAAGCTTCCTCTGCACTGGCAATAAAGTGTGACTAGATTTGATTCTGGATCCCACAATCACACATCCTGTCAGGCATGTGACATGGCATGAGGTGCAACTGTGTGGATTGCACATCGGACTCTATCGTGCATTTACCTGAATGTATACATGGGCCCTGTGACTCAAAGGACAGAAGAGACATTTTGGATTAAAGGTGTTTAGGTCCACACAAATCCTTTCACATGAAATATGATACTATTTTTTAATGCAATTTTTATCAGTGCACTGATGATTGCTTTTAACTAGTGTACTGATGGTTGCTTTTAACCCGATTAATGGAGTCTGCTGCAGCCTCTGCATCATGTCTAGTCAGCATCCCTGTGCTTCAAAATGGTGGCGGGGCACTTGAATTCAAGTGCAAACGAGCTGTAGTTCAACTGCCCCTGCTGCCATTTTGAAGTACAGGGATGCTGAATACATGTGATGCTGTGGCTTGTTTAATTAGAGCGGCTCTCAGAGCTGCTCTAATTAAAGTGCTCCCTCCTCCACCCCAGAGCACAAGGAAGAAAGCAAGCCAAACCTAGGAAAATGCAAAGTTTGTAAGAGTCTAAAAACAGGAGGGAGGCAGGGAATTATGAGGTGGATGCAATGATTCTTTTGGTATTAACAAGTTTCCACATTACATCATATTCTCAGCATGATTCTGGGAACAAATCTGTTTGGTCTACACACCCTGCATCTATCAATGTATGTATCCAGCAAACTCATGCTTCACTTTTGCTATCCTTCCTGCTGCTTTCTCTTTCCCCTGAACTAGCTGGTCTGCTAGAATACTCCTCCCCAGGAGCTCTGACTGGAAGCCATGGTGGTCAAAGCATCTTCCTGTACTTTTCCATGTCCTCAAGATCTCGTTCAAGATACTTCAGTAAGTGGCTCTTGATTTTCCAGACTTCCATAAAGGCCACGACCTCATTCAGCCTTTTACTAGTAGGTGAATTAAGGCCCTTTTTCATATCAAGACAAATTCTATATCAGTCATACTTTCAAGATACTGCAGCCTGTCAGTTTGATTTTAGTTCATCAACCTAGGTTTTAAAAATGTTCTTAAGTGAAAAAAATTATATCACTCTTCCCCCCTTAGCACATATATAGATATTGCAATTACTGTTACCCAAACAGTGCCCACTATTACCCAGAAGCATAGGACTTCAAGGGGCTTACCAAGCCACCAAGTCTAGCCCCTAGTACAGATGTGTCAATCTCCTAAGGCAGGAGTGTCAAAGATATGGCTCATGGAGCCCTATCATTTGGGCTGGGGAACTACCTATTGGTCTCGTACCAACCCCACATGCCATGTGTAGCCAAGACATGCAGGCTGCACACGAGGCCAGGCCAGGATGTGTGCTGCATGTAGCACCCATGCTGGACTGGTGCCATATGCAGCGTGTAAGGTTAGGGCCAGTGCATGCTGCATGCAGTGTGCAGAGTTGGTCCAGAGTGCATGCTACATATGGTGCCTGTACCAGACTGGCCCTGCACTGGCTTGGGCACATAAAGCTAGTCTGCAGGCCCAATCCAGCCCATAGAGCAGCCTGCGAGGCCAGATGAATTTGACATTTGTGCTCTAAAGTAAGGGTAGAACACTTAAGTAACACATCCTAGAAGAACAGTTGATATTCAAGCATTAAGGCCATCACCATTTTTCAGTGCGAGAAGAAAGTCTAAAAACTTTTTAAAGGGAAAAAATATTGTTCATTGCATTTTACTACAAAATGAATAAATTGATTCTGCCTACCTGGCAGAACCACTGAGGTGAAATATATCTCTGGAAAAGCAATCACATCCACTGTCATCTTACAATGAAGAAATACAAAGCTAATTCAATAAAGTATTATTCATATTACTTGTCCAGCAAAGTCCCACCCCATCTTGTCATTTTCTTTTTTAGTGCAGCACTCCTGATTAGAAATCCCAACCTGGTTATTTTCTTCTACTTAGCTCTGTATCTTTAGCATATTTACAGCTCTTCCAAGATCAAAGAGTGATGTGTTGAAAAGTGCAGCCCAGTAGTGCCCAATCATTGAGAAGCAGCGATTGTATGACTGGTTTGTATGCCTCCACCTCACCCTAACAATAAACCTCAGTGCATCACCTGCTATTCAGTTGTGTACATTTTGATCCACAAAGTCATGCTCCATGTTCACATAGTACAAGCATGGTAGCAGGTTCATGTTCAGCATGACACTTGTGCACATGCATAGTGAACATGCAAGTAAATGCTACAGACCCAATGAAATCACTGGGGGAGCAGATACTTGGAGCATAGATCAAGTTCATCACTTCCATAACACATTCCCATGGTTTGTGTTCTCTCAAGCAAAGGGAAAGTCAAGCTTCTCTCATCAAGAAGAAAATTTTCCTCTTTTGCTGCAAAAACAAAGTTTAACTCACAGTTGTTATGAAGCATAGGGTTATTACTCCAAATGAATGTCCTTGCCACTAGCTATATTCCCCGCTCCATTCAAAATGCCTAATTCTTTGTTTTTCAACTGGCAAAGAATGAATTCTATTTTCTACCTGAGTTATGTTCATATTCCTCATTAACATTAATTTCAGTCATGTACATGCACAGATAAACATTGTAATGCTCTCATGGATGCGGTATCATATTATCTTCCTTGGCAAGCATAAAACAAGGATTCCTGCCTGCTTCTAATCTGTTTCCTCATTCTATAGCTCATGCCAAGACACTTCTTTAAAATCCCGACAGAAAATGACAGATAGGAATTATATTAAATAATTTAACAAAGTAAATCTTAATACTATATTACTTATTTAGGAGCTGAAATTGGGTCAAGTTTGTAAATAAATTGTTGTTTTGATTTCAAAGCTTGCTTTGGGCTGCTTCTTATCAAAGAAAGCTTGTGGAGCTAAGCCTTCCACATCAAAGTCTCTTAATATTAAAAACAAAGAGCCTAACCACCAAAAAAAAATCAAAAGACAACTACACCTACAGTATCAATTTTGTTTAATTTTTTTCCAGTTAGGATTGAGGGTGTACCACGATATCAGAAAACTATATGTAAAATTTGAACCTCAGGCTTTAATGTTGCAGCAGTTTCCATTTAGGTCCCTCCAAACCCCCATCCTGCCAAAAAAAAAAAGAATAGCTGCAGCAGGGAAGAGGGAAAGATTAATTTCATTATCTGTGTTTTTGCATACAGCAAGAGAGCAGGGCTGGAGATTCAGCAGAATGCTGAGAATCACCCAGAAGGGACTGAGTAGGTTTCCTGAAGCCATACAGAAACCCTCTATTTACTCTCTGCATGCTACCTGCACTCAGTTGCAGAGGAAAGCCAGAGCTGGTGGGGAGGAGGGGAGGACAAAAACAAAAAACTCAGTACCACCACACTTGGGAACTCAGCTGGAAAAAAAAATAATGCAAGGCTTGGAAGCATGTTAGATGTTAGGGCTGTGACATCATGATTACAGGGCAAGATTCTAGCATAGAAGCTGAGCAAAGCCAGCCATCCAGGCATGATCTGAGAACTGCTAGCTAGAAGCATCTAGTGTGCTGGCATCTGTTTTTCTGACAAGGAAAAAATATGCAGTTCTGAACTGTGATACACTACAAATCCATTCCAATGCTACTGGTTCTAGCTTAAAAGTTATTTAAGAGCATTTAAAATCTTCTCTTTTAATGACAGGCAAGGTTCTTTGAGTACATGTGATATCTTTTATTAGACAAACTGAAACTTTTAAACTTTTAATGAAGTTTAAATCATTGTTTCTTGATAAGTTGAATGTTTTTTTTCTCTCTCTCACCACAATACTGGGTGTTGTTACATAATTCAAGGTTATAAATACAATAGTTCTGGTCTGATAGTCCTATGCTTTCTGAAAAGTCCCAAAAATACAGAACTTGGGCTGAATATTTAACAAAGCTGAGTTAGGGTGTAGGAAAGTGCAGCGTACTAATATACAACATTTGCTCTCATCTGATGTTAAAACAAATTGACACGAGTGATGTAGTTATATTACTAGCTTCCAGGGCCTCATTTAACATTTTTATTTATTAACTAATGATTTTGTTGTCAAAGTTCATATGGGGACAGAATGGGGTCATTTTGGGCTTACTTAGTTGTTCTGCAATTAGGTTGTCAGTTGTAACACACTCCTAAGCTCTATGTTATTTCAATGTTTATAACACTATCCTGTAATTATGTAAGGTTACATCATTCACATTTTATTTCAATTTCAAAATAAAAAACCTTTAGCTATAAAATCGGACCAAGTAACTAACACTGAAGTTTAATTTTAATCTGCTTTAAAATTGAACAAAACATATTTTACCACTGGGTAGGAAGACAGATGGCAGACTCAAGATTGCTTATAAAGATGTCTCCCCCCAAATTTCTTTGATTTTTCCATGCAGAAAAAAGTTTAATGTAAACAGCTGCATTCCCCAAGTCAGATTTTTAAATGCATTCTCTGCCTTAACAATGCTTAGGGCTAGATTCTAAATTATTTAAAAGGAAGTTGATAAATGTCTAAGTATATTTAATTTACACTCCTTGGCTCAAACTGAGAAGCACTTGAAAAACAAATCACTTCAAAAGAAGTTATCCAAACTTTCAAGTGTTCCAATAGAACACTTGGCACAGCACTTTTAAAACAGAACAGGCATGAAAAGAACATGATTTCCCCTCAAACTCATACAGTACATGCAAATGCAACAAAGAAAAAATTCCCCTTTACCCTTAAACCCTGCTTGCTCTATGTTTGGGTACCATCTTGTAGCACAGATGAAAGAGAAGTAAATTTTAAGCTCTTAGTATATTTTGGGGACATCCATGTTTCAGAAACATTAGAAAACTGAACTACATTGCTACAACTGGAGACCATCAATCATGCTGCAACTAGGGTCCCTTCATGTGGTCAAAGTTGTCATGTAGGTAAGCTTAGTGATGCAACAATATCAGTACATGCTTCTAAAACCCTGTATGTCCATAGGACAAACTGGTATACATATATTCATCTAGGTCCCTCTGAAAGATTAATTTAAAAATACTTATGAAAATCTTTTCTGGGAGAGTAAAATGACTAAATTGGTGACTAAAAGCAAAAGGTATTGACTGCCTTACAAGGGAGGAAGGATGAACAACTGGGGCATTCGGGGGACCCCAGGTTCAACCCTTATCTCTACCACAGACTTCCTGGGCAAGTTGGTGAAATTTCCAAACCCAACTAGGCCTTAATTTCTGTGGGAACTGTGTAGGTAATACATAAGGAAACTAAAAGAGAGCTGTTTATTAGCAAAGTCAGAAGAAGGAAGAAGCTAGAGGCCTCCCGATCTCCCCTCAAAAAGACATCTCAACACACAGATGCAAATGGGTTATCCTGGAACCACTGGGCATGTCTACACATGTATTTACATATGCCTAAACTTAATGCACCTTTGCTTAAGGCTCATTAAGGCAATTTAGGCAGGTGTCTACTCACAGACACGCTAATACACATTAAGGTGTATTAACTTTTGGGCGCAATTAGCTAAATTACATTAGCCCACATGCAGATGCATTAATGCACATTAAGAGTCTACACGTGGGCTAATGCAACTTAACTAATCGCAACTAGATTAAATACTTGCTTTATGCAGATATCAAATTCAGGTGGGATTATCTTAAAATGCCCTTAATGCACCTTAAAAATGGTGATTTTAGGCTAATCCTGCTTAAAAGGTACTTGTAGCCCACTGAGAGGGTGAACTTTCTGATGGAACTATTTAAACCTTAGTGCTTTTATATTCCACATCAAACCCCACTACTATGCACTTCATTGCAAAAGTTTTTGATAGGCATATGTGAACTACCTCAATCCTACTACTTTTCCATACACATGTGAGCATACATGCATGCACAGTCTTCTCACCTTCTGGAAATGGAAGATGTTGCCTTGATCAGCAATATAAATAATACAGTAAAAACCCTGTTATCTGGCATTCTACTAGCCGGAATACTCTATTAACCAGCACTGCGCCACTGCCATCCACCACCCTGTGCCGTTGCTGCTATGTGCAAGCTCTGTGCAACCAGCCCACACCATCCACCACCCTGGGCTGCCATGTGCAACCCCCCACCACCGCTTCTGGTATTTTTAGGTGACCAGCATTTTTACATAACCAGCACCCAGCATTCCTCACTCATGCTGGATAACAGAGCTATTACTGTAGTCAGTTTCACAAGCTAAGGAACCTAGGTATGGACTTTATATTATTTACAACGGTCAGTAGTATCAAGACAATATAAGCTACTAATTGCAACACTAGCTGCATGTTTCTGCTAAGTTGGTAGCTCTGCATGAATGTATCCAAATCCTTTAATTACTTGTTACTGCACTTAACACCTCCACATTTGCTTGGAGGCTTCTCAAGGCAGAGTTAGGAAACCTGCTCCTGAGAGGCCAGCAACCAGTTTTCCATTAATTAATGGTGTTATGCTTTAAGGATAAATTCAAAACAGGCAATCTCCACGTAGGTTGCTGAGCTTTCACAGAATACAGAAAGGAATCATTCAAAGAATAAAGCTTAGAGAGAGTAGAGAGACCACAGAGAATGCTGAAAGGACAAATCCAGCTGGTTCTCTGTCAAAGCCAGAATGGTAAGGCTTTGTGTAGATTTAAAGCGTTAACCTTATGCCTCAATGCTAGTAAATATTTCCTAGTTATAGCTTTTAGATGCCATACTCCATAATTGGACTTCAGCACCTAATATGAAACTTGATAGAATGTAGGTGTCTAAGTCCAAGAGGATGACACACAAATACCACCAAATGAGTTACAGGGGTGTAGGTTGTAGCCGTGGCATACTGTGGGGCCATTTTGGTGCCCATAGCCCCACAGTATGCCAACCTTTTTATGAGCCACCTGGAAGAAGACTTCCTCAAGAACTCACCATCAAACCCTTGCTATACTTAAGATATATTGATGACATCTTCACCATTTGACTGAAAACCTGCAATCTCTGATTGAGTTCCATCAGAAATTCAACAATCACCATCCCTCCATCCAACTTTCTCTAGAATACTCCTGCACCAACATCTCCTTTTTAAACACAATGATCAGTATCCAGAATGATAAAATACAGACCACAGTATACAAGAAACCCACAGACCAACATACATACTTGCACAGAACCAGCAATCACCCTAAATACACCAAAAGAGCTGTGATATACAGCCAAGCCCTCAGATACCACTGCATCTGTACTAAAGAGAACACCCAGGATTGCCACCTCACCAATCTTAAAAAGGCTTTCACCCAACAGGGACACTCCTCCAGAGAGACAGATCGCACGTTTGAAAGAGCCACCTGGATACCATGTGAAGAACTGCTGCAGTACAGAAGAAAACCCCCCACAAATTGCACACCGCTGGTTATGACTTATCACCCCTCCCTTGAACCTGTACGGAAAATCCTCAAACAATTGCAACCCATACTAGAAAGAGACCCTATTCTTAAAGAGATCTTCCCAGAGCCACCCATCCTAGCCTTCAAACAAGCATCGAACCTTGCTAACCTCATCACCAAAAGCAAACTTCCTCAGGCCCAGAACACACCAAAAGGATCCAGACCGTGCCTTGGCAAGAAATGCAAAACCTGCCAACACATCTCCACCCCCCCCACTATTACTACACTCCACAACAGAGCCATCAGCATTCCTGGATCTTACAGCTGCACCTCCAGAAATGTAATATACCTCATCCAATGCACCAAATGCCGTGACGGAAAATACGTAGGAGAGATCAAACAACAACTGCGCACCAGAATGAACACACACCGGAAATCTATCAAAGACAGAAATACCCAATTACCTGTGGGGGCACATTTCTCACAGGAGGGCCACTCTCTCTCCAATCTCTCAGTCCTGATCCTCAAAGGAAACTTACACAACACTTCCCAGAGACGAGCCTATGAACTCCACTTCGTCAACCTCCTGGATACTAAAAATCATGGACTAAACATAGACATTGGATTTATGACACATTATAACCTGCCTGACATCTGACTCCCCAGGTATCTCTCCACTTTCATCCACCTTCTCTCTCTCCTCCCACTCCCCAGCCTGTCTCTCACCCATTGACTCCTCAATCTACATTTTCACTGACTGCCTGTCTTGTATGCATACCAGCCCAGCCCCTGGCTTGTTTACTTTTCATTCCATCCAGGAAGAGCACGCAGCAACTGCTGAAACTTCCTTAGCCTGACAAAGGGTTTTTGCACCCGAAAGCTTGCTTAATAAGTGTTTTCCAACTATTTATGTTGGTCTAATAAAAGATATCAGATTCACCCAAAGAACCTTGTCTACTAAATGAGTTAGACACCTGGATGTCCAAAAACACCAACCTTTCTACTAGGGAAGTTATTTAGATGCCTAAAATTCTGCTATTGCACATGACCCAATTTGGGTCAGAGGCGGGCGGGAAGGTAGCGGGAGTGTGCTAGGATCCAGCTGCTGTTACTATTTTTCCCAGAAGCTGCACAGGGAAAGTGCCCAGCACCATGCTCCTCACTGTGGTGGCACAGGGAAAGTGTCTGCAGCCAACACTTTTCCCTGAAGTGGCAGGGAGCTTTGGCAGTAGTCTCCTTCCACTGCTGCAGCTGGGATGACTGCCATCTGAGGACACTTTTTCAGTGCTTCACCAGGGAAAAACAGTCCCACCTTCCATGCACTTGCCTGCTTTGACTTGATATTGGTCAATCCAGCCCAAAGCCTCAAAAGGTTGCCAACCCCTGACCTAAAGTAGTGTTAGTAAAAAAGATGGGACTTTATTTTAAAACATTTTCAAAAAATAATGGAGTCTCTTTAAAAAAAAAAATTACACTATTATAAGAATTATATATTATATATAGTATATATTTATATTCTGTTTTTATATGTAGTATAGATACATTACTTATGTTTACATAGATTGAGATTTGGACCCAAGCAAGCAAGACCTCCTTCACCAGTGCCTCAACAAAAAAACTGGTGAATGCCAATCAATAATGGAAGGATGTCAGCAATGTGCCTTCAAGGCCACTGTCATCAGCTCCTGTGAAAAGACATTTGGATTCTCTACAAGGAAACATCAAGACTGGTTTGATGAGAATGACCAGGAGATCCAAGAGTTGATCAATTGCAAGCACAAGGCCTTTTGTGCTTGGCAAAAAGACACCAACTCCAAGCAAAATAAATTGAAATCTCCAACAAGCCAAGGCAGAGGTCCAAAGGAGGACCCACAAAATGAAAAAAAAAAATGATGGGAAGACAGGCCTAAGGAAATTCAACGTCTTGCTGACATCCACAATATGCACAGTTTCTTCAGTCACCAAACCATCTATGCTCCAAGCACTTAGAGATCAACCCCCTAAGAGATCTAAGGATGGAGGAGACCTGATCAAGGAAAGGGGAACCAATTAATGCCCGTTGGAATTATTTTGAAGACCTTCTCAATCGAGACTGCTGTTGATGAGAGTGTTCTCAATTCCATCCCACAACACCTAGTCAGAGATGATCTCAGAATCCCTCTGATCCTTGACAAGGTGAGGAAAGCTATCAAGCAGACGAAGAACAATAAGGCATCTGAAGCTGATGAAACCCCCTGTGACATTTTCTAACAGGGAGGAAAGGAGCTCACATCACAGCTTCTTGCCCTCACCTTAAGGATCTGGAATGACAAGGAAATCCCAGACTACCTTAGGAACACCATGATTGTGACAGCCTTCAAGAAAGGAGACAAGTCCAACCGAGGAAATTACAGAGAGATCACTTTGCTGTCCACCACAGCCAACTGATTGTTAAGAGAATCCTTCTGAACCATCTCTTTCCACTTGCTGAAGAGCTTTTCCCAGAATCTTAGTATGGGTTTAAGGTGTCAAGAGGCACAATTGACATGATCTTCATGGCTCGCCAGCTGCAGGAAAAACGCTGAGACCAACAAAAGCTTTTCTACATGGCTTTCTTCGACCTCATGAAAGCTTTTGGCTCTCAGTCAAGAAGTGCTGTGGAGGATCCTTCTGAAGCATGGATGCCCACCAAAATTTGTCACCATTCTCTGCCGGCTCCCTGACAGCATGTGAGTGGTGGTTCTCTGTAATGGATCTCTCACAGATCCTTTCAGGTTAAAACAGGAGTTAAGCAAGGCCATATCATTGCTCTAATACTTAATATTCCTTGCTGCAATGCTACATCTGACCATCAGCAAGCTTCCAGACATAGTGGAGCTAAACTACTGAATGGACAGTAAGCTGTTTAGCCTCAGCCAACTCCAAGTCAAAACCAAGACCACCCTGACCTCAATCGCTCCAGTATGCTGATGTGCTCCTCAATGAGCTCCAGTATGCTGATGTTACTGTAAACATGTGCTCACTCAGAATCACAACTTCAGGCAATTATCAACATCTACTGAGGCATACAAGAAAATAGGATTGATGCTTAACATTCAGAAGACTAAGGACTTCCACCAACAAGCTCTTAATGAATAGTTCCCAGCTCCAGTAATCCAAATCCACGATGAGGCTCCAGATACTGTTAAGTATTTCCCATACCTCAAAGGTCATCTCTTGCAGAAGGCTGATGTTGATGAAGAAATCCAACATCACATCAAATGTGCAAGTGCAGCCTTTGGATGCCTGAAAAAATGGGTGTTCAAAGATTGCAACATCAGATCTGAAACCAAGCTCATGGATTATCAAGCAACTGTGATCCCCACCTTTCTGTACAGAGCTGAGACATGAACAACAAACAGGAGACATCTAAAGTTGTTGGAGAAGTACCATCAATGCTGCCTGTGGAAGATCCTTTGAATCCAGTGGGAAGACAGACACATCAATGTTAGAGTCCTCCTGCAAGCAAATACCATGAATATTGAGGTGATTATCATTCAACATCAACTTTGTTGGGCCAGTTATGTAATCCAGATGTCTGACTCCAGACTCCCAAAGCAAGTTTTGTTCTCCCAGCTCAGCCAGCTCAGGAGGGGAGCAGAGAAACAGCTTCAGGGACATCCTCAAGGCTGACTTAAAAAAAAAAAAATAGCAACATCAACATCAAATCATGGGAAACTATTGCCCAGGACTAACCCAAATGGAGAAGAGTCTGCTGCAGGGATCTCAGTATGACAACAGGAGATGGAAAAGTGGAAGTGGCAGAAACAATGTGCTGCAGACAAAAATCAAGAATGCAGAGGCACCCACTGCACACAGAAACATGTCTGAGCTGCAGTAGAGTCTGTCGATCATGGATAGGCCTCATCAGCCATCTTTGGACACACGGATAAGACAATCATGGAAAGCAATCATCCTCGGCTGTGAGGAATTGCCAAAGAAGAGATGCATTAATTATGTTTACAAAGATTAAGACTTATTACGGTATTTTGCCCATTCAAGTGCTGCTTGAATTTTTTCTCCCTGATAATCAGCAGGTGCCCCCAAATCTTCATCCACTTAGTATTAGTACAAAGAAGAAAATGCACAAGCTGAAGATATTTTTTCTGCTCCAAATCTCATGTTCCTCAAAGCCCATGAATATGTTCCTCCATAAGTTTTCCATGATAAGAAATGTTGAGGCATTTGGCAACTCGGGTCTTTGGATCTACATATCTGTATACACATACCTACTAACTCTGAACTCTTGCTGCATACATGATGCTTTTGTAGCATGAGAGAGCATGCCTGCTTGCAGTGCACTTTCACACAGAGGCAGAATTTGTCCTATGAAGAGACTGAGACCAACTGCATTATCATGCAAATTGATTGTTTGCCAAGCAAAAAGTTGTAAATTATTGCATTTATGGGTAAGGGCTATTTCTACACAACATGACATTCTCCAACTTAAATTAAAATGACCATTACCTGCTGGAATAAAGCATAGTTCCATCACGTTGATATTGCTCATCTGCATACAAAGAAGAAGAAGAAATCGTGGTTGCTAAGGAAGCTGCTTCAAACAGAGATGGAGTACTTGGCACTAAATCTGGCCGGTGCCGGGAATCTAATACTGCATAGGGAAAAAATGTATATAAAAATATTTTCACTATAAGCTTTTTTAAAGTTCATTTATAACTACTAGAAAAGATAATATCTACCCTATCTTTATACGTACACACACGCACAAGTGCTGTTAATATATTCTCCAGCAGCACTTAACATTTTAATTGACAAGACACTGATAGTCATCTAACCAGTGTATATGCTTCTACCTACTCCTAATCTCCTTAATGCCATAAGATTAGTTTCTACTGCTACCCAATACATTTAGCAGAATACACAGCAAGGCCAAGGACATTACTTAGCAGTAATGTGACTATATGAGAATTTCCGCTAAAAGAACAGCTCAGTCTTAAAACTTCATGTTCTTACTAAGTATATTTTGAGAAATTGTGGCCTCACTGTCTAGGTTAGTGCACTGTCTAACATACTACCTTCTTCATCAAGACTGGAATAACTTTGTCCTTCAGTAAGCATGTCATGCTTTTCATCCTTCCATTCTTGGCTAACAGCACATACGATTTCCTGTGATGTTGCCTTTAGAGCTGCAATAGAATTGCATCGTCTCTTAGAAGGAGAGGACCTTAAAGCTGCATAAAGAAAAGAGAGTTCACAATGAATAAAGCTACTGGATTATAAACATTTTACCAATCATTAACAGAGGGTTTGTAAATTTTATGTTAAAAAAAAAAAAAGATCAACAGGCTGCTACCTACAAAAGCTATTACTAAATTCACAGATCAAGCAAATATCACTTTTATTCTAGAGAGTTCATATCAGATATTACCTATCAAAGTTTTTTTTATTTTAGAACACGCAACTTATATGCTTTTTAACATTTCCTAAATTACAAACCATCCCTTGAATATCTGCCCAAAAAGTCAGAAGAAAAAAAGTGGGTAGTGTAGGTCCCATCTACAAGTGAAATTTTTACCAGTTAATCACGCCTTAAATGGTCATCCAGCCACATGTTCAATCAATGGCATGATAAAAGCAGGAATAAGCTGCAAAGTTATTGCACAAAGTGTGTAATAACTTTGGAGCTGCTTTCTATCATGCCATTAATTGAATGTGTGGCCAGGGGCTCCTGAGGCTGGGACCCCTATCAGTTGATCAAAGCTCCCAGCTTGGGAGGCCCTTATGCACTCCCATACCTGGGAGCTCCCAGCTGAAAGGGCTTCCCGTGGTGAGGGGAGCAGTAAGGGCTTTGGACCCCTGTGGCTAAGTCACCCCACAGTTCTCTGTGGCTGGGAGACTGCATGAGTATGAGCTGCAGTCTCCCAGCCACAGAGAACTGTGGTGTGCTCCCATGGCTGAGAGATCCCATAAGCTGCAGTCTCCCAACCGTGGGGGTTTATAATGCATTCCTGTGGCTGTGAATCGCATCAGCTGAGAGGACTCCTAGCTGCAGAAGCCTGCTTCTTACTGGTGCAGGGGGAGCCTGGGATTGGTCTGATGGGATCTGATTTGCGATCCCACTATTATGCCTCCTGCCATGCACATGTAGCATGGCAGCAGGTGTAATTGTGTGAATTGTGCATTAGATTCCAATGCATCTTTATGTACATATGTAGAGGGGCTCATGGGATAATGGAAGGAAAGGAGAAGAGACAGTAATTAATAAAGTAATCAAGCCTTTGAACATTTCCTGTGGATTACTGACAAGCTAACAGAGCTAATGGCTTGAGGATAATTATTGCAAAACTATCTGTCATGTCTAAGGATTTCCATTACAGTTTAGCAAACATCTACTTTACATGAAGTAAACATTTCCAAGATATTAAAGCTTGTACATTTTCTAATCAAGTTATGGGGATGCTTCATGAAAATCTCCTTTAGTTTATAATGATTTCCAGAGACTGCCATACCTGTGTGAGCAATTTAGGCAAATGCAGGATCTAACAACTGTCACTGCTGTTTCTCACTCAAAACCCATACTTATGCAATCTCCTTTTCCAAAAGCTTTTGAATAATTTCAGTTGTTGCTTTTAGTTATGAAATGTTTCAGATACCCCAGAGATCGACTACAGCGGTTGTTCAAAGAAGCTGGAGCTGGTGTTGGTACAAGATTCAATATGAGAAGTACCCACTGCACATAGCTAAAAGTGGGTACGTGCCTTTGGAAGGAAAGTACCAGATATACCAGACCTCAGGCACAAATGATCCAGTGCTACTCCAGAGCCCCTTTAAAAATAGTGCCACAGGCTTATGACTAGGGGTATTATTATCATAACATTTTTGGTGCTGCTGTTGTTTAAAGGCAGTAAACCCTTGCTGGATTTAATGGTCACTGAGATGAGACATTTCAAAAGCAAAGTGAGGGTTAGTAGGTGATGAAGGCACTAGAATGGGACTCAAAAGGAATGGGTTCATTTCCTGGTTCTGACACAGAGTTCTTTAAAAAAAAAAAAAAAAAAAAAGTCTCTTGATGTATCTGTGACTCGCTCTCCTCCTCCTCAAGCCTCAATCCCCCAGATTTAGATCAGGTCACAAAGTCCCCGGACGAGGGTGTCGGGGTGGATGTCATCTTCCTCAACTTTAAGAAGGTCTTTGACACGGTTTCCCAGCAGATTCTCTTAAAAAAAACTTGGTGACTGAGGCACTGATGCCTACAGTCAGATGGGTGGCAAACTGGCTAGATGGTCACACCCAGAGAGTGGTGGTGGACAGGTTGTTTTCAACCTAGAGGGATGTGAGCCGTGGAGTCCCCCAGGGCTCGGTCCTGGGACCTGTACTGTTCAACATCTTTATCAGCGATCTGGACACAGGCGTGGAAAACATGCTGTCCAAATTCACTGACGACACCAAGTTGTGGAGTGAGGTGGGCACATGGGAGGGGAGGGACAAAATCCAGCTAGATCTATACAGGTTACAGAGGTGGGTGGATGAGAATAGGATGAAATTCAACTCAGACACGTGCAAGGTACTGCATCTAGGGAGAAGGAACCAGCCACACATCTATAGGCTGGAGAACACCCTTCTTGTCAACACAGTGGCAGAAAGGGATCTTGGAGTCATTGTTGACTCCGGGAGGAACATGAGTCGCCAATGCGAGGAAGCGGTCAGTAAGGCTAACTGCACCTTGTTGAGCATCTACAGATGCATCACAAGCAGGTCCAGGGAGGTGATCCTTCCCCTCTTTGTGACATTGGTCAGCCCACAATTGGAGTACTGCGTCCAGTTCAGGCCGCCGCACTTCAAGAGGGATGCGGCTAGTATTGAGAAGGTCCAGAGGAGGGCCACTCACATGGTCAAGGGGCAGCAGGGCAGGCCCTATGAAGAGAGGCTAAAGGGCCTGAACCTATTCAGCCTCCACAAGAGAAGGCTGAGAGGGGATCTGGTGGTCATTTACAAACTCACCAGGGGGGACCAGCAGGAATTGGGGGAAGCTCTGCTCCCCTGGGCACCACCCTGGGCTGCTAGGAATAATGGCCACAAATTGTTAGAGAGAAGGTTCAGGCTGGACATCAGGAGACATTACTTTACAGTTAGGGCTGCCAGGCTCTGGAATGGGCTCCCAAGTGAGGTGGTACTCTCTCTTACCTTGGGGGTCTTCAAGAGGAGACTGGACAGATATTTGGCAGGGGTGATATAACCACGGCACCCGTTCCTGCCCGGGGCAGGGGGTCAGACCTGATGATCTGTTTAGGTCCCTTCCAACCCTAAGTACTATGTCACTATGTCTTCAGCATAATTTGTTTCCCTTTCACCCTTTGTCTATTTAGTGGTCACACTCTTGAAGAGGCACAATTTCATATAGTTTGGTATGATGCATCAGGATCTAGGTTCTGTGTTTAGTGAGAGCTGACTTCCCTATAGTTGAGTGTAGGGCTCATCTAGTTTTAATTCTCACTTGCCTTTTGTTTTATTTTTGTCCTAATCAGTGTTCCAAAATCCTGCTAGTTCAGTATCAAATGTGAATTCCATGAACATAGTTAACTTCTTACTTCAGTTAATTAAGGAGCTGTTATAACAGAATGATTTTGCACTGGTGACAGTGCAACACAGTGAACACCTTCTATCAAATTTGGCACGATGCCATTTGCCATTACTCTTCCACTGACCCTTGAGCCAGATTTCATTCTGTGACATCAAAATAAAGTTTTATAAGACCCAATCATGCTATTAACTACAATCCAAATTTCAGTACATATTCATAGATTCATAAATTGTATTCCTATTAATTAATTTTATAATTCTACCAACAAGTCATGTTTGTCCATCAAGATCTGTTCAACTAATAGCATGGCTCTTATAAAGTTCATAGTTGCTTTTTTGTATACATTTGGTATTTCTCATATTAAAATTTGTCGTTGTTTTATTTGGAATAGAATTTAGATATCTGGGATATGATGCTAGGATCCTATTTGCATTTTTTAAACCATTGATACATTTTTCTTTCATTCATTAGTACCTTAATAGTTTTCAAAAACTGTAAAGGCAGAAGCACAGTGAATTAATTTTAATTCCCTTAAATTGCATGTCATTTAGACCAGTTACTTTATGCATTTCATCTCCTATCTTAAAATTTCATAATGCTACTTTTGTATCCGAGTGAGTCAAGAGCTTTTCTCCTCCTAATCAGAAAAGTCTGCCATCATAAAAAGCTTTATTGCAGGACCCAGTGAATCAAAAATCACTTGTCCCTGTACAACTGATGTATTCACTTGGTCTGCTCTTACAATGTTTACCTTAGCTCACATGCATCTCTGAATGGATCACTGAGGTCACCTGCACCTACCTTGCTGCTGGTAATTTTCATATGTTCTTAAAATTCTTCATTACATTAAATTTCCCTTCAGTAGCAATGATGGTTTCCATTAGAATTCACTAACATCCTTTAGGCTATTACGTGTGCTTATCAGCATTTGCATTAGCACACATAGGACATCATGCCTAATTAGAGAGTCACTGCTTAGAGTTACTTCTTAATTTCTCTCTCATACCTTCTTTACATTTCTTATTTCTTGGTTTTCAGTTGACCTACTCTCACCTTCAAATAATTCCTAAACCTACTTCTGCTCATACTTGAGAAAAGAAAATCTATTGGTAGTGACTAGGTTGAAAGACTCCATTAAACTTTTGCCTAGTACTTCTCTATTTACTTTTAATTCATAAACATCCATCTCCTTTCTTATTCTTACATCTAATTACATCTGTTGTTCTAACTGATGATGGCCCTTTTCATGACTAGGGTCACAGAATTTCCTGAGTTTAATCGTGCAATTGTCCAAATAATTGTAAACTTTCCAAGAATAATTTAAATCATGGTCTGCCAGAGATAAATTTTATTGTCCTTAGATCAAGCAGTTTAACACAGGCCAGTGCAATCTGAAAAATATTGACTTTCAGTGAGGGAATTTTTTTGAAAATAAAACCTGAACTGAACTTTTGTTGGAAATAGCCTGTGAAATCCTAGCTTACTACAGACTACCAGTAATTTCACTATAGACCAGGGGTGGGCAACGTCTGGCCCCTGGGCCAAATTTGGCTCATGGTGGACTGCATTTCCCAGCAGCTGGCAAGGTGTGTGGCTGGGTAGGGAGCTGCTCTAGGGCTGGCATTTTGCAGCAGTGACAGCGTGGTCCAAAGCTGGGGCAAAGCCGTGATCCTCTGCCTAGGGTGTACGGGCAGCAGGGCAGAGCCATGATCTGCTGCCTGCATGCCCCTACCTGGGTTGTGCAGGCAGTGGATCGTGGCTCTGCCTCAGCTCTGGACCACACTGTCACAACCACAAAATCCCCACCCCAGCCCCAGAGCAGCTCTCTGCCAGTGCTGCTTGGGCCAATCACCATGGAAGCCCCAGCCCTGTGTTGTCATGGCCCTGCCACTCTTGGGGTCTCCACAGAAACCATCCGCAGTGATGTAGGCAGGGGCTGCTGGGAAATGGAGTCCATTGCAAACTGAATTCAGCCCATGGGCCAGACTTTGCCTGCCCCTGCTCTATAGTGAAATTACTGGTAGTCTGTAGTAAGCCACGATTTCACAGGCTATTTCCAACAAAAGTTCAGCGAAGTGGGCAGGGGCTGCTAGAAAATGGAGTCTGGCCAGCAGCCAAATCCATCATTTTGCCCACACCTGCTATAGACTAATTTCACCAGATAACATCTTGATCTAATAATGTACAACTGAATGTCAAATTTTCATCTGTAATCATTTACAAGAAAAATGGTGATGTATTCCTAAATCTTACTGAAGACACAATTGCAATTTAAGTATTTCGTCAATTCAAAATGTAAATCTAAACTTTTTTTTTTTAATCTGTAATGTGTGTGTGAACATTCATTCATTGGGTTAGTGTGAAAAATCTCAAGGCTCATGTTAAAAAACAGCCAGTAATTTTGTCTATTTTCCTCATACTTAAAAAAAAAAAAAAAAAAAGCGTGAATTAAAATTCTCCATTCAAAACGAAAGGCTTGGTTTAGCTTCTACGAAAATCTATCCCTTAATGGCTCCTCAAAACCACCCAACAGCCTAAACTGCAAAGGTTTTGATAAAGATTCTCCTGGGAGCTTGAAGAAAGGGATGACCGATAGCAATTCTATTGACTGTTCCCTGGCTAAACTGTACCCTGGAGCCAGTCTCAGGTAAATAATATGCAATCATATACTTAGAACGGTATTAAAAAGGTGTATGTACAAAAAGCCAGAGAGAAATTTAGGGGCACAACCTAAACTTTCATATTTTCCTGACTCAAATGCTTTGCAACCTTAGTATTATGACATTCAAGCTTACTCTTGCTTACTCTGTACAGCTTCTTCTATCAAAAGGTACAAAAGACCTTTAAAAACCGTGAACACATTAGAAATCTAAAGGCCTTTACGTGCCAAATATTGTAGCCCAAGGGAAAACTGATGCACTGAAAGGTTAAGATTCCCATGCACACTACAATCCAACCTACCCTCTACCTCTACATAGAGGACCCTCTACGGGCACGTCCAAATGAGCGCGCATGTGCCTCTTGCCCCACCTCAAACCCCTCTGAGGTGGGGCAACAGACACATGTGGGAACAAAAAAATGTTCCCCGCACTGCCAACTTGCAGCATGGGGAGAAAATTAGACCCCCGAATATCCAGGGGTCTAAAAAAAATAAATAAATAAATAAAAAATCGATGTTTAAAAAGGTGGGGCAAGGCACAGTCCCAGAACATGCCCTGAGGCAACCAGAGGCTGGGTTCTCCCACAGAGATGCTCTGGCTGCCAGAGCATCTCTATGGTTTGCCCTCACCCTGGTGCTGAAACATGTGGCCGGCCAGGCTGCATGTTTCAGCACCAGGGCTCCAGTGCTGGTAGGTAAGGGGTTGGGGGGCTGGAGGAGGGGGGAGGGGACCATGGGGGGGCCCCAATGGCCCCGCCCACTCCCCCAGCCCCCCTCCCCCTGCCAGCCCCCCCAAGGCTCCCTCCCCCTGCCAGGGCCAGCCCCTCTCCCCAGGCCCCCGACCCCTGCCCTGGCTGGCCCCATCTCCCCAAACCCCCCAATCCCTGCCCCTCCACCCCATACTTTAAAAAAACCCAACCCCCCCAGCACTTACTGGCTGCTGACTGGGGCCCCGCCTGCACAGTGCGGGGCAGGTTGACAGACCCACCAGCCCCAGCCTGAGCCCTCCTGCCCCTCCACTGCCCGGGGGGCTCTGCCAGGAGGCCCTGGAGCCCCCCCACCCCTGCTTCTAAGATAAGCACAGGATTATTTTCCCATTTTTTTCCTGGTTTTTTAAGTGATGGTGCCTGGGGTTGTAGGGATAGCCATGGGACCTGGGGGTGCAAGTTGGGGGGGTGAGGCTGGGTGGGGCAGCCATTGGGGGGTCTGGGAGAGTGGGGGTGGAGCTGGGTGGAGCAGCCATTGTGTGGGATGAGGCCAGGTGGGGCAGCAATTGGGGGGCTGGGGTGGGGCATGTGGGCCTTGCAAGGGGGGTGGTAGCCCCTATAGAGGCCATTTGGCCCCCATTGAGGGTCCGTACCCTTTGTGTGGGGGCTGAACCCCCACGTTGTGGGGGCATACCCCTTGTGTGGGGGTTGAAACCCCTGTTGGGGGGCCAAATCCCTTGTGTTGGGGCCACTGCCCTGTGGGAGGGCAGCAAAACATGTATTCATTAATTCATGAAACATGTATTTAGAGTTCACTTTATTATTCTGATAAGAGACTTGCTTTAACACTAAGATATATCAGTAAAACATTGTCCAACTGATCACTGTCTCTATCTTGACTCTGTCTCTCTCTCTGTTTATAGTGGTCTTTTGTTTTACTTGTGGAGGAACATGGATTTGGGGGTATTTTACAGAGTGACTTTGGGATTTTTTTTTATTTTTTTTTTAAATCAGGGATTTTTCAGTTTTCCAATAGGGACCACCAGAATTCCTGCTAGGGAGGCCAGTGGCAGGACCCTGCCTGCTCAGAGCTGGCACCTTGGACCCATCTGGCTCTGGCTGACCTTCTGGACAAATGGGGCCAGGAGGACATGCTTTGACAGTTCAAAGCAGGCCACTACACCAGGAACATCTTCCAGGTGATAGCTGCCCAGATGGTCAGGCAGGGGGCACACATGGCAGCAGTGCCTCACAAAGGCCAACCCTGCAACTGCAGTCCACTGGGAGGTGGCCCAGAGGGGCAGATGCCTCTACAGGCTGTGCAGTCCCCATCCAG
Organism: Alligator mississippiensis; assembly: GCF_030867095.1. Taxonomy (NCBI): domain Eukaryota; kingdom Metazoa; phylum Chordata; order Crocodylia; family Alligatoridae; genus Alligator; species Alligator mississippiensis. Next base: position 193,441,961 of record NC_081826.1, on the reverse strand, counting down.
GTCTGGCAGGTGCACAGCAGGTCACAGCCAGGCAGCAGCCTCCACTGCCAGACTGCTGCAGTGGGTAGAGGGTGCAGGGAACTCTCAGTGCTGCTTCAGCAGTCCAGCTGGCACAAGGGGTAGTGTCCCCAGGTACCAATTAGCTGGGCCCCAGAAGCTCCTCAGAGCTGGTAGCCCTGAGCTACTTGCCAGGGCAGCTTTTTGTACTGCTGGGGCCAGGACAGGGCAGCTTTTTATACTGCTGGGAACAGCACAGGTGCTGGCCCCAGGCTGTACCTCCCCCTGGCTGAAGATCTGGGAGGAGTCAGGCAGCTTTATTTTTCCCCAAGTGGCACAATTTGCTCCACAACAAAGTGCACGTCCAAGCATGTGCACTGAAGCAAAAAGCCCGGGCTCAAATTTGCACCACTTCTATTTGAGCTGCTGCAAGCACACATGCTTGTATGCATGGACGTGCCCTACAGGGCTGCAAAACCAGTAATCTGAGACCCAGCCCCCTCAGTGCACAGAAAGGGAATGAGGAGTTCCCCATAATTTGTTCATTAAGGAGTCCTCCACGTGCAGCTTTAAATAGAAACAATTTAGATTTAGCACGTCTGTAGCCCAGGTAAGAAACGCTTTGTTTAAACCTATGCTTTCTTAGCTTGACAGTCAATTTTCCCCACACCATTTTTCAAAATGAAACAGAGTAAAGCAAGCCTGAAAATAAATTGGCTTCTTCATCTGGGACATTTGCAAACTCCTTTGTTTCACTTTTTAACTGTGCCAGGTTATGATAAAAGACCTGTTGTGCTCTCTTTGGCAGAACCGTGCAACTATGGCAATATTAACTTGTTCTTCTCTTTGTGCAGCAAATTTGGATTCAAGAAACAAAAACATGGTAGTTATTTGTTATTTTTCAAGTACTTTTGTGGGAATCCAGCTTCCTATACCCAAATGGAAGGTAATTACTCCAGTGTTATCTGTTCTATTCTAACGTGCCAGGTCTTTGTTTCACTTCTTGACCGTTGAGAGAGAGATGTGGGATCTTTAGCTGCTGTAAAGCTTCCTCTCCCACCCCACTGTAATTCCAAGTGTTATGGATTCTTATGCTCTTTTAAGTTAAAGACCTCAATGAGTTTACAGTTGCTAAGAGTCATCATGGTTAATATCATTAATACATTTTTCAGCTAAACTAATTTTAGCTCAATGGAAAATTTGCAATGCCAGTGGCCCTCTTAAGTGACATATTTTTATAGTCTTGGTGAAGTGTTTCATGTAAACTTTTTGGTCCTGTTTTCTCATTTTTACTCAACCAATTACTAATGACATACCCATTAATCATGAATTGAATTAGATAATTAAGGGAAGGAGAAATGAAGGAATAATAGTTGAAACAGGTGTTTAGTTACAAAGAGGAGAGAATTTAGCAATGTAGATACATCCATCTTCCCAACTCCTCAAACCATACCCTTTTTTATTCTACTAAAGTGCAAAGGAGCAAAGCATATCAAAAAAGATGTGCATCCTTCCCAAACCTGCCAAATATAATGCCCAGTTGTTTAACCATTATTTATTTAGTTAGTTAGAAATGAATAGGAGCCCCAAGGTGAATAAGGGCTGCAAACTGGACCTGTACTTAGCTTATATTTTTATATTCAGAGTAGTACTAAACAGGGTTCCCCTGTTAGTTCTCATAAAAATACGTAATAAATAATAACCTAATTGTAGAGATATAGGAAAGAGTTCCCATTTGTTTCAATGAAAGAAAGTTCAGGGTCTTGAAAGAGTCTTCAGTAAAGAAGTGTGAAATGTAAATATACGAAGTATTAGGTTATCCAAGAGTAACAACCACCACCCACTTACCTTGAACTTTTTTGAAAACCCTGGAACTCATAAACTTTAAAAATCTGTCGGCATAAAAACTTGGTCTGTGAACTGAAACAGTGTCCTAGAAGACAGAAAGGGCTTTAAATTTACATTCTTCATACAGAAATCAAAGTAAAATGAACAAGAGAAAAACTGGACATCATATTTTTCTTAATTTTTTCATGCCTTATTTGGTGACTCATGGATGAAGATATTAAGATTTTGATTTCTCATGCCAACTAGAAATTACTGTACAATTAACATCCATTATAATTAGTAACTGTACAATCTTTTTGTAATCCATGCATCACCATAAGCATTTAATATAATTCAATACAATAAAATTCAACTCTGGATGTTTGATCAGCTAATATACTGTGTGGCAAAATTTTGCCTTGCATTACCATTCTATACAGCTGCACTGATGTTGATTCAGGAGGCAATCTAACTGGCTAATGTAGTTTTCAATTAACTCTTGATTTAACTGGTGAATTAAGATTAGGGATAAAAACATCATCCTTTTTTTCTAGTTGTGTTGTACTGTATTATATTTTTGGCCTGGTACATAATTTGTCCAAAACCTGGTGAAGGAATCCAAGGGCTTCCTACAGATGTTAAAAAACAGAACAAAGCAGCACCTCTTAACTTGGTGCACTCCCATGCTGAGCCCAGCACATGCCCAGAAGAACCATCACATTAGTTGGACCTGGCTTGCCCAATGTCTGTATAGATCAGGCACTTTTATCTAATAGCTGATTGAATCAGTTTTTAGATAAAAGTGCCAAAAAGTCCTGCTGAAGTACCAATCTATACAGATGCTGCAGAGCGGGTCAAACATGCTGCTTTTTCCAGTAAATCATGGTCTGTTTTTAAATGTCTGTAAGCAGCCCTATTGTTCAACACAGTTAAAAGGAGGATTTAAATTTATTTATTTATTTATTGGTTAGATAGGCAATAGGATGACAACTTGTCAGAAATTACAAAACTAAACTTACTAAGGAAAACATATCAGGAAAAAGCACATTCAGTAGCCTGGCTGTCTTGGTGATAGGCAGATTATAAATGTAAGAGCTTGTATATCTTCAGACAACAGTTATCAAAACTTTATCATAAAAAAAAGTGCCAATTAAAAAGAGATGCTTACTCCATCATAGACCAGCGCTTTCCAGGAATGTTCCAGCTTCTTCATTAACCTAACCACATATAAATAAAATTAAAAAGTTTGTTATGAAATGTTCTCATTTTACAGCAATCTCAGAAAAATTTATTAACATGATATTTTAAAGTGTACCAAAACAGATGCATTCCAAACTGCCACTTACCTATAAGACTGCAGAATATCAATAATACCCATAAATAGAAGCAGCTTTTCTCCTTTATGACTCTTAGCTGGAATGCCTCCCATTCTGATGGCAAAAACAAAATAAAGATATGAGATATTTTATAACAAAGATCTTTCTAAGGATGCCATAAAAGGTGATACTAAACATGAACTGCAACTTCTTAGACAAAAAGGAATTACTAGTAAATTCATTAAGGTGGAGTGCTGAATGCCCTAGTTGAGGGTAGGACATTCAACCTCACTGATTGGAAACATGATCTTTCTTTTCAGCTCAGGTCCACAGGCTGCTGCTTGTTAAGGCAACCCAACATGTCACAGTTTTCTACCCAAGGCACTTCCTTACACTTTTATATCATGTCCCATTTGAATACTGCACTACATTATACAAGCCTCTCTTTATTCATTCTGAAGTAAGTAAATATTGTTGCCCCAATTCACAGATTGGGAGGTTAACATGATTTGCCTGAAGTCTCCTAGAAGCACTAATGACAAACCCCAGAATAGAAGACTGGTCCCCTGAGTTCTACTCCTTTATTCTAACAACTAGTATTGCTCCCTCTTCCACAGAAATGCATTGAAAGGCAAGTTTAAACCAAATTTTAATTGTGGTATCCTACTTTACAGACCTGTAAACAAAAAAAAAAAAAGGTCTACATCCTTTTTGGTTATAATTTGTAAAAGATTATGAAGAGCTTCTTTCCTAACTTAGCACCCCTAAAATGAGGTACTTGAATTTTGCATTCTCAGAAAAATCAGATCCTAGATTTTTTTTTTAAATGTTATACTTAATGGACAACTGGAGAACTGTTAATATTATGAAATCACAAATATCAGACCGGTGAAGCCTGATGGAGCAGGGGAGAGATTTTTTTCAGGAAAAGATCAGACTCTTTGACCTGAGTTTCGAAAGTGATTTGTGATTTAAGGTGTCAAATCAAAAATCCTTTAAAAGGTAGCCTAACTGATTTAAGCATTACAATTTGTTAATGTGGTCTGAAAGTCTTGGCTCCAATTTTTAGTTTATTTTTATTAACTTCTGTTAAATTCAATATACCCTCTAAACTGTCAGTGAAAAAATACCATCAAAGATGCAACATCTCATTTTCTAATGAAGCCCAAGAAAAGTAATATACTCCTGAAACATCCAACAAGAATAAAGTTGACAGTATTTAATATTTCAGATATTTCTAAGATTCAAAATGAAATACCAAAATGATAAATAGTTTGAAAGCCAAAACACAAAACAACTGCTCAGGCTTTCCTACTGTATCACAACAATGGACAGAGTGTACTTGAAAAGTGACCTGCAAATGAGAAAGCAAGTACAATAACTTGCAATTTCATAATTCTGTTCTTATTGAAAAAAATTTAATTCTATTAAACACTGTGTCCTTGGATGTCAACCTGACACTAAAAAGCAAGCACACTCCATTCAATGGGTGGCAGCTCCTCAACAACATAGAGCAATACTACACAATAGTTTTGTTGGAATGCAAGTGAAGAAAGCAATGAGAGCAGGTGGGATTCAGGGAGGCACAAGTACTTAAAGCACTGTAAAATCCAAGTAGACTAACTAGCAAAAGTATCTTATAAGCATTTGGGTGACCTAGCAGCTTACATTAGACTGACTTTCATAGGACATTAAAAATAAGTGACTCGGGAACCTAACAACCATATTTCTGCATGTAATATCACAGGATTTTTGAAGACAAAGTGTTGGTTTTGAGAGTTACCTGAACACAATATTTCCAACATCAGTCCAGTTATGAGTCATATACTTATTTTATGCAAATAAGAGTAATTTTGTACTGATAGGGCAAAATACAGCTCTTTGTCTAAACCCATATTCTAATACTTTAAACACAAAACTAAGCAAATATGAAGTAGTATTATTCTCCCATTACATGCTTAAACCTACAGCAAATTAACACTAATGGTATTTACCCAGATAACTCCCTGGTGAACTCAGAAAAGTAAAATCTTTTCCAAGTGAAATTAAGTCTCTGTTATTAAAACAAGGA